>NW_015622819.1:2400000-3653607 GCF_000835515.1 Exophiala oligosperma
TAATCCGTAGGGCGTTTGACCAGATATTGATCAGATAAATGATTGACTATCACCTACATACCACCTTATTGTTAGTAGGGATTTTGGTCCTCCACTTTGAGGATCCCCCCCCCTGTACCGTTATTACGGAGTACTGTATGGAGTAACGATGCTTAGGTCCCATTGTAGTGCCTAGATTTACTACTACTGCAGTATTATTTTCCGGTAGACGCCGGCACAAGAAAGACAAGACACAGTGCTGGTTTCTCTACGAGTGAAAAAAATTACTGTGAACAGCTTCGTACAAGTAACAACCCATGGATGGCCATCTCAGCAGCGAAAAAAGCCTCTCTCCATTTCAAAAGTGATGACATGGGACTCGCGAGCTGAGTAAAATACTCGGCCTACAGGTGGTTTGGGCCTCCTGGATCCTTCCGGTTTTGCAGGGATGAGGCCAGCGCTGAAGCGGCTTATCGCAGGCGCCTTGTTCGATCTACGACGGTCTAGAACCACCAAGTTACCCACTGGCCGACGGGGGTTCATCGCTCCACCAGGGCCAAAATGTTCTGCATCTCTTTCGCAACTTGCTCTGTCTGTGGTGTCTAACGAAAGAGGGAGAACCAGCAGGAGACTTTTTCTCATCCCCCTCTACAAGGTTCCCGGCCATTCCAAGCCCTGAATCAGCCTGTGGCTCCTTATTCGAACACTTGCGAGGCTCTGAATCCTCCCTCTCCCGGTGGCCTCAACAGCCGACGAGGACACGGCAGCCTACCTCTAGTGTTTACAGAGTACACAACAAGTACGACTACCGTACCCTCTGAACCCCCTGTCACTCCCACAACATCGCCCTACCTCACAGAACGCCTGTACGGAGTAAGAGTACCTCTACCTAGTGGTCCCTACTCCGTACCTCTAGCGGTCCTTGTCGGCTGACCCATGTCAAAAAAGAGTCTGCCTAAGCTAGCTTTGGTGAACCTCAATTAATTTTCTCGCCATCCGTTTGAACTTCCCCCACAGTTCCTTTTTGTTCGCTTCCGTTGATCTCCCAAGTTTCCAGTTTCCCTCACGGGCGACCATCAGCAACATAACAACACACGTCTGCAGATTCCTCTTCACACAGACTCCTTGGACCCCCTTCGGCGTCCCTGTTGCTTTATGAGACGTCCACTCCTGCACGAGTCCGTCCCTCGTTATACCCTCATCCGGCTGATCTGCGGGAGTGTCAGCTGCTATCTCGGGCCCGTCCCAACGGTCGCTCCCTGATTGCCACATTCCTTCCTACGTCCCCCGGCGTTTGCAGTCCCTCCCCTGGCACTGTCCGTATATCCATTCCAGACCAGAACCGTTCAGCCTCGCAAATGAACCCCCAGCCTTTGTTGCTGGATGACGGCTTGTATCAAATACCAAAAAGGCAGTCGGTGGTGGTGCAGGTAGACGAACTCTCTCCAATACTATCACCTTCCGAAGAGGGGGAGCACCATGTGGCTATGCTGGGACGAGCTGGAATCGTCGAGACGGCAGGACAGGGTCTGTTGAAGCATTCGGAAGACGTTCGCTCAAACCTTGGACCAAGTCCCGTGCACAAGAGTCAGGTATATGGCTCGAGGCGACCATCAAAGCCTAGCCGGAGGAGGAGATCATCTGTGGACTCGGTTGAAAAGGTCGTGCAGAGGAACGAGGTTTTACGACTGAACATGAGGCTCCCTCATTTTCCACGCAAGAACATGAATGTGAATATGAACACGAACATGGACATGAAGGGCCACGAAGCAGAGTCCAGGACAAACGATGCGCACGCAAGACGCCATTCAACGACAGCATCCCACCCACCTTCCACAGACCTCAGTCTTTCACGCTCCAATTCGCTACCAGTACAGCCGTTGTCTGTTGCGCAATCCTGGCCGCAATATGACCGTTCAGCCTTCACTTCTTTGATCAACCCGTGTGGCATTGTGCCCCTTCTCACACCCCCAGACGACCTGGACGCCTTCAAATGGGACAGTAGTCCTGTGCAATCTCCTTCTTCCGACGGCATCCGAACTGTATCGGACGTTGACCCAGACCGATCTCATCGACAAGAGCCAACCGGCACAGGTGAGCCGCGTCCTCGGTCTACCTCCCGTCCGTCAGGTATCCAAATGCCGGAACGAGCAGATCTCTCGCATGACGACTCCAGCCGGTCTGACTGGCTAAGTCGAGCTTGCCAGCAACTTGGTAAGAACCTTGTGGTGATAGTGGTCAGAGAACTTGTAGATGGATAGCCCTTAGCTAACGTGGTCCCACAGCATCGAGTCTCGGAGATTCCACGAACCAATACCAACTCCAGATGGTCGTTCAAGCTCTACCCTCTCAGCCCAAGTCGAAAGAGATCATGTCCGTCTTCGAACAGGTGGTTCAGGCAATTCAGAATCGCTTTTCCACTGCTCCATACATCACCATAACCCACGCCGTGTCCCAAGTCATTAGCATGGACGAAGTGCCGGCGTCACCACCTGCCACTCCAAACACGAATTATGCCAGCGACGACTATTTTCAAGACCAGACCATCTTCACGCATGCCGCCATGGTGCCCGCGTACCATTCCCCACCCAACACTACCATCAACATCGGGACCAGGCCCACCAACATCATCGCCGTGCCGAGCAGCATCCAAGTCTCGATCCTTGAACGATACATTCCCCCTACCACTTCTCAAGAGATCAAAGATTTCTTCACCCTCAGTCGTCGCTCCTACCTCGCCGATCGACTTCTCGAGCTTTCCTCGAACAACGGCACCCTTCTGTTGATCTATCCGACCAAGCAGGGATCTCTGACCTTTGCGAATAGATACGTCAATCCCATCATCGAGCCCTTTCTACGCCATTTTGTCCTCCTCAACGGACTGTTCATGCACGTTGCGAATACGCTGGGTAGTTTGCCGGCAGTTCAAGCCATGAAGACGTATGAAGAAATCGGAGCGGCGGTGTCGGCAATGTGCGGTGCACTCAATCAACGATCACCTTCTCGTGGCGTGGCGAGCCGTTACGAGATCGTCCACTCCGAGACTGCCGATGTCGTCCTGGATCGCTCTGTCTGGGTGGATTGGTTCGTCGAACAGGAACACCACCGGCTACGACAGAACCTGGTCGACTACCACAAGTCTGGCGGTCGGATGCCGCCTCCTCGTGGCCAGATTGACGTGACACCGGCCATGCTGGCCCGCGAAGTTGTCGATGGCATCCGCCAGAGTCGACAGCCGGCCGGAAACGTCGGTCTGGAGGTCGGCGTTTTTGTCATACGTCGCACGGCTGCTACGACTGGGTGAAGACTTGTTGTTTTCTGCTTGCAAAAGACAACGCCTCCCTTTATTTTCCACGGTCGATTACTTGCATGGCGTTGGGAGGATAAAACACACAGAGGAGATGATGGCTGGTTTTTTCTAATGTCAACTGAGCATGGCGTTGTCGGGGTTTTAGCATCATGGCGTGGGTGGTACACATGGTTTCGCAGAACCAACGGCATTTGCTAGGGCTGGTCATGAGAGATGAGATACCCTACCAGCAATATGTGCTGTTTTCTTTTACCGTTTTTAATGAGATGAGCTAGGAGTTACAGGCCATGCAACGAGATCAGCTACAGGCGTCCTAGGCCGGGATTGCTATGTTTGAGTGCTGAGCTTGTCGTGAATTGTCCCCCTTTCACTTTAACTGAAAAGTTGGACAAGTCACACATACATAATAATAACTTCTTTCAACCTTTGAAATCGTTGCAACGTGCAACATGCATTAACTACTTGTCCACTTGAATACTTGTGAAACCTGGATAAAACACCCGGAAGGTATCCGCCTTGTAGGTACATACTTACTGTTGGTACCGTATTACTGTTAACAGGGCGCCCACTAAATATCCTAGCTATTCACACATCCGGATACAGCTACGTGCATGCTCTATCTGTGGCTTGTGAGAACTACTGTGGGTGACACGGAGGACGGAGCATTGTTATGGTGCACTAGGGGTGGTTTAGGGGCATCTCGGGTAACAAGTTAGGCATGTGCTGGGCCGTGCTAGGCTCGTTCCTTCGGGGCTTTTCTACCATTAGGGTGGCAGCGATTGGGGCTCGACACAGTTCCCTATCTTGGAATCCTCGGAGGGCGGGAGAAAGCTCCCCAAGCATCGATAAGGCCGGCCCCATAAACAATTCTCTGATTAAAGCTTGCATCGACAATCGTCATGATTCCCCCCCCCTTCAAAAAAACCTGCTTTGTCGAATCCCGCTATCGCCCATTTTCGCATCGCGTCTTTCCCATGGCTTAATTGCCATTGATCGCTTCGAGCTCGACGTCGATTGATGATTGGTGGCTCGTGAATTCCTTCTTGACAACGCGGGCGCGACAGGCTGCGCTAAAGGTCACATCGACATTGATCGCGACGTTGGGGGAGGAGACAGACGGGTGGGAGATGCCGTCTAGCCTGCGCCGTCGACGTCTACAGCTGAGTTTCTCCTGTCGCCTTTTTTTTTGAATGAACTGCTCGTTACTGTTGTGTCCTTTTTTTGTGTTTGGCTTCTCAGTGGGAAGTGCCGAATCGCTACTGGCATTGTGCTTTATTCTGTTGTTTGATTGATTGCTTGACCAGCGCCTGTCTTGTTCAGTGGCTTCTTTTTGGTGCTCGCTGTGCGCAGTGCCTACCTTGATCGCAGCACCAGCAGCAACACCAGCAGCACCAACTGCTCCTGCCCACGAATCCCTTCGTTTTCCTGCCTTCCACGTTGAATTAATTTTTAATTTCCTCCTCGAAAAGAATCTCTTGCCTGAGCGTTGACTCTTCACTTCCTTTTCGATCGTTGCCCCCCTCATCCACGTCGGGAGCAAGAAAAAAAGTATTGGTTTTTCCGCAGTTTGGACTTCAAGCTCCTACCATCTCCTCGTCCATACACTTTCCGTGGAGCAAGATACTCAGATTGAGAGAAAAGTTCAAGACAGCAAGCAGTCAACATGGGTCCATTGCTGGTTCTGGTGGCCTTGGTCTTCTCGGTCTTAAGTTCAACTGTCACTGCCATTCCCACCATTACTGCCGTCGGTTCCAAGTTCTTCACCAGTGACGGCAATCAGTTCTTCATCAAAGGTGAGAGAATGCCAGTACTCAACAAAGGTCGAACAGGGTCACTGATTCCTCGTCTGCCCAGGTGTTGCTTACCAGCTGGTCGAAGACGACCCTCTCGTGAATACCACGCAATGTACACTCGATGCCGCCCTCATGAAACAAGTCGGAGCCAATTCGATTCGGGTCTACCATGTCGATCCTGACGCAGACCACTCTGGATGCATGAACGCATTTGCCTCAAACAACATCTACATTTGGGTTGATATGGACAGCTTCAAAACGTACATTCAGTTGGTAAGAGTGGCAGGCTGGTCTTGAAGGGAAAAAGGCACTGACCAGAAACGCAGAGTGGCACTCCTTCTTGGACCCAGAACAAGTCAGACTCTTACCGAGCTGTCATGGACAATTTCCAACAATACGACAACACTGCCGGCCTCTTCGTGGGTAATGAGGTGCTCAATTCAAGTACGAACGCAGTTCCCTGGGGTAAAATATACGAATACTTACTAATTTGGTCAGATGCCGATTCCGGTGCCGCACCATACCTCCTCTCCGCCGCTGTTGATCTGAAGAATTACGGTATAGCAAAGGGGTACCGCAAGATCCCTATTGGATACTCGGCTACCGACACGGCCAACCTTCGACCGAATCTGCAGAACTATGTCGTCTGTCGTCCTAATGCTACCGAACGACTGGACTTCTATGCACTGAACAGCTATGAGTGGTGTGGATCGTCTCCTGATTACAACACTTCTGGCTATTCAGGGCTTCAGGCTAGTGCGGAAGACTATCCCGTGCCCATCTTCTTTTCGGAAGATGGCTGCAACACCGTACCGCCACGAACTTTTGATGACCAAGCCGCAATCTTCGGACCAGAGATGGTGAATACATGGTCGGGCGCGATTATCTATGAATGGATCCAGGAGACGAATCACTACGGCCTGGTGACATATGGCCCACCTGGTGGTCAAGACCAAGGCTCTGTGGTTGTGGATGGGTAACTATGACATGCTTACAAATTTGGTGCAACGAATACGCGTATGCTAACCTGTGCAGGTTCACGCGTCAGGGGATTCCCACGCCAGTCCAACCTGACTTCAGCAACCTCGCATCACAATGGTCTACGTTGAACCCCACTGGAGTCAAGTCGGCAGCTTACAAACCATCCACGACAGCACCGCCTTGCCCCAGTTCGACCGCAGGAGGATGGACCGTTGATCCCAGCTCACCGTTGCCCACTCTTGGGGCCGTGGGCGTCACACCAGGTATGCCAAGTGGTGTTCCGAAAGGCAGCATCACAGTCACCCCGACTTCCTCGGCGTCGCAGAACAGTAGTACTTACAGCTCGACAGTTTACCCGTCGTCGACCAAGACTGGCAGTGCAAGCGCAACCTCTGGTGGTGCTGCTTCTGCCACTTCTTCAGGCGCAGCGAGCAGAATTGCCTCCGGTCCTCCCCTCTTCAACGGTGGAGAGTTCATGAGCACGGTGGTTGCATTGATGGCCGTCTGTGCCGGATTCGTTTTCTGGCTGTAAGAAATCGGCAAAAGTCACAGTGGAGATGTTTTGGCTCATGAACTACGAGCAAATTTCGATTGGTATTGATTCAGGGATGTAATCCATAATGGGTGATGACAGACACACGATACCCATGTACATTTTATGTAGGGGGTGACATGAGTTATTTTACGCGCCAGAAGGAAGAAGACTTATGCCTGCCCTTGGTACTTGATAATACGGATGGGTGATGCTCAGTAGCTTGGTATGATGATAAAATAAACGAGGTGAAAGCGAACAAGATTTGTAGTGTTTATTCGTCCTCGTACTGTATAGGGATCTCGTCTTAGTCGTCGCGGTCGTCGCAGTCGTTGTGGATGTCCTTGTCATCGGAGATACGTCCGGCTATGTTGTTCCGTAAGGACATGATTCGAGCATTGGTCAACCTGGGCCAGATTTTGACTCACTCAAGCTGCAGGTTTGCTTGGTCATGACGGCCACGAACGGTGATAACAATATGAAGACGACAAGTCGAAAGTGTTATTTCTCAACGCTTTTCTTTTTGATCCTTTTGCTCGCTTCCGGCCAATTCCCGACCCAGTGACGAGTAATACAGCGTACAATAGCACATGTACGACGAGTAAGACATTGAAAAATTCCCTAGCTACCTAAGGTATTCATTCTACGGCGTACGTGATGATAATGATCAATTATTGTCAGTTCGCAAGGACTTGGCCCGATGGACCGAACCTCTGCGCCAGAAGGGCAAGGGATTGATGATGGATTAGCCATAACTGGGGACCTTGTTCTCTGCCAAAATAATGATCCAATCGATTGACAGTAGTACGGAGTGAAATATCGGCCATTCCATCTACTTCCGTAAGTTTAGATCTTTTGACGGGGTCCTTTCCTCGCATCTTCATTCGTCCTTTTGCGCTTCGATTTCCTAATACGATTTTTTTGGTGTTTTTCTTCTATGATGATGCGGCTCAAAGCACAACGGGAAACCCTTTTTCTCCTTCTCCATGTGGCCCAAGTGCTTCCCAGCTTAGAAATCCATTCCCTTCCGTACCATTACGAGGATCATTGACGGACCACCATCCCGTTAAACCCCATTCCAAACTCCGTCCTCGGGCCCATATGTTTTTGCCCGCTTACTGCGTTACGACACCATGGAACGAGTTGTTGACCCCAACCCGACACACACGAGAGACGATAATAGCGTCAAGGGTCATTTATTTGAACAACCCATTCCAGTGTCATCATCATGAGTGGTGACCTATTTTCCCGCTTGTCTTGTTTCGCCGAAAATCGCATTTGATTTGCACTTGACTTGTTGGACTGTCACCCACCGCTCTTCTTTTTTTTCCTCTCTTCGTGTCCTGTTGATTGTTGTCGTTGTTAGTTGTCTTGTTTGTTCGTCTCTCTTTTGGCTTCGTGCCGGTTGGTCCTGGTCGTACGTCTCTATTTACTGGTGGAAGTTTATCCGTACCAAAATGTTCAATACACATCCCCGGGAGATGTACGGGCGCAGTTTCCGCCGTGAGCGTGAGTTTTTCCCTCGACTCTCAATCCTCGCTGTGTACAATACTGACCGCCGCCGCAGCGCCCGTCAATGACCTACACAACATCACCGCCCCCGACCCATTCTCACAAAATACAAGCGCGGTACAGTCGCCTCGCGATTCCGACGAGAGCCCTGCCCAGGCGCGAGATGGCACGTGGGGCGAACGGGATATCGGCGGTCCGGTCAGTCGGGAAGAGGCCATGGCCGACTACGAACACATGAGGAGAGAGCTCACCCGACTGAGCTTGCAACGGACGAGGACGCGAGACTCGGCGGCCACAAAACCCAAGAGTAGGCTGGGCAGAGCGCGAACCGCTCCTTCAATCGCCAGGACAGTAACCAGATCTTCCAGGGCCGGTAGTTTTA
This sequence comes from Exophiala oligosperma, assembly GCF_000835515.1. Classification (NCBI taxonomy): domain Eukaryota; kingdom Fungi; phylum Ascomycota; class Eurotiomycetes; order Chaetothyriales; family Herpotrichiellaceae; genus Exophiala; species Exophiala oligosperma. The sequence continues at coordinate 2,408,490 of NW_015622819.1, forward strand.
CAAGTGCCTCGAGTGCAGCAGACGACGAGGCTGCTGCGTCGGTATCGGGCGAGGAGGATGATGACGACCTTGACCTGGGCACTTTCCTAAAAGACGGTCACTTCGAGAAGAGAACAGAGGCAGGAGAGTCGGCCAAGAAGGTGGGCGTCGTGTACGAACATCTCACGGTGAAAGGCGTGGGGGCTCAAGCGACGTTCTCCAAAACACTACCGGAAGCCATCGTGGGAACATTCGGTCCCGACCTATATCGAATAGTCACGAGATTCTTTCCGGCCCTGAGAATGGGCAAGCACCCTCCCACGCGAGATTTGATCCACGATTTCACCGGTGTCGTTCGAGATGGTGAGATGATGCTGGTTTTGGGCCGGCCGGGATCGGGATGCACCACCTTCCTCAAAGCCATTGCGAACCAGCGCGATAGCTTTGCCGGAGTCGAAGGCAAAGTCAGCTATGGTGGTATATCAGCCGAGGAGCAGAGAAAACATTATCGAGGAGAAGTCAATTACAACCCCGAGGATGATCAACATATGCCTTCCCTAACCGTCGGCCAGACGCTGAGGTTCGCCCTGATGAACAAGACCAGACAACATGAGGCGGGCACCATCCCCGTCATCATCGACGCGTTGCTGAAGATGTTTGGCATTTCTCATACATACGGCACTCTGGTCGGAGATGGGTATATCCGTGGTGTCTCTGGTGGGGAGAGGAAGCGAGTAGGTATCGCAGAGACCCTGGCCACTAAGAGCTCCGTCGTCTGTTGGGACAATAGCACACGAGGTCTGGATGCGTCTACGGCTTTGGACTATGCCAGATCTCTGCGAGTCATGACAGACATTTCTAACCGGACCACGTTTGTCACCCTGTACCAAGCCGGTGAGGGAATCTACGAGCTCATGGACAAGGTGTTGGTCATTGAGGAAGGCCGTACCATCTACCAAGGTCCTGCCAAACTCGCCCGGCAATATTTTATCGACCTCGGCTTCCAAGCTCCCGATCGACAGACCACCGCAGATTTTTTGACGTCCGTGGGAGATCCGAATGAACGACAGTTTCAGCCAGGGAAAGAAGCCTCCACGCCCAAGACGGCCGAAGAGCTTGAAGCCGCTTTCCGCAAATCCGCAATCTACCGGCAGACCATTTCCGAAGTTGATGAATACGAAGCTCAACTGCATCGGACAGACTGCGCAAACACCAAAAGATTCCAAGAAGCCGTCGAGCAATCGAAGAGTAATAGCAAGCTCGTGTCTCCACGGTCAAGTTACACCGTCTCCTTCTGGCGCCAGGTATTGGCCTGCACTCTTCGTGAGTTCTGGCTCTTCTGGGGTGACAAAACCTCGCTTTACACAAAAGCTTTTATCATCGTGGCTAATGCTTTGATCATTGGTTCGCTCTTCTACGGCGAGAGTCTTGACACGGCTGGTGCGTTTCCTCGTGGCGGTGCATTGTTCTTTTCGGTTCTCTTCCTTGGCTGGCTGCAGTTGACCGAGTTGATGAGGGCCGTGAGTGGACGTGTTGTCGTTGCTCGACATCGCGATTATGCCTTTTACCGACCGAGTGCTGTTGTAATCGCCCGAGTTCTCCTGGACCTGCCTGTCATCGCCGTTCAAGCCGTGGTGTTCACCATCATCCTATACTTCATGGCAAACTTGGACGTCGAAGCGGGCAAATTCTTCATCAACTTGCTCTTCGTCTACGTCAGCACAATCTGCATCACGGCCTTGTACCGGATGTTCGCCTCCCTGAGTCCCAGCATTGATGACGCCGTCCGCTTCTCTGGCACGGCGCTCAATCTTCTGCTCATCTTTGTCGGCTATACCATACCGATGCGAACCTTGACTTCCGATGTCATCTGGTTCGGATGGTTGTACTATGTCAATCCGGTCGCGTATGCGTATGAAGCCGTCCTTACAAATGAATTTTCGGATCGAACGATGAAGTGTTCGCCGTCCAACTTGGTACCTCAGGGGCCCAATGTGGATCCTGCGTATCAGGGATGTTCGCTGACTGGGGCGACTGTCGGAAGCAACACGGTGAACGGTGCCGCATATGCCAAACAGTCATTTGGATACTCACGATCACATCTGTGGCGCAATTTTGGTGTTCTGATCGCCTTCACGGTGTTGTACGTCCTCGTCACGGCCTGGGCTTCGGAGACATTTTCATTTGCTCAAGAAGGAGGTGGTGCATTGATATTCAAGAAGACTCGAAAAGCCAAGAAGATGATTACACAAGACAGTAAACCCACGGATGAAGAAAAGGGTGCAACTCCTCAAGATCCAGTGTCGAGTGGGTCGTCGGAAACGATGCAGGACGAAAAGGAGCAAATGGTCAACAATATCGCTCAGAGCAAGAGTGCTTTCACCTGGGAGAATGTCGAATATGAAGTCCCATATCAGGGTGGGAAGAAGAAGTTGCTCAATAAAGTCAATGGCTACGTCAAACCAGGATTGATGATTGCCCTGATGGGTGCCAGTGGTGCTGGAAAGACCACATTACTCAATACACTATCTCAGCGCCAGACGACCGGGACCGTGTCTGGTGACATGCTGGTTGACGGCCGACCGCTCGGCATTGAATTCCAAAGGGGAACTGGTTTCTGTGAACAGATGGATCTCCACGACGAGACTGCCACCATTCGGGAGGCTCTCGAGTTTTCGGCCGTATTGAGACAAGACCGGAATATCCCGAAACAAGAGAAGATTGACTACGTCAACAAGATCATTGATCTGCTGGAGTTGAACGACATTCAAGATGCCATCATTACATCGTTGGGTGTGGAACAACGCAAACGGTTGACCATCGGCGTCGAGTTGGCAGCCAAACCCGAGCTCCTTTTGTTCTTGGATGAACCTACAAGTGGCCTTGATTCTCAGTCAGCATACTCGATTGTCCGATTTTTGAAGAAGTTGTCTCGCGCCGGTCAGGCCATCATATGCACCATCCATCAACCTTCGTCCATGCTGATTCAACAATTCGATATGGTTCTGGCACTCAATCCAGGTGGAAATCCTTTCTACTTTGGACCGATTGGTGAGAACGGATCGGCTGTCGTTGATTACTTTGCCAAGCGCGGTACGCAGTGTCCTCCGAATAAGAACGTGGCCGAGTTCATCCTCGAGACAGCGGCCAAAGGGGGTAAGAGACGTGCAGACGGCAAGCGAGTCAATTGGAACAAGGAGTGGCTTGAGTCTGAAGAGAATGCTCAAATGCTCAAAGAGATTCAAAAAATCAAGGAGGAGAGATCGAGAGAGCCTGTCAAGGAGACGCACACCCAACGTGCTTTCGCCGCGCCCGTCACACTCCAAACCATCGAGCTCACGAAGCGAACTTTCCGCAACTATTGGCGTGATCCTTCGTATCTATACGCAAAGCTCTTCGTCAGTGTCATCATTGGTGTTTTTAATGGCTTTACGTTCTGGAATCTAGAAAACTCGGTGGCGTCACTTCAATCGCGTCTCTTCTCGCCTTTTTTGGTTTTGCTCATCCCGCCTACGATCGTCAATGGTGTGGTACCAAAGTTCTACCAGAGCCGGTCGCTGTGGGAAGCTCGCGAATACCCGTCTCGGATCTACGGCTGGGTCGCGTTTTGTACGGCTCAGGTGGTTGCCGAAATCCCCATGGCCATCATCTCCTCGGTGGTTTACTGGCTGATCTGGTACTACCCGACCAATCTCCCACGTGACAGCAGCGCGGCGGGCTACGTCTTCTTGATGACCATGTTGTTTTATCTGTTCATGTCGAGTTGGGGCCAGTGGATCTGTGCGTTTGCGCCAAGTTTCACCGTCATTTCCAACGTCCTCCCCTTCTTCTTTGTGGTTGTGGGCATCTTCAACGGCGTCGTCAGGCCGTACACTCAGTTGCCGGTGTTTTGGAAATACTGGACGTACTACCTCGTCCCCTCGACCTACTGGATCGGCGGCGTCCTGGCGGCGACGATGAGAAACCTACCAATTCGATGCCGCGAGGGAGAAAGCACATTGTTCAATGCACCACCCGGTGAGACGTGTCAGAGTTACGCGGGTGCCTTTGTGCGGAACGTCGGGATGGGGTACGTCGAGGCCACGGCCAACGGGACGTGCGCGTATTGTCCGTACGCGAGTGGCGACGAGTATTTGTCCACCATCAACATCCGACCGGACCAGAAGTGGAGAGACTTTGGCATCTTTTTGGTCTTTGTCTTTACGAATTGGTTGCTCGTCTACTTCTTCATTTACACCGTCCGGGTGAGGAAATGGGGGTTCGGGATGGGTTATTTGTTTGGTGGGATGGAAAAGGTTGGTGGTTTGGTCGGCAGGTTGATCGAGAGCGGGAAGAAGTAAACAGCGAGTGAATGAGGAAGTGGTTTGGGAAACAACGAGTCCGAAAGGTATAGTTGTGAAGAGATCAGTGGTCTGCGACAGCAAGTGAATATGGATGTGGAATTAGAATGATGATCATGACGAATGAGATGATATGGAGTGTATAAGAGCTAGCTACATTACATGGCCAGCTTGTTTATCAGCAGACAGATTTGAAAGAACAAGGCGAGGAGTTTTGGGAAGGTGTAGGACACCAAAAAAGAATAAAATGAGAGCGCACAAAATTACTCCAACGACACAAGTAGTCTTGGACATGAAGTCGTCCTGTCTATTTTTCTTCTTTTCGTCTATGGATTATTGTCTATATCCTGCTGACATGTCTATTATTTGGCAACCTTGACAACAAACAAAACCTATTCAAAATCCTTCCTTCCATTCCCTGGTCAAAACACATTCACTAGCTCTTCTCCCTCCCTCCCTCTCCCTCCTCTTTCCCCTTGGGCTCCAAGGTATGTACATATGTGCATGGACCAAAACACACATAAACAAGAAATGAAGAAAGGCATCGATTGACCTCCCCCGCCCCTTGACACCTTGTGCCTTGTACACCGAACCCCCCCAAAAAAAGAAAAGAAACCCCCCTTTCCAACAAAGGTACTTGAGTGGCAACAGAATGATTTTCGAAAGGGAGGACCTCTTCTCGAACCCGCCTGGAGATGACCGGTTGAAACCGCACAAAAACTTTGAAATGGAATGTAGACGAGATGGTGATCGAGGTAGATGGCGAGATGATGTAGATGTAGATGTAGATGTAGATGTAGATGTAGGTGAGAGGTCCAAGGCAACGTCACAAAAATTATACTTGTGTACAGGTTTGGAAAAAACAAACAAAATCTGCTAGGAGACGACCTTTTCGTTCTCGCCCGAGACCGCCTGTACCGGTTGTGTCGAATCCGATTCCGACGCCGAAGCCGGTGGTGGTGGTGCCGTCGTTCTCGTCGTGGTCTTTTCCAACGGAGCTTCGGAAACATCTTCGGCCTTTTCCTTCTTCTTTTTCGGCACGCGGACGAGCCAGTACAGTGCCACGGCGCCAAAGATGTTGAAGACGATAAAGGCCCACATGATCCCGAAGTTGCGCCACATGTATCGAGGGTGGGAGGCGACGGAGGACAAAAAGGCGTCGGTGTCGGCGATGGCACAGAAGCTGCAGTTGCCGGTGGCCCCGGCGTCCTGCAGGTAACCACCCGCGGCCGAGATGTAGTCACTCATGTACTCCCCGCAGGTCTGACCCGAGGGGGGAGAGAAGTGGACGTACTCGTTGGCGGCGCAGACCACCTTGGTGTGGGCCACGGCCGTGGAGAGCATGCCGTCTATCAAGTACGTAAAGGGGGAGACACGGTACCTGTCGTCGTTTTGCCAAATCGTCAGTATTCTCGACACAGACACACCGAGCACAGATGGGGGGGGGGGGTCAAATGTCTTGTCCCCTTTTTTTTCTTTTCGGAAGACTCACATGAAGATCCAAAATCCCGGCAAAGCCTTGGGACCGACCAAGACGCCACAAAAGACGAGGGTCAGGGAAAAGGTCAGGTTGGCAATGTTGCCACCCGTCTCGGCGTTGTCGATGCCGGCGATGACCATGTGGGCAAAGGTGCAGGTGAAGAACAAAAAGACCAGGATGAACAGGAACATCAGGGCGCCCCGCTCGTGGACCGCGTGGGTGGGTTCCGCGTTGTTGTACAGGCCGATCGGGTAGTACCAGGTGACGAAGATCAAAAACGCACACAACACCGACCACGGCAACTCGGCGATGATGTTGGACATCATGAAGGCCTGCCAGGAGTAGGTCTTGCTGGGACGTTCTCGGACCTCGTACAGGGCCCGCTGAGTGACGAACAACGGCATGATCTGCTGGACGAGTTGACCGAAGATGGTCATCAACATGAAGATGCCAAACATTTGATTCGTCAGACCCTGGATCGTGTTGCGGGCCTTGAAAAAGGAGAAGCCGATGAACAAGCCCTGCCACGACAAAACGTGTTAAAAGACCACCACATGGAAAACGACGACAAAGGGGCGGTGGAGAAGGTGGACGCGGGGAGAGAGGAAGAGAGAGAGAGAGATAGAGAGAGAGAGAGAGAGAGAGAGAGAGAGAGAGAGAGAGAGAGAGAGAAAGAGAGAAAGAGAAAGCAAACAAAAAGGGTGGGACCTACCGAAGCGATACACAATGACAATTTACTGTAAATGTACGACGGGGTCCGCCAGTACTGCTGAAAGATTCGTTGCAAGACTTCGCGGAGCTGTTGGTAGAAGGGGGCGGCGAATTCGCGGTAACTCGCCTTGTCCGTGAGGTCCGAGGTCGCGCGGGCCAGCCTGCACCGTTCCGCCTTCAAGGTCGCGAGCTCCTCGTGCACGGCGCGCTTCTCGGGGGAGTTGCGCCACGTCTCGACCCAGTCGATGTCCGTGTGGGAACCGGGGGCGGCGCCGATGACCTCGAGCATCCACTCGGCCGGGTTCGCCTCGGGGGGGCAGGCGTGCGCGCCGTTGCGCTCAAAGTAAGCCGTCAGGACCCTGGACGACTCGCCGACCTGGCCAAAGTAGACGGTCCTGCCGCCCTTGGCGAGGAACAGGAGGCGGTCGAAGCGCTGGAAGAGCATGGCCGACGGCTGGTGGATCGTGCACAGGATGGCCTGGCCGTTGTTCTTCAGTTTCTCGAGCAGGTCCAGGATGGACCACGAGGTCTGCGAGTCCAGGCCGGAGGTGGGTTCGTCCAGGAAGAGCAGGAGCTGGGGCTTCGCGGCGAGCTCGACGCCGATGGTGAGGCGCTTCCGCTGCTCGACGTTGAGGCCCTCCCCGGGGACGCCGACGACGGCGTCGGCGTACTCGGTCATCTCGAGCAGCTTGATGACCTCGTTGACGTACGACAGCTTCTCCTCGCGGGGCACGTGCGCGGGCTGGCGGAGCAGGGCGCTGAAGTTGAGCGCCTCGCGGACGGTCGACGTCTCGAGGTGGAGGTCCTGTTGCTGGACGTAGCCCGTCTTGCGCTGGAAGGACTCGTCGCGCTGGAGGCCGTCGACCAGCATCTCACCCGAGATGACGCCCATGGTCACGCGCGTCGCGAGGACGTCGAGGAGCGTGGTCTTGCCGGCGCCGGAGACGCCCATGAGGGCCGTGAGGGTGCCGGGCTTGACCCAACCGTCGACGTGGTCGAGCAGTCGTCGTTGCCCGCCCTTGACCTTGATGTCGTAACACACGTCCTTCCACTGGAAGATGGCCGTCTGTTTCTGGATGATGCTGGAGATGGGCTGGAGCTCGCCGTCATCTTTCCCCGCCGTGACAGCCGCACCAGAATGGCCGCCTTCGGTGTCCGACGCGGGCAACTTCTTGAGTACGGCCGGCTTGTGTCCACGTCGGAACACGAGCACTTCACCTTTCGACTTCTTGGCGGCGACGAACTCGGCGGCCACCAGGTAGAAAACCATGAAGCCAATCAAAAAGGCCCATAGGATACCGAAATTCCTCCACTTGTGCGCATGGTAGTATTTGTAGTTGCTGTTGATGTAGGCATCGCCGGAGACAAAGGTCTGGCCGGGAACGGATCCGACGGTGGAACAAACGCGGTGGTCCGTCCCCTCGCCATATCCTGGTCCGGTAGGGACATAGGCCGAGCAATCGTACTTTTGACCGGAGAACTCGTTGATCATCAACGCTTCGAAGCCGTACGCCACCGGGTCAAGGTAGTTGATCCATCGAGCCCAGCCCAGCATGTAGTTGACGGGGATGGCGAAACCGGTGTAGATGACGATTGCCAGGATCAGAATGGCCGCAGGCGCAAGAGCCTGACTCAGTGTCCGAGAGACCGAGGCGATGGTTCGGAACAGCATACTCATGACCAAAGTGAGGAAGAAGGAGATGAGCAAGAAAAAGAAGAATGCTCCAGCTTCCCTCCTCAGGTTCGTCAGGAAGTACAAGGTGACGTTGAAGATGATGGTGTTGAAGATCTTGTAGGGCATGTCCGTCAGCATGGACGCGAACGCTTCCGCAGAGGGATGGTAAAGGGCGTATCGCGCGTGCTTCTCGACAATTGGCCGTTGGGCGTATAGCGTCAAGATTTCCAAAGCAGAGCCAAACGCGTTGATCAGGATGGCGAAAAACAGCAAGGCGCCCCGGGAGTAGAAGGAATTAGTGGTGTGGCTGAGATTGTAGAAGATGGAGCCGATGATCAAAGCAAACGCAGTGTTACCAAAGACTGTACCATGTCAGAAACGTACGGTGGAGAGGAGAGATCCGTGCCAGGTTTGTATGGGTGAGACTTACTCTGTGTCAACGTGAGACTGGGGTCGGCCACAAGTCTCCGGAAGCCACGCCATAGACAAAGGCGAACTTGCTGGACATAAGACAGAGTGACTGGTAGATGGTTAGACCGTTGAAGAGCCGTGGAAGTTGTTCCTGGTGACATAGGAAGGGGTAAAAGGACTCACATGGAGAGGACACTCTCTGTCGTTTGGCCTGTTGCAGTTTTCGTGATTCCTTGAATCTTTCCAGGTCCGGTCCACCAATGGGATGTTCTTGGTCAAAAGCCTCGATTTCCTCCAGCAACCGTGCTCGCTCCGGGCTGTCCTTCCAGGCCTGTGCAAACTCATCTGGAGTTCGAGGGACTCTGTTTTCGAAGCCCTCGCGGACGACTCTCTCCGTAGGGCTTGTCATGGAAGTCAAGAAATCGGCCGTGGTCTGACGATCCGGGCAGAGGAAACCCATACGAACAAAATAATCCTTTGCCTCGTCCTTGGGGCCGAAGTAGATCTGGCGTCCTTCATAGAGGACGACGGCCTTGTCGAAGATGTCGTATGCGCTTTGGGGAGCTTGGTAGATGGCAACCGCGGCCGCCGAGTTCAGGATGTCCGTCGAAACCCGCAGACTCTTACAAAACTCAATGGCATTGGCACTGTCCAAACCACGAGTACTGTTGTCCCAGCACTGCAACGGGGACATGTTCAAGAACGCCTCGGCGATACTGACACGCTTGCGTTCACCTCCGCTCACTCCGCGGACGAAGTCGTTGCCCACTCGAGTGTTGAAGGTGTGGCGGATGCCGAACATGGCCATGATGACATCTCGCATGTGCTCGGCGTAGGTGTTTCGGGAAACGCCTCCAGGGAGATATCGAGGTGCCCTCGCGCGAGCGGCAAAGTACAGGGTGTCTCCGACGGTCAGTTGAGGGAAATGTACATCCTGTTCGGCCGTGTAGATTGCTTCACCACGAAAGTGTTTGTGCATCTCGTGGAAACTGATGCCCTGGTAGTTGATGTACGAGTTTTCGTCGACGTTGAAACCGTGGGTCTCTCCTGCGATGGTCTTGAGGAACGTCGAGCATCCAGATCCCGGAGGACCCAAGACAACGAGCATCTCTCCAGGCTTGATCAAACCGTCAAAGTTGCGAAGAATGTCGATTCTGCGCTGCCCAACGCCCATCAACCTGCGAGCGATCCCGACACCTTCGAGCCAGATATTGCCCACCGATTTCTGATAATCTGTGGCGGCTCCGAAGCCATGAGCACTCAGATCACGGAAGGCGACACCTGCGGTCCTGGCGAGGAAACGGTCGTCCGAAGACTGAAGCTGGAACATGGCCTTTGTCCATGCCCGCGGTCTGAAGTTGTCCGAAGCCGGGTCGATGCTCGAGCCGGGCTCAGCATTGAATGGATTGGCACCGCTCATGGAACGGACAGAGTCCCGAGTAAACTGCCGAGCAAGCTCTTTTATGCGGTCGGCCCCTTCCTCTTCATCTGAGCCACTCGAGCTCTCCAGCTTTGCTTCCTGGATGGCTTCGATGTCATTCTGGGCGGATGTGCTGTGTGTCCGATGGCGTGATTCATGCGAGTGTTTGCGAAACGGGTGATAGGTGTCTTCGACTTCACTGCTCCTTCGATGGTGACCCGGCACGCCAGCACCACGCATGTCGGTACTGTGGTCCGGGTTGGTGGTGAAATTCCCCACGAGAGACATGTCGACGATGCCTTGCAGGTGGGGAGGAGGGTGGTGTGTGTTCTCAAAGGCCGTCGTGTCTCTAGGCCAACCCTTTGACGTTTGATATCATCGATGGACTCTTGGGAGTATTAATTTGTATGGGAGAGGGTTATGGAACCGACAAGGAACGTAAATACTTGTGTGTAAGAATAAGAAAAAAGGGATAGCGCGTAAGTCTATTGAAGTAAGAACAAGGAGATATATAACAACTGAAAAGAAGAATATGATGTATATGGTAGGATTCTAAAGACCCGCCCGTGAGTAAGTCGACGACGCAATCGTTCTTCGGATGCAAAGCGACCGAAAAGCAAGAAGATCCAAAAGGAAACACAAAAAAGCAGATAGCACTATTCTTAACGCCGAAACAAAAGACCAAGCAAATTCAATATATGGGATCATGGAGTCTTCCGTAGCAAAGAAAAAAAAACACCTGTTTGGAAATTTCCAGCAATGGCAATGGAGTGAAGTTGTTTACTCCGTAAGGCCAGGCATAAAAACACGAGGCTGCTCCATAAAAGGGCGTAATGCCTTCGATCAGGGTCCACGGTCCATTCGTTTGTATTTTTATACGGACTCATCGTCTTATGCATCGGATCTCGGATGGTTGGCGGCTCTGCACAAGCCACAGACTTCTTCCGCCAATGTGCAAATGATCGTCTTATCCGGCAGCACAGATGCTTGCATCCGAGTACAACTCAAGTACAACTACGGAGCGAATATCTGGAGAGCCCTGAACTGATTTTCCCAGACCCTCAAATGCCCCCCCAAACAAATGAATGGATCTCTTTTACTTCTACCTAATACTTTTCGTTACTGGGTGGTAGATTCGCAATGAATGAGGCGCAGAGGATTGGGATGAGTAATCTGGATACGAAATACGACCGCCGTGTACAAGCTACTCCTTGGGTACGTTCTTATGGTATAGGTTGGTCTCTTCATCCTTGTATTGTATACCCTGGATATATAAATAGTTACATGTAGATGTATCTGTATAGGTTGATAGGACGTCAACAACATGCATGCCAGCCATGAGACTCTGTCCCTGACTTGCAGTAATTCCAGTAGTTCTTCGAATCTCGTGGTCGAAAGAGATTGACTTCGCTAATCAAGCACGGTCGGCACATGTTCGCCTCAGTTCGGCATGCATTGCCAGCTGTGTGTGGGAGATCAAATACGAAAATACAGAGCGTGTCATTCGTCCTGTCTCTTCATGCGCCTGCTATTCTAGGTGCATTGATGAAGAACAGATATAGTACTGGTACAATAAGCTGTAGTGATAAAGTTCACTGCACTGTTGTCAAGCCTATACAAATCTGTCCTCACCAGGTAGTATTACGACTCTCCTACAGACACATGTCAACCCTTTCAAAGGCCAAGTTACATGTCGTCTTTGAAGTCCCATTTTTCAGCCTTGCCCGTCGCGGGTGTGTCACCAATAATGCAGCAAGCAAGGCTGAAAGCAAATTGCATAAAATCTTTCCGTTCCGGCCGCTCGTAACCAGCGTATAAACCACCGTATTCCATGCCCTTTTGGGGGAACCCGACGGGACTTTTTGACGATCATAAGTGTTCCCTTGTACCCGTTCAATAATAGTGATTCCGCCCAAGGTTCATACTCGTAGTCTGCAGGCCAGCTTACTTATCAGGTACAAGTGGACAAGTCATTAGTGTGCGCATGAACGCCGCCCATGGCACCCGTTCGTTACTGAACTTGTTGGCATGATGCATGAGTCGGCGGCATCTAGGGTTCCCTTCCGGATTCCGAACTGCTGCAAATTACCACCTCAGGCCTATGTTGGACTAGATGTTGTGCGCGAGATTGGCGTTGTCTTGTCCCATATCATTGCTGGACTCACGTACTCATAAGATCAAAGTCCCTTGAAGATCTAGAAATTGCTGCTCAAGGCAGCTTTTGTCTGCTAATACTACATAGTGTTTCGTCTGCTCATTGTCGAGGCATACCACACATCATCTCTCCTCACATGACATCTACTTGATCGTCCTCTGTTCATATCACGCCTGAGTCAACATCAACCACCTTGCTAAAACGCCCGCTGAAAAGAAGACAAATTTCTACCGCATACACTGACATGCACTGAAAAGATCGGAGAAGACATGTTCGAAGAGTCGTCCTGCATGGACGGAAAGTGGAGAGGGAGGAGTCGGGATTGATCCATTTTGATCGAGCCGAGAAGAGTTAGGTTTTGCTTAAAAGCCTGTAAAGAGAACGTCAAGTTCGTCGAGATCAATCTGCTCAGGACTCATCATGGCCCAGGAAGATTCACCCATGTCAATATCATCCAGTTGCAGTGCCATGTTCATCCTTCCCAAGGTGGAGGAATGATCAGTCCTTGCTTGGATCATTGGACTGCTAGAAAACAATTTCTGCTCTGGGGGATTGAGACCCGGATGCGACTGGCCGAACAGTTCCATGCCCAGTTCACGATCACGGCTCTGGCGCTGCTCTGGAGTCTCTTCGGTCACTGCAACCATGGTCGAGTCCACCTCAACTGAGGGTTGGACCGGAAGGTTGTGCGTACTCATTCCACGAGCTCGCACAGCGGTGGCTGTCTCAGTGAAACCTCTCTCATCAGCCTCGAGCGGTGGGCTTGGGGCGCGGTTGGGCCTGCGGCGTACTTCGGGCATCCCGTCTGGGTTCAGACTACTGCGATTGCTGTAGGGCTCACCCGGGGTAGGTGGCTGCATGGGGTCTTCTTGGTCCAGCTCTGGCGAGTAAAGTTCTACTTCTGGGCTGGGCGACAATCGTGCTCTTGACTGTTGATCCAAATCGAGCTCGTCCTCATTTTGACTGTGTTCAGAAACACTGGGCGTAAGGATCTTTGCTTTGACAATAGATGGTGGGAGAATATCGTCAGACGAGGTGGGTAATGGAAGGCGTGGTTGAGTGGTGAGGAAGAAGAAGACCTTTCTTGGGTGAACGGGGATCAGCTCTTTCGCCAGAGGACACGGGGACAATGCGGTCCATGGACGTTTCAGGTATAGGCTGAGACGGGAGGATAGGAGGGCAGCTGGGTTTGCAGAACTGGGGACATAGTCAGCGTCGGGTCCATGTAGACTACCATTCGAGGCCAGGAACTTACTGTGCAATGCTTGAATTTGTAGAAGCAAGGATGGTCGCGAGATCTTTGATGAGGTGTGGACGGTTGCCGGTCTTTTCCAACTGTGTAATGACTGCAATGACAATGTCGTCGTTGATTCCCTCAAGGTCAACCTTCCGAACAGGCTGCGCACCGAGTGTAGGAGATGGTGGAGGGGTCTGCTCAGTGGGAACTCGCCGTGAGGGTAGGGCAGACTCGGGCAGATCGAGGGCAGGAGAGCCAGTCTTGGATCGTGGCGACGAGACTGGGGAGAGAGGGCCGTCGGTGTCGTGTGAACGTTTTAATTTCTTTGTAGGAGGAGACTGAGTGGTGTCGGGAGTTGGTGTAGCCTTCAGGCTCGGGCGGTGTACACGAGACCCATTAGGCAGATGGATGCCCAGCGAGGGCAGGGAGAGAGACTTTCGGCGAGTATTGTAAGGCATGACGAGATAATGTCATGTGTTGGTGGTGTAGTCGTGAAATGTCTGTCTAACGACGACGAGGACGGACAGAGAAAGAGAGAGACACAATGTCGGAGGTAGAGTATGGCGAAATGTTCTGGTAGAGAAAAATGTATGGGACGGGGGTTGCGAACGATGATGATTCAGGCTGCGGTCAGGTTGGACAAGGGAGTGTCGCCAGTGTGACAGCGCCAGGCGTAAAGTGATTGGAGGGCGAATGCAGCTGGAATGCGTGGCTGTAATGCAAGGTGCCGCAGAGGAGGGAAATGGAGCAATGGGGATTCTGTAAATCCTGCGACAAGGATGCAGGGAGAAGCTCGACTGGCTGTTTTCTCGCCTCCCTTGCGTTCCAAGATCTCGCTAACCACTTGGTTGGTGAGGTTGGTCAAATAGCGGTAAGCAGCAACGACAGGATGCAGCGCGCTCTTCGTAGCGATATCGTACTGTACGGAGTACACTGAGAGCCTTTGACCAAGAGCTCGTAGAGTATAGGATGGTGATGATTTGTATGTGGCTCGGCCCAGGGTCCAGGTGTTTTGGCTGCGAAAGGTTCGGAAAAGGCAGGATTTCCGGGGAGAGACTATGGACTGGGCGCGCGAGTCAATGTACGGAACAAGGTCACAGCCGCCGTGATGGGTATGCGAGGCCTACTATACAGGACAAAGGTACTGTACAGGTGATCAAGTAGTGTACCGGGGTAGAATGCTGCAGTATCTCCCTGGGGAAAAAAGCAAGCTGAAGGAGAAGGAGGAAAATGAAGGCGAGGCAAGGGAAAATCGAACAGGTTACGTTTGGGATGATGCAGAATACTGGGCTCCTCTAGCATCTGATGGGCAGGGACCTTCTGCTACGGATATGGATAGGGTCAGCGCAAACAAAAAACCTCATGGGCGGCGACGAAGTGTTTGGATACGAGGAAAAAATGCCACCTGAAAAAAAAAAGAGGGCCGCTCAAGCAGGATCGAAGGGCTCTGAGATCCGAGAGTCGACTAGGCGGCAGACGCTAAACACGGGGTCTTGCACTAATCAGGGAGGCTAGACCGAAAGGAGGCAAATCCAACGCCCTAAACCGTCATGAGTCAGTGCCACTAAGTTGAGCAGAAGCATTATTTACGGATACAGTACAGTACGACCTGACACCATTCATGCTTCGCAAAACATTACTCGACGTCTGGTTGGCCTGAAATGGACCTGTTACGTCTATTAAGTCTGCGACCACCGAGTAGCTTGTCTCCAGGTATCATCGCTGGGCCATCTTTAGAGCCTATACACCTCCTACTGTACACAGCCCACACCAGAAAACTGTAGGCACCAGAGACGCCGGATTCGAGCGGCAGGCAACAATGTGGTGGTGCGGTGGGATACAAAAAATGAGATAGGTGATATTACGAGCGCTTCCACATCCAGTGGTACCCTGATAGTATCAGTCCAATCACAGCCTGTTCATAGTGACCGGAATGCGGTCACCCAATGGACGCTGATCTTTGTAGCTGGACACTGACAGAATTGCAAAGTACGGATAGACGCCTCTTCATGCACGGAGCACCAAGGGTTGCAAGCGAGCCACGTTGGACACAGATAAAGCAGACAAGCATCTCTTCGCAACCAAGTCAAGATACGGCTATAGTAGGAACATTTAGTATAGGATAGAGAGGAGAGCCGAGTATTTGGTGCTGCACCTTAAGCGCATGCTGACACTGTGAGGCACCTCAGCAGAGTATGGAATGATTGTGGTGTGCTTTGTTGTAACATGGGCCATTCAGAAATGGCATGCTTGGGTCAAGGTTTAGCTGCAGCTGCAGCCTCCAGGGGGTGGCCGTTTAGGCTCTGTTAGGGGCCTCCAAGAAACTCTCGGGGCTCGGTAGGCGCTGGAGAGGCTTCCTAGAGGGGATCACTAAGGCCTCGCTAGGCTCCTCAATGACACCAAGCCCTTGTGTTCGCCTGCCCCTCCAAACCAATCGCTCGCCTCCCAGCTTGATCCACCGTAATCCACACATCCAAATTTTTTTTTCTCGAAAATCTCTTCTTTTGCTCACGCACGATTATTCCGCAAATGCTCAATGGAGAGATGCAGCCAGCCCACTACACGTAATTGCAACGACCCCATCATGCATCTGCCGTCAAAACGATTTCCAGCCAGACTTCACGCATCTCCAGCCGTCGCAATCAGTCGTTGCTTAGGACGACCACCCCATGCTGATTTTATCCTGCTGAAGGCTGTGTAACCGGTCGGCTTTTGACAGGCAGCCACATCGGTCTGGCCTGGTCAACCTGGGCCGTCAAAGCAGACAACAACTACAGCGGTGACAGCGGCAAGGGTCCTACCGATACGGAGTACATTCTCTGTCACGTCTGGATCTCAAGGATCTTTCTCTTGTCGTCTCGCACCGGTTGGACTTCGACGACTTGACTCGTCCGTATCGCTCTCAGCTTCTTCCCAAATCATCACAAATGGTAATAATGGCTGACGTTGAATTCGGAGCCCAAGACCTGTCAAACGCGACAAGTGGAAAAGAAGGTTGGCCTTTCGCATCATCGAGTCCACTTACCGATCTCCCGTTGCATGCGCCAAAGGACACCCCCCCTGGTCGAAGGAGAGGTTCTTCACGTGATTGTACACTCTGTAGGGTCGTCCTGCGAATACCTGTGGCACTCGTCGCCTCTATCACAGCAACGTCTGAAACGAAGTGAGCGCTTGGGGCAGCCACCTCCAGATTATTGAAGACCGTGCACAAGATATAGGCAATCAAGGGCGGCTCGAAGCGACGAACCCCTCGATTGCTCTACAAATACATACTTTGGATGATTAACGCCTCAGATGCAGATTATTATTGATCAAAGCTTCAGTTCAGATTTCTCAAAACATGCCGCTGTCCCCGAAGCGGCTGTCAAAACATGCATTCGCCTGACAGACGTCGCTTACACCCACCATGGATCCGAAGATCCATGCAACTTCAGGTTCCTCTATCCGAAACCACTCGTCTCTTCATTTTACCAAGTCCTTATCATCAATAATGAATCGGCGATGGAGTCTCTTGGAGAGTTGTCTAAACCCCCTAGGATAGCAGCACCAACTGCTCACCTAAGTCGCATATTTGTTTGCGTGTCCCGATTCGGCCACAAGTCCTGCATCTACTGTATTCCCCCGCAGTCAATGGGAGGCTGCCGGCTCTGGACTGTCTCAACGCTTATCGTGCACACGGATTTGCGAACCGCTTTTAACTGCCAATAGTTTAGGTTTGTTCAGGGATGGCACAGACACCTCACCCAACCCGCAGCACCACTTGGATGGATTATTTCGCAAGAGAGTTTGTCTCTGCCGTGCACGAATACCAATCATGAATGCTTCAACGCTTCAGTTTGGTGTTTTGAAGGCGTATCCTTGTTCGCGGAAACGAATCGATTACCACCATGAACGATTACCATCTTCTGATCTGATATGCCGCCAGGGATAACCGACGGGCGGGGATACCATTTTCACGGGTTATCGGAGTCTTTTTCAGGACTCCTATTATTTGACCGACTCCTTACTATTCTATATATTCCATCATTACTGCAGGCGAACCCTAATTAGGGTGATGGTGGTGTTCACCCCATGATGTAACTCTTCAGAACAAACTCGCAGGATGCGGAGAACGCGCCCCCTCCAGCCAGCCCCCAGTTGTACAAGCAGAGTGACAACAACTTCTCTCTACTCGTACTTTACGAGGAGTTGATCTTTGACTATCTTCGACTGAACTCAAAACAACTTTGGATCGTGTGTGTGTCGCATGTGGCTCGTGGCCGTTTCCATCCTACCGAAGGGGTGCACTGTACCTTACACGAGTACTCGTACTCGGTTACTCTGAACGGCGGTCCCTTGGACCTGAAGATCCTTTCGGTTATCGCAGACTTTACATCACAAACCCCCTTGCGAAGCACAAGTACTCGTGCGAGTATCTGGGCGCGATCGTTCCATCTCATCTTTCTCTCTTGCATCACCAATTACGTCGTCAAAGCTGTCAGATTCCACTTGTGGCTACAATAGGACAAACGTCACAGAAAACCGTTGAGATCGACACATGGTTCTCCTTTGATCGGACGAAAATGCCTTACGAGTGAAAGTTGATGCTCGGACTCGGACTCGACGTTCGAACCCGTCTGCATTCTTTTTCTCGTTCTGCCGTCATTGTACAAGTATCAGTGCGGACTTTGGAGTTTCAACGATTCTTTCCCTGACGCTGATCCATTGGCACAGACGCCTAGCAAAACAACTAGTGCTCTCTCCCCTTGCTGCTATCCGCAACGATCTCTTTCTGCTCGTAGAGTGTTGAGCACTTTCCATTTCCGTCCAGTTACCCTTTAGTCTAGAGTGCTTGGTACCCCCGTAACCTTGTCGTCGATCGTCCCGAATGTGTCGACGAGGGCGAGTTCCATTGTTGCCAATTCCCATTTCCAGGCATTGTACCGTGTTAGTGCGAAAGGTTATCATCTGGCGGTTTGAAGGCGACGCGGAACCGAGTCTACCTGTACATAGTCATAACCCTCCCGCAAGGATATGGGGCCTCCCCCACTGCATCTCGCCCACTGGCATCCCCCCCGTCTCGTATATCGACATTGGCGTAGATGAACCCTACCGACTCGTGCTTTATCACGCAGGGGGCACGAGCTCGTACCGTATTCTATACAAACATACACAGCTTTTTGTCCCCCTGGAAGATCCTAAACGGGCGAGACACCAAGCCTGATTACTTCCTTGGACCCCAAAAGGGCCATCTGTAGCATACTCTCCTGACACGACAACGAGTACACAAGGTCAGGTACCTAGGTATATGTTTTGTGTATACCGTGTATATACGTCTACACACATGTACATTACACAACTTCACCAAATCTTCCACCAAGCGGACTTGCTCTTTCCCATCACACCTTCAGCGTCCACTCTCGGAGTGGTCGCATTCATCATCGCACTCACCACCTCCTTGTCCGTCGACTTTTGTCTCGGGTTCGGCCTGAGGACATACTCATACGTCGTACCGAGATGATACCTCCTCTTACTCTCGACGATCAACCCGCTGTCCCGGATGACCTGGTCAATGTCCTTGTTGTTCCAACACCCGTAGCGGTGAGCGTGGAGTTTGGCGTTATTGTCCAAGAAACGATTGACGAAGCCGTAGTACGACCGGCCGTGTTCGAGCAAGAGAATCTTTCCTCCTCTGTCCGACAAGGTTTCCGCAGGTTCTTTCCCTTTCTCCTTCTCCGTCTCCTGATCGGCCCCGTGATCCCTTTTCTGCCATTGACCCTCTTGTCGTTCCTCCTCCTCCTCCATCATCGCTTTGACGTCCACCCCCGTGCTCCGCTCCCCGGGCTGTCTGACCAACTCGCCCAACCTTTTCAAGAAAGCCACCGGGTTCGCCATGCTGCAAACCCCCATGGTCTGAACGATCGTGTCGAACCCACCCTCGGGCCTGGCGATCAGTCTCCTCTCGGCCGCGTCGCCCACCACGAACCTGACGTCCCCTCGGAACTTGGCAATGTTCTCCGTGTGTTCCTGCATGCTGTCAAACTTTTTCCGGGCCTGGTAGACCATGATCTCGCTCAGGTCGTTGAACACGAGACTCTTGACGCGCCTGGTCCGCGGCGTCCTGATCGGGTCGAGGTTGTAGTACTCCAGGTTCCGACCGGTGCCCGCGCTGACCTCCAGCACGTTCCCGACGGCCTGTCGGCACAGGTTCCTGCGCCGCCTCCCCAAGAGCATGAAGCGTTCGGAAAAGTCGACCTCGTCGTCAAAGTTGCGGGAGAGGTCCATCCAGCGGGACGAAACGTCGGCGTTTTGGGCCAGGTCCAGCATCTCGGATTCCGCCACCGCCCGTCGATAGGACGTGTACATGTACATCAGGTACGTGGAGAGCACGAACCCGACACCGCATACCGGGTAAAAGTACACGTTGAACGACCGGCCGGTGCGGCGGGACGCGAGGCGGGTGCGAGAGGACGGAGGAGGAGGAGGAGGAGAGGGAGGGATGTTGTTGTTGTTGTTGACATTGTGTGAGCGAGTTGGTCGGGTATTGTCGGTGGCAGTACGTGGAGGAGGAGGAGGAGGAGGAGCACGAGGGAGTGTCGTCGATGATGCGTATCTTCTTGTAGTGTACCCATTTCTATAGCCGTACGTCGTCGCAGTCGACGTCGAGCGAGTGTAGTAAGATCCCGATAGTGTGGGTATCTCAGAAACCTTCTGACGTGATTTTAAAACTGCTCGCTTCGACAGTAACGATAATGCGAGGTGCGGAATTCTCGATCTCCCCAAGGAAGACGCAGTCAGCGCGAGCTCCGACATTGCTGTGGTCGTAGCAATAGCGATACGTGGGAGGCTACTTTATGACATCTTCTTGGGAGATTGAGGTTGGTGAGAGAAGCTCGAACGAGAGGAACGTGTCTGGGCAGTCCAATCTACAATGAAGCTGTGTATCCGGTGGTTCTGAGAATGATAATTTATTTATTTTCTGGCAGCTCGGAATTGCATGCGGAGGTGAGTCAGTATTACTAGCTGTAACCGCCGCTTTTAAGCACTTTGCGGGCTCTGCCGAGAACGACAAGGCTCGCTCCCCCTATAGAATAACACAAGGGATTCCGTACAAACAAATTATATGATTTCATCTTGTCTCTCTACCCACGTAGTTATATGGCTGTGTAGGAACGAATGACTGTCACGGTACTGAAGGACAATAGCATATATATAGATATAGATTCCATCGTAGACCTTGTTTGGGTTTTCAATTTTCCTCCCTCTTCGTTACCATGTTTCTGCTCCTCAACTTCACCAACCCCTACCGTCTCCGTTTCATTCTATCCCCCATGACCAAGACAGACGATTGTTTTTTGCAGTCATGCCTCCTCAGTTCCGGTGTGTTGGACACTGTGAGAAGTCCTTCTATGAGGATCACGCTCACGCTTCTCTTGCTCATTGAAATCCGCAACGATACCAGCGTCGAAGTGGTACAACGGTTTGAGCTCGGCATTCTTGTTGAAGAATATGTATCGTTTGATGAACCAAGGCAGCCAGGTACCAACATTGTACTTGATGAACCTGCGAGTTGGTACGGCGAAGATGTAATCGAGCTCCTCGAGGGATCGTTGCTAAACAAGAAAAAGAAGGTTAGTGATCAGTGCATGACAACCGGGAGACCCCCTATAAATACTTACCTTGGTCTCTGGAACCCACAAGAAGATCATAAGGAGCGCAACCATATTCAAACCCGCGAAGAAACCGAAAGCACCGGTTGGCGTAAATGCTTCGAGGATCTTGGGGAATGTCAAGCTCAGTACTGCAGCCCAGAAAAGACATGTTGCAACAGCCCAACCCATGCCTGTTGGACAGTCAGCGATTGTATTAACCTAAGACCGGCTCATGAGAGACCAGAAACAACTCGGGAACATGTAGCAACAGAGTGGATATCACATATCACGTGATGCAGTCAACTTACCAACTTCACGGTGTGAGAGAGGGAAAACCTCTGCAGAGTAGGTGAAAGGCACTGGACCTTCTCCAGGCGAATAGAACGCCGCATAGAGATAGATGAACAGGGCTATGACTCCCATTCGTGCGCTCTGATTGCTTTCTGGAATGTAAAAGGCAAACCCGGCGGCCAGCAGCGTCCAGGCCATCTGAGGGAACGTGAAAAGGAGCAGAGATCTTCTTCCAAACGTGTCTATAGTGACGAAGGCCGGAATTGCGAAAAGAAAATTGATGCCACCGAAGCCAAAGGAGCCGAGTAGAGCCTCGATATCAGATGCTCCAGAACTGCGGAAAATCGTAGACGAATAGAAGGCCATGATGTTAATACCGCACATCTGCTGGGCGATCATGACCACGAACGAGGCCAGCGTTGCACGCTGCAGTCGAGGGATGGTGAAGAGTTGGAAAAAGCGAGAGACGTAGGTCGAGTCGCCTACTATTTCGTGTTCGATCTCGATCTGCGTGGAGATGTAGTATAGATCCCTGGCGGCAAGAAGGGGATGTCTTCGAAGCTTGCGCAGTGATTGGTACGCTTTCTTGTGCTTGTTGTGCTTGATATACCATCGAGGGCTCTCCGGACAAAGATAGACCAAGGCCGCCAACGGAATCGCCGGGATGAAGGCGGACCCGATCTGAAGGCGCCATCCAATACTCCCAGCGTAGTATACGGCCAAGTTGAACGCCGTACCCATGAAAATACCAAAAGCCGTCCAAAATTGCCAGGTCATGACCAGTGCACCACGAATGGGAGCGGGGGAGTTTTCCGCGGCGAAGATCGGCGTGGTCGCCCCTTTCAAACCCATGCCGATACCCATGATTATACGGCTCGCAAACAACTGTTCCCAGGTTTTGCTGAATGCACCACCGAGAGGGGTCGCTATGAGAATCATTGCAGAGGCGAAGATGGTTCCACGTCGGCCGAGGTAGAAGTTGCAGGGGTCCGACAGCCAACACCCGAGAAAGGCACTGCCGATATAGGGAGCAGCGTTGACAAGACCAATAATCCAAAAGTCGCGTTCATAACCAGGCTCGCCTTTGGGTGTGTCCAGGCCAAAGACCTCAGGGAAGGAAAGGTTGGCACCGTTGGATCCTGTTTGATCCCATCCCTGGACAGCGGCACCAATCGAGCAGACGGCGACAGTAATGTAGAGTTGCTTTGGGTGGCGCCATTTCTTGGTGACTTCGACATGTAGAGCATCTCGCTCTTCATCGTCGAGGTCGGTCACGTTTTCGTAATTGCTGGGGTTCTGGGCAACGAGAGCGCCTTTCTTGATCAGCTCGACCTCATCGGTCATGCCGGTACGAGCAGCAAACTCTTCGACCTTTTGTGTCGCTCGTTAGAAGGCGGTGCATGCACATTGTCCACAGGCCAAGGCAAACTTACATCTTTCATGAGTTGTTCTCGAGGAATATCTGCAAGAGGGTTCGATACCCTTCAAGCTTAGCCAAGGACGGAGAGTCAAAAGCGCCTCAAGAGCTTACTTTGCATCCAAGTTCCTATCCCTATTCAGGTCGGCCACAGTGGAACGTCGACGAGCACCTCCTGCGCCCTCGAAGTTTTGATATTGGATATCTTTGCTGTCTGCCATGGCAGGATGAGTATGCTCGGGTTTCGTTTCACGAAAAATGAAGGAGGGGGACGGGTGAGAACGTTCTCGGGTCCTTACTATATCATTCAACTACAACTTGGCTGAGGACTCCCCCTCACACCCAAGAGTCCTTGATGCATCTTGGCTGCGCATCTGCCCAGCTCGATCTGATTGAGGTGACATCGTGTCTTGGTGACTTCTTGTCGCCAAAACTATCCTCGGGCGGTGTCGAGGTGTCTAGGCGCCGCGATGGTCCATAGCACCTTCAATGCCTTGGCCAAGTAATGGTTTTGGGGCGATGAAGTCATGGCAAAGGCAGATTGGTCGTCCGCCAAGTCAAGAATGAAGGGAATGTAGTGCCAGCCAAGAGGGATGGGGAAGTCAAGTATCGAGGGATGAGGTGTGCCAATGGTAGCAAGCCCGCAACCCCAGAGCACTGGCGGAGCTTGGCACATCAACCCGGAGGACAGCATGGGGAGCAGAAGTACGTAGGAACCTCTGGTCAGGCAGAAGGACGCATGTCTCGCAGGGACAGGGTTTTTGACGCAGCGGAGTTGCAATATGGTCTGGGAAGATATAGGCTTGGGATGTGTCGCTCAGTAACCCCATGGATCTTGAAGGAAAATGCTCATCCGGAGGGGTCCATCATCGTGGTGACTCTGCCCAGGCTGTCAAGTAGGTCATCCGGCTTCTGGTTCATCGATTCTTTCGCTCAAAAGCATCATATCGAAGTTCGTGGCGTCAAGGACAGAAGATGTGGACAATGGAAGCGATCATTTTTGTGACTGTTTCAACCGTGGCATCATTCTGCGGTCGGAGGATCCCAGCGCTGATACAGAATTGCCGTCTTACCGTTGCAAATCTCATAGGCCAAGGTCTGGGCTTGAAGCAAATCGTTGGATCAGCACTTGGAGGGAACTATTTAGATCGACAAGGTGGTATGCAATGGGGAGGTGACAGAATGAGGGTTTCCCGTGTTTGATCGAGAGAACGAGGTAGGAAACTATAAGCCGCATCGCCTTACACCCACCAGGTAAATATTGTCCTTTGCGAGATTCCGTACAAACCCTAGTATTGTGCAACAAGCAAAACACTCAACAATTTCTTATGCTCGCCATAGTACAAGCGTGATTCATTCTACAGTTTTACCAAACGGTTTCTTATGGCTTTGAAGCTACGATCTCCTTCTCAACAGCAGCAAGATAGTTCCCGAACAAGAACACTTCGGCTTGGAGAATGCATTTGTTGAATGTCCACCCAGAGAACAAAATGCCAGAACGAATTTGTGCCTTCGAGAATGAGGGTTCCAGCAAGACTTTCACACACTACGACAACTTTCATCTTTACCAACGTCATGTGCTTCGTGGTGCCAGATATCAGAAGTTCAAGTTGAACATGTCTGGCCGAACTTCTGGCGATGGGTATTACGCACACCCACCTCTGCATCAGGCACAAGGTATACAATAGTTATGCTGGAGTTAACCCCCAAATGCAATTCGCTACTCTGTGTAGAGATACCTTTGTGAAAGGCACACGACTGAGTAACTAATAGTTTGGTCATTATTACTGTCCTTATTAGTGTCTCAGTGCTCGTCATTCTCAATGTTCTTGAGAATGTCTCTTGACCTAATTGGATCTTGTCGGTCGCCATTCAACCTATACTTGAGTATTGATACTAAGAAATGACACGACATGTTCGGGGGTTACTTCAGTGATATATACCTGGTAGGTACTCCGTAGCCTTGTGCGTACTTCTGAGGAGGACCAGAAATTACTAGACGAGGAAAAGTGAAACTCAAGTCTACAGTTTTCATCTTCAGCAAGATCATCTGCTCCGTGACACCAAATATCAGGAGTTCTAAGGAGAACAATCAATTCTTCAACAAGGCATACTGATATCTGGAACAATTTGCTGTTGATGAAAGCAAGTCATGTTATGTACAGATTCCGTGCTCGATAAGATGGGAAACTGAGCCGAGTTGAAAACAGCCTTGATCGATGAGCCTTTTTGTGTGGGCTGACAGAATCATTCCCATGCGGAGAACAACGGTTGCGTCCCACTGTAGTCGTACTTCGTTACTCCGTACATTTGCCAGACATAGCAGAGAAAAAAAAAGAGTGTTCGTAGACCATACAATAGAGTAGGTCGGGGAGCGTTGTAGAAAGAAAAGAGTCTGTGTGACTCGACTCGCCATGGCTGATGATTCGCCCCCTCCACAGCATATTCTGATCATAGGCGCAGGTGAATTCGGTCTGAGCACCGCGCTCTCCCTCCTCTCCAGACCGGCGTACAACGACAGCCGGATAACCATCGTCGATGGCTCGCCGCAGCTACCGAACCCATCCGGTTCTTCAGTCGACGCCAACCGTATCGTCAGAGCCGACTATGCGGACGTCCTTTATTCCCGGCTCGCCAGCGAGTCGCAGCACTTCTGGCGGGACACGTCCGACGATGGATGGGGCGGCCAAGGACGATACCACCAGCCTGGATTCGTGCTCACCGCCGACGCCGGCGCGGGTGAATACCTGGGTCAAGCGATGAAGTCCGTACTCAGTGTCGCGGCCGAGGCGAGGGGGCTGGACTCACACAAGATCCGGGAATTACATGGTCAGGACGAGATCAAGAAAGCCACGGGATATAAAAATGTCACGGGGGAATACGGCTACGCCAATTTCAACTCGGGCTGGGCGGACGCTGAAGCATGCGTCGCGTACGCACTGAGAAGGGTACACAAAGAGGGTGGTGGTCGAGTGACCATCCGTGGCGGCGCAAAGGTCGAGAAATTGTCCTTTTCCGCCGACACCTGCACGGGCGCCGTGTTATCAGACGGCGAGAGCATAAGTGCGGACCTGGTCATCCTGGCGGCCGGCGCGTGGTCACCTACACTGATCGATCTACAAGGCCGGTGTCTGGCCACCGGCCAAGCAGTCGCCTTCATCGACATCACCGAGGAAGAGCAAGCGGCCATGGGCGACCGACCGGTCATCATGAATATGAGTCGTGGCATGTTCATCATCCCGCCACGAGACAACAAGCTCAAGATCGCCCGACATGGCTTTGGATATACCAACCCGGTCAAGGTCCCGAGAAAGAATATACAACCCACCGTGACGGAAGGGGATGAGTATGTCGAAGTCAGCGTTCCCATGACTGGTGTCTCGGTCCCTCTAGAAGGACAAGAAGCTTTGAGAGAAGCACTCCGAGATCTTGTACCTCACATGGCAGATCGACCATTTATACGCACAAGACTATGCTGGTATTGCGATACGTGAGTTTTTTTTTCCCCCTTGTCTTTTTTTGGTGGCGCCTGCGACCCTCGAGTTGCAACAGCTAACAACACACATGCGTTCACACAGACCAACGGGTGATTTCTTGATAACATACCACCCACGACATAAATCCCTTTTTGTCGCGACCGGAGGAAGTGGACACGGATTCAAATTCTTCCCCGTCATAGGCGACAAGGTTGTCGACGCGATCCAAGGCAATCTCGATCCTGTGTATGCCCGGCAGTGGCGCTGGCGATGTGACGAGGATTTGCAGAAATTATGCGGCCCTGGGGGCTTCACGGGTTGCGAGGACGGTAGTCGCGCGGGGGGTAGGGGTATGATTCTAGAAGAAGAAATGGCCAGGACCGAAAGCAAGAGATGAAGTGAGAGAATAAAAAAGTAGATTGTACTCGGTACGTACATACCCAAATGTCCACTGGTACCTGGTACTGGTACGGGATGTTCTCGAGTTGTCTTGACCTCTTGGACCGTTGCAATCACCATCGGGGAGTAAGCGGTAAGGAGAAAAACACAACAGCCACAGAGAGCATCCGCACATCAGTGATACAAACACTGATACTTTTTGTATTTCCGTGATGCGGACTTTTTTGTCTCGGATCAAAACTGTCAATGTCGTTTTTGGGTTTCGACGCATCCCTCCCGTCAGTTCCCATCATTCCAGCATGGTACAGTGACTGTGACGAGCTAGGTAGCTAGCAAATGGCCAGCGAATGCATGATACTACACAATATCGAGTAAGAGGCCAATAGGTTTATATTTATTGAAATCGAATAAGATTACCTAATTACCCCCTTTGACCTTTTCACTCGACCTGATTCTTAAGTGCAGGAAATGAGATATACAGGACCCCATCGACGCCTTTTTCTACCCGTAAAGTTTGTCCTTTTGTGTCGTGCCTACTGTAGAGGAAAATCCCCTAGATCGTAAAAATCGTAGATCTAGACAAGTACGGGCAATGAAGTCCTCTGTATTGGACCTATTTGGCCACCAACCCCTGTCTGATCAACTGTCAAGATTCATATTAAATCTGGACACCATCTTCGATTGACGTCGAGTACGGTATCTAGGTAGCGTAATGAAGTGAGTTGAGGAAAAAAGGGGGGGGGGAGGGGGAAATGTCTCGTCAATCATCCAGCCAGCCCATGAACGAGCCGCCATATCTATCACGTACCAGATACAGAAACAAATGCACAGACCACCCTTTTTATTCTAAAAAAATGAAGGAGCAGAAACGCGTCTTTGACGTTGTTTTCTTCAACTCGGCCTCTGCGACTCCCATTTTACATTTACAAATCCTCGACTGTAACCCGAAATGAATTCGTTTTTTCTTTTTCCCTCTTTCTTCTTCTTCTTCTACACACTTTTAACCAAATCTTTCCCATGTAATCGGTGCTCATCACATCATGACTCTTTCCTCATCCTCGTCCTCTCTCTGTCTTCCCCTCTCTCTTTCTCGCTCTCTCACAAACCAACAAAGTCATGGTGCGGTTGTTGATTAGCCCCCAAGATTAGCACAAAAATACGCCGAACACATCAAAGAATTCCTTCCTGACCTGGCCCCTGCCCCCCCTGTCCCCAAGTCAAAAACATGATGGCCGTCGGAAGCAAATGCTGTTGTTTTCAAATTTCACGGACTGTTTAACACCTCTCTACTCGTACACACGCGCACACGCTCGGGCGCTCCAAACGAAATGCGCAACCAAGGCACCAGTACCAGCACGGCCAGCGACAAACGGGAGACCAACCACGCCGGGTCCCTCACTGACACACAGACACATACACACAAACGAAGGGACCCTTGGAGGCCTTGCACTCGCAAAAACGTTCGCAACATTTCGTACACCGGAAATGGCTGCCTGCCTGCCTGCCTGGTTGCCCCTAGGTGGGAAAAGGGACAAAAAGGCAAGCCTCGAAAGATGAATAAAAATAACCCTCGGACATCCGTCCCATCCCATCTCTTTCACATTCAGCCTCTTCTCTCACATCTAACAAAAGGACGATGGACGACTCATTTTGACCCTACAGAAACGATTCCTGACCGCAGACAAACAAGTTTACAGGTGAGTCTCAACTTTAAGCCCCCTCGAACAACGACCGTGTACAGGGATCGAACAAGTACACCTTCAACTATAAAAGTCACACGACTCACAGGTCACAGCAACAACATCAGGAGAGAGAAACAGTTGAGTTTGGGAGGATGAAAAATAATATTGAGCTATCATGCAATGCTGTTGTTGATGCTTTCCGATCTAGCAATACCTCAGCAACGACCACGATACCCAGCACCCTCCGCCCATCCGGCCACAGTTTGTTCCAACACCTCACCCGCTTTTCATCAATACAATCTGACAGTCGCCCATCGGCGACCATAACGGCTTTCGAAAAAAAAATTAGCCGTGGAAAAAACCCAATTTATCAAAGATCAAGATGCGGATCCCCACGACCGAACGATGTTCCATATGGGGAAAAGTCGTTGGAAGATGATCGACGATGCCTCCCTTGAGGACGATCGTTTTCACATCGACAAGTGAAGCGGAGAGAAGTCGCAATCTGAACGGTAAACGAGAATTCGACCAGCGCGCCGAATACCGCCCAATGATGCCCGTTAGAGTCGATGAAGACCTCCATGTCTAATTTGATGTACAGGCCTTGCACCCCACCTTTTTGGTGCTCAAGCCCGAACGAAAAAGGAAAGAATCTCGCTCAAGAACGCCTTGCAATGCTCATAGATAGTCGTGACACGGGCAGAAAAAGCAAGATGGTAGGTGTTGTGTGATGATGCACGCAGTGATCACTCAACCTCGACAATATGACCTTTGCCGGGAGAGGTCACGCAGTGCTGTTGATACACGGCAGTGAAAAGATCACCAAAGCATCTAGACTTTGCGGAAGTCTGGCAAGCATGTTAGTTGACCTGACAGCTTCTCCTCCGGCGTTGTTGGGCTTACCTGATAATGTCGGGTAGATCTGCTCGAATGCCTGATAGATCTCCTCGCGGACCTTGGCACCAGTGAGTACGATCTTGCCGCTCACGAAGATCAACAAGACGATCTTGGGCTTGATCATGCGATAGATGAGACCAGGGAACAGTTCAGGCTCGTACGAGCTGAAAGGGTGATGCTTTGATGCCAAACCCTCCAATCGGATAGGAAACTTTATGTCGCAAGAGCCGACAATGTTCTGGATCTTGAAATCGGTGAACTTGGCATTGAAGCCAAGTTTTTGAATGATACGGGCGTACTTGCGGCTGGCAAGTTTCGAATCATCTTCCGATTTAGCACCCGTGACGACCATCTTGCCTGAGGCAAAGATCAGAGCGGTTGTCTTGGGGTCTCGAATACGCATGATCACGGCAGCGAAACGCTGAAGCAGGTTAGCACGGAAATGTGCAAGTAGATGTTAAATCTAAACCCACCTTGGGATTGTACTCAGCATTACGGGCATGGAGTGCAATTGTCTTCAAATCCAGACGACAGTCCAGGTTGACCGTGGCCACGATGTTTCTTTTCAGGCCAAGTTAACCTCTGCTGACCAAGCATATTTGGGCAACACAGGATAGGGTACTCACTGCAAAGTAGGCACAATACCACTCACTCCAGCACCAGGCGTAGCACTCGGAGTCTGAGGAGCTTGTAGAGCATTTGCTCCTGGTTGTGACCCGTTCATCTTTCCATCTGCGTAGGAGCCACCATTGAGGTTCTGTCCGTCTTTCTCAGAGGAGGGCGGTGTCAAGTCCCCGGCGCCACCGGGAAACGAGAGAGACGCAGGGGAGGTGAAGGCCTTTGCCTGTTGTGCGGTGGAGGGATGAGTGGTAAGAGACTCCATGATTGCAATGTGAGAATTGCCCAACTGCAGCGCAACGAAGCGGTCGCAGTTGATGTCCTTGTCGAAGAAGACCTCGAAGGAGCGATGGGAACAGTCTGAGAAAGAGAGAGGTTAGGGTGACGAAATGGTGATGTTGAGAGCGGTGATGAAGTAGAGTTTTCGCCGAGTCGGTCGGTGAGGCTCGATTCAGAGGGCAGTGAATTCGAAGTGACTTCACTGCACCGCAGACAGGCTTCGTAACCGCGCGACGAGGAGGTTTCTTTTTGGAGGGTGTGGTATTCGTACCGAGATGTGGGAGATGAACAACTCAATGTCTCCCCTACAAACAACAACTGCTGTAGTCTGATGTGACCGTCGACTTGAATCTCTTGTCTTGAATCGACAGTTGACCACCAGTACTAGGTCTCCGTGTAGACTTTGAGCGACGATGAGGTGCGTATGCGCGCGCGAAATAAGGAAGCAAGAGGAAGCAAGATCTTTTTGCGAATTACTATTGCGGAAAGTGCAGACTGTCTAATGTGTTTTTCTTTGTCCCTGGTTTGACTCTTTTTGTAGAGAACGGCAAGGGCGATCGCAGAAAGGATCCTTTGTTTTTTGTGTGATCTTGTTGCGGTCCGGTAGCGAAAGCGCCCAAGATTTATGGGAAGCACGATCAGCGAGGAACTGGATCGTTAACGGATATGGGAGGAGAGGAATTTCGCCAGCAGGTATGCGGCAATGAAATGCGCTGCTTGGGATGCCTGACGATATGGATGGATATGGGGAGGAAAGAAGGCGAGGGTGATGGTGTGGCGCCAAGCCAAGAAAAAATGTCAGAGAACGAGAGGTCGGGTGCAGTCGCGCGGGTGGGAGGGCAAGGCGGTATATATACTGCTGCCTGCGGACAAACACCCCGCCATCGGAAAGCACGCTAAAATTTGCTAATGCCTGTCTATGCCCAAAGAGGCTTAGCCAAGTCAGCATTTGCTCCCTACCTTGCCTCCGACGCATGCACCTTATCTGCCCCTTTCTTTCTACTTAATGCACCTGTCATGCACCCTGCGCCTCTGTCCAGCCCCTAAATCATGCATGCATCAGGTCTGTTTGGTCCAACCATTCTTTTGTGCTTCAAGTCCTCCCAAACAGCCCAAACAGGGTGGAAAATCGACCAAGGGCAATAAAATGACGAGCTGAAGGGCGTAAATTGGTGGTTTGCCGCTGCGGGACTTTGACAGTGTTACATGGCTCGAGCACGTGCTTCCAATTTTTTTCTGCGGTGGGCATGGGCGAAAAGGTAACGGTGGCCAAAAGAAGCCGACTAGCCTCCTCGGCAAAAGAAAAAGAGCAGATCTCTCATCCCCCCTGCGGATCAGGGCTGCGAATTACCGGATACGCAGGCCAGCACCATCGTCGTTATCACCATCACCATCACCATGATGGAGCAGCTATTCGATTGTAAGTCATGATATCAAAAGAGTGTTGTGTGCTTGGCAGTGCGATGCCCAATGAATGCGTGGAAGACAGGAATTGAATTCTCATTGCAAGATATGGCATGGTGGTAAGACTGAGAGAAATCGTGGAGGGAAGGAGGCGAGAGAAAAGAGTGTGAGTCATGACCCTTGAAATGCCCCCTTCTGTTTCACATGCCGCGCAATTGACTTGGCATCCTGGGCGCCACCCACACTCGGCTTAACCAATCGAAATTCAGGCTACATCGGGTCTTTTCCTGTATTGTACTGTACTGTAGCGTATTTGTCTGGTTGCGCCCAAACCGGTGACCAGTCTGACCACTCAGCGTCTGCCGATATCGAACCGCTGGCTGCTTATCTGTCTTCTGACGCCATCAGGAGCAGAAAATGCCATCATTCAGCCTCGTCTGGAGACATCGTACATGAGGCTACCCAGATCCCTCGTAGGAAACGGGGCACTGGAGAACGAACAAGGCTGGGGTACGGAGTACGAAGTATTGTACGGTTGAAATGCTGGTTGCACACGTATTTTAAGCAAGGAGCAGTATCACCATGTACAGAGTTGACACAAGTGCTCCTACAGAGTATCATTCGTAACACTCATGTAATGCTATAACTTGGTCCCTCACCACCCTGCGGCGTCTGCCAATTGATGTCCTGGCTGGGATCCTTGATATCGCATGTCTTGCAGTGGATGCAGCTGTTCCTGCCGTCAGTAATCGACTTCCCTAGCAAAGGTACCATGGATCAAACATTGAAGACTTACTTCTGCGCATTGATCTGGAACCGTACACCCAGATCTTTCGTTTCATCCTCCACGTACTCATACACGCCCGCAGGACAGAATCTGTTCTCCACGCCTTTGTACTTGGGATAGTCCATTTGAGCATGGGCGTCCCAATCCTTGACCTGTAAATGTACAGGCTGGTCCTCCTCATGGTTGGTGTTCGTTCTTGATACACTGGTCAAAATGTCAAAGGTAATCTCACCATCGGGCTTGGGGTATTCGATCTTGGGCATCTCGTCTGCCGGCCTGGTGTTGGCATAATCAGGCTTCTTGTGCTGTAAGGTCCACGGTGTCATGCCACGGAAAATGTACGCTTCGAGACCAGAATACATAATACCTCCGTACAGACCGAGAGGGTTGTGAAATGACGGTCGCATATTTCGCACCTGCCGGAGCTCAGGCCAAATCCAGCTCGACCGCAGTGCGTCTTCGTAGTTGTACAAAAATATCGTGCTATCCTGTTTGTTCGAGTTGAGAGCCTCATAAGTAGCTTCCGCGGCCAAAATGCCAGACTTCATTGACGTGTGCGTGCCTTTTATCTTGGGTACATTCAAGAATCCGGCTGTATCGCCGATCAGCGCACCTCCGGGAAAGGCGCATTTCGGTATTGATTGGAAGCCACCTTCGTTCAAAGCGCGTGCACCATATGCGATGCATTTCCCACCTTCAAGCACAGATTTGTAGAACGGGTGCAATTTCATGCGTTGGAATTCGCCATAAGGAGAAATCCAGGGATTCGGATAGTCGAGGCCAACCACCAACCCCAGGCTGACAAGATTGTCTCCAAAGTGGTACATCCAGCCACCGCCGTACGTGTTCTTGGTCAATGGGTAGCCCATAGTGTGAGAGATTTCGCCCTTCTTGAACTTTTCAGGCTGGATCTCCCAGACTTCCTTGACGCCGAGTCCGTAGGTCTGAGGCTGGCAGTCTCGTCTCAAGTCGTATTTCTTCGTAACCTTCTTGGTCAAACTGCCATGACAGCCCTCACCCAGGAGGGTGACCCGAGCATGAAATTCCATGCCCCTTTCGAAGTTGGCCTTTGCCTTCCCATCTCGTCCCACGCCTTGATCATTAGTCGCAATGCCCTTGACAGCGCCCTCGCGGTTGTACAGTATCTCTGCGGCAGAGAACCCCGGATATATTTCCACACCTATCTCCTCAGCTCTTTCACCCAACCACTTGACAAACTGGCTCAGACTTATAATGTAATTGCCCTTGTTGTGCATCTGTGGAGGAGCAGGTATCGGTATGGCACTCGACTTGGTGAGAAATCGCATCTTGTCCGAACCGGCCGGCGTAGCACCCGTGAACCTGTTCTCGTTGTCCTCTGCCAGCCAATCTGGGATCAACTCGTTGATGGCGCGTGGCTCCAACACATTGCCAGACAGCATGTGCGCCCCGACCTCGCCCGCCTTTTCTAGCACAACCACTCTGAACTCTTCATTCCCAGCCTCGTTGGCAAGCTGTTTTAATCGGATAGCGGCACTTAGCCCTGCGGGACCCGCGCCAACAATACAGACATCGACTTCATCGGACTCCCGATCGATTGTAGCAGGATCAAAGGATTCGTCGGCATCGGCATACTTCCGCTGTAAGCTCGCAGATATCGACCGTCTTTGCCCCGCGACGAAGAGAGGTCTTGTTGTTCTGAGGGTACTTCTTCGTTGTTGAGGCAGTGCCCTTAATAGAGGTACAGCAGGTCTAGAAAACGAACGACATTGCTGGGCCGGAGTGGCCAGCCTCAGCAGAGGTCTCGAGACGTGCTTAGAGGCCATCGGAAGGTAAGGTGAAGAAAGGAAAGGAAGATTTAGCTGTCGAGGAGCTCGAGAGGGAATATTCCACACATCTAAATGTTCTTGCTCTCCACGGGGTGCGGGAACCAGCAACCGATTGTACAACGTCACGAACTAGGTGCGCAGGCTTGCTAGTAGATCGAGTTGGTAGTGAATAGCCTATCCGTTCTCTTAGGTCCCCGAATATCTCGAGGGTGTTGGTGGCGGCTAGCCTCGGTTCTGTTGTATCGGGTAAATGCGAGATTCGGCAAGATGGACGCTGTGCGAGAATCGTCCACCAATCAACACGTCGGTAAAGCAAAGCTGTGCCAGATATGCTGAATTCCTGTCTGGAGCTGGAGTCTTCTCGGGCGAAGCTGATCTCGCCAGCCTTGTGCGATTGTCTTGATTGCCAGATGTTCGGATCCGAAAGCCTACTATACCTCGTCGACGATACCAGATAAAGCAAAATATCTGAAGGACAGACCGATGGTTTGGCGAGAGCCAGGAGCAAAAATCGATGACATGTACACTCTCGATGATCTTGCCACAAAAATTCATCCAGGGAGGTGAAGTGCACATTTGGTGTCCGCGTTAATTGTCCGTCTCTACATTGCTGCATCTTCTGGGAATTCAACGTGCAAACCTCGACATCCCCCACCCTTTCAACGAGATATCGTTCCCCCCATCTTTCCGCCATGACCGCCTATACACGAGTAGGAGCTGTGACTGGCGCCAACAAAGGCGTTGGTCTCGCCATCGTTCGCCAGCTAGCTTTGCAATATCCCAAGTCTGCATACAACAACGGCCCATTACTCATCTATCTGACTGCGCGAAACGAAGAGCGAGGTCAAGCAGCACTACAAAGTATCCAAGATGATCCCGCGCTTCGAAACACCAAAGCCCTAAGAGCTTACGGAGGACTCGCCGATGTTGAGTATCTCCCACTAGACATTGAAAGCAAGCAGAGCATCGATGACTTTGCAGCCACGTTGAGGCAGCGACACCCTGATGGGATCGATTTCCTCATCAACAATGCCGGCGTTGCACTTCAAGGATTTGACGAGAACGTTGTCAGACAGACGCTGCGCTGCAACTACTATGGAACCCTGCAAGCATCACAACAACTTCTGCCACACATTCGCGACGGCGGGCGCCTGGTAAATGTCGCAAGTATGTCTGGTCATTTGACGTCCAAGTACTCGGACGCCATCAAGTCACGTTTCCGAAGTGCTTCGAAACCAGAACAAGTCTCTGAGCTGATGGAGGAATACGCCTCGGCTGTGGCTAATGGGACATACCAAAACGACTGGCCTGGCAACTCTTATTCCGTGTCCAAGGCAGGCCTGATTGGCGTGACAAAGACACTCGCGCGGATCAATGCTCAGTCCGGCAGCAAAACCTTCATCAACAGTTGCTGTCCGGGTTACGTTTCCACAGACATGACCAAACATCGAGGAGTCAAGACGCCAGGTGAGGGAGCACAGACTCCTGTATTGCTTGCTCTAGGCGATATCAAGGATTTGAATGGAGAGTTCTGGCAAAACGAGAAGGTTATCGAATGGTGAAATCTACTCTACTGCCTCTGACAACAATCAACTTCTGGTCGCTGTGCATCCGCCTAAGACAAGGCATTTGTAATACCAGTGGAGCAGGGGACATTCAAG
Source organism: Exophiala oligosperma (assembly GCF_000835515.1). NCBI lineage: Eukaryota > Fungi > Ascomycota > Eurotiomycetes > Chaetothyriales > Herpotrichiellaceae > Exophiala > Exophiala oligosperma. Next base: position 2,444,248 of record NW_015622819.1, read on the forward strand.
ACCAACCCAGAACAGCTCGTCGACCTTGAATATATGCCAGATTCTGCATTGAAACACACATAAATCTCCGATGTCTCTTCACATTGAACCTTGGCAACATGCTTTATATCCGCTGGGCGTGTCCCATTTGCGTTATCTCCGCCCTAGTCCAAATCTATTGGGGCGTAGCCTCTCAGGTTTGTCAGGTTTGTCTTGTATGTACAAGGCTTACGCATAGACAGAAAGGGTTTGGTGCATTCGTACTCGGAACTATAATTGGCTTTTCACCGAGTCCCTACGATACGGAGCATCGTCAACGACACCTTTGAATACCTGCAGAAGGTATATAATAAGGTTCTCGACATGCCTTCTCTCGACGTTGATACTCTGCACCTCAGCTTCAGATCACTTAATTAACGTACATTCTACAGTCGATCTTTGGCTTTGACCAGGCCCAGACAGACCGCAGTACTACTTTTGTCAAAATGACCGCCCGATACGCTCCTGCCTATGAACTGTCCTCCTTGGCTGGCCCCGGCGACGCTCGTCCTACGGCTCTCCAAATCATCCACGACAACAAGCTCGAGAATGCACTCACTGATAAAGTCATCCTGGTGACGGGAACTTCGTCGGGCCTCGGGATCGAGACTGTTCGCGCGCTCAAGGCCACAGGCGCAAAGATTTATGGCACCGCTCGCGACCTGGAGAAGGGCCGTAAAGCCCTTGCCGGCGTCTTGGAACCAGGTAAAGTCGAGCTACTCCAACTCGATACGGCGTCATTCGAGAGCGTGCGTGCCTGCGCGAGGGACTTCCTCACCAAGGAATCCAAGCTCAACATCCTGATCAACAACGCCGGCATCATGGCCGTACCCGAGCGCGTGCTCACAAAGGACGGGCACGAAGCACAGTTCCAGACGAATCACCTCGGCCACTTCCTGCTGTTCCAGTTGCTGAAGCCAACACTGCTCGCATCTTCTGAGCCCGGGTTCGCTTCGCGCGTCGTCAACGTCTCCAGCATCGGTCACCGACAGTCGCAGATCCGATTTGATGATTTAACCTTCAACCAGCAGGACTCGTATACTCCGTTCGCAGCGTACGGCCAGTCCAAGACGGCCAATATCTATATGGCCAATGAGATCGAGCGTCGATACGGCGCGCAGGGCCTGCACGCCTGGTCACTGCACCCTGGAGGCATTCAGACCGGGTTGGGCGTCCATGTCGATTTCTCGGGATTGTTGGCCCTCCCTGAGATCCAAAAGAGCATGAAGTCCCCTGAGCAAGGTGCTGCAACTACCGTCTTGGCCGCCGTAGAGAAAGAATTGGAGGGTAAAGGAGGGAAATTCCTCGACGATACTGCCGTGTCGGCTCCCATTGACCCCACGAGGAAGCATGAACTTGCAGCGCCTGGTTACGAGGGCTGGATCTACGACGAGGATGCAGCGAAGCAGTTGTGGACTGTCAGCAGCCAGATTGTTGGCATCGGTGAGTAAAACAGTCTCAACAGCAAGAATTCGAGGACACGCAAGAGCATACCCAGGTAGAATGGAAATGCCGACAACTTTTTGTTTCTCATGCTTTCTTTGTGCACAAATGGCACACACTCAATTTTGATTTACACTTACATGGAGTACACCTGGCAGTGTATCTCATCTCCCATGAGCTTTGTTGAATTCGTCGATGACCTCTTTGGTCGTCTTGATGATGCCCAGACAACCAGGCGAGTCCGAGTGACAGCATATCGAGATGGGATAATCCTTGACAGGGAGCTTTACCGTAGTGCCATCCACAGCCGTCACCGATTGCGTGTTGAGTTGTTGGCCGACGTGTTTCCTGACATCCCCCAGGTCCCACGGCTTCTTCTTCCGGTCGATCACCAGCATCCCGTCGCTGTTGTACTTGACGTCGCCGTACATTTCGGCCCAGAAAGTGATGCCGAGGTCGTTGGCCGCCTTCTCCATGTTCGTCCCGGCCAGACCGAACACGGGTATGCCTTTCGGGATGCCCTCCATGACCGCCCGGGCGACCTCGTAATCTCTGCACATCATGCCATACAAGATACCGTGAGGTTTGACGTGGTGCAATGGCACACCTTCCTTTTCGAGGAAGCCCTTGAGGGCCCCGACTTGGTATACCGTGATCGCTGTTAATTCTTCAGGTGACATTTTGATCTCCCTTCGTCCGAAACCTTGATCGTACACGCACACAGCAGGTCAGCAATGGAACTGAGCCCCCAGAGAGGAAAGTGGAATGGCCTAGACTGACCTTGGATGTCTGGAAGACCTGGATGCGCACCGATCTTGATGCCATGTTTCTTACAGTTCCGAACCGTCTCCTGCATGATGAGCGGATCACCTGCGTGAAACCCGCAGGCGACGTTGGCATGGTCGATGAGAGGCAGAAGCTCCAGATCAGGACCACAGACATAATTTCCATACTATTAGTCTCGTCATCAATATCGTCGTTCCAAAATCACACACCCTGGCACCAAAATACTTACGGCTTCTCCCATGTCGACATTGAGCAATGCCTTATGCTTGATTGGTGGAGCGGCCATGGCGAACTTGGAAGGCGTATATTTTAGTGCAATGCTATTCTGTACCCTTGATATCGCGGTCGTGCAAGACTGTATGTGACGCTCAGCAACACCCAAGCGACTGGTTCTTTTATGCACCCTCCGGGCGGAACGAGGCATTGCTCAGCGAACGGGGTATTTTATAGCATACGTCAGCTGTCGATGGATCACACCCAACGGAGAACAACGGTCTGTGGAGAAAATCTCCTCGCAAAGATAAGAGCCGAAGCCCCTCATCATACGTACAAGTATCGAGAGGAGGAGATTTCTGATGGTTTGCCCAATCAAGCGCGGATCCTCACCAATGGCTCTCCGAACGACCGACTTGACGACTCAGACGAGCGAGTTGTAATTAGATAATGGCCCTGGGCAAAGCCCACGTTTCGCCGGAGAATCCTGGTTGAAACCAATCCATGCATGGGGTTTGCTTGCTTGGGATCTGATCGCTTGGGTTCCGGAACCATATATGTGAACTTATCCATCTCCTCCCTCCCCCATCGTAGTGTGATCATCCCAAATCCCTGTTCTCCGTCGTGTCATCACACACATACGCGCGCAAACGATGGAGAAACTCAAGACCCTTCTCGTCGCCAACCGTGGCGAGATTGCTGTCCGCATATGCAAAACGGCGCGTAAGCTGGGGATCCGTACGGTATCAATCTACACATCCGCCGACGCTGCGAGTTCGCATGTCGGTGCCGCAGACGAGGCGGTACTCCTCGAAGGGCCGGACACCAAGGGATATATCGACGCCGAGCAGATCGTAGGTATCGCCAAAGCCAAAGGTGCCAATGGCGTCATACCGGGCTATGGTTTCCTTTCCGAAAACACCGACTTTGCACACCAGGTCACGCAGGCTGGCATGGTCTTCGTCGGCCCGAGTTCCAAATGCATAGAGGACTTTGGCATCAAGCACACCGCCAGAGAGCTGGCTGCCAAAGCGAATGTGCCAATCGTGCCGGGGACGAAAGGCCTCGTGAAATCCGAAGACGAGGCCGTCGAGGAGGCCAAGAAGCTGGGATTCCCCGTATGTTCGCGCTTACTTGCCCTTGAAGGGGCTCTATGAAAAGTATGTGCTTTTTGCTGACAAGGAGGCTACCCAGGTAATGCTCAAAGCCACGGCAGGAGGTGGCGGTATGGGACTACTCGCTTGCAAAGACGAAGCCGAAGTGCGCAAGTCGTTCAAGACGGTACAGTCTCGTGGAGAGACGCTGTTCAAGAATGCAGGCCTCTTCATCGAACGGTACTATCCTTCCTCGCACCACATCGAAGTGCAAGTCTTTGGTAACGGACAGGGGCAAGCCATTCACTTTGGCGAACGAGAGTGCTCGATCCAACGACGACATCAGAAGGTCATCGAGGAGTGCCCGAGCCCGTTTGTCGTCAAGCACCCCGAGCTCCGAGAGAAGCTGGGCTCGGCGGCGGTCCGCCTGGCCGAGTCGATCAACTATGGCTCTGCCGGCACGATCGAGTATCTCGTCGACGACGAGACGGGGGACTTTTTCTTTCTCGAGATGAATACCAGATTGCAGGTCGAACACGGCATCACCGAGCTATGCTACGGCGTCGACCTCGTCGAGTTGATGCTCAAGCAAGCTGACGCGGAACTGTGCGGCAAGGGAGGACTTTCGGGCCAGTACCTGAAGAGCCTGCAACCAAAGGAGCCCAAAGGCGCGGCCGTTGAGGTCCGGTTGTACGCCGAGAACCCTGCCAAAGACTACGCGCCCTCTCCCGGAACGCTTCAGCACGTCTCTTGGAAGGACGTTCCCGGTTCGAGGATCGACGGCTGGGTGCACACGGGGACCAAAGTCACGTCTTTCTACGACCCGCTCCTCGCAAAGGTCATGATGCATGCTGACACTCGGGAGCAAGCCATCGAGAAACTCTCCGAGATGCTACAAGGCTCCAAAGTCCTCGGTCCCGCGACCAACATCGAATTCCTCGCTGAAATCCTACAAGACGAGACATTCAAGTCTGGTCGAACGATGACAAAGTTCCTCGAGTCGTTCAGATATCAGCCCCATGCGATTGATGTGCTTCAAGGCGGGGCCTATACCCTGGTTGAAGATTGGCCCGGTCGTCCTACCATCGGAAAGGGCTTCTCGCACTCGGGGCCAATGGACCCCGTGGCTTTCCGAATCGCAAATGCCCTGGTCGGCAACCCGACTGGCAAGGAGGGTATCGAGATCACCCTCAGTGGTCCAGACCTCAGATTCCTTGGGGCTGCGATCATCGCCGTGTGTGGTGCGCCCATGGAGATCAAACTCGATGGACAGCCCGCGCCGATGTGGACGCGCCTGAAGATCAAAGCAGGTCAACGCTTGACCATCGGCAAGACCACAGGCGGAGGGTGTCGGTCTTATCTGGCCATCTACGGCGGTTTGCCGAGCATCGCGACTTGGTTCGGTTCCAAGTCGACAGCACCCATGACGGCAGTGGGTGGACTCCAGGGACGCGCACTGGCCGCGGGAGATTTGTTGGCCATCACCAGCGAGCTGCCAGATATCAAAGGCGAGTTGAAGCTGCCTGAGCGACTGATCCCCACGTATCCCGAAGAGTGGGACCTTTTCTCGATGCCTGGTCCGTACGACGATGGATTCATCACACCTGACTCGATCGAGGAGTTCTACGGCAGCACCTACACCATCTCGCACAACGCCTCCAGAGGTGGTATTCGTCTCCTGGGTCCGAAGCCGAAATGGTCCCGAACCGACGGTGGAGAAGGAGGTGCTCATCCGTCCAACGTGATCGAATACGGCTACCCCGTGGGCACGCTGAACTGGACGGGTGACGACCCGTGCTTGTTCCCCGTCGACGCACCTGACTATGGTGGTTTTGTGTCTGCGACCACCACCGTCAAGGCCGACTACTGGCGCATGGGTCAAATGAAAGCAGGCAACAAGTTAAGGTTCAACAGGGTATCATATGCGGATGCCATTGCGAAGAGGCACGAAGTCGAGAAATTCCTGGCACAAGTCCACGACGTCTGCAATGGGAGCGGAAGATTCGAAGATGTCAAGCCACTGACATGCGACGGCGTTCCTGCGTCGACGAAGAACAAAGGTTGGGAGCAGGCGCTCGTCCATCAGATCCACGAGGACCCAAGCAGACATCAGCCGCTAGTGTCTTACCGTCAGGGAGGTGACGACTTTTTGCTGATCGATTATGGTCACGGCTCGTTCGACTTGAACTACCGATGTCGCGCGGTTGCCTTGTATCAAAAATTGCGTGAGGCCAAGGGAGAAGTGTCTTTTGGAAGTGGTGCGCTGTTGACCGGTATGGCGTGTGGCAATTCTCTGATGCTGTATTTCGACTCGCTAAAGGTGAGCCGGGATACGTTGCTGCAAGCCTTGATCCGACTCGAAAATGAGTTGGGTGATTTGAGCGAGGCGAAATACCCCAGTCGCAAGTATAAACTTCCCATCACCTTCAAGAGCAAGAGACAAAAGGAGAGTCTACAGAGATACATGGAGACGCAGAGACCTTACGCGTCGTATTTACCAGACCCGGCAGAGTTTGTGGCCAAGAACAACGGCTTCACAGAGCAGCAGGTACGTTTTGATCAAAGCCATTTCTCTCTCGTCCGTTCCAAGTTCAGTAGGCTATTGTTAACTTTCAAAACAGCTACGTGATATCCTGACCAAATCGTCACTGATGGTGGTCGCGGTGGGTTTCTTCGTGGCACTACCAATCTGCCTGCCCATCGACCCTCGGCAGCGCATGCAGTGTCCCAAGATGAACCCTTCGAGGGTCCACACCCCCGAGGGACAGGTCGGCTGGGGAGGTTCGTGCATGGCCATCTACAACGTCGAGTCGCCCGGAGGGTACATGAACATTGGCCTGTCGATTCCAGGCGCAGATATTCTGGGGTACAAAAAGGGCTACAATTCCCAAAAGCCGTGGCTCTTTGAGGATTTTGACCAAATCACCTTTTACGAGGTATCCGAAGAGGAATACGAAGGCATGATGGCAACTTTCCGGAGCGGAAGGTACGAGTACGAGTATGAAGATACTGTGTTTGACATGAAGGAACACAACAAGTTGCTCAGAGACACCAAGGCCGAGGTCGCGCAGATCCGGGCCAAGCAGCGTGAAGCTCAGGCCGAGATGGACAAGATCGAAAAGGAATTGCTGGTCAAGTGGAACGAGGAGAAGGAGGCTGGTAAGATCAGCATCGACACGGTGCATGATTTGATGCATGGTAAGTTCCTTGACTCGATATTTGCGTGTGTCGTTTTGAACGAGACGAACTGACGAATCCGATCTCTCACAGACCCTGATATCATCGCCGTCGAGGCTCCGTTGAACGCCAATGTCTGGAAGGTCGAGGTCAAGGAAGGAGACGTCATCAAGGATGAACAGATCGTCTCAATCTTGGAGGCCATGAAGCTCGAGATTCCCGTCAAAGCAGAACAGAGTATGGCAGGTGCCAAAGTGGAGAAGATGTTGGTGAAGCCGAACGACGTGGTCCAGGCTGGAAATCCTCTGATGCTCCTGCGACGAGCGAAATAGATCATGCGGGTTTCTGACAGAAGGACTGGAAAATCTGTTTGTCGTTTCGTAGTTTGTATCCAGTATTGCTGAGTCTTCTCGTATTTCTCTTTGGCGTGTACTGGAGATACAGAGTCCGTCACAATCATCAATCAAGGCCTTATTTCACATAACATTATCCTGTAGCCCGTAGATCAAATATTGATATATCCCATGGGTAGTGTCTTGCAACACCCTCACTTGTCCTCGTACCGAGGGCGACACAAAGAACTCACTCCAAACCAAATCAAACTATACAAGACATCTCGATAACCCAGGAGGATGAATGAGGAAATTGTCAATGAGCCATGCCATACTTGTGTTCGTCACCCCATCGGCCAACTTCAACCAATGTTGGTTCCTGACGGTCGTATCATTCACCCAAGCGTTGGACCCATTGTTGGCGGTGATGGTGTTGTACCCATACTCGTTCGCATACGCCAGCATGGGCCAAACTCCGAGTTTTGTGAAATTCTCTAAACCCAAAATGCCATACAAAACGGTGATGGGGTCCCACGTCTCACGCTCGACCGATCCGCGACCGACGTACCATTGATATGCCGACACAGGGAGTGACTCTGATGAGGGGGGTGGTACTTGTTCCGTCAAAGGTCTCTGACCTGAGAAAATGGTGCTTCCCAACTCTCCTCCGGAGAAAGTGATTGGGATCGTGTTTGGCCAATGCTCAATCACATATGCCGTGCTATTTGGGTCGGTCCCTCCGAAATTATACTCCCATCCGGAAGGGTATCGACCACCCATGACGATCAACTCGCTCACTTTGGCCGCCAAAAGCTCTGTGCCGTTCAAAGGACTCGCGTCGTCGGCTTCTGACCGGAGTAGATTTGCGAGGTTGGTGAGAAAACCGATCGAGATGATGTGAAGACTATTGTTGCCGGCCGAAGCAAGGATGGAACGGTAAAGCTCGACCGGTGTGGGCGCCAGAGAGGCATTGGTGAGAGATCCAGGCCAGTTGTAGGCGACTTTGCTAGCGTATTCTCCCCTCCTACGAACGACAAGTTGAGTTAGCTCTGCCTTTTTGTGATACATCAAAGCCAGAGAAAAAAACCTTACACGTAGTCCCAGTCGTCGAAGAAGGACGCATTTGTTATGGGACGGATAGCGGCAACAGGGACGTGGTCGTTGCCAAAGTATGAGCAAATGGCCTTTTGGACATTGTGTTAGTGGTTTCAATATGCCAGTTCTTCATGTTAGCTGGACACTTACACTTGCTGCAGGAGCACCATACTGTGATGGTGTGTTGATCGCAATCCCTCTCAGGTCGGCCAGGCCGCAGTTGTGTAGGACATTGGCTATAGTGAGTGCACCGACATCATCGACATCACCAAACAGGTCGGTGTCTATAATGATAGGTTGGCCATGTCCCTTGACGGCTGATGACGCCGCCACGAGACAGCATGGGAGCAACAAGGCGGTTGGAATGGAGACTCTCATCGTTGGAGTATGACGAGGAAAACTATGGGGTGATATGGTATGGTCATACGATTCTACATCACTCTTATACGTCGTTCTTTCGTCTTGTCAGGAGCATACCTAAAAACAACTTACCGAATACCTAGGTTTGAACTCTGCAAGATAGCTTTGGTTCATTTACGATAAGGTCAACAGATCACGCTTAAGAGATTGTCGATATCTCAGGGTTACTATCGCTGTTGTTCAGACCCAATTCACTTCCAATCTCCCGGGATTAGGATATACAGAAAACCATGACTTTTAGTGAAATGAAAAAGTAAAGCTGCTTACAGTGGTCGGCAAGGCTGAGCCTCCTTGTACAACGAATGGTGCAACATGATTGGACGATAACCAGAATGGGAGACACCGACGTGTCGTATCATAAGAACTGCGTACATCCTCTGCTCACTATCTCAGGCTCTGACTACCAATCGTATCAAATGCCGGTTCATAAGTCTTATCATTATACCCGTTCTGACAATTCCCGAAATTCTTTAAAAGCCTCGTACGATGCGTACATGTGTCAATCTAGGAGGTCTGGGCCCATCCGACTTGTTTTCCCAGGTATATTATCATCTCTCCATTCTGTTCATGAACCAAATTGATATCGTTTTGGGTTTCAATACGTGACCAGAATCCATCGTCATCAAGACCCGGATACGGCATATTTTCCTGTATCAACACCGACTTCAATGCGCGTGCATAGTACTTAACTTTCCAACACCGGCAAGCAAAGTCGCTCGCTCGCTTCTCCTCCTCTGTGAAATTTTGGTGTGTTTCTTTGCATCACGATCAGAGTCATGGCGCCTACCAAGTACTTAGATCGACCTATCCCAGCCATCTCTCTGGCAAACTTCGAGTCCCGCATCGACGAGATCACACGGCAACTGTGCTCCGCGGCCGAAGAAGTCGGCTTCTTTTGCATCACCGACCACGGCATCCCATTGACCTCGATCGATGAAATCTTCGACTGGTCATCGCGATTCTTCGCACTCCCCGACCCCGTCAAAGCCACGGTCCCGTTCACGAACAACGCCGGCTGGGAGAAGAACGCCCAGGTTCGACCGTCCACGCGGGTCGCCGACCGCAAGGAGTCCTACCAGATGCAATTCGGCGCGCACATGGACGGACTGTGGCTGCCCGACGAGACCCTCCCGGACTTCAAACCGTCCGCGCTGAAATTCATGCACCAAGTTCAGGGAGTGTCGGAAAAGCTCATGGTCTGTTTCGCGCGAGGGCTGGGCTTCGACGACGACTACTTCATCCGGGCGCACGACATCCGCCGTCCCGAATCCCAGACCGTGTGTCGCCTCATCCACTACTTCGAGGTTCCCCGCGACAACGGCCAGAACGGCGGTGAGGTGTGGCACCGCTCCGGGGCCCACGCGGACTGGGCGTTCCTCACCCTCTTGTTCCAAAAGCAAGGGCAGTCGGGTCTCGAGATATGTCCCGGTCGCGAGGTCAGCACATCCTTCGGCTACGGTGACACCTGGACCAAGGTCGAACCTTCGTCCACCGGGGCAATCATCTGCAACATTGGAGATTTGCTCATGAGCTGGTCCGACGATCGGTTCAAGTCGACTTTCCACCGCGTCAAGGCCCCCACCGAACCCGGAGACTATTACGGCGAGAGGTACAGTATCGCCTTTTTCAACCAGCCGTGCCACGATGCTTTGATCCAGGGCCCCAAGAAGCATTACCCTCTCGTGACAGGTGCTCAGTTCACCAAGAATGCAATGTCGCTGTATTATTCTCAGACGTTGAAGGACAAGACGAAAACGACACAGCTGGAAGAGTCTTCACCCGTCGTATTGGCAACGTAAAGAGTTGGCGAGGGAGATACGTCTGTGGTAGGCAGTTGGTAGATTAAAAGCAGATATCTATCTAACAGGCAGATTATGGGTCTCTTCATCTCGAGCTCTGTGCGATGATAAGAAAAATAAGATACAAGATACTATTCTCCATCTCTCTTTACGGTATTGCCTCGAGGCATGACTTTGGTTTTCCCTGATTCGTGCAGAGGATATTGTCACAAGTATAGATTAAGATAGATCACTACAGCAAACTCACAAGAATCAACCGATGGGGAGAAGAAAAATCAAGAGATTCAAACGTCAAGACAAACATCCATAGCGTGATAGATGATTAATTCAAAAAATATCAACATTACCAAACCCATGTTCAGTCAGAACTAGTCTAATCATTCCTACTGCCATGCTCCTCCATCCGAGGAAGAGAGGTAGGGGAACCTCTGGAATCCGTGCCGCCAAACATGATTTCGTCCATCTCGCTCTTGTCATGGGGGAAGACAAAGTTCAAAAAGACCCCGATCACGGCGGCGATGATGAAAGGGGTCTCGACGACGAGATTGAGACCTTGCTCGAACCCTCGCAGATTCACATTCGATCCGCTGTAATCCAGGATTTGGTTGAACCACTTTGGTTGGACGATGTCGATGAATCCGATACCGAGAGCGATGGTCATGATGAATCGGTTTCGTCGGGTGAACTGAACCATTCCGAGGATACGGATACCAGCCACGACGATGGTGCTGTACAAAAAGACCTGCATCCCGCCGAGGACCGAGGGTGGCATAGCCGAGAAGACGGCCCCGAATTTCGCAAAGAAACCCATGAGGACGAGAAACACCGAGGCAGCCCAGCCTGCGCGACGGGACTAGATTACCGAAGCGTCAGTAAACGTGTGTCTAGGCCAACAGATACTCAACAAGAGAAGGGAGGGGGGTTCAAAAGACTTACAGCACATCCTGTCAAGACAATGACACCGTTGTTTCCGGCCTGTGAGACCATGGGACCAGCCGTACCCAAAGCACTGATCAAACTGCCCAAACCGTCGCAGAGGATTCCACCTTGGATTCGACTGTTGAACTCGGTACCCTCGACGTCGACGCTGGATATTTCTGCCGTGGCGAGGATGTCGGGCATGCAGCTGACGCCCTGACAGATGAACATGATGAGGAGGGGGAGAACGAGGGCCCCATCGACGGAAAGCTTGAACGTGTGTACCCAAAGAAAAGTGACGACGGGGGCGGAGTCGATGTTCTCCCTGGACCAGTAACCCGTCGCCCCCGAGATGGCACACCCCACGGCGAGACCGACCAAGACCGACATGGATTTCATGATGGGGGCACCAAATTGTTCGACAATGACAATACTGACAAAGACGCTGAAGCCCAGTCCGATCAGTTTAGGGTGAGCCCAGGGGAGGGGTTTCGGTGCGGCGACGTTGGGACACAAGGCGTAAAACCCTTCGCCGCCATTACAGTTGGACGAACCCCCCCAGTTCTGCATGCCGTTGCCGATCAGGAACACGCCGACGAGCAGCAACAACGTTCCCGTGACGACCTTGGGGAAGATCTTGTTGAGGAGTCTCGGCGGGACGAGGGACATCAAGATCTGGATCAAGACCGTACAGAGCATCGTGCCGAGGAAAGCCCCCCACGCGTCGGGGCACGGGAGTTGAGTGCCGTCGGCGGCGACCGGGCAAGTCCCGTTGTTGTATCGCATGCTGGTGTAGGAAAACGCAATGGGGATGATGTCGAAGGTCGGTCCCACCACGGACAAGAGACCCGTGCCGATGAAGAACGGGGTCCCCTTGAGGTGAACCCTCGTGACCTGGAAGGCCGTCGCGATGCCCGTGGTTATGAAGGCCGCAGATACGAGATACGATATCTGGGCGGGTTCGAGGTGGAAAGCTCCCGAAGCGATGGCCAGTGGAGGTGACACGATGGACCCGATCATGATGAGAGCATGTTGCAGACCCAGAATGATGGTCAACAGGATAGGGACCCGGTCGTGAAGACCGTAAAAAGGGATCGCCTTGTCCTTGTACTTCCTGTTGAAGGGGGGGATGTTGGGGGTGACGAGGTACCAATAGTCGTAGTCTCCCAACCAGGCGTCTCGGGAGGTGAGGTAAGAAGATACCTCGGTGACCTTTTCGCGAAAACCGACCTTGTTAGTAATGCCTGGGCTCGTCGCTGCTTCGTACGTCGAAGTGGTTGAACTGTCGACTGCCATTTTGTTCTCTTCGGCACCGATTTTGTTGTCCATGGCCTTGCGTCAGGACAGGGAGGCTAGTATAAACTGAGGGAGTATGTACGGGGTACCAGGTACAAAGTCTCTCGCAAGTGAAGTGTATAGTCTGGGACGAAGCGGTGCGTGGCTTTTTCTTCATATATTTCCTTCAAACTCCCGACATTGCTGGGTTTTCGATGTATTCGATCTATGAATTCCAGAACGATGGAAAAAAGAGGACATTATGTATCAAGGTGCACCTTTGTCAAGGACTGAATTGATACGGACTCTTGCCACTAGAGTTATCAAAGGTCGGTCCCGGTACGACAGATTGAGAACCCCCATTAATTGAGTCAATCGTATTTGTCCATCAATAATGCATCCCTGATTGGTTCTGTTGAGGGGGGGCTTTCATAGTTGCTCAGCCTTATCTTGCAATCAATTTGATATCGTACCGGAAAGTTGGATGGTGATTGGCCGCTGAACCCGATGACCGATTGATAAAGTCCCCTCGACAGTATCTCTCTGCCCCGTTGCCCCATAGGCAAGATCCACTTCCGAATTCGAGATCCCGTCTGTCGGAACAGGACAGGGAACCACGAGGAATAGAAACACCCAGTCGGGACAAACTCCATTCGACAGCCGTTGGAAATAGATTTCTTTTTTTTTTGAACTTCCTTACGATAGACATCTTGAACCAGGCATTTGTCCAACTTATCGTCACAACGTGAAGTACGAAATGTAATATGATACCAAGTCCAATCTACCGGAACATCTTGATAATGCACTTGTACAATGAGTCGTACTGTCGCTTCCTTGATGCAGACCCAATAAGTTTACCAACACAGGCGCCATCAAACCTGGGAACCTTTGGTGTGTGTATGCCGATAAGTCACAGACTCGACATTACCGGTGCTCGCGGCTTTAGCTCATGAGGCATCTTCCAACGGCCCCACATCCAAAAGGTATTCCTTGAGCACCTTGAGTCCCTCCAGATCGCCCTTCATGGTCTCCATGTCCTCTGGCTCAATCCAACCACAGGTGTATCCGCCACCAAAGTCGGCGATCCAGACATTTTCATCCTCGTCGATGATCATGTTGTTTGGGGAGACGTCGCCCCAGATGAAACCTTCACTGTGTAGGATATGTACCATGGCCTCGACTTCGCGGTACCATCGCTCGCACAGACTAGGGGAAGGTGATGGCCCTCGTCGCCCTTCGACTTGATCCGCTATGGTCCCACGATTTGGATAGACGGCGGAGAGAATAAGGCCATTGATCATATCCTCACGCCTTTCACCAATCACAGTCGCTTCCAGCTGCGGAAAGCGTAGTGGCTTGTCTAGGTTCTTGAACTTCCGTCGCAGTCGAAATAGCATGTCGATTTCTCGCCTGTATGGAGCATCATCAATGCCCCCTATCACTGGCTTGAACCAGCATATTCGGTTGTTGAACATGACCAGATTCGTATTTGGCAAAAGAGAAACGTTTCGTGCCATGGCTATGTCCCTTGATTTTACCCTGGGGTAGTCACGCCAGTGACGAGCTTTCCATACATCAGCGTCGTATGGTTTCACGTATTCCATTTTCTCTGGAGACTGATTGACTGGGACCAGAGTTCCCTCCACCACACGCAGACTGAATGTGAAAAGTGGAGGATGAAGGACGTCATGTAAGGTGTTGAGACATGGTGTCGAGGACTTCGACGCGAAGGTTTCCAAAGTCCCGTGTGAGAGGAACGGTGCCATGGTGAAAGCGACCACGGGGCTTTCTTCGTAACCACATTCGCTCATGGCCGAAGAGTCGGGGCTACTGAGCTGATCTTGTGGATCCGATAGGTCGGTTGCATCATCGACATCCATACCTTGCCCAGGTTCATCATCGTCGTCACCGAATATGTGATGAAGGGCATCGAGGTATTCTTGTTCCAAGGCTCGTGGATTTGTTTTATTGGCTGGATTGTAAAGGTCTTGTGGCCCATACTCTATGTCAAATGCCCTTCCATTGCAGTGGACTCTGAGGCAGATGCCATTGTCCTCGATTTTGATGGTGTATTCGACCGTGTAACCCTTGTCATTTATTTCTTTCATTGTGAAAGGTCGAATTCGTGTATGAAATCTCGGAAGAGCCGAAGCAAAACCTTGTTATGTTAGACTCAGGTAGGGTTAAATCTCGAAGAGAGGATTCATGCGACGATATCAACAAAGGGTGCTTATGCTGAAGATAGAATGTTTGCTACTTTGAGGAAACTGCGAAGAAAACCCCTGGCATCATCATCATCACGTGGTTTTTATCACATGACCATTCACTCCTATTATTCCAACACTCTAGGCTTAAGAATGCAGTACCTCGTATAGAATCAGGCTGAAATTCATATCTTCCACGGATGCCTGGAGGCAATGACTCCACTGTTGTCTCCAAGCGGGCCTCTTTACCAGCTGTGGTTTGCAATAGATCCTTCTGACACTCCTAGCGCCATGGGCAGTCCACATGTCTCCGTGGGAGATTCAACCAGGAAATGAACTGTTACACAACTGCACTTCCAGGCGTTGATCTAAGAGCACAGGAGGATCTCATGCTCAAAATCCAGGTCAGCGTCAGGGATATCCCTTGTAGCGTTCAGTTCAAAGAAGAGACCATGCTACTCCATCAACCGAGACAGCCAAGATCCTTTTGATGGCTCTGGATCACCAGTTCGCCACGTTACATTGACTTCGTATTTCCCAGGATATGCATCTGCAAAAGTTTGGTTCATTCAATCATTGAAGCCGCCGCTGCACTTCTGTATCACTGTATCCCTGCAGGAGCTGTTCCTCTGATCAGATGACCTGTCGCCTGTCCTCTGCATCATCACGGTGGCAGACCAAGGAACTCGGTGTTGGTGTGCGTGTGATGACCGGTGACAGGTTTCAACATGTCCTCGAAGGCTTTTCAGCAGCCTCGAACGCGCTCCTTCTCTTCCCTCCTAGATCATACGAAGCTCAAAAAGCTTGAAGACAATAGCTCCTGTCGTGTACTCATACCAGGTCACCCTCAGAAATCCCCTAATCTCTCCAATGTCATGCACTTGCAAGCAGTGGAAAATACAGTACTCCAGATGCGGCCACAGGTTGCCAGATCCGCATAAGAAAACGAGGTACTGCCCAGCTGCGCGGAGAAGACAGCTAGCGACCGGTGCTCGCCGACCATCCATCTGTTCTGGTGGACCAGCACAGCGTAGCACTACTGCTAAGGCTGGTTGGTGTACCCGCCCCAGATGTGAGGAGAGGGAAGAACAGGAAAGAGCCCAAGAGTTGGTACGTGAAAGGGGATACTGCTGGGAATGTTGCAAGTGTCGAGAGAGAGGTGGTCGCAATCTTTTCTGTGTGCGCTGCCAACATGATATCTGCCGCGACTGTCGAGCTGCAACTGCAACACCCAGTACACCATCGATTCGAGATTCACGAGCGATTTCGCATGATTCGAAGCATTCCGGATCGAGGCATTCCGGGTCGAGACATTCAGGGTCGAGGCACTCTGGGTCGGGACATTAGTTGCCTTGACGCCATTTCTACACTGTCAGCAAATCAAGCAAAGCACAATCAATGATTGTCATCTTGTCAACTCGATCGCTTGCCTCTCTTTACTCGTTGTTGTTCAGGAATGGGTTTTGTTGACTCTGACATCGAGATCGATTACGTTATCTATGCAGAAATAGGTTATAGCAGAACTTGCCGTCTTCTTGCCAATTAATGCATGTTGATGACAGGTTGCCAGTACGTTTTAGGAGCTCATAGGAGATGTTCAGAGAAGATTGATATAAGATTTTGTTGGTGTTCTCAATCTCGGACCGATAAACATCGTAAGCCTAATAAGGACTCCACAAAAAGACTAGTCTCAGGCCTTCTCGACCTGTCGCTTTTAGGCCCGAGGGTTACCTCTAGGCACCTTCAAAGGCCACTAAATAAGGAGGATCCATCTTTTTCGGGAGCTTTATCGGGGGGCACCAAACATCGTACAGTGCCCAACGGCGTCCTGTACGAAATACGGATGATACTCCTACGACAATCTATTATGATATGAGAAATCCATGATAATCAATTTGAATGCATAAACCTAGAGCCTGATATCTTTCACTTGCCACATCTAGCTATGCAACTCATTACCTACTCGAAACATTTGCTTACCGTATGATCAGAAGGGGAAGTTCCTTACATTCCCAAAGATGCCTCTGCTTGACTCAACCATGGACGCCAGCAGATCGAGAACCTTGTTTACCAACGCCACCATCATCACGGTAGACCCTGAACGGACAATCTGGCTGGACGGGGCCATCTTGGTCAATGGAGATCGAATCGAGGCCATCGGGAAAACAGCCTCACTCCTCCAAGAGTCTCGATCTCGGCCCCAACAATCCGAGTGCGAGATTGTAGATTGTCAGGGCAAAATCATCATCCCTGGCCTGATCAACACACACGCTCATCTAGGCCAATCCATCCTACGTGGCCTGGCGGAAGACGTGCCCCTACACACGTGGCTATGCGACTCAATCTGGCCACTTGAAGCAAACTACGAGGGCGAAGATGGCTACGTTGCAAGCCGACTGACCATTGCAGAGATGCTGAAGAGTGGCACGACGTGTTTCCTAGAGGCGCTGTTGACCCACAGCAGCGGATTCGAGAATGCTGTTCGAGCAGTAGATGAGATGGGGATTCGAGCATGTCTGGTACGTTTTTTTATCTTTCGTACCTCCCATCAACTCCTTACAGAGTTCTCTCATGTATGATTTCTTGGGTGTTTCAACTCAGAACTGATGAAATGGTCAGGGCAAACTAGTCAAGGTGGTTCAAGAGTCAAAGAAGTTTGGAATGACGGACCCTCGAGACCGTGACATTTCAGGCATGTCGATAGACGCCGCCCTCGCGGCACATGAGGTATACCACGGATCTTCCAAAGGCAGACTTCAGGTCTGGATGGCAGCCGGCACTCCTCGAGGCACAGACGAGTCGTCCCACAAGGCCATCGGAGACGCCTGTTCCGAGCATAGCATTGGTCTCACCATGCACTGTGCCGAGGCGCCCAAGGATCTGACCATCTATCGCGAAAGTTACGGCTGTAGTCCCATCGAGTTTTGCTCCCGAACTAACCTCATCGGCCGCGACAAAAAGACCGTTCTCGCACACATGGTGAATCTCGATCTGGATAAGGACTTGCCATTGTTAAAGGAAGCTGGAACCACGGTCGCTCACAACGCGAGCAGTAATTGCAAATTGGCCTCCGGGATCGCCGCGGTGCCGGAGATGCTCGGGGCGAAGATCAACGTCAGCATGGGCACTGATGGCGCTCCTTGTGCGAACACGTACGACATGATTCAGGAGATGAGGGTCGCGGCGCTTATACATAAAGGATCCAGACGAGACGCGGCTATTGTGACGGCGGAAGATGTCCTGATCATGGCTACGATCAATGGCGCCAAAGCGTTGGGTCTGGAGAAGGACATTGGAAGTCTGGAGGTGGGCAAAAAGGCGGATTTTGTAATTATCGACACTTCCGGCCTTCATTGCGCGCCGTTTGATTCACAACAGGTATTGGAGGGAGGAATCGACCCTGTCACGGTGGTGGTGTTTTCGTGCTCGGGCGCCGACGTCGACAAGGTGGTGATCGATGGCGAACTATTGGTGGACGGCGGTAAGTTGGTCAGGTTGGATGAGAAAAAGATCAGAGAAGATGCACAGCGGACGGTCAGGAGGATAAGGAACAAGAGTGATGGTGTCAAGAACAAGCTTAAGAGAAGATATCGGTAAACACTGAAAGACATGAATCAAAACATCATAACATGAGGTACACTTTGTTTGAAACCAGCTTCTATATTTTATGTCCATTATCAGTGGGGAAGATTACTTATAACTAGCAGCATACCGCGACAACATGTGCTGTTCGACCGTATACGTCTTTCCGGTCCCCATCGAGTCACCAGTGCCGAGGGATTTGATGGTACAGTCCGGGTTCCCATCCAGGAAAAACGGGATGGAATACCTCTCGCCGCCGGAAGTGTTGATGACGCGGTGAACGGTGCTCTTGTAGGCGCCGTTGGTCCACACGTCCAGCATGTCCCCTATGTTGACCACGTACGCGTCCTCCCGAGGCTCGACGTCCAGCCACTCGTTCGTCGCCTGGTTCAACACCTGCAACCCGGAGTTACCATCCTGGAGCAATAGAGTTATGGCTCCAAAGTCCGTGTGCGCGCCAGTGCCCACCAGACTGTCATCTTTGGTGTCCGGATGAGGAGGGTAGTGGAGGAGTCGGATCGAAGAAATGGGTTCATGGCAGAACTCTGCGAAGACGCTGGTGTCGAAGTTTGAATGCTCCAAACCTGACGCGAGGATCTTCATGATGATGAAAGAAAGGTCGGATACGGACCGGTAGTAATCCAGAAGAGGAAGCTTGAATTGTGATTCTGGAATGAGATCTGGACTCGGCCAGATGTTTGGTTCTTGAAAGGGGCGAAACGGTGGAGTTGCACCTTCAATTTCACGGCCGATGAAGAAGCCCTGAGAGGAAGAGAACACATGAGAATCCTAGTAGGTACCGGAACTTGTGTAGGAAGGGGTAATGATGATGGACTGAGCGCGCCAGTCATGCTTGAGGACCCGAACTCACCTCTTTCAGGTCTGGTTGTTTCCCAGGTTCCAGGAATTGTTTCCCCATGACCTCGTACCCGCGACCGGGCTTCCCACATAGATTGCGCTTCTCTTGATCTGAGATATTGAAAAATGTCCTGGCGGCAGCAAATGCCTGCTGCTGAAGTGTCTTTTGAATGCCATGTCCCGTGAGCTGGAAGAAACCACTCGTGGCACAAGCCTTGCGGATCTGCTCGACCACCGTGCTTGCTTGGGATGAATCGGGGTCTTGCAAGTATGAGCTGAGATCGATTGTGGGGACTTCAAAGTCCCGCTGGAGAGGTTCAAGAGAGCCCATCCTGGGCTTTCACAATACGAGATGATGAATGTTCTTGATGTTGCTCCGATTGTTATGTGTGTGCCCTCCGGTTACAAAACTTGCTCTTCAAGTCTTGCAGTGTGTACGTGTGGGTGGCGCTTCCTATGCCTCAGCTAAACCTCAGGGTAGTCTTGAGTTCAGATTCTTATGGTTGATTCCAAAGTATGCATTGTAGACTTTATTCTGAGCCGGAGGTCACCGTTATCAATCTATCACACACGCAAGTCGTGTTGTACAACCTGCGTGGACCGGGGAAAGATACGGGGTACATTGATTGTACATGGCTAGTCATTCGTACATCAACCTACCTAGGCATTGAGTGTTGGGATGGACGAGAAGGGTCCAGATTTGACCCTTGCTCGATAAAGTAGTCTTATCACTGAGTTTGGGGAGAGCGACAGAATCTCAGTAGACAAAGAAGATCTAGAACCCATCTTTTAGTAATGACTTTTGGTCATAGGTGGATTCAACTATTAGAAGATATGGCTCCCACACGAGGAAAAGTGGAGTCGATCGATATCGCAGAGTCGGTACGATTCGCACGAACCGATAAGGAATTCCCCTTCTCTTGAACAGTATCTGATAACGACAGGTTCCTTGGAACTTCGTACTTTGTCGAATCACCAACTCAATAATGCTACTTTTATCACTCCCTCTACTCCTCCTTTCTCACTATCCGGTCCCCGCTGTGGTACAACATCCTTCGGTCCCGGCCAGATGGCCAAGATACGCGAGAGGCACACATGTACGGAATGTAGTTCGCGACGACAAAAGTGCGATCGGCGCTTGCCGTGCGGGCGGTGCGTCAAGCGAGGAATCCCAGATAAGTGCCGGTTGGAATGGTCTGAAAGCAGACATCGAACACCCACTTCGCGACAGCGTCAATTGAGGCCGACTCCATCGAGAGATAGAGTCGACGAATCCTCCCCAGGCCCCGGTATGCTGCCAGTGGTCGCTAGGAATGCCACACCCACCACCACATCTTTCGAAGCCGGAGAAGGCTGGGATGTTTCCAGGTCCAATCTGCCACGTCCAAGGTATGTGTTTACGCCCTATGAGCCGCCACAACTTCGGAAGAATCCAGCCGAGGTCGTTTGCAATGGGACACCATTGTTCTTCTCCTCGACAAGCTCAGGTTGTGGACCCCACCTGACTGCTGCTGCACACGAGGCGTTTCTGCAAATGCTTCTCCCGAGCCTGGACCATATCTGGAAACTTGTCGACTACCACGAGGCCTACCTTCTCTGGTACCACTGTTGCTACCACGGGCCGACGTTCAGAGCAGAACTCGAAAGTGCCATCGCCGAACAGGAAGACAAAAGGGCGTTGAACGTCGGTGGCCTTCATCTGCAATGGCTGGCTCTTCTATTCTCCATCATGGCAGCTAGTTTGACATGCTCGTCCGAGAGACGACTCAAAGACTGGGGGTTTTCCAAGTCCGAAGCAGCCAAACTTTCAATGCAATGGTACAAGGCGGCCATCACGAGCCTCAATCACGGTGAATGGATGCTGAACCACGATACGTATTCCGTGCAGGCAATTACCACGCTGACCATGTCGGCGCACCCGCTAGGTAGGTCCACTGAACTCTCCATCCTTCTCGGGGCGGCAGTGAAGGTCGCCCAGGCCCTCGGGCTCGATAAACTCGACTACAACGCGACCTTGGAGAAGGACATTGACCCGACGTCTCCGCAAGATCAGCGGCACCGCCTGATCAAGCGCGAACTCGGTAGGAAATTGTGGTCACAGCTCTGCGTGCAAGATTGGACGTCGCTCCCGTTCGCCGGAAGTCACAATATCAACCCGTTCCACTTTACAACCATTTTACCGTCGAGTCGGGACTATCTGACCATGGAGCCTCTCCCTGCCACGTTCCCGACGTACATCAGTTACGGCAACTATCTCTTCGAAATCGCCAGGTTGGTCGTGCGGCACCACGAGGCGACCCTCCAGGCCACCACGCCCTTCACCGAGTACCAGAACATTCTGGACTACGACACACAGATGAGGAGCCTGGCGACCAAGGGGATGCCACGCTACTTCCACGTCATGGAACCCGTGGACACCATGTGGCCGGAATGGGTGCATTGGGCACGCTCGAGTCTCACCGTCTGTTTCGCCCACAAGATCATCATGATACACCGCGCCTACATTCGACAAAGCTTCACGAATCCGCTGTACTCGATGACACGGGCAACGTGCACGGCTGCGGCCAAGACGATCCTCAATGAAGCGAAAAAGGCCAAAGAAATCGACGGTCCGATCATCTGGATCGACAAGGCATTTTGTGTGGCGGCAGCCATCATCCTCTGCTTGGACATATTCCATCGGCCCGACTCCGACCCTGAGCTGGCCACCCACAAGGGTTTGGTGTCGGAGTGTATCGAGCAACTCCAAAGGTTTGAAAGTAGCATCATCGCCGTCAGGGGTGCAATTGTATTGACCGAGATCCTCGCTCAGAGAGATCGTGCCAGTGAAAGAGCGCGTATGGGATGGCCGGTACCGAACATCGACACCGCCGAGATAATCAAAGCAATATCTCTTTCGTCAGCGGTAGATGAGTCGCTGCTGGAGTCAAAATGGTCGGCAGAATTGTTTCCTCCACAAATGGGTTTCAGCAATAAGTTCCTCTTCGAGAATTTACTGGGCCATAGGACGTCCAGGGAGTAAAAAGGGCGACGACTTGAATATTGAATATAGGCGGGATGCCATAAGGCTCACGTAGGAACACGAGTACGGGTAGCAGCTTAATCATTACTGACTAATACTATCTCACCATCGCCACGCGGCCTCCATCTCGTCCCCTTCAACTCTGCACAGAGACTTTCTTCACTCAGAATCCCCTCGAATCTGATCTGATCTGATATGATTATGCAAGGCTGTTGAAAACCAGGAGACAGGTGACTACCTCATAAGATTGATCATATTAAGAGTGCAATAGTCGTTATGCCCCCTACTCCGTTATTAATTGTACAGTCACTTTTTTTTGGTGGCAAGAGCCAACACCACGGCATCCTTTGAGAAAGTCATAGCCAGCAGAGGGACCAGCTGTACGTATTACAACTGGATTTCCTGGTGGTCA
The DNA here is from genome assembly GCF_000835515.1 of Exophiala oligosperma. NCBI lineage: Eukaryota > Fungi > Ascomycota > Eurotiomycetes > Chaetothyriales > Herpotrichiellaceae > Exophiala > Exophiala oligosperma. Next base: position 2,466,896 of record NW_015622819.1, read on the forward strand.
TACATCATGGCTCGATAGGTCTTTGAGTACCATGTTCGGTAAGACGTTGCTTTCCCTCACTCTTCTCGACACGATTCCGTTCGGACTCGATATATGAATGAGTAAAATCTCTCAAGTCAACTACCCATGATTGATCATGTCGACAAATGTCCCCAGACGCCGTTTATTATGCAAGTATGTTTGAAAAAAAGCCCCTTGAGCGGAAGAAAGCTGTTGGATGAAACAAGCAAAAAAGACAAAAGATTTTGACACCGTTCGCTTCATGGCTCTGGCTCTCTTTCTGCCAATAACAAAGGTGACGATTCAGTCTCCAAATCATCCAGAGCGACGGCCTGTTTCTTGATCGTGATGGAGTGGAGCCGATGCTTGAAATCAAGCAGCTTTAGGTTGGGGATAGAGATATGCGGAATCTGTCGTCTTCTTCGGTACAAAACGGCCAAGCCCATGAAGCATAAGACGAGGATAAAGCTTGACCATAGGAGGGTCTGAAAAACACAAACACGAGACAGTCAGCCGGCTGAAAAGAAAAGACGGTATTGGGGGAGGAGGCCGGGGAGCGAACTGCAGAAGGTAAGAAAAAACCAGGACTTACATGTGATGGTGATGGTGTCTTGACCACGGCCGAATACGCCATGACACCTCTCGCACCATCCAGGGCTGCGATCCTAACGTGTCCATGGATTTTGTCGAGATTGAAACTGGTTTCGAAGCCGTCACGTCTGGCCTCTTCGATGGTCACGAACTCGGCATCGTCACCACCTTTGGCCCCGGCGCCGCCACCATGAGCTGCCTTCTCAAGTCGCCATGACGATACCTCTGTCGCACCGTTCCAACTCACATACGCCTTTCCAGACTTGACCTTGACGGCCGGGTTTGTCTTGGGCTTCCCGACCCACGGGTGTTTGAATATGCGGTACGACTTGACCAGGCCAAAGTCGATGATCTCGAAGGCGATGTGGGGTGCAAAGTGCGCCGCGCACAGCACCTTGCCCTCGGGCGAGTACTCGACGTAGGTCGGCGAGTTGCCGAAGCCCACGAGCACCGTCCCCGTCTCGTTGACGACCTGCACCGACCCCTGGGACACGTTCAGGATCTTGTCCGGGTGGACGTACTTGCCGACCAGGGTGGCCGTCATCTTTTCCAGGTCGAGCTTGATGATCATGCCCTTGCTGTGGCTCGAGGGGCTGTGGAAGACGTTGTTGGCGTGGTTGTCGAAGATGGACAGCGTGTTGTTTCCCTGCCAGGTGACGTGGTGCTGCCAGGCGAAGTCCAACGCGTGGTTGAGGTCCCGAAAATCGTTGTTCTTCCCTCCCAGTTGCCAGATGACCTCGCCCGTCTTGCCGCTGATGCAGACCACGGCGTGCATGTAGCGGGCCGAGATGACATAGTCTCCCGAGTCCGTCTTGTCGACGCTGTTGATGTGGAAGAAGTCAAAGGCGTCGGCCTTGGATTTTCCATGCCCATCCTTCATGTTGGGGCTGCTGAAGACGTCGGTCATACCGATGTGGTCGGTGGCCCGCCACTCGAACAGCAGCTTCCCCGTCTCGATGTCGATCTCCTGGAACATGCCGTCCTGAATCCAGCAGCTCTTCCCCAGCTTCAGGTCCGTGCAGTCCGCCTGGTGCTTGTGGTAGATGGTGATGAGCGCGGTGCCTTGCGGCGTGATGCGGAACTCGTGCGAGTCACCCTTCAGCTTCTTGCCGTGCGGGTGTATCCGGTAGGCAACCTCGTAAGAAGAGTTGAGCTAACACGGTGTCAGAGGACGACAAGATTCCAAAGAAGACATTCCAAATTCTAAAACGGATACGAAGAAGCCTTACCATAACGTATGATTTCTTGGAGTGTTTTGCCGGCTTCCCGTGCTTGGTCTTTCTGTGTTTGGTCCAAAAGGTCAAGTAGTCCTGCCCCCTGTACTTTTGGACGTTGAAGTTCATGGCCTGTTCAAACCTGTGGTTGTCCATCCAGACCAAGTTACCTCGGGGGTCCGTTATGATGGGACCACGTGCCGCCCCTTGCACCCACGGGCCTCTGGGCGTGAAGAAGAGGTTCCCATAATCGCACCGGGAATCCCATTGTGTGATTTTTGGTGCCGGTGCCTCGAAATCAACAGAATGAAAATGCTTGCGGGGGTATAAGCCATGGAAACCCAGGTCATAGGCGTTGAAGGAAAATGCGGCGGCCGTCCAGGACAGCACGGAAACGGCGGCGCAAAGCAACGAAGACTTCATGATGGTGCGCTACAGCAAGCTACAGGACTGGAGTGACAGACAATTGGGAAACAAAAAAGAGAGAATCGGCGACCACGTTACCAGAGTCAGAGTCATGATTCTCTAAGAGTCGACCGGGATATTCAGGCCCTAAAGATCGCCCGTTCGCGTGTCTTGTGTCTGCGTGTGAGCGGTCGCGGTACGCCTGGGTGAGATGTGAAGGGACGGTGCTACCGACACATCTGGTTTTCTGGGACATATGCAACGAATGAGACGGCGGACAGCCTTGTCAGCGCTGGCAGGCCCAAAAAGTATTGATCATCACAAAGCAGCTGATGGATCCCTGGGAGAGGCTCTAAAGGCCCCACTGGACAGGGCTTAAAGGGCCACCGGTGACTTGAGCCTCCCAAATACTCCATAAGTATCAAGTTTGGAGTAATCTCAACTTCTCCTGGCGCCGAAGAGGCAGGGGGAAAGGTGAGGCTCTAAAAGGCGGAAAGGAATTGTGGTTCCAAGCTCCGTTAGCAAGTCAGTCAGCAGGACAGCGAAGACACGCGATCTCTCATTTCATCATGGAAGGGCCCCAGTTGAAATTTGTACACGTCGGAACGGAGGTGCGTGAATCCGCCCCTTAGCGACTTGGCAGCCATCGTATTGCATGAGCTGTTTTCCTGGGGGGATGCCCAAGAAGAGAGATGGTGCGCTGGTTCAAACCCACCCTGGGCCTAAAAGGATGATGCATGTGGCGAATAAACGGGCCATTGACCCATGTCTAGATGATTGTCTCGATGATAATCGTTTGGGAGATTAGATACGTTGCACCAAAGACGTACAATAGCATCAAAGTTATCTGATGCCCGCCTCAGGACAGATTCCGCCAATACGAACACAACCTCCTCCCTTCAGGCCAGTCTACATTCAGCGCGTATTCATGCGTGATCCTGGTCATCAATTGTCGCTACGACCGTGATCTCAACAATACTCCACCGCTTAGCTATCGGTACTTTTCATGTCCATAATTGTGCACACGACACGTTGGGTATAATGCAGTCTTGACTAAGCTTTGCTAAGCTCCAGTGAGCCCCCGAGCCCCTCCTTCAGGGACTGTCGCATGGCATGGCATTACCCGGATACATCCTTTGGGAGCGAGCGGGTCTGATTTCGACATCGGAAAAAGGTCTCCATGATGATAAAGCATTCCATTCTTCTTCCTTCGTTCCGCACCCATGAAAACGTGTGTAGTGGTAACGGCCAAGCATATATGTTCAGTACATACTTCCCTCCTATACGGAGTCATTACTGAACATTTACGGCACGAATCATTCAACTCTGTGGGCTCGAAAAAATTGAAAGTGTAGGAGTACGGATGGAAAGGGGGCTGTTACGGACGGATATAGTGGAGAGCAAGGAATACTAAAGAGAGGCAAAGGGTGCAAGAAGGTGTCGCGAGAGCGGGTCCGGGAACAAACCCAAGTTATCATCACCGGAAGCCTCGTAGAATAAATAATATCTCCGTATCCGTGCATTATTACAGTGGCGGGTACTTGCACCGGAGCACCTGTGCCGAGGGGGTCTGCAAGGCCCCCCCTTCCTATCTGCTCGGGGGCCGTTCAAACTTCAAGGCCGAGATCATCCACTTCGTACTCCGTACATCCTCCCCAATAGTAATCATTGAATCCCTTTTCATAAGCCAGACTTTTTGACTGTGGGAACAGGCGGGCTGATGCGGCTGAGAAAAAAAAAGAGAATGGGCTGATCAAAGTTCGAATGCTTTCTCGAGAGCCGCCAATGCGATCCTGTTGAACTCTTTACCGCATTCAAGGATCGCTTTTTCACACGAAGTAATAATGTCAGCATTTATTTCTCCGGTCCGGCACAAGAAAAAGTCACCCAAAAGTGAGGACGTACCGTCTAGTTGCATAAAAGTATGAGGCGCACCCTTGAATCTGACCAGTTCCACGGTACAACCCGCCCGTTTCATCTTTTCCGCATACGCTTCACCTTCGTCCCTCAGGACGTCCATGTCTGCGGTCAAGATCAGAGCCGGAGCCAGATCCGCGAAATTGGGGGCGAGTATGGGGGACACTTTCCACTCGTTCGCCAGATGATCTGGTCTGGGCGAGCCGAGAAACTGTTTGTGAAACCACTCCATCCTTTCCAGAGACAGAGGTTGAGTGTCCGCGAGTTCATTGTACGACGCGTACGGATGGTCCTTTCGAATCGGCCCTTCGGCGGTAAAGACGTGCAGGTCTGTGACGGGCACGGCGAGAATCTGCAGCACGAGCGGGATGCCAGCGTCGCGACAGACGTGGCCGATGACGGCGCTCAACTGACCACCGGCTGAAGCACCTCCGATGGCGATGCGGGAGACGTCCAGGCCATATTCTTCTGCTTTGGTGTCTCGAATCTACATATACTCCCCGTATGGGAGCATAATCGTCGTGTCAGTTTTCTTCTCCTAGCAAACAACCTCGTTTGCTCTCCTCTTGAGGAGGGAAGTGATTGGGTGAGTGAGTGAGTGTGCTTCTTACTTACCCAGTGGAAAGCTGCAATGGAGTCGTTGACAGGAATTGGAAACTTGTACTCTGGTGATAACCGATAATCGACATCGAACACTACACAGCCCAACTCGCGCACAATCCGTTTGCACAAATCAAAATCGGTGACCAACCCACCAAAGACCCAGCCACCGCCGTGGTAGTTGATGTATACCGGCCTAGGTTTGTCGGTGGACGAGAAGGCAGGTTCGAAGACTCGAACCGTAATTTCTCCCCCATCAACGGGACATTTCAGGTCGGACCATGTAACCCCGTCGCTAGGAACACCATCCCTGCCGTAGGTGATGGTATACTTGGCCGGATCGGCTCGAAATTTCTCAATGGGCACTTGATGAGTGGCCAGGCGACCGGCAGTGTATTTGTTGTAGTATTCGAGGAATGCCGGCTCGAAGTTGGGAGCTAGATGGTCTGGGATACTGTTATGCAATGGTTTTGCAGATTCCACAAAAGGTAGGTGTCCGTCCTCGACTTTCGCCATGGTTGATGCTATCTTTCCGGGGTCTCAACTAGTCAACTCTCTGTGCGATCGAGTCCGCTGCTTTTGTAGAGGCCTCTGATCCTGATAAGGGAAAGGTTTCGTAAGGGACCACTCGCCGATGAAGCAGGAGTTTGCTCGTATCACCGAAGGTCTGGTCGCCGCGCTGATACTTGGGTGGACATCAACGTTGATACGGAGTTACATCAGAAGAACTTACCCCATATCAGCACATTGGCATCGTGGGGATGTCCGAGGCTTCATCATGCTTGTGATTCTGTAGGGTACGAAATAGCCTCTCCGTCTATATATATATAAGTAGTTTGTGATTGTTGTATCACCACTGTTGAGATACGGTGTAGGCTCCCTGAGGCACCTATGTGATTTGGGCACGTACAAACGAACCACATGGTGCCTAACTGACCTTGAAGCACCCCAGAGACACAATGATAGTGGTAGCCTTGACGCCCAGCAAAAGCCCGAGTCACTCCACAATGGCCTATTGATGTACTGAACAATAACAAGGTGTTGCCAATGGAGAACCTGGGTACTCCGTATGCAGTTCCCTATTCCTTATCAGCCTCACCAGCAACCAAGGACTCTCGGGCTTTCGGGCTCTGTAAGGGTACGAGAAGCTCAAGGCGTAAGCTTTCATAAGCATTTTCGCCTCGACGATCCTCCAGTACTCCGTTACCTCCGGAGGCCAATCCTTGAAGGACCACATGTCCATACTCCGTACATACTGTACACTTCGTGGGATGTCTATCAAAGCCAAGGATCCAATTCTCATCGACCAATTTATCAAAGCCAAGAGACATTATACTCGACCTGAAGACTTATTCAGCGAACACAAGGTACTGCCCAAAGTTACTGAGTGGACTGATAAGGGTATCGATACGATTGATCGTCGAGCGCCAACAAACCAGCCCAAGGCTTTTAACAGCCTGAGTCATGGCACCAACTGCGTCATAGTCGCCTCACCGGCCATTCGAAAACACCTCACTTTCCCATACCTAGTTACTTACATTTCAAAGTTCTCCGTACTTCCAGATGTCGATTCCTTGGGCCCTAGAAAGATCTCATGCTTGCAAATCACCAACCAAACCCTCTCGGTCCAGCTGACAACCCCATGCCTTAGACCAGCCTCCCCCCCCGAAAGCCCCAACCAACCACTAGCCCATCGTCGTTCGCTCGGGCGGATGGTTGCGGGACTATTCTTGAAAATGGTAAAGATGACATATTGAATTCGTTGCAAGTCATTGCCTTCGTCCCATTCTCTCCCTGCGGCTTTTTACGGGTTCGGGCAATTCGTTCCTACACCCTTGTGAACAACAACTGCAAAGACTCGTTACTGGCCAGTTTAAGCCCTTCTTAATCATGCTTATGTGGCTTGGCCTGGATGATGTATGAAGCGAGTTGAATGTCATAGTACACACCGTCTTGCCTTTTAATAGTCCCCGTCTCAGCCTTTCCGGTTACTGCACCTTGTATCTTTCTGAAAGCCTTGTTGCTTCTCACTTATCGTGGTTTTCGTGGAAACTCCTCTCAAAGCCTTGTCACTGTGATAGTACTGTACTATTTCTCTGGTGGTGAACTTTGTCGTCTGGGTCTGTCGAGTCACAAAGAGCTACAGATACGCTATAAACACCGACACACCTAACATCTCAGCAACGCCTTCATCGAAAAGATAACACGATGGCTGTGATCTGGGGTCTTGACCTTCGAGACATGAAATGGGGAAAGTTCAAGAGCTCGTACATGTTCGGTAATAGGGACTACCATTTACGAAGGACGAAGTTCGTGGTCTACCAAATTGCCATGATATGCTGCGTTGTCTCCGAGTCTATCGGTACCGCCGCTCTCACAGGTGAGTACTGTCTGCTGAAAACCTTGGGTGAAGGGCTCGTGAGACTGACTGCGTGTGTGTGTGTGTGATAAGACTATGTGAAGCAACAATCAAGAATAGAACGCCTCCATTCGTCGGCGGCAGTGCACAACGACGACTTTGTCGGCATTGCGTCCTACAACATCTTCGTCGGTATCGCCGTCGCCACGATCTTCGGCGCCGCCTTCTTCTTCGACCTCTTCTTCCCGGAACGTTATGAACCCCGCAACATCCGGTGGTCCTGGAGAGTCAGCGCCTTGATCGTCACCCTCATGACATTTGCGGATGCCATAGCCTTGACAGTCATCGTGGCTACGGGCCATGCGTGGATCTCGGCCAACTCCCAGGACGCCGCGGAGATCGCGCAGAAGGCCCTCAATCCGCCACTGCGATACCGAGACAACGGACGAGCCATCGCTAGTGTGGTATTCCTCTGGGTTGGTCTGGTAGGGACGATTGCAAGGTGAGTTCAAGTTTGGCTACAATCTCCTTTCAGGAGGTCAGGATGCTTATCGTCGTTCCAGTTGCATTATCTTGTGGCTATACTACCAGCACCTCGATACATATGGTCCTAAATCTCACACGGCACGTATGCGAGATGAGATCGACAAGAGCATCCTCAAGACTGAGCGAGCCAACGACGACACGACTGCCAGAGAACAGGCGTACAAGTATGGTATTTAGATTGTCCGGCGGCCCGTTGACAATGTTACTGGAATGTCCCCCCACTAGCGATACTCTTCATCCCAGAGAGCGATCATCTACCGGATGAAAGTTCTGGACATTCTCGCTCACAAACACACTCGACGCCTTGCTTACATCGGCTTACTCAGAGAGGCCAGCGACCAGCATTCTCAATACGGATTCTTTCGGGTTTCCTTTGGGTCCAAGTACGACCGATGTGAATCAATTGGGCACACTTCTTCACAGTCATCAGGACTGTTATGAACTGTCCTTTCTTTCTGCTTTCTATATGTTATGCTGGATTATCAGACACAAGGCGATCCCAAAGCGGAAAATGGTCTTTGCTTTTTTTTCTGTTCTGTCGGAATCAACCGGCCTGGTTCTGATGATTGATTTGTTATGAGTATGAGATACGAGGCTGCATAAGCGGGAGTTCCGGATAAGCATATGGGGTCCTCAGATAGTGATCGGCATAGATGACTCAGTCCCAGGGACGTTGTACTATGATATCAATATGTGAATTGAACGAGTACGAACCAATGCGGGTCATCGATGTCTTGGACTGACAAAGATCTCGACCCATTGACCTCAGATGTGGACGAGTACCTCCGCCGCCTTTGCAACAACGGCTCCCGTCGATTCCATGGCCTCCTGTCCTGCTTAGTGTAGCACCGTCGGTTGCCATCATGATATTAAGCCACATGCATCACTCCAGGCTTTGGGCATCGAGGGCTTGTCAGTAGTTCAACAACAGAATGCCACGTAGCCGTCTCGTCTCTTGGAGCAGAGATGTACACAGATTCCCTCTAGTGACTGACGAGGCAACATAAGTAACTATGTGCGGAGTAGGCCAGATGAGCATAGAAGATAATCCAAAGGGCGGACATTTCACAGGGAGTGTACACTGTAAGCCACATGGAGGGGCAATGTCCTCACGAAATCGATACTCGGCGCCGAAGCATCCTATAGTTATCCCCAAGGCATCCCTGGTCGCTCAATGGTCGCAGTGGTGGAAGTGTGCACTCCAAGGCCGTCAGAGTGATTCATAGGGTGTTGAGAGGACGCTGCCAGACCAAGAGACACCTGATCACTCTGTGCTATCTAGATACCGCAAGATCGATCCAAGAAAATGATGCCCGATGGGAGCTGAGCCCAAGTCCATGGCGGACCTCCGGGTGTACCCCGTACTTACAGCGTACTTAGGTACCAGCGAGGTGTGAAGTCGTGGATGGATTGGTGCTCCTCGTGGGAATGATAATGATATCGTACCTTCCTCTTACGGTAAACAAAGCTGCCTGATCAGGACGAAACCAAAGTTTTGCTCAGCCAACAAGAGAGAAAGTGAGAGATTTCGTAAATTTCCGCCCTCTGGGTAATGCCCAAGCCTGTTTACCTTATTACTTAGTTTATTAGTGCAATCTAAGCCCCAATGATTGGCGATCATACCTGGACCTGGTTCCTGGATCAAGTCTCGAACTCATCACTGTTAATTGCTACACCAGCATTGTTTCATCTCAGTCATGACATCTTAGCCATCCCTGTACGATTACTCCGTATCATTTTCAACGTAGTCCGCATCCTTAACCTCCTACCATGACATCCTCCGAGTCCTCCATGACCTGATCGCTTTCCTCGAAAGTCTCCCTCCAGGCCACAATGTCTTCTCGTCAATCCTCCCCGCATACTTCAGAACGCACTCCTCTTCTCTTGCGGACCGACGACTCCGATGGTGCTGCAGATCAGCCCAGTTATGACCCGTCAATATCAGAGTCCCTCGAGGAGACATCAGGCAAGAAGCAGAAGAGATGGCCCACAATCATAGCACTCACTGTCCTCTGCCTGGGAGTCGTCGTCGCATGTTTTGGATTCGCTCTTCCTCCGGTGATTGAAGAATACGCGAAAGAAGCTGTGGTTTTTGAGCCTACCAATCTCTCCATCGACTCGTTCGCATCTTTCGGAGTCCGCGCCAGAATTCAAGGGACATTCTACCTCGAGGCGAGCAGAGTAAGACATAAACCAACAAGAGACCTGGGAAGATTCGGGACTTGGATCGCAAGAGAAGTACAGAGCGGCGAGTCGGAGGTCAGTGTCTACCTGCCCGAGTACGACAACGTCTTGCTCGGGACGGCGACAATACCACCCGTCAAGGTGAATATTCGCAACCGTCATCAAAATCACGTTGATATCCTGGCGGATCTGGAGCCTGGTGACGTGGACGGCCTACGAAGGATTGTCAATGACTTTATCGACCGGAAGCTGGATGGGCTCACTGTCAATGCTGTTGCCACTGTCCCAATCCGCAGCGGTCTGATCAGGCTGCCCAAGCAGACAATATCTCAGATTCTAGAGTTCCAGGGTCACGATATCCCCACTGTCCCGAAGGCTGAGATCCAGAGACTTCAATTTGCAGAATATGGCATGCCAGGACATCCGGAAGGTCTTAAGGCCAAGGCAGTTGTTTCGGCCATGAATGAATTCCCACTCAACCTAGATGTGCCTGCTTTGTCTTTTGACATACTCCTGCCAGACTGCTACAACGACTACTTATTGTTCGCGACCGCAAAGACCGATGTGATCCACATCGTACCCAAGCAGAATATCACCGCAAGCGTTGTGGGTTTGGTACGGCAGCTTCCTACATCGTTAACAGCTGCCTGTCCAGGTACGAAAACTTCGCCTTTGGACAGCTTGATCGCCGACTATCTTGCCGGGAGAAACACAACCGTCTATATCCGCGGAGGCGAACAGGATCCCGACACACCTGGATGGGTCGACCAGATTTTACGCGATACGATAGTACCATTTTCACTTCCAGGCCATCCTTTTGAGAATCTGATAAAAAACTTCTCCCTCGAGGACGTTCACTTCTCTCTGCCAGATCCTTTTTCAGATTCTCGCCCAAAGATCTCTGCTGTGGTGAATGTTCTGGTGGGACTTCCAGAAGAAATCAATGTCAATATGGACGTTGACAGAGTGCGAGCTGATGCGGATGTGTTCTACAAGGGAGACCTGCTGGGCAAACTGGATCTGAGGAAATGGCAAAAAGCCAATGCGACACAAGTTGACAATGACTTGCTGATACAGTCGGTTGTGGATGAAGCACCATTGGAGATCAAGAATGATTCGGTGTTCTCAAAGGTTGTTCAAGAACTCCTGTTTGGTGACGGTGTTGCACTCTCTGTCCACGCGAACGTAGACGTCAATACCCTTACTGCGTTGGGAGAATTTGTGGTCCGAGGAGTTCCAGCGCAAGGAGATATCTTTGTGCCGCCGATGATGGGAGATTTTCAGATGCCAGAAATAAAGGGTATGGAAATTGTCGATACGTCGGAATCCGCATTAACGCTGCAGGCAAGGGTTAATGTAACCAATCCTACCGACTACTCGGCCACAATTCCCTTCTGTAACGTCAGTATCTGGGTGAACGAGACGCGCGTCGGCTACGCATATATGTCTACTGTCAACATTGTACCTGGTCCCAATGATCTTGTCGCTAGAGCTGCATGGGAGGTTGGTGCTGTTGGAAGGGAGTGGCTTTCTCAGTACATTTCTGGTTACAACACCACGATAACTGTGAAAAGTCACGCCGACTCGATACCGAACTTTCCCGACCCCAAGTTGGCGTTGACCGTACCCACCCCTCACATGTTTGGACATTTCCTAAAAGAAACCACGGTATGTCGCCTTTCCGAGTGCGAGTCTGGCTGACAATATAGATGCACTTGATATCGTCGACTGCAACGTTCGTCCTTGTGTCCCCTTTCGCCATGTACATTACCGCTATCTCGGCAGCTGCATTCTACAACGGTTCAGAGGTTGGTACGATCGACTGGGATTACCCATTCGCCATCAAAGAAGGTGAAAACATTACACCGAAGCTCCCAGTTGCGTGGGGGAGTAATGCTCTAGGCACAATCCGAGATGCCTTAGGCGGAACTCTGAAGCTAGATGCCAAAGCTGACGTCGGAGTCAGAATCGGTCAATGGCAGGAACGAATATGGTACGAAGGCCACGGACTGGGGGCCAGGATTCGACTGTAAAAGAAGATGAGTAAGTTGGATTGATGAAAACGAAATTAATATGTGACGCGCGCTCGTCTTGTCATCGGGCAGCCGTCATCAACCGGTGATCGATTCCGGATGTTGGACAACCCTGGTCATAAGTGAATCAGCTTGGTGAGCCTGGAATGGCCCCTGATCTGCTCTGCCCTGCCAACAATCGCATGACAAAATTTTCCTCGGCGAAAAATCGGCCGCACAGGCGGTCACCCTCCCGGTCACGTGCTTGCCAACAAACACAGTTCGAGTATATATGTTTACCTCTCCTGTCTGGACCTTCAAAGCGAAATCTGCCAAAGATGGCGCAACGAATGAAATCAATCCATACTCAGCTTCGTAAAAAGGGTCTGGAACTTGTGCAGGAGTCGAACGACCCGGAATGCGGACCTGTTTACACCATCACCCCGAAGAAGCCGGGCATCACCAATAGCGACCTTGCCTACCGTCTCTACTACTGGGGCGAGACTGCGAAATGGAGTGCCACCAGAAGAAAAGCCATCGAGAAAGCTACCAACCGTATAAACCGTATCAAGGCACAAGAGGCCGCTTCGAGGAAGGAGTCATCTGGAAGTTCTAGCGAATCAAGTTGAGCGATATTTTGCGGTCTCAATATACTATGTCAATTGTTCACCTACTCGGTGTAGTCCGCACGCCACGCTACCAGCTGCATGACGATCTGGACTCTCGATGTTATTTGTACTAGCGACAAGGTGCATGCATGCCATGACGAATGATGGTGGATTCGCCTTGCACCAAGCTGAAATGCTTACTACCACGATCCATATGACTCTCTTTCGATGTGATCAAGAGATCCGCCACGACACCTTCACATGATGCAAGGAAATGACATCTTAAGCTTCTTGGTCGCCAGCTACCTTGCTCAAGACTTCCAGCGTCGAATATACATATCGGTCACATGGAGATCAACCTTGACTCTTCCGCAGCTCCACATGCTCTTCTACACCGACACTAGAAAATCATTATCGGACGTCCCAAGTATGGCAATGACTTGACGTCCTGGTTTTTCTCGGATTTCCCGGATTCCAGTGTGAAGGATGGTTGACTGCGTTGCACATGGTAGTCGAAGATAAGGTGTTCTCTGCTACCACCAAGCGTATATCGCAGCTGAGATAGTATTGAACACCGTGGGCTCTTACCGTACAAATGCGTTGGTTCTCGTTGCTGACGTTGGAGGGGACGTTGAAATGAGTGGTGATTGTGGGTTCGCGGAATAAAACAATGCCGGCATCGGCTATTAACTAGGAACCTGGAGTGGGATAATATCCAATCAAACGTCAATACTGCGCGTATTCCTCTTGGACGACTATCTATCCGCGAAGATGCAAACCAAGATCTGATGTCCTGTCCCTGGACTGACTTCGCCATTTGCGTGTGACTCAACCAGCTTACACAAGCAACGAAGTACGCCCAACGAACGAGATCATGGTCTAGGAGTGAATATATGAGAATTGGATCTCACCAGAGATAGGCAATCCAATATCCTTACCTAGGCCACTACTTGTACAAGCAAACTTTCCTTAAGTTCATAACCCTGTACTACAACAGTACCAAAAGAATAACCAACCATGACCTCAAAAACGACCTTCGCCCTCGTAGGCGGAGGATTCATCGCCCCCCTCCACGCCAAATACATCCAATCTTCACCAGAATGCGAGCTTGTCGCCATCGTCGACCCGTTCCCTACAGGTCAGAAGCTCGCTAAGTCATTGGCCGTGGCCCACTACGCGAGCGTGTCCGACCTTGTGGTCGCCCAGCAAAGTCCGGACGTCTACATCATCTGCGTCCCTTCGGGTCTACACGTCAAACTCGCAACGGAGGTTCTCATCACTGGCAACACTCGTGGCACCACCAACTCGACGCCACGGGTCATACTGGTTGAGAAACCTTTCTGCACCGAATCCGCTTCAGGCGATGCCTTGATCAAGCTGGCCAAAGAAAAGGGCTGCGCTCTCGCCGTGGGTCATCATCGACGCTTCCACCCCGCCGTCTCGGCCGCGAAAGAGGCCATCGTGGGCGGGAAATTGGGTAAAGTCACGGCCGTGTCGGGGGCGTGGACGTGCAGGAAGAACGACGGGTACTTTTTGGCGGCGCAGTGGCGCGTGTCGCGCTCCCAGGGCGGCGGACCGGTGTGGACGAACTTCATCCACGACGTGGACGTGCTGCAGTACCTGGTCGGGGCGCGGGTCGTTCGGGTCTGGGCGACCGGGTCGGTGGCGCGACGACACCACGAAGCGGCGAGGCCCAGGGACGAGGTCGAGGAGGGCGCGGCGCTCCTGATGCTGTTCGCCAACGGTGTCGTGGGCACTTTTGTCATGAACGACAACGTCGCGAGCCCTTACGGCTGGGAGGCGGCCACGGGGGACATGCCTGCTTTCCCCAAGGCCGACGTCCCGATCGATTGCTATCGGATCTTTGGGACAGGGGGTACGATCTCGGTGCCGGACGACGTGCTGTGGACGTACGACGTCGCCGGTGAAGCGGCCGAGGAGAGAAACAACGACGTCGAGGTCGGATGGGGAATTTCCATGACGAGAAAAGTGTTGACGGTCGGGGACAAGCACCCCTTTCAGTCCCAGATCGAACACCTGGTCAAGGTCGTCGACCGCGAGGAAGAGCCCAGGTGTTCCGGGGAAGATGGGTTGAGTGCCGTCAAGGTCTGTGAGGCCGTCATTGAGGCTTTGTCCAAAGGTGATGGATATCCGATTGATATTTGTTGACGAGGTCGAATCAGCAACTTTGGAAAAAAAGATAACTCGTAGGAAGATGTGTCAGGGAGGTAGTATATACGTATCGTGGTAGACACTACCCGTATTGATTATTTTTTATTTTATTTTTCTTTATTTATTTCGTTCCCTCCGCGACCAATTCATCCACACTCTTCATCTTCTTGTCATTATTCTCACCGACGTCGAGTGGCACCAGTATCCTACTGACGGCGTTGTAACCAGCCACTACCGTGACCAGTTCCAGAATTTCCCTCTCGTTGAAAAGTGTCTTGAGAGATTCGAACGTAGAGTCCTGCACCCTCACATCCACGGTCGCCTCGTCAGTGTACCTTAGCACCGCGACCTCTTTCTCACTCAATTTCTTGTCTGTCGACCGTGTCACTCCCCCCTTGGGGGCGCTGTGTGCCACTTCCAACGCCTCGGGGGAGAGTCCCGCCTTCAGTGCCAACGCGGCGTGAATGTTCCACTCATAAACGGCCGTGGTTAGAATGGCGACTCTCGAAATGGCCAGTTCGAGGAGTGATTGCGGGACGATGGTCTCGGTGCGTAGGGCCCCGACAAAGGCGTTGTAACCGCTCGCCACGGGAGGGGAGTGTAAGAGTGTGAGGTCGAGCGGGATCAGAGGACGAGGTTTGCGCCGGGCTGCTATCCGGGCGTACGTCTCGGCGACCGAAGGGGGTGAGTCTTCGGGAGGGGTAGAGGGTGCATAAGGAAGACGCATGTTTTAATTTACAGAGGGGTGAGGATGCTGAAGAACCGAGGAGCTGTAGATTTCAATGGGAGACATCCAGGGAATATATACATACGATTCCAGAGGAGACCTGATGCGTTGCAGTACATGGATTTAGGGGCGCCCACATCCGATGTATGTTTACTTGGACCCTTGTTGGAGTGTGTCATTGACGTCTGCGGGGTTATTTATCTACGTTACTCAGGCATCTACGCATGATATTTTTTAGAAGCCAATTCCGTTCAAGTGTGGATGTTTTTTTTTCTTGCTTCAATATGTGCTATGTATCAAGATGACTTTCGTCCATCATAGCCTTGGAGACGGTTGAAAACTGTGCATGATGGTAAAAATATGCATGATGCGAAAACGCCCCCCAAGCAAAAGAATTTACTTTGGAACCCCGAAAAACGCTGTTGTGATGTTGAAAGTGAAGGGTTTCCCTCTTGAACATGCTCAGAAAACAGTGTGAACCCAACCGGCCTTCTGGCCAGGCTTCAAAGGAGCCAAAGTGACGTTGTATTCCAGATCCAGCTGGGCCTTGGGGTCCTTTGACGGCTTGAAGTCGAGCAACAGGTCATCCTTGACCGCACAGACAGAGTCGCTGGTCACGTAGGGGTCGTCGCGGGGGTAGAGTTGGGTGGTCAGGGACTTGTAGCCCTCGGCGCTGATCATGAGATGGATGTGGGCGGGTCTCATCGGGTGGCGGTCCATCAGGTTCAAGAGGACGCCGGCGGGGCCGTCGGTGGGGAGGGAGTAGGCGGTCGGGTGGTAGCAGTAGTAGTAGTACTCGCCCTTGTCGTTGGTGCGGAACTTGCCTCGCAGGTTGTTGACCGACTGGTCGTCGTCCTGGAAGTCGTACTTGCCGTTGGCCGAGGCCTGCCAGATGTCGACGACGGCGTTGGGGATGGGTTTGCCGGTCTTGTAGTCGCTGACCACGCCGTGCATGAGCGTGACCCGGCCGGTCGGGTAAGGGTCTTGGACGATGCTGTCGCCGAGCTCACGGAAAGGGGCGTGAGGGCTCCAGAAGGGGCCTAGGATCGTGGAAGATGTAGGGGTCTCGTCGCTGTCCAGCATGATTTTGTTGGCGACTTCGTCCACCAGGCTAGAATGAAACACGGAAATGTTAGTGGATTGGTCTGTTGCGTCCGAGGCAGAGCATCAACTTCTTCTCTATTCTCTGTACGTGCGAAAACTTACGATTCAATACCCAAAACATCGCAAATTCGTTGACCTTCGTTTCTCTTCGAGTCACTAATCTGGCCGATGGCGTTGACGAATTGAACACCTCTCATCCATTCCTCGGGCGTCAATTCAGTCTCGCGGATAAAGTCGTGGAGATGTTGGATCAGGTTTCCCAGGACAAATCGTGCGCGGTCAGGCGTCTTTGGGCCCATGGCCTCAATGAGGCTCTTTGTGAAGTCGGGATCATACTTGTGAGCTGATGACCCATTGGTCGTCTTCCCATTCACTCCATTTAAATTGGTGGTGGTCGAGTTTTCGACGACGTTCTGAAAAGACATGATGTCAAGGATTTTTTATTTTTGGGGGGGGGTTTGTTTTAGGGGGTGGGTCGGCGATTGAGAAGCGAGGGTGGCAGCGATTCACCCAAAGTCTCTCAGACAACAAGGACTGGCGATGAGAATGTAAAATTAAGGACACGAAGAATTGGACACACAGAGACAGATAAGACTGGAGACTACACTGGGTGAGAACTACTGCGTCGATATATATATTGAATTGTGGGCAGACTCATCAGTGCCGGCAGTGAAAATCGGCTCCTGGTGATGATGACCACCACCAACAGCATGTTCGTCTTTCTGCGTACAACTCTGTCTCCAGCTCTTCAATTCTGGGGAACTTCGCAAAATCGGAATAAAACAAAAATGGGAATGGACCAATTGTGAGGCCCGTAAGTCTAAGCAGATGGGCAATTGAATATCGGCAAATCGAGGCGCCTCCAACTACCGTGGACGGACGGTACTTTTTGCACCTCCGTTTTCTTCCCTGACGAATTCTTCGTGGGTCTCAGCATGCCCGGAACAGCCCTTAACGGCGCCCCTAATGACGAAGGACACACGCCTATTATTGAGCCCGCCCTTTGCCTCCCCCCTCCGATCTTGCCCCGCCGAGGCTTCGAACAACCAAAATCGGTAGTTAAAATACCACACAACATCCCGACACTCCGAACTAGACCCAGGGCACCGGTGTGGTTTTTTTCTGTGCGAGTACGAGTACATTCGCTGCCCTGGTGCCAGTACTCCGTACTACTACTATAACCAAATAATCGCCCGTAGTCTCAGGGCACGTATCGTGCACGGCTTTCGGCAACTCACCTCGGGATCCCCTGTAAATTGTTATCCCAAGCAAGCCTTATGAGGCTCCCACACTAATTTCCATCGTAGCCATGTGACTATTGTTCCAGACTGTCATCATATCGCAACTCAGGTATATAGGTTGGTGCACAAGATGAAGCACCACTTGATGATAGGGACATGGACACCTCCCGGAGCTATCTTCACTGTCGAATTTGACGATGAAGCATGGACCTTGAAATTGGTCAAGAGAACGTCCATACCTGAAGATGAGCCCATCTCATGGATGACCTTTGATGTGAGTATAGTACGGAGTGGAAAGTAGACTCGACGCTGACGGCTCCCCGCCTTGCAGCACCAAAGAAAGAACATCTATGGAGCTTCTATGAAGAAGTGGTCCAGTCACGCCGTGACAGCACCGGACAACATCTCACATGAAGTCTCTCATCCCATGAGCCATGATCGTAGGTTTGATATTTCCTACGACTCTATCGAAGTGCTGACTGACTTACTCGTGGACAGCCCGAGCACAAAGTGCTGATACCCGGACCAGGGCCATCTTCATTCTAGCAGCAAAGAAGCCGCCTTACTGCGTCTATGGTAACCCATTCTACGAGCATGCGGGTTACGGCAACGTCTTTTCTGTCGACAGTACTGGCAAGCTGGATGAGAACATCCAAAACTACGAATACAGCGAAAAGTCCGCCATCCACGGAATGGTCTTTGACCCGACCGAGACGTATCTCTACTCGGCAGATATGTGGGCGGACAAGATCTGGACACACAAAAAGGCCAGCGACGGCACTCTC
Organism: Exophiala oligosperma; assembly: GCF_000835515.1. Classification (NCBI taxonomy): domain Eukaryota; kingdom Fungi; phylum Ascomycota; class Eurotiomycetes; order Chaetothyriales; family Herpotrichiellaceae; genus Exophiala; species Exophiala oligosperma. The sequence continues at coordinate 2,485,361 of NW_015622819.1, forward strand.
ACCTTGGTCGGCAGCGTCGATGCACCTTCCGCCGGCGACCATCCTCGATGGGTTGACATTCATCCGAGCGGACACTATTTGTATGTGTTGATGGAAGCTGGGAACAGGCTCGGTGAGTATGTCATTGACGAGAAAACTCATATGCCTGTTTTTACGCACAACATCTACCCGTTGGTTCCACCAGGTAAGGCCCCAAGCACATGCCTAGGTGTCGGTAAAACTGACCATGCACAGGTGTTCGAGATCTCAAGAAGATGTACAGATCAGACGTGGTGTTTTGTTCCCAGAGTGGAAAACATCTCTTCGCCACGGCCAGATCCAACTCGTCCAGTGTGACGGGTTATATCAGTGCCTTTAGACTTGGACCACAGGGACAAATCGAGCGTCAACTATGTATCAGCCCAACGCCCAACAGTGGTGGCCATTCGAACGCCATTGGTGTATGTCCTTGGACGGATGAGTGGTTGGCTTTGACGGATGACCAAGATGGTTGGATCGAGATTTACCGGTGGCACGATGAGTATCTTTCCAGAGTGGCTCATCTGGATATCAAGGAGCCTGGGTTTGGGATGAATGCGATATGGTATGACTAAGCCAGCTGCTCTAGTAACTGGTCTACAGCATGTTCGTAGCATAGGAGTGCCTAGAGTACTCGTAGCTCCTGTACAACGCGAATATCGGATTTTGGGGTACGAGAAGTTGGACTTGGAGTCGGAAAAAGACTTATCCGCCACTTATGGGTAGTTGGGGGAGAGTTCTAGGTGTCCCATCGCCCCTATCTACATTATTTTTAGCGACCGTAAATCTACCTAGTAGGTAATCCCGCACCCAAATATTCGCTAATGCGGGGTTCGTTCCGATGCAGTCGCAGGCACCTGTTCACGGCAGATGAACCGGAGTCCTGCCGAGCATCGTCTCCGAACGGCCTCAGAATTCGACGAGCTTTCCATGTTCGACTATCTCCAACCAGTTCAACTGGAAGAATAGATCAATTCGATACCGTTGATACGAGACTGTGGCCTGACATTGCCTTGCTGCAGGATTGTCCCATTTCTCTTGGGTCAAGGTGGAAGAGTCCGGGAAGACACGACGAACAAAGCAAAGCACGCAAAGAAAGACGGACTTTTGAAGTGCCGCCGCCACGATGCCTTCATCTAATCCCGTTCGCGGGTTGCTGTTTGTGACCATGCAACCCAAAGACACGTTATCGCCAGACCTCTTCCACGACTGGTACAACAACGAACATGGACCCAACAGGACTCGACTGTCGTTCATGCCCAATGGCTTTCGATATCGAGCCTTGGATCTTTCGACACCCAATGGCGGAACACAATCCAAGCCCGAGTTCTTGGCCGTATACGATGCCACTGACATGCACCAGTTCACGGAACAGCCATACCAGTACTTGCGCGCACCACCCGGCAAGACGCAGCGGGAGATAGATGTCATGGCACAGATTTGGGTTGATCGATATACGTTGGATTTTGTGGGCGAGCAAGTCAACGACAAGACCTTTGTGAAACTCGAGTCACCTGAGCACTTCAAGGAGAACCAAGAAGGAAATCTCTTGACGACGTGCAGACTTCGTCTCTCCCCGGATCAGCTGTCAAACGCGCAGGACTGGATTGAGAAGAAAGTGCTCTCGAAAGTAAGACAGATTCCGGGATGGAGAAAAACGTCGTGGTTCAAGACTTCGTACCTCGAACCCCGTGATGACGGCCAGGTCGATTTCGTCTTGATCAACGACTTCACGCCGTCGACGGACCTGTCGTCTTTCAGCAACGTGTATGATGGCGCACCCTCCGCGGACGCCATATTGAGAAAGTACGAGCTCTTCTACACTTTCGGGACTGCAGCTCGTCACTTGGCGATCGTGGCGCCCTGGGTATCCCCCGACGGTGTGACCAAGACGATACCAAAGGTCGAACCATTCGGGTCGGCGATTGAATCAACGGTAACGACGAGTGACGGCGCGCTTCTCCCGTTCCGCCTAGAAGGTAACTCTGATCCCGACGCACCCGCGTTGGTCCTGGTCAACTCGGTTCTCACGACATGGGGGATCTGGGACGGTTTTCTGAAACACTTCTTCTCCCGCGCGCAGAACCAAAAGTACCGTGTCGTGCGCTTCCTCGCACGTGGTCGGGCCATGCCGAGCGGCACCACGAGTCCTGTGACGACCGAGGTCCAGGCGTCGGACGTGATTGCGCTCCTGGACGCTCTGAGAATACCGCAGGCTGCCGGACTGGTGGGTGTATCGATGGGAGGAGCAACCGCAATCGCAACGGCACTGACGTATCCGTCGCGGATCGCGTCGTTCATAGCATGCGACACTTCGGCGAAATCTCCAGCGGGGAACAAAGATACGTGGGGCCAACGTATCGCCGTGGCCGAGAAGGAAGGCAAGACTCTCCGTCTTTCCTCCCTGTTTGGTGACGAGTCGCCCGACGCCAGCCCGCAACCGGTCGTCGGCGAGGAGCTGGCCGAGATGACGGTGCGCCGGTGGTTCGTGCCGGAGTCGTACCACGATCCTGCGCTCGTGCCGGAGATTGAGAAGGTCAAGAAGATGGTCGTCACAAACTCGCTGCCCGAGTTCCGACGCGGCGTGGAGACGCTGTTCGATTACGATTATACGGACATGCTACCCGGTTACGAGGGCCGAGGTGCGTTCCTCGTCGGTGCGGGTGACGGCGTCCTCCCCAAAGGGATGGAGAAGTTGTCGCAAACGCTAGGATCAGCGGTGGGAAAGACGGCCTCCTTCAAACTTGTCGAGGGTGCCGGGCATTTACCAATGGTGGAAAGACCTCAAGTGGTGGCCGAGTTTGTGGGCGACTTCATCAACGCACCTTGAGATGCACACCTAAACCATCCAGGTATGTATGTATGTGTTTGTGTAATCGTACGTACATAGGATGAACAAATGTATGAAGCTTATGGATCGTGTAGTTTCTTGACTACCCAGTAGATGGCAAATACTACTCGTTTGTTGCTTCTTCTGCCACTGCTATTACTATCACAACTTCGCCTTCGACTCTCCGGGCGGGGTCGATCTCCCGACGCTCAAATGAGCACCGCCGTCGACCTCGATGTCCACGCCGTTGATGTAACCCGCCACGGGTGACGCGAGGAACAACATGACCCCCGCGATGTCCTCGGGGACACCCAGTCTCCGTCTCGGGTTCGTACCGCTGATGTGCTCCACGCCGCCTAGGTTCTCGATCAACCCGTTGGCCAGCTTCGACGGGAAAAACCCGGGGGCGACCGTGTTGGTCGTGATGTTTTTGGGGCCCAATTCGACGGCCAGGTTGCGGGCGAGGTGGTGGGCCGCCGCCTTGGACGCAGAGTACATGATCGTGCCGTTCTCGCCGACGTGGGGGACGTTGACCCCCGCGGTCGAACTCACCACGATGACTCGAGCTGGGTCTGTGGACGTTGCTGATTTCTCGAGGAGTGGTGCAAAGCTATATGTGTGTGCCTCTTTGGTCAATATCCGTGGATTACCTTCCTGGGAACGGGGTACATGTGCGTGATTGTGTGTCGTTGTGGGGGCGAGGGAGGGAGAGAAAAATACATACGTTCTCACAATGTTAAATACTCCGCGGACATTCAAATCCAAAATCTTCGCATTCGCCCAGTCCGGCGTCGTCTCAAATGGTCCTCCCCACGTCGCTCCAGCGTTGGCGACGAGAATGTGTAAGTTTGGCTCAAACTTTTGCACTTCTTCACACAACCGTTGGACTTCTTTCTCTTGGGCCACATTAGCCGCGATGCCGATCGCCCTACCCTTGATGCCGGGGAGGGCATTGAGTTTGTCGACCGCTTGGTCGATACCTTGGGCCCCTTCCGCCTTTCGGGCGGTTATGAAGACCGTCTTTGCTCCTGCGCGGAGAAATGCCGTTGCGGCGTGAAGACCCAACCCACGAGAACCTGATTTTCTTTTAGAAAAAATCTTCGATATTTGATTGACCCAAACACAGAGAATAGATGCACGGATGGTGAAAAAAGAAGGAGACCAATACGAGTAGAGGTCGTAAGGTGGGTTAGGTTGAGATTCGACCAGTCAGGTACTTACCACCAGTCACAAGGGCGACTTTGCCATTTAGATTGAAGAAATTGTCGAAATCTTGAAGTTGGGACATTGTGTAGATACCCGAAATAATAACCTATGGAATTCAACCCAAGATAACAAGTCTCGTCTACACACAATTGTAACAATTGAGATGAGGTCGTCGTTTATACAAAGTTCCCCAAGGGAACTCGGTCACTCGGTCGCTCGGTCGGACTTTTTGTAACCGAGCTGCCAAAGACCCAAAGAACCTCGGGATATTAGATGAGGGGTGTATTATATACGTGTTATTGGCTTCAGTGACACACCAACTGTATGAAGCTCTTGGTAAGTGTCTATCATATACAAGACGAACTTCTGCTTCGTCCGTACCACAGTTCAATACTGCTGTCTACTCGACCCCGATCACCGTGACCGGTTCGGATAAGGCCTGTGATCAGGAGTAGCCCCTTGAGCGGTGCCGCATTCCTTTCGCCATGGTTATCGGAGGTTAAACCCTGAGTTATGACGACCATGATAAGAAGGATGTTCAGTCATAGAGGCAGCCACCAGCCTCCCTCAGGCCTTTTGTTGTTTTTCTCTGATGCTCGGTACGCCTTATCCGTACGAGCGTGAGGCCGAGTGTTGGGTTGATTCAGTTCCATGAGATTGGCGAGACGTAGGTTCTGCATCGAACGGCGAGAGCATGAGATTGTTGGAACCGGATACTCCTCCTCCTACCGGATGATTATCACCACCCGGATTCGCGTGGAGCGTGGTTCCATTTGGGAGGGCATTATCTTCACCTAATGCATGCTGCCGTTGCTCTCCCGTTATTGTTGCTATAACTCGACCCCGGCGTCTCGGAAGGGCCGCCGCCACCACGAACATCACCGCCGGTCACGGAAGAATGCGGAGGCAGCGGCGACAACTGCGGAAGACGACGTCGGTGCGACTTGCGCGTTGTTCGGTCGAAGATGAGCTTGAGCGTGGTGATGAAGCGCCTCACCGACGGATCCAGTCTCTCGAAGCTGTGGAGAGGGGCGACTGCGGCGTTGTGACAGAGGCCTTTGCACCGCCGGAGAACGGCGGCAAAGTAGCATACGGAGGACATGTTTTTGCACAAGCAGCTTGCGCTGAAAGCAGGACGGTGCAAAAAAGCTTGCCCATTCACGTAAGCTGTCCCGCGAGTTTAGACTAGTCGACAGAGGAATAGTGCCGCTATAAAAAGGACAGCAGCATGTCTCAGGCAGCTTTGTCTCTCCCGGGGTAGTCACACTACCTTTACGGTATCTCCTGCGAAAGATCCGGACCGGTGCCACGTATCGTTTACGCCTCGCGGAAGCATACCAGGATCCCGACTTTCAAGTGAAAGACAGCCTTGCGCCTTGCTTCTTCGTCAGTCTCGTCGCGTTCAAACGGGCAGGTCCCTCTTTAAAGAAGTGGGAAAGTCCAAGATGTCCCCGACCATTACCTAGAGACTGAATATGGACCCGGTTTGACTGGCCTTGAGCTTGAGAATCTCAGCGTCGCGCAGAGGCAAGCAAAGGTGTCGACGTCAATGTAGCCTCGCTGGCACTGACTGTCATCTTCCATCATCCGGTCGAACATCTCCGAATGATCGACCGCCAGGAGAGGTCAAAGACCTTCGTACAGGAGGCTTGGACGACTTAAGGGGGTTGAGGGTCGGGGCTCCCACGAAAGCCGCGTCTTTAATTTTTAGACTGGTCAAATCGTGTTGGCCGCGCTTCAGGATGGTGCTATGAAGATTCCCTGTCGTCACTGTTGAATGTGACCGACAGCAGCGCCAAAGCGGAAAGATTGAAAAGAAGCTTTGATTTTTCAGAGAAAAGATCAAGTCTGCTGGCCCAGAGTCAAGCGGAAGAAGAAACAGACGAATGTCGATCAGAACCTGCAGGATAAATCACTTATTCACTCTGTTGAGCACTCTGCTTCAGGAGTATTCAACCTGTCAAGGAGACAATCACGACTGGAAAAGAAAATCCGAGGTCGAGTAACGACGAGGAGAGAAAATTCGTGGCAGCTTTGAAGCGAATTGAAGCAGCAAAAGAACTTTCTTCCTAATATGTGCGAAACACAATTGTTACCGGGATACCTCAGAGTGACAGTCACCACACTAGAACTGGCTTTATGGTCTGTCCATCCTTCATCTCGGACAGTGCTTTGTTGTACTCTTTCGCCTGCGGTACCCGCATGTCAGAAAAAAAATGACTTCAAAATGAATTCAAAATCACTTACAGGATAAAACTTGACCAGCTTGTCAATGGGAAACTGTCCAGCCCGGAAATGTTTGATCATGGTCGGTATGTACTGCGATCAATTAGTTTCAGTACCAAAGCGTTGGCACAAAGCGCTGGCATACCTCTCCTGGTCTGGCATCTCCTTCAATACAGCCTCGTAATATCTTCCCCGCCTATTGTGTCTATTGTTCAGCGAACTGGGCTCGCAACGGCCGAGAGGAGGAATTACCCACTTGCATAAATGATACCAGATGAACGCCTAGTTGTGCGTCCATAGGTGGGACGCCAACAATTATCATCTGCCCCCTGTTTGCGGTCATGGCCAACCCATTCTCAATGAGTTTCATATTACCAGTCGTATCGAGAGTAATTGAGGAGCCTCTGCCTTTCGTGAGTGCCTTGACTTCTGCAACGAGATCCTGGGTTTCAGAGCTGTCGATAACATGGGTTGCGCCAAATTCACGGGCAAGTTGAAGCCTTTGCGGGACTCGGTCAACCGCAATAATGGTGTTGCATTGGTTCAACTTTGCACCCTGTGAGACTTCATTAATCAGTGTACCAATATCGATCGAGACATGGAGGCCGTAGATATTACCGCAATTGCAGAGAAGCCGACTCCTCCAATACCCATCACGACAACCGTGTCATCGGGACCTGCACTGGCCACTACATCGATGGCTCCAAATCCGGTTTGAAAACCACATCCTAAAGGAGCAAAAAGCTTCAATTCCGACTCATTACGGATGACTGAGGTGACGTTGACAACGGAAGCCTGCTTTGCAATCGTGTAACTGGCCATACTCGACTGGCCAAAAAACAGCCCGCAAATCTTCTGTCCATTCGAGTCCAGGAATGTATCTGGATCTGTTTGGTAATTCAATGCCGTGAAAGATTCACAATATGATGGGTGATTTGTCGAGCAGTCTCCACACGTGCTGCAGTAGGAGAAGGAAAGCAAGACTGCGTCCCCAGGCTTGCCGACTTGGACATTCGTCCCGAGTCGTTCAATGTATCCCGCACCTTTTGCCCCGTCAGATCCAGTCGCTCAACTCAAGAAGCTGTAATTAAATCTGACCTTCATGCCCGAGAACTTTGGGGTATGTTGTGAACGGAGAGGGCAAGGACCCAAACACGAGATCAGTATGGCATATCCCCGTTGCAACGAGTCGGATCAAGAGTTCATCGTCCTTCAGGTCGCGTATTGAGACATCTTCAAATCTCAAATCCATATCGCCTCCATTAGGTTCGTAAGAAACAAGGGCTTGCGCGAGCACCGAAGACATATTGTACAGCTAGGGCTATATTTCATCAAATCCCAACGAGGTTGCTTGAATTTGGGCTTTTTGGGCGTGCACTCTTTCTGAAGTTATTCCTTCGACAGATCTAGGACCGTGTCACCCTTCGATCTATGGCCGGTAATGACAACAGAAGATCTTAGATAATTGCAAGAGTGGAGATCGCACCAGGGGATTGGCAACCTCGGCACCTCAGCTCCCCGGCGCCACTGCGATGAGCACACGTAAGGAGACCCTTTGGTCTAGAAGAATCGAATCGTGCTCACGACTCAGATTCATGATGAAACACCTGATTCTGCCCCCAGGTGCTTTGCGGCGCCACACCAAGTTCTTCGGCCCACAACAACTACCGCGGCAAGGTTCTGGATTGGCTGATCATTTCAGCCTCGGACCAATTCATTTCCCCAGGTTCTTGTGATGGTGTAGACAGTTCAAGCGGAGTCAAGTGGGGGATCTACGAACTACATTTAGGATTCTCACTGGGTATAGATCCCAATACATAGAATCTGCACGTTTCCTCCCATTTCCAATATTCTTTCTACCAACCCTGGAGCGAATTTCTCCCGATCAATAGACAATATGGCTGTCACTCTGGATGTCCAACACGTCGCCCTGGCTTCAGCCGTGGTGGGCGTGGCTTTGCATTTGGGATATTTTATCCGTGGCGAACACCATCTAGAGTCTCTCCGCCTGGTCCAACTTGCTCTCATCTCACCTGTGGCAGTTTTCGTGGCTGCCAAGTATTATCTTGCGATCGGAGACAAAGAAGCTACACAGTTCACGATCGCCTCATTGGTCAGCTTTTACGGTGCCCTCTTTGGGTCAATTGTGACTTATCGGCTGTTCTTCCATCGTTTGAGGAACTTTCCTGGTCCGTTCTGGGCCAAGGCTACCAAGCTCTACCATGTGTCTCTCATTGCTCGCCGCAAGAACAACTGGCTGGTCAGAGATGCATGGCACCAGAAATATGGAGACATTGTCAGGATCGGTAAGCGGCAGGAGAAATAGGTCGGGGCGCTTGTATCGTCTTTCCATTTAGTAACAATCGAATCAGGACCTTCGGAGCTCTCGATCATCAAACCAAAGGCGGTACCACTCGTACTAGGACCCGGGTCAAAGTGTACCAAATCGGATTGGTATGATATGTCCAAGCCCATCGATTCAATGCATACCATACGAGATAAACAGATTCATGACGCAAGGCGGAGGATTTGGGACCAGGGTTTCAATTCCAAAGGTGTGTCAAGAGATCCTCATCTCACCAGTGTCAAAAATCACTAACTGCCAAACTAAGCTCTCCGAAGCTACGAGGCTCGAATCTTGAAATACAGCAGACAGCTCGTGGACGCCCTTGCTCGCGAGAGCGGTAAATCTGTCGATGCATCAAAATGGTTCAACTATTACTCGTTTGACGCAATGGGAGACCTTGCATTTGGAAAATCATTCAATATGTTGACTACGGGCAAAGAGCACTTCTTTCTTCAGCTTGTACACAAGGGCCAATCTCCAGTGGGCGTTTTCACTCCCACCCCATGGTTAACGCTCTTACTAAAGGAGATTCCTTTTGCTATGCGGACATTCCATAAATTTCTCAACTGGTGTGGACTCCAAGTCGAGGAGAGGCAAAAGGTACATGGCGCAGATACCTGTTCTGTTGAAAAGGTATACTAACTCGGACAGATGGAAATGGCAGAACCAGACGTCATGTCATACATCATTGATTCCAGCAACCACGCTCAAAATCCCATGGAAGCCCGAAACTGGCTTCAAGCCGACTCTAGACTAATTATCGTGGCAGGAAGGTTAGTTTTGATCGTCAATGGAGTGAGAGTACATGCGTGCTGACACGGCCAACTAATTTCTTCAGCGACACAACCGCCGCAACTCTGACAAATGCCTTCTATTACATGACCAAAGATCCAATCCATCTCAAGCGGCTTAGAGAGGAACTGGATGACCTGCGGCTCGCAGATGGCACGTTCAACTTCAAGGATCTTCAAGGAGCGGCGTACTTGAATGCGGTCATCAATGAAACGCTGAGATTACAACCTCCCGTTCCCTCTGGACTGTTACGAAAAACGCCGCCGGAAGGAATCAGCATCGATGGAGTTTATATCCCTGGAAACATCAATATCAGTATTCCATCGTACACTCTGGGTCGATGTGAGTGGATTCAGTTCTTATCCCATCTTGACAAAAACTGCACCACACCCTGATGAGTAATAGTAACGCTGACACGGTTCCTAGCCGAGGCCGCGTTCACGCAAGCCAAAGACTTCATCCCGGAGCGTTGGATGTCGAAACCTGAGATGATCAAATCTAAAGAAGCCTATGCGCCATTTTCAGTCGGTCAGTAATCACCGTCTTTCTCGCTTGATGTACCACATGTACAGAGACACTAACCATGAGTCGTCGAAAGGTCCATACTCGTGCATCGGCAAGCAATTAGCCCTGATGGAGTTACGTGATGTGATCGCACAACTCACCACGAAGTTTAATGTTGAGCAAGCTCCTGGCTACAAGACTTCACCAGAGCAAGGAATGGAAGACATCTTCACCGTCGCATTGGGAAATCTTGATCTTGTCTTCTCACTAAGGGAGAAGGACACTACATAGATATTTATATAACGATGACATGGGGCGAGGACGTTCAAGCTTGGTGGCAAAATGATGTGTTAATGTCGAATGAATTCTTCATCAAGGACCTGTACTTACGGATTTCATGCCGCAAGTTCCTAGGGGCTGGTCGAGTAAAGGGCCGCTAATTAGGTAATGAGCATTAGTGCATGCCTTTCCATTCACAAATACCTCGTTGAGTATCGATTGTGCGAAGTTGCTATTGTATGCTAGATCCGAGGCCCGATCCCCTGAAGATCCGGTGCCCAATTACAGGCGGAGTGGTGGGTCGTCACGACTCAGTCGGGACCTGGCACTGAGGCATCTGGACTGACTCGAACAAGACAGGTTCTTCCCGCATTGTCTGGGGTTGAAACCCACCCACTCCAGTTTGCAGCTAACTCCCCGCGGTTTTTCTCCGTGCTACCACTACTCTCGACTTTCACCTCTTCAGCAAGTATCGTGGAATTCTTCGGCCACCAAAACAGCAACTCTCTTGCGTTTGCCAGCGCATTGCAGTAATGGATGAACCATCCCGGCCTCAAGATCTACCTCGACGATCCGCAAAACGACGGGCCGTGGTGGCGTGCCTGGGTTGCAGGACCCGAAAAGTACGCTGCGATGTCTCGAAGCGTGGAAGGCCATGTACGAATTGTTCCTTGGATGGAGAGACTTGTTCCATTCAACCTCGTACTAATCGATAGTATGCATATTGCCCAAACCCATCTCAAAGGAATGCCTGGCTAATTACTCTCCTACTCCTCTGTGCACAGTCGCACCCCCAAGAAGCTATTAGATAGCTCAACAATAAAGAAGTCCGTCGTCTCTGAAGGTGTTGTCGAAGCATCGCATTCCTCATTGGTATCAAACTTGGCCCCAGTAGTAGACCCGCAAAGCACGACAGTCACGACGACGAAAGCAGAAGAAGATGCCCTTCCAGCTTTCGGCCCCGGTGCAGATGTCTGGATCAACGACGGCACATGCCCGGCAACCACCCAAGATGTATTTTTGAACCACACGAGCGATCTTTGTCCAACCTCCTGGGAAGGTTTCACGGGCGGGCCCCCAACGGTGTACGGAGACGACGAGGTCAACAGCTCCTTCGATCTGGGCGTCATCGACTGGGACCCCGTGCTGAAGAACACAGATGAATGGCCCGCCCCGTCGCCCTTGAGAGGAGTTGCTCACTCGCCGGCTGCAGCAATCGACAAGCCCAAACCGTCATCCACATGGAAAGAGTTTCCCGACGTGACGACCATGGCACAATCTTCTTCATCCACCTCTGACGGTTTTATTATTTATTCCTACTATCCTTTCCTCGAGATGGAAAATCTACCCGCACTACGACCCGAGGTGACTCGATTCTTAGAAATGAGCCACTCTTTCCACGTCCCAGTACCAGAGGTGCTCGATGAATTTGTGCGAAAATACTTTTTATACGTTCATCCAAACGTACCTATGCTCGATGAAGGAGACTTTTGGGAGGCCTACAGTCAACGAAACTCGAAACCACATTACCGTATTCCACTCATCGTCTTCCAAGCGATGATGTTCGCAGTGAGCAGTGTAAGTCCATGCCCCCGGGAAATCGTGCCCCTTGGATCGTGTTCCAAAGACAATCTCTCTAACATGTATATCACTACATCAAGTTTGTTTCCAGTGAAAGTCTCCAACGCCTCAATCTGTGGAGTACTCGAGAGGCCCGTAGTAGATTTTATGAGGCAGCTAAGGTACGTTGTACTTTTTCGTCGGGCACACTTGCGTTTTCTGTGCGCTAAACTCTTCCCTTTAGACGTTATATCAGCACAATGATAGCAACAGAGATCCTTTAATCATGACTCGAGCCGGTATACTGCTCAGCTATCATACTTCTCCAGGAAGTATGCGATCAAACAGCTACTGGATGACGCTCGCAATTCATTGCGCTAGAGAAGCTCGAGCAGATGACTACCAGTGTGTGGGAAATTCTCCTGAACGGAGGCGAACACTGAAGCGACTCTGGTGGTCATGCATTCTACGAGATCGGACTGTGTCCCTGGGGGTTCGCCGACCGCTGCTGATCACTTCCGACGACTTTGACTTCAGTCTCCCTCCGCTCACGATGGAAGATTTTGAGAACGACATTGGCAGATCGAGGGTCGTGGACACCAAAGGTCAGCGAGCTCTGATCAGGATAGTCGTGCACAGGTGCAAACTTTCTCTCGCCCTCACGGATCTCCTGATGTTGGCGTATCCTCGCAAAGCACCGTTCGTCCCCGAATGCGAGGCTCAAGTACGCCGCTGTCTCGCACGTCTCGAGTTGTCCAGAGCACTCCTCGAGAATTGGTACCGCCATGAGGCTGAGCGAGATCTTCAACATATCAAATGCACCAGAGACAATCAGTCACCGTTGGTTTTACACGCCAATACAACCCTTATATATTACCAGTTAGTAGTTTACCCTCTCGTAAGTCCCCATTTTGTCGATCCTGGGAATGGCTTACCTCTGTTTCTCGACAGGTCCGCACGAATGGCACTGTTCAATTTGCGTCTTCTTGCAATAGCCTCATCTCGCGACACGACGTTCAAGAAAGGTATCATCGAATGCAAAACAAACCTGGAGGCTGCTTCGAAGAGTATAACGAAGATTCTTGACGAACTCCTACAGCGCAATCTCCTCAAGTACCTGCCGATCAGCATGTATGTTGACTATTTCTTCTTTTGGTGATGAATATTTAAGAATTACACTGACAGTTTGACACACGCAGAGTCGCTTACGCCGCCTTCCCCCTGGTCCTGTACACGCTGAACAAAGAATTAAAGTGCTCGGGCGCCACCACTGGGAACGACGAGGCAGACCGGAAGGACTTGGACGTCTATACCAAGTCTATGGAGGTGTTCTCGAGATTGTATGACGGTACGGATGTTGTCCTAGATTCGCTGTCCACGATCATGGGCAATATCAAGTTTGAAGAAGACGAGAGGACCAGCAATAAATCAAAATACAACCCCCAGATAATGATGTCGGAGAAGAGTGACGAAAGCAACAAAACAGATGGTGATGATGATCAAAACTACGACAGTCCTTCTTCGCGCCAGCGCCGATCAACAACACATTCTTCACAGGGGACGCACTCCTCTTCTCTAGCCAAGTACGATTGGGGTGATGTCCTCCTTCTACAACCGAGCTGTTATTTGAGGCTTGCCTTGACCATCGATATCTTTCTCTGCACTGGCCAAGTACCAAAAGATGCCGAGCTTCCGTCGGCCTTTCAATCATCTCAGCAAGGCACAAAGATTCCAGTCTATCAGATCAGCCTGCAAATGAATCATCACATCGGAGAAGAAGCGGTGGCGGCAGCAGGGCAAAGCCATCATCATCAACGGGAGACTCATCTTCTTGAAGATATTGAACAGGAAGAAATGTACGTCCTCTAGTCCTGCGCACGCCACGTAATGGCTTACGACGATTTCTTGCAACTAACTGATATCGCCCCATCCTTTTAGTATGCCAGTTGGCTTCCAATTTCTCTCCGAGCAATCTCAGGGCATTCAATACAACAGTATCGACTTTGACATCTGTGAAACTCTGTGTTTTTGAGGACAATAAAGTATAACACAAGTAGACAATATGGTTGGCCGAGTGCTTTGTCTGTCCGGGAGAGGTTTCGCCGCTATGGACTGCGCTGTTCCAGCAGAATAAAAGCGAAGTTGGACTGTTACGGACTCAACAAGACTAATTAGAGAAACTTTGGAGGTTTTGTGTAGAGTTAAACGGAGGTCTTGTGTGTAGACTACTCCTGCGTCATCTTAGTACGTAGGTTTTCCACAAGTACGCTGCTGCTCAAGGTCCGGAACGCAGAAATGTTCGGCTATATGGTTATGGCAGCTTACGAGGTAGTTCGCTTACATGGCGTCTGTCCATACGGCCCCAATTCCTCGGCGAGTGAAGCTATGGTACAAGCTTGCCCTGTCACTCATACGGGTTTTAGGTTGCCTCTTTTGACACAACCGGTTATAGTGACTGACGGGCTCAGCCGACTATAGCCATTGGGGTCGGTCACCTTGACCGGCGACGTATGCTACCGGTCAAAGAATTGGCCGTTGAAAGGCTCCGTAAATCATCTTCGCGCCAGCCCTCCTCGTCTCTGTGCCCTTACGGCCTGTGTTCTTGTCGCATGTGATACTCGTTTGGGCTCTCTTTTGTGGTAATCCCAGAACCTCGATCACCGTCGCTTCACACCGAAATCATCAAAATGAACGGCTCTGCGAGCAGCGTCGACTCTGTAAACGCCAGGCTGGGAAACCCAGACGCCTACCTCACCGACCACGTCCTTGATCAGTTTCTGCTCAAGGACCATGTCGTGGTGATCACCGGTGGCGGTGGAGGGATCGGTCTCGCTCTGGCGTTTGCTGTCGCCGAAGCTGGAGGCCTCATTGCCATCATCGACGCCGTCCCTGAGCCACACGAACACTATAATCTTCTGTTGGAGATTGCTCCCAAGTCCAAATTTTATCAGTCAGTAGTGACATTGCCAGAGACTCTTTTCGTTCATCCATCTGGAAAAATTCCGGGGTGAAGGGGAGAGAGAGCTTCTGTGTATGTGAAACTGACGTTAGTTGTTGAGCTTTTCAGGTCAGACGTGACGAATTATGATAGATTGAAAGCCACGTTCGACGAGGTAATCGTCAATTTTGGTCGGATCGATGGGTTGTAAGTAGTAGTCCTCCCCAAGCAGCAGCTGTTGTCTGATCAACACTTACCTACAAACAACAATACTAAAGCGTGAATGATCTGCACACAGAGTGACGGCCGCAGGAGTTGCCATGGACAAACCTTTCCTTGAAAAGACGCCCGAGGGCCTTCAACGAACGTTCAGCGTCAACGTGTTTGGCACTTTCTATGCCACCCAGCTGGCGGTGAGGCAGATGACGACCCAGCAACCTCGGAGACCCGGTGCGTCGGGAGCAGGGTCGGTGGTCATGATCGCGTCGGTGGCGGCGCACCAGTCGAGCAACCACCAGTTCACGAGCGACTACTGCTCCAGTAAAGGTGCGGTGGTGTCACTCAAAAACCAGCTCGCGGTCGAGTTGGCCAAGGACGACATCCGGGTCAACTGCATCTCCCCCGGCTACATCGCCACCGAAACCCTCCTCAGATTCGCCCAGGCCCGGCCGGAGATCGCAGAGGTGTGCATGACTGAACCGCCCGCGCACCGCATGGGCAACCGGGGAGAACTCAAGGGAGCCGTCGTCTATCTCCTCAGCGAGGCCAGCTCTTACATGAGCGGGTCCGAGATGTTGATCACGGGCGCCCTGCACGTCGGTCGATATTGGAATGGTAGTTGAACTTGGAAGACGGGAAAGATGCTTTCACTCCGCTGCACGGATCAAACTTGGTCATGTCGTAGAGTCATGAAAGATCATTCTATCCACGTTTTGATATCGGTCCCCCCTTGGCTACATGGCTACCCGTGATATTTCGTCTTTGTCAAAAGATGGCAATTGCGCAGGGAGGACTGGCCACGCCGCCTCGGACGTGCAACGGAGCGCTCGTGCAAAAGAACGACCACCTCCCCTGACGCACGCACTCTTGTGCCAGCTTCTCCAGGTCCCACAGCTCTCCCAACGGCGTCCCCCACCAGACCAGCGACCAGTTGTGGAAGCTGTACTTTCTGTTGGTCGCAGGCGGCCATGCCTCAAACGCCACCGTGTCTCCGACGTGGGCGGCAAAGTGCCTGTCGTACATCCAGTGCACCATCTCCTCGTCCGCGGCCACGCCCATCGCGGGTTTGCCGATGCCCGACGTGCGCGCCTCCCTCTCCGCTGGCGTCGCCTCGTTGTGACGCTTCACGTAGCCCGACCTAATCATCAGAATGTCACCTTGTCGTGTTTGGGTGCCTGCTTGGTCTTGAAGAGCGGCCTCCAAATCGGCCACCTTGATCTCGTGCCTCGTCCACGGGTCCGGGGCACGACCGTCTCTTTTCTCATAGAATCGGACCTGACAAAGACGTATGAGAACTCTATCTTTCTCTGAAGAAGACGAAGAGGGTAGTAGGAGTCACACGTACCATGTCAATGAGAATTCCACGTCCAACAATTCCACCCCTTTCGCACCAGTCTGACGCGCGCAGTCCCGAGATTTAGCTTTCCCTAGGCTGAACAAGACGAATGGAAAAAGGAGTAGCATCAGACAGAAAGAGTTTGTCGACTCACTGTGAGTGCCGTTGGTATGCGAATGTAATGCATCTTCGTATTTGAGACCGTTGTAAAATACCGCTGCCTCGCCATAACCATCCTACAACTCTCGTCAGGTTGACTGCCCTCACTCCACTCTCATCACTACTCACGTGTTTCAATCCGTCCCATTGAGATCCACTCTGAGTGTTCATCCAGACCTCGTCGTCGAAGCCACAGATGCCCAGCGGTTTGTGGTCGATAACCTTGTGCTCGAATGGCTTGCGGTTGTAGCCCGGGAACTGTTGATTGTTCAGCGGCCAGTCGAGTTGAACATGGCGTCCGGTACGAATCTCTTTGCTGGATTCCTTGACGACAGAGGGGGTGAGAAGGTTGATGGCTGTAGAGCATACACCTGGTCAGGGAAAGACACAAAAGCCATACTAGGGAGTGCTATCTCTCTTTTTCCGAACTTACCACCAACTTGGTCCTTTTCGTTATTTCGGTCATAGAATCCCCAGAGACATCCTTGTGGGGTGTCTAGGACAGTCGGAAGGTCATCGAACCTTGGAAAGACATATATTGATTCGTATTCCATGGCTGTCTAATTCATGCCACTACTCTCTGATCTTCTGAAAGTTCGGTCTGTTGACCTCAATTACGTATTTGAGGTTGTTGCATGCAAGATATCATTCTCTCTCGGCAAAGAGACGGCAAGGCTACCACCAACAAATTCTAGTTGGGGGCCTGGAATTCCGGCTACATGGTCTTTTCTTGTGTATCCAACCCATTCCCTTTTAGTTATATCAATTTGCAACCGTCGGTCCACATCGGGCATATGGGAATTTCACTCGAGTCTCAAATACAGGCTTTAAGATGCCATATCTGGGGATTCACCTGAGATACTAAGCAGGTACAAGAATATCAGTTGCTAAATACTACAGTCTCAAAATCAGACACTCAAACTCTTTCACTGTTTCTGTCACTTTGAGGTTCCCGGCCGCCCAGTATGTGATCAACTGGCTTAGCTACTCCGCAATGGAACTGGACTTTAATTTCCAGATCTACCCGTTGTTTCTGTGTTTACAATAAGCTATGAGCCAAAGTCCGATCGAGATGGCTGGCTATGACAGCCTTGGACTGGCTCCATCATGTCCATCGAGCCCGAGAATATGGGAAATTCAACCCAGTTCGAAAGTGTTCCACCGTCCTGAACCATGTCAAGGAATGGGGAGAGAGTCGGAAACTGTGCCCATACATCATCGGCAAGATCGCCAGGTCCAGAGACATCTCTGGTCGACTGGTCAGACATATCGGAAAGCGGCTTCACCCCTTGTCCCGTTGGTAATCCGAGACGTTCGACCAAGTTATGGAACAGCTTCTGGATCCATGGGGAAGCATCCCAGGAATCTAGAACGGCATTCCACAACATTTGGCAGCTATTCAGTGCTGCTCGACCGAAATGAGCCACCATGGGTTCGGAGCTCTTCATCTGAGTGAAAAACACGGCCTCGGCCAGAAACAAACCTTGAAAAGTCTCGTGAGGCAAGCACAACGGACTGGATTTTGTGAATATTGTGTACAATAAGCAAGACGTACCCTGAGCCACGACCTCGGGAGACGGTATGGACTCTACCAAAAGCGCACTTGCGTCACCCCTGTCTGATATCGGAGCTGAGAATGGCCGGTCTTGATGGAGAAGTATCAAATGGTGATTGTACATGGAGCAGAGCGCCAGAGGAAAGACATCCAAATTTGGATCAGAATCGGTCCATTGAAGCTTCGGAGGGAGCTCTGCCCGCCAACGTCGTAGACTGTCGTACAATTCGGTCACGCGCGGTGTTAGGCGGCCCGGTTTGAGCCGAGTGTTAACAATGTCTTTAAGAATCAGGCACAGCTTTGACATGTGTATTTGATACAGGCCATACGTCAATCGCAGAGGATGGGAGAAGAACTCCGGGCTTTGCATGTCGTCAGCGAAATCCTCCGAGGTCAAAGGCTCAATGTCCACCTGCTGCTGGTTGATGCGGAACGGACGCCCCACAAGACTCTGGCAATGAGCATCACGTATGAGAAGAGTCCACCAGAGCCGTTTTAGGAGACTCCGATCGCCCGCATGCATGTTTGTGTCTGCCATAGATCTGTGAATCCCGAGACTTTCGGCAATTGTCACGGCCGTACCGGTCCAACTGAAATAGTTCCAATGGTGGATGGGCCCTCCGCCCCAAAAGGTCATGAGAACGGCACTTTGCAGCTGCACGATTTTATCGGTTTCGTAGCCGATCTCAAACAAGACCTTAGCCTTGCTGTAATAGGCGTGCCTGGCTTCGAGTCGGTTATCGAAACCAGCCCGGTGTATGAGGGAGAGGTCACAGAAGGTGGCCGCGATCGAGCAGACCATATGCAACAGCATGGCAGGGACGTCGTCAGTCTCGTACTGACGGAGAAACTCTTGTCGGCTGACAATGGGGTATAAAGGGTAGACACGACTCAAGAATGTCGTGATCAGTCGATCTAGAATGTCGGGGTTGGGAAACGTGAAGGCTCCTTTGGCTTCGAGGTAGGCGATGTCTTCTGGGAGCATGTGAGGCGGATGCTTCGAGCCCGACGGCTCGATGGCGACTGAGGGTTCGGAGATGGGAGGGCCAGCATGGTGCAGGCGAGGCCTCCTACCGTCGTTAACCTCCTCGAGGACCATGGCGAGCGGGAACGACTCGCCTAGGTAAGTGATGGAGCACTTGTCGACGACGGAGCTCCGGTCCTGTGACAGGTCATCGAAGAACTTGTCGAACATAGTGATCCATGAGACCTTGTCATGGGTCGAATCAGGGCTCCCGGCGAATCCGGGGTTCGGAAAAGTCGCAGCCTCTGTGTTAGACTGGTGTACTGCCGATACAGACACCGCGTTGGTGGGCGACAGCGACGGCCGCGAGTGGTTTACGCTCGGCTCTCTATCTCCGGTGTTGGACGGAGCGGATTCTGACGTTGGGATCTCGTTGTGTCTGCCAGGTCTCCGGGAACTCGTTGTTAGCCCAGGTGCGGAAGTCCTCCTTGGCCCAGGAGAAGGGCAGTGGTGAGGGTTCGTGTTCGAGGGAGGTTCCATGGTCACTCCTTGGGCATTTTGTGACCTGGACCACCGTGACCTTGTTCGAAGGTAGGTGCCTCTTTTAGACTGCATCAGGACACAGTCGTCGTTGCCAATCTCTTGACATCGTGTGCAGGGAAGACCATGGACCATGGCGTCGCACTTAACTCTCTTAAGGTGACAACGCTGGCATGCCCTCGCTGCGCGGAAGCGGTTTGCCTCATTGAGGGCCATGGTGTGATTTCAACAAGTTGGCAAGCGTCCTTTGAGGGTGCACTCATTCGTGTAGCTTATTTTGTTCAAGTCCGGCAAGCTCTCCTACTTTTCACAATCGCAGTATCTAGTTGTGGTAGGCAGCTTTCCAGTGATTCATTGCATGTTGTATTACAGATTCTTTTTACCAACCAGAAACTCGGTACAGAAGAAGTAGAACAGAAAATCCCTACATCGTGTCAGGCCATGCGCTTGGCTCAGATGCAGTACCTTGGGGCGTATTTGCTCCACATCCCACGTCTTGCTCCCCGCTCTCCGCCCCCACAACATCCTCCCAGTCAAGAAA
This sequence comes from Exophiala oligosperma, assembly GCF_000835515.1. NCBI lineage: Eukaryota > Fungi > Ascomycota > Eurotiomycetes > Chaetothyriales > Herpotrichiellaceae > Exophiala > Exophiala oligosperma. The sequence continues at coordinate 2,505,375 of NW_015622819.1, forward strand.
GGTGGTTGTGATACGGAGTACATTTTCTGGTCTATGGAGCACGTACGGCGATTATAGGAGACTATTGGTCTGAAGGATCCTCTTGGGTCTTGTGGCATCCTGTTGTTCGCAATGCTTGATGCAAGGAAAGGAGATAATGAGACGTGCCGGACCTTTGCATTGTGAAATTCCGGCCGAGGTTCGCAAGGTTTAGAGACTTGGGGGCATTGTCTTGGAGGACGGTGTAAACTTTCTTAGCTGGGTTCCTTGTCCCATGACCAGTAGACTCTACTGCCGGCTATATGGTAATATGATCTCGTAGATATATAGCCTGCTCGCCAGATCCCATATTGCCAGGTCAACGTTCCTAAGCTTCTGTCACGATCGCTCGCTTTTTTGGCCAAATGCAAAGAATCTTTGGGGCAGCTCTGTCGCATTTCGTGTGACCTTCGCTGCCATTAGTGTCCGGTGTCATCTAACTGAGCATTAGTCGTGTCATGTATTTCGATGGACAAGCTTGGAAAGGCTGGCTATGCTAATTCGACGTGATGATGCATTTGACCAACCCCGCCGGCTTCTTCAGAACCAGGTCAAATGCATCGGCCGCGTGGTCGAGTTCGAACTGATGCGTGCCCAGTGATTTGACATCGAGGCGTCCCGACCCCAAGAGATCGATGGCGGTCTCAAAGGTGTTGGCGTATCTCCAAAGACCTAATAGATCAATCTCGCGTTTTGCTGCCGCTCCGACGTCGACATGCTGGAGTGGCGATCCCATGCCCACCAAGACAACCTTGCCAGCAGGCGCTGCGCAGTGGATGCCGACGTTGACACATAGCTCCACACCCGTACACTCGAACACTTTATCTGCCAAACCAAATCCGGGTTGTTGCAGTATGTCTCCCGCCAGCTTTGTGGGCCACGTTGACTTACTCCATAGGTCACTTGCGTCGGCGGGCATCTTGAAAACATGATCCGCCAGCCCATACGACTTTGCATAGTCGAGTCGAGATTGGTCAATGTCAATAATACCGATGGTCGACGCTCCGGACACCCTGGCGACGCTGGCGCAGAGTAAGCCGATCGCACCGGCACCAAATATCAGCGCAGACTGTCCAGCTCCCAACCCCGAACGTCGGACAGCGTGGATTGCGACTGAAAGAGGTTCAATCAGTGCGCCTTCAGTGTACGAGAGGTGTTCGGGAAGCCGGTACACAAAGTTGGCGGGATGGTTGTAGCTCTGTTGAAGTGATCCTTGAACTGGTGGATTTGCGGTCGCCGAGCCAGTGAATTTGAGGTAAGGACAGAGATTGTAGGTGCCCTGCTTGCACTGTCGGCAGGAAGAACACGGCCGTTGTGGTTCGATGGCGACCCGATCGCCCACTTTGACCGTGGTCACGTCTTTGCCCACCGCCACCACGTCACCTGCTGCCTCATGTCCGAGTACCAGAGGAGTTCGCACCACGTAACTGCCGTTGCGTCCATGCTGGTAGTAGTGGATGTCGGAGCCACAGATTCCCGTAGCTCGAGGTCGAATCTGGACCTCATGTGGCTGCGGAGGGACGGTGCTCACCCGTTCCATGCGAAGATCTTGAGCGCCGTAGAGCACCGCCGCAAGGTGGTTGTTTGACATGAGTTCAGAACCCATTCTCTTACTGTTATTTTGTAATAGATTTCTACACTCAGTCATGGACCAAACACAACAACTGGTACAGGTTTATAGTCGCAATTTTGATGGTAGCCTCGTGAGCCTATTCGAGCAAACAACTAGTATCTCGGCTATGTGTTTCACCCCGCTCTGAGTCGGCTATCTACAATGAGTGTGCTTTGAGGTTGGCAAATGCCTTCAACAGAGTTGGAGAAAAGTAGAATGCGGCCTCTGCCAAACAACCAAAGCCGAGTGCGTTGACGGCCAACTTCCACCCAGGATGGATTGGCTGTTTGCCCTTTCCACCCGACACGTTGAAGTCCTTCCAAGCCGGCCAGTACAAACGATACCAAAACATCCAGGTGCTGTCATGGTAATTGGTGGTGTTACGTCCATGAGCATCCCGATTCCAATTCGTACAGTTGGCACTCCAGACCATCGTCTTGAGCCTCCTCTGAACGAAATTTGCGTCGATATTCTCTGCAGTCTCTTTGACGTCGATAGTCTTGAAATTCCCGGCCACGATCGGCTGAATAACCGTTTTGATGATGAACTCGACTTGAACTTCGTTGGTGTAGATGACCGAATTGTGCGCAGGGAAGGAATTCGGCCCAAACACAATTCCAAAGTTAGGGAAGCCACTGACGAACGTTCCCTTATAGGCCTGCGCGCCACGAGTCTTCTTCCAGTGATCAGAGAGTGTGAGGCCGTCGCGGCCGACCACCTTGATAGGCGAGAGAAATTCTTGCATGTTGTACCCGGTGCTCAAAACGACAGCATCCACGTCGATCGTTCTCTTCTCCGTTTTGAGCCCATGTTCTGTAAACTCGATGATCTTCTCATTGGTAAGCTCGAGATTGGGGCTGTAGAGACATTCCAGCCATCCTGGATTAAATACCCGACGTTTGCATCCCAGAGGAAAATCCGGAATCAGAAGATGGTGATATTTTTCTGGGGCTGTTTTCTTCATATAAGCTGTTGTTGCCGCTTGTGCCGCCGCTCGGGCTTTGATAGCGTGCGGCGTTTCAGAGGTGTAGAGTTCATGCAGTGCGTCAGTGGTCTTCCACAAGTAGAATCGGTACAGCCTGTTCCACAGGGGCAGATAGCGGAAACAAAATTTATCGAAACCGGTGAAATAACCGTTTGGCCGCTCATTGATCCATTGGGGCGAACGTTGGAATTGATAAACTTGTGAGGCATCTTTGACCAGGTGCGGAACCAGTTGGGCAGCCGAGCATCCATTGCCGACAACAGCAACGCGACGATCTTGTAAATCATAGTCGTGGTTCCAGCGAGCTGAGTGCCAGATCGTTCCCTGATACTTTTCGCTCCCTGGTATGTCGCATGCCTTGGGATAGGACTGCACGCCACAGCCGGAGACCAAAATCTCCGCCTCCCTGGTGAAATGATGTTTTGTGTCGAGGTCGTATAGACCGACTCTCCATACTCCTTTCTCTTCTATCCACGTCGCATCTGTGACCTTGGTACGAAAGACAAAGTGATCGCGGATGCCGAACTTGTCCACAGTATCATCCATATACCGAAGAATCTCGGCCTGATCTGCAAACCGTCGAGACCAGTTGGGGTTAAGATTGAATGAGAACGAGTACAAGTGCGAGTCGACATCGCAACCTACCCCTGGATAGGTGTTGGTGCGCCAGACTCCCCCGACGCCATCCTCTTTCTCGTAGGCAGTGAAATTTGTATAGCCCAACCCAGTCTTCAACTTCACACCGAGGGCGATTGCCGCGACTCCGCCTCCGATGATGATCAGGCGGGGTTCTTGGTTTGTTGAGAATGACATTTCGAGTTTCTGCTCCGTGAAGGTAATAGCTCGTCGCATGAGGCTCAGTTGTGCACAAGAATATGTGTAAATGACACACATCATTGCATCTAATATATCCTTTCAGAAAACAGAATAATGTGCCGACTTGGACCTTGAACCTGACTCCGACTGTGAAACGATGGTGGTGAGACCGCAAACCGGCTACATGCTTCCCATGCTGCCTATATCTCTTAACAAGTTGGCATCATACATCCGTATCGGTTTGGGGAAGGGTCTGGTGGGGAGCTCCAGTTGAAGGACATGCCGAATAGAGTCTTGATGGCTGTACGGATGTGGCGATTGGTGGCTCATAAAGGTACGGGATATTCAATGTGTCCTCAGTGACTGTAGAGTGACAAGAGCGACGACAATGAGCTCAAACACCGCGACCAATGGGTCGATCGAGCACACGATTGATGCTCCTACCTCCCGTAGACACGGCCATGACGATGACCAACAAGCAGTTCGTGAGATTCGGAAGCTTATCATCGACTGCTGTCGACAGCATGGAGGGGGCCACGGAGGCTCTGCCATTGGCATGGCACCTCTGGCCGTCGCTCTTTGGAGGCACACGATGCGGTACAACCCTCGAAATCCTGCGTGGTTCGACCGCGATCGGTTCGTATTGTCCAACGGGCACGCGGCCATTCTCCTCTACACTATGCTTCACGTCACCGGATACTCCGATATGACTATTGACCAGTTGAAGCTGTACGCCAGCGCAAAGGAGGTTGACCCTGAGACCGGACTGTGGACCGAGACGCTATGTCATGGACACCCCGAGATCGAAGTGCCCGGCGTTGAGGTCACCACGGGACCATTAGGCCAAGGAATCGCCAACGCAGTCGGGCTGGCCATAGCTTCTAAACACCTCGCCGCAACCTTCAACCGCCAGGGGCATGAGATTGTCACGTCACGCGTCTTTTGCACCACCGGTGACGGCTGTATCCAAGAAGGCGTGGCTCAGGAGGCGATTGCGATCGCCGGCCACCTGCGACTGGACAATCTGATTTTATGCTACGATAACAACGGCGTCACATGTGACGGACCGCTCGACTGGATCTTGTCAGAAGACACAAATGCCAAGATGGTGGCCATGGGCTGGCGAGTGATCGACGTTTTTGACGGTGATTCTTCTGTCGAGAACATCATCGCAGCCCTCCGCCTCGCACAAAGCCCGACGCCCGACGCAAAGCCGACCTTTGTCAATATTCGGACGACTATCGGATATGGAACCTCGACTGCGGGGACGTTCAGATCGCATCACGGCACCTACAGCGATGAGGATGCTGCGCTCTATGCTGAAGGTATCTCAACTCACACTCTCTCCAAAAGGGCGAAGCAGCACTTTGAGTGGTGTGTCTCTTCGGGCGAGTCGCTGGAAGCGAGCTGGAACGAGAAGCTTGCCAAATACTGCGAGGCGTTTCCGGCTCAGGGCCAGCAGCTCCAAGCTCGCATTCGTGGCGATCTCAATTTTGGAAGTCTGAAGTCCTTGAAGGTGCGAAACGAGATTCAAGCCACGCGGCAGTGGAATGGACAGGTGTTCAACAAGCTCATGTCTGAGGTTCCCAGTCTCATGGCCGGGGGAGCCGATCTCTGGGTGTCGAACCAGCTGGGCGATCAATCAAAACGTATCTTTGACCGCGCAAATCCCCAGGGCCGAGTGATACGGTATGGGATCCGCGAGCACGCCATGGCGTCCATCTCCAACGGCATTGCGGCCTATTCCCACCAGACCATTGTGCCCGTCACGGCGACGTTCTTCATGTTTTATCTCTACGCTGCACCGGGCGTTCGAATGGGCGCACTCAGCGGTCTCAAGGTCATTCACATCGCTACCCACGACTCGATTGCCGAGGGCCAGAACGGTCCGACCCACCAACCGGTCGAGTTGGATTCCCTGTACAGGGCGATGCCATCGCTGTGTTACGTTCGCCCGGCCGACGCCGAGGAGGTGATCGGTGCGTGGCTCGTAGCACTGTCTGCAAAGAACCAGCCTACAATGATTTCCCTGGCGAGAGACCCTGCCACTACTGCAATCCCAAACACAGATCGGTTCAAAGTTGCCAAAGGAGGATACGTTGTTGTCGAGCGCGACGACGCTCTGGTCACGTTGGTTTCCTGTGGGTCAGATCTTCAGCACGCAGTTGGGGCGGCGGCTCAGCTCTCGTCAAGCGGGCTGCCGACTCGGGTCGTGAGCATGCCTTGCATCGACCTGTTTGAGCAGCAGACCAACTCTTACCAGGACGAGATCCTCTCAAAATCTCGGCATATCATCTCGGTGGAGCCGTACGTATCGACTATCTGGGCACGGTATTGTACGGCATCGGTAGCCATGGACTCTTACGGTTATTCTGGTGCTGGACCAGCAAACATGACACGCTTTGGACTCGATGCTTCCGGTATCGTACGCAAGGTCATGGAGCATATCTATCATAACGGGAAAGATTCTTCTGCCCGACGATGGACACTTTTGAAGTAGACAATGAACACTATTTCAAGTCTAGACCAACAGTAAATCCTATAGACCGTCGTAAGCGCTTGTAAGATTGTCTGGTTCGTTCTGGTCTTGCTCCAACAATCTGACCTGAAAGCCTTCCTTTGGGTCCTGACAAATCTAGTGCAAAAATGTTCGGGAAGATAGGCACATCTCGTGTCCAGCTATGTCACACAAGGGTTGGGTCTTTCTTTGATGGGCAGCTACACTACAAGGGTGAATGAATATATCCAGCTTGACTAGAATTGGGATAAAGTCCCTGTAGTAAAAGTAGCCTTTCATTATGGCTATTTGGGTCTCGGGTGTGGGGACCGAGTCCATATAACCGGCGCTACACATCAACCGAGCTCTTTCGAACGCCATCCAGCTTCATCTTCTGTCAACATTCTCCAGACACCCGTTGTACCCAGTCCGTTTCCTTTCCCCATGGAGGAGGTTTACGGGGAACGGTTGGGGTCAGATTTGACCACGAGAGATGAAAAGGAAGCTTGCTTTTGAGTGACGACTCCTGGTCTAGCTAGCGCTTCTGATTGTCTATATAACCAGACGTCCTACCATAACTTCTTGAAGGACAATACCTCGATTCTAACTCCTTGTCGCCCATTCTCAGCAACATGCTTCAAAATCTTCAGGGTCGGTCTTTGACCGCCGGCGTCAGCCTCGCGTGCGGCTTCGCTTTCCTGCTTTTCGGCTACGATCAAGGCTTAATGGGTGGCCTACTCTCCAATCCCGAGTTCGTCAAGACCTTCAAGAATCCGAACCCGACAATCCAAGGTCAGATAGTTTCGACCTACTATCTCGGATGTATAGTTGGGGCCTTCATCTCTATCTTCGTCGGTGACATACTCGGCAGAAGACGCGCAATCATGCTCGCCTGCACGCTCGTGGTGATCGGCGGCACGATCCAGGCCTCATCGTACTCCCTCGGTCAGATGTTCCCCGGTCGGGTGATTGCTGGGATGGGGACTGGCATGAACACCACAGCCATCCCCATGTGGCAGAGCGAGATGAGCAAGGCCAAACACCGCGGCAAGATGATCGTCATCCAGCTGACCCTCGTCCTGTCGGGCGTGGTGATCGTGAGTTGGATGAACTACGGCTTCTCCTTTGTCCAGTCGAGCTCAATCAGCTGGCGGTTCCCGATCGCGTTTCAGATCTTCTTCGCCCTGACCAGCATCATCCTTACCTTCTTCATGCCCGAGTCGCCACGCTGGCTCTGCCTCAAGGACCGCCACGACGAGGCGACGGAAATCATGGGCCGCCTTGCCGCTATTCCTCCCGATTCGCGAGAGGTCACGGAGTCCATGGCGCTGGTGCTGGAACAGCTCAAGCACGAACGGGAATTCACGGGTGATCGGTTCAAGGAAGTCTTCACCAACGGAAAACAACAAAATTTTTATCGCATCTGTCTGGGGGCCGGGTGCTTCGTCATGCAACAGATGGGAGGCATCAACGTCTCGGCGTCCTACCTGCCCGTTGTGCTCATGCGCGCCTTCGGCTTCGGTGAACGTATGGCCCTTGTCCTCGCCGCCGTCGCGTCCATGACGATGGTTCTTTGGGGAGCTCTCGGTGCGCTCCTCATTGATCGCATGGGCCGGGTAAGGATGATGATAGTTGGCGCCGCATGCATGAGCCTCTGTTACGTCTTTGTCGCCGCCGGGTTGAGCCAGGATACCAAGGCATGGAACGGCGTGGCAGTCGCCTTCCTGTTCATGTACTACGTTCCTTATGTGAGTTCTTCCTCGAGTCACTAGACGGGTTCTGAATAAATCTGACCAATACTCGAATCTGTCAGGGGTTGATGTTCGTGTCCATCCCGTACCTATATCCCTCCGAGATCAACTCCCAAACCATGCGCAACACCGGGACTGCCATTGCCATGGTGGTCAATTGGCTCTTTGTCTACATCATCGTTTTGATCACGCCGGATAGTATGTCCCCCCCCAAAAGGGCAGTTGTACCGTGCTGACAGTAGTCTAGGCCTTGCCAACATCGGCTGGCGATTCTTTATCGTGTTCGCAGTCCTCAACGCCTGTTTCGTGCCATTCATCTGGTACTTTTACGTCGAGACCAAGAGACTCAGTCTCGAGGAGATTGACCGCATGTTTGAGATCTATCACGATAGCGGCAAAAAGATTTCTTTCGAGGAGGCGGCCGGTCGCGCCAAGGAAGAGTCCGAGGAAATCAAGCGACAAGTTTGGAACAATGAGCATGGCAAATCTCTCGATGTCGAGGACCAACATATTGAGCTGGCCAAGGTGTGAAATGAGGAGGAGGTGGGACAAGTATTAGACGGGTTAATATTGTAGAGAGAAAAGCAGGGGGTCCTGCCAAGGGTGCTGTGATTGGCTGATGAGTACGCGAGAGGTGTGAGTGCCTCTGCTTTTCCAGGAGCAACAAGTAGATAGACGGACATGCAATCAACCAAGTTTTGCAAGAACGATAGCGCAGCTACGCGCAGTGCGAGCGATGAAGTGTGCAACGAAGTCCTAGTTAAAGAATTGATCTGACACCTGTGAATGTCGCGGAGGTCCATACGACAGCAAGGGCGACTAAGCGACGACTGTCAACAGGAGGCTACAAGTGAACGAGGACGTGTGTTGTTGAGTTACAGACATGCCCTGAGTGCACCTGGTGCTTCCTCATCCACTCCTGTTATAATATTACGAGACGATAATTTCAAAGCAAAATCTCTTCGATTTCTAGGAGGCTCCCGGGAGTGACTAGAAACTTTTTAGAATGCTGACTTCAAGTCGATTAGTGCGCGTCTAAGCCTACTCTAGCAATTACAATACTGCGGTTCAAGCTACACTTAAATATTATCTTATTGAACGCAGTGATGGACCAATACAGAACTAATTTGGACCCAAATCAAAGCCTAGTTTTGAAATATTATGAATCTGAGCGTAATTTTTTCTAAAGCCTAATTCAAATCACTCGAGTCTGATCAGTCTCTCGGAAAGATCAAATTTGAAACGAGCTTTGGGAGACTCTTCATTTCGGGGAAAATCGAAGACCTTGCTGGGCCGATCCCTAAGTTCTGGAGCCTTGCATGGTCTAGGGGAGAATGAGGAAGCAAGACGTATCCGTACAGACATCGGGAAGTCCACAGAATTCAGAAAAGAGTTTGAAGTAAAAGCTTCCGCGTACGCTATGTCCGACGTCGTGTCCAACGACGAATTTCAAGCGCCTCTTTTGTTTGGAATGTTTTTCCGGTCCTTGCCAATGACCATGGTCAATTCACCATCCTTCCTGGGAACTGGATTGTCCTCATTAGGACTTGCTTCCGAACATCAGATGGTCTACGGCCTTGACCTACAGTGTAGCCCGCGGTGTAGAGTATGACTTGCGCAAATCAATCTCGCGGAAAATTTGTGCCCAAGAGTGTTTAACGACACAACATACTCAAGAGGCAGTTTCAAATGTTTCTTGCCGAGACTCGTCTTCGAATCGCACGTTGATGTCTCTGCCAGGAAGAGAAAGACATCTTTGCCAGGGTGCAAAACCTTCTGAGAAACCTTTGAAGAAGAAGAAAGCTGAGGTCTTTATGTTGTACTAAATGCTTCGATGGTAAAAGTTGACGGGGCGAAGTGTGCCGGGAGCTTTAGTATTGTACTATATAGTGGAGTTTCTGGGTCTTTGGAGGATGCGGGAAGTACGTACGATACTTTCCGCCGACAAGCTCTCTAGAGATATTCATGAAAGCGAATAACCTTGTCTCGGTTTCTCAGACTCGTCAGCAAAAACAAATGCGAAAGTCCAAAAAAAGTACTAGGTGTAGAGAAGCAAGCAAAAGTCCTCTCTCTCTGAATAACATTATATATCTGTATTTGAGGACGACGAGGTACTGGTCTAGAAGTGCCTTCAGACATAGTGTCTCTGCAGATAAAGAGTACCCTCGGACATCTCTCGCCTGAAATGATTTTGCTTTCGAGGAGTCTCCTAACTAACACTAGCCCTCCGGATGACTACGTTCGAAGGCAGAGAGAAGTTTCGCCAGTGGCCCGGCGGGCACATTGTGCTGCGATGTCGACCAAAATCACGGACATTGTATGCCCAGTCTATAGTTTCAATCTTGCCATCCCCAAAGCGACTGGGGAAGATCGGTCTTTTCGTGCCACGACCGGGCAATGAGAAATTTGGAATGCCAGCCGGAGCAGGGGCAGAAGCCACACCATGCGTACCCCTCAGGTCGGAAGGATCTAGCCCATGGTCCTCGACTTCATCCTCGAGCTTTGCTTCCTCTTTTTCGGCGTCGGGGAATTGAGAGGCATTTCTTTCGCTGTTGGAGGAAGTTGTGCTGCTAATGGTGCGTATCGAGCCGAATGAAGTGCGGACACCGTCATGTCTTTCGTAAGTGCCAGGAAAGTATGAGTCCACGGAATGATTTTCGTTGTTCGCATTGTTGGTCAGATTTCGGCGGGAAGGAGGCGGTATTTGACTGAATGGGCTCTCACGGAGTTCTACTATAGGCGATAGTAGAGTCGTCATCTGCTGGCGATAAAAGCCGCCTGGCATGTACCTCTCCCACGGGATGGGCATAATTGGATGCTCGATTTATGTTGAACCAGACTTTGCTGCCGTCGTGTCGAATGATCCAGCCTACTACTAGGCTGTAGTAATCCTATAACATGGCTCTGTTGAACAGTTCACGGATGAAGTCTCTTCGTTTGGTGTTGTCACCTGGTTATCTCTCTTTCCTCGCAGGACGTAGAAATCGAATACTCACCGCCTGTTGATGTTGAAGCATTGTAGGTTTCGGATGTGGCGGGCGCCCAACTCTCTTTTAGTAGCCGAGGATATGCTCCGGGAAGGACGTTATCGAGTCCATAAACTCTTGCTGCGACATATTGAATAGGTCCTGACCAGGGTCTGTGCGCTATTGCTAAAGGCATATCTCTTTACTGGATTCGAGCGTATGTTACCATGTTGAAGGTAATCTAGGATTTACCGTGAGAGCCGCATGGCCCGCGCTTTGGAAATCTTGTACTGAAAGCCGTTAAGCTAAGAGTGCAAAGCATCCCAAAGTAGTAACAACGGCCAACGGCTAGGAGACAACTGTCAGATGTGCATAAGCAATGGTTCGCATCACTAGCATCAGTAGTCTCGAGATGCAATGGGCTTGTGAATGGGTGTTTGTTCGCCACGAGTTGCCGACAGGCAAGCCACTTCCTTGGCAAGGACCGACAGCCGGCTCGTGCATCAGAGCCAGTCTCCAACTTCGTCCATAAGTTGATCAATGTGAGGGAACCATTGGCATGGCTTTCGTAAGGCAATGTTTTTGAAGTCGAATAAGGTGGCAGTACGGAGTAGAAGACGTCGTAGTCTTGAGAATTGTATCGTTTTCGGTAGCGTCATACCTAGCAGTGCAGTACAAGGCCAAATTTCCGTGATCGATTTCTCCTATGGACCAGCCTTGCCACATATACACATTGTGTCCTTATGAGCCCGCAGGCCACTGCCAAATAGCAATGAAGTGTGCCGGATCGATCGAGAAAAGAGGTGTGCATACACAGCTCTGGTACCCGGAGTCGCTGCTGGCCATATCCCATTCTCATCTTCTAAGCACCTGCACTATAGACTTGAAATCTTTCACTCGCCATTCCGCCATCTCAAGTTCCGTCCATGGATATAAGTGGGTGTGGAGGATCGCGTAGATGAGAGCGTCGCAAACTCGCCAATATCAGCTTGCGTTCGAGGAGGCCGTAGATTATAAAACTTGGTAGGAGGAGAGGAGACTTAGTCATCTTCAGGACCTGACAAGTTTTCTCATAGTCCTCTAGAGCACAATTCAGTTCGTCATGTTTACTGCCTTACCGATCTTCCGTTAAAAGCTGGGTTGAACGATCGAGCGATGGGATGCGTTTCTCAAATGTTTGAGGCTCATGTCTGTCTACACAACGCCACGTGTATTCAGCGGTGGCATCTATAAGTACTCACCACGTTGACACGTCAATCGGTGCTTTATTGTGGGATGGCCAGAAATGCAGTATGCGACGACTTCGATTGTGTTCTTGTTGTTTTCGTAACTTTCTAAGAGCTCAATTGTGCATCATTGCGAAGTGTGACATCAAATATCGTCGTCAGACATTTCAAAATACCAATTTGCACTCAAGCCAGTATGTACATGGTTGGAACTGGATTCGTCAGACAAAATTAAATTCTGAGATTCCTGGTCCCCTCGCAGAAAGGCGTGCTGAATTTCCCACGTCAGCATGGTGAGCGAATCCTCTACAGTAAGAATCGCACCTCTTTCTACTTCCACCTATCATCGCCTCGGGTTTCTATGGCCGACCGATACAGAGAATCGCGGTGCTAGGCTGTCCCAGGTGTCTGCAATGCTGATCATGCTCGCTCATGTACTTCGTGGTCATATGTAGGATTTATGCCATTGTCTTCCTTGCCAATTTCATGATGGTCGCTTCGCTTAATTCTCACTGTTCATCCATGTCTTGGGGAATGTGAGAACAAAAATCAGCGTCAGCGCTTTTCCTGGGGCGAGACTAAAGGATTAAACAGTAGAGCCATGTCACATAAAAGCCCAGAGGTCCTTCTCGAAAACCGTTGAAGCATTCCCAACCATAAGTGAACCCTCTTCGCTATCGTCCCAGCAAATGGTAGACAGCTGAGCCCTTTGTCTTCGACATGCCCCTAATCGAGCTCGCCAAAGTGCGCTTGCGCCCTTCCATCCAAACCCAAACGTCGACATCATCGTTCAATGAACTTTGGCGAAGTGTCCTCGAGATCATGACAACAAAAGCAGGTACGCCGTTCCAGTTGTACCGCTCGACCTCAGATGCGACAATCTATTATCTCGTGGGTGGCTGGCGCACAGCCGACGAACATATCGCCTTCCTCTCTTCTCCTCAAGCAGTCGAATTTGCAAAAGCAATCGGCCAGTACGTCAGTGCTGAAATTGTCCAGCACATCGAAGGGGACATTGATACACTGGGTGCGGTTAGACCGAAGAGATTGAGAGTCACTTTGGCTAAGCTTCATGAATCTGAGGCTATTAGGTGGGAAAATCAATGGAAGTCGCGGAAAGGAGCTGGGGGCTGGGACAGAAGTGCCTCTGTGCAGAAGGACCACCAAGCTTTCGCAAAGATGGGTGAGGTAACTGATAGCCCTTCGGCGTTCGGAGGAAACATCGAGAGAGAGATGTTGAACTGGGTCTGGATTGATGACGCTGCATCGGGTGATGTTTTCGGGAAGACATCGCCGACAGGGACTGCAAAAATGAAATCATTTGAACTTGAGCACGTTCTTGGATAGTCATTGTTATTTTGCAGAATATGAGAACCCAGTTTCGCTGGGGGTGTCTCTCGTGAGGCCGGAAATGTTCTGGCTAGCCTCTTGAATAGTCATCAGAAATTATGTTACAAACATGATTTTGTTTATCGTCAACGTCGTGCATGACGTTAGGAGTTCCCAGCCTCAAGGTTTCCAGATCGTATCTCAAGCCACCAGAGGCGAGGATATTACCGGCACGAAGATTCAGCACAAGAGTGCAGGTAGCCTATTCCCTGGCCGGAATGGGTGGACCGAAGGTCGATGTGTCAGGATATTCTGGATAGAATCGGATACGCACCGACCGTCAGCAGTGGTCAGAACCCGGTGAAGGCTTGGAGTTGTTGTTGTTTGAGCGCAACGACCTCCGTTCATTGCTAGCATGATGCGGAAGTCGCCACACAACTCGCGAAACGGGGTGTAACCGGCGCGACATTTCAATCCAATTCCATCCCGTTCCCAGTCGCAGTGATTGGTTGAGGGCTGTTCAGGCGATTGAAATCGGCCCAATTCTCCATGATAGACCGTTGGGGCACTTGGCTCAGGGCAGCTTCTGGACCTGGAGTTCTTTCTGCTCGGAGCACCTCTTCACCCTCGAAGACGATCGGCTGTGATCGAAGGTTTTGCAAACAGGTTTCCCAAGAACGTCCAACAAGCTTGCCTTCAAGCAAGTCTTCGCTGAAAAGGAAGAAGCCCTCCTGGCAGCCCACAAGATAGGCATTGAGTCCAGAGCTTTTCAGCAGGATTTGAGCACCATGGATGTATCTTGCATAATGATTCTCCAAGTATTTTGCCCAGCCTCTTGCCGCGGCCTGAATAGCCTCGTCTTCTGAAGCTATTGTGGTCCAGCCAATGCCGAGTGCCAATGTAGCCTCATCGAATTGCGGTCGATCGACAGCCGTCTTTGGTGGGCTAGCCGGAGCTGAAGCGACAGAGGCATCAGCCGGTAGACGGAGGGACGTCTGAGATAGTCTGACAGACTTCCGGCTCGTAGGCATCTTAGGTCTGAAATTTGCCGCAGCGACCTCCTCTTCCAACTGTTTTCTATCCACCTTTTCCTCGTACCAAGTTCCAGTCTGGCTCTCAGCCGAGATCGACACGCCGGTCTTTGGATTGAGCAAGACCATGCCCTCGCCGTAAATAGGCTCTTCCTCTTCAGGGATAGGCTCAGGCTGTTCCACCGAAGCGAAGTAGGAGCCGTCCGCTTCATGATCAGCGGCTGTATCATCACGCGACCGCTTTCTGGAAGGGTTTGTAGATATAGGCGTCATACCATCGACGGGCGTCCAGGTAGTAGAGTGATTGACATAGGTATTTGGAGAAGGGTCGTCTTGTTCCATGGCTCTGGGTGTGTCGGAGGGGGTGGGGAGCTGAATCTGATCGAGAAGCGGGACGGAAGACATGGCTGCGGTGGTGCGGACCGTGTAAACAAGGCGCGGGTCAGAAAGAGCAACGCCGGGAGAGATGTAGAAGTAGGAATAGAGTATGCGCCGAGGTATAGTCACGAGTCAGAAGAGTTGAAGAGAGTGTACGTCAACAACGACAGTTTTCTAGTCGATTCAGTGGGCAGGTGGGATGTGAAGGGAAGGAGGAAGAGTGAAAGGAAGAGGCGAGGACAGAAGATGAAGTAGAGGTCAAAGACGCAGGGTCACATTTGAGAGCATTGGGAAGCTGAGAGTTGAAGCGGAAAGAAACAGACGGATATGGCCTTGATCGACTCTGGATGGGCATTGTAGACGGTGGAGTAAGAAAGAAAACCTAGAGGCGAGAGAGAGACAGAGGCAGGCAAAGAGCGACGTAAAGACGAAGGTCTGAGCGCAAGCGGCATCACGGCAACGCACATGAAATTCTCTTGGATGGCCATTTGGGAGGCTCGGATTGCCAGGAACGCCATCAACACCCCAGGCGATCGGGCGCTGTCAATTGGAGCAAACAATTGAGGCGCTCAACTGCATGGCATGCATAAGCACCGAGAGAAGCGATCCACCACGCAAATGGACAGAAGGCTCGGTCTCTTGGTTGGGCTGATGATGAGCGAAGACGAGGAAGAGGACCACAAGTCAGTCTGGTGGCAGGGTCCAGCAACACCACGTAATATTGGCTCGTTTTATTGATCCACCATTTCCTCAATGGTCAGTCCAAGGGCCAAGCGAGGACCGGCGCAGGCTTGCCTTTTGTGGGGGAACAACAGCTGGGCGACTCCGACAGGCCTGGCCAGAAATTGATCGCCTACAGTAGTCCAACAAGTCAAGAGTAAGCCTGGCCTGTGCCCGGTAAGGCAGAAGGAGACAAGTCATCAGCTGCCTGACCCTCAAGGTGGTTTACGAGCACATCTACAATCTAACGATTCGTAACATTCACAACGACTGCATCAAAACATATTCGTCATTTTTGCATCTTCTTGTCATGATTAGGTTGGGTACCTAGGTAGGTAGCTACTTCGTATTCGATAACGGTAAGCAATTAAACAACTGACCCTGGATCCTCTAAAATGCTCTCCCACGTTCTTTTGCGCTGTGCTGTACAGGACATGCGCGCTCAACCTTTTTTCCCGATCAACGCCGGCATCTCGTCCCATCTAATGTCGCGTATCCAGACGCCAAATGCCCACCACATTTCATACTGTACAAGTCGTGGAAAGTGGGTGACCTTGCAGCAGAGCTCAAAAGCACTGCCAGATCTCTATCGTCATATGTTTGGAGGTATGAAAAAAAAACCTGTGCTCGACGAGCAGAAAATTAATCACTCATTCAACAGCCTGGCACTATTCCCTCAAGACCCCATCCCTGTGCTCAGCATGTCCTTCAGGTTCTTGGTCTGATCTGGGGCATAGGTAGGAGCAAGTCCGCCGAGGAGAATAAAGAGTGTAATCAAAATCAGCCCAAATACGAGAGCTTTGCGCATAGCTGGTCGTTGGACGCCGAATTCAGACCATGAGCGACCCATGTGACTGATGTAGCCTTTAAGTTGCTCAGCGCCAAGTTTGTAGTACAGTAGACCTCCGAGAGCGATGGCATATCCGAAGAATTGTGTACCGGTAACTGGAGTGCCCCAGATCAACATGGAGCAGGCGACTAGAAGAATATCCTTGAGGATGCCGCAAAGGGTCAAAACCAGAGAAGAAGTTTTTCCGATCTATGATGCTGGTCAGAAAATACAGGATGAGGATTCGCATCATTCGCATCATTCAACTTACCAAGAACACAACGGAGACGTTGAGGAGGAAGGCAACCATGGCGTTTGCGACGAGCATGAAAATGCCAACATCGTAGATATTGTTCATGCTCATTTGTGGAATCTCAAGGAACAGTGCAGTGACGCCGTTCATGACCGCGCAAACAGGTGCAAAGTAGTAGAGAGACACAAGAGGGTCCATCTTGTATTCAGCGGAACTGAGCAACCGTTGAACCAGAACCAAGCGGGTGGCTTCGAATGTGATACCACCAGCTTGGTAGATAAACCCAGTCAGGTTGAACTCAATTTCACCGTATGAGGCGATGACAACTCCAATGACAATAAATGACACATTTCCCAATGTTTTCAGACTTGGAGAATCCACGCCCATGGTCCAGGAGGTCAGGAGTACTGCCACCGGCATACAAGCCTTGTCTCATGTCAGTCTGCGCTCTTGTTACCTGATGCACACCAACTCACCTTCAACATCTGAATGAAAGCAACACTGAGGTAGAGGTAGGCTTTATTTCCGCATATCAAACTCAAGCTGAAGAAGAAACCGATGGGAAGAATGGCTCGGAGGTAGACACGACCAGTCATCTTAACAGTCTTGCGTCCGTCGAGGAGTGTGGTGGTTCGAGCCAGGATTTGGGTCATGATCGTCGCGAATATCATGTGCCTACAATACAGTGAGCTTCTCACATCAGGAAACCTCCCAGTCCATCATACCATGCTGTCAAAGTGATGGGGAATTCTGTTCCATGATTAATACTCGTGTCTGGCAGTGGGGAAGACATTTGCGGACATACTGAATCCTAGAGTGTCGAGCAACCACTTGTTGAACAGAATAACGCCACCGCTGAAACCAATCCATGTCCTGTCAAGCTCTTGTTAGCCCTGACTGAGGCTTGAATAAACAATGACCTACACCACGTAAACCGCAGGATGGAGAGACGGCGGAGGAGGAGCAGATTTCTCGGCGGCTGGATTGACGGTAGGAAGAATGGTCGCTGGTTCTGCAGCTCTGGGCTGTTCACCCGACAAGCGAACCTTTTTCTCAACGTCGGCCATGGGGGGCAGAGGGATTGAGATACGGGTCAAGGAGTCTCGAAAGGAGAAGGGCCGGGAAGACCTGGTAAAGGCTCGTGGGTGCAGCAGATTGGCGGACTTAAGGCAACATCAAAGAAACGACGGGCAGTTGTCCAAGGACTTGGAATCCAGGAATGAAAAGGCAGGGGCGCAACCACGGCAATTGGTGACGATGGCCTTGATTTTAGTATGCTGAAGAACAGAGTGTGCAGACGGTTATCACCCCGTGAGAATGGGAGGCGACAAAAACCGGGCCGGCACAAAGTTCGTGGCTGCTGGAAAAAAATTGGGGGCAGTCAAATTCACAGCATTAGAGGCGACACTCAGGGCAACTTAGCCGGGAGCTAGGAAATTTGACCCAATGAACGATCCTTGTTTCTCCCCTAAATGTCCGCTGGCATCATCCTTCCCAGTCTAAGCCCAAAGAGACACGCGTACGGCTCCGTCTTGATAGATCCAGTTTCTTCAAACTCCGTAATGTTGACAGATGGCGATAGGACAAAAAGGATACACCAGGGCTGGGACTGGGAACAACGCCGTTTTACGCATACTCTGTAGCAAAGGCACCTGTAAACAGAACAACGCACTCAGGGTTGGACAAGGTGGGCAGCCTTTGGTCTACCGGACGTCCGCATCTCTGGATAGCTTGTATCACGAAGAAAAGATCGTCATACAACTGTGCAATCTGAAACGGCAAACAATCAATCACTGATGACGATCTCCATGGTGAAACCCCTGGCAATAATCGATAGAGTGGACACGGTGTTGAAGAGGCATGTGAAGCACATATACGGCGTAGACGCTACGTACAATCCTGGTATCTGGACAGGAGAGTCGGCCTCGGAATGCCTCACTTGGATGAGACTTCTCATTACTAGATATAGGGACGGAGGCATGGTGGCTGAAGCCATAGGAGAAAATCTGTTCTTTCCTGAGAACAGAGTACAGATGTCGACGATGTGCCTTGAATCTACCATTGTAGAAAACAATCCTGAATTTACAGCTGCTCGACATAAGGCTGTGAACGGCAGTGATAACGCATGAGCCAGTGAGAGGTGACGCTGGGCACAGGTGGCCTTCTGTTTAGTGAGGCGTTGAAAGGAGCTTGCAGCGACCCCTGCCAAGCCAAGCTGCTGTGAACCATCATCCCGCATCCTGGCACCAAAAAAAGGTTGAACGGCCCAAGCTGGCAGATAGTCGCAGTGGAGAGTACTCTAGACGGCTCCTCTCCCTGCGCAGCTTTCGAAATACCTGTATTTGTTGTACTTTGGTCATTGAATCAGTGCTGTCGTCGCGTGCACGACTGAACTGCGACATTCTGTCCTTTTGTTAACTGAGTTCACCACTTTCGTTGATTTCAATCGCCATCATGTCTAATATGTATGTGTTTCACTGAGTCCATCCCCCCAGCGCATCCACTAACGTTGGCGACCAGTTCAGTCGATGTGCTCGTCATCGGCGCAGGCCCAACTGGCTTGGGCGCTGCTAAGAGACTCAACCAGATCGTATGTCTGTCCTTGATCGGGGAGAAGTGTGTAATCTAACAAGCGACAGGACGGACCATCTTGGCTCATCATTGACTCGAACGAGATTCCTGGCGGTCTGGCCTCGACAGATGTGACCAAAGAAGGCTTTGTACGAACAATCTCACATTCACAGTGGTGCACATACTAACAATTCCAGCTTTACGACGTCGGCGGCCACGTCATTTTCTCTCACTACAAGTACTTTGACGATTGCATTGACGAAGCCCTCCCCAAGGAAGACGATTGGTACACACATCAGAGAATATCATATGTCCGACTGAAGGGAAGATGGGTGCCATATCCCTTCCAGAACAACATCTCTATGCTGGATAAGGAAGACCAAGTTAAATGCATGGATGGTCTGATCGATGCGGCTCTGGAGGCTAGAGTGGCCAACACTAAGCCCAAGGACTTTGACGAGTGGCTGCTGCGTAACCAGGGTGTCGGCATCTGTGATCTGTTCATGCGGCCATACAACTTCAAAGTTTGGGCAGTTCCGACCACTAAAGTAAGCTGAACCAAAATAAAGCGCAGCCGTGAATCTGACATTGGGCACAGATGCAGTGCGAGTGGCTCGGCGAGCGTGTGGCCGCACCCAACGTCAAGGCCGTGGCGAAGAATGTCATCCTACAAAAGACTGCTGGCAACTGGGGTCCCAATGCGACTTTCCGTTTCCCAGCTCGCGATGGCACTGGTGGCATCTGGATCGCTGTTGCCAAAACCTTGCCGAAGGAGAAGACACGCTTCGGTAAGAAGAGCACGGTCAAGAAGGTCAATGCAGACAAGAAACAAGTTTTGCTGGAGGACGGAACGACCATCCAATACCAGAGACTTGTAAGCACCATGGCAGTTGATGCGCTGGTCGAGGCCATGCAAGACCAGAAGCTGGTTGACCTGTCGAAGGGCTTATTCTACAGCAGCACTCACGTCATTGGAGTTGGCATTCGTGGTAGCCGTCCCGAACGGATAGGCGACAAGTGCTGGCTGTACTTCCCTGAAGACAACTGCCCGTTCTATCGAGCCACCATCTTCTCCAACTACTCACCGTACAACCAGCCTCAGAAGGACGTGAAACTGCCGACGCTGCAACTTGCCAATGGATCTCGTCGTCAAAGCATGCAAGCCAAGGAAGGCCCCTACTGGTCGATCATGTTGGAAGTGTCCGAGTCCAGCATGAAACCAGTCAACCAGGAAAGCCTCCTCAAGGACTGCATCCAAGGACTGGTGAATACGGAAATGCTCCGACCCGAGGACGAGATTGTGTCGACTTATCACCGACGATTTGACCACGGCTATCCCACCCCATCCTTGGAGCGCGAGGGCGTACTCAAGCAGATGCTTCCTGCCCTGCAAGAAAAGGGCATCTGGAGTCGAGGCCGATTTGGCTCATGGCGATACGAAGTTGGCAATCAAGATCACTCATTCATGCTTGGTGTGGAGGCGGTTGACAACATCATCAATGGCGCGGTGGAGCTCACGCTCAACTACCCCGACTTTGTCAATGGCCGACAGAACACGGAACGACGACTGGTGGAAGGAGCCCAGTTGTTTGGCAAGCGACCAACCGACAATGTTGTCGTTGGACGCCGCATGACGGGGGGCAAGACTGAGCTGGGTGGACGAGTGGAGACCAGCGGCCGGTCGGGTTGAAGACAAGCTCCAAAACCGTTGGTCCTGCCATGAATACTGTACACAGCTTGGAAGGGGCATAGTGAACGACTACGATAGACATAATGCGGTGTGAAGAGTGTTGGGGAATGGCACTTTAAATTTGTGGGGTTCGATCCGATTTCAAGACAGAAGAAAATCAAACTCGATAGAGTACGGAGCACATAGAATGGAAAGCATGGAGTCAAGAAAAGTATCAACCTTTCCACACAAGGATTCGTTTCTCGGTAGACAATCCATTACAAACACGGGCTCGTTCCTTGTTTCTCCCTGATCCTGGCGGGATGAGTGGATGAATGTCGCTGCGACATGCTGGAATACTAGTGAGTAAAACTTACTCGGCAGGGAACAGTCTCGCTTGATGATGTATTGTACAGATCATCAAGGAGTCATGCTCTTGTCGTCTCTCCACGCTTCCGCTAGGAACAAATGCGGGGGAAAACAAGCTAAGATCGAGGTTCAAGGGGGACGAGTACGAGGAGGCCGCGTTCGCACGATCACGTACAATATCAGTTGGTCGCTTAGGCTGGGGAAGTCGGATAGTGATTGTCAGGTAGGTAGATGTCGCTCTGCCGACGACATTCCTTGTTTATTCATTTCGACGTACTCGTGCGAGCACCAGCTACAAGCAATCAACTTGGGAGATTGAGTGAAGGTGGCTAGACCAGAAGAAAGAATCATCAGGAGGACCACGTGAGGGGAATGAATTTTCCCTCGGAACATCCTGCGTTCAATGTCTCTGATTGTGGGGGAATTAATGGCGCATGATGATGTTTGCTGTGGGTAACAGGAGGTGGCTCTGAATCCGATCTCGTACATGCTGTATGATTCTTTTTCCAAGTGAACAATCGAGCTCGACGAGATGTTGATCCATGGTTCTCGATCAAAGGGCTTTTTGTTTCTACACCGGCGTGACGAGGAATTGAGGGATCATACGGATATTATTATTATGAGCACTTTTTGCAACAAGTCAGAAAAGAATCTTCTCACGATCCAAAGCAAAAGCGATGCCAACTTATCACGTCACATGAGTGGGAACATGGCGCAGGCTGCGGTTCCTGAAAAGCCCAAAGAACCAATAGCTGAGGGTCAGATTGGGCCGCCATCGCCCCAGTGCCGTCAATTGCTCGCATTTCACTCGCTGTCTCAGTTGTTCGAAGGGGCATGTAAGGACGCCATCGTTGATGCACAGCTTGTTTTGTTGGTCTTGTGGTCTTTGATCGGTCCAGACTGGCATCATCAAGAGCAAACAAATCTTTTCTCTCCTGCGTCTGGCGTGCTGTGCATGGACCTTCCCGCTTCTCCGTAGCTCAGGACAATCAATATTACTGCATGGCCTCGCTCCCTCTCCGTCACCGTCCAAACACTCTTCCTGCGTACCTTATCATTGAAATCACTCGAAACACCCTTCGACCTCGCTAAGCCCTGTTTCCTTATTCTCGAATTCTCTAATACATCCTCCCACCGTTTGAATTCCGTGATCCCCAACATCTCACTACAACACCAACAGCTACTTTATCATCTTCTTGCACTTAATCTTTGTTTTCCTTTGTATCACTCATTCTCCAACTTGGTACGTACTACCGTGATGGAGATCTTTCTCCAATCCGTCCCGGATTTCACCATCGTCATCATCTTCGGGTGAGGGCGGTGAGGGACTCCTCGATACCTTGCTTTTTCGATAATGATTCTCCCGAACAAGTGACTGACAACACTTCTTCTAGAACGACGTCAAGCATTGATTTGCCCAGTATGTCGGCCCAAGTTGCTCCTACCATCCCGCCTCGTCCGACGAGAGCCCAGCAAGCCGCTGGGGTTCGGGGCGTCAACAAACTCCCTGACATTCCTCCTCGACCGATCAACAAACGCCTCGATCGATCAGTCTCACCCGCGAACTTTCCTCGTTCTCCTCTCAACGAGCCATGGACCGGTAACCTTACTCGTCAAAAGACCAACGAATCGGTCGAAGCCCTGCCCCGTCGTCCCAGTATCCAAAATCTGCCGTCCATCGGGCAAGAAGGCATGGAATATGCAGAAGTCATGAACATGCAGACGAATCAAGAACCTCCGTCTTCGTCTCTGGCTGCCGATGCTGCCGCACAGACTCGAAATATTGCACAAGACCTCAAGCTGCATGCTCCGAAGCCCTCATTGCCCAAATCTAGTGCGGCTGCGCAAGTCCAAGCTGTCACCCGGACCGATTCATCCCAAGCGGCTCAACATGGCTTCGGCAAGCCACCGACACCAGCTCAAGACGACGGTGAGAGTCTTTCTCGCATCGGCACGCGCACCAGTTTTTCGCGCCCGGGCTCGGCCGTGGGTGGTGAGCGTCGCCCGTCGTTTCAGGCCGAAGAGACGGGTCCCGCCGAACTGGGTCTTCGAGTCCCCATTAATCCATTGCTGGGCGACGTACAGGCACCGTCTCCCGCTCCCGGAATCAGTCCTCACCACACCGGGTCGAATGGTGATAGGAGACGATCAGTTCATGGGAGGACAAGAAGTGCCTTGGATTTCCTCCCCCCTGGAAGCTATGGTCTGCATGGCCACGGTTTGCCCCCACAGGACAAATTTGAAAAGGACTGGTATGCCAAACATCCCGAAGCAGCTCAGCATGAAGAGACTTCGGGACACGGCGTATATGAGAGCATCGGCAGTGGTCGAGGTGCTTTTGCCTTGAGCCGAGATGATTTGAACAAAATCGTCCGCGAAACTGCTAGCCGTGGTGCTGGATTTGGTGAGCATTAACCCCTGTGGCCTCGATTATTTACTGACTTTCACAGGCACCTCGGGTGAAACTTATGGAGTTCCCGATGAACAGATCGGCTATGCCGCCTCTGAAGTCTACATCTCACGATCTCAAGCCAACACCCCGAACAGTCTGGCAAAGACCGTGACCAATTCCTCGCAACCTGTTGCCGAATCTCCGTTAAGGAAGGCCAGTTTCCCAGCCGATGAGTCCATTCCAGCTGAAGTTCGCCGTGGACGGCTTTCAGTGTCCCGCGGTTCCGATAGCCATGAAGCGGTGGACAGCGAAGCTGAACAAGAAGTACATATCCAGCCCCGCCGTAAATACAACAAGGTCACCGGTGGTGAGGAAACACTTAACGAGACGCTTGGAACTAAACCATATGCTTCCACAACCGACGACGAGGGAGGCTATGCCAGTGAGCACGGATACACCGTTCCTATCCTAGCAGCGGACGAAGTTGCCAAAGAAGTCGGTGTCGAACATCTCCAACCCGCTGTTTCCCCCCGAGCGGAGCGTCGTGAGAGCCTCTACGAAGAGGCTTATCGAAGTGGTGACGCTACTCCATCGTCTCGTCCCTCTAGCAGACCGACCAGTGTGCATGGGGCCTTTGCTGTCTCTCACACGCTTTCGAGATTTGTTTCTCATCATGATGAACGAGACCATATGCACACGCCTCTCGAAGACGTGGAAGAGTACGAACCCCTTTTCCCCGACGAAGACGACAAGAAGCCACTGAGTCACGCGGAACGATTCAAGCAGAGACCGAACTCACTCAAACAGCGGTTTCCCAGCCAAGACATCTGGGAAGATACTCCGAGCAGCTTATATTATTCGGCCGAGGTCTCTACCCCCGATCTCCCGGCCCAGGTTGAGAAACCAGCGTCGAAAGAGTTTGAAACTCCCGAGCAAGAAGGTGCCCGTAAGGAGGAGCCCTCAGAGGAGGAGCGTAAGAAGCTTGTTTCCAAGGAAGAGCGTCTTGCCAAATCTCGATTTGCTCCCCATTTGCGGGATGACATGCCTACCAGACCTGGCTTGACCCCAAGATTTCCAAGCTCTGATGTTTGGGAGGACACCCCGGAAAGTCATCAGCTTGTCACGACGATCAACTCTCCCCAGGACGACAATGAGCCCGAAAGTCCATCCGAAGCTCCTGCCAAGCCATTTGTGCCTCCACGGCCAGTAGGCAAGAGTCGATTAGGCGAAGGCGCATCGCAGGCACAAGTCGGACCAAGTGTCCCACCTCGCCCACAGAAGCAGTCAAGTACATCGCCAACAGAGCTCAAGAAGGTGCCGAGTATACCTGATCGACCCAAGCCGCAGATTCCAGCTCGACCAGCCAAGAAACCAGACACCGCTAGCCCTTCGGAGCAAGAAAGGGTTTCGCCTCCTGTAGTCAAAGCAAAACCTCAGGTACCCGCCAGATCTGGTGCTGTTAGCAGTAAGATTGCCAACCTTCGGGGAAACTTTTTGAATGATCTGAATCAGAAATTGGGCCAAGGACCACCTAAAGAAAAGGAGAAAGAACCAGAGCCTGTGGAAGAAAGCAAGCCTTTGGAAGACGCTCGGAAGGGTAGAGCTCGCGGCCCTCAAAGAAGAGCTCCAGCCAAGTCGCCAGCCGCTCCTGCTTCCAAACCCTTATCATTCGCATTATCAATGCCTCGCTCGTTATGGTCCATTGATGAAGGCGATGATCTGACAGTTTCTTCATACAAGTCGTCGGCAAAAGAAACAACCAAAGTGGATGACATGCCAGCTGCCGTTGGCCTGTCGGACAAGAAGGCTGAACAGGTCGATAGTTCAACTCCGGCAGACGCACCTCTACCGTCCACCATCGACACCACTGACCAAGTAGAAGAAGCCCCCAAGGAACCTATCACCAAGGATGAGCCAGCGCCGCAGGCTACCGCGTTGGCCGTCAACACCGCAGGTGAACTTGCAGAGCCTGCCCTTGAGTCGGCTGCAGACGAAAAATTGGCTCCTTCGGATCATCAACTTTTGGCCGAGAATGATCATCTTTCCAAGCAGACAAGCGCCAGCAGTGGACAGGCAGAGCCTAACACGGATGAGATCTCCGTAAGTAGGCAGACCACTGTAAGCGCAAAGGACGAGGGTTTGCCACTGGAAAAGGTACCGTCCAATGAGCCGGAGGATCCCCGTGCCAATCAACTGGCCGAGGGTGAGCCAGGCCAGGCCAGCGCACAGGAAGTCTAAACCGTAGAGTCGGAGGATAGAGCGACCGACGTGTAGGTATAGAAGTACAGAAAGCTATAAATTTCTTTCTGGATATACGGGATTATGACCTATCAGATAGGAGGAGACCAAAATTCGGGTTTATGGGGAAATACGGGGTAGTACTAAATCTACGCAGTCGGACTCAACAAGTTTACAAGTCATGCATGAAGTTCGTGAACGCCTTTTGGATTTCATGTCGCTCCATGTATAGTAATGTACCTTGGGTAGGTGATCCACGAGGCTGGCATGTGTCTCGTCTCACTCAAACATGTCGTCGAAATCCGCCGCCCTAGGGCGCACACGACGACCCTGAGAGAGTTGCGGGACGTGGGGCACATCCTGTCTGGAGCCCTGTCGCTGTCGTCCTTGTCCTGTCTGGGCCGAGGGTGCCGCCGTCGAGGCCTCGGCGGAAGTATCGGCGGTACCGGCTTGACCTTGTCCTTGCATCACGATGTCCTCGGATTGTGGTTGATCGACATTGTCTTCTTCATCACTGCTGTCCACCATGGGGACACCGTCGAGGTCTTCATCGGGTAGGACGGCATGATCCATGACGGTGTCGTTGTCCTCGCCGTCGTCGGTATCCTCCATGGGTCTCCCGTCCATGTCGACGTCACCGTCCCTGTCTCTGTCGACACCGCCACCACCACCACGCGGCGGTAAATCACCAGAAGAGGAGGCGGGATCACGGTCACCGACACTCACACTCTTCCACTTGCTGACCTTGTCCTTGTCGTTGGCCTTGCTTTCCGACGCGACCTTTTCGGTCTCTTGTTGTTTGAGTAGTGCTTGCTCCTCCTTGGCCGTGAGGGGTGGGTTCAGGAACTCCTGGACAAAGTCCTCGTGGGCGGCCGAGGGGAACACGCACCACCCTTCCCACAGCGAAAAGACGCTCTGTACGCTGCGTCGCCATTTGTCGGCCTTTAGTTTTCCCCAGTTCAGTTCGCGCGCGGAGCGGCCGAGGGTGGGAAAGACACCCTGGAGACGCAGTTGGGTCTCGAAGAGTGAGCGGTAGCGCCAGGCGTGGCGGACGCCGGCGGACGCAGAGGACGAGAGGATGTCGGAGATGACGTACAGTCCGACAAGGGACGAGGGAGTCGTGTCTTGGACGTTGGATTTGGATGTGGGTATCGGGACGCCTGTTAGATCCTCTCCGTCCTTGGTGGGGTCAGTGTCGCCAGATGCTGTAGTAGTAGGAGGAGGAGGAGGAGGAGCAGCACCATCGGTCGCAGGGGTGCCAGCAGCAGGAGTGTGATTAAAGGATGGCATCATATTATCATCAGAGTGATCATCGTGGCCGTCGTCAGAAGCACCGGATGACGTGTCTGGTCTTTTGATGTTGTGGCAGAATGGTTTAACCACATTGCGCGTAATGAGAGTGGCGACTTCGTCTGCACCGGCGCCGGCGTGTTCAATGGCGAAGCCCGTGATACGCGCGACATCACCTCTGCGCAGCTTTGCATTGGACTCGGGAAGTCGAGAGAGAAGGTGGACAAGTTTCGTTTTGGCGAGTGGGTTGAGATATCCTGTCCCGTCCGTATCCACAGAAATCTCGGATGCATTGCCTCCAATCTTCTGATGGTCGTGGTACCGTCGAGCGAGACTACTCTCTTCAGCCTCTTCTTCATCCGATGAGTTGTAGTCTTCGTCGCTGACGAATTCTTCAACTTTGGTGGTGTATTCGAACTTGAGAGTTTCTTCGGGCGGAATCCAGACGCTTTGACCTTCGAAGATGGTGTCGCCATCGGGGCGCGTTACGAAGCCTGGTCGTTGACGACGTTTGCGAAACTTGGCATTGGTGAGAATCTCCCAGAGCCGCCAGCGGTAGTACACTCCTCCTGTTGACCTGGAGTTCCATAGCCACGACCATTGTTCGTCACGCTGGATTTCGGGCCGGGACATGAGTAGAGCCTCGAACTCAGGACCATATGTCAGGAGAGCTTCGATAGTTTTGTTGATCAGGCGGATTTGCTTGAGGTCATTCGGGATCTGCACTGTCACTTGGGTTGTCGGAAGATTTGTTCTGGATCCGAATGGAGTCGAGAGCGTATATGATGCTGGGGGGGCGAAGCGGCCTGGCCCTTGACTTGGTGGGGGAGCTCGAGAGAGGGAGCCGTGTTGAGGTATCGGTTTTGCTCCAAATGGAAGATTGTTGATGTTCGTTGATGGCGCATTTAAAGAGGTCGAGCCTGACAGCGCGGCGGATGAGAGGTGTCGTGAAATAGATAGGTTGAAGCCGAACCCAAGATATTGGTTCCGCAGATGCGAGACCACAGTGTCAATGTCAGTCGCTGGAGTCTCGGCAGCGAGCGTTACGATTGCCGAAAGAGAGTTCCTCTCATTAAGTGACCCTGGTTGTTTTGGCAGAAGGCGCACGCTGTCCACGTTCAGCGGAGATGCAGCGAACAAGCCCTTAATGACTGCCATAGACGTTCCCGGAGGGAGCGAAGACAGGTGTAGTGTCGGTTTCGCTGCAGCCTTCATCTCCTCTGTATCTTTAGACTCTTCCTCTTCACCAGCGAACGCAGATTCTCTTCTGTTGTCTCCACCACGATCACCGTACGAGTACATCCTGTCTCTTCGATCTCTGTCTCGACCCGGGTCCTGATCGCGGTCTCGTCCTCCCGAGTAGTCATCGTAATGTCTTTTTTTGCCGTAGCTTGGGGATGGTCCTAAGCTTCCAGGGCCGCTCTTTGGCAAAGTCGGTGCTGGTCCCAAACTGCCAGGTCCACTCTTCAATCCTGAGCTTGTAAAATGTCGCTTCCCAGGGGCAGGGCCAGGCCCGAAGGTGGTGCTGGGAACTCCACCGCCTCCTCCGAAGCCACCTCGTTTCGTCGGGAGCGTATTAGGATTCCCATCATCTCCGAAGCTTTTGACAAAGTCCTCGAGAACGGCTGCAGTCTCTGCCTTTTCTCGAGCCTTTTTAGCCTCAGCTTCCGCCTTTTGTCGTTCGAAAATGGACTTCTTGGTAGGTGCGACAAGTTTAAAGGAGCTATCTGAATTTCCGGAAGTCATGTCGGCAGGACAGAACCGATAATAACGTGAGAGGACTGGCGCATTGTCTGCATGAGAGCGTGGTGCGTGGTTGAGTGAGTTGATCCTCAATCTGATGTCGCGAAATACAGATAATCTCCAAAGATGCAGCGGCGATGAGCCCGAGGATGAACCGGTGCAAGTGACGAGGCTGCGCAAGGCTACGCAAGGCTGAGCCACGCTTCCTCAGGTTCGATATCGATCTAACGTAGTTCACCATTCAACGACCTTTCTCTTTCAATGACTGGCCCTTCTCAACGACTCAAGGCGCAGAGATTCTACAAAAAAGAAGACATCGTGGCCACAGTATAGCAATCCCCATCTCTGTGAAATGGTCTCCATCACTGAACAGAGTTTCTTAGTCTGGATCAATCATTCCAACAGACTCACCATCCTCCTAGACAAGTCTTCAGGCGAGTGTCCGTCAGCCAATAATGCCCAAGGCCATCCATCGATACTTCAGAAGCGAACTAGAAGCTCTCTGGGGCGATGAATCGATGATGGGTCATGAAGTTTCTCCGCAGTCTCGCGACAAAAGAGCCTAAATTCGAGAAAACTAAGCGGGCATCTAGTTATGATCGACGGCTCTTGACGACGATTCTCAGGTATGTCAGAGGCTACCTTTCATCGATACAAGGGGTAGTATCTCATGACGCCGTAAAAATTCAGCCAGTCAAAGTCCTGAGCTCTCATCTTTCGTAGTTCACAACTACGGACTAACAAGGCAACATTGCAATTGAGACAAATAAATCTCGAATCTCAGACGAACACAGGACAGCTCACGATGCTTCTTGGACAGGCCATTTTCGCCATCATTGGAATAGTCACAGCAGAATCATCGCCGAGATGCACGCCTACGACTACTGACCTCTCATTCGCTAACCAGTAGCCACTCCCTCCAAATCCATTCGAATTCTTGTCTGGATCCTTCGTTGTCGATAAGGCGGACTGGTCGTGCCGCCGTATTGAGATTGCGACTCTGTTCCAACACTATGAGCTTGGCATAAGCCTGGACGGCCACAGAACCTACAGTCAACTTTCACCAAGTATGAGAATGGCACTGGGGCAAACCTTACCTTAACAGCATCCAACGGTGAGAATGCGATAGAGTGGACAGCGACAATTTTATACCCGAACGTGACAAAGAGGAGGGGCTATATCCTGCACTCATCGCACTGGACCTCCTAACAATACCATCCCCGGAAGGTGTTGCTATTGTGACCTTCTTCGTGTCCGAATTTTGCACAAGAAGACAACACCACCTCCCGAGGTAAGGGTCGCTTTTACGAGCTTTATCCAGACAACTCTCCGCAAGCTGCAGGTGCCTTGATACCTTGTGGGGTGTGTCACGTATACTGGACGTCCTCGCCAACAACAAAGACACAGGTATTGATCCCGTACGCGTGGGTGTTGTCGGCTGCTCGCGATGGGGTAAAGGATCCCTTGTCGCTGGGGCGTTCGAAGAAAGGATAGCCCTTACCATAGCTCAGGAATCTGAATCCGGTGGTACCGCGTGCTGGAGGCTCTCTGACGTCGAGAATATTAGCGTGGACGGTGCCGACACCGTCTAAACAGCTCATGAGATCGTTACGGAAAATGTATGGTTTAGCAACGAGTTTGAAGTTTTCGCAAACGAGACCGATGGCACACAGAGACTTCCGTTTGACCACCACATGCTAGCTGGTATGGTGGCTCCAAGAGGATTTTTGGTCTTTGACAATCTGGGGTACGAATGGTTGTCACCATGGAGCAGTTACGGATGTATGACCGCGGCAAGGACCATCTACAAGGCACTCGGTGTTGAGCAATCCCTAGGCTACTCCGAGGCAGCAGACCATACACATTGTCAGTTTCCAGTTCAGGACCAAGGTGCTGAGCTGGACGCGTTTGTGGGTAAGTACCTGCGGGAAGAACAAGTCGACGCGAATGTCTTCAGGACGGAAGCCAACTTTACCTTTGATCAGACCATGTGGATCGACTGGGATAGTCCGGATTTGACTTGAATGCATTGGCGTCGTAAGCCCAGCCAACCAGACATGTCTTATATTAGTGACATGGTGTGCACATCCCGGTGGCACAAGCTTGCTCCTGTCGCCGACTCGGCTTCATATGAGCAACTGTCACCTTTCTCCGTGAACATCGCGTAAACTACTTTGAGGGGAGAACTACATATACGGTCTTCCCGAGGTCATCGGCCGGAGAACGTTGCTGTGAGCATACGCGAGCCGTTTAGTGTACCAACTTTCCGTAAAATCGAGAATTGTTGGAGATTTATGCCGGCGGCTTTTTCGGTATTCTGCCTGATACTATACCTTGTAGAGATTCCTCAGTGTATCTCGAGACAAGATCAACGCTGCATTTTCCCATTTGGTCCACATTTCCATGCCGAGGCTCCAGTTGTGCAAATACTTTCTACAACCTTGCGACTTACGGACTGTTTTTCTTGACGACTAGTGACGACTATCTGGAGCCTCCATTGCGGGGGCATCATGGCGAATATTGGAGAAGAATGGCGTATTAAAAGGTCATGTATCTGGTCGCCTGTTGAAGCAAATGGTCTCTCTTTAGGAGCCGAACGAGCCAAAGAAGTCACAGACGATTTGAAAAATGCTTCTGAACTTCAATCCTTTCGTAGGCGTCGCGGTGTCGGCACTTTTACCGTTGCTAGGCCATGCTGCCAATGCTTCCGTTTCAGCCTGGTACGAGGCTGAGATTGCCTTCCTGGCTGACCTAAAGAGTCGAGTGACTGGTACACCTAGCCACAACAAACTCATTGACCATATTGAGGCCGAACTCGGACTCTTGGGACTGAAAGTATACACCGACACGTTGAACTTCACATACATTGACCAGCCATTGACTCCACCAAGCCTGTCAGTCGGAGGTCAAGATGTCGAAATCTCATCCTATGCTCCCTATTCAGGCGAGACAAACGACACCGGGGTGACAGGCACCCTGATTGACTTGATTGGACCGACCATAGAGCCAAACTGGACCAAGGCTGCTGGCAATATTGCGGTGCTCAACATAACCAACACCCCAGCGAATTTTTCTACCATGCTGACGGTTTGGCCCGGACAACCTCAGTGGCCAATTGGTACCGGTGTAGCATCACTGTCAGCAGACGCTAGCGTTGCGAATCTGACGGAGGCTGCTAATGCCGGAGTCAAAGGTGTCATATATGTGTGGGAGGAGATGAGCGCAGGGAATGCGCAAGGCCAGTACGTCCCATTCAAGCGACTGTACCAAGGCTGTCCGACGGTCTTTGTCGCTGCTGACGCAGCGAAGACGGTACTCGATGCGACAAAGGCTAAGAAACAGGCGCACCTCACGCTCAGTGGCGAGTTGATCCCCAAACATCCCACAAGGACGATATGGACCGTCGTGGAAGGAACCAAGTACCCTAACGAATCAGTCATCATCAACACGCACACAGATGGAGTCAATGCAGTCGAAGAGAATGGACATATCGCCCTGCTCACGAAGGCCAAAGATCTTGTGGCCAATCCGCCCGAACGCACGACGGTTCTAGTCTTTATTACGGGCCATATGCATCAACCGGCCTTCAGCACCAAGGGCCGTGCTACGACCCGCTGGATGGACGATAATCCGAAGTACTGGAAAGGTGGCGAGGGCCAAATGAAGGCCATTGCTAGCACATGCGTAGAGCATCTGGGTGCGATCGATTGGGTCGAGGACCTCGCCACCGGCAAGTACTATACAACGGGTAATCAGACGGCCGAACTGCTCTATGCAAACACCCCCGAGGTACTGAACATCACCAAACAAAATTGGCATGGTGCATATCCTAATTTTCTCCGCGTGAACGATCCAATCCCCAAGGGTGTGCAGACCGGTGAAGGCGAACCGCTCACTGATGAGCGCATCCCGAATATGTCAATAATCACGACGCCATTGTACCTCCTGGCTGAGTGGCCGGAGGACTTTGACGAAAGACAGTTGGTCGATATTGCCGCCATGTCAAGACAAATTGACAGCTTCATGAGGATCTGGAAGGTCATGGACACGATGCCCGCCGATTCGTTTGGGGTAGTGCCAAAAATGGGAACCCCACTATCAGAATAGAAACGCACATAAACGTCAAAGATAGTCATGTACATAGGACGAAAAGAATGATGTTACAGACAACGGTCTGGTTGAAAAGAAAGCAGTGTCAGAGACTCCTTCCAACTGTCTATCTGAAGTCCATTAATATGTCCTTGATTATGCCTCGAGGAGTGCCGATCAAGGGCTAGGCCTCTTTAGCACATCGAGCTAGTAAACCTCGTCAACTCGTGAGGGCCATGTGCTCAGCTCTTCGGTTCCAACTGCCGATAATTGTATTCGTTTGACCACCCCCACCTATCCTGAACAGGGTGCGAGGCACCATCTTGCAACTAACTCTTCTATCCGGAGGGCTGAACCTACTTGGAAGAAGCTGGCGGATTGGCGCGCAGACAGCGTAAGTGAACTCATCCCCAGGGGGGAAGCCTGCTCGCCCTTTCTCCACATTCTATCAAACTTGCTTACATTTTAATCTCGAATCTTGCACGCAAAAAAACGGCCCAAAACCTCTCTCTGTTGGATCTTTGATTTGCTTTCCGATGTCGAATGGCGTCGGGAATGGACACGAGACTCCTTTTCATCCCTTATCGACCTATAAGCGGGACTAAGAAGACCCCTGCAGGCCCCGGCATCTCTTTGCAGAAACATGCTGCGCGTGAGTACCATAGAAAAGCCAAATTAGCCCGACTCGCTCGAGCCTACGCAAATAGCAGCAGCAGCCACAATGTACGTGATGATCCAGGTACAGGGTTTCGTCGCGACAGATCAGGGCAAGGATCTCGGCGTCAAGGTGCTGGGGTAGACGACGTGTCGACCAGCCATCAGAAATCATCCCGGGACGACGACGACGACGAAAAGAACGCTTTCCTAATGCGGACAGAGGATGTTGCTGTCACACACCGTCCGCCATCACCCCTCGACGTCGTCGGCGTAGGCCAGCTGGACCCCTTCAACGTCCTAATTCGACGAAACGTGCCTCACTACGTGCAGGAGATGCTAGACCATGCGCTCTCTCACCAATGGCCCGTGTTCTCCTGCTCCGTCGCCGCCGGGGCGATCAGCGAGATCAAACACACGATCCTGGAGAGTGCCATGCGTTCGCCCGCGGCCTTCTACACCATCGTCTTTGCCGGCGCCACGCACAATGCCTTTGCCCACACCGGCATGCCAGTCACCCGTGAAAACCAAGTGCTTCGTCTGACGTACAAGACCCATGCGATCAAGGCTCTGAACAGGGAAATCTCATCACGCATGCATGCCACAACGAGTGTCTCGGACGAACTTTTACTCTGCATGGTGACTCTTGGATTCCACGGGTCCGGGGACACGCTGATGCCGAGATCACAAGCCACCGACGACTCTCCTTTGCTGGTGGCCCAGAATTTCCACTTCTACGGCCATATGGACTGGGAAATGGCACATTTCAACGCCGTCAAGGTCATGATCAGGCAGAGAGGCGGCTTCCATACCATCGAGCAGGAGTTTTTGTCTAATGTCATTGCATTGTTGGTCGCCCTTCATTTTTGTTTGTCCGTCTTGAGCTCCCCAACGCTAACTCTTTACTCTTACCTCCAGAGCAGATGTGATTGAGGCTTTCAAGAATCTAACTGCTCCAACGTATCCTCTGCGTATCACTACGGCAAGGTTGATGGCCATCTGGCCTTACCCTGACCCGCATTCAAACACGGTGCCGCAAGCCCTACAATTGCTGGCGACCAGCTTCACCAATCTACCACCGCCAGCAGCTGTACAGCTAGAAGACCCTCTCGTACAAACAATCGAAACCATCCGCGACGTGACCATCGGCTATGATCTGTACATGAGAAAAGACCCGACGGCACCCCGGCATATCCACGTCGTGTGGGCGAGAAACACGTTGTTGCACGATCTCCTACGCCTTCCGGACAGGTCGTGGGACGACAACCCCCTGATTTGGGATTCTTGCATTTACGAAATATGCCGTCTCGGTACATTGGCTTACATGCTGCTGGTTCTGTTCCCGCTTCCTCGCGTCTCCGGGTTACACTACACTCTGGCACGACGGATCCAACATGCTCTCGACAGTTGTCTCGTTTTCGATCTGTGGGAACGTCACGCCGAGTTGCTCTTGTGGGCGACAACACTCGGTGGCATTCTAGCCGAGGCATCGACGTTGAGACCATGGTTTTGCCAAGTTGCGATCAAGCTTTGCAGGGAGCTTACTTTGTATTCATGGACTGATATCAAGGGTGTATGTTTGACGTTTCTGTGGTATGAACAAGACTGTGACAAACTCGGTGAGGACTTTTGGAGGGAATTGAATCTGGGACCATGGCGAAATCTGGTGCCATGAGAATGTTTCTTGTGGACAGATGATGTTCGAAGGTCGATCTAAAAACCAACACTCGCTGCCTGTCTCTACCACGGTAGAATCTCTCCGTCATATTTATTTGGACCTTCGGCATTCTCCCAACCCGGTACACGAATGTTTTGGAATGTACCATTGGTCGTTTCAGGGGTACTCTTGAAGATGATATCAAGTGTTGCCTCAGCACCGACCTTGACGTCCAGGTCGGCAATCTCAGATCCCATTTCGGTCTTCAGCCACTGTCATTCGAGAAAAAGGGGATTGTCAGTTACCACATCGATGGAATACGCCCAAACAGCCCAACTCGAAAAGCAGTGGGCAAAGGTGAAAAGCAAAAAAGTACTTACCCCGGGTGAAATGGCGAAAATGTTGAATCCTTCCTCGGCATATGCCTGTGCATACTGCACGGTCAACATGTTCAGAGCCGCCTTGGAGATTTTGTACGATGGAGTCGGAGAAAAGATGTACTTGTGCGTCCGAGAGATCGAACCGACCTCTGAGCTTCTGAAAACATATCAAGATATCAATGTCAGTCACGGTTCGATCAACGTGTTGGTGGTAGTGACAAGGTCAGAACTCGGGAGATGCAACGTACATATTGATCACCTTTTTCTCTTTGCCTTTATTCAGTAGGTGGATGAACGCCGCCGTCGTCTCTTGTGGAGCTTCCACGTTGACCTCGAGGGCGTACCGCAGAGTCTTCATCTTCGCGATCCCTTCGACGTCACTCGGCATGACTCCGGCGTTGTTGATGAGGACGTCAAGACCGCGACCGCCGCCGAGTTTGGCTTCGACTTCTGAAGCGGCCTTGTCGAGACTCGAACGCTCAGTGATGACCATCGAAACGTGCACTACTCGGCCGGGTGGTGAGCTGTCGATGACCTTTTTCAAAGCGTTGGGCGCTTCTTCTCCTCTGGTAGCTGCAAAGACGACGGAGACCTTGCTCGGTGGTTGTTTCGCCATCTGCTTGACGAGTTCGAGTCCGATGCCCCGACCAGCACCGGTGACGAGGTATGAGGACATTGCGGAAGACGAGTTCTGTTGCCTGGATTGAGGGTTTTCTTTCGATGTCGATGTTGATAGCGATATGGGCCTCTTTTTTGCTAACGGCACCCTACCGCTGTGTTTTAATGACTTGGTATTGTCGCTCAATGGTTGATTGTGTAACTGAGGATAGACGACGAGATTTTCCATTCATATATGCCTTTTCAATCCTAGGCCCCCCAGACTTGTTGCCGGAAAATACCATGAATGATGAATCCACATCTTGAGAGACTCCGTCTCAAATCCACCTACAACGAATCAACGATACTCGAATCCGGAATTAATACGGTCTCAAACAGAAATCTGGGTCCGGACATGTCTTATCGCCTCCAATTAGATTGATCGAGGATACGGCAAAGTCGTAATACTCGCTTAAGTCCCTGACGTGGTAGAAGTGAACATGGAGAAGAGACGGAGTACTGGGGATACTGGAGAGAACGGTGCTGGAGCCTTGAACGTGCTTATCAATCTTCGATGGAGGGACAGGCTGGGCCTGGGACTGCCTGGCTATCGCCGCTTAACAGCGCCCAAAGTGTGCCTATTTACCCGAGTGGTCATACTCCGGACAGGAGTGCTTAAAAGCTTTAAGCACCGGTAGCCCATGAAACTCCCTTAAATGCCCACAAGCCTCCGATCTGACACCTATCTACGGAGTACCATCTTTACAACTCATCATCCAAGTACTGCAGTTCACGACTTGAGGAGGTTCCCTACTCCCGATCATATGATAGCCTTCAGAATGACATGTTGATCCACGTGAGTGCCACTCACGATATAATATGATCACTAGGTCGTTCATCTAGTGAACGGCCATTACGATTGGTGGTTCAGGCCTCCCTTCCGGTCGAGATAGGTCGAGGTAAAAGTGTCCACAGCGCGTATAACTATGTACTTTACTCTGTAGGGATTGCCTGATGACCTTTCCTTCAGCCATCACCTGGAATCGATTTTTCGTCGTTGTTTCTTTGGAAGTAAACAACTTCACCCAACACAATCTCTCAGCAACAAACATGGAGTCGACATTATGCGCACATGAAATCGGCGAAGGAGTACCCATAGTGATAATCCATGGGTGGGAGATGAATGGCAAAGTTGAGGAGCTGGACTTTGAGCCGATTTTTGATAGCTCCAAAGAAGATTTTCGTCGCATCTACGTCGACCTTCCGGGCATGGGCGCGACACCCGCCAACGGCTTGAGAGATCTGGACGACATGCTTGTTCGCTTGACCGGATTCATCGACGGTCGTCTGGCACCTTCATCGAGATTCATGCTTGTGGGATCATCTTGCGGTGCCTACCTCGCTCGAGCACTCGCGCACCAATACGCCGGACGAGTCGACGGTCTGCTGTTGCGAGTGCCGCTCGTCGAGCCCCAGGACGGCCTGCGCGACCTCGACCCCTTCCGACCACTCGTTGCCGACGAAGGGCTCATGTCGAGCATATCGGACCAGGACAAGGCCCTTCTCGGAAACGTCCTTGTCCAGACACCCTCTTACATGAAGTGTCTGAAATCAAAATACGAATATGGCTACTGCCCTGCGATGAAAGCGGCCGACAATGAAGTGTTGGACCCCATTCGTGCAGATCCAAGCAGGTATAAAATATCTCTCGCCTTGGACGACGACAAGGTTGTGATGGCGGCGCCCACGCTAATCGTGTCTGGGAGACAAGATATGACCGTCGGGTATCGTGATAGCCTCCGTCTGTTAGAGCTCTACCCACGCTCGACTTTCGTTGTTCTGGATCGCGCCGGGCACGACTTGCCCGTTGAGCAGGATGGAGTGTTTCAGGCCCTTGTGCGGGATTGGTTGACTCGAGTCACTGAATGGCGAGGGTCCATGGGTCACCCATAGATAGAATGCTTTCTCAGTGCTTTCCATTTCTGGATCATGGGCTGATAGTATATATAGGCGGCGCCGGTATACTCTATCTCCAGGCGCGTGTAACGTGAGTAGTGACCTCAAGAGCAGCAGATGAAGTTACTTCAAAACGGGAAATCAAACACTTCCTAAAGTGATGCAAGGCCGCCCTTCTCCTTTGCGCCTAGAAGCCCGACTCACTGACTAAGCCTACGAGTACTTGGAAACTGGCGCTGTGAGAAGCGGGTTTGTCATATGGCGTGGTCTCTGAGCACAGATGCAGATTACTCGTTACCGGTGCCAAGTTTAGATTGCTCCAATATGAAGCCCAGGAACATGGCGATACCTGTAGGTACCCGTAGCTAGGACTACTTTTCTTTACCTAATGTTTCTCGTGATTCCATAATCTTTTGTGTTTCAGCAACCCACTTCAGACATTGCATTTTCACACCTCATCAGACCAGCGTCATTATGCCAAGTTGCTCCAGAGACTCGAGGTGATGATCCATGTCGATTGACGTTTCTTGTCGTCGGAAATGAATATAAAGTCGACCACGATGTTTTGGTCGTGGGATGAAAGTACTCGTCTCTCAAGCAGCGCAACAGCAAAACATCGAAAGTTGACAAGAAAACGCCCAAGGTTCAGCTCCTAGTGACCAATACCAGGATCAAACACGATACCTACCAACCAATATGGCACCCAAATTCACAATCTATTCGTCCGAAGCCTCTCAGTGGGCGATGGTTCCTCTCTTGGGCATCCAAGAGAAAGGCATCCAGCCCCACGAATACGAGCATCGAGAAATCGACCTCATGGGAGCCGGCAACTTTGACGTGGAATACCTAAAGATCAACCACAACGGTACCCTACCAGCTCTGACCACGCCGTCCCTCGACGCTCCACTGACGGAGAGCGCCGACATTCTCGAATTCCTCGACCGCCTCGAACCGAGCAGGGGCACGAACCTGGCGCCCAACGACGCCGCGACCAAGGAAAGGGCGGCCCAACTGATCGCCCTGGTGCACTCGATGGACCTCGGCAGCAACCTGATCCTGTTGACGGCGCGAGACACGGAGGAGCTCGAAAAGGTCAAGGGCACTTTCTACGACTTCATCACCACCCGCCAGCGAGTCCTGGAGGAGAACGCAGCCCGTCGTCCCGACCACCCCTTCTACGGACCCAAGGTCGCCGAGAACGGTGGAGTCAGCAAAGTGTACACCACCACTCCCGCAGGGCGCGAACACGAAGAGTTCTTCGAGAACACGCACCGAGGGTACAAGGCGTTCGCAGGTGCCTTTGACCAGCTCCAATCTCTGCTCGTCCTGCCGTACGCCGCCGGGGACCACATCACGTACGCTGATTTGAACATCGTCCCGTGGCTCAGTCATGTCTTGTGCTTCGCGGGAGCCAAGGACTTTGATGACTTTGCTGCTTTGGAGGCGGTGGTCAGGAAGACCGTCCCGGGATTCAAGGTCGGGCCCAAGGTCAGACAGTGGTGGAAGACCATGCAGGAGAGGGAGAGCTTCAAGAAGGTGTTCCCCGTGCTACATTGAGTTCGGTACAGATTTTGGATCATAAGCCTTTTGGAGAGACCGGCATTGAGATGATCGAATAATATTATCTAGATACTCATCCCCTTTGAATTTGATCGATAGCCTTTCACTGTTAATGAAGCAACTCAATCCACCCCTGCAGACTAAATAGGTGACGTTGTTAGTTGCTCTTCGGGGGTTTCATGCATCGGAGTTGAGCGACAGTAATGGATTTCCACTTGATGGATAATGACACCGTTCAGTACACCCTTGAGTCTCTGAATCATTGTGCCCTGCTTTGACCAAAGGAAAGAGTGACCGTTCGACATGTCTAAAGATGTATTGCTCAACCTCGGGCAACATGGCAGCTTGCGAGGCACGGTGTCGCTCGACGTCACGCATCGGTTTCTCAACATACCATACGCCCTTCCGCCGATAGGTGAACGTCGATGGAGGAAACCAGTTCACTTGCCGAAGGACCACATCTACACTGATGAGGCGCACTCTTCGTCCGCTCGTGATTGTACAACCTACGGCGATATATGTCTTCAACCACCATATCTCGTCAATGGTAAAGACATGTCGATTGTTCCCGGTGCTAATGTAGGTACTTGAGGATCCCGTTCAAACCTCCCGCCTATATGGTGTGCAGTACTATATGTTGACCTTGATGCCCGATTATAGTACTCGGAGGATTGCTTGGTTGTGAATATCTGGAAACCCACAAAGCCCTTGCCGACCTCCGGCGAGG
The DNA here is from genome assembly GCF_000835515.1 of Exophiala oligosperma. Classification (NCBI taxonomy): domain Eukaryota; kingdom Fungi; phylum Ascomycota; class Eurotiomycetes; order Chaetothyriales; family Herpotrichiellaceae; genus Exophiala; species Exophiala oligosperma. Next base: position 2,545,678 of record NW_015622819.1, read on the forward strand.
AGAAATGGCCTGTCCTGGCCTGGATACACGGAGGCTGGTTACAGATTGGCAGTCCATCGCACCAGGAGCGTCACTGGCCCGAGGGATTGATAGACCCGGATGGTGGAGGTCTCAATGCGGTGGTCGTCTCGATTGGATACCGTCTTAACATCTTTGGGTTCCTGGCTGGTCATGATCTCAAGGGTAACTTTGGATTTTGGGTGAGCCTTTGAACTCGGTGTCTCAAAACGATGTTGGATGAGCTAACTTCATATTTCTAGGACCAACGATGTGCTCTCGAATGGGTGCAGGATTATATACACTATTTCGGAGGCGACAGAAACAAAGTCACACTCGGCGGACACAGTGCGGGTGCTTACTCAACCCATGCTCAGCTCCAGTATGAGCTTTTGCACACAGACGGATCGAGACCTCTCTTTCACAATGTCTGGTTGTGTTCAAATGCTATACCGGTAAGTCCAGATGAACCAAGGTCCAGTATTAGTGGGTGGATCGACACTGAACTTTTCTCCAGGCGCAGCCAAAGTCGCTTGAAGAAGGTACTCCGGAGTGAATGTCCTCTGTCTAGATGAACAGGGAAGGGTTAACGTTTGTACAGCGACTACTCAACTGGAAAATGTCTTTGCTCACTTCCAAATCTCACCTTCACTACCACTATCACAAAGACTGGACGGCCTCCGTAAGATTGATGGTACGAAGCTCATCGAATCCTTTCACAAACTCAGGCTTCACACCTTCCGGGCAGTCACCGATGGTGAGTTCATACGTGGCGACATGATTGAAAAGTTCCGCGATGGGACCTTTGCACGGCTTTTCAAGGAGCGAGGAGTGAGGATCTTGATTGGAGAAACAGAGAATGAGGTATGCTCATCAAGCCCTGTTTTGACCCTCCCCAGTCCTTGTCGTTCCATAAACTAATGCAATCTTTCTGAGATTATAGCAATGGCTATATTCAAAGGTAATTCCACCGGAATCTCTCGCAGGCCTCCCACGGGCCTTGGAGAACTACTATGCCGCCCAAGTATGCGAGCGCCTCATGTCACTTTCCCAGTACCAAGCCACCCTAGACATATCGTCCTCGACCGACAAAGATGACAGGGCAGAGGCCGAGAGACTGTATGGAATGATAACTTCGGATGCTCAGGTCAGGGCGCCTATTCGGGCCTTGTGCCACCAGCTCATGTCAAACGGAGTGCCTGTTGAAAGGATCCTTCGATACCGCATCGCGCTCAGGCCGCGATGTCTTGACAAGTTCTATCCACCCGAGGCTGGCGTAACGCACGGTGGAGACATGTATACCTGGTGGCTGACACGACACATGGGCCTGATGGATAGCGAAGCCGTGCTCATTTCCGACTGGCTGAAAGGCTCGCTTTGTAGCTTGGTCAACTCAGAGCCTTTCGAGTGGGTGTCTCGGGAGGAAGATGGGTACGTTTATCTCGGAGAGGATGGGAGTGTGGAGGTTGTTCATGATGAACATTGGAAGAGGCTTGGCCAAGTCATCGACCTTGTATTGAGCTGATCTTCCATGATACTCCTCATTCACACAACCTAGTTTAGCATTGAAGACTTTGCGAGTTCTTCTGGGCACATTGAGCAGAGAGATATCAATGAAGTGAAACGGTCAGAGGATGAGTAAGCACTGCCAAGGCTAAAGTCAGACTAGGGCTGTAAGTAGAATAGTACAAAACTGACCAGGTCACGGGACCAGCTGGTGAATATTTTCTCATCCGGCGGAATGGGTTCGACTCCAGATTGAATTTCGTCGAAAATAAATGTGCATATGGACCGAGCAGACAGGATGTAGATGATGCAATATCCATGGCAAATTGAATGTGAAAATAATTGTTGTTGCGTTTCGAACCCGGGAACCTGCTTATTGTGGCCGAGTCTTGGCGAAAGAAATAGTGATTTGCCCACTGCGTAATGCTCCCCCCGCCTTCATCGTTGCAAATTCTCGACCACTTTTTCACCTCGATCTTCATCCACCACCATCAATTTTATCACCATCATCCATCGCCATTCGCTTTCCTTTTACGATCCACCAATTCTCGCCGCTTTGGGGCCATATCGAATACTCCTTCTCAGTAGCAAAGCAAGCTCTAACGCCGTCGATACAGACTCTTCCAGCCATGGTCGTCGAGATCCAAACACCCTGACTCATTCCTCCATCACCTTTTCCTGACAAAAGATCGGGTCACGTGTATGACCATGTAACACCAAGCCATCGAACCTTGACAGAAACCCTCCGTTCACTTGTTCAACTACTCAACTCCTAGCTTCCACAATGCCTACTCTCAAACCGCCACCGCCAAAGCCTCGTGCCGGACAACACCGAAGAGCGATCCCTCGTGGTCGTATCGAAGGCTTGGGCAGCCCGGGCCCAGTATCATCAATCCGGGCGACCACACCTTCCTTTCGCCGTGCATCAACACCAAGCATACAACGGCCGGTTGGAGGGAAGGTTCTCAAATGTACCAACCCAACTTGTCCCAATCCTCATATCGTCGAGAGCGAGCAAGGTCTTATTTGTGACACTTGTGGTGCTGTCGCTTTAGAGGAGTCCGGCCTTGTCAGCGAACAAGGCTTCGGCGAGACAGATTCTGGAGCAATTACGGCTCTGGGTGTCCGCGTCAATGAAAACCAAACACATCAGCGCACCTACGCACCAGGTGGTGCCCTCGGCAATGCCGGTCGTGAACCCACCATCAACAGAGAACGGTCAGAACAACAAGCCAGGACGATCATGCAGTCCTACCAAACTCTCCTGGGAGTCCGACAGGCCGAGGTGGACGCAGGCTTACAATTATTCAAGCTTGCTTGGGGATATTCCTTCGTCCAAGGTAGAACCATCGATAGTGTCGCAGTGGTCTGCCTCTACCTCGCCTGTCGACGCAAGCACGAACAGATACAGAACGAGCGCCGTCCGATGTACAGCCTGATGTTGATCGACTTTGCGGAGAAACTCAACATCGATGTGTTCTTTCTCGGCAAAATGTACTCGGACCTTGTTCGCAAGTTGTACCTTCAATCGGATGGCAGCATTAAAGGGGACGTGTCGTCCGACCTATTGGCCATGGGCCCGGAAGTGCTCGTCAATCGATTTGTGGACGAGCTTGAATTCGACAAAGCTCACCGTGACAAAATCAAAATGGATGCCATCAGAATTGTTCAACGTATGAAGCGTGACTGGATGTCTACTGGCCGACGACCTTCGGGAGTTTGTGGTGCGGCGGTCATTCTCGCAGCTCGGATGAACAACTATCGTCGCACCACAAGAGAAGTGGTCTTGACTGCAAAGGTCACCGAGATCACCATTAATAAACGCCTTGAAGAATTCCAGGATACGGCAAGCAGCAGGCTCTCAGTATCACAGTTCAGGGACAATACGGTTCTCGACGCCCAAATAGCCTCGGACCCTCCTGCCTATCAACGAGCTCACAATCCTAAACCCTTGAAGAAGAAGCGTGGTCGACCTCGAAAGATCCCTCCACCAGAAGCAACTGCGGAACCGGAGACAGGATCTTCTGTCGTGCAAGAGACTGGTGACGGAGGGCCACCTCTCAAACGTGCCAGGGTGGACGCAGATGGATACAAGATTCCCGACATTCCTCAGAGACCAACACCAATCGATCCTGCCCTGACCCGGACCGATGCTGGTGCTCCTGCCGCTGGCCCTACATCTGATGAGGATCCTGCACGAGCCCCAGAAGTCCGCCGCCGAAAACGAACGTTTGTCGTGCCTCCACCTTCCGAAGCTGAACTCGCCATTGAGAGCGAGATCGAGCAAGATATACAGCTTGCCTTCCGAGACAACCCTGAGCTCGCTCCAAACCGCGTTCAAAATAACGATACCCGGCCTGCCGATGCCGATCATCCAACTCCGGCGCCCTTGCCCTTGCCGGATGATGGCGGCGACGCTCTCAATCCTCTTGGACCGCATCGCAAAGACAAGACCCCGGGGCCCCGTGTCGACTCGGACGCTGGGAACACTGGCTGTGTGTCGCTTTCTCCGACCATCAGACCCGAGGAGTTCGACTCGGACGAAGATGTGTCAATGTGTCTTCTGAGTGAGGAAGAAAGTACGATCAAGGAGACCATATGGCTTGCCATGAACGGGGACTGGATCCGAAAGAATCATTACAAACAGATCAAGCAACAACTCAAGGACGACGAGTTGCGCGCACGTGGCCTCGATCCCGCCAAGGAAGCGCTGAAGGAGAAGCTGGCCAAAGGTCGACGCAAGGACGGTACCAAGAAGCCTGGCCGCCGAGGCGATGTGAGCTACTTGGATGAACAGGCCAAGGCGGAACCCGGGCGTGGAGACCGCGAACGCAGTGCCGCAGAGTCTGTGCGGAAGATGTTCAAAACTCGGGGCGTCTACTCGAGGCGGGTCAACTACGACGTGCTCGACTCGATCTACGGCATCACTGGAGGAGGCGACGACGATGATGCGAGCGGTGAGTCCAGAAGTGCCAGCCGAAGCCAGAGTGTGGCCAGTGACATGCCCCGGGATGCGAGGGAAGGTAGTGTCGCGAGCAGCGTTGCGTCGACCACCCTCGGACCCGAAGGGATCTTCCGCGGCAACAGCGGTACGAGTGGTAAGAACAGGACCAAAGCTTCCTTCGCCGCGGAACGACGGGAGAGAAAGAGACGTGAGCAAAGCAGCAGTCAAGCGCCGCGAGATCTGCGAGAAGGAAGCAACGTTTCGGATGCGGTGAGAAGCAGAAGTCCGAGTGAGGCAGCACCCGGTGTTGAAACCCACGAACGGGTGGTCGTCAAGAGGAAGCGTGAGGCGAGTGGATCAAGTTCTGAAGCTTTGTTGGCTGCTGCGGACGAAGAGGGAAGAGATGTCGAGACTGGACGGACAGTGCCACGGCATCAAGGACATCTGTCGCCACCGGCAACGCAGAATCCAGAAACGGCACCATCGGTTGGTACTTCAAGTGACGTACCGATAATTGCATCCTCTTCTTCGCAAGGTCCACAACAACAACAGCGTACTCCTCCGGCCACACAGAGTCAACAGGGACCATCACCTGTTCATGCAGATGGTGGCATCCCAATCGTCGCATCCACACAAAGTCAGGGACCACCCGGCGTCCGAGTCACTTCCGACATACCGGCCGTCGGTTCCTCATCAGTGGCTGTACAGAAGCCTCGATCGCCGTCATCGGCGACCACTGGTCCTACGACACAAGTTCGGACGGGGACCAAAGGCACCACTGCCACCGTCGCGAATCACTCTTCTCGTATTGGTCGTCAAGAAGCAGAAAAGACTGGCGATCAAGATGGTAGCGATGACGATGAAGATGAAGAGGATGAGGAAGAAGATGATGACGACGAGGACCTTGACGATGACGATGACGATGATGAAGAAGATGCAGGAGAAGATTATGTCCGGGAGATTGATGATGGTGATATTGACGCCGCATTCGACGGACGGTACGGTGATGATGGTGATGAGGATTGGTAGTAGATTTTGGTCGGGGGTGTTTTCGGGTTCACTGAAGTGGTGGTCGACAAACAACAACAAACATGGGACACCAGTGGACACCCCAGGACGACAGTATTGGCGCGCGAAAGAGTCCCCCAAAAACAGTTTCACACATGTAACATGTACAGAGTAGACTTGGAAAAATACTACTGCCGTCAGGCGGGTGCAGTACAATGCTAGAGCAGACTCATCACAATGAATCAAAAATTATGACACAAACGTACACATACGCAGCACAAGAGTCAAGGGTTTCTTGGATAGATTATCAACTCGGCACTCATTCATTGACGACGTGAAGGAAAAGGATACCTCGATAGTGGACTACTCCTACTTTGAACAATCAGATATAGGATCCCCCCTTTTCCCCCCCCTCGTCAGTAGAGAAAATATTCCTGCGCGGGAACCCTTGCGTCCTTGAAAAGAACAAAAACCACACAAGTTCAGTCCTTCTTCGTTGCCTAGGCCATGCCGGAAATGGATTCTAGGTTTCCTCACTCTCTGTACGGGAGTGTGCATGTCTGTGTCGTTTTGGACCGGCATCGGCGGCGGCACCACCACCAGGAGGAGAGGGACTTGGTGGATATGCCCCCATACAGAAGTTGTAGTGGCCAACAAAAGCACAACCAGAGGTACAACTTACAGTACGTGTTCCCTCTACCGATCGCCGGCACTCCTCGTGCAAATAAATAGTTGAAGATGTGAGAGATTCCGTGTTTCTCGATCAACAACGATGATATATCTCTGGTGCGTATCCGTACGGAGCACCGTAATAACAAACATCCTCCTCTTCCGGTACCCGAATCATGCGTTTGAGACTTCCAAAAGACACCAGGGAAACCCCCGACGGTTTTTTCCCTTTCCACCACTGACTTTCAAGAATGAGTTCAGGGGAGACTTGGCTCGTGTATGGTGTCGCATGAATCCGTGGATCTTTGGCTTTTGAATTCGTTGTACTTTCAATCCTCATTCTCATCCTTCTCGTCAAACTTGTTGACTCGTCAATGATCTCTGCGCAATGTTTTGTTGTTCTTTCTGCACACTCCGTACAAGGTCTGCCCTATTTGCGTGTCTCTCATAATATATCTCATGTCTGATCTTGCCTCGGTCCTTCGTCCGATTTCCTCTTTTCCGCGTCCGTGTCCCTTCTCGTACCGCCTCGAGTCGGTGTCGAAGGCGCACTTCCACTCCCGGTGACCAGGTCCACAAAACTCATCCGCCTCACCCTGTCTCTCAAACTCGGAGCGCGAGGTCGATGCTCACCCCTCGCCCGGCCACCAAAAAAAGGGATCTCGTGGTAGATGACTCGGCCGACGTAGAGACATGCGTCGTAGAGGATGGCTAGGATCCAAGGGAGGAGATTGATTACGGCCAGTAACAACTGTTTGATTTCGAAGAGATTGGGTCAGCGAAACTGGTGGGTAGAGAGAAAAGAAAATGCTCAAAAGGACAGACCAAAAACAAGCAAAGACAGTTCTGGGTCAAGGAGAGGGGACGACTTACAAAACCTCGAATGATCCAAGTTTCATAGACGGTCAAATGAGTAGGAAGGATAGAGTACCAAGCCATCCCTTTCCCACCCTCTTTCTCTCTCTAGAAAGGTGTTTTTTGTAAAACTCGGTATTATTATTCTTATAGAAAATCCATTCAACCAAGCCAGTCCGTCACTTTCTTTATCGCAAGCTGAAATTCGTCAAACGGCGACAAGAGCCAACAGTAGATTGGCGTCTCTTTTCCCATTCGCGAGGTTCCCCCCGGTCGTACGGGAAAGGGCGGCAGAGAGAAAAGCCGTCGACGTGCGTGTTGAGGAGTAGTGATAGATAGAGGGTGAGTTGTCTTGCGAGAAAACGCTTTCTTGGTCGGATAGAACGGACGATCGGTTTGGACCCGAAGGCATGTGAGAGAATTACTCGAAAAAGAAGGGCAGGCAATCAACAACTGCAACGTAAGACCTGGCAGGTTCACACAGCCCACACGAAGCAGGATAGAGCCACGAGTACAAACGGGCCTATGCACGTCGCGTTGGGTTGCTCAGCACGGCTCGGAGTAGAGTACAAGTGTCTCTTCTTCAAGTTTTGTTCCTGAGTCAGGAACCCTGAGAACAAGCGAGCGAGCGAGCGAGCGCATGCTTGATTAGCGGGTTCCTCTGCCTATCGAATTTCAGCCTCGTAGCCTTGTCCTGACATCATGGTCCACTGCCCTCCTCTACACTGGTCTGAGAATGAGGTGCTTTATCAGTGTACAGTACTAGGTATCGCATGTTTACAAGGTTATTCCGTAGAGGAAACATCTTTTTGAACATAATTTTATCATTGATCATTCAACAATTGCTCTCATGAGATCTACAACGCCCCCTTTTGAAGCCTAGCATTCCTTATCTGACACACATTGACCTCCCCTGCGTTGTTTCGAAACGATTGAATAGTAGGAAATAAAGCAAAGCCAACTGTTTTTCGGGTACTTCTCATAAATCTCTTTTTTTGTCTTCTTCTCGCCCTTTCTTTTTCTTTCCTGCGAATCTGAAAACCCAACAACGAGAATGATGGAAAATACCTGCCCATACCAGGGAAGTCAACAGGAAATAATACCTTTAGTTTAGATCAACGCCACATGATTGATCCGCATTCGTACATGGCTCGCCTGCAAGATAGGTCCGCCCATAAAAAACTCGACATGTTGAAACAAGATGTTCATGTCCACCGTGATCTCATCAAATCATTACCTTGCGCCTTTTGGAAGCAGTGGGTGTCGATGCTTCGGGAGTTTGAGGTTGAGTAGGATCCCACATTCGTTGCACTGGGGTCACGCCCTTGTAGTGCGAAGAAGTGTAGGGGGACGCGTGATTCTTGCGCCGTCGCTTGTTTGGTGTTGGCGTGGCGAACGGCGAGTTGAACAATTCGACGTGACCTCGCAGCTTCGGTGTGTTGTCAAGCACAGCAAATCTGGCTTCAGCATCACGTCGGAATGCCATGATATTGTTGCTGAAGGGCGATGCCTGATTTCTCACCTCGCCTGAAGCAGAGAGCTCGAGCTTGGGGGGCATGAAGATTGGTGAAGTTGGTGCATCACTGTCATCTGTCTCGTCATCAAACTTGATCACATCGCGAAGGTCCATCACGTCTTCTCCAGTCTCCACGATAGGGCGAAAGTTCTCCTCCAAATCATCTGGGTCGATGGCAAAATCTCCAAGCACAAAGTTTGGGTTGGGATAAAATGCTTCAAGAGGTCCGATAGCCTGGCCAAGATTGGCAGGGTCGTTAATGGCAGAGTTGAGACTCGCCAGCATGATGTCAGCACCTGGAGCTCCAAGAACGCCAGCATTGGATGTGTCAGCATCGCCGGCGTCGCTGTCCTCGATAAGTTCAGCAAAGCCAATGTCCGGGCTAGACGTCTGCGAAGCTCCATAACGACGAGCAAATTCTTCACCTAGCAGATGTGGGTTTGTCATGAGAATGATCTTTCCTGATGGATCGAGAATGCCAGAGGTCTTGTTGCCATCGTCGATGAAGATACCACGAGGAGGGCCTCGACGACGAGGCGTCTTCTTCGATGCCTTCTTGGCAGAAGGAGATGTAGATGGTGAAGATCCCTTCGGGGGCTCAATATCGTGCTGCGTCGGCTGACGAGGTTGAGTTGGCAGACAGTCATCAGTCAGGTCAGCTACGTTTTGTCAGTCACATATACATATGCACAAATGAATGGCAACATACAATCATCGTCGTCGGCCAGACCTATGAATCGCCTCTCTGGAATGCTGGGAACCCCAGATTCTGGAAGTGCTGAAGGAAGCAATGCACGAGTAATGGTCGGAGACTCTGACATACGCGTCAAGAACAGGCTGGGGTCATTGTCTACGGCGAAATGCACATGGCGCTCGACGCCTGTATCACCGCTCTCACTCTGCGATGACGGGTAGCGCTGAATGCTGGCATCGCTGTCATCACCAAAGCCATAAGCGGACAAGCCATCGATCTGGTTCAGAAGAAAGTCTGCGTCGCTATTGCCTTCTTCCGACAACATGGCAAGCAATTCTTGTTCTTCAAGACGGCCTTCGTCCATTTCAGCATCAGAATCGCTGATATCGTCAACCGCTTGATAAATGTCATTTTCGTCATCAGAATCAAACACCTGATGCTCGAAGCGTTTGCGGTTTTCTTCTGGTGAAAGCATAGGGTCGTCATCTTCCTCATAGTAGTCTGCATAGTCACCAAACATGCTGTCGACACTGGGAGCGACAGAGATGTCATCCCTGTCACGAGGTTCTACCTTGCGCCCCGCCCCGTTCAGTGTGCGAGAACGAGACGGGGCCGAGACAGCTGGCAGATCATCTTCATCATCAGCCTCCTCTTCGTCGCTTTCTTCATCCGAAGCCTCGTCTCCCGTCTCGGTCCCGAGGTCAGTCAACGATGACTCCGAGGATGTACTTGCAGTTCGCTTGCGTTTCTTGTTTGTCACTGCTTGTTTGCGCGATGGTTTGTTCTTCTTTGCATTGGGTGCTTGATATGCATCAACTAGACGTTGCTTGAGATTGGGGAATTTGGGTGTAGCCACCACGGGCTGGCGGCCACGATTGCTGCGGTGGTAGAGACGAGACATGGTTCTTGAGATAGTCGTCGGGGAGGGATAAGAGTAGGTATTAGGAGTTGGTGACGGAGAAGTGAGAAATGTGAGAGATGGGTGAGGGTGAGAGAGAGAGGTGAGAAGTCGTCCAAAGCACCTTTAGTCGCTATAGACTCGTGGGTGCTTTCTTTGGTTGTGTGCAGTGCAATTTCGAGAGCAGTGATGTCTAAATGAGCTCCTATGCGGTAGAGCTCCCGAAAGAGATTTGATATCGTAAACGAGGATTTGCTTGGGCTGCCTGGTGAGAAGAGATCGAGAGACCCTCAGACGGACCGAGGGCCTCCCGAGTCACCTAGAACGCAGCGGAGGCCATGAGCAAAATGTGATCCTCGTACGATATGTTGAAATAATGATACTGGTGCACTGAATTAAGAATATGGACTGGCTGGACTGGTGGTTGTGGTGGTTTGGGAGTAGGGAAGAGAGAAAAGAAGAGGAGAGGGAAAAAGAGGTTGACATATGAACTAGTAGTGAGGGCGAACAGACACTGCAGAACTGCCCCCCACCGCGGCCTTTTGGGGCTTTGCGTAGGGCCCTCACACCGCTATTCTCTGACTATCATTTAGGACACTACTCTACTACGCTCTCTGGTTCTCAATTGGTTCGCTATTTGCACGGAATATGTTCCTCTACATCCGGTGTCATGTCGGTGACTCGTACAGCACTTGACTCGACTCATTTGTGCTCCTTTGGGTGGCATGTTGTTGCTCTCGGGCTCAAATGCAAAAATTTTGGTGGAAAAAAAGTTCCCCGTCCAGAGCGGAACTTCATCACGTGCAATCCGGCAATTCCGCCAATGAGAGGAGTGGAAAATCCAAAGTGAGTCAAGGCGCTGAGAGACTAGAGACTCAACGAGTAACGATTGAATTGTATGGCGTAGTGTACGGAGCACAGTCGAGATAAGGGTCCAATGAAGCCCCTCGCCTGCGCTAAACTTCTGGATAATGAAAATGGTGTACAGCATGAGTACTCGTACAGGGTACAGGCCACCTACCAGGCCACCTCTAGCCAGTCACCATCCAACATCAGACCAACCATCGTTCGAATGTGGACGAGGCTGACCATCCATGCATTGTTCATACCGTCAAAATACATCTGGACAATTAATTATTGAGTCACAAGTTGGCCTGGCGCTTTGTTTTTGCTTCTCTGCGCCTTGGAGACAGTCCAGCATCATGCTGGCTGGATGATCCGAGTCAACAATCGACCCCGCCAACCTGAGCCCCTTTCGCCCACCGCCCATCGCCCAGAGCACCCACTGCGTCAATACAACCAGTTGTAAAATCGGAAATCAGACCCAAAACACTACAGAATCGTCTCAGTAGCCCAGAGCAACTCCAGTTCTCCACAATCGACTTTCACTCGTCATAATTACACCCTCCAGTTGTTGTCGTCGCTCGTTAATCGTAACAGGATCGAAAAAGATCGTCGTAGCTCAAGCTTCTTTCTCTTCTCGTTTAGGGAACCGTGACCGGAGGAACAATTGCCGGATCGACTGGCCCCTCCGCCACGGCATCTTCCTTCAGAGCTGCTGCCTTTAGAGCCTTAACCTCTTCGACCCCGGCCTTGACTTCTTCGATGGGCGCTCCAGCTGCTGCTGTTGTAGTTGGAATCGCGCCACCATGTTCGGCTTTGAATTCTGCGTCCATCTTTTCCACTTCTTCTTCTGTAAGATTGCGCTCCTTCTCGAGTCGCACTTCTTTTCCTCTCTTGTGACAGTACCAGAAAACGAAGAGCAACACTTTGCCAATGATGTTAGCATCGGGGTCCAACGCCGAAAAGTTGGAAAGAGTGCCACTTACCAAATAGTGCCAGCGACCATAGCACGTTGGCTCCCATAAAGGCCGGAAACCTTGCCCGCAAGTAGCCGATGATGGAGCGAAGCATTCCCGCAATCGCAGCCGGCTTGCCTGTCAATTCTTTGAGCGATGGTGTCTTAAACCCAAGTTTCGAAGCCGCTGCAGCAGCTTTGCCAGCATTTCCCACGTTCATACCACTCTTAGAAGCTCTCTCCGCTGCAGCTGCCATGATTTCCGGAGCAAGCCCTTTCGTCATCGTCTCTGGCAACTTTTCAATGAGCTTCTGCAGAAACGCCGGCAAGGAATTGAACGTCTTTTGCAATTGTCGATCGCCATTCGTCAGAAGCTTTTCCAGATCATCGTAAGCTGTCGGCACTCCGTTGATTAGATCTTTGAAGACGAGGTTGAATTTCTGAAGTAGTTCTTGAGTCTCATCACTAATGGAGAAGACGCGATTGTTGATGGCAGCCAGGTTGAGCCTTTCGAGGACAATGGTCATGTCCTCCTCTTCTCTCTTGGCTTCCTTGACCTCTTCACTGTCTTCCTCGTCCGCCTTTTTGAGGTTAGCGACAATGTCGTCGAGTCCGGCGGCAGTGGCTTCACGTCCCTGTTGCCGGATCTCCCGACTGTCGCGTCGAAGCCAGCTCCATGTGGCCTTGGATTTGGAAGGCGCAGATGCGGTGGCATCTGCACTTCCCACATCATCCTGAGTCATTAAGGGCTCTTGACTAATCTCATTTGGCGTTTCTGGCAGAGGAATATTCTGAGCGCCATCCATAAGGGCTGTCTGAGCATCCTTGATCGATGCCATCACATCCGGCCGAGCAGGCAGGGGAGGAGGATTCTCATCAGCAGATGTGAGTCGATCCAGGAATTGTTCATCTTCCTCGGAAAGAACAGGAGTCTCGGACGGCTTGGACGTGGCCAAATGGGCCTTGGCCTTGATGTAATTGATATACTGCATAGCCATGGTTGGCCAACGATAAACCTACCAAGAAGGGTTGCAGGAGAAAGGGGACTTAATTACGACAAGGTAGTAAGTAAAGAGAATAGGTATAAAAGAAGAATAGAATAAAGGCTCTTGCGACCGAAATGAGGTCTATGCAATTCACCTGGATTGAGGATGGTGTAGGAGGAGGAGAAAGAGTGGGAAGAGCGGAATGGTGGTTTGCGCCACGACAACGTCATGGCCACAGTTCAAGTTTTAGGGACATTTTGTCTGCACTGCCACCACTACAGGCCACATCCCTGCACGGTTGCCAGTATTTAGTCAAACATAATATCATCTTCTGCTAGTCCTAATGTTGCGAGCACATGTTATAGAAAGTGGGTTCACCAATAGAAACATGTAACGAAAGGCGACTGTACTGCAGGCGATAAATTGTTAGAGCCTCGTATTTGGCATGACGAGAGAACATCCCCGATATTGTAGATATTGTAGATGTTGTAGATATTGTAGATATTGTAGATATTGTAGATGTTGTAGATATTGTAGCGACTTGCTGGTAGTGACCAGAGCACGAGGTCGACAAAAACCAACTGCTTATGTACCTACCTAGGTCCTGAATGACTCTACAGCGACATTCGAGGTAGTGAAATTAAGGCAAAACATGCAAAGCAGCAGAGGCATCAGATGTGGTCACCTCGCACTTCACTGCCCCGTCACCCAACAACAAATATATGTGGCAGCACGCGTTCTCACCGTCAATTTATCACTTTTATTCTTGAAATCTCTCTTCTTTGCATCCTCTTCATGACTAGGAACCTCGCGTTGATTTCTCAGCTCCTTCTCTTTCACAACGACATCCAGCATACCTTGATTGTGAACGGAGCGACAACATGAATCTAGGTGCGCAAGCCATCATTCCTATGAGACCTAGGCCCAAGCCAACCAATTACCCACGCAAACGCGGCATCCCCGTTGTCGTCACAAAGCAGAGTAAATGTCCACTACCGTACTTTGCTCATCAACAGCTCGATCTCGCGTACTTTCCCCGAGGTAACGTCCTCCTCAACCACGGCAATCTTTGGGTGTAGGGCTAAAAGTCTTAGATATCGGTCTTCCAGTGGGTCGTCCCAAGGCTGAAAATGGCGACAATGCCGCCTGGGAAGATGACGATAGCGACAATGGTGCTGATCTCGAATCAGATGCAGGAGAGGCAAGTAAACCGCTCGAGTGTCCGAAAAGGAACCACCCCTTAACAGCTGTTTAGAGACCGGCACGGAAATCCAAAGCTCGTCGCAAGACTGACTTTATCGGCAGCGATATCAAAGCTGCTGATGTCAAGAGCATGAAGATGCGAGGTGGCCGTCCCGCGATTGCCAAAAAAGTGACGGCGGATCTCGACTCGGACGATGAACTGATTGTTCGTATGAAGGAGGCACGTTTCTTGGAGAGAGATATTGCGCAGGCCCTTGTCGACCAAGGCCGCATCGCATACAACCCAAAAACCATTGGTACTCGCTGGAGACGCATCAAAGCCAAACTGCAAAAGAGACAGGACGATCTGTTGGATGCAGACTTGACTGACTGGCATGATGGAGATGTACGTGCGACTCACCTACCACACTTCGACACCAACTGACAAGGCCCTAGGACGATGTTCTACTTCAAGCTGTAATCAAGGCGGATGCAGAGGTCGACAGACTCAAGGCTGAGATCGATAACCGAAAATGGCGCATGGTAGCTGACTGCATGAAGAACATGAAGGTGAGAGCATTCTGTCGTGCGGCGTGCTTGGATTAATTTGTATCAGCCTGTCATCAACTTCTCCCAGAATGCCTGTCATTCTAGGTACGACGCGCTCATGGCCGGAAATGCCAAACCTACTCCCGAGTCTATACCCAACCCAGGCCCTGAAGTTCTGGAGCGGATTCAGTCTCGTATCAACAAAGAAGCTAGACTTGCCAAAGATCAACAACCCGATGTGCAACAGGCGAATATCGCAGGCAACGCCTGGAGTTCTCGTCAGCGTCACTATTTTTAGTGAGGTTGCGATCACCCAGTGAACCTTGCGAGATGTGCTGATCAAGGTGGAAGGAAGGCTCTTGAGCATCGTTGCCATGCATAGATTGATCTAAACGGTGGGTGCGTTGTTGCCATCTTTTCGGGGCCTTGAAATGCCTACAGGAGCGAGCATTCGATACTTTGAGATTTCCACAGCGAAGAACTGGCGGACAAGAGGGTGCGGCTGGTTACGTTGGCTGGGCCATCTGATGCTACGAGAAGTGGTCATTCTGTGTATGTACAGCGCCAAACAATTGAGTCTGGAGGAAGACATCTTCGAATGAGGATGCAGAACCTATGACATGCGGCTGACGCGCTTTTTGGAGACTTTCGACGCGTGCACTGAATATTGTGGTCATCTGACCGTGTCAACAATGATGAATCTTGCATCAAGCTAAACGGGGTGTCTTCATCTCTTCCCGTCCCCCTTCGACTCATACTGTTCCTCCAAGCCCTCGGTAAGATGCACAAGTGCCTGGAATCTGCATGCAGCAGGTCGATCGTGATTCGGCCACGCAGCATCGTTTGTATGGCTGCCTTCGCCAAGGCTCCCAAGCGCCCGCGCAACGCTCGGTAGGGTATATATTGTATCAGCCTCAGGACCCTTTCCCGCTTCTTCCTCTTCGCTTCTTCACGCACCGAGCAGGCAAATTCTACACGCTTTTGGTCATCAACTGTCCAAACCCGTCAAGTTCTCTAGTGTGGTCTTCATTGGCTGTCCGGCTTCTTTCGTCCGAATGAGGCTGGCAGGCGAGGGAGTCATCCTCGAGAACTTCGCAGCTCCGACATCACATGGTCCTTGTGTGTGAATCAAGCGTCAAACCCAGAAAACCTATCACGCTCTTTACTCCAGTCATAGGTTCTTCAGCCGTTCTTTCTTCCTCTTCCCACCCCGTTCGTTGATTTCAGAGTACTCGACAATCGTTTTCCCATGCGCTCTTTCGACAAGATGTTCAAACGATCATTTAATACCCGCGATGGTCGCATCATCAAGTCGAAACCCATCAAGAATACTTATCCCGAACATGTGAAGAGAAAGATGCAGGACACAGTGGACGAAGGCTCGGCGGTGGCAAGGTAGGCAGAAGATCCCGACCAAGCGCAGTTAGTCAATCACTGACACAGACCGTCCCTTAGTACACTGACGAGTCCCATCGTTACTCTCGTGGTGGGTCATGAACAGCGTCTTTTCGCCGCTCATGAAGACGTCCTCTGTCATTCCGCCTACTTCGCTTCCGCCTTGAAAGGCAACTTTCTGGATGGCGGCTCGAAGCGAGTGGAACTGCCCGACGAAGAACCTGAAATCCTGTCCTGTGTGCTTGAGTTTCTGTACAAGGGTGACTACTATCCACGCTTGCTGCACAACAAGCGCCGAAACACTTGGGATCTCGAGGATGCAGTGCAGGATCTGAAAAATGGTGGTCGCGGAAACGCCGCTTCGACAATCTTCATTCCTGACGTGGGCGATATCCTCCGAGATACCGTCATCTACTGCGCTGCCGACAAGTATGGCCTGGAGGAACTGAAACTCCTTGCTCTTCGCAAGCAAGGCCTACAGTCCGGAATCCAGGTCGACGTGATCTTACGATCTGCTCGGTACGCGTACCAGAACACGCCGGACACCGAATCGCGCCTCCGCGCTCATTACCTTGCTCTGATCATTCGAAGTCGCAAGACTTTCAAGAGGAGTGGAACCATGCAGAAGGAAATGGAGCATGGGGGCAAATTGTTTTTCGACCTCTTTGTGGCCATGTGCAACCACATCGACGACATTGTCGAGATCAGGTAAGACTAAAAGGATTACTTGCTGCTTTACTTTGCCTTGCTTTGCGTGGCGTACTTGATATGTTTTGACTCTTACTATCGCTCTTGCAATTTGTGTCTGTTGTGCCCAACAGCTTACCTGTGTCCTCTATACAGCAACAGCCGTTCTCCCAAGGTCATCTGAGTGGTTTCGCCCATACCACCGAGACAGGATCGACATTGGTGCTGACGTAGGAGAGTAAATGTTGTTTCTGGCAGATTGTGTTTGGAACAGGGTTGAACAAGTCACCGACGGACGTGCGACTGGGTTCAACAAGAATAGAAAACTTGCTTTGATAGCATTTTTTCTTTTTTGCATCAACTCCGCTTCTCTCGAGGTTTGGCCGCCAACTTAACCAAATGGTTCATCGAAACCCTACTCTTTCTAATGAGTCCACAGCCTTTCATTAGGGTGTGTGACTGGCGCAATCTGCCTTCTTTCGGCTCTTTTTTGGAACAATGGTCAAAACTACACACATAGTTTGCGACTACAATTCGCAACTCCTTTGTTTGTATCGATTAGTTTCTCGACTCGACGTCGACCGTTCTGCTGATATATGGGGAAACTGCCTTTTCATTTCTGGTCTTGATGATTCGGAGATGGAAAGACCTCTTGTGATCAGATATAGGAATTTGAGATATTCAGCCACCTCTACCTGTTCTTCGCTTTCTTTTTCCATCTTTCTCATGATCATTGACACTTGAACAGCAAGAGGCACGTGCATGGTTTTTGTGAGCCCTGAAGCATGTGAAATCATGTTCCTGGCCTCAATAGCCTACAAATTTCCCTTCACTATCAGCATTTGCACCTGCATCACTTTCTCCCATTTCATCTTCAAAAAGCACATCGCTCATCTATCACTTGTTCATTCCTATCGCTGCGCATCTGCTTCGCATCACTTTTATATCATTTGCCTCTTGATCATCATACTGTACACATTACCTTCTTCTCATTGATATCTTCTTCATTCATTCTGTCTCTTGCTTCGGTTTCCTTCAATATCCCTATTGCTCTTACACATAGCACAATGTCCAACTACTTCGACAAGTTACCATCACCACGGACAGCAGAACGTACACGACGTCGTACGAATTCTATCACGCCATCGCCGCCGCTATCACAGTTCGCCGCTGGACACCGAGCAAACCAAGACACTGACACCGAAGCCCTCTTCTTCGCTGACCCATCTCAGCCCGACCCAATGGTTAAAGGACCACATCACCACAGCGCCGAGTATCATCGCCGCCGCCGAAATCACCCATACGCCTCGCCTCCGAGATCACAACCACAATCGCAACGACATTCGTTAGGACAAATTCCTACAAGCCCTGTCGGCCAGAGTAAGAATGACGTCCATGTTCACTTCAAGACCGAAGCGGAGCAGGAGTCCATCTCACGCATCCCCATTGACGAGCGCGTCTCGATCTTCGTGGGCCAGCATAACCAAATCTTCACGGTATCTTTGGAAAGTCTGGACAAGTCGCCTGTCCTGAAATCTCTAGTGTCTCGACAAGGAGGAGAGTACAACGGCGGCAGCAAAATCAATATCAATAGCAGTCGCAGTGGTAGCGGCACCGGCGCCGAAGGCACATTCATCATGCACCCCAAACTCACAAGTATCGAGCCGGACCACTTTGCTGCTGTTCAACAGTTTCTCCTGGCCGACGAATACATCCCTGCCATCGTGTCCAACTATGCTGGAGAGGACGACAGTAGTGACAAAAGTGTCCTCCTACCCAAGACGCTCGACGGTGTCGACAGCCCACAAGACTACCGAAGTGAGACAATTCGAGCGGCACACCTGTACGTCCTGGCGAAACGGTTGGGAATGGCCAGTATGGGGCAGCTCGTCAAGAGGAAGATCACAGAGTGCGGGTACGCAACGGCCTCGGTGGGTGTCAAATGTTTGCTCGACGTGAGTATGGTGGTCTTTTCGCGTCCGGACGATGCGGACGGTGGGATTTAAGTTGTACAACAATCATCTACCCCGAACCACAGCCAAGGAGCCAATGCAAACAAGAGGAAGAGGAACAACCACAACAGTAATACCAACGCGAAAGACCAGCTTTATAACGGACGCAGCGATGACACAGACGCACTTGAAGAATGGCTGATAGGTGTTCTCGCCACACGTTTCCAAGCCATGATGATCTCACACGCCCAGTTGTTCTTTAGAGTCGCAGGTCATGGGGCTGCGGTTCGGCGACAGTTTCAGAGAAGAATCCTGGAGAGACGAATGGAGGCGTTGAAGACGCTGGGCGACGCGGTCTTGATTGAGGATGACGAGTAATTCGGACACATCTCATTGCTCGTCTTGAACATGCCGTCGAGGAGATCGAAGATAGCATTGATGACAGGAAGTGGTGTGGCAGAGGGGAATAGGATATAGGTGGGAGGCTTTTGCATCTTCGAGGCAAATTCAGTGGTAGGAATGTGGTCAAGGCTCGAATGGATCATGAGTTGAGGGATCACTGGAATATGGAGACTGGTTATCTGGAGGGATGCTTTGGCGCAGATTCTGCGAAAGAAAACGAAGAATTTGGATTGTCGTGATAATGGATATTCTGGAATCTGCTGGATTCTCTTGACTCTTGACAGATATGATGACCTTTAATTTCAAGCATAGGAACGAATAATTCACATTGCCGGTTTGAAGTATCAGACAGGTGATATAGAAATTGATCGACCTGGTAGTATTGCTGTCAGTGTCATGATTCGTCGATTGGATTGTTACCTAATGGGAGGACAGGAAATGTATGTGCTTGTAGACAAGACAAGGTATGCAACTTGAGTAAGACTATAGGGCCCAATGTGAAGGTACATGTACCAAGGACGTTTGCCCATGATTGTGCATTCTTCTCCGTTACCTGGCAGCGAGGCCATCATAACGATGAAAAAAAGAGTCCTAACAGATGCAAAGCCTAAAAGAAAAGAAATTCAATCAGTAAAATGTCAACAACGTCTGGAGGAAAGAAGGGAAGAGATGATGATCCAAAAAGAAAAACCCCTTGTCACAACTTGAAATGCTGTGATGGTTGGTGGTGATGGCAATGATCAAACCAATGAAGGTTTGATCAACCTCGAGCCCATAGTCATGGCAAGAAAATGGTCTGCACCTAACAATGCAAGGTAATACTTGTCCCGAGAGAGAAGTGTTGCCCTTTTTTCCTGCATGCCTTACAGTAAGAGGCCTCACTTCGGCAAGGAAGTACTTTTTTTTTTGCATCAAAATATTCCTGGATTGCCATCATCATGAGAAGAACCCCCCGCAGCGAATCCCCCCCGAAGGAGCTAAAGACCACCAGCGAGCCGTAAGGACAGTCATCGGAGGGAATAGCCTTAGCTAAAAGGCGCATGCAGGTCGAGGAACATCCAAACACCTACTTGGGTGCAAACAATGCCGAGCAGTGATGCCGTCAAAACGGTACCCCATCCTAGTCACGACCCCCTCATCAGCTGGGACAAGACATGGCGTCACACTGATACCCTTTTGCGAGATGACTTTTTTCTTTTTGTTTCGAATTTCGAAAGATGAAAAACCGAAAGTGAAAAAAAGGAAAAAGGCTCGAGGTTTTTTGTCCCTTGTCAGCGTCGGGAACTGGTAATCTCGATCGATACATCAGAGACGCAAAAGACCGAGAACCCTCACCAGCAAGTGAAAAGAAATCTCGGATTCTCTCTCTCTCTCTTTTCCTCTTCTTCATACCTCCGTCACTCCTTTGTCCCGGAAAAGGGAAAGAGAAGGACAGGAGCGGAAAAAGAACAAAAAGAAAAAGAAAATCAACAAAATTTGTGTGTAGCTGGGACCATCTCTATCTCCTTTTGCCAATGGGGAGACCGGACACACTGGAGCAAGATTTGATGTCTATCATGTCGAAGCCAACCCAGGAGAGATTCGAACTCTCACTTCAGTACACCTACCAAGGTAGGCAACTGCGTCATAACCATACTAGACCACTGGGTTGGAAGACCATAGTGTGTGTGAGCTAAACCAGATGCCCGAACGAGACGTGAAGAGACAAAAAAAAAGAAAAAAGAAGAAGAGAAAATCGAGGGAAGGGCAGGTACTTGTAGAAACTTTTTGCGGGCGGTGAGGGAAACGCTGGAGAAAACGGGCGGTGACGTGTCAAGGTAGGCAGACGCGTGGAGGAAAAAGTCTTGAGGGAAGAAAAAGTCATCGTTCAAGAGGTCGGCGTTAATGTCTTGAATGATCATTGAAGTCACAGTGTAAGATTGAGGTTTCTTGGTTCAATTCAATAATGACAGCGCGACGAGGCTGTAGCGTAGTGTTGGCAAGGCTGCGTCTCCTCAATGCGGACAATTCTTCCCGGTGTGGACTTCTCACCAAAGTGTGTTTGCTTTGGATCGGCCTCCCATTCGGCATCGTTCATTTCGAATTCAGTCAATGGCAAGGGAAATGATGACATGACTCTCTGTACCTGACTCATGCCTAGAGCAACCGGGACGATATTTGCCCCAAGCACGGTTTAACGCGCCAAAGTTGTGTGGATGGGCTTATTTCAAGATGAATGCAAGGTGGATCGATTTGATCTACAGTTCCTCTGGTTGTTGTCTAGGCTATGTGCTCATCTGATATTTGCTTTCTACAGGTCAAACAGCTTCATTACGGCTTCCGTGTAATTGCAGCTTATTCCCGCTACCTCCCATTACAGCTCTTACAAAAGAAGAGCAACTGCAACTCCACCCAACAAGCTGCTGATTCCAACACTCAATGGCATTGCTGCAACACCAGTGTAAGTAGAGCTTGCGGCGCCACCAGTGGCAGATGCCGTGCTCGAAACGCCAGGCCCGGATGTGGAGGTCGCATTCGAGACGGCGAACGCAGGCACACCGTCTCCATCGGTGCCATTCCGAGGTGGAGCAAAGCCGGCAAAAGGATTCAGGACATTGTCAATGAAGATGATGACACCTCCAGCGGCCGTGAGGTCGGTATAGCTGACTCCTGCTTGATTGATGTACCATTCCTCATCAGGCGTCATGGACACAGTCAAGTTCTTTCCTTGCAAGGTAGTCACTTGAGTTACTTCTTCCAACTGCTCAAAGTCCCAGACTTTGCCAGCGACGACATGGTATCGAAGAACTTCAACTAGTTCCTCGGTGCTCAGCTTTGACAGGGCATCCTCGACGGCGTCGAACCCATCATTGACAGGGACAAAGTATGTTGCATCATGAAGTTGGTCAAACTCCTCTTTCAGTCCTGCTTTTTCCAGCGCAGCAACAAATGAACTGCCGTTGAAGTCGCCCGAGGTGACGGTCTCGGACATGGCCGGGGGGATTTGCAGAACGCCATCGATGACATAGATCCATCCCTGATCAAAGGGAATGGATGTGTGGCTGGCCTCCGGTTTATAGTCATTGCCTCCATAGAAGCCGACCAGGTCTTCATCATCGTCCCAGTAGAACGCGACGTGCTGTCCACCAGTCACGTTGGTGTAGTTGCTCGAAGTGAGGAGTGTCGGTGCAACAGTATAGTCTGTGATGTTGCCGTAGCCGCCGTTGATGACATGGTAGAGAAGCAGGTTCAGGAGATAGTCGGTGCCGGCGTCTTCGAGGGCTTGTCCGCGTGGTCCAGCTAGAAGCTCCGCAATGGCAGTGTCATTTGGGGCGAGAACGGTAAGATTTGTCTTTCCAGATATAGCTTCTAGGAAACCAGGGACCTGTCCAACGACTTCACCAATGGTGGAAGTGCCGTTCGTCGAGTTGAGGACCGTGACTAGGTCACCTGACTGCGCAACAGCAATTCCTGCCAGGGCGGCGAGGAGAAGACCAATGACTGTCATTTCTACGGCTTGATGAACTTGGGAAGCTTCAAAGGTTCGAAATCTGCAACAGAAATGGAAAGTCACGACGAGATATGGGACGAAAAGGAGGAGGAAGAACGGGGGCAGCACGTAATGTATTTGAGCAATTTTGAGCAAGACCCTGCGGTCTGAGGCAATGAAACATCATCACATCTCTTCATCGCTCCAGGATCAAGGACCAGAACCAGCATGCCGACAAAGGAGAGATGACAAGCGAGGACTCAAGCCGCCAGCCGGTGCTTTCGAAGCGTGACCATGAAAAATTGGCTTGACCTTGGATGGAGCTTTTCTCACGAGAAATCACTCTAAAGGATAAGAGTCGGTGTGAGTGTTCTTGTTGAAGCTGGCCTTGCCAAAAATGACTTAGGTCTCGAGTAGAGTTATTACCTGCCTCGCCTTGAGGTTTTCTTCTTTTCACCTTCGGAGGGGTGTGGGAGAGAGCCTCAAATGTCCGAACCTCTTCCGGGGCAAGTGCTTAGAACCTCAAGCTTTACGCGCCGAAACCGGATTGATAGCTTGATAGGGAGGGAAGAAACTTGGCACGCAAGCCACCGAGTACCCATGATCACGAGAAGAGTGAAGTTGCAGAGAAGAACAGAGAAGAAAATGGACTGTTCTGGCCTTAGGCTGGACATTAGGGTTTTTCTGGCAGAAATTATCAGATAATCATTATCTGATAAGATTAGACATCGATCCGCCGATAAAGAATCCACAACGACCAACGCACGGCCAGAAACATGTATCGACAACGGCCAACCATGCGTTTTGGGTAGTCGCCTACATCGCGCAAATATTCTCCAGAAAATCTTGGGACACTCCACCTGACCGGTCGACCTCGATATCGCGGATTCATTCTTTCTCAGTCCACCTGCCGATTGCAAGATGGATCACCATGTGCGGTGGTCCCCGGGTCTCCAGCCTCCCACTGTGGTACAAGCCTGGCTCGTTCCACAAAAAATCCCTGCCTCGCTCGAGCGGAAGATCGAGGAAGTCGCTGAGAACCAGGGTCATCGGCAGCGTCAGTTGCCCGATACAATGAATGAAGCACGAGGAAAGTTCCACAACATCTGATGCACGATGCACTCGGCAAGAGCCTGGCCACGCTGCAGCCAAACAAGACCACACGGGAGAAATAGTCACAAGATCCGCTGTCACTGGAATAGCCACCAAGAACACACGAGACGTTCCCTTGGACAAGCTCATGGAAACTTGTGATTCTGCCCCTCCTTGATAGACTGGTAACAAGCAGCCTTGGCTGCGGTATTGAGCCTCACGCTTTACGAAAAATGTCGTCTGCACAAAAACCCTTTTTGGCAGATCATACGTCGATCTACGCTAGTAAGTTTTATAGCAAGACCAACAGCATTGAAGTCTAATAGCGAGGGTATTTGTCCGGTATCGGTGTTTCTGACAGTGCTCCCCTGTGGTGGAGATCCCTTAAAGATTTTTTGCTGAAGTCGTGTCAAAGCGTAACAGTGTAGCACAATATGCTATCTGTAACCACATTTCATTCGCACAAGGCCCCAGCGAGGTGCATACTGGCCATCCCAGGCAAGCGAGAACTTGAACCTTATAGCTAGTGAACAATTAGTGGGAATCCTTCCCCATCACACCACTGGCAAGAGTCTGGAATGGGACATGCAGAGCCGACGAGAATCTCAATCGGTTCTTTGCAGATCTGGGAGAGGGTCGCATACAGTTGTGCAATGGGTATGCTCGGGAAGCATGTCCCTCGCGCGTAGGTATGTTCCCAGAGCAGTTTTTTTGCGCATTTCCAGCCCACCGCGGCGGTAAGTATTATATTGTCTGGTAATCCACGCATCTCTACTCGAAGGGTCTCATCTGTCACAGTTTTGGTCGCCTTCTGATACTATTGCCAGCTTGAACCATCCCGACTTTCGACATGAGGGTTTCCGCGCTCCTTCTTGCCCTCTCGGGCTTGTCTCTTGTCTGGGGTAAGCCTTCTGACTGCGTAGAGGGCCTTAGAACAGCTCTTGCAGAGGTCAAATTCAATGTCAGTGATGCAGAAGATTACTGGGGGAATCTGTGCGTCAAAGACATGATTGTGAGATCAATGTGGATTGCAGCAAAGCTATATGTACGTGTACCTTTCCCTTCCAGTCTATCCTGCTCAAACCGGAAAATGTCCCGTATCGCACCAACCAGTCAAAGTAGCGTTCTGATATGCTGTAGTGCACTCCTGTCGAAATCATAGCGGGCTCAAAAGCATTCGGAGATGAATGTGTGGAATACGGCTCGGTCGAGTTGACGCCGTACTCTAAAATGCTTCCTGATCTCACAGAAGACTATATCAACTCCCTTCCTCTTGTTGAATACAGTGACATTGAGGCTGGTACTGTTTGGAATACATCTATTCAACTGTCAAAAACGGTGGTGAAGGCTGGAGTTGGAACTTATGTATGAGTTCCTGCAGCCCACGACTCGCTTAGTATCTTTCGATTAACGAACAGCTAGGGTATCTTCAACCTTGAATACATTCTTCACGCAAGATACGGGTGCAGTTTTCTCTTCTTGCCCAATCCCTTTCGTGGAAGAATACTTTACTGATTCATTTGTATAGCTGGGCTATATATGGATTCTGGGGAGGCCTTCTTCTCATTGGAATCATCAACCGGTTCATCACACATTTCACCCAGTCTCGTCATATCAATGTCTCATCCGATCTGGAGGGAGGCGAGATATCAAAACAATCAAATTCCGTTACCGCTATCAGTTCGATCCACCACTGGTTCAGAGCGCACATCATCATACCTGCGACGTACGGTTCGTATCACAGTCGGCCGCTGCTGTGGTCGACCATCCCTACACGTATGGAGACGATAGTCGTCTCGTGCTTCTACGTCATGACATTCATCTTGTGTTGTGTCGGCTATTATATTATCTACCCAAATTTCTAGTACGTTCTTGCTTCTGCTCCCTTACTTTGGCCTCCACTGACCTTACCATAGCTATACGAAAGCACAGCAAGGCTGGCGGTATATTGGCGATCGCACCGGCATTCTTTCATATGCTTGTCTGCCCTGGCTGTGGCTATTTTCTGGAAGAAACAACGTCTTTTTGTGGTTGACCGGTTGGAGCTTCGGGACATTCAATATCTTCCATCGCCACGTTGCCCGCGTTGCCACTATTTTGGCCATCGTGCATTCAATCAACTGGTCTGTTTTGGAAGGTGGCGGTAAGTACACTCGCATCGTTAGAATTGACATTGTCATTGACAAGATATCAGCTGGATATTTTGCCGAGTCATGGAAAGAACAATACTGGTATATGGGAGGCATGGTAAGCTAATTCCCACCGATCTCGGCCAGGAATAATCGTACTGACCCGAGACAGGCCACTATTACAATGAGTTTGCTCCTGGGGTTCTCTGTGATGTGGTTCCGCGTCAAGTCTTATGAAGTGTTTCTCCTGATTCACATTGCACTTTCTGTGATAACGCTTGTTGGTTTGTTCTAGTACGTGTGATTCCCCTGTGCTCATGAGCAGATTCTGACATCCTTCCGACAGCCACACAAAGATCTTCAATGGCGAGTACGATGGATATCTCTGGCCCCCAGTGGCAATATGGTGCTTCGATCGAGCAGCTCGTATTTTCCGATGGCTTTACTGTAACATCCATGTGAGATCGAAATCTGTCTTGACAACCAAGGCTTTGGCGACCTACCATAAGGACGGCGACTTTGTCAGACTCGAAATTGTCCCTGGCTCTGATTTCCTGAAGCCAGGACCTGGTCAGCACTACTATCTGTACCAACCGCTAAAGTGGAAAGGCTGGGAGAACCATCCTTTCACCTTGGCATCATATGAGACAATTGGGAGAGCTGGTGCAACGGCAATCGTGGAAGCAGATGCTCCAAAGGAGGCTGCGGAGAAAGAAATCCAAATCCATCCTGGCAGCTCTGGCTCCAGCACTCCTTCGGAGAGTGTTCCCTCACAGTCACAACAAGAAGTCACCGTCTTCCCTGACGCAGCAGGTCAGCAGAAACTCACCTTCATTGTACGCCCATTCGGCAGTTGGACGAGGCGGCTTAAGGATGAATGCCTCAAGTCACCAGATGGGGTCATCACGCCCAAAGTCTTCATCGAAGGTCCTTATGGCGAACGAAGCCCCCTCCCCTCGTATGAGACCGTCATTTTCATCGTCGGAGGCAGTGGCATCGCTGGAGCACTACCGTACATGCAACAACATATCAGAGCCAGAAACCAAAGTGCTGAAGATACTCGCGACGGCAAAAAGGTGACGACCATCACGAGAGACATACATCTCGTCTGGACCGCGAAGCAATCTGCCATGATTCGTGATGTGGCGGCACGAGAGTTACAGCCCTTCCTCGGACGCGAAGACATCCACTTTAACTTACATGCCACCGCCCGCAAGGAGGTCGTCCATGGTAGTGACTCAGACAGCCAAGTCAGTTCTGTGATTGAGGCGAACACAAAGCTGGCTCCTGTTATGAGTGCCACTGGGCAACTCGGCATAACATATGGCCGCACTGATATTAAAGCATGCATTTCGGAGATCATCGACGAGGTCAACAATGCCGGGTCGAAAGGTGGTAGAATCGCCATCCTCACATGCGGGCCTGCAGCTATGGCGGACGATGCCAGAGCTGCGGTGCATGTTGCTCTGAAGCAGGGCAAGAGAGGTGTTGAGTACTTTGAGGAGACATTTGGGTGAGTTATCCTTCATTTACGGCTTTTTTCATCATGATTGATGCTAACGGAAATCACAATCAGCTGGTGATGGAAAATGTGTTAGAAAGGAAAACCCCCGTATTCGTACTCGTACTCGTTTGGACAACGCCCATGAAGGACATAGATGGACACGTGCTCTCAAAGCCTGTCGGAACGGATTATCTATTCGGAGGAACAGGGGGTCGCATATGGCGCACCCAATCAAGTCCAGAGTATCGGCCTCAAAATAGAACAACCAATCAAGGCTCCCTTTACGCGCCTGCGCTCGACTTCGTCTCGTTCGTTTCTTTCGCTGCATCTTCGCTTCCTCATCTCACCATTGGTTTTCGTTTCGCCAATGACTGTTCATGCCGCCATTTCAGATGTGATAGATCTGGACAACTTACATTTCCTGCTATCATTAGGTTTTAGACGCCGGCCAAGGCACCTCTTCTCCCAATCCATGCCGATTGGATGCATGTCCTGCACATGGAGCCATCCCTCCTTCGGCTCGTTGAACCTGCAGGACTGGCTCCTACTCAACATGCTCTTTGCTGACCCTCTTCTTAGGATGTCCTTTCTTCTCTCTTGTTCTCGTTCTTCTTGTTGTGTCCTCGCCTTCATTTTCTTTCTCTGCCCGGCTGGTCCATGGTTTTACGTTACTGCGTTGCTGCTGTTTACGTTTTGTTTCATTCTGCTATCGCCTTCGGCAGCAGGTCTACCACTTCGGCCGTTCTCTCTTAGCCCGATACTTGTACGGTGTGACGGTACGCAGAAGACCAGCCTTGCACTATGGCTTCAGCACAAGGCTTTTCCCTCTTTCCTACGACCGTGCCCAAGATCGCCATTCCGAACCCGCACAAGAAGAACCCAAGCTTGCATAGAATCAGCATTGTCGCTTCGCCAGAGAGTGTTGTCTCGAATGCCGAATCGGTCGTGATCAAGATGGAGCAAGAACAGCCTCCCCTGCCTCGACTTCCGGCGCACCTGGATGAGCGAAGAGACTCGTCTCCCTCGCCAGAAGACATTGGACGAGCAATCACCACCAGTTCTCCCATTGACGGCAAGACTCCCACACAGCCGTTCGCCCCTTCGACGGATCTGGCAAAATATACACCTTCCTTGTATCAGTCTCCCCAAATAGACCACTCATCGCCGCAGGCCTCCTTTTCTCTAGGCACTGGATCATCAACGACACTAGTCCAGGTCCAAACGCAGACCCAAACCCAGACTAAGACACAGATAGCCGTCTCCATCAAGTCTCCAATCGATCCATCGCCAATCGTGCCTATCAGGTCCATGTTCCCTACCTACAACCCGTCTGTGCCATTGACGAAACAACCCTACATTCCCCAACGCCCAATTCCGGCTCACCTGTCTGGCATCACTCCCTTTGGTGCTTTCTCTCGGGATGATTATCGGACCAGTCTGTCTCTCCCATTCGCAGCTTCGGTCCAGAGATCAGCACCACCGAGCATCATCAATTTTCCTTCCGACGTCATGAGTGTAAACTACGGACCTCGTATTTCAACACAGCGTGATCTCGAGAAGTTATGGGAAGCATCACATGGGACGGAACCGGATGCGGCCATCAAATCCTTCACGCTTGAACTGGCAAGGTAGGTGGTGTTGGTGTGTGGGTGTGTGGCGGAAAATAACGCTGACGGACAAACAGAACAGAAGAAGCAACGTTTGTTTTTGGTTCTCACCCCTCTTTACCGTTCTATACCCTTCAAACATACGACACGAATGAGATCGCGGTAACCAAAACCTGCTCACGAAAAGCCACCTCTACGCGGGATGTTGTCTTGTGTCCCTTGGAGCCACCTTCCCGGCGTCAATCTCCCAACGATGGTCTCGTTGCCTTCATCTTCCCCAAACTCGCAGCTATGCTTGCCATCAATCAATCTGCAGCTCTGGCTCGCGAGCATAACCTCGCCCCAACAGATCGTGACGACATAGAAGCTCAGGCTGTTCGTAGAGCTGCGAAACAAGAAGCTTGCTCTTTGCGTTTCAATGCTCATGGCGGCTTCTACGAACTCGAACATCCTGCCATCGGTCGCGGGTCAATGGGCGGAGAATTTGCGACGAATACCCCAACCCCTGTTTCTCCGACCACCGTCCGCAGCATGACCGGCAAACCTGTTCTGCACATTTCAGTGTCGCTCGAAAGTTCGCTTCCAACAATATATGTTGTGGACCCGAACGCTGCCCAACGTACCGGAGCGGGAACTCCGCTAGCCTCTGCCAATTCTGGAATCAGAAGACTTTCCACGATGCCTCAGGTTGACTCTAATGCAGCAGTGACAGCGAGCTCAGACAATCCTGCTCTGGCAACGCTTGATCTTACGGCACAGACATTATTCATCGACGCAAACGGCATTCTAGAGCTTATGCCGTCGCTATTTAGCATAGACAGTGTTATCAGTGCTCTCCTTGCAGTTGCAGTGGGCGACTCCACGGTGAACCCGGCCATGGCCGGCATGGAAATATGGAAGCCCCGCCCAGCTCCTTCAACACGACTGGGGCCGAGCCACAGGAGCCACAGCATGCGTACTACCCGAGCTGGTAGTGTCAAGAGTTATGCAGGAAGCACATTCTATGCCACCATTGCCGAGCGCGAGGAGGCAGAGGAAGAAGCAAAACTGATGCGCCGGGAGCATGAGAGTGATGTTCGTGCTGGTGGTCGACCGGCGACAAAAGGGCGATCATGGTTTGGGCGAATGCCAGGAAGTGTTTCACATGATGATGAAGCCGACGCTGGCGAAAAGAGGACTTCAGGAAAGAGTAAGAAAGGAAAAAAGAACAACAAGAAAAGGGTTACAATGGCGGAATTCGATCTCGAGAAACTAGGTCACTACCAATCTGGAGATCGCAAGGGCGAAGAACTTCCTGTACTTACACGTTCGACTCTGAGTTTTCTCATAACGGGGCTCAAGTTGCTGGTATGGGTTTTGACGACAATTGTTCAATTGCTTGCGTGGATCTTGGTCAATGTATCGAGAGCTGTTACGAGTGAGAAATTTTAGGGTTCATGGGAAGGAAAACCGGGTTTTGGAGGGGTATATTTTTCGTTTGGTCACATTCCTTGCATACAAAGCATAGGACTCATTTTTGGGTGAGAACAGTCACTGTCGAGATTTTGGATGTCGGATATCTGGTGTCAGAGGGGAATGAGTGGTAATCGATGACTTTGGTGCTGGCGTCGGCTTAAAAGACGCCGTGGAGATCAGGTCAGAAGAGGTCACAATGGGAGTGCCAGAGAAAGGGCATGAAGATTTATGTATGGGGTGTCATTGCAAATAATGCCTCAGGAGTCACCGACTTTGCAAGGATATAAATATATAACAAAGGTATTTTTCCTATACTTGCCACGACGGCGAATGAACATTTGAACGAACCACATAATTTGTATGTATCGTTTTCTTTTTTTTTCTCTTCTCTTGTTCCAACCTTGACCTTGGAGGACGGTCGTGGTTCTGGTCATGACAAAAGATTTTGCCTCATTGTTGTCTAGTGGAAGTGTCGTCTACATTTTCAAGGACGAAATGGAGGGAGTGGTGGTGCCATTGGTGGTGGTCTCGTCATTCTTGTTTTCCTTACGATACTTGTTCCAGACCTCGGGCCATATACCTTGCTTACCAGGTGATAGAACACCATTCGGGTCCAAATTGTTCTGAAGACACAAGTAGTTAGTACTGTACTGTACTAGCAGTGGTGTGAAAGATTGAAAGAGCAACATGCCTTGAGAGTTTCGACGAATCTTTTGTAGGCATGATCATTAAAGTCGAATACGTTTTGACATAGATCTGTAGATAAAGTACGTTGTTAGAAAGATGTCTCACTTGTCGGAAGGAGGAAGAAGGCGAGCAAGAAAGGGGACAGAAATTACCCATATTATCCAAATGTGACCGGTAATTCGTCAGGTGATACTTTTCAGCCGCTTTCGCCAAATCCCTCCACATGGCAGGGAGGCTGGCTCGGTGCGTGGCGCTCGAACTGTCGTAAAACATCATCTGGATGGTGAAGGAATGCTTTTTGAAAACCCTCCCTCCCAGGATGGCGTTGAACCCGTGCGAGACCATGATTTTCCGGGCTTCGGTGAACCATTTCAGGAAAAAAGCTCCGTCGTTGGGCATCAAGGGAACAAAGTCCGTGTGGGCGCCGTGACCCTTGCCGTCTCGAGGCAGGGCGAAATTGATCATGCTCGAGCGAGACGTGCCGACCACCCCGACGGGCTCCCCACGGCCGTGTTCGGCGATCTTGCGGGCCTCGAGGACGCCGCCGTTGTTGTCGGAGCCTTCAAACAGGCGACTCGTCAGACGCATCGAAGGGCAGTGCTGTTCCAAAACTTCACGGCAGCGTTCGAGACGGGCGAGCACCATGGATTTCGTGCCGTAAAAGTCGAAAATGGCCGTCCAGGCACCCAAGGAATTCTTGACACGGAGATCCTCGATCTTGTCCTCGGGGATGGGACCGGGGCCGTCGTACAGTTCCGCCGCGGTGTTGAAGATGGACAGGTGACCTATCACGTCGCCTATCAGCGGGTTGCTCTGGAGGATGTCCTCGCGGTGCAACAAGCCCAAGGCGTCGACGAGGGGCGCAATGTCGGCGAACTTGTCCACCTCGACCTTGACCGACATGTAGGTCTGGGGGCGAGGTTGGAGCCACAGGCTCATCTTGGTCACGATGCCGAGGTTGCTCTGCAGAAACAACCCGTCGATCGAGGGGCCGAAACTGTTCTTGCAGAGGTACGCCGTCGGTGCGTCCGTCGCCGCCCATTGTCCCGTACGTACGACGTCGCCGTTGGCGAGGACCACTTCGAGGCCGCTGATGTTGTGCCAATGGTCTCCGAGAGCGTTGTAACCTATACCTCGGTCGAGAGCCTGGAGGAGGAGAGAATGTCAACGTATGAATAACCAAAATCGAAATGTAAGAGCCAAGACGAGGATGGGCGGCCCAAAAGATCGAGAGAGTGAGAGTGGTTGGCATTGCATGGCAACACATACATTACCGATTACGCTACCCCATCCTATCGAAGGGACGTTGGGCCATACGGATCGTTTATTTTCCAGACAGTACTCTGACAGATCTCGAAATGTGACTCCAGGTTCGATGACGGCGTAGGCACCACGTTCATTGACTTCGAGGATCGAACTCATGCGGTGTAACGAGAGGACAATGGACCCGTTGATTTGAGGCGCTGGACCGCCGTACCCTAAATTCTTGCCCCGTGAACATACCCATACCGGGATTTTGTGGACGTTGACCAGTTTCAGGATCTGTTGGATCTCGGAGACATTGCTTGGACTGATGTTTGACTCTTGTGTCAGAGACGAAACGTGACGACGAGGAGAAGGCAAGGGAGGCAAAAAACAAAAAGCTTACCATACCGCAGCAGACGGGACATGTGATGAGGTGACGGCGAAAGGGTCGATGAAACTGACAAGGTCGTCTCCCGTTATTACATTCTCTGCTTGGCAGATTTGGCGTAGCTTGTCGAGAACCTCACAGAATGTCTCCGTCGATGTGTTTGGGGGGAGGACCTCTGGTGGTCCATCACGGCCAATGACGAAGAAGGCGTCGTGGGCTTCCTGTTGCAGGGGATCAAAGTATTGCTTCATCTTGGATGTACGTTGACCCTGTGTGTTCGACGACCTTGGCTACTACACCGTTTACTTTATTTCGAAACACGAAGAGGGGTTTCTTGAAATGTGCTTTGTTGGTATATCCCAAGGACTCAATATGATGGGGGAAATTGAAGTATGGGGGTTCATCATGAATACGGAACCCGACGAAGAGTACCACATTGGGAAATCTGGGGTTACCCCACCCGTCCACCACACACCGTTACTGTCCCCCTGTACCCCGTACTAGTGGGCCTGACTCGGCTGTCGGCCTGCAGATATGTGATGCTTGTTTGCGCCTGCCGAGAGACTGTTGTTACTGTCCCCGAGATCTCATGTGTTCGTTTGCGGCCTTTCGTATAATATTGACCAATGGTCTCGGCATCCTTGAGTGGACGTCGAAGCTATGCCTTGGGCTTGGTTATTTTGTTTGACGCTCGCTTCTCTAGCAGACTACCGTACCAGAAGTCGAGTAAACACAGGGGAGCCCAATATATCTTGCCGGGACATTCTCATCAATCACCTGGTCGTACTTGGATGAAGCCGACTATTTGCTCGCTCTTCCCGCTGACGTCTTTTCTCGATCTTCCTCCGTCTCCAAGACCACCCTTTGAAGTATACCAACAGCAACAAAGGGAACAGACTCATCAGTATTGCTGCTACCAGAGTGCCTGCCCACCCGATACCTATAGCGTTGATCAACGGAGTTGCGAACGAAGTGGCCCCTGCACCCAGCAGACAGCGAACAAGGTTGCTAGATGCCGTTGCGGTGGCCGGGCTCTGGAAGTATAAATCGACAATGAGCGTATTCAAAGAGCTAAAACTTCCCGTGATGAAATGCCCAAGGAAGAATAAGACAACTAGCGGTCCTGCAAGGGTAGTCTTTTGTTCCATGACCCAGCCATAGATCAACATCGTGACACAGGCCACGCCGATGAATGGAAGAGATACCTGAAGTCGTGCCTTTTCGATCGGAAAGTTGTCAATGTCTTGCTGTTTGTTCTTCACAATGGCTACCCCTTCCACAGCGGCCACACGTTTGAAGTTCCGATCCAACAGGATCCCCAGTGTCCAGCGTGAGGTCAGACTTCCAACCCCGATGGGAAGATAGCATAGGCCGATCTTGAGCGCGTTCAAGCCATACCGCTCCGCCAGCTGAGACGTCAGTGTACTGAGAACCAGGAAGTATCCTGCGTACATGGGCCCGCCGTAGATGAGAACGATGGCAGATTCTCTGTGGCAAATTAGCTCAAGAGACTGGAGCGGACTTGGTCGGCGGCGTCGCGGAGTGAGTGTGGTTGGACTCGCAGGCTGGGCGGGATCCTTGAGGCTGAGCAGCGGGCGATTCCACTTTGGCGGAGGGACACTCCCGTTGCCCACCACGCTCCGACATGTTTCAGGTAGAAACAAGACGACAACCAGAATCAATATGCCGGCAAGTATGGAAAGTACCCAAAAGATCCAGTGCCAGTTGAGGTTTTCGGCAACAGCACCTCCTATCAATGGCCCAATTGCAGGCCCCAGGGTCACACCCATGGTAGCGTACCCAATGTATTTCCCTCGTTCAGCTCGAGTTGTGATATCGGCCACCAAAGCACTGGCAAGCGCAATGGTGCCGCTACTCCCTGAGCTCTGCAGACTTCGCAACACCATCAACGCAACATAATTTGTTTGCAATGCCAAACCAATATTGGCACCCAGGTATACGACTAGACAGCAAAGGTACGCGGGTCGTCGTCCTTTGGCG
The DNA here is from genome assembly GCF_000835515.1 of Exophiala oligosperma. NCBI lineage: Eukaryota > Fungi > Ascomycota > Eurotiomycetes > Chaetothyriales > Herpotrichiellaceae > Exophiala > Exophiala oligosperma. The sequence goes on from NW_015622819.1 coordinate 2,580,293, forward strand.
TCAGAAATCGATCCTACAAAGGATGGAGCGATCCCTTGAAATATCTGGACCTCATCAATCAATGGAATCACTGTCAGATGTTGCAATAGTGGCTTACCATGTAAATGGTGACAGTCAGGTTGATCAACGATATTGATTTGTGAAGATCGCTGGAGATTTGATTGACCGATGGAAAGTACGTGCTGGACGAAATTGGGGAGACCAGCCCGAGGAATGAAGCCGTGAGTATAATCGAGATTTTCTTCCATTCCTCCAAAATCGTATATGGAGGCTCGTTGGTGGTATTTTCAGACTCTTTCTGGGCTTCTGGGGTGCCTGTTGGAAGGCCGTTGCGGTTGACACCGTCTGACACCGGCAATTTGACTGGAACATTTCCTCTCCTCTCCTGTTGATTTTCACTCTCGACAGTCGCCATGGATTTCAGTGTCTTGACCGATGAGTGGTGCGAAGGTGTCTTGAAGTCCAGCGGATATAGAGAAACAACTGCATTCTAATTCTTCAGACTGCGCAGGCCGGTGATAAGAAGCTCGGGATTTAGTCTCTCAAAGACCGGGAACCGATGCCAGCCATGCAGGGGCCTTGTCGAAATGTGACCGACCCACCTCCTTGATATATTCCAACACAGCTTTTGACTTGTACGTGGAAGAAGGTCTATTAATCTGAAGGATCGTTACTGATTCACCAATAGCATCCAAGACCGTGTTGAAGGAGGATGTAACCCAATGCCGCGACCGGACCGAGACCGGCTCTTGCGCTCTCTATCCACGAAATATTCCAGTCACGGCTTGGAAAGCGGCCCGGCCCATCCACTGGGATTTCTCACTTCCAGGCATCGATCAGCACACCTGAGGTACAAGTATGGTATGAGCACAGCTATATTCCCCTATATCAATGCTTCAAGCCACGATGGAGGTAGCCTCTCCTGCACCGTATAGAAGTGGCATACTGAGGATGCCTGGAAGACAATATGCGATGCCCTCAACTCTGGTTGTCGCGCTCTGCTCGGAGAGTCCATCCGCAGTTGACAATCTCAAGAAAGGCGTGACAACTGTGAGCGTCGAATAACCTACGAAATACTAAATTTAACGTCTCTGAAAGTCAATCACTGGAACGATCATCGATGTACGTTGTGTCAGCCTTGCAGAGGAGCTGACACGTTGAGGTATGGCTTTTCGGGAAGGAGCTGTCCGGCTCAACTGCGGCTCAGCCTCATCCCGGATCTACTTAGACCGACCGCCTGTGTGCTCAATGGCTCTACACATTGCTCTTAGCGATAGGTCATGATTCAGACCGCTAGGTGGGGACAGCCTTATCAGCGCAGGTGCGCAGTTGACGACCTTCTTGGACTCAATCTACAACTCCTTATGTGCACGACTTTCCAATACTATGTCCCTGGCTAAACACCTCTAGAGACCCTAACCTCTGTGTTATCCTGCTAAACAAATGGGCTCTCCCGCAAGGGCTTACGACAATTCAATCGCAGCAACTCCTGTTGACGAGTTTGATCTCAGCACCCTTGACAACGCTCTTAACGTCTTCGAGAACTACGAAAGTGGCACAATCATAGATCAAGATATCTCGGATTCTCCCGCCTTCAAATTTGATCTTCTCCTTGATCCGAAGACCCTTGGGCCTGAACTTGACAGTCTATATACAATTTCAGAGGATCTCGCTGGAGGAAAATTAATACAAAAGGATAAGGCTCTGAAGAATTTGACTAGGACGATCCGACTCTCTGGTTTCGGAAAAGAAAAGGCAATTGAGAAAGGAAGGCCTGGTGATAAACAATCGGATTCTACGCCGGCAATGCTGCTGATGATACCGTCAGCCTCGAGCCCTTTTGCAAGTCCCGAACCAAAATCGTGGAGTAGATATCAGGCTGGGAATTTTGTGGGTAATTCAATAGATATGCCTGAAATGCCCGAACCCTACTCTGGACCTTATGAATCAGAGGCTGCCCCATTCGAAAGCTCCAAGATGGAAAGCAGTGGGTTTGAACCTCTCGACAAAGACAGTCCAATGTCGCCACCATTTCGAGGAAGACCGATGGAAAACGAGGTGGTGTCTGGCAAGAGAAAAGCCATCACTGAGTACAAAGATGGCAAGGGTGTGCGCACATCTAAGCGCAGCAAAGTCAATGAACATCCTCAACGCCGAATTTCAGAGGCCTCTTACGATGACCGATACTCTCAACTGGTCAAAATCATCTACATGATCCACTGCCCGGATACATGGGATGATTATCATGAAGCACTGGCTTACGAAGATGTTCCAGTATTTCTGCAGCGGAGCAAACCAGGAACGGACTTACGCCTCGATTCGAAGCTGATCCACCTAAACGGCAGCAGGCCAGTCTATGACCTTGCGTCCTTATTTACCCCTGACAACGTCGACGATGAGACAGCCATTATTGTCTTCCGCCATATCCGGTGTGAGGAGAATCAAGGGATTCCACATGCCGATGGCAAATCACTAAGGGGGCATGAATCTCTTGCGATCAAGTCCTCAATTCTGAAGCGGTCTATTGCCGATGTTGCGCAATGCTACTATGATGGAGGTGACGTTCTATACGACGGCCGAAAGGCTGGCGGTAAACAGATGGGGGAGCTCACGATTTCTCCCGCGCCGCTCCGTTTTTTCCATCACTACCAGCGGCTGCTTGACTATGTGGAGACTCATCCATACGCACGTGAGCATGTGACAGTCTTACTCGAATATTGCAGGAGAACATACGGCTCGAATTTTCAAGAGGCGAAACGATTGTTCGCAGAAGCTCAAGTGAATCAGAAACATCTGGAGAAGCTTTACCTACCCAACTCCATTGTCATCAGTTGTGCTGATGGCAATGAACGGGCCTATGTTGTCTCTAAGTGGCCTTATATCCGCGACTTTGGCTCTCTGGAACTTACCTGCTGGGCGTGGCAAAATAACGGAACAGGCTGGTACCGTAGCCGGCACACACTCACAGTGCCACCAATATCAAGTTCTTGGGTATCTATCCAGTCATTAGCCGTTTGTCCCGCAGCATATGTCTCCGAGCATACCAGAAAGAACCTGATACAGAGAGGAATGAAGCTTTGGCTGCTCAAAAACCCATCGTATATCTCTTACACCGGCACCGATGTTCAAGGAGAGGGCTATTATCCAGACTCTCGCTTCATGGTCGATTATGCCGTCTATAAGAAGATGCATGAACATGCTTTGGCTCTGCATATATATGGGCCCGTTATCTATAGCCATGACCCGTGGCCAAGGCACCTTGACTCCGAGACGACACCCAACCAAGAAGAGTTGCTTGTGATGCCTCATATTGTTCATGGATTCTATCTGACAGAGAAGCAGTGGGTTGCGATCTATGTCGATGGAGTTCATGAGATCACATGGAACAAGACGGCGTATGACCGTTTGGTCATACCCTCCAAAACAAAGGAGCTTATTCGGGCTCTGGTGACTGTCCGCACCTCACAGAGAGGGATCAAACATGGCCTGGGCGTCGCGGGGAAGAGGGTGGACCTTATCGCAGGAAAAGGCAACGGCCTCATCATGCTTTTGCACGGCGGTCCTGGCACCGGGAAATCTTTGACCGCCGAAAGCGTGGCTGAGATTGCTGAAATGCCTCTCTACAGGGTCACGTGTGGTGATATCGGCACCACGCCCGAGTCTGTCGAAAAGTACATGGGAGTCGTCATGCATCTGGGCGTCACGTGGAATTGCGTCCTCTTGCTGGACGAGGCCGACGTCTTTCTTGAAGAGAGGTCCATGTCGGATCTTGCTCGCAACAGCCTCGTTTCTGTTTTCCTTCGGATCTTGGAATACTATGATGGGATTCTCATCTTGACGAGCAACAGAATAGGTACGTTCGACGAAGCATTCAAATCCAGGATCCAGGTGGCGCTGCACTACGAGAAACTCACGATTCCGTCGCGCAAGAAAATATGGGGCAATTTTATCGACATGTTGGAGGAAGATGGAGATGATGTCAACTTTGAGGAGATACGATACAAGGTTGATCAACTTGCAAAAATCGATTTAAATGGGCGTCAAATCCGCAACACGATGACGACAGCTAGACAGCTAGCAATGTTCCAAGCCTGCCGCCTTGACTGGTCGCACATTGAACAAGCTCTGTCCGTGTCGACGGAATTCAATGAATATATCAAAAGAATGCAAGGCCACACAGACGACCAGAGAGCCCGGGATGAGAAACTCAGATGATGAGCCGACTCCTTTTTATAAATGCCGGCGCTTAGTCACGTAACCGGTCAGGTGGTTCGAGACTCGCTGTCTCTTGATGGGATTTGGCTTCCTCGCTCTCGGCCGCGGCCTGCTGTTGTTGTGCGCATCAGTGGAGAGCCTGACACAGTCGCCTTGCAATTCGAGCGTCTCGATGTGGTCTTGGGTGATATTCGATGCTGGTATCACAATCTTGACCGAGACGCCGGGGATCTTGTTCCTCAAAAGCTCTGTAAACATTACCACTTCCTGTCGATCGTAACTTGTCACTTGCGACAAGAGGTCACCGTCAAGGACGATAAAGACTCGGAGGACATCCTTGAGAGTTCGCTCGAGGATTCTAAGCCAGTCCTCGGGTGATGCTGCCTCTCTCAGGTGCGAAAGCGTGACAGGATGAAGTGGTCCTGCTCCTGCGCCTGGATAACCGTGACCGGTCAACGAAGAAGGATTCATCTGGAGTGCCTGTAGCACCAGGACGCGCAGGACATCGGTGGTCGTAAGGTCAAGGTCCCAATGGTTGGCGAAACGCAATGCCCACATGACCGGGAAGCTCTGGTCGCGAATCAGACGAGCCATATCTGCCACAAAGTCCTTTTCCATCACCGGATTCTGGCCAGAGACCACGAGGAGACTGCTCTGATTGCCCTGGGCCCAGGTTTGAAGGTCAGCTTCTCGCGGTAGGACGACGGGGGACCAGTTTCGCCGGCGCCGGCGCATCGATTGACAATACTCCAAGCTCTCCCCGGAATAGGGGAGGTTCTGCCAGAACGGCATCGACAGGAGCTGATTTAGGTGGAGTTGGTTAATGGTTTGCCTCTGTTGAGAGAGGTCGAGGCGTATTTCAGTGTAGAAAGCTAGAAGTCAACATTACGCTCGAGTCAGTCTGTGTATCTTGGTCATTTATACTAGGTCTACGTTCATTCAGGCCAAGGCTGCATTTCTGCGGGATGGACAGATGGAAGTTGATCAGGCTGAAATGATGAATCATGAATGAATGAAATTGACGATTCACACGTACTCGAGAACAATGCAGTCTGCTCGGCGACCTTTGTCGCAATCAAGGCCTCCATTCCCGCTTGGTTGGTCCTCATGTGCACGATCTGTGCGTTCACGTCCTCCCAAGCCTTGCGTGACTCGACAAGGTCAAGGTGGATGTCCCGCAGCTCGGCTTTGGCGGCCAGGCTCGACAGATCTTTGAGGTGGCTCGCATGCTGTGCAATCTCGTCATAGGTCTCTTGGAAACGCAGTTTCCAAGGCCGAAATACGCTGTCGATGGAGTGCTGCAGGCGCGAGGCCTTGTAGAATTTGATCGATTCGACCAAGAACCTCAAGATCAGAGCGTATATCCTGGCCACGGTCGTCAGAAGCGCCTCGGTGGGATACAAAAAGAGGGTCAACTGAGCGGACGGCAGGAGGAGTGATGTCTGTGAGAGTGATTTGCTGAGTTTCGCCACGGTCGTGGCATGATTGCTGATTCCCTGTTCTCGGTAAGTAACCCACGTTTTTTGGTGGGGTTAGAAAGGTGGGTGTCTTGCAAGGACAGCCAAAAAGAAAAATAGTAAACGCACCACAAATATGAGCTTGAATAAACCCCATGCGAGGGATGCGTATTCCGGGTGATGTTGAACCAAAACGTCGATGATGTTCCCGTAATAAACGACCCTGTCGGCAAAGGTGTTGAGCCATCTACGAGCCTTGTCGTGGTGACGCGACTGAGAGTACGTCTGCTGCACTTGACCCAGAGTCGCGAGGAACGTTTCCATGGTTGGTTTTGCTGCAGCTACTGCAGGCGATCTACCACCGCTTGAGCCTGAGCGATGGTTGATGATCTCGTCATACTCTTTGGCGGATAGTTCGGTCTTGAGCACCTCGTGGGCCTCCTCGTAAGCTTTGGTGAGGATATCTTTACCTCTGTAGTAATTCCGAAAAATAGAAAAATCTCGTCAGTTTGTCTTGCAATGCTTCATCTCAAATTCCGATTTGTTGTCCGTATCTCCTCCGATCATGGCGATCAAAAAGAAAGGTTTACTTGCAGGAACGTTGGATCAAAATACCAGCCGCTAATTCGGCTTCGAATGGACGGTTGTGAGGCGTAACTTGTCAACAACTGATTCAAAGACATCCTGTCTGATGAGAGAAGCGAACGACAACGACCACATATTCCAAAACCAAGTGCGGATGCTCAATAATTAAAATCTAGTCTCGAAAACTGAAGTTGTTACAGGCAGAATTCAGCCTTGAGGCCAGCCTCATACTTTAGTACTCATGTGATCACAGCGTCGAACTCTCTCCAAGGTCCCCAGGGCTTGTAAAGACGTCCAGGCTCAAAGAAGCTAAGCCGATTACATGGTGGCACAGCCTCTGCTCAATGGAAGGCTGAATCGATAAGTGAGCGATAGATATTACGCACACCAATCTCTGCGTTACGCACAAGGCTATACCTTGCGAAAGGCACACGAATGAGTAACTAATAATTTAGTCATTATTAGTGTCCTTACTGGTGTCTCGGTGCTCATCATTCCCAATGTCCTTAAGGATGTCCCTTGACTTACTCGTATTTGTTAGTTACCATTTGACTCATATTGATACTAAGCAATTACACGACAAGTCTGGGGGGAGCGACCTCAGTGATAAGTATAGTCTTGTGAGTAATCCAGAGGTGGGGTGTGCATAATACCTATCGCCATGTAGCAGAGGCGGTCACCCAATGCGTTCACAGAAGCACATCCTATGGGCTGGCGTCGTTTGCATTGTGCTAGCCAGCTACGATCCCCTTCTTAGAGGTCAGCTATCACTATCCGAGTCTGAGTCGGGGGCCAATGCTGCAGATGTCAACTGTTGAAGATAATCTTTCCTCTCTTCAAGTTTGGAAAAGATGATCTTGTTTGTGTCGTTACTGCAATACTGTGAAATGTCGGGGAACTCTGTGTCTCCGGAGAAGCGAGGCATGATATGCTGCTTGAAGATGTTGTACAAGCCTTTCGTAGATTCGAGTGCATGAGAATAACAGAAAGATCCAAGGGTCCAGTTCTCTTTCATGAATGCACTTCGTCTAACCTCCGACGTGATGAGGCTCTCCTGTTGGTGGAACTCGGTCATGAACTCTTCCTGGGCACTGGAGAATTTCTCAAAATTAGCCCCTTCAAGGTCATCAACATTTTGACCAGTCAACCAGTATGGGGGCCTCAACATCTCAACTGGGTGTGAACAAGCCCATTCCAATTCTATTAGCGATGTTATCTGCCCGAATTCGTTGACGAAGATGTTGCTTGGATGAAGGTCGGTGAGACGGAAGAAGAAGGGGCCACGTTTAGTCTTGGAGTTAAGAAACTGCGGCATGATAGACCTCATCTGTCCTACCACAGACATCTGTCTCCTCCCATCTATACCATCGTTCATTGAGTTTGGTTGACAGAGGAGCCGGCTGTCATGATAGGCGAGAAGATCCAACGCGTAACTATCTGTACATTCATAGGTCCGCATGCGGGGAATGTTGGTCGAAATACCTTCATTTTCCAGGGCTTGGAGTCGGAGGGTCAACGGGCGGTTAGAGAGTGATATGAATCCCTCATTGTCAATGGTGAAAGAACCAATTCGAGCTTGAGGGATTTTCGCTAGCGAGACCATGATACGAGACAGATCCTTAAACAAGTTCTGTCGCCGTGACGAATCGCCCATGAGAGAATCAAACGTCTGATAGAGCGTCTGTCCGTCCTCAATGTACTCGAGGAGAAGATACCCTGTTTGAAGACTAGATATTTGGTTATCCTGGACAAAAGGCGACGGTAGTGGATACCTGGCTAATGTGCGAAGTTGGTTTGAGAACCATCGTCGAATCCGGCATAAAAAGGAGGTATTCTCGAGAGGTGTGAACTACTTTCTTTTAGACTTGACCTGGAAAGGCTTGTTCAGCGTGATACACTTACACTAGGTCCAGCAGGAAGACCAAAGCCTAAGAGTAAAGGGATAGGTATTTCTGGACAGCACTGGCGAATGTGGATGTAGGTAGCTGCTTCACATCGAATTTTCTCATCGACGTTGCCAGGAAAATGATCCTCTCCAATTTTGTATGGGAGAGGAATGCGGAACAAAACGCGTGTGCCCTTTCCAGTTGACCTGAACAGGAATGCATAGATTGAAACTTCCATGAACCCATTCAGACCCAGGCGAAAGCTCACACGCATTAGTTTTGACATTGAGATGTTGTGCAGCAATCTGAAGAATCCGATGCTCATTTTCAAGAACAAAGACTATCAACTCGATCCGTCTCTTTGGATATTTGAGCATCTGGAGGACGTCATCTTCATCGCTAAGGGCTTCCGACAGCGTGATCTTCCTTCCGAGCAGTTTTAACCGTTGAGGAGGGGGCATGGATGTCAAGTTTGGAAGAAAACAGCTCGATGCGAAGTGAGTGCTAAAAGGGAGGACTGCTGCAAAGAGGTAGGAGGGGTATAGGGACGTGAAGGTATGGAAAACAGGTTGCAGGAGGTTTTCGCCTAGATCGAGCAGAGTAAAGCAGACCGGGTCTGAAGCAACGACATGACGAAGTGTTCAGATCAACAGTCGATCCGAACATAGCGACATGGGAAGACAAAGTACCAGCAGAACAATGCTCTTCAACAAACAAATGAATGCGGTGTAGATGCCATAAGGCTACGTTTCTGCAGTAGTATCTCTATAGCCCGCCGGATACATTTTGGTCGATCATGTAGCTGTCACATGCAATATTCCCTTCCCACTCACCCTTGAATCACAGTGAATAAATCTACTGCCTCACTTCTATCCAGGAGGCAAATTTTTCTTTATTCAATTCCTCTTTGGGAGCTTAGTATTGTTCGCCGCGATACTTATAGAAGCATGTCAACACCATGTCGGTGAAGGTAAGGTGTAATCTGGTAAAGCCTGAAAAGCTCTCCCCTCTTTGTATCCTTCTAGTCCTAGTGCTCTTGTTTCTTCACACTATATCTCATCTTCTCATTCCAGGACTTCCCTCACGCTGAAGCTAGGCCTTAAGATGAGTTTTCATTTCAATCTCAACAATCCAGATGACCCGTTCGGAGTCTTTGACGGTGAACTTCCTGATATTAACATGGACGAGGACGACGACGCTGCACCCTTGGCGGCTTCCACTCCCGCCCCTGATGAGGATGCAGGCGAAAACGAAAATGAAGATTGCGAGGACGATGAAGATTATGAGGAAGATGAGGACGATGAGAACGGCGAAGACGGTAATGCCAAGTCACAACACCAAGTCCTCGAAGACCTCGAGAGTGAACTCAACGTCCTTACCCTCGATGCTGAGACCGTCATCTCCTGCCAACCTCGAGCAACACAAATTCGACTGGTCGTCAACACGCGCAAGATCTTCAACGACTACAAACAATATGGCTCAATGGCGCGGCTCAGACGCGGCATTGAAAAGTTCTTCGAGCGTGACGACATCCGGGACGGAAAGAAACTAGAATACGCAACACTCGAAGAGGAACAGGCCAACACCGACCCAGGCCACTTTGGCGAAGTGTTCATGGTCAACGACACCGCAGATGACGACGTCCCGAAGTTCGTCGACGGTGATACCCGCACGTACAACACCGCTCATGGACCCAGATCGAAAGTCAACAAATTCCACAGCGTCGACCGGGACTACGCGGCCCTCGTCGCGACCGAACCCTGGGACCCCGTCGCCATCAACCTCAAATGGCCCGGTGTGATGCGCTGGCCTCCAGGCATCCTCGGCAAACTCGACCAGATTTTCAGTCTCGTCGACTACGAGTCTCGTGTGCGCCTCTTCCACCATGTTTCGAGGTACGGTCCCTCGCCCATCTTCCGACTCGGCATCACCGAGGACGTGCGCAGCATGTACTCTACGATCCTCGAAACGTCACAGGCCCACTACCTAGGCCTGACTCCCGAGACGAGGTCTTTTCTGCGCTCAGCGTTTGTATCCATGCGTAGCCAACCCAACGCGGCCGAGACCAGGTTGCTTTCGCAGGCATGCCAGATTGGAGAAGACTCGGTGAACATCTTCTGGGAGGACTTCAACGCATCTAGACGAGGACACACCGCCATGAGGATCTTCATGACGGCACGGGAGATTGAAAAATCCAAAGAAGCACGGATAGCAGCTCCTCCGGCTCCCCAACATCCCGTGTGGAAGCATTTTCAGAATCGAGAGGGTCGGCGGCAGCAGCATCAGCAGCAGCAGCAGCAGAATCCCAACATGCAGACTACACAGCGCTGACGGACGCAAACGTGAATTGGAGAGACTACAGACAGAAGTCTTACTACACAAGGAGTACACCCTGATGTAAATCAGCCGCTGGGGAGCACCTTACAAGCGTCCGAAGAAGTGACGAAACATTCACGAGTAAAGGAAATTGAATTGTATCATCAATATGATCATACTGCACGAGACCGTTCCCATTGCACTTTTCTTATCATTTAATCATTATAATCGTTATGTCGTGCATCAGGTCGAATGTTGCCTCCGATGTTCGTATGGTCGTTGTATCTGGCCCCCAGCTAGTTGGTAACTCATCGCAGTCTGTAGGGAGATTCGGACTGTTACTGCCGACAAAGTTGTTGTATAATGCGTCTTTAGTGTTGAAGCAGGATCAGAATGCCCAAACATCCATTCCTCTCCGGTAACTCTTCCGTTCAGTCAACACTCGAAGCATGTTGGATTTGTGCAAGTCCCGCGCACACAAGACAACAACTTTCACCCTCGCTTTTTCACCGCCTCTCTCTCTCTCTCAATATCCCTCCACGGCGGCGCCAACACGTGACTCTCCAGGTCCTCCTCGCCCCATGGCTGATTGACTTGTCCACCATTTTTGTAGCCTCAAAGCGTAATGGATCCACCCACTCTACGGTTTCCAGATCACTTCTTTTTCGAGTCCAAAGGTGGGGCGTCGGGTTTTTTCTCCTCGACGCCTTCTTGAGTCTTGATGATGTGTTTTGACGGCACGGCCCCTGCTCTCGTCGGTTTCCGGCCGTACACTACAGTTCTGCTCTCCGGGTTAGCCCGGCGCGCTTTCAACCCAGTAAATCGGAAAATCATACACGTCCTGGTAAGCATGGATTCTCGGGTTCCGGAGGCCGGCCCTCATTCGGGCAAGATAAACTTGGACTTCTGTAGGCGCCCACTGTAGCATCACACATTACACATCACGTTAGCCTCGGAAACATCGCAACCTTTCAAAGATAAGAAACAGGGCCGTGAGAGTCAACATACCCCGAGGATACTCGTAAGTAGCATCATGGTCCACCCTTCGATACCCTCTTCCCACTGGAGACGATTAAATCTTCCCAGTTCTTTGAGGTGGGGGTCCCTGGGCCAGCTGCCGATGGGCACACGGAAGCGTCGTTCCGTCACGTCCTCGAAGCCGGCGTCGCGCATGTGCTGCGCCGACTCGTCGCATATGCGGAGGCTTTTGCCAAAGGCGTCACCGGCCTCGAGGGAGACTTTGCCCCATTCCTCAAAGATGGTGCCGTCGACCGTCCCGTCTTGAGATCTCGGCACCACAGACTGTTCGACCTGTTCGACGTAACCTCCTGGCTTGAGGTTCCTTGAAGACGGTCAGCGACGCCCGTGGAGCTGTTCAGTGTGGAAACGGAAAAGTGACACACCTATAGACTTCATGGTAGAACGTGTCCCAGTGGGCCACACTGCCGTAGAGACCTCGCACGTGGATGAAATCGAAACTTGCTTCGGGTGAATAGATCCATTCTTCGCAACAGTCCTCGACCTATGGTTAGAAAATGTCAGGATTTTTGAGCGACGAACGTGTCTGCCGTGACGAAGTCACAAACCTCGAATGACAGATTTGTTGGAACAAATTCTGGCTGTATCGGGGATAAATCCGTCCCTATCACGATTGATTCGGGATGTTCATCGGCAAAGTCGCTACACATAAGGGTTAACAACCATGACCTTGAAGAAAGAAACATATCGAAAAATTGCACACATTGCCCATATACCAGTTCCAGTGCCGACATCCAAAACACGCTAAGAGATAAAGTAAGTATAATGTACTTGTCTATTTCTCCATTTCCTCGAAAAAAAGTCACAAAGCATACCTGTGGAGTGGCGCCGATCGGAGCCAGATACAATTCACCATTGAGCAACAATTTGTACAGATGGTGTCTATTGATGAGTGAGCTAGACCAACGACCGCTATCGGGTAGAATCGCTGACCCTATGTCGAGATGTTCCATTGCTTTCTCATCATTAGGACCCCTGGGAGAGAAAGTCGTCAACAAAATTGCCAATGGTCGTCGCCCGCCATATCTGGAATTCCACTCACCAGTAGGAGCCGGCGTGGTAGGCATGGTATCGTCTCCCATTCTCGTAGTGATAGTTGTAGATGCTACTCCTCAGTGATGCCAAGTCCCTGTGATACGTGTAAAATGGTGAGCAGGCACTTTCCATACATGGGAACAAAAACAGGGTTGTAAAATTTAAAACATTCGAAAGGCACATACGATTCAGTGTCATCGTCACCAAGCGCAGAATCATTATCGAAGCCGACGTCCTGTTTTACTGATTATCAGAACGAATTTTGTCCGACCCAAGGAGCTACAAATAATTTCTTCTCGCCTTACCACTGAAATTTGCTGGGCATTTTCGGGAAGGTTTTCATCGGCCATTCTTGAGTCGTCAACTTCTCACTTCTCAAATACGGGGCCAGTATTGGTGACAGTCAGAAAGGAAGAATCAGTTGGTTGAGGGAGCTTGGAAAGTATATCCTCCGGGGTGAACTCGTTGTAGACGTCGACAAAAGGACAAATGAACGAGAGATAACGCCACTTGGGAAAGTTACGGGTACGGATACTGGCAAAAGGAGTGCAAACTGCCGCGCGGATGCCAGCGAATCAATTCACCCGGGCCGAGGCGAACGGAATTACGTGCCAGCAGCTCGAAAAGGGGAAAAGCAGCAAGTCGGCAAAGCCAGGGTGGATGTGATTGTTTTTCTTCGAGTGTGACTGGTTCAATGCCTCGTAGCGCAGGCGGGGGAACGAGTTCCGGGCTGCGAGTCTGCGACAAGCGTGCACTGGAAGACAAAAAGGAGTTAGTATTGGCTTGGTTAGAAGGAAGCAATTAACCCGGCATGGTCTAAAATCTTAGGTGACGCTTAGCAACTTAGCAGTGAACTTGTTTAGCCGTGTAGTTATTATAGTAAAGCTGGCCTAGGCCCTCAACAATATAACTAGAAGTGAGCATAATAAATATTGGGGTTCTTAAGTATTGAATATTAAATAAACTAAAAAATGTAACAACTAATTATAAGTACTAAATAAAATACATAGATATACTTTCTAAAACAATTATAGTGAAAGAAAGTAAAAAATAAAGAAAGTAAGCAGCAGCTTTATTGAAAAAAATAAATTTAATAAGAGAATAAAATTAAATTTGCGGTATATTAAAATAAAGAAATTAAGAATAGTACAGATTTACTAATATACTATTTATATACTTAGTGAATATTGAGTACCTAAGAGACTTACTTTAGTAAGGAGTGTAGTCTATTGGCAGAGGGACTCTTTAAAAAAGCCGCCCTATGCAGATATGAAGGAGTGCTCAATAGAGAGCTCTATACTAGAATAGGCCAGAATAGTTATTTTATAATCAACTATTTCATGCGTACTCAACCTTGCGTAGTGTACGTCTCCTGTCTCACGCGTCCAACATGATGTCTTCCGACATACAGCGTACACACTCACCCACCGTAGGTGGTGAGAAGAATCACTGTCCCCTCAGCAATACTGAAGAACACCTTGTCCCCCATCTGCTGCGGTAGATGTTGAGACGGTATCAGCGATGAGAAAAACACAATCCATTGAAGGGCGTAGCACCGTCGGCTTCCGGCTTCCATCATCATCGCTCAAATTCATTGAAGGTAATTTTGCATCAAGAATACTCCTGAAGGTCCTTTTTTTTCTCCCAGAGGAAGGATGGACCCGGAATGGGCCTATCGTGCGCTCTCTATGGCGCGCTGCCTTCTTCAGTCTTCTCGTCGTCCTACGCACCTTCAGCCCACGCCCACTTACGTGAGCGGAGGTCTGACAAGCTCGCCAGCGTCTCGCGCGGATGGACTGGGTGGACTGGATTACCAACGAGGATCGAGTTGGAAGTGACCATGGCCTCTGGTTAATCCGAGAGATCTTCTCCACATGGGAATGCTGGGATTGCTGCTGTGTAGACAGACACCAACTACCACTCATCTATGTTCTATGTTCCATACTCCAAACAAGTTTACCCAAAGTCCACATAGGAGACAAAGAAATGGGGCCCTTCTTCCACTCATTTACAGCAACTCATACATGACTTGATGATGTTCAACCGTGCGACATAAGAACCGATGGTGTGGCTGAGCTTGACCTCACCAGAATGATCCTTGTTTTCACGTTTTCCTCTTTTGTGGCGTTGCTCTCTCCTCTCAAAAAAAAATTGACGCGGCCCCAGTGCCTCAGAGCTGGCTCGACAGTGCCTTTGTCCTTAGCTCCTTTCTGACGAGCAAAGCCGTTTCAGCCCCGGATTCGATGGCACCATCGATAAAACTTCGCCAGCCACCGGCAGCCCAATCGGAATTGGCAAACAGGACCGGGCCGTGTCGTTCTCTGAGCGCGCCTAGGTATTTCACTTCCATCCCCGGCCGATACCAAACCCTAGATCATGCGTCAATCGATATGAACAGACCAGAGTCTCGGCGATATCTTACCAGGCACCTTCGGCGAATTCATCTTTGGACCAATTGTGGAAGACCTACGGAGTAATTGCCAAAGATTAGTCCCAGCCACCACCCCAACCAAGTCTCAAAAGACCAAGGGCAAAATGACAAAAAAAGACGTACCAGCCTCTCCACCTCCACCGTCGTAAACTCTTTTATTGACTTCAGGGTTTCGTCGATATTTTCATCCACGTTGATATGGTTGGCGCCGATGCCAAAGAAGACGCAGTGTGTGTTGTTGGCGGGCGTCAAACCGTCGGCCACACCAAGAACCAATTTGTTGTGAGGATACACCATCCCGCCCCAAGATCTCATCTCAGGGTCTTTGATCTCGGCGTGGAGCTTGACGCACTGGTTGACGTGTTTGAGTGCTGCGGCTTCGACCTTGGCCTTCGACAACGGCGGGTTGAATTGCACCTTGTTCAAGACGTTCAAGGGCACGGTGCAGATGACCCGTTTGGCGAGAAACGCGCGGCCGTCTCTGCACCGGACTTGAACGATGGACCGCGACGAATCGATGCTGGAGACGGCCGTATCAAGCGAGTACGAGAGGTTGCCGCTCTCCAGGGCTTCCTCGAAGAAGCGAATGGCGAAACCCGACTGGCCACATTTGAGCTTGAAGCCAATCGTCGTCTCCAGGACCGAGGCGTAGTTGTAGTCTCCGGCCGCCCACCAGCGGAGGAAATCCAGGAAGGACGAGTCGTCTCGAGTGCCACAGCTGCACAGGAGCACAAAGGTTTCAATGGCGTTTCGCTCGTCCTCGGTGAGATCGTGCTGGATCTGGGCAATCCTGTCGGCCACGGATAGGTCGGCCCACTTGAGAACATCCTTGTTCCAGTGGGCGTTGAAGGGGAACGGCATCACGGTTTTCCCCAAGTTGCCGTCAATGTTCATAAACTTGTGAAGTGCACGGGTGAAGAGTGCTTCCTACGTGGCATCAGCACTGTAGAGAGACAAAAGCAGGAGGGGTTTTATTCTTGGTGAAACCAACCTCTTCTTCGTGGCTCATGTTGCGCCGGCCGCTTTCCGTGACCCACGTGAAGTAGTTGTGCTTCCTCGAGTAGTCGGCGGAATGTTCGAGTTCATCCATCATGCCGTAGCGTGTGAGCTCGCGGAAGGTGTTTGGTTGGAACCAGTGCACCCAAGTGCCGCCCATTTCGTAAGGATAGCCTTCGACATTCGAGGACCAGGTCCGACCTCCGATGCGATCACGCCCTTCTAACAGCAAGGTTCTCAATCCTTCCTCGTTGGTTTAGCAGCGACCTTCGTCGAGTGACGGGGCATGACTGGGGAAGGCATATCTGGAGACTGACCAGTGGTGGAGGTATCTCGAGCTGCAGTGAGGCCAGCATATCCAGCCCCAACCACCAGCACATCAAAAACGTCCTGGCTCCTTGTGATGTTCTGTGGTGGCTGAATTACTCCGATACAAGGAGCACCCGCACGAAGTCCTTCCTTGGGGGTCCAAGTCCATCCTTCGCGGGATTTGGCCATCTTCTGTTGTTTTATCGGGATGGGACTGGGCAGTATATGCTAAACCTTTCGCGGGTGGACGTGGACGAAGAATGTTCGACGTGGTCACCGGAAGCGATAGCCTTTGTTCTTAATAACCCTGTAAGTGGACGAGGACACCCAGATATATGTAGTTCTATATGTAGTTCAGTAGTATAGACGCAATTCGCCGAAAAGTGACTAAAAGCTTTCAATTAGAAGCACCTACCGAATTGATGCCACATTGCTTCCGCAGTGGCTCCCCATAAGTGTACGCTGTGGGATGGAGTCCTCTCTCCAACCACCTTCTGGATAAGGAAACGGGCCCCCCACGAGACCCAGAGGTCATGTTTGACCAGCATCGTAACATTGGCAAAGCTGATACTGGGTGGATGCCGTTATAGTAATTTCCAGATCTGCTGTCTGGGTCCTGTAACGCCTACAGGTTTTACAGTATGCGTTACTACACCAAAGGTATCTTTGGGTGTCCGGGCCGAGTCTCTACCGCGACTTCGTATCCGAATAAGGCATTTAACCACAAGTCATAATTGATGAGCGCTGATTTTCATTGGACCACCAAGTTTGCACCACATTTGTCTTATACGTGGTTGTTTCATTCAACCAATGCGTAGAATAATATTGCAAAGTACGAAGCTTTGGGAGTATCAGCCCTCGACATATTGTGAAGCTTCGTACGAAAGAGGGACGGAGTCAGACACGGTCTCTGTCGATGCCGGCCAGGGAGGTCAAACCACTGACAGCGAGGCCGTCAACAATAACCACATTATCCGACAGTACACTGTTGTTTTCCTTGATGTACTGAAATCTTGCTTTCCACCACCAAAAGAGCCCCGGGAAAATGATGGTCGCGCCCACGATCAGACAGCTCCAGTTCATATAGTCGATATTCGGGATGCTCACGGGTACGTACAGCGGGAAGCTATAAACGCAAATGACCAGGACAGACCAGCAAACTGAGATCAAGTTGACCGCATAGCCCCAGCGCCCAAGGTCGAAGTTCGGGCGCGCAGGGAGAATCCTTCGGCCGCGGAAGAGTACCACTACAACGGGGGCGACGTAACCAATCTGCATGGTCACGCCGGCGCCGGAGATGATAGATTGGAAGGCAAGATCTGAGCCGAGGACAATGAGACCTAAGAAAGTGACGAGGTCAGACATCACGTATGCTCTCCTCTGAAACCCGAAGCAGGGGATTCTTGAGCTTACCGAGAATGAGGTCGATGACAATCACTGCAACCAATGATCGCAGCGGAATATTCAACCTGGGATCGACGTAGGAGAAGTAATCGGAAAAGGGTAAGCCCCTGTCTCTGGCCATACTCCACGCCAGGCGACTGGCTGCATTGTTCATGCCGACAATGATGAAGAAATTGAGTCCCACCATTAGCAGGGTGCAAAAGACTCCACCGCCATAAACGGATTTTGTCACGTCCATGAACCAGTCCATGTAAGGCTGGAAT
This sequence comes from Exophiala oligosperma, assembly GCF_000835515.1. Classification (NCBI taxonomy): domain Eukaryota; kingdom Fungi; phylum Ascomycota; class Eurotiomycetes; order Chaetothyriales; family Herpotrichiellaceae; genus Exophiala; species Exophiala oligosperma. Next base: position 2,598,228 of record NW_015622819.1, read on the forward strand.
GCTGTGGTCCAAACCGTCAGAATGGACTGTAGTTATGTGAAGGAAGGGAAGAGTACATAGAATATTTTCCTCCCAGTTGCCCGCCGTCCAGAGCAGGAGGATTGCGGAGAGCCAACTAGAGATGCCACAGAAAACCATCGACCAGACCATTACTCTCTACCACAAGTCAGCATGAATAGAAGGCGTTCTTGGCACACTGAGGAGCTCGTACCGGCGCCTGTCTTGATGCATCCTTCATCTCCTCGACCTGTGCAATTCATCAGTCAGCTCAAATAGGCTGGCTCATGGCGGAAAGGGGAGAAGGTTTTGTTCTGCGAGGGACAGGTTTCTTACCAAATGCATCGTTCCATCCGTTCCATAAAGACCGTAGAGAGAATTGTAGAACGACATGATGAAAACCCATCCATTACTCGAGTAGCCAGTGTTGTTGATGAATTTGGTGAAAATGAATTTGGCGTCATGTTTAGGTGCCATGACTCCGAATACCACTGCCCAAGCCACGCCACCCAAAATTGTCCAAGCACCGCCAACGATGTTCAGGTAGGGGAGCCAGCTTTGCTTGAAGCTGTAGGCCATGGGGACGACCACAAACGCGCAATAGAGCAGCCAAGTCTCCCATGAATGCCAACGCAGGTCGGGATAAGTGATCTGAACAAAAGACGCGACGAGCTGGGCACTGTTGAGCGCGCAGCTGGAGCCAGTGGAGATCTCGCCGACCATGACCATCCATCCCACTAGGTACGATAGTATGGGCCTCAGCTTTCCGCTGGAGAGGGCTTGGATATAGTATTGCTGTCCGCCCGCCGTAGGCCAAAGGGAGCAGTATTCCGCAAGGGACATCATCAGCAGAGTCTGCCCGATGGCGACCACTATTCTGTATATGGTGGTCAGTGTGGGAGACGTTGCTTCCAAATGCCGTGGCCTTGAACTTACCCAGACCACACCAACGCGGCAGGCCCTCCCAGGTCAAATATGGTCGAGTATAGGACGACGAGACATGCCCAGGTACAAGAGAGCATGATCTGGTAGGCGCATACTGTGCAGACACGTAATCAGAAGAAGTCGCCGTGGGTATCATGCTGAACAACGTACACGTCCAAAAGTTGTAAACGCGGTGTAACTGGGGCTTCTTGCCCAGTGATGCGAGCACTGCATCCTCCTTGTCCAGGTATTCCCCTTTCATCTCGGCGAGATTTGTGCTGTGGCGACTCAGGGTCGTTTCAATCTTGGAGTCTTCCATTGTGTCGACGTTCACAAGGCACTAGAAATTCTGCTTATGAGAGAATTTAGAAAACAAGAAGCCGTAGGCCAAAGCAGAGCCCTGGACGGCGGTAGGGTTAAAATGGTTGCCCGACCCCGCGTACCACCCCTTGGCTACTGGGGTGGCCACCCTTCCACAAGTGTATGTAACACGATCCGGGGCTCCGCTTGTGGACATCATCTGCACACAAGAACTAAATCATGGCTTTGATATGCCGTTAGCACCGAGCGTTGAGGGGGGCACTCTGCTGGAATAGACTGGCCGAAGGAGAAATTTGCAATCAGATTTGGTAACGAAAGGCATCTTGGCACATGGAAAAACCTATCTTGCGAAGCTGGTTCCGTACACATGGGATTGAGGTTCCAATCAAGCTTACGACGTATACTTACTTCTGGCAAGTGTTGGTGTTGGATAGAAGCGTTAATATCCGGCACCACTCCCGGTGGAGGCATCTACAAGTAGGAGGATGTCGCCGCAACTCAAAATCACCACCACATTCGGCAAGGCGATCCTGCCGGCCTAGCCTATGGCATAATCTATAATGAGCCCCGAAGTTTCTCAGGGGTTTATTTGATTTGCAACCCCCATCACAAGTGTGGAGCTTTGTTCCGTGGATCCTGCTGTGCTCTTCGTGAGGTCCCACGCTGGCATTGATGAAATTCCTTTTGGCCTATGGGGCCGACTTCATACGAGCCAGTACCGAGCTTCGGGTTGCAAGAGGCACGAATCTAGCACGAGTGAAGTAAGTAAAAGGCAATGGTTGTACATAAACCTACCTTTGGGACGGTAATGTCAAGGACAGGCTCGAAGAGTTTCTCAAAAGCGTATCTGAAACTTTAGTCCGTCCTCTAGAAGTCGCTCACGCCTATCATATTAAAGAATGTCTGGTCCGTAGCTAGCATCGTTTCCTTCAGTGTGCGCTTTCTATAAGCTATACCAGAGATCAAAAGTCCATTTCCCCCAAATGGAAAAGTGAATAGTCTCCCCGAAGAACGGAACGACGAGGTGACAAAGGCGTCAGAGCACCCAGAGGGTGGTAGACGTCCCTAGGGGCTCTCGGATGACGAAAGACCATCTGATTTCGCTAAGGCATGATAAAGGTGTCCTTCAACAGTTCAATGGTGTTGCTGGTCCTGAAGGCTCATCTTGTGGAAGGTGCCCGTAGCTGTCTCACACGCTGGCACGTTCCCATTGCCAGAATCCGACAGTTGCCACATTACCGACAACCCAGCAGGCTGTCCACTTTTACACATCCTGTGATAGAGTGCGTTTGTGTGTGCGTGCGTGAGTGAGAGAGCACAGCAATACTGTGCTTCCGATCATAGCACTACTCACAACGTTTGATGATATATCGCGTCCTGTTGTGGCATAACCACGACAATATGCAATCGACCTTGACCAACATGCAATCAGTAATCTTCCACCGTCCACGGGTATCTATCTGTCCACGTTGCGAGTCCCGCGGACGTCTGCAAACGGTCTTATTGACGGAGCTAACTTGGAACATTGGCGAATGAGGGACCGTAAGAACAGTGCCGCTGATCAGCTACCAGTTGATCCCGTCAAGCGATCCTTTTCCTTTCTTACGAGTCGCATCAACTTCGAGATCCCGACACACTGTGACAATTGTAAGTTTCACGCAGAAAATGGTATAATCAGTACCATAGGACTTACAAGTCTCGGCAGCATTGAATCTGGTACTGTTTTCCTTGCTTCCCAGTAAGACTGGCCAGCTTTTCCTTCCGATTTCTCGCTCCATGCGAAGATGGGAATGGAGCATTTCTAGAAACACCACATCGTGAGCGCTTGGGGCGCTGTGCAGTTAAAAAAATGGCTATATGTCAGCCAATCTGGAAAACCACTTTGAGACAACACGGCCGATGCGAGACTTACGTTGTATTCGAGGCTCCAACCTTGGCGTGGAGCTCTTCCAGTCGAGAAATGCATTGAGCGACGTCGGACTTGAGTCTAATGGCAGATGAAGTTGCTGACTCCGAGGATTTTGCCACAACTGTATAGGTGACTTTGCATTTCGCTGCTTCTGACGGGAAGATCGTAATCAGAAGGTAAGAACTGGGGGCTCTCAAGGTGAAAATGTCCGACATGATAGAGGGCTTCTCATGCCCCTGCGATAGATTCTTGACCAGTCCGACATTTTGAGGACTGATTGACGGCAGCGAAAAGGCGTCTGTGGACTCTGCACGCTCGATGTCAGTCCCAAAATCAATGCCAGATTGGCGGAGGAAGAGTGATACCGGCGAATTTCCAGTTGAATGCCCCCTCGACGTCCCAACTCTCCACGAATCTCTTTGGCGTGGTGGTGTCAATATGGGCATCCGAGCGAGGTTCGAGGCTGAGGTCGACATGAATGAACCCGTGTCCGTCGGTGCGCACATAGACCTCGAACAACGAGTTTTGTTCGGGGTGGAATCCTTTCAACCCGTCGAATTTGGGTGCCTTGACCAGGCGACCCTTGAGGTCGTACGACCAGCCGTGGTATCTACATGACAGGACCGGCGTGCAGCCCACCTGCTTGGTCGAAACGACCGGGTACGCACGGTGCCTGCACACGTTGTGAAAGCACCGCAGAACGCGGTCCTTGCCCAGGACGAGGAACAAAGGGAAGCCTGCCGGATGCAGGACGACTCGATAACTCCCGGGGGTTTGGAACATGCTCGCGTGCGCCACGGCGATGGGCATCTGTTCGAGAGGAATGAGCTTTTGGAACAGGTCGGTCGGACGGCTCCTCGAGAACAGCTCACCTTGACCAATATAGACCGTTTCTCGTCGTCGAAGTTCGTCTCCGAAGTCCACCAACCGTCGGGGAGGTCCGACACTTTTGTCACATCGCCGTTCCGAGCGGTGATGGTAAAGTCACTCAGCTTCCCCCGGGGGAACGAGGCCCGAGAAGCTGGCGTGTGATTTTTCCGTGAAGACAGAACTCGGAATGTAGCAAGGCTGACTACCAGCGCCGTGACCGTCAGGACGGCGGGTGTGACCCAGTGGGACAATTGGTACACAACATCTCGCCCATCTTGTTGAGAGCCAAACGTTGAAAAGTGAGATGACATAAAGAGCTTCAAGTCCACCGAGCGACCCCAAGCGAAAATAGTGATACTGTCTTCTTTATCCCCCTTTCCTTGACGGTATCTTTATACTTTAGGTAGTTATGATACGGGTTTCGATAAACGTACCAGGATACCAGAAATTATATGTTGAGTGTATAGCCTAAAGCTGTGAGGGTACTGTGTAATAATGAAAACGCCAACATTACTAAGGATTCTGAAGTAGATCTCTTTACGACAGAGTTCACCAATCAATTGAAAATCCCAGGACTTTGAAACCCAAAAGGGATATGAATTAGAGTTATCGGCTAAATTTCTGTGGATCCCATGAGTGATACCCTCGAAGAACGGGCAACGCAAGTGTCGACCCAATAACCAAAGTCCTGTGTGGGGGAGGGAGGGACATTGAGCTTGTGGTCTGGAGGCTCTTATGGTGCTGTATCAAGGCTGTAGAGAAGCCTTAGAAAACGTCGACTATCACGCCCTCTAATCGTTGACTGCAGCACCACGGAGGTCCAGGCACCTCAGCTGGATGAAAGTAGTTATTGATGGTTGAGGACTATTGCTCCGCTAAGCAGCATGATACTTGCACAATTTTTGAACTTCTCAAGTCTCGCAGAGGTGCTCAACGATCTATTAGTGCCCACAGATGGACGCATGGTTTTGATTCCTGCCGAAAACTCGACCTTGCTTCGTAGCGACCAGAGTTTCATTGCCCTTCTTAGTCTACAGGAATGGCCTTTTCCTTCTCGTATTGGTCCATAACCATATCATAGACTATCTGCTGATAATCTGTCGTAATGTCAGAAATGTCTTCGTCTTGAAACGACTGGAGGAGATGGAAAGATAGCGTGAGATCGAGAATACTTACAGGAGACTCCGTTTTCCCTCTCAGGGTTCAAGCATCCCTCTGTGTAGACGCCTTTCTCGAGATTCGTCTGCGCAAGCTCACAGAGATCGAAATCTTCATTGGCAACTTGGCGCACGAATTTGTAATACTCTTTGAACTTCTCCCCGGTCACCTCGTTGTAGTAATCAAACTCCATCCGCGAAAGACCCGGCGAAGAGTCCGGACAGACGCGGAACGAGGACATTCCGCCGTTGTACAAATTCAGCGTGCAAGCCGGGAAGAAGTACAAAAACAATCCATCTTGGTTATCCTTTGGGTTGGCGAAATGGCGGGACCAGTTGTGGTGGTTTTCCACCCGGTAGAAGGTCGGGGGATAGAGCCTCGAGAGTCCTGGATGGGCGAACTGGCAGTGCAGGCACTCCTGGAAGCCGTCCATCATGGTTTTCCAGTTGAATTTCCCGGGATAACTCAGACTGCGGCGGTAGGGCATCTTTGTGAGATCGTAGCTGTTGAGCAGCTCTTCGAGGCCCGGAAAGAATTCCTGGAATGAGGGCGCTTCTTCTGAGATGGTCGTGAAGACCAGGCCAGACCGAGTTCGGTGTGTGCGTACTTCCTTCCCCTGTGAGACGGACGAGCATGAGCAATAGTAGTATACCGTCATTCGGATCCTGATGCGGCACACGTACCGTAGACTGATTGAATACTCTGACTTCTTTTTCATCGTCACCAAACCCGGTGGTGGGTTTAGCCAGCAGGGAGACTTGAGAGATTTCATAGACTAGGTCTTTTCCAGTTTCGAATTTGGTGATGATCCCCAAGAAATACCACGCCCGGAGGAAAATGGCACGCCGCTCCAGCTCGTGCAGTGGTTTGTGGCAGTACCAGCTAGCTGGGAGAGTGGTTGGAATGGCCATTGTGACGGAAACAAAGGATAGGCTGGACGAGTCGTCAATCTGAAGATGGGAATGATGAAGCTTTTGACCCTCGAAGTATACACGGGTACCCAGGATAGCAGACGAAGAAGGGCCAGATCAGTTGGGGGACATCTTGCCTCCTTCAAGGTGGGGATTCGCGCCCGCCCGAGAGGCTTGTAACCCAGATAGGCACTATTTTGAGTTTGGTGGCAATTTTGGCACCTCTACTGGTTAGGTAGAGTACTTGCCTGCAGCAATGGTTGACAATCTCGAATTGATACTGGCCGCCTGGTGCTGGCAGGTGGTGGCTGAGCCTTTGATGCTCTATCGACTCTTCATTCTGCGCCCTACAATGAAAACCCGCGCAGGATACCCAATATTGATATGGAAACTGGGTTACAATTCAAACTAAATAGGCCAACACGTTTCTTTCTCCATTGGACCTAGTGGGATGTTACCTGCACTATCTAGATCAAAAGTTGCGAAGGAATAAAGTATGATCTTCTCGCTCGAATGAACCAATCCAACCCGAACACAACCACAACCACGGCCACGATGGCAATGGTGTAGTTCATGTTCTTCGAGTTCACCGGTAGGTAGTATGGAAACATAAGCCAGACGCTCACAAACACCGACCAGATGATGCTTGTGATGTCGATCGCGTTGCCAAACAGCCGGCCGAGATTCAGGTAGTGGGCCGGCAAGCCTTTCGTCCACTTCGTGTACAGAAAGCAGCAGATGGTGATGATGTAGCTGACGTAGAAACAAATGTTTGCTGCACTAAAAAGAGCCGCCAGCACAAAACTAGGGCCCAGGTTGATCAAGAGAACCAAGCAGGAGAGCACGGCGATCACGCCAATCGCATTGACTGGAACCGCCCAGAGCTTGGTTCGGTGGATGACTGCAAACCAGGAATGCAAAGGCAGTCCATTGTGCTCAGAGAACGACCACCACACTCGGCTGCAAGTCGTCGTGCAGGCTGTGGCCGCGACGATGGTTACTAGGATGTAGATGACGGATGACACGACGAAGAGGGCGTCATTGTGCAGAGAATCCTTGAAGATTTGTATGATTGTCACCCCACCGACAGGGGCCAAGAGGTTGTCGACATTAGTGATGCAGAAGCAGAATATGATGACCATTGGTATGCCCGAGAGACCGGACAAGAAGGCATTTCCCACCATGACTTGTGGAACCTGGCGTGCCGGATCTGGCATCTCCTCGACCATGTGTGCAGCGGAATCGAACCCGTTGATCGCCGTTGACCCTGGCAGCAAGCCGAGGAAGAAGACAACACCTTTCGAAGGCCACCCGGATTCGTTAACAACATCTACGAAAACGGATCGTGCCGACTGTTTGGGATGTGCCTGGACCAGGAGGCTGACGGCGATAAAGATGATTCCGGCGTTGGTGATTACAATCATGGCCTTGAGGGAGTATGGCCAGGTCTTGGAAGAACGGGATATTCCAGGCTACCGACGCAAGCGCCTGGGCCCACGCAATCAGAACTTGATGCCATGGTTGAGCAGTATACTCGGGGTAAAGGTGCTCGACCGCGGCGAGGAGGATTTGCGCTGTGAGGAGGTAAGTACCGGCATTCCAGAAGAACCAAGCTGCCGATGTCAAGGCTCCAGTCCAAAAGCTCAGAGAATTCTCCCATCCTTTCGGGGCCATTTTACCCACCCAATATATATGTCCTGTTTTGATGTCAGTTAAGCCAGAGGATTTTGGGCTGACACCCCATTGGATAGACCTGGCGTACCACTTGGGTGGGGATATAAAGCAGAAATTTCAGCCAGTGCCACGCACAGGGTGATGTTGAAGAATATGGCGAAGATATAGCCATAGATATAGAAAGGGCTGCCGCCGAGAATCAAACTGAACGTGAGGTAGCTCCCAACCCCAAAAGGAGTCGCCGTGATGCTGTAGACGAGGCCTAGAGTACTCCAAAGGTTGAAGGTAACTCGCATTTGGCGTTCGTGGCCCTCGGTTTGCGAGATTGGCTGTGGCTCAGCCACAGAGCTCTGTGAGAGGGCTTTATCGAGAGATTTGGATTGCTCCGCCATGTTGATAGGCTTCGCCAAAAGTTGAGACAGAAATCCAAGGGACAATTATATCTTTTGTGGCGGGAGGGTAGAGGAGCGCAGAGCAAGGAAGAGCGGCAGCTGAGTATGGGGGAGAAGGCAGGAAATCCGCAGAGAGGGTGACAGGGGAAGGCCAAAGAGGACGGGGTGATGGTAGAAGAAATAGCAGGAGATGTCGAAGTCTTGAAGTTTTTCAATGCCTCCCTCAACGAATTCCAAGAAGCGGTTGGCAAAGTCGACGGCGCTATGGGGTACGCAGACTTCACCCATGGGGAGCCGACGGGTGTGGAGAATAGCACGTTGGATGGATCTTGCCTAGATCTGTTCGTGTTAAGTAGCTTGTAAGAGGCGAATGAGTCCAGCTGCGCCAAGAAAAAGGCCATCGACGGTGACTGAATTCTAGGTGAAAGAAGATCAACAGACAGTCATTCATTTATGGCCTGTTTCCACTTCTTGAGAACTGTGATCGTTAATACGGTCATGTTGTTTTGTCGTCGTGCTCCATCGTCTAAGGCCCAATCGTCCCACTTGGTCCTCGGCAACTCTATTCGCATACCTAGTATGGTCTAGCCTGATGCGGGCGATTGTTAGTGCTCGCGCTGTTCAGGTGATGGCCATGTGGACGGACTGGAACGGACATGGAATACCCGTGTCATCTCGGTTTTGGTTGGAACATTGTCAGTTGTCAAAGGCTTCCCATAACAGGAGTTGTCCTATGCGCGTATATTTTGTCGAACATGTCAAGATAATCCAGTAGGGACTTCCTCTAGCCTTGTGCTCTCACCAATGAGCGGAAGACAATCTGTGCCGAGCCCGAAGCCGTGCAGGTGAATCGCGCTGGTCGAAAAGGCTGAATATCAGCTACGAGCGTCACGATAAGGGAATGGTCGAAACCGCCACCGACGTGGCTTCTGACTCGAATTCTTGGAGTGATGATTAGACGGCCACCACGGGATTGCCTCTTTCCTCCCACTCCCTGGCAACAATGATCCAGTCTTGTTGAGGAGTCTGCCACAGCTCTTGCAAAAATGTTCGTATCTTCGAGAAATGGCGAAAGCCTGTGCTGGCCGACATCAATCCACACGTGGTGGCGATAAAATGCTGTCGTTCAGGATGACGGCAGTTGCAGATGCCAGCAACGAAGAGCGGCCACGCAAGATTATGCATGATGGACTTCACATCGTGAAATTGGTTCAGTGACTGGAAAAGTTTATCAGCGTGATATTGTGCCGCCGGCCCAAGTTCGAGTTGAAGACGCTTGCATGCGTACAAAACCCCAGAATGATGGAAGATGTTAATGAACCGGACAAAATCCTCTTTAAACTGATGGCATCGTCCCTCCATCATCTGCCCGGCTGCCAGGAGGCTTGAGCCTCGCGCAAGCTCAAATTCATCCTCGAGCTCCTCTAGCAAGGCAACGGGATCTCGTGAGATGGTCTCGGTTTCCTGAAAAGACAGGGTCGTGATCTTATGGACCACCTGAAGGAACCGTCCGAGAACGACGTCGCCGCGTCCGAGTTCCGGCAGAATGACGGCCTGGATTTGCTCTGGATCGAACAACGTGGTGCACATGAGAACATCACATAGAGCAAGTTGATTTTTGAGGAATGCAAAGAGCTCTTCCGAGGGTGACCTCTTGAGAGATAACGTATGGAGCAGGATTCGAGCCGCCTGTCGGTGGAATCGCGCTCGTGGAAGTTCGGCTCCAAAGAGTGATTGATTGGCAAGCACTAGCATGGAAGCCAAGGTCCCTTCAATCGAACCGTAAATGCCTTCCACCACCAAATTGTTTTCGACAACGTTCATTTGCCGTATATGTTCCGTAATCTGGGTGATGGCAGCCTCACACGCTGCAGATGAGAACTCCCGTCCGTAGTCTGGCTCTTGAGGCATGTGAGCTGCAGCAATAGCACAAATTGCGAGACGCAAGACCGGGTGATGCTTTGCCATGGGGACGACCAGGCGCCGGTATTCGTTCGCCTCGGAATCTAACCAGACCATCATTGGTGCAATGCTGGTAGCATAATAATCAAAGAATTTCATGATAACAGAGTCGGAAAGCGTGAAAATTGTTGGATCTCGAGCCGGCTGAGCACTGATCTTCTCGGGAGACAAATCACTGAGCTGAGGCCTGCTGTTCCCACGAGTGTCCGGGTGGGGGATGACAGCTTGCAGCGTAGAGAGAGGCTTCGACGAAGGACGTGAGGTCGACGACGTCGTAGCCCAGCGAAGCCGCAAGCCATAACCCGGGCATTCCATGCCCTTGCTGGAGCACTTCTTGCAGGTTGGTAACGCTCTATCACATAAGATGCGCCGCTGCGCACATGTGCGGCAACCTGGACATATGGGTCAATCTCAAGGATTCTCACTCTGCAGGCCAGTGTCGCACAGTACCTTTTTCAGCAACTTGGGGAGACGTTGTACGGCTCATTTCGCCGTTTTACGAAGGCGCCCACCACGGAATGTATTATCATAGTCTGTGCGGGCGTAAAATTCGATAGCATCACCGACTGCACAAAGGCCAGTGGGACTACGGATTGCATTGGCCTCGACAAAGACGTCGAGGGATCGAACCGATTCTCGACAGCAAGACAAAATCCGCTGTCACAATAAAGTTCTCGAAGGACGAAAGATGAGTACTTCTCAATTGGAGGGGGGAAGGTGAGGGGAAACTTACTGTAGCTTTTTGTATCGGGCACATAATGGATCCATGAAGTCCCAGTCTCCCGTGCCTCGGGAAGTGGCTACGAGTCTCCACGGTTCATGACCGATACTGTGGGATAGCTCAACATTCATATAAATGTCAACAATAATCTCATTGCATGCTAATTCGTATACTGCAACTTCATCAACTTAGGAAACAGATTCGAAAATTGTTTTCCCAGGTGCGTCATGTAGTATGTCGATCCAAAGGAAGGACTTGAGACTCGGGCGTAGCTGTGGCCACGACCAGCCATTATTCGTGCCAATATTCTCTCTCAGCTTGGATTTGATCCATGCAGAGTCATCTGTGTCAGAGGCAAAGATGGAGATTTTACCAATCATGAGAAGCCACAACGAAACCTGAGAAGGGTCTCCTTGCAGCTGAGTGTTGACGTCCTCAAAACAAGTCTTGTAGTTTTCACAAAGGTAACTATTCGGAAGATGAATTCCCCGTCGCTCCAGGAAAGAATGTGAGCAGAATGCAAGCATACCGAGACGAATCGCTTCGTTGATCGGGTTGGTTGGAAAGTTCATTCCCAGAAGGGCGTACATCACTGAGCCCATGGTGTTTAAGAGGATTTGGTCGCTGAGCTTGATATTCTTCTCCGCCACTGAGTTTACTAGATAACAGAAGTTGCTCATAGTGTCCCACAGTTCGGCTAATTTCTCGTCTGTTTTAAAATGTGTGTGTTTATCCTTGACGTTGGGGGATTCGTAATTCAGGCAACGAACGGTTGGTGGAGAGGACTTCGTCTGTAGTTGATATTTGATAGATTGTAAAGGCTGCGTGAAGTCAAAGACTGGTTTTGTTCCTTTGTGAATTGCAATGCTGAGGTCGCACCTGAATAAGATCAGCCATAGACCACCAGGTATCACAGTTTCCAATGGATGAGTGAATGCCAGGACTCTTGCTAACCTTATTAACTCGGTGAGAAGTTTAGGAGTATTTTGAAAAGCAGCAATGCCTCCTCGCAGGTTGACAATCGTGCAAAGACCTTCCAAGTGTCTCTTAGCGGTAATATGATCGCCATTTAAATGTGCAATGTGTGCCAGAGTTAAGATGATCAGTATTGTGGGATTAGAAAGAGATTCCGGTTCGTTTTCATCTGAAATCGAAAGCCTCTCGCGAAGGAGCTGAATTGTCTTCAACATCTGCATCGACGACCGTTTACTGGAGCGACCCGAAACCAAATCCAAGTATGCTTGAGCTCCAAACATTACGGCATTAAGATAGGCAGGATCGTATGTCAACGGATCGAACATTGATCTGTCTTTTACGTTGAAATCAAAGCATCTCTCTAAGGGAAAGAAAATCTGTTTCGAGGTGGAGGTGACTTCAAAGGCCAGCACCATTAGTTTCTCAGCACATCTTACATTATATTCTGCCAGATACATTAGGGCGCGGTCACTTACATTTCAAAACTTCCCATAGCGTAGATGGCTCTACTGAATCGGCAAACCGTAACAGAGACAATTCTGAGCCAAGCCGATTGGGAACTGAGGAAGCAGGCTCCAGGTCTAGCACTTGTTGGACTGGTCTTGAGACTGAGATTGGAACAACCGTCTTGGGTTTTCGTCTGCTATGCAAGATTTTTCCGCGATTCTTCCCCAGCATGCAATGGCTCCTGATCAACTTACGCATTTCAGGATCCGTTTTCGCCATGCTGGTGGAGATGACGAATGGCATCCCTGGCGCTGATTGACGAGCGAAAGGTCAAATCAATCGCCTAGGAAATGAGATAACCGCAAACTCACCCGAAGTATCCCTGTCGTTAGCCATGCTGCTACCATGGTAGTCAGAAAATTCTGATGCAGCGTCAAAGCTTCACCTAACACCCTGACGAAAACACCGTTGCGGAACCATTCGGACTTTCAAACCGGGTAGGCTCTGTTCACCAAAAGAGCCGGACACATAACACAGCTCTGAAAGAAACGTTCAAAATGGGACGAAATACTGTACACGCAGAATCTTCTAAACGGATGAAGTTCTTGTCGAAAGCTTTGCCGGCGGAGAGATTTAGCGTGCTTGAGATTGTTTCCCGCTTTAAGAATAGCGCGAGCTGCTCTCGAGGCCACCATCCAATTACCTCCCTCACACTCCTGCGCTGTGGGTATGAATTCTTTCTTGAAGACATACGTTGAGTACATTCTTGATTGCCGATGCACATCCGGTCTGGAAATAGGCATCAATGTACTCTTCCGCAACGCAAGTGAAGGAGTAGTACGAAACCTTGTTTCATTCCGCTCTTCGCGGCAGGTCTGTCTCCTATGGTATGCTTTAGAGACGGCCCAGATGGCGCTGGCTGAACTATTGTTCTCGGTTGCGAGTAAATGCACAGAAACTATATAAGTGGCAGCATTTGCTTCTCAATCTGACCTTTATCAACATTCCTTCTTGACGGTGACTCTTCGAAAAATCTTCCACCAGGCTTTCAATACCAGACTTAGTACTTTCCACCTGGAAATTCAACATGGCTGCTCCAAAGGTTATAGTATTTGGACCGTCTGGAGCGGTTGGGTCGGCCACCGCACGGACTGCCCACGAACTCGGAGCAAGGGTGGTACTGGCGATGCGGGACACGAAAAAGCCCATCCCAGGCCTCGACGAGGCAAAGGTGAAAGATGGCAGTTTCGAGAGAGTACAAGCCGATCTACACAGCCCCGACTCTGTACGCGACGCTGTAACTAGCACTCAAGCAACCCGTGCGTTCATTTACATCGCCCACCGCTCACCCGACAACATGAAGTCCACCATTCAGGCACTCAAGTCAGCCGGTATCGACCTGGTGGTATTGCTCAGCAGCTTCACCATCCAAGGTGAGCCAGAGGATGTGAAACCTAGTGAGGTTATACCCTACCTACACGCTCAAGTCGAGATCAGTTTGAAAGAGGTGTTTGGCCCAGGCGGATACATCGCGGCCAGACCAGGTTCATTTGCCAGCAACACAATACAGTACAAGGCAGGACTTGAGAGCGGGTCGGTCAAGATTTTCGCACCAGATGCTACGATCGATGCAATTGCTCAAGAGGACATTGGGAGGGCCTGTGGCACGGTTCTTGTGAAAGGGCCGCTGGACGAAAACACCCCGGCCATGTATCTGTACGGGCCACAATTGATCTCCCAAGCGGACTGCGTCAAGACACTCGCAAAGGTATTGGGCAAGAATCCTACCGTTGAAACGATGGGGAGCGAGGAAGCATACAAGATGTTTACAGAACAGCGTCGCTGGCCTGCGCCTCTCGCGGACTACATGATCAGACAATCGGGGGCCGTAGACCCGGCACGCGGTCTGGTTTGTGGCTATCCAGTCGGCCCTGAGCAGCTGTCGAGTGTCGAGAAATACACTGGCAAGAAAGCAATTACGTTTGAGGAATGGGTAGAACAGAACAAGCAGATGTTTATCTCTTGATAGCTGCAGAAAACATGACATGCCCAGTTAATGTTTTCCCTGATCGGTCCACGGGAAATCTCGGCCGTCGCTGTATGTTCTCGCACGGCTTGCAGAAAATAAGTAAATGTCATTACAATATTAGACGAGGTCTAGACTGCCTAGACTGTCTAGACAATTGTTAACACAAAATTCATTAAATACATTAATTAACTGAGCATATTAAAACCTTTCATTTAGCTGATTTCATTAACTTATAAACATTATGGATAATACATTAATACTAAATCTCAAAAGTTTTGGTTCGGTATAGGGATAACTTTGAGTAGTTAATTATACAAAGATTCGTACTATATGGCATAATCCTGCACTATACGGTGTTAGGTACAGGTATTCTACGCTAATTGTAATGTAGCTATTAGTGCTAGTATCCCGAAGCTACCAACTGAGATTTTAGACTATACCCGGTTGGGCCGGTCCGCTGCCCTTAGCATTGATCGCCCCTCACAGTCTTATGCACCTTGGACGATAGTGTTATCGGTTGCATGGACAATCGCCGTCCATTTCCCATTTCCTCAAAAAGAGAGCTGTTTAGTTTGTCCACACCCTCTCTCTCCATCCTGAAACGCTCTTCGTTTCTTCTCCCTCCCATCATTTCCCACAAGCTGGGGGGCCGAACAAATCGAGATCCCTGTCACTTCATGTCAACCATGGCTGTCCCATCAAGTTTTGATTCACTCGCCCAAACGATTGCCTCGTTCGGCATCGTCCAAGGCTGTGTCACTTTGGTGCTGGCAATCTCTGCATGGGTGGTGCTACATGCCACCTACAACGTCTATTTCCATCCATTGGCTGCCTTCCCGGGCCCTCGACTTGCAGCTGCCACGAGTTTGTACAAGGCATACATCGACGTCGTTGCGAAGACGGGCTTTGTACAGGCTCTGGAGAAGTTACATGCTCAATACGGTAGTCATTAGCCAACTCTCTCTGCGACAGTATCTGACCGGCTATCCACAGGAAACGTAGTGAGGGTGGGTCCTAACGAGGTATGTGTTGGAAGATTGTTTTTTGTGCCTCTTCAAATCGGTGTAACTCTGGTGCACAGCTGCACTTTTCTAACCCCGAAGTCTACCACGAGATCTACAATGCCAACAACCGATGGGACAAGGAGAAGAACCTGTATCATAGCTTCGGCGAAGACAGGTCATCCTTTGGGTTTCTCGAGTACAAAGACGCCAAACCGAGAAAGGACGTCCTGGCCCGCGTCTTTTCGAAGAAGGCAATCACCGAGGCTGAAGGTCTCGTGAGGGAAAAGGTGAGTGGCTAAATAAAGGTAGATGGAGGGGAGAAGACGTGAACTGACATGGTCCAAGGTTATTGCACTGTGCGAATCCTTCCGTCGCCATACGGACAGCCCAGTCAATTTGTTCTATGCCTTCCGCTGCATGTCGATTGATGTCATTACCTGTCAGTATGACTTGTCTCTTGGTATCTTGTGCTAATACGCAGGGGGTAGATTTGTGTTTCGGTAACTCGGTGGACGCTGTCAATGCCCCCGATCATGCGGCACCTATCATCCTAGCCTTGGATGCTTCGTTGCCAGTGTTTCCCGCCTTCAAGCATTCGTCCATGTACAAGAACATGATCATCCACTGCCCGCCTAACATTTCCAAGGTCATCAGTCCCCAAACTGCGGGTCTGGTCGACCTTCAACAGGTCAGATGCGCCCGCCAATAAACCGATCGAGTGAATTTCGTGCTGAATCAATGCAGGAGCTTAAGAGGGAGATTAACAACGTCACCAGCAATCCCGAAAACTTGAAGAAGCTACCACACTCGACGACAATCTATCATGAGCTTCTGAAGCCAGAATCGAATCCCGGAGGCCAGGTTCCAAGTGCTGGAAGTTTGTACGAGGAGTCGCAGGCTTTGATGTTTGGTGGTGCAGACACGACAGGCACAACACTAATGCATGGAAGCTTCTACGTCATGACGAAGTCAGACGTGCGTAAGAAGCTCATTGCGGAACTTCATGAAGCTTGGCCAGATCTGGATCAGCCACCGTCGTTGGCAACCTTGGAGAAACTCCCGTACCTGGTGAGTCGACATGATCGATTGTCGACGAGGGCTGGCTAACCATAGAATACAGACGGCAGTACTCAAAGAATCCCTCCGAATGAGTCCCGGTGTCGCTTCGCCGCTACCGAGACATGTGCCTCAGGCCGGGGCAAACATCGACGGCAGATATATACCAGGACGTGTATGGTTTCCCCCGCGCGATGGAAAATATCTGTCTCCCCAATGCTGATTCGCGATGACAGACCGTTGTGGAAATGAGCAGTCATTTTGTGCACCGTAACGCAGATATTTTTGAGCAACCCAACGAATTCAAGCCTGACAGATGGCTCGGTGCGGATGGGAAGAAGCTGGAGAGATGGCTCGTCAGCTTTTCCCGAGGCCCGCGTAGCTGTCTCGGCCTGAAGTAAGCCGTCATATCTGCCCCTGGCTCCCCGGCCAATACTGATCATCGTCTAGTCTGGCATGGGCAGAGCTGTACCTGACTTTTGCATACGTCTTTCGAGAATTCAACCTCGAGATCGACCCTTCAAGGTATGCAACCATAAAGATACAATGGACTGATGAGATACTGACAAAGAGATGACAGCCCGAAAGAACTCAAGTGGCGCGATTGTTTCCTCCCTGAGTATCTTGGACCACATCTGAAAGCGAACATGACCCCAGTGACGGCGTGACAACTTCGTCCGCAATCGACAAACAGAACCAAGACATGACTAAATCTACACAGAGGACAAGAATGGACAAGGAAAGGAAGACTGAAGATACTCGTGTAGTAATGCGGAAGATTTGTTAGGCCGCGATGGAAAAGGCCGCAAAGTACATACAAAAGTCTTTGACTTTATCAGGCCCTGACGATAATGCTAATAGTGGGCGACCAAATTGATGTTCCTGGAGTATTGATGTTCCTGGAGATACCCAAATTGCGATACAAGAAATCATTTCTTCCAAGATATCCAAAAAAAAGCTGAACATTTGTCTAAGATGTGGCCGTCTTCTTTGTGATATCGGCGCTGCCCAGATGGGTGTGACCAAAACTGGTTCCATACTTTAGACCAAACCCAAACATGCGATCCATGCCAATATGCGCGAGCCAACTGAGGGCTATTCCGGTAAGGACCTTGTTGTTTCGTGCCAATGCTGTGCAAAGCAGCAATATCGGAGGTGTTTCGGTGTGGACAGTGTTGTATAGAGCGGCACCAGCGGTAGTGTTGGCCAGGTAGCCCGCCATGCCCAGATCTGGAACGAGTAGTAGACCGGCAAAAGCCCACCAGGATTGTCCGAGTCGCGAATATGCCCAAATTGTCGAGCCGAAGATACAGGCACCTTCAAGTCGCAGTAGCAGTCGTGGCCATGTCTTTACAACGCCATCATCCGACATGATGAGGTAAGATGATAGAGGGAATGTGAATCGTACAAAATATCTATTCGAGATTCTTCAGTGTTTATCATCTACGGTCAGATGGTGATCGAAGAAGGAATAGCAAATGATAAAGAAGGAAGTACTCCGTACATCCCCCATATATATCCTCGGATACGAATACGACGATTATGGAATCGACGCACGGTTCTTTTGTGGCTTTTGGGGCTTTTCGGGGCTCTGAGTACAGCGGCGGCGGTATCAATTCCTCCGCCCGGGCACGACCAGTCATTATCTCCAGAGTGTATTGAATCTCCCTACCTTGGGCTTTTTTCTTGATGCTGCGGTGGCTTGTGTCCATCATGATGATTTTCGTATCAAGATGTTAAGATCAGAGCAGCAAATCTAGTGCTGTACTGCATGTTTACAACCTGGTGAGTGAGTAAACGTTGGACGAAACCATGATCTGGACGATGGCTTCGCTAGTGGCCAAGCCCCCCGAATTCTGACCTCAGAGACCGCCGCGTAGGCAGCATCATTTTGAGTACATGGCTTCATCCCGAGTGGAATACAGTGACAATTCTACTGAACATTTTCGACTCTTTCGACTAGCAGAAAAAGGATCCCGCGACGACTCAATCTGCCGTTACTGATCACTGCTGAACTAGGATCTCATCTCATCTTCCCGTCTCAGCTACATCTCTTCATGTCACCATTCCCGGCTTCACAATAAACAATGGACTTTGCGCCGTACCAAGATGAATCTCCAGAGATGTGAGTTGTTTTCTGCTAAGAACCGTCTGGTACGATCTTTTGATCCTAACTGACATGCTTTCTCTCTAGAGAACGTGCTCTATCTCCCCCTCCTGCTAAGAGCAGGCCGTCTCTCGACTCTCAAAGAGTGCGATCTCCTCCTCCACCTCAAAGCCGACCATCGCAGCCTCCCTCGAGAACCATATCAGAAGTTGCACCACACCCGCAAAGAGCTTTCGGGAATAATAATAATGCCTTTGCTTCTTCGCAGCAAGAGCGGGGACAGAGTTTGGAGGCCTTCGAGACGAGCTTGCCTATCAGGTTGGACTATGAAGCCTGCCTGGCATACCTTCTACTTCCACCTGCCGGAGGGGTGTTTCTTCTCATCTTCGAACACAAGAGCGACTACGTTCGTTTCCACGCATGGCAATCGAGCATGCTATTCGCCGTCATCTTCGTTTTACACCTCATTCTCGCGTGGTCCAGCGTACTCTCGTGGATGCTCTTCACGGTCGACCTGTTGCTGATTGGTTTTTTGGCTATGCATGCTTATCGGGATGTCGATACCTTGGATCACTACGAGGTCCCATTCTTCGGGCGTTTGGCGAATTCCTTTGTGGATGATGAGTGAGCATCGATTGCATCCAGTCGATTTACTGCCAGGACCCCTCCAGAAGACAAAGCGTTGAGAAATAATTAGTCAAGAGAAGGCTTTTTCGGACAACCTGTATAATATCCTTCTCAAAGAGTACGAGATCTAATCGGCAGATGGTGCTTATCCAAGAAGAGATGGGTGAAACTACGGACTTTTAACAAAATTGTACAAGCCGCCCAGATCGATTCAGCCATCGTCAAACTGATTACACGTGAGATCCCAGTGCCAAAGTGGGATATTGTTGAGGACGGCTTGGAACCACCATACGTCGACATTACAGAATCTGCTGGGCAGGCGTGCCTCTCTCCATCGAGTCATTGAAGCCTCTCAGACAAGGCCACAATTCTCACTCCGATGCCATCCAGAAACACAATACGCAGCAAATGTTGATGGGTCAGTTAACTTCGCAAAACGCAGCCTTGGGGGCAAATTCCGGCTCAGTTGTACAAGTATTGGTGCCGTGGTTGTGTAGATTACCCTCCACCTCCGGCGGCTTCTTCCTTTCCCGGGCGTCTGGCAGACAACCTGGAAAACGATTTCTGCAGTAGAAAGGTATCCGGGAAGGGAGATGCAACTCTTTATTCAAATAATAATTATAATAATAATGCATTGTACCGATAAAAACCATGACAATGTGCTGTTGGTGCTGGGAATAACATCGGCCTGTTTCGAAACTGCGCCACTTGTTGCTGGGGCGACGAGTCTGTTTGGGGAGTTGACCGACTTTGTCACTCCAGGACCGTGTTCAATGTAGGCCAGTTCCTTTCTCAAGACCAGAGTGCACAGACATACAGCCATTTACCTGCGACCTCTGTCATATCAGTTATCCATATGTGATCGCAGCCATCATAAACCCAAATTATTGTCGCACTCTCTACAGTAACAGAATCGAACGACGCAGGGCATAATGCCTCCAGGCACTGAGTCCGAGATAGGAGCCCCTCCTTCAGTGCCGTTAAGCTGTAAGACTTCCGACGGAATAGAACCATCAATGGAAGCAACTAACAAGACCAGTTTCGAACAACTTTTGGGGACGAGATGACGCTGGAGTCGATCCTCTGCTGACCCGAATGCAAAGTGCCCGAACGACCTGCGACGAATTGAAGACATTCTACGCCGCTCGCGCCGCGCTCGAAGAAGATTATGCGAAGAAGCTTCACAATTTGTCAAGGAAGCCACTGGGAAGCGTTGAACAAGGGACGTTGCGGGCGAGTCTTGATGTCGCGAGAGGGGAGACGGAGGCTATGGCCAAACAACATGGCTTGATCGCTCAGCAAATGAAATCTGAGCTGGAAGAACCGCTGGCCGCGTTCGCAGGCGGCATGAAGGAGCGCCGCAAAATCATACAGAATGGGATTGAGAAGCTCCTAAAGACCAAGCAAGCGCAAACCGCTCACGTCAACAAGGCTCGAGACAAGTATGAACAAGACTGCTTGAGAATAAAAGGTTACCTGGCACAAGGGCATATGGTCATGGGACAAGAGGAGCGGAAGAACAAGGCCAAACTCGAGAAGACACAGATCAACATGGCTTCGAACTCTCAAGAATACGAAGCTGCCGTCAAAGTGCTGGAGGAAACCACTGGACGATGGAACAAAGAGTGGAAAGCCGCCTGCGACAAGTTCCAGGATCTCGAAGAAGAACGATTGGACTTTACCAAATCTTCTCTATGGGCATTCGCCAACATTGCATCGACAGTCTGCGTGTCTGATGATGCCTCCTGCGAGAAGATTAGGCTGGCACTGGAGAGTTGTGAGGTGGAAAAGGACATAACCAGCTTCATCAAGATCTGCGGTACCGGTCAAGAAATTCCAGATCCTCCACGATACATCAACTTCTGCCGAGGCGATGTTGACAGCCAATCTGAAGTTTCGGAAGATGACAACTATTCAGTGGCACAGTTCTCACGAACGACAAATCCCGCATTCAGAAGCTCATCACCAACACATTCGAACGTAACAAGAACCACACCTCAGCGCATGTCAGAAGAGCCGACGATTCCGAATGAAGAAGACTTGCCTACCCCTTCAAATTCAAACAGTGGACGGCCGCCACCTCTCAATTACAAACAGACTGGTCCCAATGTCCCTCCAAATTACTCGCCAAGTCAACATGGCGATGTGCCTCAAGTACCACATAACCAGTATCCAACAGATGGAATGACCATGTTCTGTCGAGCAGATGCTGCGTCTTCGGTGTCAGGGTCTGCCTTGTCTTCCAACACCCGACCGGAAAGCAGAGACAGCGAGAGCCAGTATTCCGTACCCAGCTCCTTCACCAGTGCTGATCCGATGTCAGGTGCAACGTCACCAATCAAAATGGCGCCGGCAGGTGGTGTGGAACTCCCTGGAATGGGCTCACCAGAAAAATCGGTGCAGAAGAAGCGGTCTGGGTTCTTCTCAAACAGTCCTTTCCGGAGAAAGTCGAGAAAAGGCCACGACAGTTCGAAGACCAGTCCTCAGATTGGCGACCCATGGTCCTCAAACCCAACAAGTGGCGGGAGAATCAACCTCAATGCTCCAGTATCCAGCACACAGTCCAGCCCTACCAAATCTCCCACCAAGCAATCGACGGGCTTCTTCAACCGCAATGCTGGATCGATGTCATTCGAGGGGGAAGAGCCCGTGGACCCTCGCGCGAACTTCCAATTGAATGTCGGTAATAACGTATTCGATGTCGCTAGTCCCGATGGACAGGATTCTACGCCGAGAGCCAGCATGACAAATCGTAATTCGTTCCTTCCTCCACCTTCAGCAATGGGTGACGATATGATGAACGACCCTATTGCACAAGCACTGGCAGATCTCAAACGAACCTCAAACGGCGTCACAGGGATGGCCAAACAATCGAGTACCCGTGTAGCCGTGGATCGATATCACGGCGTGGCCACCCCAACTCCTGATCAAGACCCAGCCCTCCGACCCGGTATCAGCAGCGCTGAAACTCAGGCTCGTTTAGCGGCGCAGCGAGGAACACCACCACCAGCATACGAGTCTGGAGCGGCAAGACACAGTGTGTTGGGAGTTCCGCAGCCAGCTCACACAAAGAAAGAAATGTTGAACCGGACAGAGACTTGGGGCACAGGATCGGTAACGGCCAATCCGAGAGGTACTCAGCAAGCTAGAGATGGAAGAAGAAGTCCTGGACCAGGTATGATGCGAGCAGCCAGTCCCCAACCACAAGGTCAATATCAACGATCAAGAAGTCCAGCACCTGGCATGAACCCGCGAGCTGCTAGCCCTCAACCACAGAATCAATACCAGCGCTCAAGGAGCCCGGCACCCGGAATGCCTCGAGCTGCTAGCCCGCAACCTCAACGACAGGATCCCTACATGAGATCTCGTAATCCAGGCCCAGGAATGATGCAGCAACAACAGCAAGGTGGGTCGCAGTACCGTGCGGCATCGCCCAATCCATACGGTGGCAGACCAAGGGGTCAAGGCTCGGCATCGAGGCAAGGGAGCGGAATGGAGATGCAACTCAGCTCGTCAGATGTAACCAGGTACGATGGATCCGGTAGCGGCCGAGGACGACAGAGCATGATGAGACCCACATCCAGCTTTGGTGGCGATCGGTACCAACAAGGCTATGACGGGCGTGAATCCAGACAGCGAGGTGGTGGCGGTGGTGGTATGGATGTTGAGTTGAAGAGGGAAAGGAGCAAGAGTTTGGCAAACATTCCATTCCGACCTGGTCAACCACAAGTTTTGCATTATGGTAAGTCACCCGCGTCAAGACAGATGTACTAAGAAACTGACATGCGACTCATTAGCACGAGCAATGTATACCTACACGGCTGCCATCCCGGAAGAGTTGAGTTTCAGCAAGGGTGACATCTTGGCCGTGTTGAGGTTGCAAGACGACGGATGGTGGGAAGCAGAGGTTCGCGAGAGCGTCAAGGGGACAAGGAGTGGTGGTGTTGGTTTGGTACCTAGCAATTATCTTCAGCGATGTTGATCATTTTCTCGGGCTGCTGTTGCAGGTAGTTGAAGAAGATGCTTTTTGAGGACGTCGTGGATCTTGAAATCTTTGTTGCGATGGGACATGTAGTAGCAGTAGCCACTGTTCAGGGCATGGTAGTTTTGTGTTAATCGGCGTTGGGTTGTAACAAGACATATTCACGACTTGTGTTGATCTGGCTCTCACCGTCAAATGTAGATTAGGTATACGGTGAGTACGAGTACATAGTTCAGGGGAGTGTGGGAGTTTGGAGCGTGCTTCGAACTTGGTAAATGTCACTCTTTTTTTTTGCAAGTTGCCCATCGTAGAGATTGGGACTTCGTTTCGTTGTCCTTTTCCCCTCTTGGAGGTGGCTATTCACCTGAAGTATATGTAGGAGAAGGAGCACCGTCGTGTAAATCTAAGAATCCGATATTTGAGGATCAAAGTTTGACATCCAATTCAAATTCAAATCGTCCAAATCGTTGAATACTAGGTTGAGAGAATCGAATGCCAAACCTGTATCGGTGGGGATAACATTGTTGTCATTTATGGTATTGTTATTGTTGAACCAAGTAGTCGATGGACGTCCGGATTCCTCTGGCCCCAAAAACATCGGATCGAGATTGAGGGTCGAGTCGAGAGAGGATTCGGAAAAGTCGAACAATGTCACATCAGTATTGTCGATACCTGTCCGATGGTCAAAATCATGTATACCTCCCGAGGGTACACCATTCGTATTCACACTCGTACTTGTATTTGTACTGGCAGGGAACATTTGAGGAGGTGGTGGAACATTAATCCACTGGGCAGTAGAAGATGAATCAGAGGTCGTCGTGGGTTTGAACTCTGACTTTGTTTGTTGGTGTCGGTGTTGATCCAAAGTCAATCGTATGGCGTGTGAAACTCTTTGTGCGTCTCTACAAGCCGGACCTTTTTCCAGACAAATGTCATAAGAATGTTCGAGTAAACCAAAGACTTCTTTTTGGGTGGCTAATTCGATGGCGAAACTTTGATATTGATTTGTACCACCGTTGTCATCATCGGCGGCGGCGGCGGCAGTAGTAGCTGTAGAAGTGGTAGCAGTATGACCAGAAATACCACCCCGACTCCAATTCTTCCTCAATCTTCTTTGACGACAAAGGTGTACCACGAGACACAAAACCATGACACCCAACAAGAAATCATTCATGGTGAAATTATTCAACATCCATCTTTCCATGTACAATTGACCTTCTGGGTTTTGTTGTTCCTTGTACATGTCGACGAATTGACTCACCAGACTTTTGGCTGCCTCGACACAAGCCATTGTACTAAACACATTACCCTTGACCATGTACTTGCGATGTAAAACCAGCAAGTTCTTCAAGTGGATGAATTCGATGTAGAACCGAGTCATGATCAAAAATGGTGAGTCGGTGAAAGAATCGGCCAGGGCTCGACTTCGCAGGACTTCGGGGATACCAGAATGGACGCGACGGATCTCTCGGTCGAGTTCCGAAATTTCGGCTTCTGACCGTTCGGAAAAGGACAAGGCGTCTCGTGATACTTTACTGAACAACGCCAGCATCCGGTCTTTGACGATGAACCAAAGGAGCCGAGAAGGTTCCTCTTCGGACCTCGAAGGTGGTAGGTGCGTGGTTGACTCGTTAAAATCCGCGTCCAACAGATGTCGAGGTGGCTTTGTGTCACTGTTTTCCAAAACGATACTGCTGGGCAAACCCAACTGGAACGACACCATGGTGTCGTACTGTTTCAAGACCGCCCAGAACCGACGGCGCATCTCGGCCTCGAACGGTGTAAAGTGACCGCGTCCGTGGCCCCGGCCCTGACCGGCCAGGTGGTCCGGGTCACGGTGGTAGCCCATCTCGTACGCCATGCGGACCACAATGGCAAGGATGGTGCCGGCCTCGCGTGACGGTTCGAGCGTGCCCAGGTTTTTGCAGTGGCCGTAGATGGCGAGAGCTTCGAGCGCGAAAGGTTGGTGTCGTCGATAACTTCCCAAGACCAAACACCTCGCCGCGGCTCTGTGGAGTCGGTGACGGCGTCGACGGATGAGGTCGCCCTCCTCTCCTTCACGAGAGGCGTCTGTCGTGGAGTTGGTGGTGGTGGCGGTGGTGGCGGCACTGGTACCCGTAAAACCCCCAATCAAAGATGCCATGTAACATATCGACAACAACATGGAAAGCCATAAAGGGTTGACCTTTGTAGGGTCGGCCCAAAACTCCCGGTATTGACGTTGGAATTGGTACGTGTGTACAAAGGGAACGACAAACGTTTCCCCGCGAAAGTAGACGGCCAAAGCCCGGTCGATTTCGACCTTGGGAGGGAGGTCCTGATCCAGAATGTCTCGAAGCGAGAAACTACTCGCTCCTCCGAAGATGATGTCATCGTCGTTGTCTCCTGCCGACCCTGAAAGAGCCGACCTGGGTGGGGTGGAAGTAGTAGAAGAAGATGTGCCGGCGGTGGTACTCTCAGAAACTTCGTCCGGCGCCGTCAGCGCGACCTTTAGTTCTTGAATGTCGTCGAGGATGGCCGACCAATGTGTGAATCCGACGTAGCGACTGTCGCCGCCGGAGGACGGCGACGAGGAAGACGCGTCAGTGGGGAGGTCCAGGTCGACCGGGTCGTGAGGCAATGAAGGTGGTGTTCTGGGCTTGGTTGGCATCGCATGTGCCGCCGTCGGTTTTTGTTCAGTGGCTGACGACAACGACGACTGTTGCTGCTGATGCTCCATCAGCTCCCTGACCATGGCTTCGAGGTGCATCAATCTATCCTCGGCCACGGAGGACGACGAGCGGGCACCCTCATTTTGAGAGTGGTTGGACGGGGTAGGTCGATGGTAGGAGCACGCCGTTGCGACGTCTCTTTTGACACAACTCCCGCATGGCTGCGCTCTGTCGCATCGAAGCTTGGATTTTCGACATTGATTACACGCCAGAGACTCTCTTGGTCGTTTGGTGATTTTGGACGTGGATGGATCCGCTCGGAATTTGGTGGTCAAACTTGTAAAGTCTGTCATGTTTCTTCTTTACGAGTACATTTTTACCAGGTAGAAAAGTCTTGGGAGTATCCGGAGCGATATTTGGCATGAGAGAAACATGTTTTTGACAAGGGTTTTCATCAATACTGATGCCTTTCATTTCTAAGCTACCACAATCAAGCGTGCCGTGCGCCACGGAGGTAAGTTGTGTTCGATGGGGCTAAACTCCGTACGGACGAACATTGCTGGTGGGTCAAAGGCCAGCCTTGCCGGACCCCCCGGTGATTGTTCAAAGCCAACTCACCATGGCTGAACATTGTCTCTTCTGATGACTTTCCCAACATCCTGATCTCTCTTTCCCTCGACCACATCCTTGACGAAATTGGCACCGATGGTCGGATCCAGCCCTCCCATCTTCTTGATCAGTTCCGGGTTACCACCCAGTCCCGTCACCAACATACCCGGAGAGATGGCAAACACCTTGACACCGTCTTCCTTGAGGATGCGAACCCACTCCCTCATCATCATATTCATACCGGTTTTTGCGGAACGATACGAACCCAGTCCTATCCTCATCGGTTCCTTCGGCCAACCCTTGGGCGCGGGCTGATCGATCCACAACATCCCCTTCTCGGCTTCGGTGAGGGTCGACGTGCCACTCGTGATGAAGAGTAGCCTGGGACCATTATTACTCGACGATTTGAGAAGTAACGGCACAAAAGTGTAGGTCATGATCTGAGTGCCCGTGGTGTTGACATCCCAAGACTTATTCCAGGCTTCTCTCATGGTCAACTTCCCACTGGCTATCAGAGGGTCGAATTGGGCTCCTTTTCATTCTCAGAAGTCAGCAGGCATGCCGACGTAGACCCCGGAATTGGTCAGTTGGATGTTTTCTGGTGCGTGCTATCTCACCTGCATTGTTGATCAAGACGTCCAAATACCCATACTCGGACGACACCTTTTCAAAAGCCTTGTTGATTGAAGTATCGTCTTCGATGTCCACTTGGATCGGCTTGACCGTACTCGGACTGTTTGGGAATTCGGCTTGGACCTGTTTCACTGCCGCCTCGGCTTTGGTCATGTCACGACCTCCAAGAAGGATGGTATACGCAGTAGATGATTGGCATAATGATCGTACTGTCTCGTAGCCAAGTCCCGTATTGGCTCCGGTGATGAGAAGAATCTGATTTGAAATCATGATTCAACGTTTCTTGTTCGTATTTTTTGAAGCTGATCCGGTCTGACTTGTCTGGATGATGATGTTGTTCCTACCTCTCATTCAAAAGGTTCCCATACTTTACTCTCTTATATATGCATACCTTACATGGTAGACTGTACATGGTCGGGTCTCGGACAGCTGTTTCGGCTCAGAGTCTTGCCTGTTTTGAATAATGGCACAGAACTTCTCTTCTCTCCTCAGAGCACAATGGTCATCGAAAAAGAAAATCAATACTCAGTCTATATTTGGTAGTAAGTTCGGCCGCAATCATTACTCTACAGTGTGAGTACGAGTACAAAGTCTCCAGCATGGCCATTTACGTCATGGGTCTTGATTTCGTGGTGATGGTGCTGGACTGTCTTGATCGATCTTTCTTGCAAGGCTTTGAGGTTCTCCGGGGTGTCTTACGGAGTATTGGATTTTGATCCAAGGTAGGCTTTGACACCGGCCGAGACTATTTCTTTTTAAGGAACGATGGAGCGATCAGTGCCCGATGGGGTAGAAACCCACCGACTGGCCGGGGAGTTCGCAAAATTTCGTGGGGCACTTTTTGTACCCTGCTGTGACGAAGCCACAAGGAATTTGCCGGCGGCAAGGATTATAGTAAAAACGACAGGGGGGAATAATCTGGCATTTTCGTACCGGTGGAAGGGGAAAGAAAAAAGTCCCACAGGAGGACAGTAGTACCTCACATACCTGAACAAGCCTGCTTTTCTGATTTCTTGATTGGTTTTTGATTCTTTTGGACCCCAAAAGAGGCCAAGGATATTCACGACCACCATGAATCTCTCTCCCATCCCTGGAGAAGTTTCGAGCAATGAGCAATGGGTTCACAGGTTGAAGGTCGATCGCTCGTCTTCGTAACAGAGCAGCAGCACGCCCCCCTCTTCAAAGGACCATAGCCTATCTTCAAGATGAATCCACAAAATGAATCATTGCGATTATGACTACGAAATATGACCTGGTCACCCCCAGACGATCATGATCTTCACGACAATTTGTAACGAGTAATGCTTGTCAATATCCGTGCAAATACCCTCGGAGTCCTCGGTGGTGAAAATTGGTGCGAGCCACAGCCTCGTCTATCATGATGTACACTATGTACGGAGAACCTACTACAGTACATATACAGGTCTAACAATAACACGACACCACCACCTTCCTCATTGAGCACGACCTTCCTCATCTGTCCCTGTCACAGCGACTTTTTTTGTTTGATTCCAAGATTTCTTGTGCGTTGCATACAAAGATACATGAAGCGAACAACATGCATGCTCCGCATGCATGGCTACACTTCACCCATCACAGTTGCGGTGAACGTTGTGATCGGTACTTACTTTCCCCATTTACACCACCACATCTCATCCATTTCCAAGTCAGGCAGGTCGGAAAATCTGTCCTCCCCCCTCTCCCTATAAAGCTTTGAGATGTGTAAGTAAGGCCTACTTGCTTATCCAGTAGTTACTCAGTAGCTCACAGAGATGAATTCCATGTCGCAAGGAATGACCGAAACAGGAGCTATCTTGGCCCCCTGGCTTCTCAATCTCACCCACAATCTCCTGTGCTGACCTATACAAAAATTTACAACAAATTACAGGTGCTGTACACAGAAAGTCCATGGATGCAAAGCAGGGGTTCCTCCTCGTCCTTGACTTGGTTGTGCTGACGATGACTAATTGGCCACGCTATATACACCTCTTTTTCATTTCTGCTTGTTGATGATGACAAAACGTCGGAATATCCCAATCACAATGATCGATGTCTCAACTCCATCGTATCATGTGCATATTGTCCTCGCATCATCATCTCACCCGGATGATTTGAAGTAGGTGCTGCATGGTTTGTAGGCCTCGGATGCATGTCTAGATCAAATCCCCCCATCTGTGCCTGCTGCTGATCATCATTGAACCCTCCGCCACCACCCGCGACATCGAAATACTCGTCGGCATGAGGCATGCCGGCCCAGTGCTGCATGGCATTGTAATCCCAACCGTGACTCATCTGAGGGCCACCCATGGGACTGTCCCAGCTCGTACTCCATCGTAAAGTATCAAACATATTGTCCATGTAAACATCCTGGCCACCCGTGCTGAGTGGCTGGGTCGTAGTAATGCCGTATGAATTGGCATAAGAAACATCAATGTACGAGGGGCGAAATCCTGATGACGGTTGTTGTTGCCCTTGTATTTGTTGCTGCTGTTGTGGCTGCTGTTGCTGAGGAAGTGGAGTGGATGTCGATTTTGGTGTCATATTGCTTGGAACATACACCTCTTGTGCCTCTGACGCCTGGACCTTGGACGAGGTGGAAGTACTTGCAGCAGATGTAGAGTCATCAGACTGTTTGCTAGACTCATACAATCGCACGACAACTTCCAACGACCTTTTCGCCGTTGTTGACCACAACTGTAGGTCCCGCATTGTGGCCATCACGGTCTCGACTTGCTGTCGACTGCTTCGAACCACGGCAGTGTCTGATGGGTCAGAATACAGACTCAGCAGCGGAACCATGACCGCCTGATACATCAACCAGTTGGCATTCCATCCCGCCATCTGGCAAGGCTTTTGGCCTCTCCAAGTTGTGGCGATGTCATTGATCAGATCAGCACAGGCTTCGCGGCATAGTTCAACAGCACCCTTTTTCTCGGAAGAGAGCTTCTCCCACTTCATTTTCCGCATTGCGTACCACAGAAGAGCCGGTCGATGTAGGTAGATACGATTGGTATAATAGCGCCATCTCATGACGTTCTTGAGAGTCGTCAGGCCAGGCGATTCAATTGCCGTTGAACGTGGTGTCGAAGCAGCGGCTCCTACCGATGAATTCTTGAACCATTCGCAGTACATCGCTTCCAGACCCTGGCGTTCCGTCTCATCTAAAAGAGGAGAGCAAGCAAGACCGTCTTCCATCGTCGTACTAATCTCGCAGAAACGTATGTTCTCCCGTACCAGTGAAAGCAACGCGTGCGACTGCCCGATGGGCTCTTGCGGTAATTTGGCCGTGATGGCAGGACTCAACCTGCCCATACTCGGCCTCCCTAAAGAATTTCCAGCCCACGTGTCCAGCATGAATGTAGACCACCATACTCGTCGCCGCATCTCTATTGAGTAAGCCGCCTTCTCGGCCTTTGCCGGACCGACACCCTCTGAATAATCCCGGTGAAGGCCCAGCATGGTTGCAAGTTTCAGCGTAGAACCCATGAGAGAGTTCGCCTGATTGGGAGACTGCACGTAGTGTAAGTAAAAGCCGCTGAGGATAGCCAATGCTTGGATCGTCTCCAGATGTGCAGAGTCCAGGGATTCGATGCTGAGATGCTGTCTCGCACGTTCGTAGTAGATCTGATGGTTTGTATCCTCTGCAGATCCGTTGGCAACGCTGCCCATGGCCATCACTGTATTGAGAAGCAGAAGCCATCTTGAATCCGTTCTCTTTGCGGCCATGTAAGTATCTCTAAACGACTGTTCCTCAATAAGTGGGATGAATGGGTGTACATAGGTGAAATACGAATTGATAAGTGGTATTTCATTCCACGCTGTTGAGGCTGATGCGTCCCCGGGCGTTGTCATTATCCCGCTCTCTGCGAGTGAGTGCTCAGGTGAAGATGCCGCTTCTCGACCCATGATGGCGTTTCGATCCGGAGAATTGGAAAGACAATCAGGGTTCAGCCATGTGATGACTCTCAGCACAGCCATGACAGAAGAGATACCAAGGTAAGATGGATTCTGTTTTACGTGCAAAGATAGCATGTCCACGTCATCCGTAATGCCCTGGAGCTGAGATGGTTTTTGATCAAGCGAATCGTTGTATTCCTCAGGCATCGGCTGGAGCTGCTCGAGGCTGCCTGCTTCTGGGTTCACCCGATGAGGTCTCTCATCCACGCTAGGAGTTCGAGGAGAAGGTGGATGACATGGATTTGTTCTTGAGATGAGCTCAACAAGTCTGTCCCTTGACATCTCTCTGAGTTGATCTGGATGTACATTGGGAAAGAGCTTTTGCAGGACACCTCGATAATCTTGAAGTGTTTGTGAGATCTTCTCGACCGATCTGGGGACGAGTTAGATAGACAATCAACAAGGAGCTCAACCTGGACTCACCTCCGCGTCGGTACTTGTCTCTGTCGCGGCTGAGTGTAATGACAAGAAGCTGTCTTCCGATACCACTGACACGTCTCGCACGGATGTTCGCCATTGCAACGAATCTTCCTCCTTCGACAAGGCTCACAGGCTCTTACAGTGGAGGTTCTTCTTTTCGCCGCGGAGCTTGCATTTTGATCTGTGTGCTCGGGACTTGTATACTGAGCAGTCTCAAAAGTATGGAACATGTTGGAAGTGGTCAAGATTTTTGATGTTGTTGAATGAGAGAATAAAGGTGGTCGCAGAATAGCGAGTCGCTTTCTCCGTGTCGTCTCGAGTCATGAGCGTGAAGGGACGAGCCACGTAACCTTATCAATGGACCCGGAGAGAGAGGATGATGCCCGAGGAGAACAACTGATGGAAAGGTTACCTGGAACACGAACCTTTTGTTCACTGGGAACCGCGTCTGGAATATCATCGGGAGTCAAATTTGGTCCTGGGGCGACCTGACAGTCTTTATGAAGCGGAAAAGAGAGTCGGCAAGATATTTGGGGCTGGAAGCACGAGACAGCGAGTGAGATGAAGATCAACCCCTGCTATGATTCGCAGGGCAATCTCTCGAGCGTGTAGAGTGACACTGTAAAGCCTAGAGTCGGTTCAGGCGTATTGTGGCTAAAAGACATGTCATGACTCGACGAGTCCATGTATGTTTTGAGCCCGTGGCAGAATCTGGGGAAAAAGTGACAATTGCTGCGGCTGGGATCCATTTCCTAGCATGCTTGGAATGATCTGCCTGCATGAAGCTAGAGCTGACCG
Source organism: Exophiala oligosperma (assembly GCF_000835515.1). Classification (NCBI taxonomy): domain Eukaryota; kingdom Fungi; phylum Ascomycota; class Eurotiomycetes; order Chaetothyriales; family Herpotrichiellaceae; genus Exophiala; species Exophiala oligosperma. The sequence continues at coordinate 2,630,362 of NW_015622819.1, forward strand.
GTGGAAAGCATGGAAGGGTCGCAGAAATGGATGCACACCAGGGAAGGGAAACTCAGGATCGGAGGGTGGATTGGAAGTCGCTCTGACCAGTAGAGACTCCCTTGTCTCTCCATTGACCTTGGCCCATGTGCATCGCGCTATAGCCGTCAAGGAGCGAAACGACCAGGCAATTAGCTCCTTGAATTGATATCACGCCAATAATAGTGAGGGTGAGTCTAAACCCTCGTCAGTGTGTATGCAAATCCTGCTACAGTAATAGATAGCGAGTTACGGAGTACGAGTAGACAGCCGCCTTCTCCTTGCCTTGCCTCGATTGTGTGGGGCCTGCATGTTTTCGGACACATTTTCGGCAGCTGTTGGCCTCGTGCTCTGGACGGTAAAGTAGACTATACTTGACCCTCCTCCTCCACCAGATCGCTGGGGTTTGAGATTGTGCAGGTAACTATCGGTATAGGCACGACTTCGGGCATTTCGACAATGTTGAACGAAGCGTCTCAAAGCCCCCAAAAGCAAAGTCCGGCCCCCCCTTTGATCTCCCGAACATCTGCCACCGGCAAAGCCCGTCGCCAGGCCATGCCGTCGGCTAACATGTGGCATCAAGTACCTAGAGCCACCACTACCACCACCTATGAAGCCATCAAAAGTAGATTGGGGCAGACAATCACCCTACGAGCGAACGCAAGAGAGACACCACTACTTCCAAAATGTCCCACAAACACAACCACCTCAGCATTGTGGCTACGTATTCGGATCCTGTTGACTGGCCAATGATGCAAGTTGCAAGGGTGACTCGTAGTATACCATGGCTGCTGAGGCTTCCGTTCGTCCTAAGCCAAAACACCCCCCTGCTCTTGCATAGACATGGATAACAGGCTTTTTCCAGAATCAAATTATCCGCAAGGCAACCCATCCCAAGGGCTTAACAATTCCTCCGACAAACGAATCTCACTCATAACAGGGCTGTTTCGGCTTCTACAATTCCAAAAAGGAGGGTTCCAAGCAGGGAATGAACAGTAACGGAACACTTCATCAGTTACAACATATTCATGGACCTCGTACATGCTCTGGCACAGACCCAAGCCAAGTGACAGAGTAGTGAGATGACTCTCGAAGGAGAAAAGATATATCCCGGTGTGAAGCTATGAGGTCCCAAAGAGACACACCGACATTCTACCGGTGCGCCTGGCGTTTCAACTACCGGCCGGATCATCATCATCATCATGCGCTGGCGGCTTCCTTTTCACCCTTGTTGCATCGATCTAGCTATTCTTAAAGATTTCTAGAATATATGCTTCTGCCTGGATGCATTGATTGTCGATACGTGGCACTTTCCCCGGCTGGTGTCAGCCTTTCGCCGTCTGGTTGGCGATGTCGTGATAGCGCATGCAACATGGTACTTGTCTGAGCCTTGGATGCTGATGGAACTCACCTTCTGCCACTGGGAATTGCCCGCCAGGCATTCATGACATCGACGTTATAGCCTAGTCTGCATGTGTGCCTTGCTCGCCAGCCCCCAAGTATGTCCAGGTCAAGGGAGGATCGCCATCCCTGAGACCTCTTACTTTGACAATCTGCTTATCGTTGGGAACCACATCGATAGCACTGTCGCTGAGATGGCATCCTTCCCGCTCTTCGAAGACAAGACATTTGACAGGCCTCTCTGCTGTAACATGCATTTCGTCACCAACAAGGTCGACTTTGACATTGCGCTCCGGGAACTGTAGATACTTGAGTGGTTGCGGCCAATCTGTATCGCGACCCACTAGTTTCCCATTGACCCAAATCCGTGCAGCAAGTATGTGGGGTTCCTGGTGCACATTGTCGATATGTCCGTCAGAGACATGTGTTGTACCGTTGGGCGCGATGCGAATGCCCTGCATTGTAATCTTGGGTTTGATCTCCCGGCCCGTTCGAACTGAGACAAACTTAACCTCCACGTCTGCGGCGATTTCTTCTTGGTGAGAACTGACCACCCACAATTCCCAGGCCTGGGTCTGGGGCTCTCGAGCATGTGTTACACTCCAGTCATGGTGGGCACGGCGGATCCCTACCGCCACGGGGGCCAGGACACGCGCCATAGCATAATAAGCAGGCTTCCTTCTGAGATAGTAATCGACGATCGACCAGCTCGTTGTCGGCCAGCAGTCATTGAGTTGCCAGACCAGTGCTCCACCACAGTGTCGTCCATCACCCCATTGCTTGCGCCACCCCCGATAACCAAACATCAGAGCTTCACATTGGATGAGCTGAGTCAGGTGAATGTAAGCCTCCAAGTCGGTACAAGTCCTCACGTTCTCAACCAGATACGTGGCTATCCGTCGCTCATGTCCATCAGCTTTGTTGTGAAAATCGAGGACGTGACTTTGAGGATACAGATCTTCATCCTTCTCTACAAAGCTTTTGATCGTCGCAATGTGAGGAAATGCCTCCATGCCGAACTCGGAGTTGAAGCGTCCACCTAGTGAATCAAAGATCTGGTATTTTTCCTGCTTACCATGCCATACATTCCACTGGTGCATGTCTCCAACTGTCGGATCAAAGCTTTTCTTCCCATGGCTCCACGGAGAACCAGGCCAGTATGGGATCCAAGGAGCCTCAGCTTTGGAGAGCCGAGGTAACAGTGACTCATAGATGTATCGAGCCGGGAAGTCTGATTTGAGCCAGTTCTTCTCGTCCTTGTCATCATAATCATACGTCAAATTGAGTTGCTCCTGAACCTGGTAGTCTTCGTTGTTGCCCGCAAATATTGCCAGGCAGGGGTGGTGTCGAAGTCGTCGAACATTGGCGATAACCTCTGCCTCGATGGATTCGAGAATGGCAGGAAAGCAAGGATAATTTCCACAAGCAAACATGTAATCTTGCCAAACCATTATTCCTAATTCGTCGCATGCATCGTAGAATGAGTCGTCTTCATAGATACCACCGCCCCAAACCCTAGGTCCACCGTCAGCATAGACCTCACCAGTATCTGACAAGGTACAGTGGCACTGCGATCATGAGCTTACCTGATCATCTTCTGATTGGCGGGAACCATTAGCTCGATCCATGCCCTGTATCTCTCGGGCGTTACGTTGGTGAGGAAGCTATCAGTCGGTATCCAACAGGAGCCACCGCAGAAGATATCTACACCATTGACTCTGAAGTAAAATGATTTGCCATGAGCATCGTCGTCCTGTACTAGTTCGATCTTCCGCAGGCCGACTCTTCGAGATGTCGTATGAAGTGGCATACCCTCAGTAGCAATTGTGACAGTCACTGTATATAGTGGTTGCTTTCCGTAGCCGTTTGGCATCCACAACTCCGGACTCGGAATGGGAAGTTTGATTGAAGCTTTCCCATCTTGGTCCGCTACACAGTGGCTGGCTGATACCACCTTACCATCAAGAAGTATGTTGAATTGAGCCAGCAATTGAGGAGGTGTGCTAGAATCTCTTTCGATCTCTGCTGTTGCATGAACTGTCGCAAGTTGGTAGTCGTCCGAAATGTTGATGTCGAGTTTGAGGTCTGAGACTCTCGCATGGTACATCTCAATTCGTACCGGCTTCCATATACCGGCACAGATCAAGATCGGACCCCAATCCCAGCCCCAGTGGCACTGAGCTTTTCGCACTGCTAAGCGATCAGGTGGATCATTGAAACAAAGGAATCTATGCTCGGGATGCTGGGCGCGGATTTCTCTGGCTTTGAGAAATGCGGAATCGAACTCGATTTCTAGATCGTTGTCGGATCTTGCTTGGATCGCTTCGGTAACATCTATGCGATGTGGCAAGAACATGTTATCACTCTCCAGGATGAGTTTCCCGTTGAGCCTGACATGAGCGAACGTGTCGAGACCGTCAAAGGCCAGAACAACTTTCGTCTTAGGCGACACATCTGGTCTAGCAATGGTAGTGCGGTATGTCCAAGATTTTTGCCCTACCCATTCGGCTTTGGTCTCATTGAAACCTATGAAGGGGTTCTCCAACCTAGAGGTAGCATATCGATCAGCGTCAGTAGAAAGCCTTTCAATAATACACACACCTTCCGCAGTCGAGGAGGTCCTGGTGTACAGTGGATGGAATTTTCTTGACCGGATTCCATGCATTGTCTCCGATATCATCAGTTTGCTTGAACGACCATCCAGTGGACAGGTCAATCACTTCCATGATGGATGGAGTATTCGGTGGCATCGAGATATCGCCCATCCTTTATTGCGTCGTGGTGAGAAGAGGAAAAGAAAGGGGATTTTGTGAAAGAACCCTTCCCACACACCGACCGACTTTGAGGGGGGAATCCTTGTTACAAGATACAATTTCAGGCAGGATCACCTCTAGATTTTGTGCGAAGCAGCGTTGACGCCGCGTTAGGCACGACCTAGGTATATATGGCGTTCTCAGGTCAGTAAGCCACTTCCGGATAGAGATTGACTACGACGAGTCTTCGCTTCAGGGATCAACCGGAAGATGGCGAAAGAAGGCATAGAGAGGTATCTCGAGAGGCTTGACGTTCTCTGGACGGCGCAAGAGCCCAATCAAAGCGACGGTTGAACTGCGTTTTCCTGAAATACATCGGAGGCACAAACTGCCGACGCTGAACAGGAATCGCCTGTCGCTTCTACCCGGAGTCTTGCCGTTTCTTCGGCTTTGACCATCATTTCTTCCCGTGGCAATTCTAGATAAACGTCTAACCCAAGCTGCGATTTACCTCCCACTACACTCTGGCCTTTGTGCCTTTCTAGAGACACATCTCCCCGGACTCTTTTCAACAGATACGCGACCCGGCAGTGTTCCGATGAGATCCAAAGTACGGAGTATCAATCCCTGCAACCCGAAATTCGCCTCCCGCTACTTGCGCGGTTCCAGTGATGCGATTGTCTCCCTCCATCTCCTTCCAGCTGCAAGATCCCCCGCATCCTCTTTTGCTGTCCGTAGACAAGTCCCTAAGCAGTAGCCCTGAGAGGCAGGAATATTCATGTTATACACGAAGAGCGTAAAAGCTTGGGACATACGGATTACAGCTGTGTGGAATGGCCTGAACAAGAGAATGGCGTTTCTCGAGTATCGTGACGGTGCTATCATACCCATCTACGACTCGATAAGCAAAGCCTGGTCTCATGCCATGTCAGAGCAATATTCGTCCAGATTGTCCAGGTTCGCAGCAACCTATTCTGATCACAAGCTCCTGACCAGAGCGTGACATTGACACTGTGCATGTGCAGTGTATCACCAGCCCCATGTACCTGGGCCACCCTTCATAGGACCTTCCAATTCACTAGTCACCCATCCACCATAATAGTCACCTGTATCAAAGGTTAGGTCAAAGGTCAAGAGTGAAGTCGGGTGTGGACAAGCCGAATCACCTTCTTGAGGTGTCACTTTCTCATCGTCCACGAAACATTCCCATGGGACATCATTGGCATAGAATGACAGATACCCCTTGATGTCCTTGAATGCCGGCGTGGGCGATTCGTAGCTCCATACTTTACCCTTAACTGTCTCGCCCGTGGATTGGTTGGTGACATCCCAATATGTGGCCCGACCCTTCCACTCACACAGCGAGGCTCTCCCTGGTGCCTGGCTGAGCTTGAAATCATGCAAGATTGAGTCTCGCGGAAGATAGTATGTCGGTGGGTGTGTTGTTTCCAAGACCCAGAAAGAAGATCGGGTGTCAGCAAGAGTCTGACCACTCCATCGTATCAGTAGGTGTCGAGGAATCTGCTCCAGCAAGGGTGGTCGTGGGAAGTTCTGCACATTCAGTTTAGGTCTGGCCGACATTGTATTACCATGAGAAAAAGTAGACTGCAAAGCATTATCATAAGGTAGGTAAATATACAGAGGAAGAAGACATGGTGTATTCTTACTATTGTATACGTGTTTGATGACGCTGAGAACCTTGGAGAGTCCGGGGAAGATCGGCTTTTCTCCGGTATCGAACTTGTAGAGAACATACGTAGCTTACCAAGCTTCAACCTTTCCAGCTATCGCGATTCGTTCTCTCTCTCCCTCTCAACCCGTATATTTCTTCTTCGGCGACCAGGGAACCGGGTCGAGAATCAGCAGCAACACCACACCGCCACCAGACAATGGCGTCGCTCGCACTCAGCGCCGCTTCTGGCGCCATCTTCGGATCTGCATTGACCGCGTCTGGGGTTTACTCTCCTTCGGTCATTGTTTCTCAGATGGGACTTTCGAATTTCCACATGCTCAAGTCCTTTCTCGCGGCCAGCGCGTGCAGCGCACTCATTGTGGTCGGCGCCAATCGCTCCGGCTATGCGCGACTAGCACCTCGAACAGACTCGTCGTATGGTTGGTTCATGAGATATGACGCCAACGTCGTCGGCGGTCTGCTCCAAGGTATCGGGATGACCTTGACCGGTGCATGTCCCGGCACGGTTTTGGTGCAGATGGCCCTAGGCATCCAGTCCGCCTGGCGCGTCGCAGTGGGCGGTGTCCTCGGCGGGATCGTGTTTGCGAAAATTGGAGATGCTCTCAACCAGCAACGCCAGCAGACCACTCCGGCAGCAGCGACAGACAAGGGAACGGCGTCACATACCGTCCAGGAAAAGACGGGCTTTTCTACGACATCCGTCGTCTTCATCTACGAAGCTCTGTGTGTCCTGATGATAATAGCGGCGAATCATCTTGCGCCGCCTGCACAAAACCACTGGCTGAATCCGATCCTGGGTGGGTTTCTCATCGGTGTCGCTCAAGCCACTTCGGTTCTCTTCACGCGAAAGACTCTCGGTGTGTCGACCGCCTATCTGGACATCGGCAGGTACTTTTGGAGCATCTTGGAAGGCAAGGCGGGCCCGGGCTTATCCAATGTCATCTTCGCCGGTGGTATCATGGCAGGGTCCAAGATCATTTCTCAGTACGTCCCAATCAGTGCAGACAGTGGCCCTGGGACGAGTCCAGCTGCGGCCCTAGCCGGCGGCTTTGCCATGATATTTGGTGCCAGGCTGGCCGGGGGTTGTACCAGTGGACACGGCATCAGTGGAATGGCGACGATGAGCTTCAGTAGCTTCATTACCGTCGCGTCCATGTTCGGAGGCGGTATCGCTGCAGCTTTCCTGATACGATGAAATTTTCCAAGCCATCCATCCAAAGATCTACCCGGCCATACAACGACCTATACGCAAAAATGGTCTATAATTGAATCGCACAGACTACAAAGAAATTCTTTTGGCTTTGTCTCACATTCATGCTTTGTGGTCCGCCAACAGTCATCGCGGTCTCGCGTTCACCGGGCGCCTCCATAATGGACAACTGCCTGAACCATGAAGAAATTTCACTTTACAAAAACCCACCCCTGCCTGCTGCCTGCCTGCCTGCCTATATTGCTCGGTCTGGATTTTTACCTTACAATACACAATACTCTTCTACAACTACTTGGTGCTCTATTCCAGCTTCAATTCCAGCAAAGCACACATTATCAACCACCATCACGTTCAAGTTCTTCTGCAGAGTCCTCTGCTACCGTCATGTCATACCTGAGACTGATCCCCGATGAGCACAAGGAGGCCAACATTTTGATCTCCGATACAGCTCAATCCACTTCCAAGGACCGATCTTCAACACCAACTTCTGAGGGTTCAAGCACAAGCTCGTCTCGATTGTTGAACAGCACCGCAGCCTTTCTCGTCTTGACACCGTGCATCGGAAAAAAGCACAATGCAACAGTCGGAACCCAAGATGCGGAAGTACCCCAACCAAAATCGGATGTTAAATTGTAAGAAGACAATCAGTCGGTCCTCCGCCTTGTGTCAGATGTCAATAAATCATCACTGAGCGATACCAACACCACCATCAACCTCGACCACGCTCCCATTCATAAACCTACTCCCGTCACTGAAAAGAAACACCACGACATCAGCAACCTCATCCGGCGTGCCTGTACGTTTCAGACCGATATCCCTCGCGAGCTCCTGCACCCTCTCCGGTCCCGCACGGAATGCGACGTTCGTGGGCGTTTCGACTATCCCCGGCGCCACGACGTTCACCCTGATCCCCTTCTCCCCGAGTTCCAATGCCATACACTTTGAAAACCCAATCACCCCGTACTTGGTCGCACAGTACACGGCGAACCCGGCCGTCGGGTACAAACCACAAACCGAAGAGACGTTGACGAAAGACCCGCCACGGCGCATGTGGGGGATGCATGCCCTCGTCATGGCGAAAGTCCCTTTCAGGTTCGTGTCCATCAGCTTCGACCAGTACTCGTCGGTTATGTCTTCCGTGGGGAGGTTAGTTGGATTGATACCTGCGCAGTTAAAGACGTGGTCTATACGTCCATTGTACCGGTGTACGACCGAGGCGACAAAGGTGTCGACGGATTTTGTAGATCTGACATCTACAATTTCGGTCATGTGGTTTTGTTTTTGTTGTTGTCGTTGTTGTTCAGAGTGTGGGTTGTTGTCAGGACTTGCAGAGACAGAAGCAGAGTCGGCGGCGGCATCTTGACACAATTCTAGTGTTGTTTTCAACCCTTCTGAATCAATGTCCGACAATGCTAGATTTGCTCCAGCCGAAGCTAGGCGGATGGATGTTGCCCTTCCGATTCCACTACCTGCTCCGCATATGACGACTACGTGGTCTGTAAAAGGTGCCATCATGAATGCTAGAGTGTTGTGTGGTCACAAATAGTATGAAAGAAAGTCTTTCGTAAGCCAAAAAACAGAAGAAAAAAGAACGTCTCTTGTCGAGTACTGCGTAATAAAAGAATATGGAATAGTCCGTGAGGGTTTTCTGTCCGCCATAGAGGGCCGAACACCATTGACTGTACTCGTCGTCAACACAGCGTCGATGAAATCCGTATGTTTGTGCAAATCGGGCATCTCCATGATTATTATATTGGTATCATACAGACATGACACTTGTCTCTCCGATATCTTTGTAATCAAGGTATCCAGTGTCAACTGCTAGCAATGGCCACAAACTCCAAATTTTTCCAATATAGATTATCAAATTCGACCTCATGTCAGGTAAAAAAAGCCCAAATAAGTTGAGTGAGATATAGAACGAAAAACCCATGTTCCAAATCTATCCCCCCCCTTTGCACCACACCAAGTCTCAGGCCTGTCTGTATGTGCCTTACTAGTATCCTCGCGTAGAGTGAACCGCGTCATACAAGACGACTGACCACGCATCAACCACCACCTCAAAACAGAGCGACGGCGCCGGCGACACCAACCACTGCGGCGAGGACTCCCTGACCAAACTTCACCTCCACCGCAGCGCCAGTGTACGTTGCCGGTGCCGAGCCAGGAGCGGTAGGTGCCATTCCCGTGGTGGTGGTGCAGGACGTGTTCCACATGGTCGTCCAGGTGGTGGGGACAGTCGACACTGAGGCCGTGATCGTGGCACTCGCAGTGTCCACGGGTACGCTCGTGGTCGACGTCTCGGTCGTGGGCACAGTGGTGGTCGAAACACCACCTACAACCGCGCCGTCGGTGGGGGCGTTGTATGAGTCGCTTGCCGTCGGAGCGTCGGCACCCAGGCCTTTGCCGCAAATGGTCTGACCAAACGCCACGGCAGCTACGTATATGGTCAGTATCTGAGCCCCTGCAAGAATGCGACGAGCAATATTTACCTTGGACGTCGCCCGTAGAGCAGGACTGTAGGATGGTGGTGGTGATGGCTTCCTGGAATGCTTTCGAATTGCAGATGCAAGTCGTGTCACTCAGAGAGCAACCAGACGAGCCCAATGCCGCAGCTGCTGCATCTCTCTGTTGGCTCAGGAGGTGTGGTCAGACCAATCGTTTCTAGGCGTAAAAGTCGTCAAAGGAGGACTACTTACAGCACAAGGTGGAAGACCGCTCAATTGGCTCGAATCGACTTGGGGGATGGCCAGGGCCAGCTTGGTGGCCAATGCCACAAGGTAGACTGCGTAGTGCATCTTGATAGGTAGTCACTGAATTGTTATGGTAAGACGTAGGTGGCACGCGGACAGCACAACAGAACGCAGGGAGTGTGTAGAAACCAGAGAGCAAACCGAAGAGTATATCGACGGTGAGTGATAAATAGATATCAACAAAGAAGAAAAAGACGGCGATGGCCCATAACAAAGAATGTGAAAAGGGTTCCCACCGCACATAGTTGTTGTGCCAGTGGTCTTCAGGAGCAACAAGTATGTTGATGGTATCAGTGCTCTGGAATGTGGCCCAGATCAATCAAGCCAAGGTGGTGTACCCTTGCAGCCTCTCTGAACACACACATAGTAGTAGCTCATAATGACAACTTGATAGGTCTTTGTAATACGAGAGAGGAGAGACGATTCGGCCACAGCAGAGATGAATGGACAAAGAAACTCGAGGACGAGCTGCATGCGTATGCTTTTGTCCAGGGCCATGATGACGGAGTGCAAGGGCCAGAGATTCTCGACCAAAGCATCAATGGTCATGGTAGCTTACAGAGCCTAAGAACCCATACTAGACGGTCATGTTCATGACTGGGATTCCGACACAAGTCGTGGCAGATGTGAAAGTCTTGAAGATGTTGTCGTGTGGTTGTTTTGCCGAGTCTCGGCACATTCGACCGATATCGCTCATTATCCAAAAGCGACTGAAAACTCGGATCTTATCAGATAATCAGCATCAACTTTGATCATCTCGTCATTCCCCCATCCAGGCATCTTCTTCTTATACGACGTCCAGTCAGTCCTGTCCATGGACGACGCCATACCGTTCGACATTCAAAATGTCCTCCGACTGTCCCTCAAATCTTCCAGTGATCTTGTCCAAGTCTTAGAAACTTCCCGACGAAGGGGTCCGACGCCGGAACATCTACAGAAGATCATCGAAGTCCTACTATGGCACCGCAGGTTCATTGTGACCTATTACGCCGTCATAGGTGTTGTGGTTGTGATCTCATGTGGTGTGAAGATATATAAAAGTTCAAAGAGGCGGAAAACACAGCGACATGAAACCGAGAGATGTACAGCAGCGTCGTCCGAGACGGTATCATCATCGTCCAGTACATTGAGAGGCACGGTGACACCGCCCCCTGGCAAGAGTGACGATGTGTGCTGCAGTGAAACAACACCTTTGCTCTTTCGGGGGTCCGTCACTAGTCCTCGGCGGCCTCTTCTGTTACACCGGTTGAAGGCCTTCCTCTTGTACCAGCCGCCGCCTATACGCGCCTTGACATCTCCATCCAATGTTCTCCCCGACAACGGAACATCCTTGCTGCTTTTGTTCTTCCTTGGAGTCAATCTCTTCTACCTGTTGTACCGATCACCCCTGACCATATCATGGATCTTCATCCTGGCTGATCGAGCTGGCCTCTTATTCGTCGTGAACTTACCAGTTCTCTATCTCTTAGCAGCAAAGACGAACCAACCCATCAAACTCGTCACTGGCTGGTCCTACGAAGGGTTGAATCTTTTCCATCGACGACTGGGCGAATGGATGATAGCAGTGTCCATTATCCATATGCTTGGTATGTTCGTCGTCTGGTACACCATCCTTCGTCCACTCGACTTCGACCTCATACGATACTTAACCGCACCTGTGGTTTTCGTCGGAATCTCTGCCATAATTTCTTATTTTATCATATACATAACGAGCGTCGGCTGGTTTCGACATCTATATTACGAGGCTTTTCTTGGTCTGCACATATTCTTCCAGGTGGCAGCACTCGCTTTTCTGTTCTTCCATTATCCCACTGCTCGACCGTACGTGGCAGGAACGCTTTTCATTTGGGCCATTGATAGACTGGTCTGGCGGATGTCACTGTCCAGCCGGAAATACCTTGCTACATTAGATGTGGCTCCGGATGGGCACACCGTTCTACTTCACTGCGACATAGACCTGCAGCGGACACTCCTCGGCCTCCGAGTTGGGTTACATCACGGATGGCTTCCTGGACAACATGTGTTCCTCACCATTCCATCGATGGGCTTCAAATATCGCTTCCAAACACACCCCTTCACTATTGCATCGCCAGCTCCAGCACAGAACGCTGGTGTCAAATCTTGGCCTCTCGAGCTTGTCATTCGTTCCATCGATGGCTTCTCCTTGGACTTGTTGAAATACGCTCGTCATCATCAACACTGCGAGGTAATCATGGACGGCCCACACGGTGGCATCGAGGCCCTCGAGGCTGCCCACAAGGCCGATCGTGTCTGCTTCGTCGCAGGTGGGAGTGGCATCGCCGTCACATATCCACTAGCCTGGGACGTCCGAGTTGACCGTTCGATGCAACCCGATGCCCCAGTGAGCACCCGAACCGTCTACCGTGGAGGGATCAAGTCTACACAATCCGTGGTTGACTGTGGTCCTTTCGCCAACTTCTCCGGCTACGCCCATTTCTGGGTACGACAGGACTCGTCCCACGCAACGTGGATTTCGATGTTTCCTCGAGCCAGAAGTGTCAAACAAGATCCTACGATGATGAAAGTCTATCCCCGAAGCCTTGAAGGTGATGCTGATCAGGAAGAAGTGGCGAGCATTGTGACTCGGTCCTTCGACACAAGAGGCCCACGTTCCGAGGGTGGTAGACCTGATGTCAAAGGTGAAGTTTGGAACTGGGTGACTTCTACCTCGTCAACGAGATCATCGTCTTCTACATTGCTTGCCGCGGCTGGGACGGAGTCTGGGGTGATCACTGTCAAAGATTCGGCGAGCAGTCAGAATGATTCGAAAAACAGAGAAAAGATATGCATCATTGTCTCCGGCCCGGATGGACTTGTGCGGGATGTTAGGAATGTTGTAGCCCAGCTTGTCCAGGAAGGATGGGATGTAAATGTACATGTGGAAAAATTCGGGTGGTGAATATACAAATACTGGAATATATTATGGATATGCATTTTATGTGGTTACGGTGATGATGATGATGATGACTGGTACAGTGATACTTTTTATACGTTACAGAGGAGATTTAGCAACATTACAGAACATACATTCTTGATCATTGCGTCAGTTCTCCAGAACACAAGATAGACAATACACACATTCTAACAAGATTTGCGATTTTTGTCCGGTCATGTTGGGAGACGTGGATTTGATTGCGTGTTGTTGGCGTCCCCCAATCTTCCCTAGCCCATGTTCCGCACATAACGTTATGTTTACCAAACCTCACATCCACTCTTGTTTTTCGCGCTCGCTCTCTCTCTCTCTCTCTTTACCAAATTATATCCCTCGCATAACGCGAAGGAAAAAAGATTCGAAAATTCCGTCATCTTGATCCATCGCCGTGTATGAAGGGTGTATATAAAGGTAAGGTTGTCCTGTTGTTGTTGTTGTCAAAATGGTCAGTATACAATTCGTATTATCATCAACACCCGTCAACATTGTTCAAAGTACAAATATCCATTCCATACAAAGATTCTACACTCCCTCAAAAACACTTGTTGCCTATCTATCGTGTGACCTCTTCGAGTCAAGAAATGACCACCACTTCAACAACCAAAACCGCAATGTCCGGCGCCAGCACCACCCCACCACCACAATCTTCCTGGCCATACTTTTCTTCACGCTCTTTCGCCTTGCACGCCATTCCCGTCTCCTACGCCCTGGCGTACCCACCACACATTTACGTCCTGGGCAAGCTCATGTCTACGTCGACGTCTTCGACCGCTCACGCATTCACCAACATGGTCCCGAGGGTGAACCTGGAACGCCTGGGACCCTCCCTACCCAAAGCCACCACGGACATGCTCTGGCGCGCGAGGGGTTGCCATTTGAACGCCCTGGAAGGGTTTCCTCTGTTCGCGGCTGCGATGGTAAGTCCCTGGACCCAGAATCGTTACATATGGATCATCAAGTATCCCCAAGTCTTTCCATAAACCCATCCCCCCTTCCACCCTCCCCCTTGATACGTTTACTCGAACCCGCTGACCGAAAGCGACAGATCGCGGGTACATGCACCTCCCTCCCCACGAGGGATCTCAACATCTGTGCGGCAGAGTACTTGACCGCCCGGGTCGTGTACAGTGTCTTGTACATGACCGTCCGGAGTGAGGCGGCGAGTTATCTCAGGTCCGCGGTCTACTTTTACAGCGTGGGCATACCCTTTTACGTCCTCTGGAAGGCCGGTTGGAAGGTCGCGGCGGGGGCCACCCAGGACACAAACAACAGCCAAGATGGTATCAAGGGGGAGACGAAGAAGTTTTAACCTATAGGCATTTCTACTTCGTAATGCTTCTTTGGGTTGGGGCAATGAGGCTACGAGGATATAATAGAACAGACCAAAGTCTCCAATCATCATTCAGATGATCAACACAAGTCTGTGGTTTGAATTCTGTTTGTATAAAATCTTTTGGGGTACTATCTCTGGAGAGGGCAGGAAAGTAGCTGCCACATCATCCGCTCCAATGTCTCAAACACATACATATACACAAAAGAAAACGTTATAACCTGTCTACATCTCCTCCTTGGATCAATCAGACCTTTTTCTCCTTTTCCGATTCCAATTGTTTTGCAAGAGCTCCCTTTTTAGCTTTTGCCCGCTTTTCACTCGCATACCGCCAGCTTCGGGCAAAACCTGCTGTTATGGGTCCTTTGAGACTCTGCGTAAATGAAGGCCATCGAATGGTCGACTCTATGACCTGTCGCACTTCCTCACGTAAGCCGCCGCCTTCGGTATCAGAAGCGATTCGTTGTTCGAAAGGACCACCCTCCCGTTTTCGGATACGATCTGGATCTTCATCCTTTGTCTGTTCAAGCATCCTCAAGAATTCGGATCGAGGGATGTTGAATTTGGATTGATATTCAAAGTACAATTTCTGACGGAAGGCACTGGGCAGGCGTCGAACCATATGTCCTCGGGTGACAGGGTCCATGTTCTGAGCCAGTTTCGCGTTGACAGTCGGATCATCCAACCAATCTCGACTGGAGCATGCGGAATCGACAAAAGAGATATTAGGAAGGTTGTCAACAAGTGGTGCATAGAGACGGCGGAAGTTCTGGAGCTGGTGCTTTACAATGTTCTCAACTTTGCGAGGATCATCGCCCCCAATGCTCATTCTCGGATCACCCATGTAGGATATCCCGGCGATGGTCCCATACAACTCGCGTTCGGTGAAATTGGCAGGAAGAAGCAGTAGGGCTGTACGGACAGCTGCAATCAAATTGACTTGATTGGCAAGTCGGACAGCTGGGTTGTCGCGCAAGATCTTGACTGGTTTCTGTAGGCGGCCGGCAAGGTACAGAGTATTCCACTCTGACAGATCCTTACATAAGGTGTCCAAATTGACCACACCGTATTTTATAAGAGTTCCGTTGACAGTGATAAAAGGATTAAAGTAGACTCCAGCTCCAAAGGAGTCCTGGATCTTGGAAACAGCATAAGAACCCAACGAGCCAACCGCCGAGTAATGGTCCCGATGCTCTTGCAGGTTCAAAGAATGCCAATGTTGACTGTATGAAACACCAAATATGAAATCAATCATTTTTTGGTTTCCATCTTGAACTTTCATAATCGCTTCCGGAGGCGAAGGATGTAATTTAGAGTCTCCCACGGTGCTGCCTGAGCTTTGCGGAAATACACCAGATCCATACGCAAAGGCATACCGGATTGGCGCACGAAACTTCCAAAGTATCTGTCTCAACGCTTCTTTGAATTCTTCATTGATCAACATATGCTGATTGACTCCGAAATCCTTCCCAGGCAATTCAGAAAACTTTGATATGCTCAAATCCGGATTATCTTCCCAGTCTTGCGACCCCAATGATGACGTCGAAGGCTTCAGCGGACCTTCACTGGAAGATTTAGTCTTGGAGGGGCTTAAGGTCCCTGGAGAGGGCTGCGACGTGGAGGGAGAGCTGCTCTGAGGCTTCTTAGCTTTTGATGGGTCGAATCCGGGAGGAGGACCTGAGTCTCGGCCGCGATCTTCCTGCAAGCTGGCATAGTATCGGACATTGTAGGAGGTGGGCAGGCGTCTGGAGGCTACGAGGAGAGGAAGTCGAGGAGCATGGTAGAGCTCCTGGAAGGCTCTCTTTCCCAGTACACTGGGAACAACTCGTAGTGTCATCCTGGAGGCAGTAAAGATTTAGATATAACAAAGTGAACCATCGTCAATGCTACCGCATACTTAAAGACTCCATGGTGTGCTGTTGGCAAGGGTCGTGTGCATTGAATGGGGAGAATTCCACGTAGCACCAATTCAGGCCCATCCTACGTAAGGTGTTCGCAAGACAGATTCAGCCCTTGCGTCATTGGCGAACAGCCCCTTGCTGACTAAGTCGTGCCAAGAGAGCGCGAGCCATCGGTAAAGCCTCGGCAGAACTTGATTGCGGCCGTGTCAACAAACACATGAATGAGGTTCGCAACTGCGCTTCTCACCAATGTACTACCTACCTCTCCACAACTTTGTACTCGAGAAATGGAGTACTCTACTCTTGAAGCGCGTCTCGCCAGCTTCGAGCCTCCGTCGAAACGATCAAAGCTAGGATGGCCTCACAAAACACCAACACCCGACGAATTGGCCAAAGCTGGCTTCTACTACAAACCCTCGAGCGAAAGCAATGATAACACCATCTGCTTCATGTGCGGAAGATTTCTGGATGGCTGGGAACCTGATGATGATCCAATCCAGGAGCATTTGAAACACTCAAGCGATTGCGCATGGGCGATCCTTATGGACGCGGCTCAAAATGTGAGACTTGATATCAACAATATGGACGATCCAACGGGAGAGCATCACGCAGATGCACGCCGAGCTACGTTTGGTATAGGATGGCCTCACGAATCGAAGCGTGGTTGGACGTGTAAAACTGAAAAGATGGTGGAGGCAGGCTGGTACTATGCCCCAACACCCGAGAGCGATGATTTTGTCAGCTGCACATATTGCAAACTATCGTTAGATGGCTGGGAACCCAAGGACAACCCTTTCGATGAGCATTATCGCAGGTCTCCCGACTGTCCTTTCTTCCATTTCGCAGGCACAACTGCGCCTTCAAAACGACCCAAAGCCAAAAAAGGTCGCGCGTCAAGGTCTTCTCGGTCATCCAAAGTCTCGACTCGACTTTCGACTCAATCAGATAATACAACCATGCTCTCTGAAGCTCCCTCGCTCAATGACATACCAGACTTGGACGAATCAATAGATACCAGTACGACATCCGTGTTATCAACAATGTCAGTTGCTTCCACAGCCACGACTAAAGGAAAGCGGAAAGGTGCGGGAGGAAGAGCCAAGACAACGAAAAGCAAGAAAGCGAAGACGACACGTTCAACAAAGGCCAAGAAGACGGAACCAGAGCCAGAGCCAGAAGTGACACCCGTTGAATTGCATGCCACGGAAGTAGAAATCGATGATGACAAGACCCCGACTCAGCTTCAGACACAAATGCAAACGCAAGACGAACCCGAAGCAGAATCTATACCTGATGTAATATCACAAGACCCAGTTCTCCCTAGTCCAAAACCTACGCCACGAAAAGAAATAGAATACCCGACCCTTGCCAACAGTCCCGGGATACGGAGCACACCACGACATTTGAGCCCAATCGGCGTTCCGCCACAACCTTCGCCAACTCCAGTTCGAACGAGGGCTACACCTTCTGCAAAAGGCACTGCCACCTCTTCGAGAACCGCTCCTCGATCCATTCCCCATCTTCAAGCTACCCCTCAGGCTACCACCGAATCACCTTATGCGGCGGGTCGCTCACCTTCTACAGATATAGAAAACGCTCCTCCCAGTGCGCGCTCTGCCTCGGTGCGGCATGCTCTGACATCTCAGACTCAAACGCAGACAGTTCCCCTCGCACCCTCAAGTCCTGGAGAGGTCGTGCCTGCTTGGGAGCCAGCTGACATTGAGCTCGTCTTCCAACCTGGTACACCTCAACCCGCAGATCTATTGGGATTGACAGGCGGCAAACTATCCAGAGAGGAAGAACAAATGACTGTGCAAGAGTGGATAGGACATGTCGCTAGTCAAGCAGAGAGCAGTTTACGAGCGGAAGCCGAGAGGGTGGTGGGTGTATTTGAGCGTGAAGGACAGAGAGCTATGGGTGTTCTGGAGGCGATCAAGTGTGTATGATTTGGGATTATCTCGGACAGGGATTTCGGTGTGTGCATATGATGCAGTATGAAAGGGGGAGGCGTGCAAAATTGACATGTCATGGAGTATCAAATGTGAATCTTGAGAATTGAGTTACAGAGCGTATTAGTAAGGCCCTGAGAGGGTCGAGAGTCAATGCATTATGAGCGAGCACGGCGTTATGATTGTGGGCATGCAGGGTGGTGTGTCTGTCTGTGTGTGGATTTGGTTCTTCGTTTGAATACTATTGGAAATCTTTTATCATGCCAGGTACAATGATATACCTTGGACCGAATTGCTTTTGAATGTTCATAGAAGTGTTCGAATGATCAAGATTTATTCAGGTTCATTTGTCCTATTTTGTTTCTGTCTGGATTTGGCTTATTTTTTTTGGCGTCCATCCATTAACCAGCCGAGTTGACATGAATACTTGGGTATGTATCTTGAAAATGGTAGAATTCCAACCGTGGTCTCTCTTCTCTTGCGTCTTGATTGACTCATATCATTTCCAGGTCTCATGGGTATATCTTCATCTCGTCCTTGAAACAAAGCGACTTCCGAAAGGGTAGAATGGTTCCAACGTTTGCAATATGTGTCTTGTCTCCACGCGCTCCCTTTTTCTTCTTATCCCAACGAGATCGTCCTTTTCCGATTGCCGCACTTTGTACTCGAGTTCACCACACTCTTTGTGGAGGGTAGGGGGGGAGGTACAAATTGACTTCTTTCCCGAGGACATGAGAACACCCGCATCTCCCCTCTAGCCCTATCCTTCCCACGCATTGTGGTCCATGTGGTGAAGTTGTTAGGTGGTTCAGCTACCCAGTATATCAATCACACGGCAATGTCAGCCCCGACGACATCCACCTCTTCAACGGGTGCACCCTTTTTCGCAGGTTGTCCAGACAATGCTGCATCTAGACTTCGGAATTGTTCGATTTCGTGGATTTTGTCTGAAACACACAGAAATAAATTTAAAAAAGGTCAGCCTTCGTCGTCATCAAAAAAAAAGAGAGGGGAAGCGCAGGTGTGTCGTTTTTGGGGCATGTACAAAACGTACCGTCGGTGACCGGGCTCGTCGAAAAGATGGCCTTTTCCCGTTCCCCCAAACTAGGGTATATCCCTTCGTTGATCAACTGTTCGGCCAGGGCTCGTTTGTTGGTCCCGTCGGGGGAAGCTTTCCCTTGGGAGGCGAGTTCGGCTCGGGCCCTCTCCAGACACTCGTGGTAGTAGGAACTGTGGTTGATGTCGCACACCTGGTCCCACTGTTCGGACTTGTGGATCGGGCAAAAGTGGCGGCTGCACAAGAGGCACTGTTCGAGGTATTTCGTCGTGGGGCTGAAGTCACCCGGGTTCTGTTCGTCACAGAGGTAACAGGTCTTGACCAACACCGGTTTCTGGGGTCGCGAGGAGGACGTGGTGGGTTGGGGCGCCGCCGCAGCTGCAGAGGATGAGGTCGCTGACCCTGGACCTGAAATTGTGGTGTTGGTTGCGTTGATGGTGATGATGGGTGGTGGTGGGATGGCGGACATTGTTGCAAAGGGTATGGAGGTAAAGTAGTAGTAGACTCGAGGGGAAAAAAAGGAGATGGTGGTTCGAGGCCAAAAGCTGAGGGAGGTGAGAAGGACGAGGGACCGGTCAGGCTGAATTTGAACTGTGATGGTTTTGAGATTGTTTGAGTATACGGAGTACGAGTAATGTGGTGGTGGTGGTGTATATCAAGTGGGAGATGTTTTTATAACGCTTCAATCTGGAAGATACGATACAAAAAGTAAGGTCAGCTTGTGAGAAAGAAGAGGGAGGAGGCCCCTCCTCTTTATTTTAGTTGTTACGCCATCTGCATCCAGCTGAAGGGATCACACTTTTCTCAGAACATCGGATTCATCGATAGTGGGTTTGGGCTCTTACGGAGTATCCGAGTACTGTAGTAGGTCATAGATGGCATGGCATACTCCGTACCCTTTAGTTTCCTAAACTCCACAAAGGGGACCGACCGACCCTGCACTCCAGTACGGAAGTATCTCACCTTGTGTTACGAGTGTGGCTTGCCAAGTTGACATGGGTATCTTGGTGAGTCGTAACGCGCCTATGGATCTTCTTGGATTTTGACGTGGGTAGGCCGTGGTGTCTTCCCCAGACAGACATTGGTCGTTCGGGGTCCGAGAAATACTGTACAAAGTATAACACTCCAAGGCGTCCGAGGTTGTTGAACAATGCAAGGTAACATCAGTCTGCTCGTACTTACAGAGACCAGGAGATAACTCATTACGAGTATCCTTAAACCACAGATGCAGGCGGACAAAAAAAAGTCTTCAAACTGAGACAAGCGAAAGCTGATGATGATCAGGTACAGACACAACAATCGACATTCCGATGCACACTGTACAATAGGAACAACCAAAAGATTGGCGACACGGGCTGGATCCTCGTTATGGGCCCCTCAGCATCACGGAGTGTCGGGGCGCCGACTGGCCGTTTTTAGAGGGGCTCGATGATGGCCTCTCTGGGCTTTCCAGGGACTCTAGGGCCCAGTTCTGTTCGTAGCCTTATGACGTCGTAGGCGTTGTGATCAGCAGGAAGAGCCCGCCGTCATGAACATGGCGGGTGCTCGAAGATACTACAGTACGGAGTACAAACGAGGCTCTATCTTTTGTGGAGTAGCAACATGTACGGAGTATGCATATGGGCCTTCTGAGTGTGCTACTCGCAGGAAGGATTCGATTGTGGAAAGCCAGTTTCGTCATAAGGACTCCCGGTTCTAGTACACTTGGAAGTTGTTTCAGGTGAAGAAAAGCCCAGCCGGACAGATACGAGTACTGCCCTAGGAGGATCATTCAAGGTCGAGAGAAAGGAGACCAAAAGGAAGAACAGACATTCCTTTTAGATCTTCTCACAGAAGGTAATAAAGGGAGAAACAACACCTTTCACATGATCGTCAGCTTCACCAGTCCTGGGCATACGTACAACAGGATCGATAACTCACCACTCATGAACAATGTTCCGGTCTTCGCATCATGAATGACGGTGGTCATACCAGGCAACTTCTCCCCTGCGCCGTCTTCGATGATCTTGTCGAGTTGATACTCATACTCATCTGGTAAATGTCGATTGAGTCGCCTTATGCGCCAGACCGTGGAGGGCGCAGTCGGCGCGTTCAACGGGTCGTTGAACGTTGCCAGTGACGCGAGACCCTTGGGCATCGTGGCGGCAAAAATGTCGCCATTCGCGTCTTCTGACAAGTTGTCGATGGGGTAGTCGAGGTGGATGTAGTGCACCTGTGTCACTGATCCATCGGCGGCGGGTTTGAGCACGGTGATATCCCCCTTTGCAGCACTGGGGATGTACAACAACCCGTCACTGCCGAGATGGAGTCCGTTGGGAAACTTGAACCCGGATGCTACCTTCTTGCAATTGCCAGTCGCCGAACAGTACGAGACGTCGCCGGTCCCGAGAACAGGTGAGAGATGGTGGCGCTTTGCAGTGGTCAGCATTTCACATACAGCACGAGCCTTGTGTATATGACTGTACTTACCCAGCCGACCTTGTGAGGACCATGGTCATTCGTGAAGAAGAAACCACCATCCTTCGTCACGGCTATGTTGTTTGGTGTCGCAATTTGTGGATCGGCGTATGTCTTGACGTGTTGCATGGTCTCTGCACCTGGTTTGGTCGCGAATACCTCGATTGTGGCATTGGCACCGACGACCTCTTGGTCTAGAAATTCGCCCGTGGTCGAATCCACAGAAGGACGGTCATTGACCAGCCACAGTTGCGCGTCCGAGTTATCTGTAGAGTGAATTCCCGTAATGCCCACGACATGGATACGTCCATCGCCATTGACCCCCGGGAACCCTGGAGTCTCGAGAACTCGATAAGTGTAGCCGCCAGAAGTACTCGGGTTGTCAATCTCCATCGCAACAATGTGATCGTTCAATGCACGTGCAGATGCATTGAGGCGGTGGATACTGTTTTGCAAGAATGGTCAGCGTTTCAATCTACCACCAGCACGCAGGAAAAGAGGTAGAAGTAGAGAAAAAAACCCTCACTTGGGCATCCAATCTCTCCGGGCAGCCGAATCCGAGCAGGCAAGATACAATGTCCTGGAATTCTCATCCAGCCACATATCTTCACATGCTTGGATGTTGGGATCTCCATGGATCCGATGACATTTGTACGGGAATGAAGAGACGGGTAAGACTGTTCGACCTAGTCCTACGGTTCGGAACAGAATGTCCTTGAGGAGGAATTGGTACACGACCGCAGCCAGTGCGAGCAGGATCGAGAACCCTTGTAGTTTGGACGGCATCCTAAGGTGGGAAGGCTGTGATCGTGGTGGTGTATAGGGGCGGTTTTCACAAGTTGACTTTCGATCTCGACCTTGTACTCCGTGAGTAGTCTTTCACCTCCCTCTGTCGATTTCAATTCGATCAGTTCTCGGCTATACGAGAGCTTCCCATGACTCGGACGCCTGAAAAGGTCGAAAATTTAATCAATGAAATGGACGATGGATCTTTTTGGCAGTTCTTCTACGACCTTGCACAACACTCCCCGGTCCACCAATTCACCACGTCCACACCCCCCGCGAAAGTGGAGCGGAGCCGAGGATCATTTCGAGTACATCGGCCATGCGAGTCAGCTTGAGTATCGATATGTCCACTGCCACGCAATCAATTCACACTAAGCTAGCAGAGTGAGATACACAATAAGCTCATGATCACCATCACAATCGGGGATCGTATGTAAAATATCCAGGCAGATATGACAAGAGCGGCTATCGGCGTGGTGTCTGGGCCATTAGGAAATGCAAAATGTTGAAGGCTTTTAGATTCGAAACAATACTACGACAACTCTGAATTTCATAACTACCTATCTCATCATCAAGTGTATCATATTCAACGGGCGTAGAATCTTCTCAAAGAAGGGTTGTTTCTGACTTTCAACTTGCTAAGCATTCATCTTACTGCAGATATTCGTCACCACACTCCTTGGCCATGACATCAAACATGGGCTTCGCGCTGAACCATCCAGCTCGGGGAGTGCCGACGCTCTTGTACGTGTATTGAGCATCCTCTTCGTCGATCTTGATCGTCTCACCACCTCGTCCAGCGGCCGCGGCGTCGGCCATGAGTTGAGCGCGGCAACACTTCTCGAGACTGACGAACCAGAACACGGCAGCTTCAATCGTCTGTCCGCATGTCAACAGACCGTGGTTCTGCAGCAAGCACGCTTTCTTGGGACCGATGGCCTTTGCGATATTCTCGCCCTCCTCTTTCGCGAGCACAATGCCCTTGAATTGCCGGTAAACTGCGAGGTCGTTGTAGAACGCACAGCTGTCCTGTGTGATGATGTCGATGGGTCGGCCGAGAGCACAGAAACTCCGGCCGTAAATGCTATGGCTGTGTGCGGCGCAGAGGACGTCTGGTCGGGCCTTGTGGATGGCGGCGTGGATCATGTACGCTGCGGTGTTGAGGAGGCGGCATGGTCCACCGTCAATGACCTTGCCTTCGTGGTCGACGAGGATCAGGTCGCTCTTTTTGATCTGGGAGAAGGCGACGCCGAATGGGTTCACCCAGAACGTGTGAGGGTTGACAGGGTCACGCAACGTGATATGTCCTGCCACACCCTCGTCGTAGCCATATTTGCCGAAGATGCGGAAGGCCAGAGCAAGCCGGCCCTTGAGGTACTCTCGCTCTTCATACTTGTCGGTGAATCGCGGTGGGCTGGGGAACTTCTGAACATGGTTCATCGCGGGCTCTTCTGCCAATCCAGGCTCATTGGGTGCGGTGCCTGCGGGCTGGCTATCGGGCTTGTCGAAGCCCACGGCGGGCACCGTTGTGGTCTCGGTGGCAGTGGGGGGTGCCATGGCTCGCGATACTATATAGGTGACAGTAGACTGATGGTAAAGAGTGTGCGAGAGGAGAGTAGATTAGGAAATTTTGATACGAGATCTGTCTCTGATAGAGAAATACTGAGTATTCGTACCCTCGGATATATATGATAGCGAGGGCACGGGTAATACCCGTGGTAATACACGAGGGAGGGGGAAAGGTGCGGGCAGGGCAAGTGGCAACATAGTAATCGCGGAATTGAAAAGTATTCCCCACAACCCGCTGTCTCTCTGGCCTCAAATTGCGCCGTGTCCAATGTTCAAGACCCTGATGCCGATGTCGCAAAACTCTCTACACCTCGATTGACTGGCCAGATCGCGAGGGTCTGACTAGCGGCGTGAACTACGGGGAGTAGCCAACGGCCAATGTTGAACGCTGAATTGTCATTCTTCCCGAACAGAGTCTTGTATCCCGAAGCACAAAATATACATCTAGCTGCGACAATGATGATCATAGGTCACGATCCTTTGCCGCATAACCGACCCAGCATCAGACAGGCCCAAAGGACACTCGTAGACATCGGGATGATAGCCTTCTCGCGATTGCGATAGCATATCTTGTCGGCTATCTGCGGAGCATCAGTGCCATTTTGAGCATCAGTACGAGTGCTGATGTCCTTCTCGACCTAGGTTCATTGCTCTCCGGCGTCAGTAGACTGGCCACTGCGGCGGTTTTAACACGTTCTCGAGACCCTTTTGTCCAGGCCATTTCTGAGACTCACAATCGATGTTGAGAATTGAGCAGTAATTTCCTGCCAGCATCTATGGCGATGACTTTTTCACGCATGGGAATGTTGCAGTGGCTGAGAATACTCTTGTCTTGATGATATGAGACTCATGCTATCAGCAACAGTATACACGGAGTACTGCCATACGCTCTACTCCGTGCTTGTATACCTCATGTACCTCCTTCCTACTCTTTTTCCACGGGGTAGGAGTGCTTACTAAGATCTTAAAGCACGTGATCGTGTTTTCCTCCTTTCGTTATCTTATCAGCCACAAGAAGCTAGCTTGGGACATCTCCAATGTCATTGGCTACGGGACCATGGCACGGTTTCCCTTTTCTCTTCCGGCTCGTGAACTTTTTGTCGCCGAAATTTTGGAATCGCGATAGCGTTGAAAGGAATCCCTTAATTCTCTTGCCTGATTCAATTCTTTTGTATTGTCCTCACATTCATTACATTCATCGTTTCTTTTACTTGTCTCGGATCTCCTATCACCTCTTCCGCACTCTCCTCCATTTGCTCCTTCGTCGGCAACATGTACGGCGCTGCCCGACAGGGCCGTTTCGCCTTCAGAGCACTCCGTTCCCTCCAATCGACCTATACCTCCTCTACCCTTTCCCGATTATCACCTTCCTCCTGCAGGACGATAACCTTCAGATCTACTCGCATCAGTCAGTTCTCGTCAATCTCACAATATCGCCAACATGCCGTTGCCGCAGATATGGGCGCCGAGGACGTCTCGGACGTCCAACGTGAATATGCCACTTTTTCAGAGCTGGGGGAGGTAGGCATTGTGGACCAAAGGATTGTAGACAATCTTGTCGTCAAGAGAGGCATCGACGAAATGACCGAAGTCCAGCGAATGACTATCAATGAGTGTTTAGACGGTGCCGATGTTGTTGCTCAGGCTCGGACTGGTACTGGAAAGACTTTGGCATTTTTGACACCAATTGTGCAGCGCATACTGAAAGACCCCTCTTTAGAGGGCAGACGTCCCAATATTGGCGATACCAGGGCCTTGATCATCTCCCCGACTCGAGAACTCGCGGAGCAGATTGCTGCAGAAGCCCGCAAGCTCGTCTACGGAACAAGAGTTCAAGTCCAGACTGCTGTAGGTGGTACTCAGAAACAGTATCACCTTAAGCTCATGCAGCGTATGGGTTGTCATATCCTGGTTGGCACGCCTGGCCGAATCAATGATCTCTTATCCGATCGCTACAGCGGACTCAAGCTTGACAACATTGAGACGTTTGTTCTGGACGAGGCTGATCGACTCTTGACTATCGGATTTTCAGAGGCAATCGCAGAAATCCAGACATACATGCCTCCTCTCGAAACAAAGGACCGCCAGACCCTCATGTTCTCAGCCACCATGCCCAAGTCCGTGGTGGGTTTGGTGAGACAGACAATGAAGCCAGACTTCAAATTCGTCAGAACCGTCGACCCGAACGAGTCTGCTACGCACGAAACAGTACCACAAAAAGTTGTTTACTTGCCGGCTCTGCAGAACCAAATCCCATCAGTCACCGAAATCGCCTACAAAGCCATTCAAGCACACAAACAAGACCCTCATAACAATAAACCCTTCAAAGCCATGATCTTCTATAGCTCGGTTAATGAAGTGAGACTGGCTTATGAGATCCTGAAAAATCTTGGTGACCGCGGCCAGAGAGGAGGATTCTTCGCCCCACATCCCCTATCACCGTGCAAAGTGCTCGAGATCTCGTCTCAGCTGACTCAAAGCCAGCGTGAGAGAAACACTCAGGAATTCCGCAACTCGACCAGTGCTATCCTGGTGGCCTCTGATGTTGCAGCTAGAGGTATGGACTTCCCAGATGTTACGCATGTTATTCAAGTCGGTTTACCCAGAAGTACTGAGGATTACATCCATCGACTGGGTCGAACTGGACGTGCTGGCAAGTCTGGACAGGGTTGGTTGATCTTGCAAGATGACGAACGTTACGAGTTCAGATCGCTGATGCGCGACATTCACGCACACAACATCAGCGAAGATGAGAATCTGGAGACAAGCAAGCTAGACATGACCCAGCCTTCACAACTGTCAGTGGATGCTGGCAAGATCATGCAATTTGTTGAGACAGGAGTCAAGTCTACTTCGATGATTGACAAAGCCAAGGCGTACTTGACTATCATGGGGGGTTTGGTTCAAAGCCAGGCCAGCAGGAGCAAGCAAGCCATTGTGGACATGGCCAACGACCTTGCCAAATATGGTTGGGGTCTTGAGACTCCACCTCGAGTCTCTAGTCATTGGGTTGCTAAGATGGGTTTCCAATCTACCAACGGTCTGAATATAACTGCAGATATGGATCGCGACCCCAGACAGATGAGGGGAGGAGACCGGAGATCAAGGGGTCGGTATGATCAGGACGACCCATTTGGTTCAGGTGGAGGTAAGGGCGTCTTCCGAGGCGGCAATTCCGAAGGCGGTTTTGAGAACCGACGATCTACTGGCGGCTTTGGGGATCGAAGGTCTGGTGGAGGCTACAACGATCGACGCTCTCGCTACTAAACAGATTCATCCGAATCAAGAGTTCCATGAGGGTGTTTAGGGTCGGTTGTTGGAGCCTATCGACTATGCTATGCACGGTCATTCCCGGCAGTGCGCCATGCATGCTCCAAATCTTGATCTCTGAGATCCTCAGGCAAGGGAGACGTTCGATGGTACAAGCCTTTCAGCAGCATTCTCCATTCAGAACAATTCTACCTCTGAAGCCACACTTCGTCTCCAGCACAAGCAGGGATCTCGAACCATGAGGCCACCCTTTCTATCATTCACAACAGCTGTATTAACAACTCCAGCCTTGCCATGTCGCTACGATCCGGACTGATCTCCCTACCATACATATGATGAGGGAGCGACCAACTCACCTTTCAACCTTTCGATTCCCATCTCTGGCGCTATGCGAGCATTGTGTCGGAGAAAACGAAAGTCAAATGTGCATGTAGAATTCTTTTAATGTGTGTATATCAGAGCGGTATATTTGTGTTATGCGAGGAATACTTCTTCTCGATTGTTTGCATACAAGATGGTGCAGGGATGAGGCATTAACTCGGCGGGTGTTAAAGGGCGTACGATGGAAAACATTCGTTGTGTGTGTGTATTTGCTACGAACAATACCTTGGGTTGGGAAAAAGGACGAAGGGGAAAACAGGATAGAAACCATCTCCTCTAATGCTACACAACTACTCTTCTATACTCTCGGATTCTTTACTCGGACATTGTCAGTGCAAACTCTTAGACGGATTTAACTTGAGGTACGCACGTTGAGGCTAGCTCATCCAAGGCATGTTTTGTTTGTTTTCGAATGCGCAGCACGGTAGAGTAGTAAAGGGGTTGCTTCACACAGAAAGGAACGACGCGAAAGAAAAAAGAAAGAGGGAATCGAGGGGCATGCAAGTAGTTTGAAATGAGTTATCATTGATCTCTTTATTTGGGGGTTTTCTCGTTCCCCAAGCCGAGGACGTTTTGTAAGATATTAGTGACATCAATAGACGTGTGTCGGCAAAGGTTTTTTTAGGGGATTTTTTTCTTAAAAAAGAGCTCAATGACCGACGGTCAGACTCATTTGACCACTTTCGCATCCCTCTCTCGACTTTGGTCTTTGCCCCTCTGAGCTGTTGTTTTTCTTCTCTCTTAAGGATGTGAAGACCTCCACTGTTGGATCTCCTGCTCGTTGATCTCACGGAGGGCGTTGACCTGGGCGGCCTCACCCGTGATGGCGCCCTTGACCATCTCGACCCCCCTGCCGATGAAGGTGCCCTGGGACACGGCGTAGGTGGCGGTGACGGCCTTCACCTTGATGATGCCGATGCGTGGGTCGTTCTCGCTGCCGTCGTGGGTGCCGTCCCCCAGGTCACCCACCCAGGTCTTGAGGGTCGGGGTGTAGTACTTCCTGACCACGTCCCGGTCGGAGATGACGGTGGCGGTGCCGGAGACGCTGGCCCAGCTGCCGTTGGCCGAACAGAAGGAGATGTTGATGTGGGAGTCGGATTCGAGGTCGTGGGTCTTGCCGGACTCGGTGTTTGTGTGGAAGAGGAGGTCGACTCCGCCGGATTCCTAAAAAACCAAAACAACAAAACGAAACATGTCAGTCACCGCTTCACATTGTGTGTGTGGACATGTGTCGTGTGTGAGTGAACGTTTTGTGGTGAGAAGAGGCCAAAAACAAAAACAAAAAACAAAAATGGGTTGAATGTATACCTG
The DNA here is from genome assembly GCF_000835515.1 of Exophiala oligosperma. NCBI lineage: Eukaryota > Fungi > Ascomycota > Eurotiomycetes > Chaetothyriales > Herpotrichiellaceae > Exophiala > Exophiala oligosperma. Next base: position 2,659,154 of record NW_015622819.1, read on the forward strand.
CGCCGCCAAAGCCATGCATCTGGACACGAGAAGACCACTCTCGGCGATACGGGTCGTCATCATTCCAAATTTTTGGTACTGGACGAAGTTGTTCAGTTCCTCGATCTTGGTCTCGACACCGGGTTCATCCTTGTTCTTCGCCTTGTATCTGTCTTGATGGTTAACTGTGCAAGCTCTCTTTGGTGTGGTGAACTGAAACAGTCTGGGACATACGGGTCAGCAGGTTGTCCGGAAGCCATGATGTTGATGACTTGTGTTTTTATGATTGTGAGTTCTCAAAGAGAAAAGAAGAGATTTTTCGTTTTGGATTTGATCGGAAAGCAAGTTTGGTTTGGTATCTGAAGCAAGACAGAGTGAGTTGTACGTGAAGTGGGAAGGATCTCAATATATGTGTGTGTCAAGGGTACGAGTTCGCATCTTGTCATGAGTGACGTCGTTTTTACTACAAGAGTGAATCCAGGAACCGAACGCTAAACATTCACACACACACAGCCATACAAAGTACGAGGAACTCGTAACTCATGGCCCAAGGGAAATGCAATGCTGATGAGAGGGGGGGATCATTCGATAACAAGGAGGAAAACCCCCATTCTTTCCCGATCTGAATCGAGACACCATCGTGACATGAGAACACGCGAATCGAAAGGGCCGTTTTGAGCCATTTGGGGTAATTCAAGCCGTGTGTGGCGTGAGAGCGAGAGACACAAAAGAAGGAGAAGAGATGAACCCGACTGCGCGTCACTAATGATGATGATGATGATGATGGTGAGCATCATGATGCAATGACAAGACGAGGAGGAGTCCAAGAGTCCAATTCCGCCCGCCTTTTGATTCCCATGTTTTGTTTCTACCTGGTCGAATGTGGTACATTGTTGTACAGGTTACATATGTTACATATGTACTTGACCCCCCTGTATCTCGAGAGTGCTTCTGGAATCTTCCTGAATTGTTCTTCTCAATTGATTCTTGTCTGAAATGACGATCTACTGTAATATGCTGGATGCTCGACGAGGCTGCGACGCGGGGGACAAATATTCATGACGTCAAGACTGAGGCGCGCCCTGCAGCCTCGTAGCCTTGTCTTTCTCCTGGTGAAATCCCGATGTCTAGATATTTCCCAACACTTTGTTCGGTTCCTTTTGGGTCCTTTGTATCAAGGAGGTTGAATGGTTTTGAACCAACAATAAATACCATCACTTTGACGTCGAGGTTCTATACCGTGGTAGGTTCACGTTGTCCAGGAATACGAGCCAATCAACGCCAAGCCATTCCATTCCGCAAAGAAGAGAATATTTTCCTCCAAATCCCTGACTGGGGGTTCGACCATCGTTTGTCAAATGTAGGACAAGAACAAAGAAAGAAAGTTCAAGTCGACATAATGCCATGTCCCGACCCGGACCTGTTGGTCAAAATGCACGTCCATTGTCGGACTATTTCGAAGTCCGCAACACCAAAACATCAGGCCGTGGAGTTTTCGCCTTGACCGACATCCCACCCGACACGACCTTACTCGAGACGTGTCTCATAGCGGCGAGCACGATATACAAACCCTACGCCAAGGAAGTTTGCGCGCAATGTTTCGCCTACGACCGTGGGGTTTTGTGGAAGATCCGCGACAATTCTCGTAATGTCGTGTTCTGCGGCGAGTCATGTCGAGAACTATGGTCGACGTCTACACCTCCTTCGGCTCTCGTCGCACGTGAACAAGTCCAGGAATTTCTTGTCCGGCGCAACAAACAAAAGTTGTGGGATTCTGAGATTGTAGACTTCAACAAACCTTCCGTCGAAGAGATCGAGAAAGCATGGACAGAGGCGGAGGAGAAAGCCAACCTGATTCGAGCCGCTCGATCATCAACGTCAAACCCAAAAACCAAGGCACAACTCAAGACTCTGAGACAGGTGCGACAATCCCTACATCCCGACCCGGATACTCTATGGTTCTTGCTCGACGCCGTCACTCAAGTTCTCGGTCGAGACGGCATTTTGGAATCATCAACCGCCGACCTCGCAGTCGACCCTCGACCTTACATCAACACCGAAGATCTCGGTTTTCACGTCGAAGCTTACCTGGTTTTACTCGCCACCGTTCCTGAACAGGTCCTTCCGCACGTCCAACAGTCCCTCCTGAGGACCATTCAATCACGTACCACGCACAATTCGTTTGGTCTTCGATCGTTGGATGAGGGAGGAGGAGGAGGAGGAGGTGCCGAAGCCGACGCCGACGCCGGACGCACGACAATGGCCGTAGGCAGTGAATGTTTCGGGTTCGGTGTGTGGCCGGAAGCGAGTTATTGGAATCACAGTTGTGAACCGAACCTGAAGAAATCTCGGGCGGGAAGGACCTGGAGATTCTCCACGTCCCGTAGCGTCAAACCCGGGGACGAATTGTGCATAAGTTATCTGGGGGGGGATGAGAGGGACATGTCGACCGTGGAACGAAGAGAGAAACTCCAGAGGATCTGGGGCTTCGAATGTGCTTGTACAAAATGTGTCGCCCCAACTTGGGTATCGAGCACACACATCACAACACCACAAAACTATAAACACCTAGGTGGTGTGACGAGTGACGACTTAGGTAGGAAGAAGTGATGAACCAAGTCTCATCGATCGTCATTTTTACACACACACCGTCGAAACCCCTCACCCGTAGGTCTTGTTGGGTCGGTTTGACCATGATGATGTCGATGTGTACTCCATAGAAAAGGAGGCCTCGACTAGTACAGAATAAAACCTCTTTCTCCATTCTGGTACATATCTACCGAAAGAGGAAAAAGGTCACCTCGCCCGGATTGTAATGAATCTAACATGGCATATTTTTGGGGCAAGGTGAGGTAGCCATATCAGGTATTTGATTTTTGTGTTCCTCGGGGTGCGACGAGTTTCAGGAAAGACCGCACTCACTCAGTCCACTCTGCCGACTTGTCTCACACTCGGTAGGGGATGATGCAAAGAACTAGGAGATACGTTTTCCAAAAGGATCCGGACTAGGACATAACAAAAGGACTCGACTAATCATTCAAAAAAGGGGATTCTCCTCGAGGACATGGGAGCTTACATGACGTGTGGAGGCCATCATTGGTGGTCGAGACGTGCAAATCATCCTTTCGCTGTAATCCGTACTGGGGCAAACAAAAAAGGACATTGAAATCTCCAAGACCGAGAATGTTGAGTAATCAATCACACTCTGTACGGAGTCGACAAAAGCGATACAATCACGGTAAAGTCACTGGGATTACTATTTACTACTCCTCCAACTAAAGTGCTGCCGTGACGACTTGGAAGAAACTAACAAAGTGATTGGTCACCAGTCTCGCAACGACATCCAAACAGAAAAATAGTACGGGATACGGAGGATGGAGCATGGAGTATTGTGGACTTCCTACTACACAAGAACCATTGTTACCAGTAACTCCGTAGTAAGACAAACCACTGGACCCTTGCATACAACGTATCGCCGTAGTGCCTGTCATATCTGACCCTTTGATTCCTCTGATCTGATCTCATCCCAAAGGCGAAATGTCTACTATACGTACGAGTACTCATTAGAGGCAAAACCACAGTGTCCAGCCCAGGTGATGACTACCTCCTCGTAGTATTTAAAGCCACAAGTCCTTCCCTTCCGACCTCAACCAACGCCCAAAGCATATTTTGCCCATCTCAATCTCTGTCACCTATCCAAGTTCGCCCAACCACTTGACACCAACACTCTCGCAAGGTAAAACCGACATCTCTCCCAAGACAGATCAAAATGCCTCTCTGGAGAATCTTTTCCCACCCTCAAACATTCACACTCGACCAACGTCGTACCCTCGCCCAAAAGGTCACGGACCTGTACATGTCTCGTGGTCTGCCCGCGTTCTACGTCAACGTCATCTTCATAGACGTCGACGAGAAAGCCACCTTTGTAGGTGGCGAGCCGAAGTCCAACTTTGTCAGGATCGTCGTCGAACAAATCGCCAGGACCATGGCTTCGCCAGACACCGAGGAAGGACAGAAGCGAAGAAGAGCCTGGATGGACATGATCAATGATGTAAGCTCTATGCTGCTCGCGCGTCTCAGATCTCGACAATTACCCGCCGTCGTGATTTGTCGACAGTTAGTTCCCGATTGCTGATGATTGACTTTCTTTTTCCCCCTGTCAAATAGACTCTGAAAACCTCCATCATCGACCGCAACGAACTGGATTGGGAGTTGCACATTTATGAAACTCCGCGCGATTTATGGCGTGTGCAAGGCATGGATCCACCTACGTCTTTCTCAGACGCCGAGAAGGAGTGGACGGAGAAGAACAAGCCTGTTCCATACTTGTGAACGAAGGCGTTCTGCGGTTTTCATCATCCCGCATTGTGCCGAGTTGGAAATCACCAAGGTTTGCAGATAGTAAAATGTATCTGCAACTTCACATCAGCTTTGGCGCAAAATACCACAATGCCGCCAGTCCAGAAAGAACGGTGGCGCCCCCTACTTTCCGAGTCCATTGCGCATTTTCCGACAGCTTCAATTTTCCAATACTTTGTTGTTGCATCTTGGGTAGTTTCTTGCTCGAGGTCGCCTCCCGAGTTCTTCGTTGCATGACATCTGACATTTCGGTCTGGTTGCTTTCTTGCGCCGTTGCGAAGGTCTCGTATTCGTGAACCAGACGTTTCAAGCCCTCAAGGTCCTCTTTGAGCGAATCCAGACCCGTCTTGTTTCCTTGAACCTCGACACTCTGAACGTTGCCGAAGAAATCAACCACCCTCCGGCTTCTCCCCGCTTGTTCACCACCAGGGAACAAGTCCCATCTCACTCCCGGGTTCGAGTGGATCTTTCCGATATCGTAGCTGTCAAAGAGATCACCGAGCGTCTTGTCGGACGTCGGACCCGTCACTTGTGTCTCGAGGAATTCCAAAACGTAGTACGTCCAACGGTCAATCACCGCGACACCCACGTCGTTGTCGGCGTGATGCGAGTACGAACTCTCGTCTTCCTCGGAAGACCCCGTGGCGATGACCCCGGGGGCGTAAAACTGTCGGTATAACGTGTTGGCCTGGCACGTGTCGATCATGAAGAGCATCTCGTTGTACCTCTTCTTCTCCCTCATCTGCGAGAACGCATCCGCCAGGTCCCAGCTCGAAATCTCCTCGCTGTCCTGAAACTTGAGGAACTCGCTGCCGCCGTGGCCGGTCATGTAGATGAGGATGTTGCTTCCTTCGTCCGTCTGTAGTCTCTTGCTCGCCGGGACGCCTTCTTCCCACCGATCCGTCAGGAGGCGGATGAAGTTTTCCACCGTGACCTCGTAGCCACGGTAGTCCACCTCGACGTTCTCGCCGTAGAGGTCCATCCGTCGGTCGGCGTTCGAGTACACGGTGCCCGAGAAGGCGTTGCGGGGGTTGCAGGCCATGTCATCGGGAAGGAGAAGGAGGATTTGAGAATCGGGGATTCCGAGTCGTTTGACGGTGCGGTAGAGAGACAGAGTGTTCGCCAGATGACGGTAATTGAACCAGAACCGAGACGTCGAGACCAACACTGCCCAGTTGGACGTGTGGGCGGCGCAGGCCAATGAAGCCAGGGCCAGGAACGCCGATAGAGAGTGAAGGATGTGCATGCTTGCTAAAAGCAAAAAAGAAAACAAGGGAAGAAAATTGAACGACTTGACGGTTCTTTCTACGAAGGACAGGGCAAGAAGACAGACAGGTTGTTTGTGTATAAATCCATCTCAGGGCATTGCTGGAATCATTTTCGTAGTATTGAGAATTGGTCAGCGTCAATATTGTCTACACATTTATGGAATACGCGCAGCGCGGTGTTCAAGTCCACGGAACAAAGTATCTCCGACAAGTAGTTGGGTGGATCATAGAAACCAACCATGTCACTGAAGCAGGTCTGCCAGCTCTTAGATCACTGAGCGTTAACTGAGGAGTTGTTGATTCCTGATTGTTGCTTGCTTATGCTACAGCTTAGCTATTCCGTCTTGATCTGAATTCCTGCACCTGTCCCATGCTAACAATATTTCCGTCTGCCTTGTGTGAGCTTCCGTCCTCCGAGTAGCATGGGAGACAGATCAGTACGGGGCCACACAGAATCGTCAGCAGCACTTTCCCCCTGATCAACATGAGTTTCAACGTCGCGTCACTCATGTCAGAGAGCCTTGTTCAACTGAATCCATTCCCTGCACGATACACCCTGCTGCCTCCGTATGCAAACGGAGGCGTGTTGGGGTTTGTTCGTCTCATTTTTCGTCTCATCGCTGTCTATCTGATTGATCACTTGCTCAGTGGTGATCTGGCCGAGGTGGGAAGGCCCATCTGACACAGTCTTGCATCGCTGTCGATGTCATTCTGTGCCTTGGGTGTACTCTCTCCCAAAAGCTCGCTCTGCAACATCGCACAAAACGCCTCGAATCCGCCGAACTCGATCGAAAGCGTTGAGCCCAGTTTGTCTATCATCGTCTCTGTTCTATTCCACTTGTTGCTTTCGTGGCTTCCATCTATCATCAGCTTCATATTCATACGCATCAAAGGACCTATGATAGGATTTGTAATGTCTTGGATGGCTGGAAAGATGTTGCCTGAGATCGCTTTGGTTCTGCCGCCAGTAAGGGTAAACCGGCCCAGGTCGCGGAACGGCGGATCATAGGTCGGAGCATTGCGCTCAGCGAACAAGTTTATTATTTCCATCAGTTCTTTGAGGCTGATTTTAATTATGATTTGCAAAGATGAGAAGTTGATCAGCCTCTTGGAGTTGGCGCATAAGAAGTCGCCAATATTCTGACAATACAACTTTGACTTCGGACTTCGGGTACCGTCTGTGGATGCCCACGCCCAGCGATGGAGATTTTTAAATAATGTGCAAAAGACCGATAGATCCAGATCAATGGTGATGGTGAGATGGTTGATCTTCGAGACCATGTTGGTTAGATTTTTGAAGGCGGCATTACGAGGAAGTTGGGCCTTCGGGATCTCGAAGATGATGCGCTCTTCATCTTCGTCATCATTCACGGTGATATACCGCCTCGAGATGAAGACGCTCGTCCATAACGAATATGGCTCAGAACAGCGGACTCCCTCAAACGCAACCTCCTCATGGGCAATGGTGAGCAAAAAGTGGTGAGTTCGGACAATGTCCCGAGCCGCATTCGATACCCACTTGCAGGTTCTTGCAAAGTTGGCCATGTCGTTAACCATGCATGACCGCTGAATGTATTTGCTGCGGACGTATTTCACCCACCTTGTCGAGTTCTCATCAGAATGCCGTAACCTGTGGTCAAGATCAGGGACACGATCGTAAGATGGATCGTAGTCAAGATCAAGGTCACTGTCGCGAAAGGGTTTTCGGAGGGAATAATAACACCTCGGGAGGCTCTCGCTCCAGCCAAATTCGCCCTCGACTGTCTCGAATTGGTGTTCCAACTTTCGAGCTCGGTCAAGGAATCGGTCAGGGAGGAGGAACTCGCAGATCCGTGAGAGTATCTCTGGCGGCATATCGATGAGTGTCAGATTTCTTTTGCCGGTGGACGAAATTCCGTCTCTTGCCAAGTCTTGTCTTTCCGTCTCTGATGATAGGTTGTCCATATTGACGAAGTTAGGTCACCCGGTGATGGTACTTGGAAGCTTGAGAGTCACGCCAGTAATGAGATGAAGATGATGACCCGGTGGTAGGGTGAATTCACGAGATCGCCAAGACGTAATACCCAGGCACCACTCATAGGTAGTTATGGTGGTGGTTATGGTGAACATTCATGCCTGAGGTGAGTCGAGTTGAATTCCCAAGTCCGAGGTAGATGTCATTCACAGTTCAACATACAACATCCTGTTGGCACGAGCCAGGTTTGTTGTGCTCGTGCTTCGTCTGATTGTTTGGACTTCTTCGGCCTCTCCTGTCCAAAAATCCTTTTCTTTCTGGGCTACAACCCAGTACAACTCTGCAAATAGGAGCAATTCTCAGGCCCAGCATGTCGACTCTGAGCACCCAGTGAATACTGAGGAAAGGGAAACTGTTATTAGCAAGGAGCTCAGCCTTTTCTGGACTTGGCGCGCGGGGCTGAGATCTCATGCGCATGTTGGTCTTCCGCGCCAAAGCAGTCTTATCACAGTCAGAGCTCCAGGTGAAGAAGCTGTATCATACGTATATGTCTTTGGGCCGTCCGAATCACATGTCGGTCGGGTCACTTGATGGTCTATCCATGAATTTGCCACATACAGAAGAGGTATTTGTACAGTAAGATCCTCCCGGTGAAGCAGAAGTTAACCCCCGTCAACTTTTTTCCTTTCCTGCCAACGCCAAACGGACATTGAAAAGTGGTCATAGCCTGGGATACATGTTCGTACATCGACATTGAAACCAACATCTCGGCTGTCGATTGAAGTGTCGTTGGTTTTCCCATAAAGACACAAAAAGAAAAAGAAACTGGAGAATTTTATCTCGGCCTCCCCGTTCTGTCGGGAAACCCCATTTACGGCCACAACGACCAAGAAAATCGAATCATGGAAAATCATTTCGTCAATATCTCGCTTGAAAGCCCAAGTGCCTCGGAGGACTGCCTTGTATAGTTATACTGATCCGGCTTCTCTCCGTTCCGTCAATCTCCAGAGGCGAGGGCGGCTTGGGTGGATGGTGAACTTCAAAGATGTGTGTCGTGGTACCGCCTCCACCTCCGCCGGGACCGAAACCTCTCTCGGTCCCTCCTGTTATTGACTTCGTGTCCAACTCGTACGTGGGTGGAGGTTCTCTCGGATCACCAGACTGGGCGTGGTATACGACGCGTTCCCGGGACTCGCCGTCAAGTCTGCTGCGACCGCCCATCTGACCTTGTCGACGACGTTTGGTGCGGATATAGAGCGCTATCACCAGGGTACCACCGAGGACGACGGCTCCGATGGCAATGCCGATACCTGCGCCCGCAGCGGCACTCAGGCCCTTTGACCCACCACTCGAAACGGACGGTAGAGACGCCGGTCGCTGTCCGGTGGTGTTGGGGTTCAATGGACTATCACATCATACATCATCAGCACTTTTTCCGTCGTGGGAAACTCAGACATTTGCGTGACAACCACCTACCTGTCGAGAATCTGTAAAACGCCGTTCGAAACGAGGTAGTCGGTCGTTGTGATCTCGGAGGTGTCGACAAAATAACCTCCACTTATGTTCGTCATCGTCAGGGATAGTTTGTCCAAGGTTTGGAAGCGAGAGTTGTTCTTGAAATCCGATGAATAGATGACCTGTCCCTGAGTAATGCTATATTCGAAAATGGAAAGTTTGTCGGAATCAGATAGACCATCCCAGCCGGTGAACGAGGCGCCAAATCGTGGATCATTCGGACCCCATACTGTCAGGTCAGAAAGGGTATTTACTAGGAGAAAAACCTCAGTCAGCATTCAGTGTTGTTAAGCGGCAGAGTAAATCGCGCAAATCTTTGGAAGGCTGGTACTCACCAATAGTGACAGCTGGTGAGTTGGGGGTCAAGTATCCTCCCTTGTTCAAGAGGGCAATGAGATCAGTCAGCCCGGCCTTCGTTATCGTGGCGGGTAGAGAAATGGGAATAGTCAGGACCGAGTCGATGATGTGGATGAGTCCACCAATGTAAAATATATCCTAACTCAGTCAGCAACCCAGAGCTTCCGGCCTTCGCGATCACAACTCACAGCCTCGACCACCTCTGACGCAGCCTTGACGCCCGACAGAATGGTTGGCTTCCCATTTTGCGACGTTATATCCACCACTTGTCCCCCTGTCACGTTGGCATAACTTGAATTGCTGAGCAGAGTTGGCGCGAATGTAGGTTCTAGTCCGAACCCAGCCGAAGGATGAGTGCCATTGACGCAATGATATTGCAACAATGCGAGCAAAACATCTTCTTGCTTGACGAGATCCGGATTTGCGTCCGAGAATGTTGCTATCGCTTCGTCGTTTGGTACCAGAACTTCCTAGTGTCAGTACATTTTCCTGACGACCTGGAGGCATGTCTTACCGCTGAATGTCCCTGCATTTAACGTATCAATCAGTTTTGGATAACCCTGGAGGAGGCCTATGAAAGTCGAAATCCCCGATTGTTGGTTGAGGATGGTAATGATGTCCTGATCAGCGCCGAAGGAGCCAACAATCAACGCCGCGACGACAAAGACGAGCAGAAGCGACAACATTTTGACCGCTCGCAGAGCTCGAAGAGGCCCAGAGACATGGTCATCTGAGTAAGAAGAATAACACAGACGAGCGGGCTCGAATGAGGATCCAAACCTGCCTTATGAAATGGAGTTCACTGCACGCCTGCCCCAGCCGAACTCCGTACAAGTCGAAAAAGAATCCATGGCTTGGAGTGCAACGCGGTCTTCAGGAGACACTCTCGACTGCTAGTGCCATCCACTGCCAGGTATCCTGGACTAGGGAAGGAATGGTGGGCTCGCTTAAGGAGACTCGAAAGGATTCAAGGCTTGGGCTCATGTTTGAAGATGACGGGCCAGAGCAGAGAATCATCTTCTTTGACGAAAATCCATGCAGAGCTTGACCAGATCCGGTTGGCGAACGATAGGGAACGACTTTTGCTCGAGTCGTGGCTGCAAGAAGAGCTTGCCCCTGGTGGAAATATAGCCAGGATATAACTAGGTGTTTCAGGTTCCTGGCTATTTGTACGAGAAGGCGTTGAGTATGCAAGGGCCGTCCACATGGGGTATGGATGCTTCCCGTGTTCGCCGCGCCAGACTTGTTGGTGGCGCTTCGTTTCTGGGACGCCTTACCTCGCGTGGAAGGGAAATTCAACAAAATTTGCGTCAATAATCACATCGGCCATTCTCCTTTGTGTGATTTTATTACTCCGTCGTGAAACTTCGAGAGTGACCATCGTCTTGTCCTTAGGAATTGAGATTGTCAAGCAAGGTAAATCACTTGGCCAGTGGAGCAATGTGTCGTTTCTTTCGGCTGCTTGGTCGAGGGAGATCCTTCAGGAAAACAACGATAGTGATTTTGTGCGCCCCCAGACCAAAACAGTCGACTAGAAACACTTTGCTTTTCTCGCGCACTCACAGGCACAACTCCCTGGTGGTGACTAGTTCCAATTCTTGCGTCCCTCGAGCCGGCAGCAAGCGACTAAGGATTTCAGTCCTTTAGTGTGTGCCCGATGGGAATGAATGGCCCCCAATACTTACCTACGTTAGTGACTCTGTGCCCATGTGGTTTGTTCGACTTTGTTACCGGCCTTGAAGCAAGATCTGGACAGTTTTCATGACGATCTCGAGCTTCGGACTGCATTACAGAAGGAGAAGATCCTCCGTGCAGAACGGTTTCTTTGCAGGCTGGCACTCCGTAGGCGCAAAACATTTTCCCTACGGCAGATACCAGTGTTGACTGGGTTGTGTTGTATTGTTCCTGTGATCGCATACGCATAGGAAAGATACAAGTAGAGGTCGCCAAAGGAGAAAGTCACATATAAATGTCGACGACAAGGTTACATTGACGTCGATATAGATGCGGATACTTCGTACTGCATGAGTAGCAGCCTTACGGAGCAGTCGCATTGTTCGGATGCATCCTTGGATTTTTTTTTTGGATACTCTCAGTTCGGACGTTCTTCCCTTTTCGGTCGATGCCTCCGTTTGTATGGATCTCTACTTCGACGACGAACGACGCCTCAGCCTTGCTTACGACTGACGGACATACATCTTTATTGAGGACTTTGATATTTTGAATTGGGGCGGAAGCCCACTGTTGTGGTAAGGAGCGGCCAGGTCACACTTGGGTCAGCAAGTTTGAGTATCAAGTTTCTCAAGCGCTACCAGCCCGGGTTGATCTCCCTAATCAGCTGCATCACACTATCGTGTCGGTCACATACCTTTCACACGGACGGAGGCCATCCTCCGCAACAAGAAAGGAAGCCCCGAGTAGTAGATCAGTGATAGATGCGCACAGCAACCCTCTGCTAAAGGTGAAAGGAAGGTAAGGTCCAGGCACAATTTCTGCGGCACTTCCTAACGAACGAACAAGCAACACATTATTTTCAGATCTCTCGATTTTCCAGTCTTATCTCGCGATGCCACCAATGCGGCAAAACAAATAGAGCAGTAGAACGGGGCTCAAAAATAATGCAGGCTTTCGGGTTCAATGCACTTCGCAAAAGCGAAATATACTCCCATGCTCCCTTTTTTCAGTGAAAGTCCAGGCAAAAAGCGATCGCAAACATATCCAAGAAAATAGACATCACGGTCGACACTCAGACTTTCCTTCCCTACTTCGTGTTCATGTCATCATCTTCCCACGACGGCCTTCAGACTCAACCCTTCCAAGAAGCCGCCTAGATCCTCTTTCTTGACTTCGACGATACAATGGTCAAAACTATCAATCTTGACCCTTGCATTCGTCTCCTCCACCACCTCTTGAAACGCAATGCCGAATCGATTGTGTCCGTAGCCTCGTTTCTTGCGTCTTGCCAATTCTTCCTCATCCTCCTCGTCGCTCTCATCTTCACTCTCATCTTCTTCCTCACTGCTATCGCTATCCGCATCTTCGTCGTCGACGTCATCCCCGTTCAGCTCCCTCGCTGCCTTCCTCGCCGCCCTTTTCTCCTCTCTAATTTTCCTCTTTGCCTCCTTTGCTTCCTCGCGTTTAACTTTCCGCTCAGCCTTCTCTTTGCGGGCTTCAAGATCCTCAGAGCCTCCGATGCCCCCTCCCGTACCGACAACAACATACGTGCCGCGGACTTCGTCTAGGGCCGCAAGAACCAATGGTGTTGGGGCCTCACTACCCTTCTTATCCTTCTCTTTGACAGCAACGGCCTCACCAACCCACAGCGCCAACTTTACCAGCGCACCAGGACTATTTGCGAACAGGGCAAGGTCAGGTCCATCTTTGACCACGCCCATCCTGAATGCACGCAGATGGCGGATCTGGTGCTTGACCATCAGCGACGAGCCGGTTCGCAGAATAGACCTCAAAAGATGCTGCGCTATCGGAATTGCAGTCAAGAGATGGCTGGGATGGTTGGGTGCGAGTGCATCGTATGCCGCAAAGAACCGCGGTAACAACGCCTCGGATCGATCGGGCACATCGTCTGCTGTATTCGTCCGTTGCGATGAACCATTCTGAGGCGCTGAAGCCGACGGGGCTGGGGCATGGCTTGTACCAACATCGAGTATAGCGCCGAGGATAACACCCACGTCCACTGCCGAGAGTTGGGCTTTCCAGCCCCATGAGCGGATGAATCCCCACCCCTCTTGCTCATATGAGGCGCGACCAGATCCAGATGGAACAAGGTCATCAAGCCCATACACGCCAGCGTACTTCAGCAGGCGTTCACGCAACGTCTTCTTCAGGTCCATGTCCATATGTGTGTATGTTTGTTTGCACTGAGTGAGGCTGACTCCCATTTTGGCGAGCAGCTTGTGTAGGTACTTGACGCCGGACTCGTTCCAGACGTGAAGCCGTGATGCGAGGTAAGGAGAATGGAGCATGCTGTCATACAAGGACCAGTGTCGCAATAGTAGGAATCGGGGGTCTGGTGTTAGGCGAATAGACGTGTCGCTAGGTGAGCTCGTGCCACCAGCAGTCGGTGATATCGTAGGTGACTGGTCTGCCGGGGGAGGATTGAGACGGCGGACTTCGTCACGGAGCAAAGCATACGTCTGGGAAGATCGTGTGGACCGCCAGGACCTGTGATGTTCGTGTGTGTTCATGGGAGAGACCGAAGTCCCCAGACCAGTTGAGGTGTGGCCATAGAGTTCCAAAGACGTGACGCCGATGATGGCAAGCCAAAGAAGATCGTTGTCTTCTCGGCCCAGGTCTGTGGCCAAAGAATATGCCATTGTGGCAATGGGCTCGGAATACGACGTACCCAGGCTGTTGTACTCTTGAAGCACTCGCTCGTGCTTCTCTCGGAGTTTTCGTAATCGTTTGCGGAGTTGTTTTGCTGTCTGCAACCTTGGTGATTGAGGTTTCGAGACTGGTGAAGTCAATTGAGAAGAGGAAGGACTCCTGCTCCGGGGAGTGGAGGCAATAGAGGACCCTGAATTACTTCTTCGTCTCTGGCGTGGCCTCTCTTCGTCCATTTCACTTTCCTCGCCCTCATTGTCTCGATCAGACCAAGATTTCCTTTTCTTGGAAGAGGAAGTATCTTGGTTATCTTCATCTCCGTCTTCGGAATCTTCGTCATCACTCTCGTCTTCGTCCACGTCCGGCATAGAGGACAGCGTGCAGTATGCCTCTCTTTCGGCGCCGAGTTCGGCGACAATGTCTCCATCGTCAAAGACAATTATCCCGCCTTTCCCTGGCCTGTATGATTTTTGAATACAGCCTTTGTCGACGCCTGGTGTCCTCCTCGTGGCTATGTCTGTCTCGGCAGTTTGTGTGTCCACGGGAAGCCCACCAAACACGTTTGAGAGGTTCCACGGGCGTCTCGCATCCAAGACCCAGACCTCAACACCACACATTGCTTCAGAGGAGTTTTCATCCTCCAAGCCAAGCAGGCTTCCCAGGTCTACTAGACCTCCCACTCCGAGACAGATGACCACACCGCCGCTGCCGCCCTCTGTCGTCTTCATAGGCCGTATGAGGTCCTCCCCAGCTCTTGCCAGATCTGCATATCCTGAGACTGGCTGAATCTTGTGAGGTATGTAGTCGCGCTTGAACAGCGAAGTAAGGATCCGACAAGCACATAATGCGTCCGGTTCCAGTGCCACGAGGAGGAGGGCTGGAGGGGAGAGAGGATGATGAGAGCGGACAAGGTTCGTGTAAAGCTGAGAAATCAGTTCACGTGGTAGGTACATGATTGACCTGCGCCAACAAACGAGACTGCAATTTGTATGTCGGCTTGAGGCGTGGGCATCGCATTGAAGTCTCTGGAACGTGGAGGGCTAATGGCGCATGTTGTGTTGGTTATTTTCGCGACAGTGTAAAGCGATGTTGACCTTTGGCGACTTTGTGAGCGTCGACAATTTCTTGGGTATTTGTTGGCAGTTGTCTCGTAACCGTAGTCTTCTATGAGTGTGTGGTCCTGGTGTATGGGAAGTTCTACGGTACATAGTCCTGGCAAATAATACGAGTAATGAACGAATGCTACCAAAACTCTCGCCTTGTCGCGTGTCGACGCGTCGGGCATTCAGCCAATCAAACAACGTCCCTTCAAATGTACGTCATTGGCCATTTTCCCCTTTGAAGCTGGCTTCTCTTCCTGACATTTTTGACATTGATTGTTCACTTTAACCGTGAACATCATCCCTGGGCTAGACTCAGTATACTGTGGAAATGAGAGATTGCAACCCCTTCCGTGATATCAAAGGGAGTAGTACTAGCTACAACCTTCTTTTACGTTCTCATCAGTAAGGCTAGATCAAACACTCGTCGCCGTGCGCGCAACGACCTCGTCTACCAACACTTCAGCGATGCCTCTGTGTCCAAGGCTCGTAGGATGAAAAACCCTCCATCTCTCAACGTTAAGAAAGTCGCTGTTTGACACTCCGCTACTGCTTCCGTGTTGATTCCAGATGCCAATTTGCAAGGCCTGCTGCATCAAAACCTCGTCGGTCTCAGTCGGAGGAAGATTGAAGAACCACGTCTCATCTCTTCCCAGATCCGGCTCTTGAACACCGTCCTCACAGAATCGATGACCCTCGTACGCAGTATCTATATCGACGTACACAGCCCCATAAGCTTCCGCGGTCGCCCGGATAACATCGTTCAGCATATCGACTAGTTGATTCAAAGCTCTTCTCTTCTCCTTGATAAGGTAATCCAGCGGCCTCGTTCGACTGAAGGTGACATGATCACAAATATTGGTTTCTGCGTTGAAGAACCTCGCATACCCCGTCAACAACAACAATGCTCTAGGTTTCATTCTGTCGAGAGTGCCTCGAACCAGTGCTTGAAAGTTGTCCCATAGCACATGGGATTCAATGCGCCTTCTGGCCTCGACGAGCTTGGCCTCGCAGCTCGAAGATGTCCACCAGTGATACACGCACTCGTTGAGCACCACGAAGAATTCCACTTCGTTACCGCTGACCGTGATACTCACAATGTCGGAATCGGCAATGTGCGGTACTTGGTCATGCAGCACCGTGCTGCTGGTGGCACCACCGCACGCGAGGTTTCTGAACTGATCGACGCCCAATCTTGAATCATTCGCAATCTGAATAGGATATGCATCCGACCAGTGGCCGCAACCGTAGCCCCAGCCCGGCGTGAATATCAGATGGCCCGCCCCAGCCCCGGCGGCGTAAGAATCTCCTAGAGCAGCATATGTGCGAATGACCGATCGTCGTGACGATATCGCAGATGCGCAACAATTTGCTGCAAACCAAAATAAAAATAGTATCAATGATGATTTCCTAGTCGCCATTCAGAGACAGCATGTCACGCCGAAGACATCAAAATGGTCCGTAGAAGGCATAATTTACCAGATTACAAGAGTAGTCTGAAGTGCATGAACACAACCATCCTCGCCTGTAGGCATCATCGTGGAGGCTCTGGCTTGAAATGATTGCGACAGACCGAAAGTTTCGAGGGACATAGAGCAAATTTGACGAAAGGCACTGGTCTGACAGCATAGTATTTTCGACCAGACGTCATGATTCCCCTACCATTGTTCCCCAGGCTTCCAGGGATCTTTGTTTCGTGTCGATATCTTCACACTCTATGCTACGAATTCTAACGCTGTTCAATACGGCTATTCTAAGGTCCTACAGAATCGTCACCTGTGGAGTGACAGACACTGCTCCTATCTTGCCTTCGCCTTCCAGCTTCTCAGCCCAATTGCGAAAGGCCAATGGCACAAGAAGCATGAAGCGAGCCAGTCCTGCCAAACCTCGCCCCAAACTTCCAGACTATTGCGACGTTGAGCCCAAGCGAGATGAGACTGGCAAGGCTATATGGCCTGCACCAGCAGAAGCCATGGAGAAGGCCAGGGCACTCATCAGAGAATGGTACTACTCTCTCCTTCGACACCTTGGGATCCTACGAGATTTTTACAGGCTAATGATCACAGTGCGGCAAGTGGCAAAAAGACCTTGATCGTGCCCGACAAAGATGCCGACGGCCTATCGTCTGGAGTCACCCTCTATCGTACTCTGACGATACTGGGCCTCGACGAGTCTCTGATCGACGTACATCTAGTCCAGAAAGGATCAAACATCCACGTCCAATCCGAGAGAGAAGCCATGGCGGCCAAAGACCCAGCTTACATTTTTGTCCTAGACCAAGGATCGGTGGCAGGACCTCCGGTCGTCGACTCCTCGGCGACAAAGTCTCTCATAATCGATCATCATCTAAGCGATCATTTCCCCGAAGGCGCCGAGGTGGTCTCTGCATGTCATTATCCGCCCGTGTCGACAACCTCCCTTCTCATATACGAGATATGCAAGACACTTTCAGACGACATCGAATCTGCTTGCGCATATCTTGCCTGTATTGGAACACACGGCGATTTGGGCAATACCCTGAAGTGGTTACCACCATTTCCCGACATGAAGGAGACTTTCAAGGTTCACACCAAGAAGTCCATCAATGACGCCGTCTCTCTTGTGAACGCTCCTCGCCGCACCTCGAAATACGATGTCATCACCGCATGGACAGCCTTGCTCAATTCGACGGATCCGAAAGATCTTCTGAGCAATGGTCGGCTCCAGAGTGCTCGTGCCGAAATTAATGAAGAGGTCGAGCTCAATACCCATACACCGCCAAAATTCAGTTCCGACGGCCGTATTGCAGTTCTACGGATCAACACACCGGCTCAAGTGCACCCGGTCATCGCTACGCGATGGGCTGGGTACCTCAATTCAAAAACCCTGGAAATAGTAATTTGTGCAAATTTTGGATACCTGTTGAACATGGTCAATTTCTCCTGTCGTATTGCTCGCAGTGCCAGATCTCGGGATCCGCCAGTCAATATCATTGAAAGTCTCAAAGCCGCAGCAGACCTCTCAACGGATGGTCTTAGAGAACGACTTGGCGAAAGCTTTGCAAGAGGCCACAAAGAAGCCAGTGGAGGCGTCGTGCCTGTTGCAGCATTTGAGGAATTAATGCAACTTCTCAAGATAGGCGAGAAGCCTGAGAAGAAAGATGGAGACGAGGAGCCGAGGCCCAAGAAGCTCAAACCACTAGAAAAGAGCCCACAAAAGAACACGCTCGGAAATTATTTTCGCAAAGCCTGAGACGGGAGTGTATCTCATCGCTCGGAATCAGCAATCCTCGGCCGAACTGTCGTGCCAGCTTGAGCTTTATTGAGAATTGAAAACTGTTGGCGCAGCTCCGACAATACGAGGGGTAGCGACTCCTCGAGAACCTGGTTCAGTCTCCATTGGAGTTCCAACTCGTATCCGGCGCCAAAAAGAGGGATTGCCATTCTCTCGGCCAGCCTCGTGGGCGCCTCCTGCTCGGCAAATGCAGTGAACTCACTCACAATTCGGCCCGCCAGCAGAGTCTCGGTGCATTCCACATATGGGTCATCAGGAAGTCGCGCCCCTGGAAACAGTGTCTTGAAAATTGAAAACCACGCTTCAGCGCAATTCTCTCCAACCTTACGTCTCTTGACGGCTTTACACTGGTCCGGGTCCATCTTTTCCTCAAAGGGACAATCAACGATCAGACAGGACCTTTCACGCTCGTG
Organism: Exophiala oligosperma; assembly: GCF_000835515.1. Lineage (NCBI taxonomy): Eukaryota > Fungi > Ascomycota > Eurotiomycetes > Chaetothyriales > Herpotrichiellaceae > Exophiala > Exophiala oligosperma. The sequence continues at coordinate 2,677,713 of NW_015622819.1, forward strand.
ATGTGAGCGGTTCTGCTCGCTGTCAAATTCTTGGAAACACGATGAGCAGTAGTGGTCGGGCCTCTTGTGGACACGATAAAGGTGCTGTTTCAATCGAGGGATATTCGTAAGAATTTTACTAGCGCATTTATGGTAGACCATTTCTGTTGGATTGGTGTTGCGTTCAGAATATCTGAAAGGATCATTCTTGGCGTATGGACAGGCCAGAAGCTTTTCTGTCGAAGCAACCCCTGGATCATTCTCATCACAACGCATTCTTTTCGGGCCTCTCTTCTTGTCCTCAGGGTCCTCGTCCTCAATCTGGCGTGATTTAGTCCTTGATAGAGAGCATGAACTGTAGCTCGTGGCGCTTGAGGCTTCGTAGCCTGTCAAGGTGTTGAGCGCGGTCGCTCCTGAGTGGGACGATGACTGGTCGGATCCTTGCGGCCGGCATGTGAGATGCGCTTTTGCGTCTGTTACGAATTCTTGGACTAGATCGTACACAAGTTCCGACACTATGCTGTCCCAGCTATTTTCACTGAGATCCTCAATCAGTGGGGATGCTGAATCCTGGACGAAGGAGTCTTCACCCTCAGAACTCAGAAATGCTTCGTTGAAATTTGGGAAGTCGCTTTCAGGCATGATCCCGTCTCGGTTGACCATGACTGTATCGAGAGACTCTCTTGTGCCTACACCACTCAGCCAGTCGTCGGTCTTCGAGCTTGGCGACTCCATGGTCAGAGGAAGCTGATCAGATGCAGGTCTTGGAGAATCATCTGGCGACACAAGGACTTGGTGGAACGGCTCCATGCCAGACCGGCATTGCTTGCCGAGCTGTGTACAATTCAGACAGCGTCCGTCCCGTGACAAATCGTATCCTTCGCAAACGATCTGTTGATCTCAGCTCGAATGGGGGCCTTGATCACCTCGGCGAAGCATTACGTACCTTCTTTGACCTACAGTGGTCACAGGCTGATGCAGATCCCAGCCTCTTTGTCACTATCATGCTGCTCGTTTCAAGGCCTGTCTCGCCTATTGGGACTGCGAAGAGGGCTCGCCCTACCCGTCGATATTCAAATCGGCCAACGGTTTGTGGTTCGAAAATGGTCCTTCTCATCAGACATCGCCAGCATGGCATCCTTGGGGACTATTCGTTCATACGTTAGCTATAGAGCCGGAAAGCGATCCGCGCGAAATATCGTGTTTTCACCATTACACGATTGCCTGCAAGCATCTTCTGTGCCTAGGGGATCAAGGGCAACTGACACCTCCTTCACATTTCGTCTTAGCTCTTGCGCAGGAAGTACATTCAATCGATGATACAGTGGTGGGAACTTTCACAGGTATCTCGCGGGAGAAGTTTACGCTATCGGAACGGTCAGTCCAAGTAGCTCCTCTATTCCGGAATACCATGTAGGGATTTACGCTGCAGGATCTTGAATATGATTTCTCGTCTTCTTGGGCTTCTTTTCTGGTTGTTCGAAATAAGAAAATTCCTTTTCTCTAGATTCCATATGTCGGAGATGAGGTGGCAGTTCGGTGTCTAGGTCCAACTGGTTGAGCCGTTCGAAATGCTGTGCCTCAGAAGTCATGTTATTATCGCTCTTTCCGTTCGTATCTTTTGACAATCCAACCACGCGCAAGCCACTGTAGGCTTTATCGTGATTCGGGCAAATATATCCCACCAACACAACCCTTTCAATGGTAGAATGGCCGCGCTGTCCATGCTTCGAACACCGGTCCACGGCATGCACGGAATAGAGGCAGTGGCATTTGATATATCTTTCAATGATCTGGTGGCACATATTGGCAAGAATGTCAATGACCTACCCTAAGAGCAGTGGCTAAAATTTCAAGCGTGGGAGCTTGATTCTTTATATGACACTGTCAATATTCGCTAACAGCCAAGGTATGGTTGTGTAGTGAGCCTCGAAGGGTGGGTGCCTGGCGTGGCATAATTCACATCTGTGAGAAGAGACTCAGCCCCATCACACCTGAGATTATCATTGGCGAAACCATATAAGCGAATACCCTCGACGTTTGTTTGGCTGCGTCTCCTTCCCTCCTTGATGTTCGGCCATCTCCAAGCAGGAAAGGAGATGCAGCTAGTAGCATGGAGGATAAGCTCGACTTGGGGGTCTCCTTGCCATGGGCAGCCATCATAGGCTAATAGGAGCTCGATTGTGGTTTAGTTCTGGCAGGGGTTTGTTGATCCTGAGAATATAGCGCTGAGGATCTTGAGAATCAGAATGAGGATCAAAGTAGAAGTCGTCCTCAAGCCTTTGGCTCCAGTGATACTTGTGAAGCCCGCCAAGCCTTCCCCGGATTATCTCGTTTCTCCGCTTGTAGCATACAATCTTCGCCTCTTTGATGTTGTTGATCCCCATCAATTGAAACGCTCGTCCAGACTGTCGCTATTGTCGCGCGTGCTCTAAAGTAGATTGGGAGTGTTATCAGCATGGATTCAGTCGCCCTCGACCCCCTCAGCTCCCTCGAAAACCATCTTAACGCTCTTGTAGCAAATATCACCCAGACCAACACATTCGCCAATGCGCCCCAACTGGCAAAAGATCTGGTGACCGACGACGATAATCTATCCTCTGCCCTCACCCTCCTGCGGAAGCATCAACAAAACTACGCGCGCCTCTTGAACCTCCGGGTCGAGGTTGAAGATCTACAGACACAACTCCAAGACACGATCCGTCGCAGTGTTGCATTCAGAGACGAGATTCTTCAGATACATCCAACGATACTCGACGACTCGGACGAGGAGGAGGAGGATGATGATGATGACGCACAAAATAATATCACAGAAATAGATTACCACACACTCCTGGCGTTTGCCGCGAGGATAGGTAAACACAATGCCGCAGCTGCACGCGAGGCCGAGGCAGAAGCTGTGAGACGGAAAGTTGCTGCAAAGCGCGAGGCAGTCAATGGTGCTGCTGACGGAGAAGAGAATGCAACGGCAGAGACAGAGGCTGAAGTGGAGCGCATCAACAACACGGTCGCACAGACGAGGGCGCAGATGGGCATGGCCTTCCCGGATGCCAACTTGCTGCGTGTGGGCGCATTGGGGCAACTACAGCTATACCAGGAGAAACAGGCGACCGCGGGTGCAAATGTTGAAGACGCGCTGGACCGTGAGGTTGAAAGGCTCGTGCGAGAAAGTGAAGATATTGCGGAGGCGGTGGTTGAGCCGGTCGAGAACACCGCAGCGGAAGAGGGAATGGGATGGTCGAGTCCAGAGTTGGCGAAACGGACGTTACCTGGGCCTTCAGGCCAAACAGAACAAGCTCATGGATCAGGTCAAGCGTCGATGCCGCAACAGGTGAAGAGACAAGGTGGTGACCTGCCTCCAGCGCCGCCAAAACGGAAGGTTGCTCTAGATTTCCCTGGAAGCGACGACGAGGAAGACGATGATTGACAGCTTGACGATGGTACCTTGGTTTGTTCTGGACATATGACAATCTATTTCAATACCATCTTCCAGGCCTCTGCTCGTAGTGCTGATGGTACTTCGTATCTCGTCGTCGCTCTAAGGCACCAGGTAAAATATTTTAGCGCCAGACTGAGAGGAGGTACGATGGTCAATCTCGTTTCGTGTATGGTGCTTTCCTCTTGCATTATTTGTCATACACCTCGATCTTACTCTTTCGTGGACAAGAGTCTGTTCTGTAGGAAAAAGCCTCTATCGACACAGCCCTATCATCCGTCCCGTGCACTATTTATGGCGTAGCCTTTTCGTCATCCTCTCGCCATGATTCGCTTATCGGTGGCTCCAAGCCGGACGGAATCCATCCGAGGACACGAGCCGTTGTAATGGATGCCTCGGTGAGCCTGACATACTCTGTGTGGCTTATACGAGAACCGTCTTTGATGCCCCCCATGATGTTAAGGTTAGTGTGACATTTCCCTTGCGACTGGAGACATCTGAATATCCTGCCTTTGTCACTTCTACCAAGAGAAAATCATTCACAATATCGTCCAGCCTTAGAGAAACACTGGCCATAGGCCTTGGCTGCCCTGTTCCATCTTAATCTTGCCATACCTGCAGTGGCGAGTGGTTTCGCCTTGATTTGACTCGACAATGGTTTACGAGGGTGGTCCCTCTCGAGGTTGCGACACATGTAGGTGGTCGACAGCTGATCTAACTATATAGAACTGACCATGCTAATACCATCGTCAGGTCGAGCGCGAAAGGTCAAGGTACACTTTGGACATTTCTTTTGTTGGAACCAACATGGCTTCGCGACATCATAGCCCTGATTCGCTACTAACATGAGGTAGTGCTCAGAAGAGAGACCATTTTGCGCCCGGTGTCAACGTGGTGGCTTCCTTTGCTTGGGTTATCAACGGCGATCAAGGGCAGCATTGAAAAAGGAGAACTACAAGCTTCACAGTCCATCTTCGTCCAAGTCCGACACAAACTCGTCCATCACGGAATCTCCAAGAATGACAAGCCCGACCACTTTGTTCTTAGAGCCGCCCCTGGACAGCAAGTCTACGTCCTTCTTCATGGATCAGTTTGTGGTCGCTCCCGAAACCGGTCAAAATGTTGGTTGGTTTGAGTTCCTACCGGAACTTCTCTCGCACGCAGAGCCATCCTCAGCCTTGGACATTGCATTTCGAGGATGTTCGTACCTTGCGCTGGCTAATCGGCAGGATCATGAGACTCTCCGTTATGCAGCCCTGAACTTATATGGACAAGCATTGCGATCAACGAATGAAGAGTTGAAAAGCCCAGAGACTGCTACCAGCGACACAACGTTTGCCGCCATATTACTTTTGTGCTTATTTGGGGTGAGTTGCCCTTTATTTAGCTTGAGCGTGACTGACAATGGTAGCACATAAACGGCGATTTGAGAATGCAGATTGGTGCACATGCACTCGGCATGTACAAACTGCTTGAACTCCGAGCCAGAACTGGTGTTCATAGTGCCCATACACTATCCCTGACTCGACACTTCTTTGCACTAATGGTAAGTCAACCCTCTTACTGGTCTCTATCCACGCTAAACGACGTTGGTGTAGCATCTGGAGAACAATAAGAAACTTCTTGCGTCACCGGCAGCAGCAGGAGGAGGGGGAGAAGCTGTCTCAGGTGAAGCTTCACAAGCTGCCGCTTCCGATCTTTTCGCTCGCATGGGGATGCTGTGGCCCATCTCTGCAGCCCTTCTCACTCAGATGCACATGTGGATGAATAGCGATGATTCGACGAAAGACATCAGTGCTCTTCTGCCACTTTTGGAGAATGTCAGAAAACTCGAAAAGCAGGTGCAGTTGGCCATCCAGGGTCTAGATCCTATTTGGTACTATACGACAATACCTGCCCGCGAAGCCAATCCAAAATCGAAATGGAATGAAACCTTCCGCAAAGCGCTGGTGTACCACGACTCGTGGATCATGAGTATGTGGCATGCCTATCGTGTCACTAGGATATCCTTACATACAACAATGGTTGCGTCTTACGACATGATTCTAGATACCGGGGATTCCGATATGATAAATCTTTTCGATGAGGAGCTGGAAGAGCTGAAGACCCAGTCACTCTCGATAATTGACACAATGAACGAGGACATATGTACAAGTATTCCATGGATTCTTGGTCAAGTCGAAGAGGGCGGCGGACAAAACCCATCAGCTAGTCTTCCAAAGGCATCTCGGGCCTCTTTGAGTATCGTCGGATTGAAGACTGTTGTCAATGGTCGATATACACGTCAGCATCATTCCGATCAAGCAAGAAACGCCCTTTGGGATATTGCATATCGATTCGGAATCAAAGGGGCTTTATGACAAGACTGAAATTTTGGCTGAGGTGTTATGGACGTTCATGATGATTACTGAAAAGTGGTACTCGGCTACGCATGAGCTCAATGTTCAATTCAGCAAGACCACAGGCTTGATCACATTGGAAAAAGAACAAGATCGATCAAGTATGCGAATTCTGGAGAATCAAGGTGAATGATTATCGCCCGTATGTCTTCACATTTTCACGAGCTAACATATTCCAGAGTATGATATCCTCCCTCGAATCTGCAAGCGGCGCTCCAACCCTGTTCTCGGATGATACCTCTTCCCAGGTCCCTAATGCCTGGGATATCTCACAGTGTCTAGTGTCGCCCGATGCAAATCGTCTCCATACAGATTTCATGGTCATTCGATGCTTGATGTCTGATGATCTTGGGGAAGGATGCCAAAGACCGTGCATCTTTGAACCATGAAAGTTACATTGCCGCATACCGCTGTGTCGCTATCTTCAATGTTGTACTTATATATTTTCTACTAACGTCAAAATGAGCTTCAATATTCCACCAAGCCAAACACTCCCTTCCCTATATATCTATATGTCTGATCTGAAATTCCTCAGTGCAAAGTCGTTACTTTATCTCCTGTGCCACAATCTAAACTTGTAATAAGTCCAGATCAGGTCAGGACACAGTAGCAACTTCTCGTCTTCCAGGATAAGGGTTCCCCTCGTAGAAAGGGTAGTCAATGTACCCGTGCTCCTGCTTGACGGTATAAAACGTGGCACGATTGTAGGGTGTCAACTCGAGCCCATTTTTGAGTCGGTACGGCAAATCCGGATTCGAGATCCAATACCTCCCAAAGACGATTGCCACTTTTCGATCTTTATAGTCGCACTCAACCGCCCTTTTGGCCCTGTTGGTGTCAAATCCACCCGCGAGCAATATCGGCGTATCCTTGTTCCACTCGTCAATCGCAAAAGCTAGACTTTTTGGGACTGCTTCAGTCTGCATCTTTTCTGTGGTCTCGTCGACGTCTTGATTCCCACTGACTCTGGGTTCTATGAGATGCAAGTATGCCAAACCAAACTTGTCGAGTTGCCTCACCACGTGTCCAAATTGAGGGCGAGGGTCCTTCATACCCATCCCGGCGAAAGGGCTGAACGGTGACAACCTTATCCCTGTCCTCTCGCCACCGATGGCCTCCACCACTTCCTGTACGACACGCAAACAGAACCTCGCTCTGTTCTCGACGTTTCCTCCCCACTCGTCTGTTCGTTTGTTGCTCACGTCCTGTAAAAACTGATCGATGAGGTAACCGTTTGCTGCGTGGATCTCGACTCCGTCAAACCCGGCCTCGATCGCGTGTTTCGCCGCGGTGCCAAAATCTCGTATACACTGCTCGATCTCGTCTTGGGTCATCGGTCGAGGGATCACCGCGTTGGGGTCGGTCGGATCCACTATGGGAACGTCGGAACTACTGACAATGTCTATCCCTTTGGCCTCGGAGGCGGCTTTTCGAGCCGACCGACCAACGTGCCACAACTGCAAGTAAATAAACGAACCTCGAGAGTGGACAGCGTTCGTGACGGCCTTCCAACCCTCGAGTTGTGCTCGTGTCCAGATCCCGGGAGCGTTGACGTCCCTTCCCGCGGCTGCGAGTGAAATGGACGTGGCCTCGGCGATGAGTAAAGTCCCTGGTACCGAAGCCCTTTGGGAGTAATACTCCGTCACCATGGGTAAAGGAATGTTGTCTTCTCCGGCTCGAAGTCGAGTCAATGGTGCCATGACCATGCGATGACTGAGGTGGCAAGACCCACCAATCGTCATGGGGCTGAAGAGGGTACTCGTAGGAGAAGACATGGTTGACGACGAAAGGGGGGAGGCAGGTGGGAAAGACTGGAAATCCTGCCTGGGAATTATGTACCTTTAGATGCCTACATCTCGAGATCATGGACTGGATCTGGGTGATGGATTTCAATAGAGATCTTATCCTGTTCTACCCCAACAGATGCGCTCGATGAAAATGAAGTTGAACGATTTCTCCAACTCAGTTACCCGAGTACTTGACAAGATGGAAAAGGGAGCGGCAAGTGGCCGGCCGATTTCACTGACTCTTATTATAGAGACAACAAAGAACCGATATCGCTACTTTTACGAATACTAGTGTTCGTAATTTGGGGGGCAAGGAATGCAGTAGATACCTTCTATAGATACTTCTCACAAAGAATGACCCTCGGCTTCACATATCATCCTTGAGGAAGATCTCTTCTTTCTAGAAACTTAACAACATCTTCGCATGTCCAATGAAGGACCCACCTCACCACCTTTTAGGCTCAAACCTGCGAGATCATCGTTTCAAAGAGTTCTCGAAATAATCAGCGTCACTCTTTTCCCAAGGATACCTCACTTCAATCTGTCGTATCAACTTTTCACGTTGACCGTCTCGAGGTTCAAACGTGGCTTCAAACGGCTCCGGATGACTGATGATCCCTCCTAGAAATTTGGGGTTGACATTGGCATCGTCACCACTCGCATCAGCACCACCGGGCCTGGTAATATCAAACACGGCCAACATTTGTGCCACGGTAAGCCACATGGATTGATCGGCCAAGACCCGGCCTGGACAGATTCTTCGACCGAACCCGAACACGTACCTGTTTGGATCTTGTTCGGGGGCACGTCCGTCAGTGTCCAGAAACCGGTCGGGATCGAAACGCATCGGATCGCGATGGACGTCCGGGTCGTGCGTGAACAGCCAAATATTGGGCATGAGGATGGATCCCTTGGGGATGTGATACCCTCCGAATTCGTCGTCTTGGGTCGAAGCGTGAGGGACGCACATGGGTCCGATCGGGTGCCACCTCAGGGTCTCCTTGAGCAAGGCTTCGACGTACGGCAGGTCGGCACGGTCACTGAAAGTCGGCAGTCTGTGGTCCCCGATCACCCGGTCGATCTCTTCCTGGGCCCTCTTTTGGACTCGAGGGTACAAGGTCATGGCCAGACAGAACACCGAAAGCGACGCCACGGTCGTGTCGGCACCACCCGTGTACAACGAGGCCGAAGTGTACTTGACCTCGACTCGTTGTTTGAGGCCGAGTGTCTCGTCCTTGAGAAAGTCACCCAGGTACGAAGTCGGTGCGTCCCCGCTCGAGATCTGGTGCCGGACGAAGTCGTACGGTCCCTCGACGACCCGTTGGAGAGTATGGTCCCATTCTCTCGCCGTCCGCTTGAACCCGGCCCCGGGGAACCATTGGGGGATGTGTTTCAGGGCGGGCACGACGTCTACGAGCCACCTCCCCGGCACGGTGGCCTGGGAAAACTGCTCGAGGGCCTCGTCGGCCAGCGTCACCAGAGGATCGGCCCGGTGTGGTTCGATGGTGTAGCCGTACGCGATCTTCAGGATGATGGCCCCGGCCTCGGTGCGGATGTGGTCGACAAAGTTTTGGGGTCTCTGCAAGGTCCGCAAAAGACAGCGGCCGACTTCCTGCTCTTGGAGTCGTCCAAACTTGTCCAGGAGCTGGCTCGACCCCATCAGGCCGTGGACGTGCTTGCGGTAGGCCCGGAACCTCTCGCCGTACGGTTGACTGGACAAGAAGTTGAGCCAGCCGCACATTTCGAACGCGAACACGAGTCTCGGGCGTGACGAGTAAATGATGGACCTCTTTTCGAGAAGTTCAATCGCCACCTGGGCGTCGTTCAGTATGACGATCGTCTGGCCCATGACCGTCACGGAGCTGATGGGCCCGTATAGGTCCTTGTGTTTGGCCCAATGTATCCATTCTTCCACACCCGCCGGTGGAAGGTCCTGTAGGTTTCCAATCAATGGTTTTGGTCTTGGTCCAGGAGGTAGAGGTCGGGTGGTCGTCGTGCTTTTCCGTGACCACCCCAGAAAGAAGAATTTGAGAAGGAAATATGCAACCCCCACTGCGAATCCACCTTGGAGTAAGTATGAAGCCATGGCCTTTTTCGTTCAGTCTTTGGTAAGTTCCAGGTTGTGACTGTGGTAGGGATCCGTGACCGCGATCACTGTTTTTGTCTCTGTTCCAGAGGAGGGAATGTCTCGTTTTTTATGATGACAGCACATGCTTGATATATCTCGAGGTAATTACCTAAAACAGATCATCAACATATACCCAACCCAAGCCAATTCCTTTCCATGGGAGGTCCGCCGATCAATTGACCGACCGACCGACCGATTAGGATCTAGGACCTCTCGTGGGCCTGATACAGCACGAGTTGCAGTAATGCTAGTAATGTTCGGTATTTACATGACTGGCCCAATCATCAGATTTGGTTGCAAGGCGCGGTTCGTCACCGTCATCCCCGTCAGCATCTTGCTCTAGAGGAAAACTTGACGCGTCCCTAGGTAATAATAGGACCCTCGGACAGCAAAACTATGATGGCGTTGATGCATATGTTTAGTCACGGCGGAATCCACAATGGCTCAAAAGTGATACGTCTAGAGGAGGGATGTGTGCGCTCGCTTGCAGGGCATGGAGCTGAAGGCTTTTTGTTGGACGAACGGACGAACGCCGCCAGCATTGCCATGCCATGTTACACGAAACCATCTTTTCGTGATTAAAAGAAAAGTAGCATCGCTTGTGGAGATAGTCGGGAATAGCTATTCAACCGTGAGCCAGGATACGGGGGTAGTCTGTACTATGGTGTAAGCACTAAAGACCTACCTACAAAAGGTATCATGCCCCGACAAGTCGGAGGTGACACGGCGGGAACAGCGGTTTGTATGGGCGAGTACGATTGATGACCTATTGACTCCTCGTAGAATACTAACTATTTCAGCTTGGTTATCTCATTATACTTGTAACCGAGACTCAAGGCTTGATCACTCCCCGTGATTCATCCTAAAAGTTGCATTCCAACGGTGGAATATCCAAATGGGGTCATATGTGGACCACCGTGAACTGAGTAACAACTTTTTTCACGATGATGTTCCACATATTGTTGACAAATCAAATCATCAGAGTGCCAAAGAACATTGAAAAGGTCTAAAAAAGTGATGGCTAGTTATCCTGGTATTTGCCACGACTCGCGCAAAAGTGTAAGATGACTAAAGCATGCCTTGAGCGCTCGAGACATTTGAAACAAACTCGTGCACGACTACGACAAAAAGCATGTTGTGGCCCTCTTGCAGGGGCAATCCGTATTTCTTTCAGCTGGAGATGTAGTCACCCGCTGCTTTTCGCAAGGCCAACAGTTCGACGAGTTTGGGTCCTGCATAGTTTCCATTGATGTCATCCTCCAAGTCGATGGCTCCTTCTGGTACGATCGCAAATGAACAACCTGGTTTCAACATTTGGTCATTAGTGTTGGGTTCGTGATTGTTGATACGTCCGAGGTAGGACAGTCGGAAACAGACTCACCACGAATACTCTCGTCCAACGCTATCGTCACCAATGCCTGCGTCAGTACGTCATGTTCCACGAGCGTGATGCCCTTCCCAGGTACAATACCCATCTGTGCCATGGCTTCGAGCCCTCCTTCGGTCATTGGCGTCTTCATCGCCCACGGTGCGAGGGCATTTACACGCACGCCGAACTGGCTATAGGCCTTGGCTCTTAAGGCGCGGAAAAGACCTCGTGTGCCGAATTTAGATGCCGTGTAGACTGGGTTGTGGTCTTCATCGATGTACCCGGACAACGAAGACACGATCGTGAGCGACCTGGACAGCGGCGAGACCGGGATGGTGCTCCCGGGGCAGTCGTCGGGAATCTTGAGGCGAAAGTAGTGCAAGGCGAGGACCGATGTGTAATATGCACCCTTCAGGTTGACCTCGAGAGGGGCAGCTGGTGGATGCGCCGGAGGAGGACCATCGACTGAAAGGTCGCTCTGGGAGATGTGTTCGAAGACGTCGGTGAACCCATCAATTCCGGCAAAGACTGCGACGATGTCTAGTGTTCTCGTAGGAGAGAAGTGGAGGGCCGCATGGAATGCCCGAAGTTGAGAGTCCCAATCAGTCACATCGCATTCAATGAACATAGCTTGATGCCCTTGCTGTCTCAATTCAGCACAAAGAGAGGATGCATCTTGTTTATCGACTATCGTGACCCGTGCACCCGACTTTGCGAAGAAGACGGCTGCGGATTTTCCCAAGCCGGAAGCACCACCAGTGATGAGCACACAGGCTCCTTTAAGCCTGGAGGGATCCATATGAGCAAGTGGTTGAACGACCATGATGGGCCGATTGTACAAGGACGTCTGTATTGTCGATGGTCGAGTCTCAAAGCACAGATGGTCTCAAGCTCGTAGGGCTTTTCATACGGTCGTACAAGCTGATTCTTACCCTATCTATGGGGGATATGGAGGTACTTGTAGATCGGTATCAATTAGCGCCCGTCAGGCTCACGAACGATCCTCATTCCGCAGATCAGGACATCTCGACTTCATACTCGAAATCGAACGATGTGATGCCAGGATTTTATGACTTGGTCCGTAGATCTAAAACATCAAAGTCTCGAGCAGAGACATGTGCTTGTTATCTCTCCAACAAGCGATGTCTGCGACTTTGCCGACTTGGCAGCTGAGTTAGCGTTGACAAGCTGAATTTCTGACGCCTTTTGCGGCTGAGGCCGAAGTTCTTTCGGCCGAGGTCTATCAATGGGTAGCTAGCTATACAAAGCGAGATGGCGCTGGACCGTCCGAAACAAAAATACGACGACATCAACTGTAAGTGGGAAGTGCCCACGTAAGACCTATGTTCAAGGCCGCCCAGTTCATGTACGCGGTCTGGAGCCAAGGTCTGACATTTTGGAGTATAGTATGTATACCGTACTTGGACATACTATTGTGATACTTGTAAGAACACTTGTGGATTTTGCTGAAGCCTATGAATATGAATGGTGCCAACAATCCATATTGAGTACGAGCATGTGCGGCGTTCCGCGCAAGTGGCGGCGGGCATAGGCGATAATCTCCACTTAGGTTGAGCCCCCAGACTTGGGCATGCTTGTTGCTATTTCCATTTTCAATCTGGATATCATGGGTTGATACCATAGCTTCGCTTGTGTAAGACGGGTCTGGAATCGAGAAGATGGAACGCTTTGTGGCCGAGACTGATGCTTACCGCCAACATTCTGTCCAGGACCTCATCAGTCTCAAGGGCAAGACAGCGATCATTACCGGTGAGATGGTAGCCATAACGTGAAATTCCGAATCCCACGAGCGTTTCCGTTAACATCGATGCCGCAGGTGGTGCTCGCGGACTCGGACTAGCCATTGCTCGTGGATGTGCTGAACTGGGGGCGAACGTTGCTGCCCTCGATGTGTTACTGGAGCCATCCAAAGAATTCGCAAACTTGACGAGCGACCTCGATGTGACTGCCAAGTACTACAGGTCTGTTCCCCATACAGATACATGCCGAACAGCAGCAGAGTACTCGTACTTACTGAGGTGGCAACAGTGTGGACGTTACGGACAATGACAAGTTGCGCGCGACGTTCGAAGCCATCACAGTTCAATTCGGAAGTATCGATTGTCTAGTCACAGCGGCGGGAATCGGGCTGGGAGGTCCACTCGTCGCCTACGAAAAGTCAGCCATTGAGAGAATCATTTCTATCAATGTAGGTCTTCCCCCCAGCTGATACCAGTGTCTGACTTGTCGCCATCTGACATTGTGTACAGGTTACCGGGACGATCCTGAGCTCTCAGTTGGCCGTTCAGCAGATGACGAAGCAAGGAACTGGCGGTGCGATAGTGCATGTGTCATCGATCGGGGGCCACGCAGGTATCCCAGGGCAGACCAACTCGATCTACTGTGCCTCGAAAGGCGCGATACTGGCATTTACCAAATCGCTGGCTGTCGAGCTCGCGGAGAGTCATATCCGAGTGAACAGCATAAGCCCCGGGTTCTTCCTGACGAACATGACACCGGGTTACCTCAAGCAAGACCTCGCCCTCCTGGAGAAGTTTGAGAGCTCCATGCCAATGAAGAGATTCGCGGATAGGTCCGAATTGAAGAGCACAGTGGCGTTTTTGTTGAGTCCTGCGAGCTCCTACATTACCGGACAGGATATAGCGGTTGATGGTGGAATACTGGCGTGCTAGGCTTGTTATAATATTTCAATTTCAATGCCACCACGTGAGAATAAAAGATATTCAATGTCATCAAAGTCGCATCAGAGTCAAACAAAAGTAGTTGTGATACGAGGAGCTCGTCTTCGTTCTCGTATTTGTTAATCAACGGCTATAAGTTTCTCCGGCCCCTGAATTGCATGGCATCGGTCTTTACGGATCAAGGATTTTCCCAAAACAGCGACATCTTTTATCGTTTTGTCGGAACAACCCGTAAACTCCGCCTCTTCTCGCTGGTGTATATGCTTCACCTTGGAGTTTTCACACCATAAACACGTCCTTTCTACGGTGACACATTATGCATGTCGGGGAGCGCTCCCCGTTGACAAGTCGAACCAAAGTCCTCCGTAAGTAAACGCCGCGATCTGAGCTTCATGCTCCTCCAGCGCCTGCGATGAGCAAAGTTCCACCTCCACGATGAGGAAACACAGTAAGTCCGGATGCGTCTTGACGGACTAATATCAATGATGTCAGGATGCAAAGAAAATTCTATATAAGGTGAGGACGAATGTCTCCTGAGCGTCATACTCAATTTTACCAAAGTCCAAAAATCACAACCATCTTCACGTACCCCAAGTTTGAACTTCGAAGAACCACCGCAGAGGCACTCATAAGCAATACTCAATTCCCAGACAGGTCATTCCTTTCCCAAGTTCCCAAGACGATTTGAAAACACAACCACAGTAGCAGCAACACCTACACCTCTCTTCTCTCGCCTCGACAAGGTCATCGGTCATCATGGCTACAATTCCTACACCCGTCCTCTCTGGCAAAGTCGCCCTCATCACGGGCGGCAGCAAAGGCATCGGTGCTTGCGTCGCTGCTTCCCTCGCCCGCCTGGGGGCCAAAGTCGTCATCAACTACGGCCGCGACACTGCCGCCGCCGAAGCCATGGTGTCCGACAAACTCGGGGGCTCCGACAACGCCGTGGCGGTCCAGGCCGACGCCGGCAGCGTGGCAGGTGTCGAGTCGTTGGTCAAGGCCACCGTGGACCGGTTCGGGAAGATCGACATCCTGATCCCCAACGCGGGAGTCTTACAGATGAAGACGGTCTCCGCCACGACCGAGGCCGATTTCGACCTTTCGTTCACCCTCAACGTCAAGGGTCCCTACTTTCTGGTCCAAAAGGCCATCCCTCACATGTCGTCCGGTAGCAGCATCGTCCTCATCTCGACCACCCAAAACTTCGCCTCGACCGTCTCCCCCCCGTACACCCTGTACTGCGCCACGAAGGGGGCCATCGACCAGATGGGTCGCACCATGAGTAAAGACCTACAGGCCACCAAGGGGATCAACGTCAACGTCGTCTCACCAGGTCCGACGGGGACGGACCTGTTTTATCAGGGCAAATCAGAACAAATCCTCAAGATGATCGCGAGCTTGAACCCGCAAAACCGCATCGGTACTCCCGAAGAGGTCGCCGAGGCGATCGTCTTCTTGTGCCGTCCGGAGGCGAGATGGATCACCGGTCAAAACATCAGGGTGAACGGTGGCCAGGCATGATACAAAATTGGACTACTCTCCGTACGACTTCCAGCTAGTTAGATACCTAGGTAGATTGCAATTTTGGACATGCGGTCATTTATGTGTGTGAAAAAAATCTCTACTGGCCCCCGCATTGATTTGACAATACTTGAAACAACCGTGAAATGTGTCGAGTAATAAATTCGACGAATAACGACCACTAAATAAGAAGGAGGATAAAAGTAACAGGATGAATGAGCCATCTCTCTCATTAACAAAATAAAAGGTCAACGTGAGGATGCAAACGCATGTGTATAGGTATTTCAAGGCTAGCGATACCATTTTGAGTCTTTCGTCTATTCGATTCGTCAAATATTCTAGTCAAACACGACCAACAAAATAGTTCAAAATCAAACAATACACGAGCCCGTAGAAAATATTCGTTCATGACTTTCATACAATTCATACCGCATCACATTCACGTGATGTCTGATGAGCATGGGTGGCAGCTTGGAAGCCTCTCGAGGCGTCGACGCGCTCTAGCCACGCTTCGCTGCCTTCTTCAGAAGTTTCTCCTTGATCTTCGCGACCTGTGCCTCCTTCTCCTCTTCGTACTGCTTCCGAAGCTCCTCCTCGCGCTTTCGCCTTTCTTGCTCCCTCTGTGCATTCCGATCCGATGGCGCACTCATGTACGGGTAGGCGCTGGGTGGGGCACCGTCGGGGCAAGGCTCGACGCCCACTCGCAACATGGCATCCCACTCGCCGCCACCGCCACGGCTGCCGCCATTCCTGGTACCACCACCGTGTTCGACGCCGGCGGCGCATGGGAGCTTGTCCACAATGTTGAACGTCTCCTGGAAGGTCTGGAGGCCGTTGTCGTAGTACCAGCGGAGCGATATGGTCGAGGCGGAAGTGTGGGTGCGGCCCGAATGATCGACCAGGATCACCGGTGCACATCGTCGGACTTCGCCTGACGTGGCCAGCGCCTTTGCTTTGCATATCAGGCTTCTTTGAAGGGTGCCGTCGTAAAGAGTATTGGCCAGCTTGACGACGTGTTCCTGGTCATCGGCAATGACCGAAATACGGACTCTGGTGTTGGAGGCCTGGACACAATTTCATACCACCATGTTAGTTTTGGAAGCAAGCTCCCACGCAGTGAGCCACGCCCGGCAGCAAACAAAACACCAACAGAGAAAGCCCAACTCGACACGGGCATGTAACATCTTGGGGTTTTGAGGGAACAGGGCAAGAAGACGCACCATCCTTGACACTGAACCAGATTGTGATTGATGGAATAATTGCGGCCGACGGCTCTGCCAGGAATGATAAGAAGCATCGAGCTGCCGGTGATTCTCTTGCATTATAGCACTTGGGCTCACATTTGCGGGTTGTTGAGGTGGAGACGGGCGACCGCGCCCCGTCGCCATTTCTGTGGAGGCAAATTTGAATGAGGCCGAGGAAAGAAAAGCCAGCCAGAGTTCAGCACGGCACAGCACAAACACCAGCCTCACCTGACTTGTTCTTCTGACTGGGCAGGGCAGCCTTTCGTGCCCAAGGCCGAATTCAAATTTCGATGATCCGCCTGTGCTGGCGGAATTGCATTGGAGGGAGTTTCTCCTCCTCATATATCCCGGCGGTGGAATCTTCTGCGGCAGCTGGCCATGCCCTCAACTGTACATCCTTGTCCAGAATGACCTCTGAAGGTCTCTCGATCGATGCTGCTTTCCGCCGTTCGTGAAGATCGGGAGTCACGTATACACCGGGGGCGTATTTGTCAATTGATGTACTCGTACAAGCAAACTGAGGAGTGGCGGAATCACCAAGAAGGACTCTTGATAAGGTGGAACAGAGCTTTTATAGGTACAAAAGACAAGGGAAAGTCTATCGCGTTTGGCAGCCATCGTGGCTCACAGAGTGAAAACATGACCAGGTGACCACCCCGTTATCAGGAAGTCTCAAGAATCACCTCAAGGGATTCTGTAGACCTCGCAGCATTGTCACTGTGTCTGTGTAACATTGTGCCCACGCTCGGTTTCAGTTTTTCCGCGCCATTGGTAGAAAAAGCCCTCCCGCTTAGCCCGATTCCAGATATTAACCACCTCTGTCACACGCCTGAGCATCACCAAGACTGTGACAAGTACCCCGGAAGAATGCCCGTTTTGTGTCTCGAAGAAAGTTGTACATTGAGAAATTTCAGTTTCTCATAAGAGGGCTTGCGCACGCCGACAAGTTGGTTCGGCACATAACGATCGACTCAATTTACGACGTGCAATGGCAGAGAAGCCGCCAACGTGTCGCAATGGCTGGGCTCCTGTTGCCGTCTGGACCGATGATCTCGAAACGGCAAGTTGCCACTTGATTATTCTGGCCTTTTCCGGTTGTTTTCAACGAGAGCAACAAATTCGGACCAATTTTCCTCGATCCAAGGACGGCCAATGATACAATCAAATTTTGCTGGCGAGGTATTCCGAAGTATGTAAAATGATGCATGATGCTGATATGTGGAAGTTGTTTGAGAAGAGGAAAGGCGAAAGTGCCAATTCAAGAGAATGGTGCTTTCTAACTCGCTATATCCACCGAGAGAGTGAAGCAATCCTTGATAAGGCCTTCCTTCAATGTTGAGCTGGGCGAAGGCCTCGTGGGATATCAAGTTGAAATCGGCTCCTGTGTCAAGGAGAGCGCGTCTCGAGGTGGTTGAATGTTTGCGTCCTCCATGGTGTGTATTCTCTTTTTCAAGTTCGATGAACATGTCAAAGATGAAAGGATTTTGGCGTGGCCTTGTCCAATTCATCATCACGACCTTCTCAGGGCAGCTTGACGCAATACACCTCCGGGGACTATCTTCCTGATCGGGACATTTCTTGTGGACACCGCGGGAGGATTCGCTTCCTTGCATAACGCACATTTCAGGCATAGAGTGCGCGGCATTCCGACTGCGAGTTCTTAGAGAAAATCTCATCATCGCTCCTGGTCGATCAAGCATTCGGCGAAACCTCAGCAGACAGATGGTCCCTGCTTGAAAGGCGGGCGGTCAGGAACCCCCAGCTTCTTTGCCTGTTTGCAGTTTGCGTCTCAATCACTGAAACTGTGTAGATTAAAAAGAGGACCCAGCAAAGCTTTGGACTACTCCAATGCCAAAGCAACACCACGATGAGCCCACCCGCAAGGATGCTCTTGTTGTTCTTATATATGAAGAAAAGACAAAAGCTGTCCAAGTCTGGCAACGCTGTGCTTATGGCAGGTAAATACATGTCGTACAAAGTCGGCCTCGTCCCTCGAGCCAATGCAGCATGGCGGACTGTTGCAAACTCCTGCAAGCATAGGATGAACTGTGCCTTCGTATCATGATCCACAGCTGTGACTCTCCGATATTCTGAGACATGGTGGAGAGAGGCATATGGGAGGATACTTTCGAGATACTTTTGGGATGCAATCGGAAGGACCTCCCACTATTGTGAGTTGGTGTCACTGCAGGACGAAGTATAGTTTATGAAGGTAGGCATGCTTGACTGCAAGGCTGGATTTGAGCATTGCCAATGATAGAGTCGTATAAACCAATCCAAGCGTGAGAGGAAAGGGAAAACGCAGATAGCTTGCCCGGATAAAATATCAGGATTTTGTGACCGCAATCCGCAACCTATGGTATGTCAATGAGTTTGACTGGACAGGAGGCACAACACTCACGCACAGATGAATCCGATTCCTCTGTGTCGATATCAGTCCACGGATGCGCGTAACAATGTTTGTTGCGGCACCCGACACGTGTATCGGGCGGAGGCACGGTTGATCTTCTCGTCACTACATTAGAAGCTGTGTGGTCGTTGAGAGACTGGCAAGCTGACCAGGGGAATTGAGCGACGACCCATGGATGGAGCGAGCGGTGATGCACTGTCAATACGGGGCCATGCTAATGGATGCTGCTCCCGTGTTTTCTGCTCGAGGGCGAGGCCCGCTGGCAGGGTCGGGTATCCTTGCAGCTTATTGTCATCATTGGCTTTCAGAAGTGTTCAAGTAGGACAAGAACACAACGGGCACCACATATAAGCAGACAGCCGGGTCATTGTGCGCCCGCCTGGATAGAACTCCTTGACTTTGTGAGCCGTGAGAGAGGTTGTTACATGGTCGCCTGCCAAAATGACCGGTTACGGGGCCCTAGCATCGATGATGGCAAGCCATCAGAGCGCCGAAGCTTTCAGGAAGTTTTCCAGCATGAACCTGGAAAATATTCTTCACATGCAAGCCGAGTTACAACACCTGGAGTTGATCATCAATGAGATAAGGAAGATCCCGGAGTTGAACAGTTTTGATCGAACGTGGATCGAATGTCCTGAACACATGTCAGAAGATGATATACGGAAGATTTTTGAGCGGTCAAGGACCCTGCTTGACGAGTACTGTGAGCCGCAGCCGTCCCGCCATTGACCAGGGAACACACTCTGACGCGCACAAAGATCGAACACTGCTGCAGACCGCGAAAATAAACGCGATGCACGCGCCCCAAAAGGACAATCTGGACCTACGAAGGCAGTGGTACGATGAAGAAAGTGGTGGCAACCATTTCCTGTATGGGGTGGAGGCAGCCATTTTTCGTGACGAGAGGATCGAGGCAGACTTCATGACATTGAAAGAGAATCTGGAGAGTCAAGATGCCTTGGCCAGGTTCCTGGGTCGAAGAATAGTGCCACTATATCATCGCACGGTCGGACACAGGATACACCGTCCCATGGACGAAAAGGCGTTCGAAAGAACGTGCTATTACACGCCCGAGACCTTGGTGCGGATTGGAAATACAATTTGCATGCTGCTGTCCGCAGTCATACCAGCTCTCTCGATCCTGGTCTTGTTCAGTGTACAAAGCATTGGAGGACGATTGATAGCCATCAGCATGATGAGCTTAATATTTTCCTTGGTGATGAATGTCATTGCTCAGAGACGAGCTGACGTATTTATGTCCACTACAGCCTTTGCTGCGGTTCTTGTGGTGTTTGTCGGGAGTGCAAATGTGATGAACGGTTGAGGACAGTGGTATGGCAGGAATTCCCCGACCACCACCATGTTTGGTGACACATTCGGAACGGAGAGTGCATTGTACAGCGGGAGCCTGGAAAGTCAGTGCTACACAACCATTCTGTGCAAGGGTGATATCTCTGCGGAGTGATGTTTTTGGCTGCAAGCGTTGAGAAGAGCGACAGTGGGTTGCTAACAGACCGACTTTGAGGTGATCTAGCTGGATTTTAATTCGATCACAACGCATGAATAGAGAAAAGGTGAACCTGTTGTCTGATGAAGGTAATCCGCCTGTGCAGACAAGGCAGAATGAGATTGATTCGAGTCAACTTTCAAATAGGTGTAGAGGCCTGCCAGCCAGGATACTGAGTATGGCTTCAGTCTAGGGAGTACGGATAGGGGTCCTGGTATTGCGAAATTGGTGATGAATGAGCGAGAGCCGAAGAGATGAGCCACCAAAGATGGGTGTCCGAGGTCAAACTACGAGGATCCGAGGTGCGATGATCCGTGTCAGCATTTCTGATCACGTGAACGCAGCCGGAGGAGGGTACGAATACGAATGAGGGGGGGCAGCGAGGGGCAGAGCTCAGCACTGCGCTGTGCTGTGGACTACGGGTAATCATAATGTGCAGTAGGACGGAGCATTCGCACAACTAAACTCTCTGGGAGCTCCTTCGGCTAAGCTTCGTTCATAATTCAAGCGCTAGAAATATGAATAATGGGAGTGATGCGACAATGACGGAACTATTGAGGGCTACGTGTAAAGTGGAAACCGAAGGGGAGAGAAGGGAAGATGGGGAGGGAGGTAGCCGAAGGGGGGAAAAGGGAAGCTCGTCAGGCCAAAGCTCCGAACTCAGGTCCAACTCTCTCAGCTCCAGCTCCTGCTCCTCCCAACCTCCTCCCATCACCCAAGCCAGACCGAACTCCCATCTCCCATCTCCATCTTTCCCTCTCAACCTTCGCCCTCGCCCTCTTCCTCTGTGACGGCCTTTTCCTAACCCAGCCTTTTCTGCTTCCCACTGACGCCAATAGCTTGGACATGCTGGCTCCGGACGCAAGCCCGAACCGGCTGCTGCATCATCATGCCTCCTCTACCCTTCCTCCCTCCTCTTACTCGCTCCTCTCGTACTCCTTGCTCCCTCCTGTGCCTTACTCCTGACTTTTCCACTAGTCTCGTTTGCTTTGGGCCCTGACGTTGACTAGAAGCTCTTCCCAAGAGCCCTGATTCTGTCTCTCAGCCGTACTGACGTTCTACCTCGACCTATATTTCCTGTCTCTCCCTGATTTCTCCCTTCTCTTCTCTCTCTCTGCCCACTAAACCCTAAAGCGCCCACACTTGCTCTACTTCTTCCACCTCTTCCCAGAACACCTAGACTCGCTCCATACAAGCCTTCAGAATGCCTCGAAGAAGACGCCAGGACTCCGACGAGGAAGAAGAGGAGGAGGAGCTCCAAGCTCTTCCCAGTGATGAGGAGGAAGAGGAAGAAGAGTAAGATACCTTTGCTTGCTGTTCCCTGTTGATGCGTCTTCGTCGTTTTAATATTCCATCCATTTGCGCTTGATGCGACTTGTATGCTGTTGTCAACGTTCCTGCGTCAGCCTCGAATGGGCATATGCATTGTTGACCTCACCCATTCCATGTTGTGATCAAGTATCCTGCGCGATGTTTCTTTATCTCTCGCGATCGCAGTACAGACTAGGACAACCTGTGATTTCATGCTGACGTGACAAATCTGTATCAGATATGAAGATTCCGAGCTCGACGACGAGGAAGGAGAAGAAGACGAAGAGGATGCAGAGGATGGAGAGGATGGAGAAGGAGAAGAGGACGAAGAGGCTGAAGAGCGTAAGTTCTAGGTTTCGTTCTGTGTGAATTTGAACCATGTTCGTCGTGCTGACTGATTTGACCACATAGCAGCACCCGCGAAGAAGCGCAAGGCTGACACCGACGACGCCGAACCTGCAACTAAGAAGAGCAAGACTGAAGAGAATGGCGCTGATGAAGAGGAAGATGCTGAAAATGATGCTCCAGACGATGAGGAAGATGAGCAAGAGCAAGAAGAGGACGAGCCTGCGGTCAAGACAAAGGTTGTCCAGGAATCCGAGGGCAAGGCAACGGCAGCCGAAGCAGAGACAGAGAAGCTCGACGCTGAAGAATAATTGTCTTCCAGCATGTGCGGTTCATCTTGGGCTTCGAAGGTCTTTGGGAAAACTCTTCCAGATAGAGAAAACGCGTACAAGTCGGTTACAGCTCGGTATCCAAGAGTCCTTTCACTTGCCTGTAGTCAACAACCATTCTTCTTGTTTAAACCCATTCCATGTCTTCTTGTTTGTCATTCACGAATAGGTACATCAGTATAGTATGGACCTCTGCGAGTGACAATCTACTCTAGGTTCCGAACATTGTCAGCCTGGCATGAATTCGAGTCTATATAGACCGAGTAAAACGACCTGGCTGGTACGCTTGCACCCTGAATGATAACCTCTCCATGAGGGAAATGTGAGTCGTCTGTGAGAGGGATATAAAGCAGCTGTGACGAACACGTAACCTGTCTCCATGAGCAAGTACAGAGCGTGAACGATCTACCTCAAGGTAAACGAGCATACTTGTAGTTTGCCGAAGGCGGCCAAAACAGGCAGAAGCTCAACAAGTATCTTGGCCTTTATAGTCCGGGTTAATCTTGCATTCTTTTTGGGCCTTCTTCTTCATCATCTCTCCCAACGTCCGCTTCAAGTCCCATATTGGTCGGGTAATTATAATAGCATCAAAGTAATATTCGCACAGGGCAATCTTGCGGATCATCCGTCCTATGGATCTCTGTCAATATCGGAGCTCATGCCCAAAAGTCGATCGAGCGACGAACGCCTTTTGAAAGTGCAATTTGAATCTCCCTGTCAGATCAGCTTATCAACTCACGTCAATGCTAACAATCTTCCCTCGAGAAACCTTATAAACCTCGTGAATCTCATTCCACGCAGGAGTCTTTATCCAGAATGATATTCATGATGGCTGCTGCCCCTTTCAAACTATTCCAAGGTAGGTTCGCTACTTGCCGTCAATTCCACGACCCAAGAGACCTTTTGGAATATTGCGGCAGGAGACTCTCTCCTATAGCATTTAAGGCACACTACCCAGACCGTCCTGTGTCGTACAGGCGTTGGCCTCACATCCCGCGCAAGGCGTCGGTTACGATATGGTCATCAATCCTCTCTTGATCGCCTGCCTCCTCGTGGCAGGCCTGGGATTAGAACTCACCTATGCCCAACCAACAGAGACCGTTCTCGCCACTATCACACCATGCCTACACGCTGTCGAAGGATCTTCGCCTAGGCCTATCATCGTGACTGAACAGTATCAGCCTGTGTCCACATGCGTACCTTTATCCGAGATGTGCATACGAAATAAATGCTGGACGCACTACACCTATTCCACCTACGATTTTGTGTTAACGGTCATTCCCTGTCCTTCGGGTTCACCATCGACAGTTTCCACAATTACTGAAACTGAACAATCTGTCCGGGTCTCTCGATTGTTGACCACCATCGCAAATCCTGTGGTTACTTCTTTCATTACTGAATCGGCCAAACGGCATATTACAATTGTCACAACTAGCATCATCCATACAACCGTCGTCAAAGAGTGGAGCGCACCGTACAAGAACCTGGGTCCTTTCGCCATAGCAGGGTATATGGGTAGTGGCATCTGTACTAATTGTTTAGGGCCTGGAGGACAGAACGTACAATCACTGGATGTTCTTGAATGTCTCGAAATATCGACGGAAAGAAATGCGATATGCCGCCAATATCCTGAAGTCTGGATGTATATCACACGGCCTCCTATCTCCCGAACTATATCGACCGTATGCTCGACGCAAACATCACTATCCTCCGCCGGTGTCTACACTTTCCGATTTCCCTATAGAATACCATCTTCTACAATTTCGATTCCGACTCAAGTCGTCAGCTATTTCATAAATAGTAAACTCATGACAAGTGTTAAAGCTCCTATTACGTCCATTCTCTCGGAGACTGAATGGATTTTCACTATCA
Organism: Exophiala oligosperma; assembly: GCF_000835515.1. NCBI lineage: Eukaryota > Fungi > Ascomycota > Eurotiomycetes > Chaetothyriales > Herpotrichiellaceae > Exophiala > Exophiala oligosperma. The sequence goes on from NW_015622819.1 coordinate 2,702,052, forward strand.
CTCGAACCTATACCGAACCCACGTTGATTACTATTCAGACTGCCATGACCAAGACCTTAGCATATGCTGCTTCGCCTTTGACTTTCCCGAGTGAACTGTAAGCTATATTCTCGCTTGTCTTTCTTTTTTTTATTCGCCTGCTTTCTTTTTGCGAAGTCTTACTAACGCAGGATAGCACTACGACAACAATTCCAGAGGTGCCTTGGGTGGACTGGAAACACCCAACGACCACAACCTCATCGTCTGTTAGACCTCCCACTTCCATACAGTCCAATGAGTTTACCTCGACATCTTCGGGTCAGTCATCTACATGATAGTGAGGAGTCCAACTTCGGAAGTCAACTAACTGGGTCAAGGTACTTTATTTACGACTTCGAGTAGTGGCTACGGATCTATCAGTACTCAAAGCTCCCTCGTGACCATGAGCACCAGTATCTCACTGACCACCTCGAGCTCTCAATCAACTAGCTCCAGCCACGTTGTCAGCAGTACAGCCCAGCCCACAACTACTCTAAACACTTCCAGCACTCTTGTTACAAGCAGTGAGTTCACTACGACCAGCGCTTTTAGCAGCCGATCCACGATCACACAATCTACTACAAACGTGCCTATCACTACAACTGGGGCTGGATTCAAGATCCAAGTCCAAGAAACGCCTTCCGGGATAGGTCGGCGGCAGGACCCAATCACAAAATACATCTCATTTGATGACAATAACATTGCTGTCGAAGTACCAGATTCAGCTTTGGCAGCGACTATTTTCATGGCTAACAACAATTCTCTGGTATCGAGAAACATGTTCCTTGGCATTCCTGGGCTTGTGGGAGAGGTTCCGCTCCGACTCACCGCCGGTGCCCCCCTCGGGCTTTATACCTGGTTGATCACCGCGAGGTTGATCGAACTACAAGGTGTTACGGGATTCTGTAGGAGTCCTTCAGGCTCTATCACAGCTTACGATGAGCCTAGAACTTGCCCTCGTCCGATTTTCCTCATCCAGAATGTGCCTACAAGTTCGACGACCGTATTGCCAAGCACAACCAACAGCGGAACCTCTGACAGTACAACTATGCAGTCCCCCACTTCGCAATCCACCCTCAGCAGCAGTTCTCTGGCCTCCTCTACAAACTCAGCCCAATCTTCGACTCTGCAATCATCTATCTCCTCACCCACGAGCTTCGAGCAGAGCAAGACGTCCACGGCATCTCCGACAAGTACCTCAGTTTCGACTAGCGTCACAGTCACAATGTCCAGTCAAACGGAAAGTTCTTCCTCACAATTATCTGGAAGCACTTCCTCGGTCTCATTTTCTTCTTCAACGAGTCCATTGATCAGCTCAACTGTATCGCCGTCTTCAAGATTAGAAACAACCTCCTCCACCTCAGCCTCGTCACAAAGCTCCAGTTCATCATCAACCTTTTCAGGATCTCAAAGTACGAGGTCGACCTCCTCTAGTTTCGCACCGACTAGTCCGAGCTCGCAAACTCCTTTTACGACCTCCTCAACGGTCTTGAAAACTTCATCATCGTCCATTAGTACCACGCCTCTTATTTCTCTCTCCTCCAGCTCGCCTTCGACACTCTTGCCAACTACCAGTACTGTGTCTCCAACTCCATCTTCAAGTTTGACCACGGTATCGACATCGCCATCCTCAAGCTCAGTGACACACACCACAATACCCGACAGCACGTCTTCGTTCACACTATCTACCTTGACGACTGAATCTTCGACCACAACAAGCCAATCTCCAATAACGTCGCCTCTGGGGACAACGACGACGCTTGGCAGCGCTACTACCTCTTCTATATCGACCACCACCAGTGCTTCTTCCGATCCCAGTAGTTGTGCTGCCCAAGCAAATCCATTCTTCAGCAATGGGGTCTCTATCATCCCATACTGTGGCACCGCAGTCTATGGAACGAACTTCATCTCCTATAAAATTGTGGACGAGTATCTGGAGTGTGCCACCTATTGTGTCAACGTGAAAGCTTGTTCGACGTTCGTGTTTGACCGGGGTGGTGCTTGTTTTGCCTATACGGGCAAGTCAACTGTTCACGGTCCAAGTGATGATTCGGACTGCGGAATAATTGAGACGACATCAACTACCAGCACTTCTATGTCGATTACCATTAGCACTTCTGTGTCCATTTCCACCAGCACCGCTGTGTCAACTACCTCTAGCTCACTGCCTCTTCCTAGCGATTGCACGGATGAGACAAGCCCTTTTCTCTATCAAGGCGTCTCCATCACTCCATACTGTGAGACAAAAATTATTGGAGTCAATGGCATCACCTACAAAGCAATAGACAGCTACTTGGACTGCGCTGCTTTTTGTCTCAACACCCAATCTTGTTCGGCCTTCATGTTCCAACGTGGGGTTAATGGCTTCTCTGGGAATACTTGTTATCTTTACAAAGGACGGCAAACTGTGGCAGGTCCAGACAACAGTTTCGACACTGGGATTATCGATGCTGTGACGACGACAACCACGACGATAAGCACCATTTCTCGCACCAAATCTCAATCAGTACCTGTAACAACGACTCCAGTGATCACCACAACGACTACAACTCCATTGACAACCACTACTGCAACACCTGATCCCAGTAGTTGCGCCGCGCAGGACAGCCCGTTCGCTGTCGATGGCGTCTCGTTTGCATCATATTGTGGTACGAATGTCTATGGACGTAACATCATTGGCACTACCAGACTGAATGACTACTTGTCTTGTGCCGCATATTGTGCGTCTCTTGAGCTCTGTACAACATTTATCTCGATACCAAGTCAAAGGTACTGTTATGCTTATGCAGGCCCGACGGTAATTGGCGAACCTTACAGCCAATACGACTCAGGCGCTGTTGTTGCCCGCGCATCAGCGACTAGTTCAATTCTAAGTACAAGCTCCCAGACATCGTCTAGGACCATTTTTACGACTACTCGCTCTATGACGATAACGGGGTCCCATTCAGGAAGCACGTTTTCGACTGGATCCCGGACTATAGTAAGCTCTTCCTCTTCTACTTCCACCACAAGTCCTACACCTGATCCAAGCAGTTGTGCTGTACAACCCCATCTATTTATCATCGATGATGTCTCCTTCATCACATCATGCGGTGTAACAGTGGTTGGCACGTATTTCATCAGCGAAGCCCACGGCATCGCCAATTATCTATCTTGCGCCGCGTATTGTGCAAGTATCGACAACTGCTCAAACTTCGCGTTCATCCAAGATGACTACCGGTGTTGGGCATACTCAGGCCCTTCATTTAGACCTGACCCCAATACCACGGCCTATCAGGGATTCGACTCCGGTACGAGAACTACAGTCACCAGCAGCAGCGCCACGACCACTACAACGCCCACCCCGCTTCCAACGGACGGATGCAGCACGCTTCAGAATCCTTACAGGACGCCTAACTATCACTACTACGACCTGAATTGCAACAAATTAATCAGTGGAGGAGGCACGGTGCTGGACGGGGGTTCTTTCAGCTCTGAGACCTTCCAGGCTTGCATCGTCCGTTGTTCCGAGGTGGCTGGTTGTCGTTTTGCGCAATTTCAACTTCAAGGCACGACATGTACTTTGTACTCGGATTCACTGGGACCAGTCGTGGATTCTACCGCAGCGTCCTATGCCAATCTCGAGGAAGAATGACGGCTTTTTGGTATCCTATTCTATGATAGGAGACCGAGAAGGAGTTTCATTCTAAGCGGAATGTTGGATTCGGAATAAACGCAAGAGTGAAGTTTCAGAGAAGTCGGAAGGAGTATAGAAGAAATACTTGTCGAGCTGGGTATATAGGTGAGCCAGTCTTCAAGAGCAAATTTATAACCAAACTCTGGAGGCAGAAATAGGTCGGAGATGATGCATTCAGTGTACGGACGAAATCAAAGGGGTCCCTAACGCAGGAAGCCAAAAGGGGCCACTAGCGGTAATTTACCATACCTACCAGACTGCCCATCAGGTGGCTGGCTGAGCTTTGGCCCATAGCAGAGCGAGATTGTGATCAAGGACGAGGATGATGAGATGGAATGAACAGAGGGATGGGAGTTTCATCAGGTACGAACCAAGACCTCTATTGTCTATTTAGGCGTTTGGCATTTTACCGTTTGCCGTGAGCGTTTTTCAGTTACTCTTCATTCGTCCACTCATTGCTCAAGTCGCGTGTATTGGCTTGCCGTCGGCAATGAGAAATCCGAGCAGTGCTGTGTTATTGCAGAAGTATTGTTTCTGCGTCACCATTTCTGAGCTATCCTTACTTTGGGTCAATGGACCGCCGTGCTCTCCTTCGGACTTTGCCCGTCCCCTCTGCAACGTATACTTACGAGCCATAATATTCAAGGATCTTACATCCGATAACAGACGTGCGGCGAATGCGGCCGCACAATCCTGAGGAGGTCCAACGGGTACCTCGAAGCAGAACGATTACACATGCTACTGTGGGCTCTTTGTCTCTGCGGTGCCTGACATGATCATTTGAGTATCCAATGAGTCCCTCCAGCCGTCAGACGACACATCAACCAGGTGGATTTGAATCCAGTTGCTGTAAAAGCACCACGATGCGGCACCACTGTGGCTATATAGCCTGTTCCCCCGAGGTTGATGCAAGGAAGAGGATGTAGTTTAAGGTCTTACTGTGAACGCACGGCCTGGTATTGAGAAACTTGGCTGAAAACTACCAGGCAATACTCGACCGAAAAACACATCATGGCTTCTCCTTCCAAGGTCTGGTTCATCACCGGATGTTCTTCTGGCTTCGGCAAGGCACTTGCCCTTGAGGTCCTCGGACGTGGTGACAAAGTGCTCGCCTCGGCGCGCAGTGCCACGAAGCTCGAAGCTCTCAAAGGTGCCGGTGCCACAGTTTTCCGCTTGGACGTCACCTCTCCTCTCGATGATTTGAAGAAGATGGCTGAATGGGCCAACAATCAGTACGGTAGAATCGACTACCTCATCAACAACGCCGGATACTGTCAGGTTGGAGGTTTGGAAGAACTCACGTGAGTGGCGAACCTGACAAGCATAGCTGACTCTCTGAGCTCATCACAAAGATAGTCCAGAAGAGACCCAGGCTCAGTTTGCAACCAACGTCTTTGGCCTCCTCAACGTCACTCGGGCCATCCTACCATATATGCGAGCCCGACGGTCTGGAGTCATTGCCAACTTCTCCAGCATCGGCGCATGGAGAGGGACCCCGGCCGTCGGGATCTACGAAGCGTCCAAGTGGGCCGTCAGTGGTATCACAGAGACACTCCGCCTCGAGCTCGCCGAGTTCAACATCAAGGTCTGTAGCATCGAGCCGGGGTACTTTCGCTCCGACTTCTTGGCCAGCGGCCACAAGAACTTGCACGAGCACGTGATTGCCGACTATGATGGGACGGCTGTTCGAAAGACTGAAGAGAGGGTGGAAAGGACAAACCAGAACCAACCCGGGGACCCGGCAAAGGGGGCCAAGGTCATCGTCGATGTCCTCACCGGTGTGACCGGTAAAGGTCGAAAAGATATTCCCGTCCGCATCGCTCTCGGGGCAGATGCAAACAGGATCATCAAGGGGAAGTGCGAAGAGACCATCGCACTCTTGGATGGATGGAAGGAAATCACATCTTCGACCGACTTTGAAGCACCGGGTGAAGTATCGACCGTCGTCCCTCCCTGAGTTCCATTTGGTGTCTGACAGGCACACACATACACACACGAACCAACCCCCTGTCAATAGTCTGTTGCTATACATATCACAAGACACACGGGGTGAGTACTTTGAGCCATAACTACCTTTCTAGTACCTATTGGCCAGAATGACCCTTGCTCCCTCAAACGAGTTCAGCCTTTCGTGTCTAGAGCCGATGGGTGACTTTCTTTTCCGTGTTACTCGAAATGCACAGTCATTGTCTCGTATTCATGTCCGCCATGGTGAAGGCTATTTTTTCCAGGTCGGTATACTAGTGTGTAATAGACCAAAAGGCCACTACGCGGGTCCAAGGGAGAGAAAATGTTTGTTTGTGTCAGGGCTGGTCAGCAAAATAAATAGCCACCTTCCTCTTTTGTGTTCCAACCACTGGCAAAACACCCCCCCTGTCGTCGTCTTCGTATTCAAGCTTTTTATGATACATTGTAAACAAACCAGTACATGCAAGCACATGCAAGGGTAGTAGATGTTTCTATTCTTACCATGCCGCGTGATATTGGTTTGGGTCAACGTTTTACACCCGAGCTTGCTCGGACGAGTGTAAAAAGTATATGCATGATCTGGCAAAAGATAACTATCTTTCTATTCTGACATTTCGTGTACTTGTGCCCCCCTTCACTACCTACTTTGGTCCAATCACATCACATCTCACCTCTTGCTCCATCGGGGTTTGCCATCCGTCTACTCCGTTGGAAAACAAAAAAGGGGGCCAATATACTTACTTACCTTTGTAGGTAGGTAGGTACTTTGTGTACCGTATGGTTCTAACCGGTAATTGTACTTGACTCCGCAGAGTATTTTGGCACACAACGGACAAACCTACGGAGAAATATCCTGTATTGACAGATGGATGAAGTATGGAATCACTGTGAAATACAGGCCATAGCTCGCATGCCCCTCCTCGCAAGCCCTTCGATGAAGCTGAGGAGGTCTCATGGTCGTTCCTCATATTCGCACCTTCTTCTTGTGGAGGAAAAAAAGGGTAAAGTATGGACCGGAGAAGGTATTGTCGAGCATGACTGTTCCGTGGAGAGGGACATCGTACACGTACCTTTGTCATGAGTCGGACGTTTCTATTCTTGTCGAGAATTTCTCGTTTCTCGTCTCTCGTTTCAAGTTTCTCTCTTTTTTGTCTCCCTTCCAGGGGTCGACCCTGTCACGGTCTTGTCTTGTCGTCTTGTTGTACTCCATGTCGTCGATTGGCCCCAAGCACGAGGCATGCAGATGGAGGGTCTCGTGTTGGTTGACCAAGGACAAGCTCAAGAAATGCGGGAATTATGTTCATGATGCACAACTCACAACTCACACAAGATCATATGTTTTTTTGGGGGTGATTATCGTAAAATCTATCATAGAAACCTCCATTCGAGATGCCGCGAAGTCCTGCGCCCTGCTAGATCACTGCAGGTTTGTCTCACACTGCACAGATAATCGCAGTAGAGACTGGATACATGTAATGTGGGAGTGGAAAGAAGAAAAAACCCCCTCCCTCTCCCCTCGGAGTCGCTCGTATAAGTAAACAGAATGATAAACAACGTGACTTGTCCTTCATGTACACACAAAAAAAAACAAAATAGGTTCAATCGTAGCTTTCCATCCCCTTTCCTGTATGTTGCCGACGTGAAAAATGACATGAACAAATTCCCGATGCTTTTTTGGCTGTTGCTTGTGCATTTCCCTTTCTTTTCGTCATCTCAAAAAACGATCGTCAAAAACTTCTTGCTGATGTTTGGAGGGAATAAAACCATCGCTAAAGGAGGAAAAGAAAGAGAACCCCAAAACTTAGAGACGACCTTGGTGGTGATTTTCAAAATTATCCACAAAAGTCCAATCGATATCGCCCGAGTTGAGTCGAGGATGCGGGTCGAGATTGTAGCCCAACAAGGCCGTCCGGGCATGAGAGTCGACTTCGTTGCTTCCAAAGCTGTGCTCGGACCCGACGGGGAATTGCTGACCCGGGAACGCAGGCAAGAAATCGTCCAACCCCTGGGTTTGCTGCTCAGAGTAGATGCTACTTCTGATCCCGGACTGCCAGGGCATGGGGGCGATGAACGAACTCGCGGCGTCCGGGGTGGAAAACGTCGTGTGCGCCAGGGCCGGGTTGGACAAGGCCTGGAAAGCCGTCGGTTGCGCCAGGTCCATCTGGTGACTCGTCGGCGTCGGGATGGTGAACTTGGGAGGCGTCGAGCCGTTGGAGTAGTTGGTCCTCGCCACCTTTTGTCGATCCAGCACGGCCTTCATGCGTTTCCTGATGATGGCGTTGCTTCTCTCCAGGGCCGGCATGGCGTTGGCCGTCTTTTGCAGCACGTCCAACAGGAAACCCAGCCCGTTTCTTTGTGCGGCCGTCGCCTGGTCCTCTCCAGGTTGACATTCTCGCTCGAACCGTAACACGGCGATCGTGGCCGCAATGTACGCGCTGTACGCGTTGAGATACGACACGTGCGACAACCCAAACGTGTTTGCTTGCAACATGATCAAGTCGTGGATGGCGGCCGTGGCTTGTATGCAGATCTGGTAGGATCGCGTAGAACCGGGCGCGTTGACGTCTCGCGCCCCGAGTATGACAGGCCGATGCAGTAGGATGACTGTCGTATGGTAGAGCAGATTGAGTGACATGATATGGACTGGCGGTGCCAGGGACGGCATCTGATCGGGGTTGATTCTCAGGTGGGAAGGCAGAGAGATCAACCAGTCACGCAGATCTCGCGATATCCGAACGAAAACTGCTTCGTTTGCCGCTTTGGCTTCGGTCGAGCGCTCTTCGTCCTCCATGTCACGCCGGGCGGCTGCTTCGGGTGAATAGATATTGTGCATTACGTCGTTGAGTATGACACAGAGCTTGCACAGTTGCCGGAAACACGACACGACGTATCCAGGACATGGTTGGTAGTTGGGCGCATTGGGAACGTCCGGCCGAGGGGTTTCACCATAATACGGCGCCCAAAGGTCGTTGTCGCTGTAGTCGTCCATGAAATTCACAGGCACTTCTTCCGTGTTGGGCGTGAATCCAGGCATTCTACCAAGGTAAAGGGACAGGATCTTGTCCCAAGTGTAGCAGCTCCAGAAAAGTCGCTTGCGGACCTCGATGTCTTCGGCGGTCAAGCTTTTCACAAAAGATTGCAGTCGGTCGCTGGGCAAATGGATACCCATATCAAGAGCCATTCGGAACGCGATGCCCGCGAACGTCCACGATTGCGAGTTGTTTCCAAACATGACTTCACGAGCCGACTGTTGTAGAAGCGCTTGTATGGTTGCAATAGTTGGCTTCTTCAGTATGTCCATACCCAAGCCGAAACGAGCTTCATCCGTCATCCTTTGCATGAAACTTGACGCACTCATTGAGCTCCCAATCGAATTCTGTCGGCTCAACACGTCATGATACTGGTCTTGGTAAATGTCATGATTGAGAAACCTAGCACAATGTGCGTGAATCACCTAGAAGAAAGTCAGAAGTCGCTCTGGAGACACTCTATGCGAGGGCAGGTACCGACCTTCAACAGGGTTTCTGAAAAATACGGTGGGTCTTGGGCTTCGGGCGTGTTCAAGTCAACCATGGCCATACCCCTCGTAAACGCTGGTCTGTACACAATCAAAAATAGCGGATGTTGCCAGCACCAGTGGTATTTAAGAATCTCCTGGGAGATTTCCTTGGGCACATTGGCTTTCGCAGCGCCATTGGCGATGGCAAATGGTTCAATCTGCCTTTGGTGATTGGCGTTCAAAATAAGATCTCGTCTTACACGTTGGTCCTCTTGAGGATTTCCGGTGACTTGTGGGTGTGATGGCGGTATGGGTGAACGGTTGCTTTGCGTGGAGGGTGGCTGATAGATGGGAGACGTCGAATTATGAAAGGCAATACTGCCAGAGTCATCTATACTGATGTCTGCTTCCCACTTCACTTGTCGATTGCGATAGGCAAAATTACTTGAATTTTGCGAGCCTGCAGTTTCGCTCACTGGGGAAGCGCCAACAACTGCCTTCTTCTCGTCCTGAGCACTGGCCTGCCATGTGTTAGTATGTGGTTGATGAATGCTCGCCACGCTACCGTCGCTGCCCACCTTTGATAGCCAGACTTGTGTTTTGGCTTGTCGGAGTTGTGTTTTTAATTCTTGAATTTCCTCTTCGAGAGATCTCACGTATGCAAGTGACGGTGGCTTGTCATAGTGACAGTCGTCCTTGTAGGCTATACACCTACCAACCATCAATTTTGTGAACAGAAAGTGTCCCAAGGTGATCAACTCACGTTGTGCATTTTGGTGTTTTCCCGTCGCATTTGGACTATCATACAGTCAGCCCACTTCAGACTCTAAGGCATGTCGTTTGGGAATTTGGGAACAGAAATGGAATTCGGTGTAGGAAATGTGAGGTGCAACGTACCTTTCTCCTACGACAACCTGCACACGTAGATTTACGATGTTTGGACTTTGGTTTCGGTTCGACTTCTGGAGGCATGTTGATGGGTGAAGGTCTCTTGCGACAATGAAAAGCAGGTGGTGTGAAGTTTAGATTCTCGAAATGTAATCAAGCCTTATAGGATCAGAGCACCTTTTGGATCGATTTCTCCTCACAAAATGGTTCCAAATTGGAGTCGTCAGCGGAGTGCTGGGATCCCTGCAGCTCTACTGGGGTGCTCTGTTCACAAGCACGCGGCTAGGCTTAGCCTTGTGGTGATTCAGTGGGAGGCCAGATGAACTTTTGCGCTGGCGCCGCAGAGTAAAGTCAAGGGCACACGGCAGCTATCCCATAGAGGATTAGTCGGTTTGTACGGGAATAGCATGTCAGGATGAACATACTTAGCCTCTCGAAATATATCTCATCGATCCCGTCCACAGAGATGGTTGGTGGGTGAGCAAGCACGAGAAGGGTAGGGGGTCTGGATCCAATCGTCACAAACCTCGTCGCTGCAGCCGAAATGCCAGGGCCACGACAACCTCGCAGACTCCAGTTTCGAGCAAGACCTCCTAGTTCTGACGAAACCATGCAGGCAGTGCAAGGCTAGAGAATAATGATACGAGTTATTGTGCTCGAGGAAGGATTCTGTAAGACTTTGAGCCTACAGTCGCTTGGGCTCGGACTGGGCCATTAGCGCCATCGAACAGTCAAGCTTGCATCAAAGAAATTTGGGTGGACTGAGATGATCACCGATGGATTGGGGAAATCCGCCACAGATGCTTACAATATCAGTCCCATGGCTGTCCCGGGACACTCGCATGTTTAGGCAGAGAGGCACTGGCCCGGGGATGCTTTCGCTTAGCTTGACGCTATGTCGGGGGAGCAACTCGAAAAAGGTGTTTCTAACTGCCCTAGACGGCATCAAATGTGCGAAAGTGTCGTCGTATTGGAGAGCGATGAGCCGCAGGGGTCTGGGAGTTCAAACGGGAAGGTGGTCCCTATCTCAGTCGGCATCATCGGTGGGAATAGCGATGGGTATGGGGAATGAAGAGACCCATTATTACGGAGACCAGCTCAACGGGTACTCGTGCTCCGTATCTCGCAAGCGTCGTGGTGTTTTTGGCCCCGAAATATGCGACAGAGAGGGTCAACGCTCTTACGAGTAGGGCTGGTGAATCCATGACCACTGTCTCTTCCTGCTTTCCTCTCAGCCTCTTCCACGCAGGAGGAATTCTGGATGTGCTGGCGGTGACGGTGACGGTGATGACGGGGTCCTGAGTGAACCAGGCGACGGAATTGACCAGCATCAGGGCCTTTTACCGACGGGCACCGACCAACATGACTAGCAGGTGGTACACAATGGATACATGGATACCCTCGCCGTGCACACGAGTCTTAGGTCAAGGCTGCCCAATCAAAGCAACACTACATTTCCTACTTGTCAATTCATGCATTCACTCCCGGTCTCGACTAATCCGCCTCCTCATCGCTTAGAGCGGATCCGCAAGTCTGGAAAGAAAATCTTCCTTCTCTCACTTGAACGAATACGAGGTCCAGACGAATCAGCAGGCTCGTCCTGTCCCAACTATAGCACCATCAGCACTTTGTTTGAAACAAGCATCTCCGACTCCAGCACGAGGCATCAATCCACTTCCCTGCTGCCACGAGGAGGCCAGTAAACGCCCCATGCACCGGTCAGTATTAATCCAGCAAACAGGTCCCGGTCAAGTCTGGAGAATCCTAGTCGTTGCTTTCTCAGCCGCACTTTTCATTTGATGCTATGCTGCACACCCTGGTTCACAGGGCAAAACTATTAACCTCGACAGAGTGGTGCGAGCGCGGATTCTTACGCCGGCCTCCGGATATTCATTCAACAACAACACAAATCAGGCACGATACGCCGCTCATATCCGTTTTGGATGGCAATAGCCCCCTTCAAAGCCTTGCTGAATCATACATCACATCACCCTCCTTGATGCAGCAGCAAGTTGCTGACGAGCAGACGTCCCGACCCGGGCCCCCCCTCCACGGAACTTTCACCGCATGGAGATATGTGCCCATTGTGTTTTACAGTGCTTGAGCTGGTCATGTTCAGCTGAGTGTGAGGGGAGATAGATCAGTCGATGCCATCAAGAATGGTCTTCTTCTAGCTCAAGCAAAACCAAGACTCCAAGAAATGCAACCTTCCACAAGCGCAATATCCATACTTGGTTGTCAGCCGCTTCGGCATCGCGTCTACAGTTAGTTTCGCAAGTCGGCGTCAAGAGGCTTCCGAGAGCCATGACTCCATGGTAACAAGAATTTGGCTTCGGAATATGTTTTCCTCTGCTCAGATCCTTCGAAATATCCTTGCATTCCAGACCCTTCTCCTGCCCAAGAGATTCCCTCGTCACGATTTCCTTGCGACCAGAACCGACAGACTCTGCGCCAGACCTGTCTATAGTCATCATGTGCTGGACAAGGCTGATCAGAGGTCTACATTCTAATCAACAGTATTGGCCCCCGAGCCGAAAATCCGGGATCTTCAAAGGATCGTTTTGGCAAGGGTCCCATAAGATGTTGCTGTCGTGACTATCCATAGATGGCTAGCAAGACCGCGCCCGCAACCTCCGTCATACAGTAGATGATAACCTGCTGACAACATGGTCATCTGCTTGACGTCAGTTCGTGCAGCTCCGCCTTGATACTAATTTGGGTGTCTGCAATGCGAGTCATGATGTGGGTTGATTGTAGCTGGAGATATTTGCTGCTGGATGTACAACTGAAGTGACAAAGTCCAGCAGATTTCAAGCTTTGGGGAACAAATGCTTGTCTCGGCTTTGCATTGTTGGCTCAAGTCATTTATTCATTGGGGATGTGGGTTTTTGTGATTTTCTTCTCCAGAACGTTCTCATGTCGATCTGCTATTTAATTTGCCCCCCCCAACAACAATTCAGCCAGAATGTCGACAAAGGCTATGGGCTCATAGAGTTGGAGAGAAGTGACCGGCATCATCTTCCGCCAGGACATTATTCGTATTCCTTGTTGTCCTCGGCTTGCATTTCCCCTCGCAGACTTCAGCATTTTCCATCCCCTCGAGACTGTTATATTTCCCAGGCATCTGTCTTTCTAGAATACGATGCTACAATAACATTGTGCCGTAAGATGTAAGAAACAGCCTCGTCAACCAGGGTTTCTGCATACCAAGAGACTAATTTCCTCACTCGCCTGATCGCCTGCATTCTCACACACGTCACTACAACCGTCGGGCAACAGTATCTCGCGACGCCGACATTGTTGCTCGCTTCATGCACATAATCAGTAATTATGCGTCACTAGACTCGATTGTGACCATCAGGCCGTCCAGTCTCCTGTTCACACCGCTTTTGTCTGTCGTGTTGAGAAATCTCTGACACGTCGAGGACACACCATCGATGATGGCAGCCGCGAATCGCTATGGGGAACCAACAGTCGACAAAGACTTCAAGGTCGACGACGATCGTCCATCGGTCACTCAACATCTCGGCATGGGTGATGAGAAAGCTCAGGCTGATACCAATGAAGATTCGCAAGATCCTCTGAATTGGCCGTTATGGCTCAAGGTAGGTTATTCTTTGAACCAACAATCTTTTGAGACGCCAACTCTAACGACATGGAGATCATGATCCTTATCCAAGCATCACTACTCGCAGCCATAGGCGGCCTGAATACCGCTACAATCAATCCTGCATACGGCTTGCTGGCTGAACAATTTGGTATCAGCACAGTCAGAGCATCGTACCAGACGTGAGTCAAAAATCTCCCGGGTAGACCACTGAAGAATGAAGCCCTGACATTGTGACCCTAGAACTGTATGTATCGCGCTCAACGGAATTGCTCCATGGCTCTGGATACCATTGTCCAACAAATATGGCAGGCGGCCAGTCTACCTTGGAACCACCTTCCTCGGCTTCGCCTCTGCCCTGGGCTGCTCATATGCCCAGTCGTACGGACAACTGATCGTGGCAAGAGTATTCAACGGGTTCTTTCCCGTCGCATTCGCCTTGGGCGCGGCCACTATTACTGACCTTTTCTCCTACGACCAAAGAGGGAGGGCTATGGGCTTCTTCACCGTCACCATGACCACGGGCAGCCACCTCGCACCCATTGTAGGTGGATTGCTGGGGCATTACTGTGGATGGCGATGGATCTTCAAGTTCGTCTCCATCGTCGATGCAGTCATGTTTGTCACTGCGTTTTTCTGCCTCCCTGAAACGCTCTACATCAGGAATGTCGCCGCCGCAGCGGAGGTGTCCAGCCCTAGTTCCAGACGCGAATCATCACCGCACGCAACTTTCACCCGAACCACCTATCTTCGGCATCTACGACTATATTCGTCATTTCCTCAACTCTCCCTGCGGCCAGGTCAATTCGTCATACCCGCTCTGAAGATGGCGAAGTACCCCTCCGTTCTGTTTCCCGCCCTCTACTATGGCACCATGTATGGCTTCGCTTCGATTCTTCCGGCGGTGACCGTGGCAGCGATATTTACCAAATTCTTTCACTGGACCACACTGACCATTGGACTCGCGTATGGTGGCTCGCTCACAATAGGCGGCATCCTGGGCGAATGTGTGTCAGGCTGGGTCGTCGACCGCATTGTGAAGCGTGGGCGGAAGCAGCTCGGTCGTGACCCAGAACCAGAAGTCAGACTCAAGGCCATCTGGATGGGCGAATTCCTCGTACCGGCTGGTCTTTTGATCTATGGGTTTTGTCTACAGTATCGTACGTCTTGGATCGCCCCGATTTTGGGGATGGGGATTGCGTGCTTCGGCCTCCAAATCATCACGACTACAACGTACACATACGCCACCGACTGCTACAGGCAGGAAAGTAGCGAAGTGGCGCAGCTTTTCAACTTCATCCGTCAGGAGATCGGCATGACTTTTGCGTTTTACGTGGTCAGGTTGGGCGACGAGATCGGGTATCAGTGGACGTTCCTCATGTTTGCCCTGATTGGAAGCGTACTGGCATTCATCCCCATGCTCCTTGTCGTCTTGAAAGGCGAAGTGTGGAGAAAGAAGCTGGGAAAACCAGTAGGTGTGAACGCCTTCGACAGCATGTTCGCGGCAACAAAGGGGGGGAAAGGTCCAAACCATCACGACGTCTGATTGACGATCCAGTATGGGTCCGTCGAGAGTGTGAGACGTGTGATACACGAAACAACATACCAATTGACGAAAACTCCTCGGCCGAGTAGGAGCTAGTGTGGGCAAGGGTATGCCGATCCGAGATCTCCAAGCTGCAAGGCTGCAAGATTCGTTTGGGAAGGATTCCGAATGACCCGATCGATCGGGGATCAGCCATGCGGGTTTTTCTTCTGTTGGGATGCACGTCAACCCTGCATGATGCGCCTGTTCTCCGGACAGAGATGCAAGGACACCCAGCCCAGCAGGGCTGCAGGGCCCGTCCCGCGATCATGGGGGAAAGAGCGACATTACTGAAGCGAGCTGCATTTCTCTCTGCAGCAAGTCTCGAATGGTCGGGCCGACCCCCTGGACCTTTTCTGAGTCAATGGACAACAAGAGCGGAAGGACTCCGAAAGGGGGGGAGGGAACTGGGACTGGGACTTAGTAAGTCTCCGAACTTGCAACGAGCGGCGTCTTGCCGTACGTACCTATACCTGAGGATGACAACACACAAACCAAGCCCAAGGGCGTTTCTTGGCTGGAGTGGTACCTAAGGCAAGACATTTTTAGATGTCCTGGAGTCCTGACGGCGGTGCGAGGGAGAGGGGATTGACTTTTCTGGGAGATGTATAAGACCGGATGTACATCGTAGACGTGGATTCGTTTGCTTTGGACGCCTAGTGACTGCTTTGAGGCGGGGAGCATGAGGGAATCAATGAGATTCTCGACACTCTCTGCGTTATGTCCGACGTTGCTGGCCCCATAGTAGGACGGGATTGTTCGAGAAAACGGTTGTCGTGTACAGTACACACACGCACCTTTCGGTATACCCTCGTGAGGAATAAAGTCCAGAATATATATACCTAGTCATCTAAGTAATGTAAAACAAAAATGCTCACTTTTACAGTATTACGGGGTACTCACGAGTCCGATAAACCACACACGGCCACTCTCCGGGCGTGCACGTTGCAAAAACAAAAAAGCAAAAGGACGGGCCGACCTATTTTATAATACTCAACCCTCCTGTATCTTCGTACGGGCGTTGATGGGGGTACCGTCGCCCTGGGTCATGGAAAACGTGAATGAGATTTTGCTTGCCGTGTAAACTGGCCACCTTGAAGCCTTGATGATCTATCAAGCACCTTCGTAGCAGACCGAGAGACGCAGTACGTTCACGGATAGTACTTCGCAGGCGCAAGTGCAAACACAAGTACAGAGTCCAGAAAACGAGTGCTGATTAAAAGAGTCCCTCATACTTGTCGGTCAGGCGCCTGTGGAAATTGGGATAATGACATGGCCCATGGTTACTTCCATGTCTCCGTCTCAGCCTTATCCTATCTACCCACCTCCCCTTCCCATGCGTCAAGTCTCGCGTTGCCGCTGACAATCCTCATTCCTCGGGGTTGAAGCAAGAGGAGCTCTACCTCGAAATTTTCATCTCCGACACGATCGGCATCAAGATCATCCCTCCATGCATCTTGCAATGCTTCCGCCATCGCCTGAGGCCTCTCACCAGTACCATCACCATCAGGAGGACCGGCTGCGAATGTTCCTTGGGTGAACATAGCTTCGTCCCTAAGCCGCAACCTTTGCAGTCGGATGCCTTCAGCTCTAACGCTTCGCTGTAACTCTCGGTTTCGTCGTTCTCGCAAGCTGATGGCCCGGGCTGTCGGACTCTGCTCGCCAATCCGGTGATCCCACCTGCCATTGTCGAGCATAGACACACTACCAGGACCTGCAAGAAGCATGCCAGGAGGAGCAGTATATGCAGCATCATGCTCGGTGACAAATGGGCCTCGCAAGAGATCGGCAGGGGTTTGTGGCTGGGAAACAGCAGGAAGAGAATCGTTATATACCGGAAAGCCACGGCCGTCCAGACATAGGTGCCGGTATTGGCGTGGCTCGGTATGAGGAAACCCGCTTGCGTTTCTGACTGGAGTTGGAGTGACTGGGAACTCTGGAGATGCTGATTCTGCGCGGTTCGAAGAAGGTGTCTCGATTGGTGATGCATCCGGGATAGGAGGTGAACTCGGCAGGTAGGTCGAGTGCTCTGTTAAACACAAAAGACTGCAACTTCTGTGTGCTTGATCTGCATCGGACAGATCGCCCAAACCGTCAAAGTCTTCATTCGTGCCTAGGTCAGAGTTGTCATGGAAGGTGTAAGTGTCTGACAAGGGTGGCGGCAGGACCAGGGCAGGCAATTCGGCAGCATGTTCGCTCGGGCGGCTGGTGCTTTCAAGGGACAATCGCCTCAATTGATCAGTGAGCAGAATCTTCGCTGTTGTGTCACTAGCATAGTCTTCGACCTCGGCTGTTCGCCAAAAATGAGTCAAACTTCGCCTGCTGGGATTCTTGATGGTGGTGTGCTTTGATGAGCCAACGACGCTTTCCGAATGAACTTCAGAACTTTGCTTTTCTGGTGAGGCAGCTCTGAAGAAGCGAAGGAGTGAGCTTTTGCGGGGGGCATGCTTGTTGACTCGCATCGTTGGAACCGTGGTTTTCGGGGATGGTGATCTGTTGTCTTCATGGTGCACTTCGACTCTGCATTCTTGACCTTCAATATCTTGACCATATGAGGTCGACCGGGAGCCAACCTCCGAGAAGGCATTCTTGATGGTTGACCCAGTCTGCCAAGCGTCTTGTGTTTGATCCTCCTCTTCTTGCGGATGTGGAATGGCACGCTGAGAGGTAAGCTCGAATGTACTTGGGGCTGCCAGATTGAAGTCCGTGCAAGTCAGGCCATTTGCTTCTGCTTGAGCTTGTCGATAGTCATTGAGATAACGAGCAATATCATGTTTCTTGAAACCCTGCCGCAGTAAGCCATAATAGATATCAGCCTGTTGGAGACTGCACTCGACATCAACAGGAGAAAGGGATATACTGCTGAGCGGTAGGCGTATCATGGTGTTTTCTAATTCTTTCGCGTTGCTATTGACGGCGATAATGCGGAGGTCAAGAGAGCCATAACGTGGTCCTGAGAGTCATCATCATGGAAGTTGCCATCGCAAACAATAGCAGTAGCAAGTAGTTCACGCTGAGAAAGAGAGCATTGTTCCTACCTCTGTCTCTTCAACTGCTCACCTAGAGCACACGCAAGATCACATATCACTTGATATCACTTGCGTTCGATGACATATATCTCTCAAATCCCACATTCTCTTGACAATCGTAGAACAACTCAGGTTTCGAAATGTGATGTCTCTCACGACTTCTGTCTTCGAAGCAGAGACCAGCTAATCCAAGGCCTCCACTACCCATACCCATACCCATACGTGGCAGAGCCTCTACAGTTCTTCGAAACTCCACAGTAATCTCGATCAGTACCGAAGCGGAATAGTCTTCAATGATGGACTGTTGTGCGATGGCGAAAGCTATGCTTGAATGAGCCTTGCCGGCGAACTGGTGGCTTGCGAAGGTTTGAGGCCACAAGACAAAGACGCCACTCCATCGGCGGTACAAGAGTTCATCGAGTATCGAGCGAGGTGATTTGCATCCTGGCAAGCCAAAGGCCAGGAAATGAGATGAGATCGGCCACCGGGCGTGGCGGCACGTCACCAAAGGTGGATGGAGAGCCACCCGACGACTACGATGCTCACTAAGGAGTTGGGACTTTGTTTGGGGCTACAATAGGCTACAGTTGACAGATTACAGAGGACCTGGGGCTGCTACTACTGCTATTGCTGGGGCTCACTAGGCCTGATCCTGCACCGGTAACGGGACCTGGAACTGGAACCAGCAATGGCAACTGCGCCTGCGCCTATAACGACGATTACAGGCTACGAGTGGCCTGCATCTCAAATCACCACCAACAACAGACTAACCGCCATCTTTGCATCGGCATCGTCGTCTCGCTTCTCAGTTACAAGCCAGACAGAACAACACATCCTCCAATTGAATCTCCCAACTTCTTTTTTTCCAAAAAAAGGTCGTTTCTACGCTCGCTACCTTGCTGGGACTGTCCGCTGCTCGTTATCGTCGACGTCTTCCTTTGCGCCATTTCCGACGGCCTCTTTCTCCCCTGCGACCCCATACCTAGGCGAGATTTTGAAACAAATCCGAGTTCCCTACACATCCTGCACCATTATCCTTGGTTGTCTCTAGACTACACCTTCACGGCCTCATTGCCTCAATCTACACTGCCAGGCTCTCTGCAGCAGCAATAATGAAGAGACGTACACGTACACTGTGATCGAGACATTCTTTCGAGGCCCGAAGCCGCACGTCATCGCTCACCACGTTGCTCTTCCAAGCCACTGCGTCCACGACTCCCAAGATTGCAGGCAAGCATGGCCGACCTATCTCTTGGTCCGCTGAGGATTGCGAACCCGGATGATGCTTCTCCTGATACCGCATTACAGCCACAATCTACGTCGGCCACAGTACCAAAGGTCTCTCCTCTGAACGATGTCACCGGACGGACCGATTACCTCTCAGCTGTCCCTCGCAGATCCGATAGTCCTGTTTCTCCGCTGGAGACGTCTCCGGACGGTCCGTTGTCTCAAATGACTACTGAGCTATCATCATCAGTCTCGTCATCTACTGCGCCCTCAACGTTTACCCCGAATAGTCGCCCCGCGGACCGAACCGCACAGAGGTCGAATCTTCCCTACACATACCAAGATCAACAGCAAGCACAGTTTCCTCAATACCCAACCATGATACCCCGGAATGGACAAGACCCCAGAACGAATTCGAATCGTCCCGGGTCAGTATATTACACACAAATGCCTGTTAACGGTGCCGCCAGCAACGGGATATCGAGACAAGGGTCGTACAGAGTACGGAGTGACGGCGCCGGCAATTCAGGCTTCCCTGTAAGGACCTCTTCAAAGCGAGCAGGCGTGGGAGAAGTGGCCGGTGTACCATCAAGAGACGACTCACATACGGAAAGGGCATACGGGCAAGGACAATATACATTGGGCAACGCCCCTCTTCCCCCCCGAAGGACTTCTCGAGGAATGGGCTCAACACGCATGGGCTCTACTCCGGTCGGCAGCACACCACTGTCTACCACTCCGAAATCGATACAGACACCTCTCTCCAGCTCACCTTACAATCTCGAGGATCGACCCTTGACCAGCGCAGCCGAAGACTGGCAAGAACGAGGAGCGGCTGTGGGCGTCAAAAAAGAGTACGATGCCGATGGTCGGGTATCAATCAAACCCGTTAAAAAGGGGGTGAAGGATTTCAATTTTGGACGAACACTGGGAGAAGGTTCTTACAGTACGGTGCTTGCTGCGACAGATCGATCGACGGGCAAGGACTACGCCATTAAAGTGCTCGACAAACGCCATATCATCAAAGAAAAGAAGGTGAAATATGTCAACATTGAACGGGACACGCTGAATCGGTTGACGGATCATCCTGGAGTGGTCCGATTATATTACACCTTTCAGGATGAGAGATCCTTGTATTTCGTTCTTGACTTGTGTCCCGGAGGTGAGTTGCTGGGGGTGCTTAAACGAATGTCGACATTTGACGAGGAATGCACCCAATTTTACGGAGCACAGATTCTCGACACAATTGAGTATATGCACAGCCGAGGCGTCATCCACCGGGACTTGAAACCCGAAAATCTCTTGCTCGATGAGAACAAGCACATCAAAGTGACCGATTTTGGTACGGCCAAATTGTTGCCAGAGAGGAAGGATATGGAAGGGCGAGTCGATTTCGAACCCGACGCAACCTCAGATGAGAACAGGGCTAACTCATTCGTGGGAACTGCGGAATATGTGAGCCCTGAATTATTGACGGACAAGAATGCATGCAAAGCCAGCGACCTCTGGGCATTTGGGTGTATCATATATCAGCTTTTGGCTGGTAGACCGCCATTCAAGGCTAGTAACGACTATCAGACATTTCAGAAAATTGTCAACCTTGACTACGACTTCCCTCGAGGCTTCCCAGATCTTGCTCGGGACCTCGTAGAAAGATTACTTGTGTTGGATCCACAGAGGCGCCTTTCACTCGAACATGCCAGAAACCACCCTTTCTTTAACGGAATTCAGTGGGGTCGAGGCTTATGGCAACAGAAAGCGCCGCGGTTGAAGGCCTATGTCCCTCCTCCACAGGCACCTATCAAGCTCAACGGTGGCGCGGAGCAAGAGAGCTATCCCTCCAACATTGCCCCAGCACATAGTACACACCCTACCATGCTCCCTCCAAACAATCAGAAACCGCGCCCACGGGTGATAACCGAGTTACCGCCACCGAGCCAACTCGACATTGAGTGGTCACCGGTCCTCACCAGGAACAACGAGAGAATCCTTAAGTTGGGTAATCTTTGTGTTGTATCGACACCAAATCCTCACAGTCCTCATGGAAGCGAAGGTGGAAACAAGTTATCCAGGTTGTTCGGCAGTAGAGACACCAAGAAGCGACAAAGACTTGTTATGGTGACATCAAGTGCTCGGATAATCATTGCCGCAGCTGGGGGCGAGGAGAAGAAATCCAAGTCAGAGATCTCTTTGTTGTCACCAGGCACAGAATTCTCGAGTGCGACAGATTCGAAGGGAATTACTCAGTGGATTGTCGATACGGTAAGGTCTCCTAACGTTGTTCCACACTTTCATGACTAATTGAGAGAACAGAAAGACAGACACTTCGTTTTCGAGGATCCGAAACCACCTTCGAACGACCAAATGGCGACGGCCATGTCAGCACAGGAGTGGCTCGATGTCCTGGCGAGAGCTCGAGAAATTGCAATCTCTCTGCAAAACTCGAGCAGCACGTACGGAAACGACGATACACTCAACTTATCATCTTCCGGATTATCTAGTCATGCAAGCACGATCGATAGGACATCAGACCTGAGTCCTCATTCAGTAAACCATGGGCACTCTGGTCGTATGATGCTGCACAAACAACACTCTGGAGGCGATACCGAATCACTCAAGGGCAGAAAGCGGTTTAGCAAACGGCAGTCCAAGAGCGGATTGACTGCGGTCTTCTGATGCGTCGTTAGCATTTTCGTTTGTTTTCTTGGACCATCATTTAGCATAGCGTTGTCATTGTTGATGTTGTTCAGTGGGCGTGGCGATTTCGTGTGGACATGAGCGGGATAAGTGCAATTGAAGTCTACTGAGCTCAGCCTCTTGAGGACGTATTTCTTTGTATGAGGGAGTATTGAAGAGTAGCCTTCATCATATAAACCTAGACAGGATATCTTGGCCTGGGAATTCATTGAGGTCACCGAGCAGTAGCGGATTCAACCATCAAGACTGCTTTGTTTTCGATGAGGATTGACTGGGCTCTGTGTAAACTTCTTCTTCATCCATTAACTTGCTGGCTTACCGAGTTTTCCTTTAGTGCCCTGTGTCTTCCGCAAATGATAAGCCGATCCTTATTGACTACACCCCGGTCATCTTCGTGCCTTGGTACTGCGCTGAGAACGAGTGGCTGCGCTGCTTCGGACCTGCATACGAGCTATGTCCTAAGAGGCATGAATCGCCTGCATCTTCATTGCCACACTTCGTCCCACGGCGCCAGCCGCAGTCGATGAGCATCCGCAGCCTGACTCTTCGCGCATGGCGCAAAAGAGAGAGGTCTCTCGACGACGTTACGCGACTTCTTGTCCATGTCACTCGAGGTCGAGTGCAATCAGCGACCCCCGATACCCGAAAGGCGCCTCATCCGCGCTCGCGACCTAGATACTCGGACTGTCTTTTACGGACCTTCCTCCTTGCGCCCAACTGCAGTGGGCTGTCTGCCTCGATAACTTTCCCAAGCACGGGACCTGGAATAACGAGGAGGTACAGTCTTGCCGAGCCGGGTGTACAGACAGAGAGGGGCATTGTGGTCTGTTATGGGCACACTTTGGACAACAACCGGCGCAAGACTCATGCATACACGAAGACCACGAGAAAGAAGACGACAGGATCTAGAAAACATACATCGAACCTGACCATCGGTTTTCTGCGCAAATGGTTTCACGTGCTGAAGTAGCAGATCGGTCTCGAGGGCCTGCCTCTGTCGTTTCTCGAACGTCGCGGTCTAGACACCACCATCGAAATAGATCACATCATGGAGGCCAAACTCAGACTTCTCTGAACGAGTTTCCCTTTTTCTCCCAGTCTGGAGATGTCGAGATTGTGATAGCATGTGATGGACACGAGAAGCGATATCTATTACACCGCTTTACGCTGGCGCAGTTTTCGGGATTCTTTGAAGGCAACACTCGCGAAGAATGGTCGCGCAATCAAGCTATTGCACCTTCACGGCAGGAGCAAGCTCTCAGTGTGATCGGCGAAGAGTCATCGCATCCCGGCTCTGCGCACAGTATACAAGGGAGACCGATCTCACCGCCTCGGCCGCGCTGGCGTTTTGAATTAGACTGGGAGAATCTCGAGGAAGATGAAGACGAGCCCATTCTGGTTCGAAGAACACCCGAAGGAGCTTTGTTTACTACATCCCACCCACCGCCACCACCTTATCAAGCTGAGCCGCAACGAAGGCCGCGCCCACAACCTACACATACATCTTTTTTTAGATCCATGGCAAATCTTGCTCTAACTTCGCACCATGGAGCGTCGCAATCAACAGCTCAGCTCCCTGTGACGGTAGACCCTGCATTGGGCAATCCTCTGTTGCGCGACTACGACAACCTGTTCCGAATCTTCTACAATTACCCTCCACTCTTGAATGCCACGAACATCGCCTCTGCCTATTCCGAGTGCAAGGCTTTGCTCAGCTTGGCAGACATGTACGAAGCCTTGCCAGTTGTCGGGCCTCGGATTGATCACCATCTACTGCGATTCTCGAGTCGACTGTTCAAGCAGATCGCGAAATACCCACCATCATATCTGAAATTAGGCTACCTTGCCCGGAGCCGTATAATCTTCTCCGAAGCACTTACACATGTTGTTGGCCAGTGGCCCGCAGGTCTGCCATACATCAAGTCTCCTGACCCCAATGGGGGCGGGTATGAAGTCCCACAGTCCGTAATTGATCTGATCGAGGATAAAGTCGACGAACTAGAAGAGTTGAAGTTGCGCATCGAGACGAAATTGTTCAGATTGACGCTTACCACGAGTCGTGGTGAACGGGTCAATCCAGTAAACGACTATTTGGGCTGGCTTGCAATGAGCCTATGGAGGCAATGGCTTGCCGAAAACACAACTCCAGAAGTCCGTGGTATATTGAAAAACACATCGCCTTCTTCCTCCTCGAGACCAGGCAGTGCGAACCCCGGTGGTGCGAATGTTCCGCCTCGACGAACAGGAGGTACTACGGCAGGTGACACAGCGACCTTGGCCGTCCAACATCCACCTCCACCACCTCCGGTGCCTGTCAACACAGGTCGAGTATTCCGGATGATTGGAGCAACGAATCCCGAGGCGTTCCTGCCACGGGATGAATTAAAACGGTTCCTCAAGATACAGCCGCCGGGTCATTCCACCTCGGCGGTCTACACGAGGGACAACCTTCGACGATTTGAACGAAAGATTGACGAAATCAAAAATGTCGCCAGGGATATTGTGAAGCCGTTAACAAGAAACTGTTTGGAACTTGATGTACGAAGTTTTTTGAGTGACGGGCAAGGTGGCGGCGGCGGGTTGGGATATTTGACTTGTATGAGGTGTGAAGAGGAAGACATCCCTTGGGAAATTTAATTCGATATGGAATCTCACCAAATTCTCTCACGAGCACCGATTTCTCTGGAAACACAAGGCGCTTTGTGTATTACTCACGATACCAACGACCTGGACGAATTTTTTTAAGGTGGGATTTTTACCCCCCTGTTTTTACGCGCTTAATGAATCATTGAAGGATTGATCGGACTTTATGGACAAATATATCTATCAGATAACTCTTGTGTATTTGTTTTTTGATTTTCCCTGGTGGAAATTGGAAATGAATTGGATCGATATGACTATATATTTGATGAGTTGAAATTGAGATTGAGATTGAGCCTGTGAGACGACATGCGTCTATGTGAACGGCAACTATTTCAGGGCATGGCGATATTTCCCCCTTTTTTCTGTCGTGCTCAAATCTGTGTCCTCGACATTGAATCGTAATTACCTGTGAAAAGCAATCATGAGGGATGAAAACAAAAACCAAAACATCGGTACACTGTACACTGTATGACGATCAGGAAAATTGTTGTATTGTCTATTGGTCTATCGATAAAAACATGCTGTAAAACTAGGAAAGCTTGACACGATGTGCCTGACCCAACGGTTTCCAACGTCGATATCGCTGTAGCCGAAAGAGTGTTTTCTGCCTTGGTACCCTGATTTTTCTCACAACGAAACAACACCATTCGAACCCATACTCGATGTCATTCTGGTCCCATGACTGCCCACGAACAGTGTTCGCTGTTTTGCTCAACCGTTTGCCGTCACTCGTTTCTCGATTCGTCCCGGACACCAGTATTCGTCATCCGACACCACGATAATGACAACGTCCGTCCACGCCCTTCAGGGGTTTGTCCCCACTCGACAGTTTCGACGAGAGCCACGGGTTCAATTCTGAGGCATGGCGGTCCAATCCCAAGCCAATCGTCGACCTCGATGATCTTGCCAACGGTGTGTCAAGTCTTGTCGCCGTAGATGATCTTGACCTCGTTCACCTCCATGGTCGCCACCACCATCGCTGTCGCCATCACTGTTTCGAAACTCCGAACCGTCCGTGTCGGTATCGACATCAGCATCGTCGACTTGGTCTTGGATCATGTATCCCGGGTCGGTGGTCAGGTCGAACGTGAGGGGAGTGGTCGAGCCCGTACCGAATGCAGGGTGAGGACGGAGACGGAGACGTCGACGTCGACGTTGACGAATACCTCCTCGTCTAGTGTCTGTACCAGAGATGGAGCCCGAGTTTGTGTCCGTGTCCGATTCAGGGTCCGAGTCTGAAGTTTGAGAAGAAGTAGAAGTAGAAGAAGAAGAAGCACCTGCTGTGTCATGGTGTCCGTGGTGACCTCTCTTTCGATTCTTGTCATCGTCGTCATCGTCGTCGCCCCGACCAAACCCTGAACCAGAGCCGGTTGCCGTTGTGAATGGTGACGATCCGGTACTCGACTGCTTGCGACCCGCGCATTCTGTCGTGTCATTCGACTTTGGACCATGAGTCGACTTGGTTCGGTCGTCATGTTGGTGATCACTTCCATTTCCATATCCGATGGTGCCTCTGCTCGGACAGTCTCCGATTTCTACGTGGTGGATTCGGATAAAAGGCACCAAGGGCATGGTAAATCGGACTCGTGTATATCGTATGTTGGTGCCAGCGGGACCTGCAAAATCTTCAGACGCGTAGCCCTCGATTGTGTTGGTAGGCAACGGTGATACGTGAACATCAGTCGAGGGGACGGACAAAAATCTTGACGATGTTGCACTGCTTTTGAGAGCTCGCGAAAAGGACCCAGGTAGTCCCAGTAATGAGTGGGTGTCATCATCGCTCGAAATTGTACCCATGGTTGTAGTCGGACTGTCGTCCTCAGCTCTGGTTACGTGAGCGTCTAGATACGCGGACAATGAGAGACCACTAGTCACGAAGCGGAAGACAAGAGTCGCACACAACAACGTCAATGAAGAGATGACAGAGGAGGTGGTACTGGCATGCACGGATGACAGGTAGCTCGAGAATTTGCAGAGGAGAACGTAACCTTTGGCGTTGTTGGGCGAACAGTAGGCGGATACGATGGATTCGACAAAGAGGATGGCGTAGTATTGCATGAACAGGTACAGGATGAGTTTGGCCATGGCTTCACTGTAGACTTGGTCGAACCGTAATGGCCGCTGGTAAGGGGTTGTATGTATGTCGAGACTTGTGCTTGTGCGTGTATGTTGGTCTTGAGTCTTTGTATCGTTGCAAGGTTTCGTGGTGTCAGTGGATGATGATTTTCACCGTCCCTGGCAGTTGCAAGGCGTTGTGCGTCTGTTGTATTGTGGTAATCGGTGATCTCTGAAGAGGATGAAGCGCTTAAATACCTCGATGAAAGTCCCAGGCCCCGTCTCAAGGCAGTCGTCGACGCCGCGGCAACAGTGCTATGATTCATTGTGATGGTGGCTAGTCTCGAGAGGCAGTGCCAGACATGCTCACTTCTCGGCATTGTATACTGTCCCCTGGGCAGTAAACTGGTATAATCATTTCTTTGTTCGGATCTTGATACACCCAAGGCACTACCTTACCTTGGTATACTTGTGAAACGAGACTGTCTCGGACGTACATTGTTGAACGAGCCTCAGAAAACTCCCAGTCATGTACCCCCTTTTGGGTTTTGATCACAGTTCGTCTTCGATGCAATATTTGTGCATACATTTTCTTTGTTTGTGATAAAAACACTCTCAGACTCTTCCCAACCAGAGTAAACTCTTCGGCGTCAACCAGAACTGCCTGTGAATCGCGTCTTGGTTGGCAGTGGCCCCCTCAGATTCTCGATCCAGCGCATCTTTGAGCTCGACCTGATGAACCTTCCAGGACCTGAGGAACAATGTACTCGCCGCGGCAAAGAGAAACATACAACCCACAAATATCTGCGAGCTGAGATATCCGGATGTCGCGACCATTTGCAACGCGATCGGTTCTGCAAACGTCGAGGGCAACACCAGAGCCAGGCAGATCATGCCAAACGCAGAGGGCAATCGTTTGAGCCCGACGACTTCGGTGGTCACCGGCGCCACCGTGCTCCAAAAGATGCCGCAGACACAGCCAGAGGCCAATGCGAAGACGAGCAAAACACCGTACGTCTTGGCCGGCACCCACAGTGCCAGACACAAAACTCCGGACAGGGCGGTCATGAGCGCCGCCATGTTGAGCCGGCCGAACGAGTCGCTGTAGTAGCCGATGATCGGGCGCCCGACACCGAGTCCCAGGTTGAGAAGCGCTCCCACGACAGAACCCTGACCTGGCGACAAGCCGATGGAGATGGCATAGTTGGGAAGTGAATAGAGCAAGACAATGTATGCCAGTTCGTTGCCGACGCCCCAAAGTATGACCAGTATCACCTCGGTCTGCCTGTACTCGCGGTAATCGAAAACGTCCTGGATCGGCTGGATCGCCTTGTTTCGATCTTTGAGCAATACAGAACAAACCGCATTGACGACCAAGCCGCAAAACGCCAGGACGCGGTACGTCCAGTCCACACCGACCTCCTGGACCAGACGTCCAGCGATGAGGTTGTACACGAGCCCTCCGAGGCCGGATCCCGAAGCCGCTATCCCAACGGCCAAACTCCGCCGCGTCGAAAACCACTGAGGCAGCACGGCGGTGGAGGGGATGTAGAGGAACCCCAAGGCAAATCCAAAGCAAACCCCCTGACTGAGGAACAAATGCCAGATCTGCGTCGCGTACGAGGCACCGAACATGGCGGCGAAGACGAGCAAAGTGCCAATCAGGAGAGTGTTGCGCGTACCCAGCGATCTGACTGATAGAGCCACGACCGGGGCGATGATGCCCGACGTGGAGATTGAGAGTCCTCCGATGAGTGCATACTCAAGACGAGAGGCATTTTCGAATGTAGAGTCGGATAAGTAATGGGCGAGGAAGATTCCCCATGCCTGACGGCCTTTCGGTCAGTAGGGAAACAAGGTCGTGTGTACGGAGTACGGAAGGTAGAATTACACTATTCAGACCCCAGGTGTGAGCATTGATCATGAAGCAACATGCCGTGCACACCCAGGCGTAGCCACCATTGGGCGGCGGCTCTTCAACCGAGACAGCATCTCGTGGTGGAATATCGGTGAGATCAGTGATAACCTGAGGCGCTGGATCGGATTTGCCATGCGGAGATTGAAGTTCTACGTCTGACGAGGATCCCATTGACTGCAATCCTGATACAATGTTTGATTGTGTAGTAGACGTTGTCAGTAGAAGGTGTAGTCGAGTTGTGCGATCTGCATATCCGGTCCGATATCTATGTACTGTATTCGCTAAGGTGCTCACCTAATCGTAACAAGTCCATACATAATCGACGTGTCATAAGGCGGTGGAACGCGCACAACGCCGTCCTGTCTTACTTCTGGTTTTCTCTCCAGCGTAAAGCAAATTAGTCTCTGGCGCATGCACCGCACCATGTTGGCTAATGATGCATTGAGGCTCTATGGGGTTCATGGCAGGTGGTCCAAAACTACACACCAACAAAGTCCTATCGACGGTGTTCAAGAAAGCGGCGATGGGCAAGCACATGTGTGTCCTGCTCCCGCGATCTTTGGTCCGACTCGAGTTTCTGGACTAGTCGTAGCTGACGTTTGGTACGCATACTTGAACAGAGGGTTCTCATCAACCACCTCTGCCAACTGCTCGGCCGTGTACTTCTCGCTGATTGCGGCCTCCGACATGGATCTAATTGATACTTCGGATCTTCCGTGTCGGTACGTCAGTACTAAACTGCCAGTCAATCTCTTCCAGGGCGAGGTCTCGTGTTTCCGGGACAAGGAAGTAACCACAAATAACCGCCAGAGCAGCAAACGAGCCGTATATAAAGCCAAGCTTACTTCCCAAGCCAGCGTATTGGCCATCCTCCAAGTACGGGTAAGTAAAGCTTACAGCCCATCTGCATCACAGCGTCAATCTAGATGCTTTGTCGAGGGGAGACAGGAGACCTACTCTGTGACCAGTTTAATGGTGTATGCCAGACGCAACGTGTGCTCGCGTAATGCCAGCGAGGGCACCTCCGCGGCAATGAGGTACGTCAGAGGGGCCCATCCGAGGGAATAACCGAATGAGAAAACCAGAAGCATGGCGACTATGCCTCGTCGTTCTGGAAGGGTATCATGGACGTGGACGCCGAGGGCTCCCATAGCGAACAATGCTCCAACTTGCAACAATCCGCTGACGTGAATCATGGGTCTGATAAGTGGTGAGCATGGGATCTTTGCCGTCTAGTTCGACTGGCTGGAATGCTCACCTCCGTCCCAGTCTGTCACTGAGAAGTAAGCATATCAAAATCCCAATAACATTCACGGCATTATTGACCATGTTTACTGTGAATGCGTCGACACCTCCGAGGCCCTTGACGAACAGTGTGCCGTACTGAGAGGAGAACGACTGGCCGCTGGCTTGCTGGAAGAAGTTCACCACACAAGCAATCATGGTTCGCCGTAAGTGTGTACCCTTGAAAATCTCCAAGAACTTGCCCTTCTGAGGCTGTTGTGCTACTGCTGTCTCGAGTTCGTTAACTTCAGCCATCAGCTGAGCCTCGGATGTCTCTGGCTTTCGTAAGCGTTGGAGCGACTTTACGGCATCGTCATGTCGATTGCGTAGTACAAGCCACCTTGGGGACTGCGGCATTGTAAGTAGAAATATGATGCGTCAATGACCCGACGTACCTCGGGAAGGAGCCAGATCAAGCTCGCCACGATGGTGGGAATGATGAAGAAAAGGGTAAAAGGAATCCGCCAGGCCCAGTTTGTATTCAATTGAGACGTCCGCTTCGCAATGACACTGATGATCAAGCCTCCTACCTTCAACATCACTGTTAGACGGGCGGGGGCAGGGGCCAACGCCGACATTGGATCGAACCTTGATGCTCAACCAGTACAGACCAACCATGGAACCTCTGAAGCGTGGAGGTGACAATTCGGCGAGCGTGGTTGGCACCACGGCCAATTCCATCCCAAGGTAACAGTCTGAAGTGGAATTAGAACGTTGGCCCACAGCGCAATGTAAGACAGGTCAACGGACAGTGAATGGTTCGCCCAACCAGGATCTGGGCCTTTGTGTTGGACGAGAGAATGATGGCTGAGCTGAACAATGCGTAAAGGCTCATGACAAACACACACATTCGCCGACCGTATCGGTTGCTGATGACGCTACCAACGTAGACTCCTGAAGCCGATCAGTACCACACCAACCAGCATCGCCCCCAGATTGTTGATATGGAGTCAGTACCCGCTATCTGTGCCGGAGCGTGGCAACTATTCAGAAGAGACAGGAAGTACGGCTGGAGCTTCCATTTCTGAGTCTTCTTGGAGTAGATACCAAATTGCTTGTCGAATGAGTCGATGGCTTGGGCTGCAGCCATTGCTTGTACGTCAAACCCGTAGTTGAAAGAGGACATGGCGAGAAGCCCCAGAGAGAGAACCAACGTCAGAGTCAAGTCATTGTTGTGAAGGTATGAGAATTTTCTGCCGCGAGAACTTGGAGAAGAAGGTGTCGAGCGCGATGATGAACGAATGGAGGTAGTGCCCATGACTGCTGAGATCCAGACACGCCGGATAGAGTGTTTGTATGTCCGTTTTCACCAGAGGTTGAGGGGGTGCGAAGTCAAGGGAGCCACAGAGAAATACAAGATAAGATCAGGTCAGGTTGATCATATCTTATCCAAGCTTCATGAAGTGAGTAGTCCAGCTTCACTTACCATGACTCTGGCACGAAATAATGTGCGTAAATGTTCAGACGAAGCTGACGACAGCCTCGAGCAAATTTAAAAGGTTGGGATTTCCACAACTGCTTCGATCCACTTACATTTACCCGGACACTTTCGACTTGGGAGACCTTTGCCCGCCGTCAAGGCCGTTAAATATGTGCAGTATATACATTATGAGTCGAAGTCATTATTGTAGAATTTACCTCTTCTATCAATACGCTGAAAGCATCAGCTGAGTTGTCCCATTCTGCAGGTATCAGTTTATCCAGATTCGCAGGTGAGATGATGACCCACAGTGAAAAATGCTCCATATCAGTCCTGGAAATCTTGGTTTTTTTTGTTCTATCCGTCTACAGAGTTCTGTCACTGACCCGTCCCTTTTTTCCCCCTCTGTCACAGTAGATCCTTATCTTGCACACCTATCCATCTATTTTGACCTCCGTAGCGAGTGCCTCCGCCTTGGTGAGACTGTTCGGATCGAGATAAGGCCTTTCCCCGATTCCGACAACACGATTACCGAAGCGGTCTCCAAGGCCTTCGTAGTCGAATGTGGCGGCATGGAACGCACTGCGGTTGTCCCAGATTGCTGGGGTTTGACCTGTCAGTCTGTGGAACAAATGAACGAAGCAGAGGGACGCCGAGCTTACCGATGTCGTTCTCGTTTCCCCACTTGAACCGGACCTGCAGGTCATGGTTTTCCTGCAGAGTCGACCTGAACTTTTGAAGCAGTTCTTCACTTTCCTCGACGTTTAGTTCGTTGATGTATTTGGGAAAGGTACCGATGGCGAAGAGAGTCTTCCAGCCCGTGACGGGGTTGGTCCGAACGAGCGGGTGCACCGAGGACAATTCGCCGCCGACATTCGCCGGGGACCCTCGGGCCTCCTTGTACAGAGTCGCTCTGCCTGCCTTTTCGGCGGTCAAGAACCCGTCGCCAATGTACGTCGCCGTCAAGCCCTCCAGGAACTTCTGGTAGGGCTTACTGAACCGGTCAAAGATGTCGTACCCCGAGGCCCACAGCGTGTCCCCGCCGGTGGACGGCAGCTGGACCAACCTCAGACTGGTGTAGTCGGCAGGGCAAGGTTCGAATTGAATGTCGCTGTGCCAGGCAGACGCGTCGTACTTGCGATTGCTCGGGCGCTGGCGCGCGCGGTCTGGGTAGAATTTCTTGGCTGCCACGGACGAGATGGTGCTGATCTCGTGGTCAGGGACGCCGAACTCGTTGTTGCCATTGAGCATCGGGTGGATATGCAGCGTCGACGAAGTTGGACGTCCACTGAGTTCGCCCAGCCGGAGGATGAACTTCTTCTGCAAGTCATTGCTGAGATTGTCTTGTTTGCGAAAGAACACCACGCCGCGCTCGCTGACTACGGATTCCAGCGAGCAGATCTCGTCAGCCTTCGGGATCGCAAGCGACCGACCGGCCTGCCTACGACGGGGGCGCGCTGGTACTCACTGGTAATTGCCAGATCGCGAAGCAGCTGATCCGAATTGGGCGCATTCAGAAGATCGTCCACGATGTTGGCCTTGGGATACTCCCTGCCAATTGCCGGGGTGAGTTCGTCGTATGCGAACGCAGCATCTAGGACTCCGCTCTTTTTCAGCGGCTTTTCATTCCTAGGTCTAGATGTGTCTGCGTCGACCGAGTCAGTTGCCCTGATCGGTAGGGTTGCGCTGGGAGCCATATTTTCTGTTGAGGCTCTCTGACTGAAGTCTCTGTTTCTGTCTCTTGCACGAAGATGAACCTTCGGGTTCGAAGGGGAGCCCAATATATTAGGATTTGAAATGGGAATCACGTTCGGGTTCCGGCACCGCTCATAAAGCCTCTAGAACGATCACAACATTCCTGTCGGACCTGGGCGAGCACTCACCTCCATACAAAGTCGCTTATCTTGTGAGTCCACGTTGGCTCCTTGCGTATTGCGCCATTCTTGACGGAAATGACGAGAGATAAGACTCTTGACTTCTCGAGGAACCATGGCGTATCACGCAATAATGGACCTGGGAGTCGTCAATATGGAATTCGCACTTTCACGTTGAGTGGTCTCGATGTCTGCCGTATACATCAAACCAAGCCGCAACGCACAAAAAGGCACCTGATCATAATTCAGACTTCTGGACTAGAACCAAGGCTCAAATACAAATTGTTCTAGTTTTGTGCAGCTCCGTACAATATTTCTTCTACTTAGTTTCTTCTCTACAGTTCTTTCTCCACCGTTCTGAATGCTCTATGGGTTTGGCTTTATGATATGGCTTCAAGACGAATTCCTCCCACGCTCGTCCCATCCACCCGCCCACACCGAGGTAAAAAAAGTCGCCCATTGTACCCTCCATTGTACATCATCGTTTTCGCGTATATACGGACGGCTCATGGTGGCAATCATGAACCGAACCTAAAATCGAGTCTCTTATTTCCCTTGTCCGTGGTCGTCTTCAGATAGTGAATTCTCTCTTCTCGGGTCATGCTGTCCCAGATCTTGTCTCTTTTCTTGTTCTTCGCGACGTAGTAGAACTTGATTAGGATGAAAACCAGGATATTCCAGCCCAAAACCCCGAGTAGGGCTTTGTTGCCGGTGTAGTAGTATGGGGCATCGTTTTTGCGGTAGATCTGGGAGTATATGATGCTCGCGAGCTGGACGGACATGTTGTAGATCGAGGAGCCAACCGTACGGGTGCGGACGGAGCCGGCGTTGCGGGACGTCAAAGCCACGAGGATGGCGTGGATGTAGGGAGCGCCGACGAGGAGCGTAGACAGCGCCCATTTGGACCATTTCCATCCATCGAAGACCGGCGGCAAAGCCACCAGGGCGACGAGAAGGGGCAAGCACCACAGTTGGGCGATGACGCCGAGAAGAACGCGCTGGTTGATCTTTTCGGATACCCAAGTCCAGAACAGTAGTTGCACGATGAACAGAGTGTATGCCGGGATGGTGAGAAGATTGGTCTGGAAGGTGTCGAAGCCAAGAGCCTTGCAGGTGAGCGTGATGTACGCTTGTGGAGGCCCGTTGGGGATCCCCCAGGACATGCCGATGAGGTAGATTGGCCACATGTCGTAGTCTGTGAGAGCTTCCCAGATCAAGCTCAACGTCAAGCCTTGACGATTGTGCATGGTGGCCTTGCCCGGATCATCGCGGAGAACTCGTGTGACCATGATGGTCTCTTCGCGTTCGGAAAACCATCCAGCCTTGGGTCGCAAAAGACCTTTCCAGCCGTTGCGAGCCGTCTGCGTGGGCGATGGCGGCAAGTAGAGGAAGGTCAAGATGCCGATCAGGGCAGTAAAGGCGCCTTCAATCACGAAGAGATACCTCCAACCTTGGTGCAACCCACTGTGGCCCCTGAGGTGGAGGATGCCATATGCCAAAAAAGCACCGACAATCTGCGTTCCTTGATACGACGTCCAGAACCAACTGAGACGCCTGGGAAGCTCATTATTCTTGTAGAAATACGAAAGATAGAGAATCGTGTCGGGGATAAACCCTGGGACCTTGTCAGTACGGAATAGAGACCCGGCGCTGGTGAATGTTTACCTCCTTCGAGCATTCCAAGCAACCAGCGGCAAATGAAGAAGCCGGTCTTTCCGTGCATTGCGGCTTGCGACATCGCCACAGCGCTCCAGAGTATCATCTGAATAGGGATCCAGACATCCGGTCCAAGCTTTTTCCCAATGATCTGCGACGGGAGTTCCGCGAACAAGAACGAACAATAGAATATGGTCATGCCGTTGTTGTAGTCGTTCGTGTTGAGCCCGAGGTCCTCTAGACGGGGTTAGTACCTCCAGCGTTATAACCTCGTCGGCCGCGAGCTTACTGAGCATGTTATCCGAATTAGCTTGAACAATGTTGCCGCGGTCGAGTTGGAGAGCAAAGAACATGAGACAGGCTGGAAGGGCGATGAGCCAGTCAATCTGGTACCCGTGTTAGCATGATCATTCACCGAAAGACAACGGGGCCGAGGGCCATACCCGTCTGACCAGCTTCTTCTCCTCCTGGACGTCCCACGTCGCGGAAGGGTTGAAGCGGTGGGTACCTTCGAAGCCCTCTACGAACTTGTAGATATCAACGGCCTCGGGAGCAGCAAAGACATTGTGATGGTTGTCCACGGTGTTCTCGTTCAAGGAAGAGGCTTCCGAGCTTGTCGCGTAGCCGTTGTCGACTGATACATAGACAACGTCTTCGCCGAAGAGGTGGTACCACTTTTGTCGCTTGCGCGGCGTCGAGACTCCGGCGGGAGCTGCTTCAACGAGGCCTTCCTTACTGGACATCTTCGGCGACTGTTTGAGCGCACTCTGTTTGTCTCAGGTCCAGAACGGTACCAATTCTGGGACACTCTTGGCTATATACGTTGTGTTCTCTCACGTCGGCTAATGGTTCCACGTGCGTTAGCTTCTTCCAAGACGTCGAAATGGGAAAAAAGCCCTATGGTGTCCGAGAAGACAAAATTGCGTGATGGAATGGAGTTGATTGACGATAATTTTCTAGGGCAAGCAGTGAATAAGTGGTGGCATGGCGGGTCTGGACCGTCCACCATGTGCGTTCGAGTCCGGGACAACGGGCGTGTCGGGGGCATGAAGGTCTCTCATGCTGCAGAGCAGCCATGGTGCCATCGGTGGTGAGATGTGCGTGATCAGCACAGGCGTCGTGTGAAATGTATGGCGTAGTTCTGGAACGCTCCGGCTTTGCGTTTGGGAGTGTTGTTGAGGACCTGCAGGAGAATCAGTTGCTTGGCTCCCTGTAGTACGAGACGGTGTCTATCTGTGCAAGGAACCAAGTGTAACGGCTTCGTCGTGAGCCGAGAGCCGTGGAAGCTTTCGAAGCTTACGGGAGGTCGTGCTTGAGGAATCTGACAATGCTTGGGTGCTGAGAGACTGAGAGACAGCAAGGCTGGGCCCACTTCCGTCTCCGTATCCATTGGCTCCACCTCGTTCCCCATTCTGGCGATGTTGCAAGAAGCCCCTCGAATGTCGCAACTTCGCGGCCAGGACCCCGGCTACACGATAGTGATGCGCCCTGAAGATTACGATTGCGAATACTTTTAGACCTTGCGTGATTGATTGATCGATGGATAATAGACTTATCGGCCTCCTGATGACTTGTACAGTTCGGACGTTCGGAATTTCAACGCGGCACTTGAAAGGCTTGGACCTGGTGTTCAAAGCCGTCTCATATGCAAAACTCTCTACCATCGTCCCCTTGTTATCTGATTCTAGCGCATTGCGAATATCAAAGGGCCATAGTATCTGCGCAACAGTCATAACTGTATAAAAAGCCCGGGTCCGAAGCGATTAGGTTCAGCAAAGTCGCGCTCATTACGGTGGATGGCGCACGAATTGCTCAGAATCGTCGTGTCCTTTGGAAGGCGATAGTTAAGATATAAACCGTCGAACTCGTTTCTAAACAACAAAATTTGAAACGTCATATTTACAATCATCACCAACAACATGAAGGTCGGGACGATGAAGACGGTGGTGGCGGTCAACGTGAGACAATCTTGTTTTGATCGGGCAGATGCAACAATAGCACAACGGTATAGATTGAACTGCCTTTAACACCTTGACTGGTGATCACTGAGTGGCAGCTTATGTAATTGACTGATTCCTTTTACCTATCCATGTACTACCAAACGACCTACGCAAAAGAAGGCTCTCGGAGAATCTATATACTATCGACACGACCGGTGACCATTCTTACATGAACGCTACTCGGCTACTTGCACCCGTGGATCGAGTATCATTGTCGTTCTCCTCAACGAGCATTTGTTGTTCCAATCTGGATTTTCCCTCGGCGTTGTCGTTATTTTTATGTAGAGGTACCTGGCTTCGGAGTCCGACGATGCCCATGTTTCTTCTCAATGAAGCCCATCGAGTGTGGTCGACCCTTCTAAGACGTCTCAGCATGATTGGATGTGGAAGCCGGTGAATGGTTAGATCTCTCAGACCGGTTGTTGGAATGCGTCGAGAGCAAAGAGTGGTCCGTTTCATTACTGTCAGATCTCCGAGTCGCCGTTTGCACACTAGGAGAAAGACTTTCAGCGGCGGTTGCGTTATCTTTGGTGGGGCTTTTGGCCGGTGGCTTCGGTGACTTGGCTCTCGCAGAGTCCGTTGGGGACTTCGACCGACTGAGCGTACGACTCAGTGCCCGGGCAAGTTGCCTTGCTCTGGTTCTTCCTCGGCCATCACTACCAGATTTGTGACTTTTGCCGTCGGCTTTGGAAGGGTCCTCCGTTTGCCTTGCCTCGTCTGACTTTTTAGAATCTTTGTTGCCATTCGTAACAAGAGTCCGAGAGTCTTCCCCGTTGCTGCTGAGGTCGTTGTAGAAGAAAGGAGTCTCCTTCTTTCTTGGAGAACGTGAGCGAGAATTGCCATGATCATCCGTAGCTTGCAATTGTAGTTGACTTGACCATAATTCGTTGTAAGAACCGTTTTGCTTCATCAAACTGTTGTGAGTTCCAGATTCAACCACGTGTCCCTCGTGGACAACGAGGATTTGGTCGGCGTGAAGGATAGTCGACAAGCGATGCGCGATCACGAACGTGGTTTTGCCTGCACAGAGCTTACGCAGACTGCCTTGGATCTGTTTCTCCGTGATGCTGTCCACGGCGCTCGTAGCCTCATCCAACAGCAGGATATTGGCTTTTTTCAGCATTGCCCGAGCTATTGCCAATCTCTGCAACTCTCCTCCAGACAGTTTTGTTCCACGTTCACCGATTTGCTCTTGGTAACCATTCGTAAAGGTGGTGATCTTTTCATGAAGTGCAGCTGCTTTGCAAGCCTCGATAATCTCTTCGTCCGTGCATTCGAGATCAGGATATCTCATGTTCTCCATTATTGTCATGTTAAACACCACAGGAGTCTGAGGAATGACTGCGATATGTTTTCGAAAACTCTCCATGGTCACTTGCCGGATGTCTTGACCATCGACCAAAATACGGCCTTGATCAGGATCATAGAAACGAAAGAGCAATTTCAGGAGAGTGCTCTTCCCTCCTCCAGTCCGGCCAACCAAGGCAACGGTCTGTCCAGGGGCTGCACTGAAGGTAATATTGTCCGCCACTTTCCTTTGGCCGTCATAAGAGAAAGATACATTCTCAAAGTCCACAGCTCCAGCCAAGAACGTGAACGGCTTCGATTCGGGAACATCTTGAACGCGTGGCGATTTCTCCAGAAGAACCAGCAACTTTTCAGCATTAACCATCTTTTGGCCCATCCTTGAAAGACTGTATGCAAGACTATCCAGAGGGTTTGTGAGTTGAGACCAGTAGGTGACCAAAATTACAAAGTCGCCGACCTTTCGATCACTATAAGCGATCTGAAGGGCGCCAACACAGCACGCGGCCACGAAATAGACGGCCAGAAGTGAATATCGTAGTCCTCTGCTCCAACAATAGTGTACCCAAAAAGTCAAAGATGCAGCTCGCTTGGCATCTCCCTTATCCCGATACCGTTGCTTCTCATATGGCAGACGACCAAAGTGGGAGACAGTGTACCAGTTAACTGTGGACTCGGTCAGTTGGTAGTATTGGTCATGCCACGCATCCAGTGAAACTCGACTGAGTTCGCGATTCTGAGCCAGCGCTTTGAAAGTGAGCCAGTAGAAGAAAATGGTGGTTGACATGATGATGAACAACATATATGGCCCGAACATGATGGTAAGAACCACTGCCGCCGCCCCAAAGTCGATTATGGTTGGCATGAAGCTGAAAATGATATCTTTCAAGAAGTCAATCACATCCTGGCCCTGATGCATGGTCTGCCATATGATTGAAGACTTTTTCGAGTCGTGGAAATCGGCAGATAGGTTCATGATATGATCATAGGAGCATCGATTCAGGGCTATGGTCATGTCGGTGACAATCTGCCAGGAGAGATAGGTCTCTAACAGTGACAGACCAGCAGCTGAACTGCAGAACCTGAGGAAACAGTAGAGTCCAATTGCCGCCCATGGTATATGCGAACTCAGTCCACTGACAATAGCTCCCAGGCTTAAAGGAAGCACTACCATAACAATCCGCTCCACAAGACTGCTTAGAAGCATTCCACCGAGAAGTGCCTGATTTCGGTAGCCTTTAGGATACATGAAAGGGACAAAAATCTTGAAAGATGCAAGGTATTGCCATTTTGGCCGATTGCGGATCTCGAGTCTGTCCAATTCGTCCTGATCTGGCTTCTTCGGCTTGTCGGTTTCATTTGATTTCGATGGTGAATCCGGATCAGCGAGCAAT
This sequence comes from Exophiala oligosperma, assembly GCF_000835515.1. NCBI lineage: Eukaryota > Fungi > Ascomycota > Eurotiomycetes > Chaetothyriales > Herpotrichiellaceae > Exophiala > Exophiala oligosperma. The sequence continues at coordinate 2,741,795 of NW_015622819.1, forward strand.
GCTTGCGTCTCTTCATCAGTTCCAGTCTCTTTTCTGTTGCCGCAATATGCCATAACCACACTGGTGCAGAGAAGGGTCGCCAAGAGAATCCTGGCACTTTGTAGGACGATGCTGCCGTGACGAAAAGATTTCGAGCCATGCTCGCCCTCCACCTGAAGGGCTAGAACAACACTCTCCGAAACTAGGAGGATACCCCAAGCACCATATCGAGGATATGAGGTGCCACTGGACGTGTCCACGGTCTCTAGGAGAAGGATGCTCCAGATCAATGTGAGAAAGAGGGAGTACACTACGTCGGGATCATTTGTTGAAGCAGGATTGCTGTTACTGATCGCAATGACAGTCTGCACACCAGTTGACAGAACTGCGAGACCACAAAGCACAAGTTGGACTTTGCGCATGCGTCCCCCGATAGACCAGTGAGGTTTGAATGAAGCATAGCAAACGGCGACAACATGGTAGCTGAAAGACACGATTATGGCAAGACCTCGTATCGCGTTAAGCTTGTCGGACAAATGAGACATGATAAAACACAAATCAAACGAAGTAGGTCGCACTCGATGTGTTTGATGGAGAGAATCCGAGAATTTAAGGAAGAGATGCGGCTCATATAGGGCTGAATACTGGCTTTGTTGTTGCCTGGAGCGCAAGGCTCAAATCCACACATCGCAAGGGAGGCCTGAAGTTGGGGTCATATGAAAAGGCATACAGCTGAAACCGGTGAATGTGTACTGCTTCTGGCTCGAGGATGACTTGGTGACTCAAAGATCAAAAGTACTCGGTGGATGTCGTGTCTTATAGCCTGGTTTATGAAGCGAGAATTATTTGGACTGGCTGTTGTTTGTTCCTGCCCCGGAGTCTCTCCGAAAACAAGGGGATCATCGATCCATAATAAGGCAAGCGCAGGTACGGAACTTTGGTTCGGTCGCAATCCTTCGAGGCTGAGACAGTGCATATATGTCCCCTCGAAGGTGAAATTGGGCTAGACCTGAGACAATGGCACAGTCGGCAAAGTAATAGGTGACCGATACGAGGCACCCCTGTCTGTAAAGATTTCAAGCTGAATATCGGATATCCGCCATTTTACAGCTGGCAAGTCGATTCGATCGCGATGATGGTGCATGGTAAAAATGTGCTAAAACCACGCGAGTGCGTTTTACCTGAATGGATATGAAGCTGACGGTCGACAAACGTCCCAATTCGCTCCACAGGCATTGTCACAGATCATTGCAAATCGTTTGAAGGGCAGTGTTGCACAACGTCTCTGGAACAAGACCACGGCATGACATCCATCATGAGGAGTCAATACAACAGATCCTAGCCAGAGTCTTCAGCCACGGCCCAAATTGAGGGCTCGTACCAAAGGCATTTGAGAGCTTGCATGGGTGGCACTGCCAAAAAAGGGTCCGACGGCTGCACGACTGACTTCACGGAAAAGGCCTCCGACAACAGCTTCTTGAAGGTCCGATCCTGTCTGTTTAAAGTCGGGGTATGCATTCAGTTCGAGGAGCCAAACGTTTGCATCTGCGTCGACCAGAAAATCAACACCAAAAACTTCAAAGGCATTAGGCAATGCCTGGAAATGTACCATCTGCTCCCGGGCAGCCGCCTCGAAGACTTCACCAGTAACGTCGCAAATCTGCTGGAATACCCTTTCTTTCCAATCAGATCGCATGTTAGGTGATTCGAGGTGCCAGAAGCGGTGGACAGAGGAGCTCTTGGTCTCTTCGTCCTGGAAACAGGTATTTGTCAAGTGTTGTGCGAGGTCCAGAATGTCTTCATCTGCGCTGTGGCCTGGAGATTGATATGGCTTGGCTGCGAATAAGGCCAACATTTCTCTATACACAAAGACCTTGAGCGCGTCAACTGCCAATACGTATGCACGGATATGAAATTTCCGATTGCCGTACGCTTCCAGCAGCAGAGGTGGGTCGATGTAGGGTTGAGCTATAAAGTGTCTGAGTTGAGATGTCATGGCGTGATCCTGGTTCGAGACATCTCGTTGGTCCTCAGTGATATCTTCGGCCTGATGGTCAACAGTTTCAGCTTCCTCGTCGAGCTCAGAGTCGGATTCCTCCCAATCTTCGAAAATGGCCTGGAGTTCTTCGAAGCTGGAAAATAGTCTGATGCCATTCCCACCATCGCTCATACCAGGCTTCAAAATCCACCAGTCTTTCGATTCTGTGGATGTTGTCCGCTCATTTTCAGCCATGCTCTCATTCAGGTCCCAGGCATCCACCAAAGCTTCGTCTAGAAACTCTGCATAATCTAGTTCGAAATGGACACAGGGACGGAAATGTTTGGCCAGGACACTATCCGGATTCTTGACGAGCCAGGTGGACACGGTGTTTGAAAGGTAGTGTTTGCGAATGAGGGCCTTCCTGATCACGTACGCACAAACCTGTGAGCTCCTTGCGTGTTGCATCGCATGCTCAAAGTCCAAAGACTCGTATGCGGTGACTTGTAACACGGGCATCGTGGCACTCTGCAATTCGCCCATTGAGGAAATCTGCTGTATCGAGAGGCCCTCCAGGGAGCGAAGACCTTCAAGGATCAACGGTTGCACGTACGGATCCGGGTAGTCAACCACTGCATAAATAGTCTTGGGGGATGGTTCTTGTGTCAAATTCGATGATTTATTATGATCCCTTTTGAATCATGTTCAGTCAGAAACTCCCTTCCTCTCATGCCCAGTAGATAGATAGGCACTCGACCTGGCTGGACCGGCGCAAAACTCACTCACAGCTTAATTTCCCCTGTGTAGTGAGGCAAGTGCCAGAAGTTGGCCACCAGCGGCGTGACGGTTATGTTCCCCTGCAACACCTCCCATCCGTCTCCCTTTTGGGCGTCGGACACGGCTTTCCGCACGTCCTGGAAATTGGGCGCCCATTTGAACCTGCGGTGCAATCTTCGGGGGGGCAGCGCTTCCGCGTGGCCCTCTCCCCCCTCCCGGATGAATTGTTCGTCGGCGTTGGGGTCGTGGTCGTCCTCCTCCGGGGGCAACTCCTCAAAGGAGCTGCCCGTGAGCCACCGGTTCTGCAGCATCTCGGTGTACACGATCTTGTTCCGTCCGACGTCCTCCCGGAGGGGGACGTTGATGCTGTAGAGGTGCACGTCGTCGGGCCACTCGCCGACCAGCTTCTCCATCAATCGCGTGCTCAGTTCCGACGCCGCGCGGATGACGTCCGGGTCGTGCTCCCTCGAGTCAAAGGCGTAGGACAGGGCGACGCTCCTCGCCCCGCTCATGGCGCCCTCCATCGCCCCGCCTATCGTCCCGCTGGACAGGGCGAAGACGGCGGTGGTGTTGCGGCCGTAGTTGGGCCCGCTGACCACGAGGTCGACGGGACCTCGCTCCTTGAAGAAGTGGTGGAGGCCGATCTGCACGCAGCTCGCCGGGGTGCCGTCCATCAGGACCCACTCCTCGCCCCCGTCGTCGAACGGCCGATCGGAAGTGACGCCGTCGTCCTCGTGGAGAGTTCCCGGGCGGAAATACGTCGGGGTCAAGGTCTGGCCGACGATGTGCGCCTTGCCGATCCACGACCTCTGCACATGGGGCAGGACCACCGATACGGTGTGGCCGGCCTTTTGGAGGGTGTCGATCAGTGAATGGACGTATGGTGACGACTGATTCGACGGAGGGCCATCGTCGTTGACAACCTGATCAAATCGTCAGTAGACGTTCTCAAGAGTCGTCATCACGTGCATGGCTCACGAGTATATGCATGTCTAACGGACCGACTATGAAACAAAGACAAGGAAAATCTAGGAGCAAGGTCTACGCCTCTTGTGCAATTTCTAGGGACAGATTGATCGAGAGGAATCGAACCCGTGAACTTTGGTCGAAGCAAATGATTCTTTTCCTCGGCCCCTAAGAAAGACTTGGCATGGAGTCATGGTGGTTTATGTAAGCATCAATCACGTGCGGCCTGTGCCTCCCAATATTGCTTCCAATCCTCCGTAACATGGACCAGTGTTGTGAATCAAGTCAATGATAATGCTGCTGGTTGTTTGGATTGTTTACAGGATGGTGCCCGCGGACTCCTTTGTCATTTCCCGCAATTGACGTCCGCGGCCCTGCACGGAGGTAATGGTTTCTCTGAGATGGGATGGTTCTCAAATGGAAATATACTTGGGTCTGCTCTTCAGTATAGAAAAGGAGGTTTCGGATACTCATTTTTGTCTCACGAAAAGAACTATAGATTATAGCTCGAGTTCAGAGACTCTGTTCAGTTTGGATGGGGGTTACCACCCATTAAAGTCATTTAGACAAGTGGGCTCAAGAGAAATACTTATCTATTCCATCATCGATGTCAGACCCCATCAATCTCACAGTCTGTCTCAAAGAGGAGTTACCAATACCTCCAGACATCTGACTCGATCGACACGGTATTGCCTGTACTCGTAGGATAGGGGAGTACTCGATTGTGCCAGTATCCATATGGCTTATCGGGTGGGCTTATCGCTCGCTTACATCATTTGGGTTCTGTCGCCTTTGACATGTGAAAATTCAAGGCAAAAAGAATTAATCGACTGTCTGGTGGTCAGCAGACTTTGAAATACGATTGATCTGTTATCTGTAAGTTTGATCTATTAGAAAATACGTCAAGGTGCATTCTCAAGCTGAACGGCAACAATCATGCTCGATGCTACTACATACAATAAAGACTTCAAATCCCAGACACAGGCAGCAACCAAACCCAACTTGTCCCTCAACTCAATCCTGTGCTCATGTCTTCGTGTAGGGCACTCATGGCTGCGGAAGGGACCCAGATTGGTCCATCATGGCAGCTCATGAGCAAATAGAAATGATAACAATTGTGCTTCGTTTAATTTGTCTCGCCCGGGTTCGCCTCGTATCGGGGCATATCGAGGCATCCACCACCTTGACTTTCAAATTCTATCAACCAAGAAGGATATTTCCCGTACCACTGCACATCATCAGGCGGCAACGACTCGACCCTCTATTTCGACGTCGACTTGTCCTGGGCGACAACCTCCTTGGCCTCCTCCTTCTTCTGCTGCAAGAAGTTGCTGATCCACTTGAGGACGTCGCTGGTCAGGACGAGACCGGTGGTGACGACCGCCTTGCCACCGGCCACGACTCCCTCACCGCCACACTTCTTGTATTCGTCGCTGTAGGTCTTGAACGCCCAGTCCTTGGTGTTGTTCGCGGTGTCGAGAGGCCAGTGGATGTACGTGACCAACGTATCTTGAATCTCCTTGGTCTCGGACTTGACAAGGGGGACGCGCTCGTCGAACTTGCTCAAGAACTTGTCACCCAACTCGTCCGCCTTGGCCACGTACGGCTTCGCATAGGACGCGGGGGTTTGAAAGTATGGCAGGGTAGGCTTGACGAATTTCGTGTAGCCGGCGTTGGTGAGGTCGATGGACTTGGCTCCGTAAGGGTTCTCCTTGATCGTCTTGATCGAGTCGGACACTAGAGGATAGGATTGGAGGTGCTGTAGGAAGAGCGCAAGACAAGAGGGTCAGCGGTCACTCGCACACCCCCACACTCATGATGCGCTTCAACGGGGGAGATGGTCGAGATAGACTTACAGAGAGGATGGCAGAGTGAGGAAGGTCACCGTTCACGGTAGCTTCACCCATTGTGTCGGTTTGTTTAGTGCGATGTCAAACAGAGGTGTCAAAAGGTGTGCTGCTGGAAAATGTGTGGTAGGTAGGTAAGTAAGGTAGTCTGGCCTAATTGTTCCTAGGAGAGAGGGAAAGAAACATGAGAGAGCAGCGGGAAGGAGCTTTGCTGAGACATTTTTTGTTGAGAGATGGATGGTTCCAAGGCATGGATCAGGGTCAAGGCTCAGGTAGGTAGGTAGGTACGTAGGTACGTAGGGGCGAAGGCTGGTGGTGGTCGGTCCGTTGGAGGGCAGAAGGCAAATGCACGATGCGCAGATGCAGGACGCAAGACGTAACAATGAAAAGAAAAGCATGTGAAAATTGCACATTGTTACGGATACACGGTTCTGCTTACATAAAGGTAACTGCCCTCCGGTACAGGTTCGTACTCGTTTTCGCTTTCGTAATTACAGCAATCAATATCTCGAACGATTTTTGAAGTTGATATCTAAAGAATCAAACAATTGTCAATGAGGTTTTCTCATTCTCAATTCCTGGTGTTTGTACAGTAGATAGATGATGGCTGCCTTCTACTAGTCTGTAGAATACAGATTACTTTTGACTGGATGACAGACGAGTGTGAGTGGTGACGGCAACAACATCGAGTACTTTCCGCTACCAACCAAGTTTGACCTTGACCTTATCAGCAACTATGACCATCTGCCTAATTTCTAACAAACTCGTCTTTCTTTCCTCGTACATATCCGTACAGCAAACAACGAACGAAGACATGACCTTGGTCAAAGCCACGAGACAGTTACTCGTATCGTATTGTACTTGTACTTGTAGGTAGACAAGGGGGTCCCTGCATCTCTCCAGAACCTCCTAGTGTCCCTTTTAACCTTTGAGTTTTTGATCCTCTTTGTTTTTGGAAACCAATTTTGCCTTTTATTTCCTAACCCGTCTTTTTCACATGTCAACAACAATATACCACAGTATGTACTGTTCTCTCTTGTCTGTCATCTCAACTTCAATGCTTCGGTTCCGTCCTATCCTTTTTGCCGCTGTCTTCCTTCATCGTCAGCCATGGCACACGCTTCGTATTTCCGGAACCTGCCAATAATGCATGATTTTGGATCTCTAGCAATACCAAACTATGTACGGATAGCAGCTCTCAGAACGTTAACACACCAGCTTTCTTTCGGGATAGAGAAAGGCAAAAACGGCTTCTTTCGTCTCTGTCTTGTGCTATTGTATCTACGGACTAAGCCATGCCTTGCCGCCCACTAGACAATCCGATATTGTAATAAACCTCTTTCCTGAAACTGAAAGGAAGTCATATTTCGTTCCGAGCCTAGGCACATCAACCCGATGCGATACTTCGTAACCCCCGTGTCCCGTCTTCCCCGAACATCGTAACGATCACTTTCTTCACGCCACCCTGAAGAAATCACCCGAGATCGTTTTTCCATGTGCCAGAAATGAGACAAGAACAAAACTGCCGGCATTGACATTTTTTGTGATATGCTAACGGGTGTCATCAGTGTCAGGCACCTTCTTTTTTCTCTCCTTTTTCTCAAGGAAACAATCATCTCGCACATCAGATGTGACGGACAGGCAAATGCCTGCAACAAGATGTAACAGATAAGGCCCCCCCGGCAAGCATGTGAAATTGTAGAAGTCGGCCCCAGGATCGCGCCATGTATGCCTGATCAACAACCCTCGTAAGGTGTCAGTCAAACATGTGTTATTATTATTGATTGACAACCTTTGACCTTCTCCGTATCGAGTGCATACAGTACCGGAGAGAGAACCTTATCATTGACACTCAAACTGACATGTGACAATTGAGATGAGTCGCCATTTTTACACATTTACTCGTACATAGCAAGGTGAGTGGTGGCTCTCTACATTCCTCCTACATTATTTGATAACACGTGCAGCTCATGAATACCTAGAAACACATGTTTATCCCATGCATTGTTGTTGGGACACCATCATGCTACTTATTACCGCGACTCCTCAAAGCCCACTCATCGGACGATCATCAATCTGTGGCGATCCAGGTCAAAGCCAAACTCCACTCGAGCCTCCATTGCACATGTCAGTCGATCGCAGCACCACGGATATTGAGACTATTGCATGAGGCGATAACACAAACACAGGAGAAGCTGACGAGGAAAGGTTGTAATTAATCTAGGTAGCCATGCTTGCTGCCAACTTGTGGTAATTATGTTGTCATGTTGTCGTGCCATTTGGCTCTCGCTCGTCAGTCCACTTTGATAAAGGGACAATCTCCTGTACCTCGCAACGCCCCAACGCCACGTTTGTGTGACTTGTCCAGCATCCAGCACCCAAAACCACCAGGATCCAGCCCATTTTCAATCTCCTTTGGCAATCCGCGCCTGTTGTGTGACTCTCAACATGCACATCCGTATCGACAACCCTGCGCCATTGAATCGCAACTCTTGGTCGATCGAGGTAGGTAATTTTCCAACCACCCCAACACCACCTCCTCACCACGCAAGTAACCCATCCGTCACTCCTGCTGAATCTTGTCGAACCCAATCGGCACAGTCCAACCGTGATTACGGCAGGCGCGGATGTAGGCTTGAATGGCCTCTCCGATGGCGTAAGTGTTGTGTTGACCCTTGCGCAATGTCGCCAGTCTGGCAGGTCGTTCTTCATCGCAAATAGACATACGCACCTGAAGCAGAAGGCTCTCAATGTTCTGGGCTACCGTCCATCCATTATTGGTCAAGACTTCCATGCACATCGCTCCTCCATCAGTGACGTTGCCACCTCCGCCCTGCGCGAATGAGAGAAGTCGAGGCTTGACCACGCGGATGAAAGGCGGACTAAATGGGAATTGGTTCGAGAATCGCATCTCTAGAACAATGGACGTGAGGCCGCTTGCTTTCATATCCTTGGCCAGAGGTAAGGTGGATGGGAAGCTGTGCAGTTCCACAAGCCATTGATACATGTTGCTCACCATATTCCGATCAATATACCAACCCAAAGTTGCCAGTGGCGTTTTGTCTTGCACCGACAGCGCTTCCTGAAGGCACCGCACCAGTGCCTTGATAGAGCTACTGGTAGCGTCTTGAGGCAAGCCCAAGAGCTTGATGTCCGACACATCGAGCGTTCCAGGTTTGAAATCGGTTCCAGCGAGCATGTCCACCGCTTGTGCCAACGTCACGTCCGCTGTCTCTGACGATTTTGTTTCATGTTTGCCATCAATGTCTTGAGCCAAGAAGGCCAGGTCCAGCGCGTCAGAGATGACACTCTCGGCATCATCCTCTTGACGTTCAGCAGTCGCTTGATCAGTATTCACAACGCTTTTGCTCCGCTTGCCTGATTCAGTTCTTGCCACTTGCACGGCGTCGTAACTTCTGCGTGATTTCGATATGGCTGCCAACGGAATAGTGATGGGTAGGCCTTTGACACCGAAAGCCTGGTAGGTAGGATCTTGCTCATAAACTTCCTTGCAATCGACTGTCTTGACTTTAATCGCGCCACCCGCCGAAGTCGCAGGTGGGCCTGATGCTTCCACGAACAGATATCGAGTCTGAATCCAGTCGAGCTTGGAAATCACGTAATGTGGAGAGCTTGATACGAACATGCGAGGATCGTTGACAACTTCGTTCAACGACAATGCATTCGAGATCTTGAGCATCGAGGGTTTCCATTCGTGATGAGATGTTCCCACTGAACGCAAAGCAGTTTGGCTGTAACCAAGGCTGATCTCTGCCCGTGGGGACAAATAGACTCCATTCCCATAAGATCGACCGTGGGCTACTTCATCAGAACGAAGTCCCTGCCGGACAATGGAGTGCCAATTTGCCAAGCGGCTTCCGTGCCATGCGAAGAGTGTGGGATATTGGGACCCTGCTGGTCGTGATCGGCTTTGGACGGCGTCGTTGAATCGCTGCTCTTTGTCAGGGGCACCTTGAGCAAATCGAAATTGGATGTACCCTTCCATGCCTCCCACGAGATCTTCTGTGCCTGCGCTGCCAATATCGCATTTATCATTTTGTGATCCTCCAACACGGAGAATACAAGATCGGTTCGAAGCCACCACCCAACGTAGCAGAGTCAGTGAGCTTTTCGAGATTCTCTGCCACGACTCGAGGCTAGCATCACGGTAAGATTTCAGGCGTGTAAACATCTCTCCTACCCTAGGGAGAGTGCTCAGTAACGTAACAATTGCTTGCTGCTGTTGGGTTTGAGTCAAATCATCGAGACTCCTGTCGTAGATATAGCAATCGACCTTCACGCTCTTTCCTGATCCACCTTGCGATGCTCTATCTGCCTCATTTGGGTCCACAAATACTGCCTGCTCGAGGTCGACTGAATGAGGCATAATTTCTCTCACCCGATGATGTGCAAGGGTGCCTCTGCCTTGGGTTATTGTGACTATCCAGTCTCCTGGTTTCAGAGTTTGAGAAAGCACAATGTCTTGGTCCACATTGTCGAGTCGTTGCTCCGTGACGTGCCACGTACAGCCAAAAGGTTTCTCGGATCTAGCCGGAGGACTGCCGTTCTTATCTGATTGCGGAAGTGCTGGCTGGGTGGTTGCTGTAGCTGGTGGCGGAGCATGTGCAGGGTCATCAGGTAGTAGTGGTACCATGAGATTCAACCCAAGAGGTAATTCTTTGACTCGACCGGCACTTGCTGCAATATAGCAGAAACTGACGAGCAGGTCCACAACGTAGGGTTGAGAACGAATCTCCCATTCCAAACTTGGACCAAATCCAAGGTTCATGTACTGATATAGACACAAAGGCTTCGAGCAGACATATGGTTTCAACGCTTCAAAGGAGTTGTCCACACGCGAGTGACATACCAAGCAAAATTCGGTGCATCTGACAAAATGTCTGAGCACGAATTGCATGGCGATTAACGGCAGAGAGGCTTTCTCGAGGGGCACCTCGGCCATATGATCGGCCATGACAATTGTCGGAAGTTGCGTGCCATTCAAAGCGTTGTCATCACATTGATAGTCTTTCAAACTCTCAATTGAGGTCTCGTTGGTACACACAGCTCTCGCTTCCACCATCTTTTCAGCACCTAGCCAGCTGAGATTGTAAAGATGTCGTGCCTTGACGATGTTGAAAAATCTCTCCTTCAGGAGCTGAATGAGTGGCTTGCCAATAAAGAGGGGCTCCCAGGGTTTGCATGAATCCGCCGGTCGGTTTTCCTTGGAGGTCATGCTGCCAGAGAATAATGCATGGGCATCTTCCAACGTTGGCTTGTAGTTCTCACAGAGACCGACCTGCATGTCCACTCTTCCAACAAAGTCGTCTAGGTCTGCGATATGGCGGGCTTCGTAGTAACCTGCGGCGTACTGAATGAGGAGAATAAGGTATTGTCTTCGCCGCAGACCCCATGCTTGCATTGCCTCATCCGACAGACCCAGCTTTGAAACGCGAATGGATGCGCTTATTATCTCTAAACTAGCCAGATCCCCGAAAATGCCCACACGAAAGCCTGAGTCTTTGAGTGCTTTGAGGTCAGTTTGTATCTTTCCCATGTAAACTTTTGAAGTTCTTGATGATCTCCTCAAAGCAGATGAACCGTGATTTGGAGCTGCGCTTTTGAGCTGTTGTAAATCTGCAAGTCCAAAGGTGTCATCGTCGGAATCGTAGTCAAACTCGAAATCGTCGTCACACGCGTCTTCGACCGAGGTTTCAAGGCTGTTTGCCAGCTCACCCTCTTCAAGGGCAAGTGTCAATCGTTGACTAACTTCTAGAAGGATCTGAGAGAGAGATTTGCCTTGCGTCTCGGCTCCAACACTCTGTAATGTTTGGGGTATGACTGGATCAGTGAGGTCATCATCGGTGAAAAGCATGAACGAGTTGTCGTGAGGATAGTCATCAAGGTTAGTGGCGCAGGCTTGGATGCTCACTCTCGAGATCGGATATGACCCTGGGCAGCAGTAGATGAAACTCACAACACCTTCATCCGGTGTATGCACTCCCTCGATATGCCCTATCGAAGGAACACTGGCTGCGGCCAGTTCCTGGAGGAACTTCCGCCGACCCATTGCAATCTTTTGAATCTTCCTGAATCAAATCTGGCGTGATGGGTGACGTTATTTTGAACGAGAGATGAGATTTCGGCGCAAGGAAAAGGCAGGGCGCGGCTGTATCAGCACGGAAAAGGGATTGTCGTGGAGAAATCACGAATGCGAAGTTGAAACTGGTGCTTGAAGGTGTAGAGGGGCTTTGGATGGAAAGGAAGTTGAAGACGAGTGGGATAGGAAAGAACTGGAAATATACGATAGGGAAGACTCGAGGGAATGGCAGCGAAAGTGAATGACTGCGAGATACCTCCAAGGGAACGAAGAGTAAAAGGGCTTTCAAAGTCCAAGGATCTGAATGAACGGTGAATAAAGGCGAAAGAGGGTTTTTTTTAGATCTCACAATGCAATTCTGATGCTGCTGCTAGTAATCGCAGGGATTGCACTCTTCCTACTTAGTACCTGCAAAAAGGTACGAGGACAAGGATACGCTTGTCGCAACAACGCGGAATGAACGAGGAACATTGCTCCATACGCTCATCTGTCACTGTTACTGTTTAAGGTAGAGAAGACGCCAGTGGTCTCAAAAACACAGCCTTAACAAAGATCGTTGAGTTGATTGTCTCCAATGAGGAATAGTAAAATCAGAATCCAGATTAATTAATTCACTAAGAATACCTGAAATACCCATCAATCGGATAACATTCCTCAACAGGTCGTTACTGCCTGCTGTCAGTGAAAATACTCCGTATTAAGTGGTCATCGCCTAATTGAAGAGTTTATTATGGGCACTCGCCCCTAATCTTTTTGGCTCTCTGCCATTCCGAACAACCTCTATTGGCAACCTGCTCTATTAGCCTTGGCAGCCCTAACTGAATCCCCTTGTCAGCAATGAGGCCATGCAGACCATCGATACTTTGGCCATTGAAGAGGGATAGATGCTTCAAATGCGAGCCCATCCTTTTCTACACGCAGGACTCAGTGGAATTTCCGCAGAGGGGAGCTCCTGAGTCGAGCTGAGAGTGGTTCACGAGGCACAACGATCGCAACATGCTCCCTGCGCGGGTCACACCTCCAGCAATCTGCTTTCTTCTTGTCCTGCCCAGCCACTTAGCCCGGATCCATCATGCCCTAACTCAAGTCCTGTTTCTCCGCATAGGACTTTCATAGCCATTCTCCATTGTGCTGGACAACTCAGTGAGTGATCTGTCAAGGTGGTAGAATATTCCGGGGGATAGTCGGAAAGGTAGGCGTAGGAAAAGGCTCACTCTGGGAGGAGCGGATATAATATATACCTGAGCGCAGGAGTTTTCTTTTTCAAGCCGGTTGGGTGAGCATACCCGCCCAGAGAAGAGTGTGGCCATCGACCACGAACTGGGCCGGAACAGGATTGGATGCCTTACAAGACCGTCAGAAACCCCCGAGTATTCACATGCTGCTTCCAACACTTACCATTGAAAGCAAGGTGGCTTGGCCGATATTCATATGTCTCCCGATCCATGCAAGGCATTTCGACATGTGTGCCTGTACGGGCGCTGGCACCACCGACACCTTTGTGGCCACATACAGTGGGTGCATAAGTAATAAGCCGCCAAACGGTCGCCCAGGCTCTTGGAATTCTCGAGGGCCCGATATAACACTTTTTGGATCCCTCAATAAGAGATATGGAATGGATGAAAGCATTTTTCCTGTCAGTTTCTGAGCTTCGGCATGCTCTTCTTTGTGTGTATCTCCGTCGTGCAGCAACAACGAACATCGAACAATAAACTCGAGTGCGATCAGACGAGCTTTGTAACACGTATTCCACACAGCAGCCACGTAGGCTATGAAAGTCAGTTTCCCTCCCTGAGTAACTGGGTGTCGGAGGATCTGCTTACGATCAAAATAGCCGTCAACCGGTCCAGGCCAAAATATAGAATCATCCGATACATCATCGCAGCAGCTCCAAAAGCCGATTGATGTTGGCTTCCATTCTCTCAGTTGGCTGTCCTGCCATCTCGAGAGATCTGCATTTATGTCAAGTGCAGCGGCTTTAAGAAATTGGATGTCATCGCAGTGGGTCAAAGTGCACGTAACGAGGGCCTCGATTCTCGATATAAGTGGCCGCATTTTGACAAAGATGGAATCGAGACTTTGAACAAAAGGACTCAATGCTGGGGCACCGAGGATACCCTGGAGGGCTTCAGGTTGCTACGGCTTGATGAGCAAGTAAGCATCCACGGAAAGGACTTACCTACCTTTGTAGGAACGCCTATCAATTGTGGATCCGCAACTTGAAATACTTTCACTCCGTTGACCAAATCCAGTCGAGATTCTCCAGTACTCAAAATTGCCGATACTCCTCTGATATGGGCTCCATGTTTACCATGATCAGATTCTGTGGCGGAGATCATCTGTAGAGCAGACACGGTCAGCGGTATGAGCCGTCCCGGATATCTTTCGAGATCTCACAAGATCGTCAGGGCCACAACATACCTCGTACAAGCCAAGAAGCACAGCAGTCATAAATGATTCAATCGTTGATGACGTTGAGGGATTTGAAATAGTTCTCTGGAAGGAATGTAGGAGCCGAGAATAGAGTAATCGCGTCCTTTCCAGAAGAGATGGACTGTTCGACTTTTTGCCCAAGTTTGCTAGTGCCACAATCTTAGCAGCCTGTGAAACTTCAGACTGGGGCCCCGCATGAAATAGCAGAGTCTGCAGCCCATCGAGGTATCCTCTGGATAGAGATCGATCGGCCGAAGAAACGCAGTAGTCTACGAAGAAGGTCTGAAGTGCATGCTTGTCAATCTGCTCTTCGTCGTATTGTGAGTCTGGTGAGATGGCGTCCGAGGCCTCACTAGGATTCTTTGTACTGTCGGAACTATTGTACTGCTCCTCGGAGGTTGCAACAGAACCCGCCTGATATTGGTAAGAGCCCTCGTATGGCCGAAAGATGAGGTCTGCATCATCCTTGTATCCCGAACAGTGAAGTCCCGCTTGTTTGCATCGTTCACACACCTGTATGAGACTGTTAACAACACAAGAGACATCGAAGAGTATGAAATAAATAATACGCCCAAATTCCGGCGCTGCGGTTGGCCTCGAACCAGGAGCTTCAAGGGAGCGAAGAGCCACCTACGCCGCCACGATCCTACGATCTTCCAATTTTCCGCACAGAGCACGAAAACGAGGAAGAGAGAGGAGATCTGATGAACTTACTGGCCGAGCCTCGTCACACTACCAGATCCAAAAACTTTAGCATGAACTCCCCTCACAGCACGAGTCAGGCAACCAACCTTTTTGCGTCGTCGCTTGCAGGTTTCACAACCTCGCGAAACCCCATTATTGACCATATCTCCGCCGAATCAGGTCAGAGGGGATCGTCCTACCGAATCTGGAGAGTGGAGTATTGAAAATGCTGGAAAGCGTGGTGTGAAGGTCAGGAATCAAAAGGTCCAGACGATCGCGCACAGCTATGCGTGGCAATGCAGGACCGCGGGGCTGTAGGGCGTCGGATCAGGAGAACAGTGAGCTTAGGCAACGAACGTACACCTTGCAAGATGCAAATACCACGGCCATTCTAGGCTAGCTTACCGCACTGTTGAGACTATCGTGCAATATTGCATGGCTGATAAATGTTTGATGATAAAAACCCGTCTTCGCCGCCCCAGATACCTGGATCAACCGCCAGGCCTGTTTAGGGAAGGCTGTCATTTTATTTCGTTTTAGGTTAGCTTAGCGCGTTGAAGCACTAAATACTCTTTAGGTTAGCTTACCGCCGCTGGGAAGTACTAGACAACTTTTGATTAGCTTTGCGCGCGAGCATGAGATATGATTGGCTCTATTTTGAGGAATGAATACGTCTTGAATATGGAGATACGAACACTCCGTACTTGGGCTTCAATTTTTGATACCTCCTTTCGCCTTTCGCCTTTCGCCTTCAACATGCAATGATTTCGGCTTCGGGCCTATCGTCGCTTTTAAACTCCTTTCTCCGAACCATATGACTATGGAATCATTGTCATGGATCCCGACGGATTTGATCAACACTGTAGTATTGGTTCCAAAGGGGGGCGAATTGAAAGGAAGGCAACCGTATCTGCCATGGCTATAAATACATTCAGCCTCGCCTTCATGACCATTTTCTCTTTTTACCGAACAGACCATCGATCACCATTTTACACTTGTCCAGCAGAACTCACTGAATCTTCTTGGCTTTGGTGACTCTTCGTACCAACATATCTTCACTGCCACAAAAATGGCCAACCACATTCAGAACATCGCCATAGTCGGAGCAGGTGGTAGTCTTGGAAGCGAGATACTGGCAGCAATTTTGGCCGAGGCACCCTCTATCGGTTTCAAGGTCAAAATCATCACCCGACCAGGCTCAAGCATCCTCACATCCACCCACGCAAACAACCCACGCGTCAGTTTCGCGGTCGGCAACTATGGCGACCACTCCTTCCTTTTGGAGGCACTTGCCGGCCAGGAGGCACTCGTTATCGCCCTGGGGTTCGCGGTGTGTCATCAGTACCAACCTCTGCTCATCAACGCCGCCGCGGAAGCCAAGGTGCAATACGTCTTGCCGACGGAATTTGGCAGTGACACCACCAACCCCAAGATCATCGAGCATCACCCTTCGGCCGACAAAAAGGCTGCCGCCAGAAAATTGGTGGAGGATCTCGGTGTCAGCAGCTGGATCGCCATAATGTGCAGTTCGTGGTACGACTGGAACACCAAAGGCGGATACTTTGGCATCAACGTCAAAGCGAAAAAGGCCGTCCTTTTCGACGACGGCGAGCAAAAGACCAATCTGAGCACGCTTCCTTTTGCGGCACTCGCCACGGCGAAGGTCCTCAGTCTGCCAAAGACGGCCCCCGAGGGAAATGGACCGTCCTTGGAGTCGTACAGAAACAGGCCCGTCTTTGTCAGTTGCTTCCGTGTCAACCAAAAGGACATGCTGGCGTCGATTCAAAAGGTCGTCGGAGCGGATGGGTGGGAAATCAGCTACAAGCCAACCCAGACTCACTACCTCGAGGGTAAAGAGCGGCTCGGAAAGGGTGACTTCATGGGGGTCATGAATTTACTCGGTGCCAGCCAATTCATGGAGGGTGTAGGCACTTCGTTCAGTGGTCCCCAGGCAAACGAAGCCCTAGGTTTGCCTGTGGTAGATTTTGATGCTACAAACAAGCAAATTGTTGAGGAGATCATGGCTGGTGATAAATGATTGAGACGAGATGTATGTAAGGAGTTCAATCATAAGTCTAGAAGCCCCAAGTACCACGATTATACCTAAATTCTCCTCAACAAAAACCACCTTGATCGGACCTATCACGTCAAATTGTACCCTTTTCTCGAGTGACTTAGGGGCTAGGCGTATCCTTGGAAATTTAGCTGCTTGATGGACTGACCGGGAGTCTTCTACCGTTTTCTGTGATTAATAAAAGTATTATAAGTCAATCTTCCAGGATACAAAAGATCATACTCAACGGGTCAGGATAAGTGTAAAAGAATCCAGGGGCTGTCTTGCCTTGGAGCCTCGAGACTGCTTTTTTCGTTCACTGCTGTCTTGGTATGCGAGGTGGTGGAGACACAATGATGAAATTGAGAGGGTCTTGCTGTCTCATCCGTCTCCATTCTATCTTTCACTACCTAGGTGTTTCATGCCTCAAGTTGAATATACTCTTCTGTCAGACCCATGAACCCATGAAACCTGCGCGTAGGGTCGTACTTGCGCCGGATGGCCGCGAGACGCTTGAAGTTCTCTGGCGCCATGAACCTCGCGGGCCTCCGCAGGAGGTTTTCATCCGACAATTGCGAGCCCACTCCGATATCTGCCACGGAGGCAATGCCCTCGGTGATGATTTTGGCCCATTTCTCGTGCTCCGCCGTATCCCTGTAGAACGCGAAATAGGTGATGTACACTTTTCCTTCCAGAGAGAAAGCCATGTCGGGTAACTTGTGGTCTTTGCGGTTCCAGTAAAGCAAATATAGGTGAGAAGGTGCAGGACCCAAGGCTGCGATCATCTCATGCAATTGCGGCAGTATGGTACGAACTGGTGCGTCCATCCACGTGTTGTCGGCCACAATTTCGGGGTGGCCAACTTCGAGGATACCGGCTACCGTGTCCAATAGGACAGCGAGATCCACGTCACGAAAGAGATCTGCCTTCAACGCTTTCGACAAGATTGGCAGGCGATGTACAGTATCCAATGCTGAACGCGCCTCGGCGCGGGTCGTTGCCAGAGTGTCCGCGCGCACAAGTGCACTCAGCCCGGGAAACCCTTGTTGGTCATGGCCGATAAACATGGACACTTCGAGATGGCGAGGGAAGGAGTCTTGGGCGTCGTCGAGAGACGATATCAATTCGTCCAAGTGATCTATCGGAAGCCAGAAGCAGCTGTTCATGATGGCTCTTGGTAGCGGGTGACACCGAAGATGGAATCGGGTGACGACGCCGAAGAATCCGTGTCCGGCGCCTCGTGCTGCCCAGTACAAGTCGGAGTGCTCTTTTTCATCGGCGTGGACCAACGTCCCATCTGGGAGGACCACGTCAATGGCAAGTACATTCTCACAGCCCATACCGTAGAGTCGAGAGTTCCAGCCAAACCCGCCCTGAAGAAGATAGCCTCCGAGGCCGACAGTAGGACAATGGCCGCCTGGGAACATGTAGCCGTGGTCCTTGAGCTTTTCATTCAAGCTGCCGCCAAAAGTCCCAGGGCCAGCAGTGGCGGTTCCAGTATCAGGATCAATAGTGATTTGGTTCAGTCGCGACACATCAATCAGCATGCCTCCATCCCTCAGAAAATTGGCAGTCCAGGAATGGCCACCTGAACGAATGCCGATCTTCATGCGCTTTTGCCAGGCATGCTTGACCGCAGAAATGACATCTCCCTCGGTCATCGGCTGCACAATGACGTCCGGGTAGCGTTCAGGCTTGTGTCCATTCCACACTACTCCATTCCTGACGGCTTCGTACTCGGGGGCCCCCTTTACGAAGGTTGCGCAGCTCAACTCCATGACTCTCAAGTTGGTAGGCAGCTGATCGGGGTCACCGATATTGGGTTGAAAGACAGGCAGCAGCAACAAATAGCGATACAACTCGGGAATTGTGTAAATCTCTTCTGGTCTTTGTCAACGAGTTTGCTTCGGATGACTAGGTCTTTTGCAGAGAGAGCATGTTGATTGACAAGCATGATGTTATATAGTGTGTGTGATTCTGGCCTCGGGGTTAGACTTGGATTTGCAAGCGCTTCGACCGAGAAATAAAAACGCAATGTAGCAAGTATGAATGGGCAATGATGTTGAGCTTCTCAACTGGTCAATACATCGTGACTTACGTTTTAGGTTAGCTTACCGCGCTGTGGGGTGCTTTGTTATACTAAGTTTTAATACGAATGGCCTACGGTCATTTCAAACGAGTAGGGCAAAACACACGTAACGGATATACGTGAGTGCTGCCGTCAATGTCTTCTCTGCCTCGAAAGCGACCCTTGACGTTCGAGCGACCTTGAATCTGACAAATGTGTCTACCATGGACCCAAACGACTCGGAGGCAGTGTTGCACCGACCCCGTTCTCGAAAATATAAGTATCTTGGTGCGTACGAGCGTAGGATCTTGCTGGCTCGAATCCCCCGGGCAGATGCAGTCGTGCTTTGTTTCAACGAGTTTGAATCGTATCGCCAGTTGAGACTATCCTATATACAACAGGAATACTAGCTTTCATCAACATGACAGTGTATCACATAGGTAAGTCTTCCTGGTCAATATTTTGCCTTCTTACCTCATCCATCATTATCAAGGTCTCCGTACCGCTGAGCCATCTATTCTCCGTGGACACCGAGAGTTGTAGCATTGGGCTAGCATCCACTGTCTGGTTGGATACTGACAGTACTCGCGATAGCCCTTTTCAAGTGCAAACCCGATATCGGGCCACAAGAGCTCAGTCGCTTCGCTCAATTCGCCAAAACCATGTTGGGCCAGATTCCAGGAATGTTGGCTGTCGAGTTCGGTGAAGCACTGGAATTCACCAAGCCCTTCACGCATGGATTTGATGTCGGGGCTGTAGTGACATTGAGCAAGCCAGAGGACATTGGAGTGTTTGCAAAGCATCCACTCCACGATGGGTAGGCTACCCTAGACAAGTCCTCCAACATGTTTGATTGTTCACGGCAGCTTCTTCATCCGCGAACTGAATGGAAAGGCTGTTTAAATAGATGCAATCATTGTACTGACCAAATTTCCTAGATTGATGAAGCTGCGGGATGAGTTCTTTGAGGAAGATATGTTACTGCTCGACTTCAAGTTTTAAGCGGAGTTGGAAAATATATTCAACCACAAAGAGCATATGATAGTTAGGCTTCCAACAAACAAATTTCCGGATATCTGACCCTTCTTTCATGTACAGAGTAGAGTTAAATCGATTGTAAATGAGAGGTTCTCCAAGCCGTTTGCTGGGCTTTGAGCGCATTCCCTAGAGCAATCTGTAATGGAAAGCTTCCAAAAGTTTGCTTCAGAGATGCAAAAAGAGGGACGTTAAAAGCGGCGTGGCGTTTGTGATTAGACTGCTGAGGGCCGGGAGTTTTGTCGGAGAAGCCGCCTAAGCCAATTCAATCGAGGGCAACAACTCTTGTCGCATAAGATACGGACACAGGATGGCGTGTTCGTAGTGAGCAAACAATGATATGAGCACTACCTTCACCATCCTATTACCAGGTAATACAGAAAGGTTGAAGCTATTGCTGTTGCTTATTACCTGTACTCTATTGCAGACAGAGCGGGAGCCATCGCGGCGCAGAGAGACAGGATAGAAGGACAATGACATCGACTTGACAATGCTGCTTCATTCACAACGACCTCCAGTCATCTCATAACTTTCCTCGAAAAAATCACCTCTCCTATTCTCCGAGAACATGCCTGCTCGCATAGAGACCGAGACGTCTCAAGCCGATCCAACTGGCACTCTTCTGGCGAAACTCGATCAGCCTACATTTGATGCAGTCGATTTCCTGAATCACAGCCTCCCCGTCCTTAACATCTCGTCCCACTCGCAGGCTCAGAAGACAGCCAAGTCCACCCAGATTCAAAGTGCCTCAGCTGACGCACTGTCGCTACTGTCGTCTATGAATACTGTGAACATTCGCGCCTCCTCCGACTTGACCTCTCTCACGGACGAGATCATTCGCAGTGGGAATCGACTGGCCTACGAGGTGGAAGTCCTTCGTGGGGACGTTAACGGCCTCCATGAGCTCCTAACGGACTCTCTGCGAGAGGACATCAGACAATTTGTTCGGACCACGACGAATACACAGGATCCGGCGGCGGACAGAAACGATCAGACAGAGAAAGAGGAACCAGAGTTTATGTCACAGCTGCGCTTACTGGGCAAGGTCAAAACACGTCTGGAAGCCGTCGTCAGCATTTTTGGCGAAGCCATGAAGTGGCCAGTACCTCCCTCAGAGCTCTCGGTGGCTTCCTCACTGATATCGGTCTCTGCACCCGAATTGGGCATTCAGAGCACGGAGGCCGATGAGAAGGCGTGGGAAGTTCTTAAGGGGATCCGCGCGGATCTTAACGAAATACTCAATGCTGATGGGGGAAGCTATACAAGCCTCGAGGCTGCAGCGCAGAGAGTGGAAGAATTGAGGCAACTGGCCCTGGTATGGAAAGGCACCGGCGAAGAGAAAGTACGAACAAAGTTTGTCGATACATTAGCAAAGTCGGTGGAAGACAGGAGGAAAACACTAGACAGTCGTGGGCTGTCCCGAACTGCACGAACAGATGGCCTACCTCGACCAAATTCAGCCATGGGCAGAAATACCAAGGGGTCGAATGAAGGTGGTGCGGCCGGGTTGTTCAGGAATTTGCAGCGCTTGAAGGATGACTTGTATCTAGAATAATGCTAGTAATTCTGGACAACAAGATTACAACCACTTCTTTTCCGTAAAAGGTAACCCAGCTTTTACTCGGCGCGTTCCCTTGCTGCGAGATTCTTAACACCACGATTTTGCTCAAGAAGGGCTAACCTGTGCAAGTCGCAACGGCAGCCAGGTGATCCATTTTGTTCATGAAATTTTTTTTATCTCGCTTTCAAGCCTCGGAATCTGATCGCCTCGTCTTCGGTGTGCAGAACTAGAGCCTTATGTCGTGAACCCGCCATAAAATGCCATCCGAACCAACCAAATTTCTGCACGCGCTTAAAATCTGAGAGGAGTAAAGAACCATCTGTTCTTTCCGCTGAGGTATCTCTCCTCCAGAGCCTTCTTCACGTTCTTCTTGGCATCTTCTCTCTGAGAAACCTCCTTGAATGTGTCGTTCGAGATGACGCTCTTCAGTCCTTCGAGTTCGAGTGTGTATCGGGTGGGCATGATGTGGTTGTAGTTGATCATCTTAATGAATGGCTTGACCTTTGATCGCTTCTCGACTCGCTTCTTGCCCATGCGGCGGGTGACTTTTGAAGGGTAGCGCTCAATGCCGGCAACAAGGGCGTAGGAAAAGGGATGTTGCTTGGTTCCTTGGTCGACTGGCTGAATAATGACGACCTGCGTACTAAATCAGTATCTCTGCCCACCATGTCCCGCTCGAAGTTGCTCATCCAGAGTCCCACGGCTGCTTTAGAACGTACCTTCTTTCCGGCGTATCGGCCTCGAGTAATGATGGCCACACGGCCGACCTTGAGAACTATTGTTATGATATCAGTAAGGAGGTCTTTGAGAACGTAAAGCGTAAGCAACTTACACTTCATCTTGAGGTCAGAGGGGGCGTGGTGTCGTTGTCGGGAAGTGTCGAATTCGGTGGTCGCAACGAAGTTGACGATGGACTACCAACTGCATCGGGTTGAAAAGTTCTTGTGTGGGCTTGGCAGAGAATCGAGCACGACTTATGTAAGCGAGGCCGCATGTTGATTGACTAGGCTCGAAATGATAGTCCCTGTTCACGTGACAGGGACTAGTCCACTTTCGGAACCGTCAACAAACCATTGCTTCATCGCCGCCTAAAGAACTCGTGTCGACCTACAGAAATTTACCAGCAACCCGAGGCGTTTGGATTTCTATTAATGCTTCATACGATTTGTTGGGAGTTTTGAATATTGCTGCGTAGGCCAAAGGCTTGACAGTGAAACGATATGACTGCAGCATAACCTCATTTCAAGTGACAGCATTCTTGAAGTTCCCCACGAGGCACTGACCATGTCGACCTACTCTCGAGAAAACTCGAGGGACCGTGCTGAGTCTCGGATAGTGAAGCATCAACATTCGTTCTCCGAGTCTGGCAGGAGCTCCGTGCCCATGTAAGTGCCTTCGTCGCTTCTAACAACAAAGTAAACACAATACTCACAGGCAACAGGTGGGACAGCTCAGATCCAGACCGAGCACCTCCTCCATTACCATTGAATCCTGGAGGGCCAGGAAGCCCAATCACTCGATCTAACACATCGAAACGTATTGATGAAGCCGCTGCCTTGATCACTGCGAAGGCGCGAGAGAATGCACCTAGCTCTTACACAAGCAACCCTCCACCTACATGCATCTCACCTGACAGAAACATCATGCGAGCACAGAACCGACGAATGCAGAGCATCCAGAGTCCCAGCATCAACCGACTAAGCGATTCACTGGAGAGAAGATCGCCAGAAAAGGGCCTGCGGACTGCTAGATTTGTGGACTTCGACGATCTACACAGCAACAGATCACCGGAACGTCCTCACAGATCAGAAACACCTACACCTAGTGAAAGAAAACCAAGAGACTTCGAAAATACACCACCAGGGTCAAATATGCTTGCGCTACAAAGCGCGAGGAATAGGCAGGACCAGGCGCCGCTTGGGGATATCACAAATGGCGTATCTCCTCCCATCGCGAATTTCTCGTTCGACTCTCTATCTTCACAAATATTGAGCCTGACGAGTATTGTGACCAATGTCCAAAAGGAAATGTCAAGCTTGAACAAGCGGAGCAAGGACAACTATACCGACTTGATGGGCTTGAAGGAGGCAGCAACGTCCCGAGATGAGGACATTCGAAAGAGTCTTCGGGAACTTGTTGCTGGCCTGGAAACGAAGCTCAGTAGTCTAGACACTCGACTCCTTTCTGCACCAGAATCCAGTCGCCCAAATTCGACGATGGGAGGACTTTACTTGGACGACAAGGCCCATAATACTACAACGCCTCGCAAGAGCTTTGGACTTCCACGTATTGGGAGCCCAACGAGTTTCTCGTCCCAACTAGAGCGGGAAATGAGTGCTTCTCCCTCAATTGCATGCGTGGATGGTGCTGCGAGCATCGCTCTCCTGGAAAAGGTCCTTCGAGAAATGGCCACTCGCGAAGGCCAGGATAACATCATGGGTACGTTGGAAGCGGTCAAGTCTCAATTCACCAAGAAATCACAATCAATGGTGTCTACACACACCACGGTCGACCCTAACATGATGTCAAAGTTGGAGGATATCTTGATCACCATGAAAGAAATGAAAGCAGAGTCAGGCTCTCGGGCATTGATTCGCCCCAATGGCAATGACAATGCTAAGCGGACTTCTCACCTGGATGCATTTCTCGAAGACGCGGCGATTACCAAGTCGAAGCCTACCTATGAAGGAAGAGCATCATTTCCCGGATCTGACAATCTCACGGAAGAAGTTGCGAAGACTCTGAAGAGTGTAAAGCAGTCAATGGCACATAATGGTGGTCTTACCAACGAAGTCAAAGTACTGGTTCGCGAACTTCGAGGCGAAGTGCTTGGAATGGGTCGCGAGATCGGAAGGAAGTTGGAGCAATCGACTACGACCAAAGCGAGTGGCCCTGATGCCCACGCGGCAATCCAGGATGAGATTGCTATGACAGTGAGACAGGGCTTAGCGGAGCTCAAAGAACACATGCATCAAATCGTTCAGGAAAACAGAGGCAGGTCGATGGAAGTTGCTCGTTCGTCAAGTGATCAGCAAGAGGTTGTTCGTGCTGTACGCGAAGTTCTGGCTGAAATGCCGCAAACAGCCCAACAGTCTGTAAGAGATCCAGCCGCTGAAAGGGAGGACTTACTGGTGGCAGTGAGAGAAGCCTGGGAGGACTGCAAGCCCGAGATTGCTCTGGAGCATTTTGGCTTGGAGCGAGACGAGATACTCGAGTGCCTCAAAGAAGGCTTGAAATCCTACCAGCCTCAACAATCAACAGTCAAAGACGCCGGCGTTACATATGAAGAAGTGGTTCAGGCTGTTCAGAAAGCGCTTTCAGATTACCAACCACCAAGTCTTCCCACCCCTGTTGGTATCTCCCAAGACGATGTCTACTCGGCCGTGCGACAATGTCTGGACAGGTTTGAGTGGCAAAATGTACATCCACCACAGTCCCTCGATGCCGGGCTGACAAGGGACGATGTGACTGGCGCCGTTGAAGAGGCTCTGGCTCGACAAGATGTAGTCACCCGAGACTTTGTGGCCGAAAGTCTGAAACATGGTCATTCCCACCCAGAGGCGGTCGCAAAGGAGATCGAATTCAATAGGGAAGACCTGTTCGACGCTATCAGAGCTTGCCTGGAGGGCGATCAGAATCCTCTGGGTGGCATGGGCGAAAAGGTTATTGAAGCCATGCACGAATTCCTGGGAAGCATGAAGACCGAATTTCAGCAATACTCAGCTGCGAGTGGGAAGGACACCGAGCAAGTACTGGATGCTTTGAAAGATGGTCTCGAAGATCTACGAGCAGACATCGAAAGTTACGTCGACCGTGCTGCAGATGTCACTGGTAAAGATGAGATCATCGACACGGTGAAAGCCGGATTTGCTGCGATGCAGGCCGATATCGACAAAGGCTTTGCGACTCGCTCAGGGGCAGCGCCAAATACCCCTGAGCTACTGGACGCCATGGAAAAGGAGTTCGAGCATCTTCGCGATACGATCAACAAAAGCATGGCCAGAAATGAATCCATGTCGGACAAGGACGAAATACTTGATGCTATCAGAGATATTTCGGATGACCGACAGTCGTCGCTGAGCGGAAACACTGAGGACATTACCCGTCTAGTGAAGGAGGAGTTGGAACATATGCGGACCACTCTTGCCAGCACTCTGATTAGAAACGGGTCGTCTTTGGACCGCGACGAAGTTCTGGATGCCATCCGTGAAGGACTGGAAGCATCTCGCTCTGGACATAGAATGGACGGATCCGAAAGCATTCTCTCCAATACAAGCGAGCTGTTGGACGCCTTCCAGGATGGAGTAGATGGCATCCGAGCAGACATCCAGAAATTGAATGATCGACCTATCGATCTGAGTGCCAGCGAGGACGTTTTGGATGCTTTGAAAGCGGCCGTCGAAGGCATTCGCGCAGATATTTCAAGCCTCCACGACAAAGAAAAGGAGGGATCCGAATCGGGAACCTCCAGGGGTCAAGAAATGGTCATCCACGATCAAAACCGTATCTCGACAGAAATTGAAGGTTTGAAAGTCATGATCACCCAGTTGCGGATCAAAGTCGAGGCACTGGACGGTCTGGGAGCTACAGCTGTTGCCCCTGAGACACGATTACACAAGGACGATATGAACGAGCTCCAAGATGCCATCCAGCAGGTTGGTGAAACCATCGATCAGAACAGGGTTGAGGAAGTCCACGTTCATAAGGACGACCTGGATGGCCTTTACACTGCAATCAACGAGGTCAATAAGTCCGTGAATTCTGTTCGAGAAATCCCCTTGCCAGAAGTCATCATGCCTGAGAATGCCGCTTCAAAGGACGATACCGATGCCATCGAGACGCTGCTTCGAAACATCAAGGCCAGACTAGATGAAGTCCTTTCCCCAGAATCGGAACCCTTAGCGAAATCGAGTCAGCTGGATGCAGTCGAATTCGGCCTCAAAGATCTCAAAGAGGCCGTTGAAGAGTGTACCCAACGTTCTGGCGAGCAGACTCACAAGGAAGATTTCACCATCATCGAGCTTATGCTCAAGGATGTGCAAGGCAACATTGAAGACTTTAAATCGAAGCTGGACGGGGTTAATCGCGATGACGGATCCATCAGCAAAACCGATGTCGAGGTCATCGAGACCTTGTGTATGGATATCAAGAGCCAGATGGAAGCCATCAAACTTCCCAGCCTAGAGTGGTTGCCCACCAAGGAAGATCTTAGTGATGTCAAAAACGACATCAAGTCATTCCGCGAACAGTTTGAGGCCGACAATGGGTTGACCGCTCAAGCTTTTGAGGCAAGAAAAATTGAGCATGGCGGGTTAGCCACCAAAATCGACGACGTCAAGGGTGTCATTGGAGACCTCCGGGAAGAGTTGATGACGAAGGTCGAAGGCAGTGCAGAAGGCATCGTCGAGCTGAACAGAGTGCTTGGAATGCATCATGATGACATGAGTAAATACGCTACTTCTTCAAGCATTACAGAGATGTCTGAGATGATCAAGACCGAACTCGATCGTCACATGGATCACCATGCGAACATCAAGTCCGAGATGGAGGAACGCGACGCCACATTGTTCAACAAGCACGAGGAAACAGGAACTGACATCAAAACGGCTATCGAAGAGAAATTCAATGAACTCATGACGAAATACGACGACGCTCAGCAAGCCAACGAGATCAAGCTGACTGCTCTTGATGATCGTGACAGCGCCCATCTAGAGGCTACGAAAGGCACAAAGGCCGTGGCAAACGAGTTGAAGTTGTTGATAGACACTCTGGGTTCTACTGTCACTGAAACTTGTGAGCGTGTGTCCGAAGACTCAAAGACGGTCTTTACGTCCATCGAGGATTCCAATTCAAAATTGGATAACCTTCACAGTTCAAACGCCTTCGAGCACGGAGTAACGCGAGAAGAGGTCGCCAAAACACTGGCTGCCGTGACGAGATTGGAGGGATCGGTGGGGGAGAACCAGCCCGCAGTGCTGGCGGCCATCCAAGAAGTCCTGGGCATGGTCAGCCAACACTATGAGCATTCGCAACAGCAGAGTGAGAGCTTTACCCGTGCCACTGAAGAGATAAAGTCTGGCGTGGACTCGATTCCCGCAGCCATCCCCCCTCTATTGCCCGCTTTACCAGCCGCGCCAGCAAGTCCAGAAGTGTCCAGAGATGTGGCGGCTCATGAGAAGTACGACGATAGCGAAGTGCATGACAAGCTTGACACCCTTCTCTCACACGCAGCTTTGGCCAAAGAAGTGTTTGCCGGCATCGAGAACCGACAAAACGATACCCGGGACTCTTTGGCAGGGCTTTCAAAACTTGAAAAGCTCGACGATATCCATGCCCAGGTGCTGGCTACAGCCGCAGAGATTGCTAGTATGGTCACCACCCAGGCCAGGCTCATGGGTGAACATCATGAGTCAAAGGCGGCTGAGGCTACTGAGGCAGCCATTGCGCTGGAAAAGCGGACAGCTCAAAAGGAGAAGGTCGAAGCTGATATCGTCGCTCTCAACCAAGAAAAGAACGAGCTTGTTGAAGCCATGGCGAGTCTCAAGCGTGAACAAGAGGAGCTGAGTGGACAGACCAAGAGATTGAACCGGGAAGTGGCCAAGCTTGAGACGGCACTTCAACTCCGACAAGAAGAAGTGCGCCAAATGAACATTCAAGCTGAAACTGTGGAACGCCGCATTCTGGATGGGCTTGTCAACCAGGCGAGATCTATCCATCCCACAAGGTCCAAGAAAGCCAGGAGGGTCAATCCGGCCGAGAGAGACGCGTCGATGAGCCTCAAACGTGTTCCTAGTAATGCTACGACCGTCACTGCCAAAACCTCCGTCAAGGATGGAAGTTCAGCGATGGGCAGTGCCGTTGGCATGGCTTTAAAGAAGAGAGCACCGTTAGCGTCGAACTCCCGAGCCTCTACCACTCCCAGGACTTCTGCAGTTGACCGTCGCATCCTGAGTACTAGTCATGTCACGGGCAACCGCGGACGCAATACTCCTGACATGGCGTTGATGCTCGCTCCAGCACCGAAGCCGACTACGGGCTTGGTCAGCTTGAAGCGAAGCCAATCGGTGAAAAGCAATCCCAGCAGCTATGCAAATGGTCGAAAGGCGAGCTGGAATGGTGTTACTTCCGAACTCGCAGACAAAGAGAACTTCAGTCTTGAGCACAGTGAAAGCGAGGATGATTCCCACAGCGATGCAAGCACTGAAAGGAGGACCAGCCTGGGCACCAGTTACATGTATACTGACAGTATGACTTCTGGAACTGGCAGTTCGTTGAGCGGACACAGTCGGCTGTCAACTGGCAGTAGCATTGTTGGTACCGTCAATGGTCAGACTGACAGCATTGCAGAAGAAGATGAGGAGCAAGAGGCGGACTCGACTGCCATGGTTTTACACGAAGCCGGACATGTCAACTCAGGGCAGGACAACTCGATGGCTATGACAACATTTGATGGTCTTGAGACTCCCAATATCGTGGCAGAAGCCTTGTCTGATCTTCAGCCTCCACCCATTGTGACAGCAGAGGGATTCAAGTACCATCATGGTAGTGACAGTGGACTAGGTACCGAGCCTCTTACAGCAGGGACGGAGGAGAGAATCGGCGAAGCACAAGAGTATTTCCAAATGACTGCGCAGGAAACACAGTCATGAGCACAGTATGGGAAATAGTATGCATTGAATTGAGATGATGGGTGGTGTTTGGGTGTTTGGTTTCGTTGACCTGGCTGGAGTATTGGATTGTTGTGATTTGAGCGTTTAGCGGGAGCGACAGGGTTGATGGTGATTGAATTATGGTCTTAGTACAACAGCAGGTACGACTGAATCATGTGGATAGTCGAGTACTCAGTATGATCACGAATTTCATTGTATTATCTCTGGTGTTGATGCCTTCATATTCGATACCGTACCGACGATACTCATACGCCTGGGATGACCTCGTGCTAGTGCCAACAAGTGCCTAAATTTGTGGATTTCGGTCGCACCCGTAGTGAGATTGGATAGGCTTATTAGGCTTGTAAGGCTGCAAAGCCTCAGGCTTCCAATAGGCATCAGTGATAGGCGTCAAGAAGCCCCCCCCGGTCCCTTATTGGTGCTACTGGGGGGGCTGGAGGCTCACCGGACCAGGATGTTTCCCCAACAATTCGCGCCTCGGTTGCTGCGTCATCTTGTCGCAGTTGTTCAGCTGCGTTTGACCTCCAACTTCGTGACCATCGAGGCTGTTGACCTGCGCACACGACCACCACCTGAAGGCCTCTTTCCTATCGCCAACTAATCCCACGCCCTTTGGCGGCACCTCGCTCTACCTGATCAACCGGCCTCGATCGAATCACGAACAATTCTATCGACGACACTCCTACGAGTAGCATTCACCCCAGCAAGTTCTTCGAGGGACTGTCACAGAGCACTACCCAAAGTCAACGTAGCAATAACTTAATAAGAAGAAGATAGAAGAGGAGGAATTGGGCCTGTACCCATTCAGGGAGAGGATAAAATGCTCGACCCTCTACCGCCTCCGCCACCATGGCTTGTGGCTCTGGCGAAGCCGTACTCGGACGCCCTCAACCTTCCGACATTTGCCTATCACATCCACGAGGTTCTGTTTGCGTTTGTATTGTACCAAGTCACTCAAAGTGTGATCTCTCCAGTGCTGAGCAATATTCTGTTCCCGAACATTTACCCGAAATTGAACAGGCGCACGAGGATCAATTGGGATGTGCATGTTGTGAGTCTGGTGCAGAGTTGTTTGATCAATGGCCTTGCCCTGTGGGTGATGAGCGTGGAGTAAGTGAGGTCGCCTTTCCTAACCAAGAGAGTCAGCAGGAGGCCGCTCGCTGACAGTCTGTTCAATAGTGAAGAGCGTAGGGAGATGGGGAAAGATCGCGGCGGCAAGGGTGCCGTGGAAAGAATTTACGGATACACAGGTGCCAGTGGCTTGATTCAGGCTTTCGCTACCGGCTACTTTGTGTGGGATATCGTGGTCAGTACGCGATACTTGAAAATCTTTGGGATTGGCATATGGATGCATGCCGTGACGGCTTTGGCTGTGTTCAGTTTGGGTTTTGTAAGTATACCACGCTACGTCGTTTCCCGGTCTATATACTTTGTCCACTTGCTGATTTGGTGGATCCCGATAGCGACCATTCTGCAACTACTACGGCCCGGTATTCATTCTCTACGAATTGTCGTCTCCATTCTTGAACATCCACTGGTTCTGCGACAAGCTTAACATGACAGGGTCCAAGTTGCAATGGTACAACGGCATGCTGCTACTCGGCATGTTTTTCTCGTGTCGGTTGATATGGGGCACCTACCAGTCTCTCCGAGTGTATCAAGATGTATGGCATGCGATGCATTTGAACGCAAAAGGCCAAACACCATTCATTCGCGAACTAGCCGAGTCCAGTGTTCCAGGCCACTCGATCTTCGTGCCGAGGGACGGACAGATGTGCGCTGGCGATGTGTCTTGTATACGAGCACAGAGTGAAGTGATGAAGTTCACAGGACCAGATACATCGGCGGTCCCCATCTGGCTCGCTGGTGTGTATCTGGTGAGCAACCTTGTTTTGAACAGTTTGAATTTCTATTGGTTTGCGAAAATGATCGAAACCGTCCGAAAGAGGTTCCAAGGCAAGCCACATGATGAGTTTGCGAATGAACGAGATAAGCGACCGCAGAGAAAGACTAGTATGGTGGAGCAGATGGCCACCGAGTTGGACAAAGAGACACTGTCTGGACCAACGGATGACGAGGATGAAGAGAAAGAGCAGGTTTCCGGCACAAGTACGGCTGTACTTGTAGACGGACAAGTCAAGAAGAGATGAGCACGATGCTCAAGTGGGGGCTCCGACAGACCTCGATGGAGAGTACAACTGTCAATGCGGTAGAAGGGTTTTCATTAATTGGGACTGATTTGAGAACGGTAGGCTGTGAATGAGCGAGGTGTATAGGTATTCTTAGAAGTTGAAGTTTTGTTTCCTTGGCGAGCCAACACACTCCATTAGAAACTCCTTACTCATGAATCATACGTATCCTTCTTCAAGACACTCAAGCCTTGTCGCAATCGTTGTAATATCTATTGGTGGCAGTGACATCGCGAGGCTGAGAAATGAAGGGCAGGCGACAAGGCTGAGTGATGATCAATCCATCTTATCTAATCTTGTTTACCCCCCTTAAGGCGGTTGCCCAATCGACGGCCTGCGCTCAATTCAAGCCCAAAACATCCGGACTTTCGATTTCTGACCTGCTCGTAGGCGACGACGGGTGCTTCTTTTCTGCTGCAGCACACACTCGCTCTATTCGTGAATTAGACAGTCACTTTTTCTTGATCCCTTTTACTCCGTAACGTGTGCAGAAAAGCACTGTAAAAACCGTTGTGGACAAATTCACAGTGACAATTTGCTGAACCACCTTTGACCGACTTGTTCTAACCTACAGACAGAGATATATTCTATGCCCTTGGTTCCAGTTTCCGGTTCCCGCTAAAAGGAATAGCAAAACCGTTTCGACCTGCCTGGTCGCATCCTTTGTGCATAGTCCCGAACAAGACACCTTAGGGCACCTCGACTGGCATGCGACGACAAATCATTGCTTCAGGTCCCTAGTCTTGACGGCATATCCATAACCGCGTCGGATCCCTTGTCTTGACCACAAAGCATCACCAACAATTCTCGCTGAAGAGAGTCGCATGCTCGATTGACTGCGCAAGTAAAGAAGATTAAAAAGAACAAAGGGGAATAAGATGGCCTTCCTCTTCGGCTCAAGAGGACGACAGAAACACCCTGCTGAGATTGCGAGGGGTTTGAAAGAGTTGCTAGGCAAGTTGGGTGAAGGGTCGAAGGGAGGGAATGGGAGTGCCAATGATGCAAACGCAAAGGTATGAGGCACCTTTATGTATATCCTAAGATGAATCGCCGCGAAGATGAGGCTCAAAAAGGGGAGTCAGACATGGCTGACCGTACACGTTCCCACGATAATAGGTCGAAGAAGAAGTCGGCAAGCATATGAACCAGATGAAGTTGATCGTACAGGGGACTCCTGGTAAGCACTTCTCACCCCCCCGAGATCAAGTATATCAGAATCCATATTGACAGGTGTGTATCTACAGAAGTAGAATGTTCCCCCGATCAAGTCCATCAACTGGTGACCTGCATCATCCAAGAAGACATCCTATACGAACTCGCCCGCTCAATCCGATTATTACCGTTCGAAGCCCGCAAAGACGCCCAGATCATATTCTCACACATCTTGCGATGGCGGCCGAACGGGACACCACCCACCACAGAGCCGTCGGCGATATCATACCTCGTCGTGCAACGGCCGGAGATCATCGTGGAGCTCTGCCGGGGCTACGAGTATCCTCAATCTGCAATGGCTTGCGGCACGATACTGCGACAAGCCTTGCAGTACGACACCATCGCCGCCGTCATTTTGTACGATGAATCACAGCCTAATGTCGAGGGAGCAAGGGCAGTGCAACTTAAAGAGGTCGACGTTACGAGAAAACAGACCGGAAACGGTGTGTTTTGGAAGTTCTTTAGCTGGATCAACAGAGGAAGTTTCGAAGTCAGTGCGGATGCATTTACGACATTCAGAGTAAGTTCTTCTGTTTCTGTTGAATGCCCATCTTCTTTTTTTCAAGGCCACCGAGTGCTTATTTCTTGGTGTGCATAGGAACTCTTGACCAAACACAAATCGATCGTCTCTCAATACCTGGCCACGAATTACGACCTCTTTTTCAAAACCCATTACAACCCCACCCTCCTACTATCACAGTCATATGTCACCAAACGCCAGTCGATAAAGTTGCTGGGCGAGTTGCTCCTGGACCGTGCGAATTATGTCATCATGACACAGTACGTCGCGAGCGGCGACAACCTCAAACTCACAATGAACCTGCTCAAGGACGACCGGAAGATGGTCCAATACGAGGCCTTTCACGTGTTCAAGGTCTTTGTGGCCAATCCTAACAAGAGTGACGACGTGAGGCGGATACTTGTGAAGAACCGGGGGAGGTTGTTGAAGTTCTTGCCCACCTTTCTGGAAGGCCGTACCGACGACGACCAATTTCTGGACGAGAAAAGTTTCCTGCTGAGACAGATTGAGATGTTGCCGGACGTTGAAGGGGCGGATCAACCTGCGGTGAACGGGGGAGAGGGCGGCGGGTTGAGGGTAGGCGCATAAGATGCTTGATCCCGGGCCTTTTCTGTAACTTGGGCACCGTACAAATGGTAATTATACCTACCCCGACATTTGCCTTGTTGTGGTGGCGGCGGCGGTGGTGGTGAGAGGCCAGTGAGAGAGAGTGTGTGGGTTTGCTGCATTGCATTCCTGATCTGGTAGATGGTGAGTGCTGTACTGGTGTTTTATTCTCAAGGGAGGGCAAAGTCGAGAGGGGGGGTTTTTTGGGTTCAGAACCTCGACCAGCTTTTCATGGTAGCCATGATGACGAATGCGTACGAAGCAACGAGAATGCCTTTGTCTTTTCTATTTTCAATGTACAAATCTATAAAGAGATCGCCGTTGTCCTTGTGAAATACAAATATTGTGTACTTGGGCCCAAACAAACCGTCCCCAAATGGAAGCTAGACTAGAGTTTAGGAACTCCATCATCGTAATCGTGGTCTGCCTCGGTCTTCGCATTCGCAATCGCAATCGACCGCTCACCAAACAACAGGCCCGGTTTCCTCGTGGCCAGGTCGACAATCATCTCCCCGAACGCACTATTTCCCCAGGCGTACCACGTCCTCAGAAACTTGGTCGAGTCGTTGACGTCGACGCCCTCGTGGACGAGACCGAGGCCGGCGCTCGATGTCTTCAGGGTTCCCAGACACCTGCGGATTTCCGCGTCGTCGTCGCTCGTCAGGATTTGCACGATCGTGCCCACGGGCCACATGGTTTTGAGGTCGATGTGGGGGCTGCCCTGGCCCTCGAGCGCGGCGCCGACGACGTAGTACGGGTTCCCGTCGCGGGAGAGCACCATGGCTCGCGTGGCCCGGTACAGGGGGTCCGAGGCGTCGATGAACCCCAGGTACGGCAGGGACAGGAGCGACGGCGGGCTCGCGTCGTCCATGAAAACTCGCGACCCGTATCCGTCGACCTCGTAGGCCAGCACTTTGCCGTACAACGGGTGGGGGAAGACGGCGTGCTCGTAGATGCCCTGCGTGATCGACTGGCTGAACGCGGCGCACTGCACGGACACTTCGGGCGCAATCGAAGAGAGAACGTCGGCGGTGCGGGAGAGTTCGACGGCCATGAAGGCGTTGGCGGGGACGTGGAAGGGGAAAATGGTCGCGTCGTCACTGGCGCGGAAGGAGGAGCGGATCAGGCCTGTTGACTTGACGGGGTTGCCTGTGCCGACTGCGTGAAAAGAGTGAGCTTTCGAAGTCTTCAAGTATTACGGAGTATATGTAGTACTATCAGGTTGGTACTTACGGTTGGGAGGTTGATCGGGACCATTGTATACCGACGTCATGCTCGTCGATGCGGGACGCTGGAAGGAATATGCTTGCGTGTCGAGATTGCCTTGCTCGTCGAACGTGGATTGTGACTGTTCGCGCAGCACTTGCAGGATGGCGGTCAGTGCTGCGATCCAAGACTCGTCGATGATTGACGTGTCGGCCGTCTCGTGGACGTATGTGTTTGAGATCCGAAGGAACGAGGCGATGCTGTCCAGTGACCATTTCCCTTCAAATGAGAGGTCGGGGTCGAGGGGTGGATTGACGATGTCTGCACCCATATCGATGACATGGTCGGCCACCGGTTTCATCCCACTCTCCTTGGGAGGTTGGAAGGAATTGGCGTATGGTGCTTTGGCGATCCACCTTGTATGCAGAGTGATGACACCCTGCCACAACTTTCGTATTGACCCGTCGGTGCGAAGCAATGACTTGTAAGCTTGAATCTGCCATAGGTTATCGCGGAGCCAGGCAGCATCCCTGTGTAGACGGGGGAGTCATTAGTATATCATCAGACCACGTGGTCGGCTGGGAAAGGGATGAGGGGGGTTGTTCCGCTCGTACATATCTCCGGCAATGATAAATGATTGGCAAGTATCATCGGAATGGTTAAACCACTTCACTGTCGTGTCGAGGGTGTTTGGAAAGCAATTCTCAAACATTCGTGCAAGATCCTTGTCTTGCATCTGGGAAGTCATGTCCTCGATAAGGCTCTCCACCCCCGTAGAGTGGTATGTTCTTCGTTCCTTGACTGGCCTCTGGTATGGCAATTTGAGAGGTCCTCGGAAACGGTGAGTTCAGCAGCCCATCAGGTTCCAAGAGGTGACATACCATTGGAATATGGAGGGTGTAATTGCCCTGCATACTCAGTATATGCCGTCGCCATGGTGTCGACCAGGTGTTTATCTCGATACCAAAGTAGATGAACGATGAGGTCGGAGTCGAGCAAGTGAAGCGTTGGAGGTTGACTTTCTTCCTAATGAGTCTCGACTGCGCTTTCAGTGTGAAGCATACTATTCTCTAGTGATGGGAACCTCCGAGGTTCCGTTCGTCGCTAATTAGGGACCACGCGGTTGGTAATTGTTTGGTGGGCAAAGCGCGATCGAAGTACCGCGGAGTCAGGAGTAGAACTCCGCGATGGAATCGCTGAGACTTCGCGGATCGCTTCCCGAAAAGGCACAAACAATATTTGTCTGTCCCCGGGAGTCGCAATATGCAGCCACAGCTCCACGGAGTCCTCGAGAAAATCGGCAGAAGTCTTGCATCCCGGTATAATTAATCAGCTGTTGTCAATCAACAGTTCTGAACCACGAAGTTCTCGGCTAGGTGAAATCTGCTCTTTGCATCTGTGGGATGGACATGCCAGTCCGACTACTCTGTTCGGGGCTGAAGGCCACCAAACCTGTCAGGTGCTCCTTCAGAAGATCATGCAGGTAAGAAAGCGAAGGCCCTAGGTGTCCACTCGGTGCCAGAGAATTAGTTGCCAGTGTCAAAGAGTTGAAGAGGTGCGCTGGGATGGCATCAGCTAGTGCAGGCTCTTTGATGGCGCGAGCAGCTGCCATAGTAAAAGCAAATATACTGAGCGTGGTCAACGAAATTGCACCTCGGTCGGCAAGAACACGAATCAGAGGTACTCACCTTGCCAGCAATGTCCATTTATTTACGATGCAATGCTGAAGACAGACAGTCGCACTGATCAGAAAGTCGTGGTAGGCATCGAAGAATTTCTGACATCCCAGGTCAAGGTCGCTCTCGCGTCTACCAGTCTGAATGACTTTGTAAATCGCTGGCCAGTAAATCGAAGTCATGCAGGAATAGTATTGAGTCCTTAGGAACAACACCAAACCTCTGTGGTCTCGAGCTTCGCCTTCAGTACCACGGGGGAATTTGAGGGCTGATGGCAGGTGGTGGTACCATTCATCAAGTTGATAGTTCAATTCGGAAGCGACGATGGGCGCGTAAACGAGCTCGCCACGAGATGTTCCACGGATCGCTGACGGAGCACGATGAGAAATCCGTCGCATGGCAATCTCGGCAAGAAAATATGCGTCAACGTCTCCCGGATTTGCGGTCTGGCTCCCGTCGGGGTGGGCTTGGAATGGTGACTGGGGAGAGGTACTCCATGAATCCCGGACTTTTGGCAGCATGGTGGACTCGTCCAAATTCCATACGCCAGTGTCAATGAGTTCCAATTGAACACATAGTTCACTTCAGTCAATCAGTGAGAAGGAAATACGGACACGACAGATCCTCCTACCTCTCAATGAGCAGGATCGCCCAAAAAGCACGTCTCAAAGTCTCGGAATCCGCCTCGGTGACATGATGTCGATTGCTGTCGCTTGTCAGAACGAGATATAGGCACGTTGGATACACAACGTACACTGTGAGCAGACTTTGTGCCTTTAGCGACGCGATGGCGTTATATTCGAATGCTTCAAGGGGACTGCAAAGACAGCAATAGTATACTGCAATGTACACAAGAGCTTCAACAGCCAGTACACTGCAGTCAGCCACGGTGCGAGCAACCATGTTTAGCGCCATTTCGGCATACATGGCATGCTTCTCCTGCCCGTCATGCGAGGAGAAAAGCCCGAGAGCAGCAACAATCAGCGCCAAACATGATTCCGACGAAGGTTTGAGGTCACCATCCATCACGGAAGCGTAGACATCCTGATATTGAGGATCCAAGATTGGGTACCACGGATGAATCTCTTCAAAGAAGGTGTTCAATGCACTATGTCCAGTCAGCAGCTAATTGACCTCAGAGGAGCTTCTAAGCCGCACTTGATCGCCCGATGCTGTTGGAGGAGAAAATGCCTGCCGTTCTCACCTAGCGTTTTGCTTCCTGCAAGCCTCTCCAATTTTGATAAGTGTGTAGCCAAGTCATTCTCTACGCCAACTAAATGCATGAAAGACTTGTTACGGATGACCATGACGGGAAACCCAGTTGAGTCTGAAACGAAAGGCGACTGGGAATGAGCTCCTTCAAGCAGCGGCACAATTGTCGCTGGGGTACTCGTGTAAGTGGCATGTGGTGAGAGAAGCGCATCTACATCTCGGTGTACGGCAGCAGGTCTCCTCTGGGCAGCCAGAAGTTGTTCGATGTTCCCTAGGCGTTCTTTGATCGTAGTTATCTCACTCTCGAGTCTGGCCCCTTAGTCAAGTCCTGATTTCATGTAGACCAGGTACTCACTTTGTCGGAGGAGGCTCTGCAACCTTGCGATATTCGCATACTGAGTTACTCTTCTGTGGCCGGATTTAGCCTGTTGTACAGTGAGGTCTTTCTGCGATTGCATACCTGGCAAAACGAGCAAGCTGGGCGCTTTCCATCGCATTTCGTTCTCCTCGCTCGACATACCTCGCATGCAATGATTCCTCGGCGTCGAGGATTGGCGTGTTTGTCATCCGAAATGTCTGTCACTCGTCTTCGACGCTTTGGTCCTCGTGACTCTGGAGACTCATTCAAAGATTCCTGGTCCCGCTCATGTCCTTCGACATCGTCTGCCATGGTTTAATCTGGTGAAAATATACCACCGCGGAGTTGGGAAACAGAAGGCCGAATGGAGGCACCACGACTCTGAAATGTTCCAGAACATATGTACTCCGTGCAAGGAGAGCAATTAAACTAATATGGACGACTTGAGATAGCGCCACAAATCAGAAGCACAGTGAGACGCAGGATAGTGTGCTCCATCGTGGAGATCCCTTCAAGGAATTAGCCGAGGCGCGTGCGGAGGTCATATGTGTTTCCCGACACCCTGGGATGCCTATGACAGGGCTTGGGGAGGTGTGGTTTTTGGTCGACACGCCTGAGCCGAGATTGTTGGAGAAACCGAGGGATCTTTGCACCTGACGATTTGACAGCATGATCAGAAGCAGTCCAAACTAGACGTCCCACGACTGAGTGGGAATCGATGCCAGTCTCCAAGATATTGCGATGTAACGTGACTATTTGTCCTTCATCACGAGATACAAAGCAATTTTTGAGGTTCCAAAAGGTGGGCACGTGAATCGCCAAGCCACTAACCGTTCTAGGTCTATCAATGTTCTTCGAGCCTGCAATGTAAAGCAACTACACACTGATGAATGTTCATCGATTCAAGCCTCTTCTACGGAGCTGTTGAGGATTTGATCGTGGGAGAAAAGCCATGCGCCATCACTTTGATGCTCTGGATCCTTAATAGACCCTTTTATCTGCTAACAATTTTCTCTTCGCTTCGAAAGAGGATCAAGCTTGTCTTCGCGGAGTCAGACCCCCAACTCCGCGACAAGATCCAATGTCACTAACATCAAGCTCCATATGAACGAGCTCATCAGTGGTTGATTGTATTCTGACCCGCTACACACTCTACCGACGACATGGATTCTTCCCCAGGTCTCCAGACTTTCTCCAATGTATATATACATGCAGGTCTGCGCTGATCTCAGGCAATGGGAAGATTCGCTCTTCGAGTCTTGCCCAATAGTGCTTGCGGAAAAGCTGGTCGCCTCGAATCAACATGAGAAAATATAATTTGTACTGTTCCATCTTTGCCACGACGGGATCGCTCATCTATGGCTATGACTCGGGCATCATCAGTACTACCCTTGGACAGAAGACCTTTCCTGCCTACTTCAATTACCCATCCGACAACTTGACAGGCGCTATCGTGTCGACATACTCTGGAGGTCAGGGTATCGGTAACCTTGTTGGAGGCTATTTGGGCGACAAGTTGGGCAGAAAGAAGACTATATGGCTTGCATCAACCCTGGCCCTGATCGGTGCCATTCTCCAGACCGCTGCAGTCAACATACCCATGTTCTTGGTGGGCCGAATTCTTGCGGGATTCGCCATAGGTTTGGTCTACGCTGTCGCCTCAATCTACAACGCTGAAATAGCGCCTCCGAAAATTCGCGGTGTCATGGTTGCTATGCAAACACTGCTTATCGCCAGTGGTTATTCCCTGTCAAACTGGGTCGGGGTCTTTGGCTCCTTCGCCAAGGGCAACGCTTCCTGGAGAATCCCTTTGGGAATCCAATGTGTTCCTGCGGTCGTGCTGATTGTCGGGCTGTATTGGCTGCCGGAGTCACCGAGATGGCTTCTGCAAAACGGACGAGAAGCGGAGGCACATGCAGTTGTGAAGAAGCTTCACGGGGACGAATCAGGCGACAGCACATTTGCAGACAGGGAATTCAACCAGATGAAGCAACAGATCGAATACGAACGAGAAGTTAGCATCAAATCGTGGACTCAACTGTTCACCAAGCCATCCAATCGCCGCCGTCTGATCCTGGGCATCTTGCTTCAAGTCTTCCTCCAAACTACCGGTGTTAATGGTATGGCCTCTTCCGCCAAAACCCCTTTGATGTTGTGTTTATGCTGACATTGACAAAGTCGTCAACTATTATCAGACTCAGATATTTGGGAGCATCGGTATCAAAGGACGGGATGTGTTGTGGACCTCGGCTGGATTTGGTAGGTGTCTTTGGCCGCTTATTTGATGCATGGCATTTCAGCACATGCCTCTTCAATACCTTGCAATGCCAATATGGTGTAAAGACAATAATTCTGACACGATCACAGGCCTGGTCGGTGTTATATCGACGGCTATCTGTCTCACCTATATCGACAAGACGGGAAGAAAGAAGCCACTTGCTTGGGTTTCAGTTGGTCTGACGATTGACATGATTCTCCTGATGGTGTTTTCGAAGTACTATGCCAACAGCGACAATAAAGTCGGCCAGGGATTCACGATTGCATGGATCTTTGTCTTCTCCTTCATATTCTCGCTCGGGTAAGATCTACCTCGCTTTCTGCTGCTCTCTAGATTACTCACAAGCTGTTAGTTATAACCCAATCCAATTGGTCTACATTGCCGAAATCTTTCCGACTGCCTTGCGGTCCCGGGCTACTGCCAGTGAGACTAGCCATTCCGAAGTTGTGACTTCTATGCTTACAGGTTTCAATAGTTTGCGCTTTCATGGGCACAGGCACTGGCCTACTTTTTAATCAACTGTCACCCAAAGCATTTGCTCACATTGGATGGCGCTACTATGCGGTTTTCGTTGTCTGCGATGCTATTGCTGCTTTATCATTCTTTACCATATTCCCGTGAGTGCTAGTGCCGAACGACTCCTCTGTTGTGAGTTGTAACACTGACCAGGCTGACTCCAGTGAAACGAAAGGCAAGACGTTGGAAGAAATTGCAGAGGTCTTCGGCGACGACGTTGCTTTCACAGAATACGTCGGTGCCCCTGGGGATGCAGTGGCTCAAAAACACGCTGGTCTCGAAGAGGCAGAGGCTGACCAGATCGAGCACCGCTCCATCGGGGAGAAATGACGAGATCACAACCGTTTCCAGAGTACGCGAGTCAGTACGAAAGTGATCTTAGTGCCATCGAGAGTCAGCCTCAGAAGGTGTCTTGTTGGCCTTCATGCTCGCACATGCAATACTGCAGAGCATTTCGCTTCCAGACAGACCACAGGACTATCTCCTCGTCATTGTACCCCAAGTCTAACTCTAATACGAAGAATTGCCTTCCATTGCTCATATTCTCGCCCTCAATGTCATCCGCCGCCGCGGTCTAAGTCCGTTGTCCAGAAGACTGGATTAACCTTTGTCAAACGCTGATTTAGATACAATTTCCACTACAAGTACTAACAAGCACGCTCATGCGATAGGATGTTGAAGAACGAGTACGTCGGCCATAAAACGCTCATCAGTACTTTGGCGTGACATCCTTGACCACCAATGATAAGATGGAGACAAGTAGTTCCGGGGATGTTGATGTCGTCAGCGAGCTAGACTTGAATTGATCAAGTGAAAAGGAGATCACGATGTTCCGAAAGCGGACATGCTAATGCCAAAAGTTGACAGACAAGGACCTTTCTCACGTTAGTGTTATGCATGTCGACGGATTGTGGTTGTGGATATCACAGTGTGCGATGCCTGCACACTTCTCACCTTCACGATTGAGACAAAAGTGATCAATTTGATCTGATGGGGTCCTTCATCCTTCATAGACTTGACAGCCTACCATTCAGGAACGTGTGGAACGGTCTATACTACAATGTTCCGCTTCGACACTCAATGACACTGCGATCCTCTGATGCTGAGATCACTGATTCAACTTGGGACCACTGTTTTTGCCGAAAGTCTGTGGTGTTGCGTCCGGACGGACTCCGTGAATCGATCGCAAACCCAGGTCGGTCCACCGAGAGATGGAGTCTCGCCTGATCTGGATAAGCGAGCCATGCAGGGAGAACGAGATCGGCTCCTGCTTTCTCCTTTGGCCATGTCAATGCTCAGGCAGCCACGAAGCTGCTACTCAGACAATTGACTGGAGGCATTACAATTATGGCGTGAAGGGTGTCACATCTGGCAACGGAGCCCATCCATGGAAACTATCCTGCCCACCGTGTCGCCGTGTGGCTTCTTGAAGTCTGAGCACCGGCGGTGCCGGATATGCATATCTTTGGCTTCTACGGAGTACATGTTAATTGACGTAAAGGTGCCCCATTATTCATGCCTGCATCCAAAGCCGGACACAGACCAGAATAGACAGTACGTACACCAGGTGGGAACAACCCCTCAATTTTCTACCAGCTTCCTACACGTTCATCTACGTAAACCATCCGCTTTCAGATCGGCACACCCGAACGTCTTTGCAGATCGTGGCCCTTTACCCGTCCTCTGTCCTCGTGTTGGTCTCTGCTTCGAACATCGCTTCCCCTAGTTCATTCGGTTAGAGTGACGAAAACACCGCTCCACAAATGCCCTCCACCATCCCGTTCAGGCCCGTTTAGGCCCGTGTGCATCTCCGTGCACATCTCGGCTGGGGCCGTTTACCACTACCTCCCATCCTCCATTAAGCAGCCCCGGACATGGGAGAGCAACCCCCCTTCGTGTTGAAAGTCAATTTTTGCGTCTGAAGAGATGCACAGCACTACGAGCATCAACATAGACACTGTCAGAGAGGCCCTAACCAAACTCTTCAAACAGATCACTACCTTTCCCGGTTTTCATGGTTCCAAACAAACAATGGTATGAGTACCAACAACCATTACCCGTCTCAATCAAGCAAAGAACCACAAAACTATACTTGCTATCCTCCATTTATCCAAAAAAATTTCCCTGCAGCTAGTTCCCGGAATTATGTCCGGCTGCAAGACTCCAGTCAAGCTGCCACTGGGGTTTCAGCTGCGCCTTCATGGAACCCATTGTTTTCCACGGCACCAGAGGAATTCAGGTTGTTGGCGTCATGTCTGGACTCTTGGTCTAGGTGTGAGTGGTTGCCGGACCTGGTAATGACGGTTCGCGACGTCCGAAGCTCCCCGGCCCCGCGGGAAGCACGGTGGTGCGAGTGTGAGTAGCTGTTGGCACGGCTGAAACTGCTCTCCTTGAACCTCTCAATCTCGACACACTTTTCCTCGTATTTGCGGATGTACTCGTCACGCTCCTTGTCGGCGGACTCACGGGCATGGATGGCCCGCTCACGCTGCTCGCGGGTCTCGTGGAGAAGTGCTCGCAGGCTTTCGATCTCTTGCTCCATGTCATCTGCGTCATCGCGGAAGGACGTGACGGTCTCGGTGACTTCACTGTACTCACTACGCAGATGATCAAGCTCGGCACTGAGCTTGCTGCGAGCTTCGACGATGCTCAGCTTTTCATGCTCGAGAGCGGAGATGCGTTCACGGAGACGAGT
The DNA here is from genome assembly GCF_000835515.1 of Exophiala oligosperma. Taxonomy (NCBI): domain Eukaryota; kingdom Fungi; phylum Ascomycota; class Eurotiomycetes; order Chaetothyriales; family Herpotrichiellaceae; genus Exophiala; species Exophiala oligosperma. The sequence goes on from NW_015622819.1 coordinate 2,785,414, forward strand.
GATTTCCGTCAGCCCTCGGGCGCTCTTGCCTTCGGCTTCATCGCGCTCGTGGTGGGCGAGCTGCACTTGTTCGCCCAAGGATCTGAGCTCGACTTGAAGCTCGGTGATCTTCTCCTCGCTTCTGCTCAAGTTCTCATTGCCAATCGTGACTTGTTGCTTGTGCTCTTCGAAGCGTCTCTTGAGACCACTCAGCTCGTCGCCGAGTTCATCGCGCTCGCGGACGGCAGTGTGAAGAGATTCGCGAGCAAGCTGGAGGTTCTCCACATCCTTGAGACGTCCCACCTCAAGAGTACGAAGACTTTCCTGGGTACTGACAAGCTCACGCCTGGTGGCTTCGAATCTCTGGGTGACGCTGCTGAGCTGGGTGGACAACTCATGGTGATCAGACGTGTGAGTCTTGATTTGGCGGCGCAGGCCTTCAATGGTCTGCACGTGCTCGTCACGTTCTGCTTCGACGAGACCAAGGAAATCCTTCGTCTTCGTGATCTCTCGGTTGGCCTTTTCATATTTTTCGATAGCTTCAATGGTTTCCTTGGAGTCGTCAACGCTTTGTTGTTTGGCACGTCTGAGCTCTTCTTTCAATTGCGTAATGGTTTGGAGGCTTTCTTCCTGTTCCATTTCGACAGCCTTGATGCGAACTGTCAAAGAGTGAGCATCATGCTGAGCTGTCTCGAAGCTAGAAGTGACATCCGAGAGTTTGGTTGTCACTTCGCTGCGCTCACGGTTGGCCTTGGTGAGCTCACGATGATACCTCTCAGACTCTTGAACGGCGGTGTCGCGCTCAAGCTCAGTCTGTTTGAGGCGAGCGATGAGAGTGTTGAGCTCTTGACGAGTACGGTCGTACTGCGAGGTGTGACGGGTAGTCGAATCTCTCAACTCACGAAGTTCAAGGTTGACTTTTCTAAGCTGAGAGTCACGTTCTGCAACTCGCTCTTTTTCAGTGGTGATATTGGCGAGAGCTGTGGAGAGCTCAGCAAGAAGTTTTTCGACTTGTTTCTTCCTGTCGATGGCCTCGGAACCATGACGAGATCTTTCCTCTTCCCAAGTTGTCAACTCGGCGGTCAGATCAGCAGTCTGAGCAAGCAAGTCTTCCCGCTCTTCAAGGTATACTTCTCGCTCATGTTTCATTTTTTCCCAGATGGCCTTGAGGCTACTAGCTTCCTTTGAAGCATTAGCAATCACATCGACCAGGACCATGAACTTGGTCTCAGCTTGAGAGGTGAGCTCCGATGACATCTTAGCATAAGATGATGCTTCCATGCGTGATGAAGTGCGCAGCAACGAGCTTTGGCGTCTTGTGGAACGAGTGCTCCCCACACGAGAAAGTCGAGAAGCCCGACGAACATTGACAGTGCCTGCGTCGGACATTGTGTCTCCATTCAGCTCATTTGTTGTCAACTTGATAAGGGCCAACTTCTCGGGTGTCAATTGGCTATGATGATGGCCATGAATGCTGTGCTCGTGAGGTAGAATGGTCTCCATCTTTGGCTAAAAGCTGTCTATGTTTTCTGTATGATCGAAAGAGCTTGGAGGTTGGAATTATCAGAGGTGAGAGGTTACAATCATCCAAAGACATCGAAAAAGGAGACCTTCCACTTGTTCTGGTGTTCTTGAACATCTATATTCACCTTCCCGAGCTCTCCGGAGGTCTTGAGTTGCTACCGAAGCAAACCCTCCTACCTGAATGCACAAATGGCAATGATTGACGACATCACGACAATCGAATGATCCGTAGTCTGTGAAAAGGGTTTAGTATATGTGCCAATGTACACAGCCTCTGCAGGACTAGATGTACATGAAACCAATAGCTCGACTTCGTGCTCTTTACGAAGCCCAACCTTGAGCAACTCGACGGATATCCACATTCTTTTCCAATCATAGCACAAGAGCGATCACGCCGTCCTGCGAACTGCTGCAACAACCTCGAGCAAGAACATCAAAGTATGAGCCTAATTGACACTGGTGGACACCGATGCTTTCTGAAGCCCGTGCTCCCATGGGTACATGACCCTTGCCCGTTCTCGCAACAGTGACCCCTCTCGGACTATCCCAAAAGGACGTGCCAGAGAGTCAAAAACACAACCTTCTGCTGCACCTCCCGACCCCTCAGAACTTCTTTTGCATTTGCACATGCTCTCGCTTACCTCCGGAATGCCCGTGGAGTAGGTATTCCTTTACGTGAAGGCGAATAAGATTCAAAATTGTTGCAGACGTACAGGTTGACATCCAATATGTGACGCGGTCAACCACCTCCAAGTTCAAGGAGCTGGTGGACAATGATTCGACAACGACAGCACTCAATAACAGCCAGCCACAAAAATGCCATGGGTGGATCAGAGAGGAGCTGGTGAGCAGGTTAGTTATGCAGTCTCGTCAAGTCGAGCCGGGTCAGGTCAATCAGAGGAGAAAGCTTCCGTGTGCTTCTCGCTTCTTCGCTGGAGCAATCACATCATGGACGCTTGTGTGGTGTTCAGTACGAGTACCCGTGTGGACAGTCTTCATCTTTTTTACGATGCTGATCATGATCTCCAGTGATCTCGATCGTACATTATTCATTCTGGCTGGCTGGGAGATGGATGTGCTAGCGACCCCAGGGAGTAGCCAAAAGTGCCAGTACAAGTAGAGCCATCCCCACCGAGGAAGCAGCTGCTCTTTGGCTGGCGTCATTGGCGAGCGTCTTCGGCACGGTCCCCACGGCCGTGAAGGTGGAGCCGGGGCAAGTCACTGTACACGTATCAAAATTTTATGTCAAACTTCAGCCTCGCCTTTGATCAAACATAGTATAGCTTCGCTTCGAAAACTCTACAGAACCTTCGAACTGCCGTTAGCTATGGTTTCTCAACATGGTTCTCATACATGAATACCAAGTTGGTCAAGATCAGGATGAATTTTGTGAATGGCGAAATAGCCGACATGAATCGGCCGCCCCGGAACCGATCGATGTATCTCTTGTCTGACTTGAACGAAACCAGCATCCTTTCCCACTCAAAAGCCCCCTTCAGCTTTGGAGCCCGTCAAACCAATGAGAACCCTGAACTAAGTAACTGGTCACCATCAAGGGGTCCGGAGATGTATGCAACTCAGACCACTGGGCTAATCAGAGCCCAATAATGTCGCCTCTCTGGATATGAGTCGACGTCGACGAAGCTACTGTCCGGACTATCGACGTCCTGTGGCCTTGGGATTGACGGAACTTTTCCTGAAGGAGCAATTGATCAAGTACATGACCTCACTTCTTGCCCTCTTTCGTTCTGCGGAGACGCTTCTAGCAATGATTGGCAAGGATATAAGGGTCAAAGGCAAGTCGGTGGAGGGTGGTATACTTGACTAGTACCTCCAACCATTGAACTGTAGGACTCTGAGACCAGATATGTACGTGAAGACTATCTCCATTCGCCGTTATTGAACTGCCACCGTGAAGAATCTCTCCCTTTCCAAGCTCAAAATCCCTCACGGCGACCTTCCGAGCCAAAGAGAAGCTTGTCGCTCATTCCAACTGTACCGTATCAAACAAAAGATCATTTGTATCATCAAGCACAGATATACCCTTTTGGTTGTATGGTGACGGTGACAGCGAGTACAACCCCAACAAACGAGGCTATTTACAGCCATCATCGGACTCTAGGAGCTCCCTCTCTGAAAATACAGACAGACCCTCCAACACCGCCGAGACGGTATACAGCAAACCTGACGGAAGCAAACCGCAAGGCCAACCACTTCAGAGACCAGACGCTGGGCAGCAAGGGCATGACATACTGTCGACATTAACAAGTTCAACGAGCCATAGTTTAACCATGGCCGCGACAGTTTCGAGCTATCTCTCAAACGGCTTTCCAAAGCCCGGAGGCAACAATCATCACCAAGCTCACCGATCCACCAGCTACGGGGCATACACAAATGGATCGCACGCAGCACACCAAACCACGATGCGGTCTTTCCGTAAAGAGACGACGAATACATCCAGCGGAAGCGGCTCAGCCAAGATGGCAGAGACCGTCAATGTATTGAAGCGTCGCTGCGCAGACGAGTTGGGGGCCGCCATCTCGAAGGGGATCGTAAGCTCCTACCCAACTCTGATTGAAAAGATCAGCAAAGAAAGACTTCACAGGCTTCCGACCGAAGGAAGCGCCTGGGACAAAGTGCTTGCCTGGGCCCAGTCCTTTGCCGAGAAGTTCTATGACTTCGACCAAGCCATTGAACAATTCACGGGAGGCAACTATGACGGCGCCGAGATCGCCTTTGGCTACTGCATCTTGTTGCTGGATCTCGGTGACGAGAATGCTGCTGCGCTTCAGGCGTCCTTTGGGTTCTTCTTCAAATGCTCTCTGGACCTGATTGCGTTGCTTGACCGAGTCGAGCTGTTCAATGCTTCCTTCGATATCAATGAGCAACTTGTCCTTGCATATGCGGACTTGGTGACTCTCGTGTCTGATGTCTCTCTCAAGTTCTATCAGGCCATCAGGTCCTCAGCTGAATCAGATGAAGCCATTGACATCTACAGCGACTTCAGCAACACCATTGAAAGTTTCCAAAGTCGACGCGACAAAATTGTCGAGTCAATGTGGAAATATCAGCTCTCCCAGGAGAATGTCGACATGGACAACCTGGTTGCTTTCAGGAGCTTGCGTTCGTGGCTTTCCATTCAAGACAGTATCTTGAAATACAAATGGGGAGATCACACCATGCTCGTAAATGATCGTCAGCAGCTGACTTGTCTGTGGGCACAGCCCTATCTGACCAGATTCCTGAACAGTGGCAAGAAATCACTCGCCATTACTGGCCCTCCAGGATCTGGAAAGACCGTTCTCGCGGGGACCATCGTTGATACTGTGCAACGCATTCACTCCAAGAACTCGTACACTGTCCTCTTCGTTCCAATCAACGGCCGAACGAAGGTACAGGCATCAAGCTTGCACGTTGTTCAGCGTCTCTTGTCGCAATTTCTTGAAACACGTGTTGGAAATGTGGAATCCTATAAGATTCTATCCGAAGCGTATGCGAGTTCACACGAAGCACATGACCTTGCGGCGTATGAGTCCATCCTTTGGACTGCACTTGGGAAAGTGATTGCATCGACACATTCCCAGGCGAAGGAGACCCTTATCATTGTCGATGGGCTCGATGAGGTATCCAGTGACGTAAAAGTCGCTCAAAAGCTGCACAAACATCTCCTCGACACAACATCAATGCACGAAAAGGTGAAGCTCATTACTCTTTCTCAGCCAACCGCGTTGGCATCGAAGGCGCCAAATGACGTTGACATCTCGTACGATCTTATCTATGATGATGTATCAGCGGTAGTGTCAGGCCTCCTTCATAGCCATCATTACTTGCAGAACACTCCAAGGCTGGATCAAGATGTTCTCATTCATCAGATCGTGGAAGCTTCAAAGAGTAACTTCCTGTGGGCAAAGTTACTCACCAAGTCCCTGCTCAGAGAGCAGTCTGGAGAGAAGTTCCTCAAGGCTGCTGCAGCGATAAGCAAGAGCTCGAAGCCGCTTCAGGAAGGCATTCGTGATTTGCTCATCAGTGCAAATCTTTCCGAGGAAGGCAAACAGCTTTTGACTTGGCTCTCAATCTCTCAACGACCAATGACTATTGAGGAGCTATCGTTGCTTTATGCAATCGATCTGAAGGCAGGCACCATCAGTGACCGGCAGATCCAGCCTTTACATGCTTTGAAGCCAGTTGCTGCCTTGGTCTCTCTCGAAGATGGTCTTTTGTATCTGCGTCACTCTATTATCAAAAGCGTGGTGTCAGAATACTTTGAACTCAGCAAGCAACCATCCTTTGAGCTGGTACAGAGACTCCTGCTTTACCTGAAGCTCAGCGTCAAGGAAAACAAAGAGCCATCCTTCTCGTCTTTGACATCTGGCCAAATCCATCAAATCTTCGACCAGGCTCCCCTTGCTGAGTATGCCACAAGGTATTGGCTGATCCATTACCTTGACATGCACCCGCAAACTCGAAACAATACCGCAGAGTTGAAGAAAGCTCTTCTTCCGGTCCTTCCCACCTTGGCAACGGTGCCTCTACTTGAAAAGGCCGTCTGGACCTGGGAGCCCGCCACACTCCAAGAAACATGGCACACTACCTCGCTAGATATACGCCGGAAGGTTCTCAACGCGAACAATCAAGTCGTCCTACAAACTCTGATTGTCCTCGCAACCATCTTGACTGAGAAGAACCACTTCAAGTCCGCTGGTGACTACTTCTACTCAGCTACTCAGCTCACGGCAAGCATTTTCTCAATCACCCATCCATTGTATAGTCGCTGTGCAACTCAATTTTTGGACGTTACAAGCACCCTGACAATTACCACCCGAAATGAAGTTGTTTCACGCAGAGAAGAGATCATTACTACTCTCATCAAAAGCTACACCACACAATACGGATCGAGTTCTGAGGTGGTGCTGAAGTACAAATCTCAACTCATTGAACTTTACAGATCAATAAAAGAAGAGTCTAAGGCAGTTGAGATCGAGAAGACAATATACACACAAGGTACCCAAAGCACTGAGGAGACTGGCACCATCAAACGTACCGGATCTCTAGGTGTTCGGGTTGTCTCGCGTCGTGGCAAAGACTCGGAGTATGAAAGCTGGGACTGGGACGAAGAGCAAGATCACGCGCTTATTCGTGCAGAAAGCCACAAGCATATTGATGAGCTCTTTCATGTAGCTCAGAGCTACACTACAAAGGGGCTCATGGCCAAAGCTGAGCATGCATACATCGAAGCATGGCATCACCTATCCATTCAAAGCCATACTGGTGATTCAATGAGCTTGGTTCGCAAAAGGATCGACTTTGCCACCAAGTACGCTAGCTTCCTCGAGTCGACCAAACGCTCCACTGAGGCATCGGCGTTATTAGTTGGACTTTGGGAGGAGTATCAGTCAACCTCAGTAGCGCGCTCACAGGAAATCAGCTCGCGACTGTTTGAGGTTGGTAAGATCTTGAAGACTGTGGGCGTAACTTCAGTGGCGCTGGACATCTTCAAGCACCACTCATCTGTTACCAAGGCCTACTCCAAGGTCGAGAGCTCATCTTACAAGGAAGTGGAGGAGCAAGTACAGTCGACTCAACGAGAGATCCTCAAGCAGGCATCTTCCTCGTCGAGCTCTGAAACACATATCAGCCAGTCTATGGTCACCGAGATCATAACTAGCATTGAGACTTCGCAGTCAACACAGCTAGACGTGACCTCTACGTCGGCAGTCAAGCAGGTGGTTTATGCCTACATGGGACAAAAGCGGTGGAAGGAGGCCACGTCCACCATCAAAGAAGTGCTTCGAATCTTCTGGGCAAGCTTCCTGTCTGCTTCGATCGAGGATGTTGGCCAACCAGTCAGCAATCCTGAGTTTGCCCTAGAACTTGCTGATCAACTCATCGTTGCTTACGAAGCACGTCTGCGCTTCAACAAGGCGCAGGACCTCCGAGAACGACTCTACTATGGCGTCAGGGCGACACGCAAGGTTGATGATAGCATTGTAAAGCACAACCTTGCTCACCTGCTCAGACTCTTTGACCAGAACAGATCTCGAAGCAAGACAGTCCAACTTCACCAGGAACTCCTGGAGGACTACAAGAAGTTCTACGGACCAGGCGATGCTCAAGTGATCAAGACATTGTGGACCCTCGCTCAGCTCACAAACCCCGAACCCATCTCCATTGGGTATTACAGACAAATTGTTGATCTGTTGTCAAAGGGTTCGGATACCTGTCATCCTGAAGCACTAGATGCTCTCAGTACCGTCGCCAATCTGTATTGGCTCGAGCGGCGCTATCAAGATGCCACGTGGGCATATTCGTTGCTTCTGAACACTTTTGTTCACAAAGGAAAAGAATTGAAGCAATTCCACAGCACCACGTTCGTATCCACGATATATGATCGATACGTGGAGAGCATTCAAAGTTCACGAACGGAGTCCACCCTCGTTTACGAGATTACGAAAAGATATCGTCAGGCATGCATCACAGTATTCGGGACCGAACACAAGTTCACCCAAGAGGTCACCTTGAGCTTTGCACGCTTGTGCAGGGTATCCAAACGCCACGAGACTGAGGCTGTGGCACTGTACGAGGAGCTTGCTGGCAACGCCAAAGCAACCGAGTACCATGCCGAAGCCAGAGCCAGCTTGGATGCCGTCTATGAAATGAGAGCATTGGAGGCAGCTCGAAGCACCCACGTCACTGCGTCCAAGGAACAAGTTGAACGCGCGGTGACCGTTGTCCGCAAACGTATGACGGAGACCAGAAGTCATTACGGATGGGCCCACGAAGAGTCGCTCGAGCAACTCAAGGAGGTGTCTCACCTCTACGCCAAACAGTCCAAGAAGATCGAGGCCGTCAAGGAGCTGACCGAGTTCACCAGCCACGTCGTGACCAGCGAGACGAGCTCTACCCGACTCGTCAGTGCTGCGTCAGCTGTCGCCGCGAGCTTCATTGCCGTCAGCGAGACACACCAAGGGCTGGAGCTTGCCGAGGAACTTCGTTGGCAACTGGTGACCAAGGACACCAGCAACTCCAAGAAGTACAAGCTCGACCTCGCATCGGCCAGTCGCTCCAGCGCAATTTACATTGCACAACTGGAGCACAGTCTCAGGCAAGACTCGTTACAGTCGTTCAGTGATATTTACCTTTCCATCTTGACCGAGATTGTGTACTATGAAGACTTCCAACGATCAATCCGTAGCAATTCTTCGTTTGAAGAGGTCTACGGTATCGCGGCCCGTCTCCACTCCTTTTTGAAGGAGCAGGGCCGTGCCACATTGCTCGTGCACGTGCAGGATGAGCTGGTGAGCTTCTTCCTCAGATCTTCAGGTGAGAAGGCCAAGGTCGGAGACGTTGCGCAGGTCAAAATCCTCGTCACGACACTCCTCGAATACTTCGAGGTCCATCAGATAAAGTCGTTCCTCCTTTCTGTCCACCTCGCAAGTATTGAAGCAGTAAGACGTTTCCTGAAGCGTGGGCAAGAAAAGCAGGCTTGCGATCTGGCTCAGACTGCCTTCCGATACAGTCATGCCAACGGTTGGTACACCACACCTGGGGCGATCAAGCATGGCTTCGTCTTGGCGGCGACCCTCGCCGACATTCACCATCACAAGAAGACTCGTTATGCCCAGATCCAGATTGCCAGTGAAATTTTACGGCAGGTGTTGGAGTCTGCGAAGGTACAAAGACTCAACCTCACCGTCATACCCCTGAAGGAGTTGAACACCATCATTACGATCCTTGGCGAGCAGAAGGACTTTGTCACGCTAGAGGTAAGTTTTGTCATCTCACACATACTCATTCGCTGCTCCCCAAGACTCAGAGGACTGACCTTTTCGGTTTTCTAGTGGTTGCTGACCCGGCTGTGGGACGCTCGCGAAACCCACTCCGCCTGGGGACCGTCGGTTGTACTCACGCTCGGCCGCAGATTGGTTCTTGTTCGCTTCCTGCTCAAACACCATGATCTCGCGCTGAACCTCGCTGCCGACATTGCGTACAACTTGCGTCGCGTCTACGGTTCGTCGCACGTGGTCACGCTGGAGATGAACATTCTCCTGGGCCAGTTGCTCGTGAGTACCGGTCTGGCCTTGCAAGGTACCAAAGGGGCGGAAGAGATTGCGCGCCGGTACTTCAAGCGTGCCGTCGGGGTGCACGAAAACGTCCTGCGGGCTTTGACCCTCGACCCCATGGGTCTCAACGAGGACGACGACGTTACCGTCTTGTCGACCGATCCTGAACCCGTGGACCTTGCGGCTTTGGGTCTGGACAAGGCAGCGTCCCAGGGGACGTACGCTCGTCGTCACATGGTCCTCTTGAAATTGGCGTTGGAACGCTTCGGTGACTACCCCAAGGGATATGCAGAGTACGAGCAGCTCAATGCCGATGCGTTCCGCACGTTCCCGGAGGACTTGCGTGGCGTGGAAGGCGTCGAGAAATGGGACATCAAAAAGTTTGGACACGGCAAGGCTGAGAGTGACGAAGGGGCTTTGGATGTCAATGTGAAGAATTGGACATTGACGCAGGACAAGATCGAAACCAATGGTCACACCAATGGTGAGGCTAATGGTGTCGACTGATTGAGATGGACTCGATGATTGATAGAGCTGATGTCGAGTGAGGCAGCTGGGCAAGTTGCAAAAAGGAGGATGAGCAATGCTTCGAGGGAGTTCTGCAGGATGGGTAAGGTACTTGGGTAATACGATCGTTATTTGTTCCTATGACTGAAAAGTTACAATAATATCCAATCGCTTCAACAAATTCGATCTCTTTTTCGACCATGATAGTTATTTAAAGAGATGCTTCAACATTGAGTCCTTGCAGAGATACCGATGACGGAGCGGAATCGGGATTCTAAGATGATGGGAAAGGAATTTTCGCGGTGCCGCTTTTAACTGAGCCTCTCTCTCTCTGGTGGTGCCATTGGGATAGTCGACACTCCGTTCGCTAATTGACTCGAACCGTACGTTCATCGAATTTGTTATTCCATTCCTAGGTACCGTTCATACCTCTCCTCGACCCCCTCTCGGCCCATTCGTTGAGATGTGCCCATGAAACCCTCAAGACCCCATGGCTTCGGCCGAGAACTGAAACCCTACCACCCATGATCAAAGTGTCACACCAAAAACCATCGCCCGGGTCTTCGTCTTCACCATGGTTTTCTGTGGCAAACCGAGCAGAGGTTGTCAACGTTGTCGACAGAGGAAGATCAGATGCGACGTGACGAAGCCGACATGTCTCAAATGTCAAAAGGCACGAGAACCTTGTACTTATCGCAATTTCGACGAAGCCATCTTCCGAGATCAGACTCGGGAGGTTGTTCGCAAATTCAAATTACCGCCAGAAGACGAACACTGTTCTGCAGAATCTCGACGCTCATTGGCGATGGTATCTTCAAGCATGACCACAAGCACGACAAGCACTCCCGATATCTTCTACTCGACCCTGTCCCCTTCTGTCTATGATATTGGAGCAAACTTCTTCTTTGACAAATTCTTGTCCGAAAAGGGTACATTCTTCGGCGATTATTCCTCTTGGTTGGGCCAGTTGTACACGGCAGACACCTCCAGTGGTGGTTTGATCCGGGCGGTCATCGAAGCTGTCGGATTGAGTGCTTTGTTCAATGTCTCTCTGGATCTAGGTATCCAGATCAAATCTTCAGAGCAGTATTCCAAAACATTGGCAGCCCTTAAGTTTGCTCTAGACGATCCAGAGCGAGCAAAGTCCGACGACACTCTACTTGCAATTACCCTTTTGATTCTTTTCGAGGTACGAGATGACTTTTTGCCCGACACAGATAAGTTTATCGTTCCCGGACCAGATTACTGATCAGTCTCACAATGTGTCTAGCTACTAAATTTTAGAACTTGGCAACGACATAGGTATTGGGAAGCCCATGTCAATGCAGCACTGACCTTGTTGGAACTTCGAGGTCAAGATCAATTTCAACGTCAACGTGGAGGACAACTTTACATCCAGGTCCGTTCTCAAATAGTAAGTTTTTCTTGTTCTTCTGTCGACTTGCCATGCTCTTTTAACGAACCAATTGGCAGCTTTTGGTCTGTATGCAGAAACGCGTGGCTGTTCCCAGAGCGCTGGTCCAAACCACCTGCGATTTCCAAGGGAGTCTCATGAGACAACTCTGGCAAAATTCTAGAGTCGCCAGTCCGAGTTCCATCACCGAGATATGTTTCCGGGTCGTCAATCTCAAGGCCGCTCTTCATCGTCAAGAAGAAGGTGATGACACGAAGATGAACGGGAAAATCTTACTAAACATGGCGGTCGATATCGACAACGACCTCGAGTCATGGGCGGCCGGATTGCCCGATTCCTGGAGGTATTCCGTGGTTCATGGGCCTGCGAGGGTCGCCGAGGAACTCCTACAAGGGGTCCGACACGTCTACCCTACGCTCTGGATCGCGGAGGCTTGGAACAACTGGCGCATCCTTCGACTTTTGGTCAGCCAGATGAGACTAGAAATCAGCGTCGATCCGCAAGAGATTGCCACCTCCCAAAACATGGCACGCCGGCTGTGTACCGACGTTTGCATTTCTGTCTCCAACTTTTCCGGCAGTCCTAGTAAGCCACCGTTTTGTCAAGTTCCCGGGGCGTTTTTTTCTGACACACGCTTTGGCTACAGGTTACATATCGTTGATCCAACCATTGTACCTCGTCGCCCTGGAAACTTTGGTTCCGTACAGTTTACGGGTCTTTGCGATTGAACAACTGAGACACATCGATGCTTCCTTGGGGGTAAGACAGGCCCGTCTATTGGCCGATACTGCCGAAAACAATCTATTCAGCGCGTTGCCCGAGTCCGGCGTGATTTGAAACCTTTTTTTTGGTTCTGTCAAGAGCCGATCGACCCTTCCGAACATACCAACGTAATGATTCTTGTTGCTGTGACGGGCTCCAGGCTCGTTTGCGACTCAAGGAATGCCTTTTTAGCGCTAAGAACGACAACCACGAGGCATCGGTTGCGAAACCTCGCAGTGCTGCCCTGTAAAGGGCATAGCGTTGGTGGCTCGGACCCTCGTCCTATTGGTTGTTTTCTGACCCAAAAGGACAGCCTTGCGACTCCACGTCCCCCGAAACCCCCGACTCTAATACAACACATAAGTATGCTCATCAAGCCTCTACAAACACAACATCTTCTTGGCCAACATTGCTTTAGTGTATTAGACACAGGTCTTGACTTGATTCATTCTCTTCCGCTCTGTCTCTTTTTTTGTTTCATTCTTTTGGGGAAAAGCAAAAAAGAAAAGCCTGCTGCTCAAAGGACATTCTAGTATCGTCTACGTCTTCAAGAAAGTACTTTAGCTCTTTCTTACCTCTTCAACGAGTCACCATGACGACCGAAACCACTCCTAACCCTGCTCCTCCCGCAGATTCGTCATCGTCGTTCTCTCAAGAAAAGACCTTTAGCACGTACAACGCCGATCAAGGACGAGCGTACTCGGAAATCCGTCGTGACTATGACCCGGGAGTCTATCGGACCATATTGGATCATCACACTTCGACCGGTGGTCAACTCGACATTCTTGTGGACGTAGGTTGCGGTACGGGCTACGCTACAAGAGCACTTGCACCACATTTCACAAAAGTCTTTGGTCTGGATCCGGCAGAGGGAATGATCAGTACGGCACGCAGCAGCCTCACGAATCCGGAAGATTCTACCAAGGTTTCCTTTGAAATCTCGACTTGTGAAGAGTTGGGGTCCAACCTCACACCTCCAGTCGAAGATGGGAGTGTCGATCTCATCACTGCCGCCAACGCGGCTCACTGGTTCGACATGCCACGATTCTGGGCTGCCGCTTCAAGAGTTTTGAAACCAGGAGGTATGTTGACCAACCTTTCTATTTGTCGTGTCGCCTGTCATTTTGATTCGTGTCCCGTTCCTCGTCATGCCATCTGTCAATCTCAGGGTCCTCGTCATAATTTCCTTGTCTTGGCCACTCATCTAACGTCACGTCGGATCTGAAAACAGGAACCGCCGCGATCTGGACATCCGGTCCAGGTCACCCACACCCGTCCATGCCCAACGCCGATTCCATCCAGGCCGCCATAGACGAGCACCAAGAGACCGAATTGAAACCTTATATCCTACCTGGTAACATCCTGGTGAGGGATCGTTACACTGACCTGCCTTTGCCTTGGAGCGGTCCACCCGGACAGCAAACTGAAGGGTTTGACGAAACCTCCTTCGTTCGGCTTGACTGGCCCATCGACAGACCCTTCTACGTCGCCAAACCTCAAGACGAGCAGGGAGTCGACATGGACCTGTTCGAAAAGGCCATGGCGACGGGAAGCGCCGAGACGAGGTGGCGCCAGGCGCACCCTGACCTTGTCGGGACCGAAAGGGACCCTCTCAGGATGCTAAGGAGGAAGATCGAGGGACTGTTGCACGACGCCGGTGTCGAGCCAGGACAAGAAAGGTTGAGGGGCGTGTTCAGGGGGGTGATTTTGTTTGTCAAGAAGGAGTAAGGGAATGAACCAGGCCTGAAAGACACAACAAACAATGACTACTTACTTATTTACCTTTTGCACTGGGAGATACAGACAGGTTGTAGTTGAGTTGTCAGATAGTCACGCTCAACAGAAATAAAGAGTACGGATTGAAACCTAACAGGGGAGTCGGTGTGCAGTATATTTTTCCAGTTGTACCAAAGTACCAGGTGTATATATATTTCTCAAGAGCGCCCAACTAGAACCGTGAAAAGTGCACCATTATCATCATCCAGTTCGTCATCAAGAAACAAAAAAAACACAACCAAGCACTCAACCGCGCTGGTCAGAACACTTCACTCAAAACTCATTCACTCATCATCCTTCTTCTTACCATCCAAATCCATCCCATCCATCTCGTCACCCAACAACTCCACCTCGACTTCCTCCCCAACCCAGCCCTCAAACTCCTCGAGTCCTTTTTGGACGTGAACCTTGAATCGAATCACGTCCTCCAGACATCTTTCGATGCCCGAATGTAATTCTTCGCGAACCCTGGCCGCTTCCTCTCGCATACTCTCCCAGGCCACGCCGACCTCCATCTCGCGCTGCTCGAGCTCGACGACGCCGCGCTCCAAGCCCTCCCTCATCCTAGCCAATTCCTTCTCGAGCTTCTCGATCGCGCTCGTCTGCTGCGTGTGCGTCGTGGTCTGACTCTCCTTGAGCGAAGCGTACATCCGACTAGCTTCGTTGACGCGGTAATTCAGATTGTCAATCTCGGTGTTCTTCTCGTGCAGAGCTTCCGAAATGTTGTCCAAAAAGTCGCGCGCGTTCAGGTCCGCGTCCGCGGCGGCCTTGCGGCGTTCGTTGATGTCTTTGCGCAGTGCGATGAAGGCGTTCCGGACCGCGCCCCGTAGATCCAGATTCAGCAGGTGGACGGGCGAGTAGCCTACGTTGTTGTCCGCCAGCAGACGGTCGGTGTCGGGGGATCCTCTCCTCCGCGATGTCGACGTCGAGAAACTGTCCGAAATGTTGAGGCTGAGTTCGTAGTCTGCACCTTTAGCATTGACAGCCGTCGAGGGGATGAGGGACATTTGGTAGCCCAATGAATTGTACCGTTTAACGATAACTTCGAGGTCTTCAAGTTTGCGTGATGTCTCGGCCTCTTTCTCCAGCACTTTCTTGTTGACTTCATCCAACATCGCGAGTGCGTCTTCGTGGCTTTTCGTCAGTCGTTCACGTTCCGTGTTCATTCGGTCGATGTCTTGGATGTTCAGGCCTTGTCGATCGACAGACTGTTGGAGGCTCTGGCGTTCTTGCTCAACTACTTGCAGGTCTGCCTCTGTTCGTTGGATTTCTGCTTCCAGGATCTTGATTCGCGCGTCGTACTTTTCAATCTTCGCTTGTACGTTTGCATTATACTCTTCGAATTTTTTCTTGTCATCCTCCAAAATCTTAAAATGTTTGTCCAGCTTGGCTACATCGGGTGCGTTGCGCTCAAACTCTTCGACCTGCGCTTTCAAAGCTTCGTGCTCTGCTTCGTACAGCTGCAGCTCTTCTGCATGTTTGGAGTTGATCCGCTCGAATTCATCTGTCATTGCTTGGATATGAGGTCGTAAAGCAGCTTCTTCGCTCTCCTTGTCGTCTTCAGGTCCCATCTGCAGCCAGTCCTGATATGCGCCGAACAAGAACCTAAAGACAATTCTGTCACTTGCAATATCGACACCCGCCTCAGCACATGCGTCATCGTAGGCTCCTCGGGTGAAATTATCCAACATTTGTGCGAGCTGCATCATCCAATGTAGTAATCCAAGAAAGCGAGGCCAATTCTGTCCTCCAACTGCGACCAAGTGTGATTTTGTAATATCTCTTTCATATGGATATCTCAACTGTTTCATGATCGGTGGCACTTCGGTGTCGATGCTCTTCTGAAATTTGTACCCAGGATCAATACGCCGGTAGAGCCATTGGAACATGAAGGTGAAATCTTTTTGCGTAGGTGATTTTACAGAGTTTTGTGTCAACGAGTGTTTCATTTCCAATTCGAAGTTGTTCTGTGTCAGATAGTCCAGCAATTCTTGACTCAGTCGCGTTCTATACGAGGAGTCCCGCAGAGGTCGAGGATCTTTGGGCGCAATGCCAGGAGCAGGAGGTTGCGAGAAGAAGGATTGGTGAGCGACGGGACCATGGCCGGAGGGTCGGGAGAATATACTGCTTCGTCGTTGCATGCTTTGCGACGCAGGTGTTTGTGACCCAAATAACTGATTTGGCGCAAGACTCTGCCTGCCAGTGTTTGCGCTGCCAAACATGTTACTAGAAACTGATCTTCTTGCAGTGGACATGCCCATGTCGGCCAAATTTCCTCCGGAAGATGAGCGATGGAAGTTCGGCTGTGCAGGACGCTGGACGCTCTGGTTTATCGATATTGATCGAGCGTGGGATGCTGTGAACGGCGCATTTCGTAATTCATTGCTTGAAGAGACGCGCTTCACAGCAGAAGCAGGTTGCGGGATTCCCGAGAAGTTCTGTATGTGGCCCAGGGTTTCGCGAGGACGGCGCACGCTGAAAAGTCCAGGTGGTTGCGACATGGCGTCTGATTATAAGCCCGTGGGAGAGTCAGTCGCCTTCGCAATCAATGTTGTCGCAAAACGTGTAGCCAAGGTTCATCGTGGAGTTCGTGAGCATTCAGTCGAAATGAGACTAAACAACAATCAGCGCGATTTACAGCCATTACCACGGCGACGGAATTCTTAGATAATAAATTACTAAGATTGGCCCGTTTGGCACGTGATGATTAGCCTCGGCTGAATTCCCTGGACCTCAATTGCAGCCAGCCTCCCATCCACCATTATTTCGTCCTTTCGAACAATCCATCATCAATTTCCCACTCGTTCCGTCGTGTCAGCGGTTCTTCTCGGACTTCATAAAACACCTCGCCCAGAACCATATTCTGAGGCACATGTGGTGACTTGCAGACAGTCCTTGCCGCCGCCATGGCTCCTCGAGAGGATCTGATCACGTCCGCCGTGACTTTCCTTCAAGATCCCTCTGTCGCCTCGGCGCCGCTGGAAAAGCGCATTGAATTCCTCAAGTCCAAGAACCTCACTCAAGAAGAAATCGATCTTTCACTCGCCAGAGCCAGCGGTCCCGATCCCTCCTCTCAACCCGTGCAGAATGCATACTATCCTCCTCCAACTCAACAGGTCCCACGCGGGCCCCCATCACAGCACTACCCATATCCTTACAATCCCTACGGTGACCAATGGTCACCACCACAGCCTCCACCGGAGCCTCCTCGACGGGACTGGCGCGACTGGTTCATCATGGCTACAGTGGTGTCCGGCGCCAGCTACGGTCTGTATGTTCTCGCACAGCGTTACATAAAGCCACTGATCGCACCTCCGACTCCCGAACAACTCGAGCAAGATAAAGCTTCAATCGATGAACAGTTCAACAAAGCGTTTGCCTTGCTTGATACCCTGTCAGCCGACACCGCCGCCTTGAAAGAAGCAGAAGAACAACGCACGCAGCGCCTCGACTATGCTATTGCAGATATCGAGACGATCGTGGCGGACCTCCGAGCCGCCAACATGCGCCGCGAAGATGACGCACGACGCTGGGAGATGGAGATCAGCTCCATGAAATCGACCATTCCCCGCAGCATCGAGAATGTGCGCGATGCAAGCGAGAAGCAACTCAAGGAACTCGGTACTGAACTCGGCAGCCTCAAAGCCCTCATGGGTAACCGTTACGGCAGTGGTTACGGCAGCGGTTACGGTAGCGGCTCGAACAGTTTGACACAAAACATTCCAAAATCCCAGCCTGGTATCCTGCCCACGTCGAGCAGTGCTTCAACTACCCCGTCAACGGAGACGTATGGTGCAAACCAAACTCGGCCGCCGCCTGGATACGTCCCGGGAAACCCTTACGCTATGGGAGCGCCCCAGTCGCCTAACTCAACAAAACCACCGAGTGCGGCCACCTTCCAAACTGCCATCACGCCTCTCGCCCAAAGCCTGGGCCTCGATCCTAATGCGGGTGCCAATGCGAATAATGCGAACAATGCGAACACGAGTAAATCCGCCATCCCGGCGTGGCAGATGGCTGCGACCAACAAAGCGAAGGAGGCCAATACGGGTGCGCCAACGACGAATGGGACGAGCGATAAAGCACAGCAACAGCAGCAACAAGAAGATGGCGCCGATGCCGTCGCCGCACTTAATGCAAGCTAGTCTCCTAGGTACCTACTATGTATTTTCGTACTCGTGTCTGAGAAGGGAATTGTCGTAATGACAGCACAAAATTTCATGCCATGTTGGGATTTTATGAATAATCTTAACCCGAGAGAACAATTGTTGTATCTATGTACCTTTTTACATCAACTAAATTCTCTGTCTTCACCCATCATCGGTGTTGCCACCACCTCCGAATCTCTGCCGTGCAATTTCTCTGAGCATACTCATCGTCTTCTCCTCCTTCTCCTTCATGCCGGCGACGCGGGCCTCTCGTTCAGCTCTACGGGCACGGAGGATCTCCTCCTTGCGCAGTTCCCTTTCGTTCTTTTTCCTCTCGCGCTCCTTTTGCATCCTCTTGATTTCGCCCAGGCTGTCCTCGTCGCCCATCATGTCCGCGTCGCGCACCTCCACCTCGCCGCCTCCGTCTTTGGCCGACGCAAACGCACGGTTGGACTCGGCCTTTTCCCGCTTCTTCTCGAGTTGTCGTTCCCTCGTGCCCGGTTCGGCGCGGGGTGCCATCTCGTCGAGACGTTCGCGTTGTAGTTTCCGATCGAGGGCGCGCGAGTGTTTTAGGTTTTGTTGTTGTGCAGCTCGCTCCTCGTCGGCGTCTTCTCTCGCTTGTTCGTCGCGGGACCGGAGATCTTGTAACGAAGGAATTGTAGCACCGTGGTGGCCACGCCATCCATCTTTTGACCCTGAAGCGTGCCCTTGTGATACCATGGCCGAGTCTGGCGGTGGAGGGCCGTAGTCATCCTCGTCCTCATCCTCTTCGTCACCCTGATTGTTGCCGACACGGGGCTCGGTAGCGTACCGATCGTTTACGGGTGAAGAATTTTGTCTTTGTGTTTGGGCTTGTTCTCGTTCTTGTTCTTGAGCCTTTGCGAGAGTCTTCGGATCGTACCATCCTTCAGCGAGGTCTCCTCGGTTCCTACCATGTTAGTCCTGCGCGCCGCTGTTCCGTGTTGTGAGAAGTGAGGGGGAAATCTGGATGTGGTACCATTTCGAAACAAAACTCTTCCATCTTCCTTTGATTTCGGTCCCGTCGAGTTCGTCAATGTCTATCCGTTTTTGAATGTCGAGGTAGAGAGCGAACATGGGTCGATGGGTGGGCAGGTCATGTTTCGACAGCTGGCGAGCGTTCAAGGGCAACGGTTTATCAAGAGGAGGCAATTGGCTGCTTCGACTGCTGCTGCCGCCGTGTCGTGGGGAATCTGAGTGTGAGCGATGACGGGCATGGTGGTGACGGTGATGATGGTGGTGCCCCGCTCGCTTCTCTTCGTAGCGCGCTGGGGATCTAGAGCGCGAACGCGAATGAGATCGTGAAGTATGATGTCTCGCTTCTTCCATTTGGAAAGTGTAGGAACAAATGCAGGACCTAGTATGTGGTGGCGAGGGGTGGAAGACTTGTTGATCAAGGTGTTTGCGACGAAAGAAACATGGGGAACGTTTCCCCACATATACAGAATATATTCAGTTGACGTAGAGAAGAGCGCAGAATGGAGAATATGATTATCCGTGCTATCTGTACACAGAGTACAAGATGGAAGTAAGAAGTATATTATTGCTCATGAGCATGTTTTGGATATTTATATGACCATACTATCGAGGCTGTCAAGAGATATTCATGAGAGCTTCTACCGTCCACCCAAAACTGCAATGCTGTCAACAGAAGTTGTCTCAATTTCACGCTAGACAGTACAATTTAATTATCTGGTACAGTCCGAGGACATGGCTGAAATCATGCATAGGTATGTAAGTAATGAAAGAGCACGAGTCTTCCGACGGAAGCTAAAAGAATCCCTGCTGTAGCAGGAGGCGAGGTGATTATAATGCTGAGCAGGTGATTGCAAGGCTGAAGGCGAATTGGGGGCTTAACTCGTTGCCCAATGCTTCGTTCTCCCTCTCTATCATCATTCGAAATAAGGTGTTGCATCTTACAAGGTGAGAGCACATTGGGACTGTGATTGTGAGCTACGGAAGGACGGTTATCATACTCACAAGCATTTGTTCTGGTCAACAACGGCCACGAAATCACAAAAGCCACCACCAACCCTCAAAGTGCCCATGCATATGATATTGTCATCGCCCAAGAACGTGATGATGTTCTTATTACCTCGCATGACTACAACAGCCGACAACACTGGGACAGTCGATAAAGTCTGGCCATCACAAGAATCGGCAATCATCTCCAGAAAGAATTGTGTTTGCGAGCATCCAGGAAAGAGTGTTCGGGGTCCGGCGAAAAGTCCACAGTACCTCTGATCTTCTATGTCATATACGTAACCATCTAGATCGGAGATAGCCATCAGACATCGAAGATACACGATCGAACGATCATCATCTGCCACAATTGTTGGCGTTTCTCCGGTCTAGATCATCATCGCCTCATACTGAACTTTCGATAAGGAGATAACCATGATTGTGACTGCAATCGGTCCAAATCGAGTAAAATGAGACGAAGAAAGCAAAGCAGACCTGTGCAAGGTACGGCGTATCAACCAGTCCGATGAGACCTTTAAAAAAGTGATGATGATTAGGCCAACCTGTTTCCGGCTTGTCCTCGCGATAGAGGTTCATAGTGCTGCGCGTACGTACCACATGGGCTTATGCAAGGCGAAAACCAAGTACGGATATATGAAAACCCTCTTAAGGGAGTACGAGCGCGTCTCACAGGGTCCCGGATTCTCCATGAATCAGGCGATGTCGGGCTTCCTCATGTTATTCCCCGCCACCACCCAAAGAGATTCGCTCGACGTCCCGCCATCTCAGGCCTCGTAAGTGCCCCGGAGAGATTGACGTACTGATAAGCTTGCTTGACAAGGAGATAAGCACTGAAGCTTAAGCAGCATATTCCTGAAGGTGGAGGTCTCCGAGCTCCAAGGATACAACCCCCTGGCTATCGTGGCGTCAATCTCCTTGCTGGCAGGCGATACGAATATTCCATCCAAGCCCAAGGACGCGGATGCTCCTTTCCAATCCAGATCTTGTGTTCGAGGGAACAAGCCAACAATCAAGATCTCTTCATAAAGCTTTGCCCGTCCAAGCACCAGCAACCATAGATCGACATGACGCATGGCTGTATCACATGGCAAAATGGCTCGCTACCAAACGTATAAGCCGTGCGCCTTATCATAAAGCCGCGAGCACTTGCACAGAAAGTTGACTAAGGGTCAAAGCTAAACCTTTTTCTGACCACGATTTGATCGCGGTTTCGTCTGTTGGCCAAAGAGATTCGAGTCTGAGCCTTATCAAGCTGATCGCAGAAAGTGGGTCATGCTTCCGACCAGACCAGAAGAGCCACTAAACCTTTCCCTATGGCCTTACCCTGGCCTGGCACCTCGAGCACTGTATCACTTTGCCATGCTCGATTGTTTGTCAGATAAAGACGAGGGTTATAACCCGGGCCTTGTCCCTTGTGATTTTTCATGCCATCTCACGAACCTTTTGGCCCATCCTCACCGTTTCAACTTTCGCCAGGATGTCGAAGTACGTGACCAAATACGTCCCAAGCGGCTCGACCGTGAAAGCTCGCGTCACCAGTATCAGTGCATGGGAGCTTCCCAAGCAAGGTGAGTAGATAAATCAGCAACTGAAGTTATTGATAGACCTATTTCGGCTAACCGCCCTCGCAGAATCGGCTCTCGCACCCAAAGATGTCTGGTAAGTTTCAATTCACCTCATTACGTGAGGCTCAAACTAACAGTTGATATCAGGACAAATGCCGATATGGATCCCGTCCCTCCAGAGTACCAAACGTGGACGTTATTCACCTGGATGGCTTACTGGGCAACGGATACCATTAACTTGGGTGTGTTGCTCTCTATCCGTTGCACTTGATCCGTACTCTGACATTGACCTAGGCACCTGGGAGACGGCCTCGTCTGTCATCGCCGTCGGCCTGAACTGGCGCGATGCCATTCCCATCATGGTGGTCGGGACCTCCTGCGTCGCCATCCCTATGGTTCTAAACGGTGCCATCGGCGCGAAACTCCACATACCATTTTCCGTCATTGTTCGATCCGGCTTCGGTTATTACTTTGCGTACTTCTGCATCTTCTCACGCTGTGTTCTGGCTTGTTTCTGGCTCGGTATACAAGGTGCAAACGGGGCACAATGCATAACCATCATGCTGACTGCCATCTGGCCTTCGTATGCACACATTAAGAACCATTTGCCGGACGACGCAGGTATCACCACCCAGGGCATGATAAGCTACTTTCTGTTCTGGATCATCCAATTGCCACTCCTGTTGATCCCGCCAACCAGATTACGATGGCTTTTTATCGTCAAGCTTGTCGCGGCGCCCATCACTGCTCTCGCCACACTCGGGTGGATCGTCCATAAGGCTGGCGGCGGTGGTGCCATCTTCAATCTACCGGAGACCGTCCATGGCAGCACTCGGGCCTGGCTCTGGCTGTCTTGCATGTCCTCTGTCACAGGCAGCTGGGCGACTCTGGCTTGCAACATCCCCGACTTTAGTCGATACGCAAAGACGACCAGGGGCCAGTACATTCAACTGCCATTCCTCCCGGCCATCTTCACAATCTGCGGCGTCATGGGTATCGTCACGACCTCTGCGTCGAAAGTCATCTACGACGAGTTTCTCTGGAACCCCCTGGACATCATCGCCCACTGGCTGGGCAGTCACGGTGGGAGAGCCGCTGCATTCTTCGCCGCACTGTCGTGGTACATCGCCCAAGTGGGCACAAACATCACGGCCAACAGTATTTCAGCGGCCAACGACATGACGGTCCTGTGTCCCAAGTACATCAACATCAAGCGAGGGTGTATGCTGGCGGCCATCATCGGAGGATGGGTGATTGTGCCATGGAAGATTCTCAGCTCCGCGCAGACATTCTTGGCATTCATGGGTGGATACGCAGTCTTCCTCGCACCCATGGCCGGCATAATCGCTTCGGACTATTGGATCGTCAAGAGGCAACACATCGACGTGCCTGCACTGTACGACCCTCGCGGACGGTACAGGTACAACGCCACGGGCATCAATTGGCGCGCCATGCTGGCGTTCCTGCTCGCCGTCGGGCCCAACCTGCCCGGTCTAGCGTACAGCATCAACGATAAAACCAGCATCACCTCGGGGGCGAAGCACCTGTACACCTTTGACTGGTTGTATGGGTTCGTCGTGAGTATCTTCATTTATAGCGTGACGAGCTATATCTGGAAACCCTCGAACCAGCTCGTGTCCAAGACCGTGTACGGTATCCCGACCGACCCCACCGACGAGGAAGCGTACGAGGAACAATATGACGAAAAGGTGTTGAGAAAGGAGAGTATGGTGGGGAATCCCAAGGGATTTTCCAACGTGGGTGGAATAGATAACATGGCAAGTGCGTTGCACTTTAGAAAGTCGGTGGAGGAGACGGCCCGGGAAAGTCTTGAGGTTAGGCACAGTCGTGCAGGTCAAGGTGGTCAGGGTCCGCATGAACCAGGGAGCGGCGTACCGAGTCACCTTAGAGGGGTGGATCAACAGGTGCTTGATGAGAAGTTGGCTTGATATGATATGGTGGTTTGATTTTGGGACCTTCACACGGTCTTGATTTCGATTTCCAAGAACGAAATATTTCAAAATTCTCTTAACTTGTTCATGACTCGATTTCCAAGATCGTAGAGGATTCCTCCTTGTCTTGGACGACCGTGGTCTGGACGTCCAGTAACTCCAGCTGGTGGAGGCGGCCCGTATGCACCGGTCCCTCCTCCACCCTGATATACCATCATCCCTGGACCCGGACCTGGACCTGGACCTGGAATCGGACCTGTCATCATCGCCGTTGCAGG
Organism: Exophiala oligosperma; assembly: GCF_000835515.1. Lineage (NCBI taxonomy): Eukaryota > Fungi > Ascomycota > Eurotiomycetes > Chaetothyriales > Herpotrichiellaceae > Exophiala > Exophiala oligosperma. The sequence goes on from NW_015622819.1 coordinate 2,809,380, forward strand.
ATTCATAGAACAACAACAACTTTCGGCCTGCGGATGAAAATGGTGGCTGTGTAGACACAACACCCTCGCTTTACGGTTGGCCCAACCTTGTCCCTCGTGTTCAGTGGCGTGGTATATGCAATACACTTGTTGTTGATGTCCTCCTTGACCGTTATCATCCACCGCGGGTACTATAAAACTCGCATGGCCAGGTCCAAATGGCCCACCCTGATCCTTGCAACTCTTCAACAACGGCTGGTGCCTTTTCTGCCACGACGAGGCCAGAAGAGGATCACTTCCAGGTACTAACCTCAACAGGCCGAGCGTGTAATCACTCGTCCAACTCCCGTTGGCAGAGTAAACTATGCCCTCGAACCCCGCGCCCAGGCCGGAAATGCTGAGCCACGTCGGACCCTCGTTGACCCCTCTCCTTCCACCGTCTGGTCTTTCCCAGGGCAGTTCTGCACGCGATATGCAGATCAACGTGTTCTGGAGTGCCTGTTCCGGGTTGGCAAGTTCAACCAGAAACAAATCTTGTTGTGTGTCGGAAAAATCACCCAAAGGCCAACCACTGTAACAGCAAAACAACCGGCCACCAACAGAAAAAACGGTGGCGTCGATGTTCCAATGATCCGGCAGACCTTTGAGAGGACCTAGAAACGTCCAACCTCTCACGTCCATGGGATCTTGGCTCGACGATCGTAAAATTACGGTTCGGTGAGATGGATTCCCTTGGCCTGGGTGCGCCGCACAAAAGTATATGTACCATGTCCCGTTGATGTAGTGAAGTTCCGGGGCCCAGAGGTCGACAGACCATGGGGTGTTGGGGGGTGGGCGCCACGCGGTTATTCTGTGAGAACGAGACCTAAAATCTTGCATGTTGGGAGACATAAGAATGTCTACACGGTCACCGCACGTATATGTTAAATAGTAAGAATTGTTGTGGCGGATCATCCATGGGTCCGGGGTGTCAAAGTCGGCGATGGGGGTGTTAGACATGACTTTTCTAATATTAGGTCGGCGACTCCCGTTGATAGTATAGGTGTTGGATGTCTTTTGATGAGGCTGGAGGTTATACTTATGTATAGAAATAATCAACTTCCAAAAAGTTGGAAAGTATTCTCTGAGGTTATAGTGAACATACCTTGGACAACGAAGAGATACGTACTCCGGTATATTGCACCAGTAGTCGATAGCACCGAGAAATCTGAACTGGATCACATAGATTATGGAAGTGTTCAACCCTACAGTGTACAATGTTGTAACACGACGACAAAGACAACCAGCATCAGCCAAGAGACGATGAGGTGTTCTCTCCAATGTTACGAGTATGAGGTCAGAATATGAGTTACGAAGCAATGGTTCCACTTCTCTGGAGCTCTCGGCACGATCGCGCAGACGGTGTCGCTTGTAGAACGACCGACTCGCAACTCACTCTTTCTTTTCACTCTTTTACTGACGCTCTACGCACTCTCACGATAACAGTTTAAATTTACGACAAGTAGAACACTTTGTACAATGCTTAGCAAGCGGACTTGGAATCAGATTATCATCCATCGACATAGACTCAGGGTATTGGCTACAGGTCGATTGATATGATAAGGCGTCCTAAGGCGTCATCGTTTGACCATATGTCGCCATGTTGTCTGTGATGGGCATATTATCCATGATGGGGACCAGACCAAACCAGATCAGGGTGCGTGTCAAGTATTGTAAGTACCTCGACGCCCTCACTCATGCTGTAATCCTCAAGAGCCGAGCTTCAGCATAATTCAGCAACAAGTCAAGTCAGGGAAAAACCACAATAAGAAATCTGCCACGATGCCAGTCGAATTCATCAGCGCGACGTTCCTCAACGCTTCCACGGAGCTGAACGCAATTCCCGGCGCAAGTATCGACCCAGACTACCTCGCGCGCTACGCTCGCAACCTGGACGACTATGCATTCAACTACACCCTGGTGCCGTACGACTCCTCGTACTTTGACCCCTGGACCGTCGGGGCCACGATAGCCTCTCACACCAAGAACCTCAAGATAATCATCGCAGTGCGGCCCAACACCCTCTACCCGACCGTGGCGGCGAAAGCGCTGGCGACGCTCGACCAGCTCAGCCGGGGCCGCGCGGTCGTGCACTTCATCGCCGGCGGCAGCGACGTCGAACAGGCCCGGGAGGGCGACTTCCTCACCAAGGAGCAACGCTACAGCCGGTTGGAAGAGTACATCCGCATCCTGAAGCGGGCGTGGTCCTCGACCGAGGCCTTCGACTGGGACGGCGAGCACTACCGGTTCAAGGGGTTCCGCAACCTCGTCCGGCCCGTGAACGGCACCAGCATCCCCGTCTCCGTGGGCGGCTCCTCCGAGGACGCATACCGAGTCGGAGGCGCGCTGGCCGACATCTTTGGCCTGTGGGGCGAGCCGCTCAAGGAGACGAAGGACCAAATCGACAAGATCTACGCCGCGGCCGAAGAGGCCGGTCGCGCCCCCGGAGACCGGCCGCGCATATGGGTCACGTTCCGGCCCATCGTCGCGGAGACGGACGACCTGGCGTGGGCAAAGGCGCATCGGACCCTCGACGCCCTCGAGGCCGGCGCGGCCAAGAAACAGAGCGTCTTCGGTGCCGTGGCGCACGGCAAGGCCGGCGAAGCCCCTGCGCCGCAGAACGTGGGGTCTCAGAGACTCCTGGAGATTGCGAAGCGGGGGGAAGTCCAGGACCGCGCGTTGTGGTACCCAACCGTCACGGCGACGAATGCTCGCGGCGCCTCGACCGCCTTGGTAGGATCGTATCGGACCGTCGTGGACTCGATCCTCGACTACGTGAAGCTCGGGTGTGAGCTCATCTCAATCCGTGGCTATGACAACTTGAACGACGCCATCGACTACGGTCGGTACGTTCTACCCAGGGTGCGCGAGAACTTGCCGCCGCCGCCGCCGCAGACAGAAGAGCACAAAGGGGGTGAGAACGGTGGACAAAATGGGACGAACGGCGCGACTCTGGTTTCGAGGTGAGATGGTTCCGAACCAAAGACTATCGTGTTACGTTGGATACGAGGTACTTGATCAAACACACACATAGACATCATGAGAGAAGATTGGAGCTGAATCGAAATGATGTCTCGCTTATGAGCTGAGCAGGGAAGTAAACGGTACATAGCCGTGATAAGTTCAAGCCAGTACCAACCATGTTCCAACAAAATTCCTATTTTATTCACTGTCAAGGTTCCCTCAGGGTCGTCGTCCACGCTGCTGGTGCAATCTTCACCATGTCCTTGACCGTAATCAGATGCAAGTTGGACACGGGCTTTTCCAGATTGTGGCACGGAAAGCGGAGAGTGAAGAGACGGTCACTGCCTCGCCGCCTGCAATGCAAGGATCTTCCGGTCCTGTCAAGGCCAAGGCTGGCCATCTGGTTCATGAATTGAACTAGGTGGCTTCAAGGTATTGTCTAGATCCCGACTACTTCAAGTCAGGTCTAGAACGGTATGTTGGAACCCTGGGTACAAGTGAGAAAGTTACCAGCATCACAACAGGTAAAACATCTGCATGTGATGTTGTATCTTTTCGGCCAAATTTGCACGACAGGGGCGGACGACGAGCTCCCACCTGGACGTGGTGTCCGCTGAGAACTCTCAGACAAACAGTCTGGCTGCCTCTGGATGCCAGGAGGAGCTCAAAAACGCAGTGATCCTTTCTCAAGCCGAGATGCGTGGGATCCCCGAGAATCACTCTCTGCACCTCACAAAACACTCAAGGTACAGCCCCAGTACGCAGGAAGGCAATATCCTCCCCTTTCATGTACGCCCACGGTGGAAAACGGGCTCTGGTCCCCCGTTATCTCGCCCGACCGCAGTTTATGGTGCTGAAGTGAGAAAAATACGAGACGAAGAGGCGGAGTCAATAAGAGGCATATAATCAACACGACAATCTCTACACCGGATGGAGAGAATTGGTGACATCTATTTCTCAACAGATGCTTGGTTTGATAATCCTCATGGAGCAAACGCCTGGTCAGGTGATTCATTTTGGGGTGAATCGAGGGCGACGTCCAGGCTTCAGGTGATGTTCACCTCAGATCGGAACATCGGCTTCTTCGGCGAAGGATATTTTCCGAGAGTCCCATCAAGACATGCCTCTCTACCAGTACCAGGTAAGTTTCAGTACCAATCTCGGCATTTCGGCGAGCTAAATGAGAGAACCGAGAAGTACAAGTCTCTAGGCCAAGACGGCGATTGATTGATGTTGTTTTCTTTCCAGCCTGCCAGGACCTTACAATATCGCTAACCCAAACACCAAAAATTATCATGCACTGTAGAAAGCACTCGTGCAGGGCTGTGACTAATGCGAAGTTACGTTGAAGAGTTGTCGTCCCCAGGAAGGATCCACTTTGAACGAACTTGAATACAACTGCAGACTGCAGCCCTGTTTGACCACACAGTACATCAAGAGAGCTGTAGCCCAGTGTCAGCATACCTTTTATGATCGGGATCCCAGTGTACAATGTGCCAACACACGGACCCCAAGGATAACGTTCTCTGCCCGACTATTCGAGGGAGTTTCTTGTAAACCCACCAGATTGGCTTTGGACGTCTATGCATTGTTCACGAATGTGTAAGTTGTGCACATTTTATTCTCCTTCACATTTAGTTATGTTTACTCCCGAGGGCTTTTTTGATATATCGAAATGCTTCTTCTACCCTGCAGTCTCCCTTTTTCTTTTCTCTCCGTCCCCCCTGCTCCCTTTTCTTCTGCATTTCCACGACACCAACACACTCTTCTCGATGATTTTGGAGGACTCGTCAACAGCCGGTGCCGATATGGCCAAGGCAGACCCAGAAATGCAGCAGCGGTTCTCCAATATACCTGACACCGAAGCGAGTTGGCGGATCTTCTTGACCAGAGAGACCCCGACCACCCGTACCCTCGAGCATTCTTGGGCGGGCAGCGGGACGACAGACGACCCCTTTCTCGTCGAGTTCCTCCCCCACGACGTGCGGAACCCAAAACATTTCACTCGTGTACAGAAGTGGACCTTTTGCACCATACAAGCCGTCGCCTGCCTGTCGATCGCCATGGCCAGCTCGGCGTACTCGGGAGGGATCAAGCAGGTCATCGAACATTTCCACTGCGACCAAGAGGTGGCGACCTTGGGGCTGGCCCTGTTCGTGCTGGGTTACGCCTTGGGCCCTCTGCTGTGGGCTCCTCTCTCGGAGCTTTACGGTCGCCAGGTTGTCTTCTTCATCACCTTCGGCGCCCTCACGGCGTTCAACGTCGGTACGGCGGTTGCACAAAACATCGAGACCTTGTTGGTCCTTCGGTTCTTGGGAGGGACATTCGGATCTTCCCCCTTTACCAACGCCGGTGGGGTGATATCGGACCTGTTCGACTCGAACGAACGTGGTCTCGTTTCCACCCTCTTCGCCGCCGCCCCTTCGTTGGGACCGGCGCTGGGCCCCATCATCGGTGGCTTCATGGGGATGACGGTCGGTTGGAGGTGGATCATGGGCCTCCTGGCCATCATGTCCGGTGTCCTGTGGTTGATGGGCTCCTTTTTGGTTCCCGAAACCTACGCTCCGGTGTTGCTCCAACACCGGGCCGCCATCCTGTCCAAGCACACCGGCAAGGTCTACATCAGCGCGCTCGACAAGGACAATAAAAAGACCCCCGGCCAGCTCCTCAAGGTCACCCTCCTCCGTCCGTGGCAACTGCTCTTCCGGGAACCCATCTGCCTCCTGTCGTCCATCTACATCGCCATCGTCTACGGCATTCTCTACCTGAGCTTCGGCGCTTTCCCCATCGTCTTCGAGGGCCACCGTGGCTGGAACCAGGGCGTGTCTGGGCTCGCATTCTTGGGAGTGGCGGTGGGCATGTTCTCTGCCTTGTGCTACTACATCTGGGACGACAACCACCGTTTCATCCGCCTGTGTCGTGCTTCCCCGGGCGGGATCGCACCTCCCGAGGCGCGATTACCGCCGACCCTGGTGGCCTCGGTCGCGCTGCCGATAGGCCTCTTTTGGTTCGCCTGGACAAACTACCCCAGCATTCACTGGATCGTGCCCATCATGGCCACGGTCCCGTTCGGGTTCGGCCTGCTCCTGTTGTTTCTCAGCCTGATCAATTACCTCATCGACTGCTACCTCATATATGCGGCGTCGGTGCTCGCGGCCAATTCGGTTCTTCGGTCCCTCCTGGGCTTCGCCTTTCCTCTCTTCACCCGTCAGATGTTTCAAAATCTGGGTATACATTGGGGAAGTACAATACCGGCGGCCCTGGCTGCTGTATGCGTCCCTTTCCCGTTTCTCTTCTATAAATACGGCGAAAAGATCCGCTTGAACTGCAAGTACGCGGCCGAGGCGGCCGAATTCGCAGAAAGGATGAAAAAGGCACAAATGGGTGCGAGCGAGGTGTCGATAGACACTCCTCCTGCTGCCGAAGGTGGAGAAAAGGCCGATGGAAGAAGCCTGGACGAAGGCGAAATCGCGATTTCCCAGACGGGACGCGATTAATCTAGCACACCCCCATGTCTAATTGCAATCGTCCTCATCATACCACCTTGGCACAAGAGAGACAGCTTCGACGAGGTGATTTTGCTTTCTATGGTACATGGCATATCGCATTTTCTTCTTGTAAATCTTGCAGAGGCCTGACTTGTTCAGTGTTCAGGGGCCCCATATTTGGGGCCAACAAGGAGGGTGGATTGATTTCAATAATTCTTGTCGTTGGGACTTTCAAAAAGACTTCTTCAGATAGACGTGAGATGCCAATGAATTGAACTTGGCCTGAAAAATGGAAGACGATCATTGCTTGTTAGAAAAGGTGATTAGGAAAATCATCCAACTCTGTATCTTTTTCTACGGTACAGGATACTTTGATGATGCTACATCCATTATCGACAAGCCGCTCACCTAGTAGACATTACACGCTCAGGGATTCTTATTAGCCTTGCAAATCAGGCTTGACTAAACAATAAGCAAGGCTGTGGCTCTTTCCCCCCTTTTTGGGCTTGGAATACTAGGTCGCTAGTAGTCGAACTGGAAGGGCATACTTATGATTGGAACTCAACACTGACCTTCTTAACTAACACTTTTGAAGATAGTTTCGTGACAACCCCAATCAGAATTGGTCTTCCATGACCACTGTCGTCGCTCACCACGAGGGACAGATATCTGAGCCCCGGGGTGGGGGAGGAGGGGGAGGAGTGGTGAGCAAGGATGTGGCATTGAAGACGGACCAACCTATGGACAAGCCCAACTCTGTTCAACAACTCTCCCTGAGTTGAACAGCCTAGGGTCGAGATTAAATAAAACCTTACCTACGGAGTAGGTACCCTGGATAAATCAATTGATTCAAATCAGCTTGTCAACATACAAATGGTAAATCTCTTCCCCCCTTATTTGCGGCAGGAATCTGATCATATTGTTTGGCTATGCTGGACCACTCTTTGAACGGCATCATCCACTCCTCCTCCAGATTCTCGTCCCGAAACAGAAGGGGCGGCAGCAGCAGGTAACCGAAGCTTCGTATCTCCGACGCTCCGAGGTAATGGGTCCATTCCGTCGTCCGGTTCCTCCTGTGGTAGTAGTATCGGGCCACTATGATTCAAACTCACACCTCGAGTGACTCGCAGAAAGGTAGAAAAGGTGTTTTGATAACTTCCGCCCTGGAAAATGACGGCCAGAGTACCCAAAACCACGCTCAGCAACGAAAATCCAAAGGCGAGTCCGTAAGCGATCAGAACATCCGCCGGTTCGAAGGAATAGGTCAGGGGGAAAGTTTGAACGTCCACGGCGACTTCTTCGGCACTCGTCTCATCCTTTCTGTTTGATATGATGACTATTAGTGCGACGATAAGATGATGCTGAGCTGGAAATCAAAACAAAACAAAATAGGAAAAACCAAACCCCCCATTTATGACTGTATGAGGATGACTTACGTGAGAGTAGGAACGGACAAGACGCTCAATGTCATGTTCTGAAACAACTGCTCGAGGCCTTGGATAGAAGAATCCATCGTAGTCCAATTGACCGAGGTCATGTCGAAACTGCTAAAGGTCGTCGTCGAACCACCGTAGTGAGATTCCTGTCCGTAACCCACCAGCAGGCGGGTGAAGGCGAGCATGACTCCTACGTAGCCGGCCTTGGTCGAGTTGAATGGCGACACACCTCCTCCTCCTCTCTGCAGGTAATCTGCCTCTCCTCCCACCTCCGTCATCGGAGCGACCTCGTTGAGCATGTCGACTTGTGAGACGTGTGCGGATTGACGTCCGTTTGTAAAATTAAAAAGCGCCGTGTAGGACGCGTTTTGCAGATTACATTCGACGGTTTGGTTCAAGTTTGAATTGGTGTCGTTGGTGTTGGGTACGACGAACAACCGAAAGACATCCTCGGAAACCGTGTCCATGCCCGAGTATAGAGTGCTGTCTTCCCATTTGGTGATGTTGGTTGGTGCAGAGAGATCCAGGGCCGAATTGGGCGTGAAGGCCAGAAATCGGAGGTACTCCTCCACCGCAAACGCCTGATCGAGACTGGTAGTCAGGTTGGTGATGATTGTGCCGTTGGCCCCGAAACATCGAAGGGCAGGTGCGTGGAATTGTTGATTGTATGTGTAGTTTTGGAAAACCGCCTGCATGGGTGATATTTGTCCCGATGTGGCTGTCGACATAGTCACGCGTCGCAGGGGAATCGATGCTTCCACCAAGTAGGCGGCGCCGGTCTGTGGATCGAAGCCGTCGTACTGACCGTACGCCGCGTAGTTGAAGGCATACTGGGGTACCTTGACATTTGTCGTGTTGTGTCGGGCTTCAAAAGTCACCAACAAAGAACCGGGCGCGATGATGGCAGCCAATGGTATGAGCCTGAAAAAAAAAGTCAGCCAATTGATGATGACACCCTATCTCTCTCTCTTGTCATCAGCAAAGTATCTCCGTTCATTCATACCAGGTAATCGTGGCAAGACACGAGAGGAGTGGATGCGTCCACCAGAGGTTGAAATCTCTAAACAATAAAAGGTTGCTCAATATCCCGGTCAATGAATCTATCTGACGGATCTTCAAAGACGTCTTGGACAAAGCCAACCACTGTCGCTGGACGTATGCCGTGCTGGCGGCCGTCGCAAAGAGTAATTTCACCAGAAATGCGAGCGCCGTTCCCACGCGACTGGCCCAGGCCTGGGGAATCGTGCTGCCCACCGTCTTACCCGACAAGTACCAATAAAATATGCACTGGACAATGGCGAGAACGAGACCTGCCAATAGCGATCCGGTCATGGTAAACAGACGAGCGGACCTTTGGCGTTTCAAACTCGACCGTGGCTCGACCCTGGCGTACGCAGTTGATTCTGTCGTTTTTGAGACCATGTTCGCGAGACGACAACTTTTTTGATGGGTGTAGATGGAAGCTTGACAGACTATTCGCGGAACGGAATTCGAGAAGAAGAAAATGTCCAAAGTAGACCGGGGGGAGACATATCCAGAGCTGATCATACGCAGAAAGTCCTAACCTGGTCGCGGGCCTAGAACGACAATTTAGACGTTCGTGACATGTACTTCTGTACTCTGAACGGACAGATGTTACTCCGTAGTCGATGCAAATCATGGGTTAACTGCAGGGGTGTGTTTCGGGGGCTGTCGATGCCCACCTGATTGCGAACCATCATCATGGCCGGGGTGTTGATTGATTCTCGCGTCGTCAACCTTGATAAGGGAGCATAATCTATTGGCGTAGAGGGTAGCCGGGGTCGTGGTAAGCGACGCAGAAGGCACCTACTGGAAATTACCACGTAGAGGGGAAGTTGTCGGTTTGGTGAACCCCCTGAATCGATCAGGTTATTCTGTATTATGGCGCGTGCAGATTGAGATCTCGCCTGACTTTCCCTGTTCAGACCCTTTTCACACCTAAATAGGAGCATCAACGGTAGCCGCTCACTAACAATCAACCTCAAGTGCCATGATACCAGGTAGATTATATAGTAATTCTTGTCAATTACTACATGTCTACCGCGGTACATATCAATGGCACTTTTGGAAATAGCATGTTTCAACCTTGATTCTGCCATCACCGCTATTGAGTCCGGAGCAGATCGAGTCGAATTGTGTGACAATGCCGATCTGGGAGGCACTACACCCCAAGATGTGATGAGATGGATCTCTGAAATTCGATCAAGAACTTTGACCAACAGATCCAATCCTGATGGCCTCCTTCTCCCTCCAATCAACGTCATGGTACGTCCTAGAGGTGGAACTTTTATTTATACCGACAAAGAATATGAGGAGATGAAGAAAACAATCATCTCGCTCAAGACCTCCGGGTTAGTCGATGGTTTCGTGTTTGGTATTCTTCTTCTTCTCAAGACCAGTGATGACGGTGGCGGCACCACCACCGCGTCCTCGTCGATCGAGGTCGCCATCGATATCGATAGAACAAAAAAATTGGTCGAACTAGCTCACCCTTTACCTTGCACTTTCCATCGAGCTTTTGACGAGGTGGAAAACCTGTCGAGGGCACTGGAGGATGTAATATCATGTGGCATCACTACCGTCCTCACTTCTGGTGGGACCGTCAATGCCGTCCAGGGAGCAGAGGTTTTAGGACAACTCGTCCAGGAGGCCGCGGGAAGAATCACCGTCATGCCAGGAGGAGGTGTTAGGTCTACAAATCTAAAAATGTTGCACCAAACAATCAACTCCTCAGCATATCATTCTTCGGCCTTGATCGCACCAGAGTCCGTCGTCACTGACAAGGAGGAAATTCTGCGCATGTTGGAGATTTTACGACCGGAGGCGACGACGACGACGACAGATTGATCGTCAATATGGAGTTTGGGAGGACCTTAATTAGGCACCCAAAAAACACTTGGCCAGGTATTATTACGACCATGAGTGAATTGGAACATGGAGGACGGAGGACCTTCAAGAATATCTCTATCATACACACTATATACTTCATTCAGGGGGTATCATTTCCTAGTCATAAACTCATCATCCATCATAGTCAGAAGCACTTCCCGACACAAAATAGTCGTACAGTTCGTTCACAACCATCATTCATCGTAGTCAGACTCGCCTTCACCATCGCCTTCGGTTTCCTCTTCAATATAACCTGCACTCAACAGACCAGGAGCGGGTGTGTAGGCTGGCGTGGTGGATGCTGCGACTAATAGGGTCCTTCGAGCCGCAGGTGTTGCAGGCACCAAACGCTCCCGATCTTCTCTAGCCTCAACATTATTTCGATGATCAGTAGCTGCTTGTCTCCAACGTTGGAAAATGCCGGTAGCTCTTCTCTTGTCATGTCGTTGACGCAGAACATCCGCATCCTGCTCCATTCGTTGGTGTCTCCAAGCTTGAGTCTTCCAGTTTCGAAGTTTATTTCCAGCAAACTCGAGATCTTTGAGTTCTCGATATTTATCGGCAGTGCTCTCATGTTCTTTGTAATCCATTGCAGGTGTTCGCCACTTGGAGTCCCAGAGCCCGAACCTATTGGTGAGGGTACGGAGGTAATGGTTGTCCGCATGTTGCTCGAGTCGCTTCCCATCCATACCCTGCTCATACATGGTCTGAATCGCACCAAGAGCTACACGCTGTGCAGCTTCACGGTCTTTTCGTTGGCGGAATTCATCGGCTATTCTTTCCAGCTCTCCCAATTTCACTTTCTCCTCCATCGTTTGCGAATGCCAGGTTCTCAGAGCATCACGAGCAAGGTTCATCTTCACCTTTCTCCTCATCGTCTTGTAGGCTGATTGGTACTGGCCTTGCTTGGCTCGTTGCTCCACCCGATCAAGCCATATAGAAGTATATTTCTGGGCGAGATACCTTTGCCGAGTTCTGTTGAACTCTTCTTCCTCGCACTGTTGCTCTAGTCGCTCCAGTGCTTTTTCACGCATGACATGAAATACATGCTTGCCCGCGAAGTACTCAGCGGCCACATCAGCCATTCTCTCTTGTTGTTGGAGTTCCCTTGTTTGCCGGCGCCAAGAATCAAGAGCTTTCTTGCCTGCGTTTGCCATCCTCACCTGCACAAGAACGACCTCACGCTCAGCCAGAACCCACTTGCCTAGCACGTTCTCGGTATCCTTCTTCCTTCGAAAACTGTCGGCTTTTCTCTCTTGCTCTTGATATTCTGCGGTCACAACTCTCCAATGAGACAGTGCTTTTTGCTTCAAAGTTCTGTCTCTAAATTCATCCGCCACCGCTTCAAGCTCGGCAATTTGCTCATCGTCGTACCCTTCCTCAACCTTTCCATTGCCTCTGTCGACGATGCCACGCGGTTCTTCAATATGTGCATCAACAAATGGCTGTTTGATCGTCTCCCTCCACAATGAAAGTGCCTGGCTTTTGAGTCGAAAATGGTCAAGCGCAACTGCCTGCAGCCAACGTGGATCTTGCTCATCGACAGATTCAATAGTGTCCCCTTCTCTTTTTTCATGATTATCCGCATTGTCATGGCTCTTCTCTGCCTCCGTCTCGTCGGCCTCGGAATCGTCGGTAACTAATTGTATATGTGCCTTTTCGAGGACCTCGAAGAATTTCTTATGTGGTGGGATGTGATTGTCCATAAGTATGAGGCATCTGATCCACATCCCACAAGTATCGTCCTCGCCATCGCCTTGAAACCCATCTTCGCTACAGATTCGGAGATAGGCTTTGGTGATATTGTCGGCATTCAGGGCTAGATGTTCTTCATGTAGGGCAAGAAGGGTTCGGTACAGTCGAGTAATTTGTTCCTGTGAGTAGCCTTTGACTCTTTCCACGAGGATGTCCAGCACATGGGGTTGCATTGTGCCGCTGGGTATGCCATGGCAGGATGATAGATGGATCATTTGGCGACTGTATTTGGCTTGGACTTGGAAGTGAGACAAAGACGCGCGACGCGAGATGGACTTGGCATCACGCTGTCACGTGTGTGTGTGCCGATGCTGTCACTCGTACTCGTAGACAAGGCTACGGACCAGATTCAACTGTCGACAGAATGACATCTGGAAGAGAGATTGTATGTGAAAAGTCATTCACGGCCAGTGCCGCTTCATCGCGGCCATCCCTCTCCATTCAGTGTGAAAGATAGAAACATATATCATTTTCTCATACTTCCAACATCTCAACCCCAGTCACATTGAATCATTAAAGCTTTGCGCTTGGAACCTCCTCAGGGTCCAAAACAGTCTCTATCCATGTCTTCCATTCTTCGGCAAGTTCAGGATCAATCGCACAGCCATCGTAGCTGGCCTGAAACCGAATACAGTCGGTGTCTCCAACCACTCCCACGAGAAATTCCCCGTCCCTTGCCCTTACAGTGGTGCTTAGATTGCGGAAGTCTGCGTTGATTTTATCGCTTCTTGGTAGCTCCTGTGTGTTGTACCTGCCGGACGAAATCACGGAAGATCGCGCTCCTACAGAACTTACTCCGCAAGTTGAGAGAGTCGCCGAGCGTTTAGCTGGATAGTTACCCTGAATATTCCAACCATGTCTTCGATCTCCAGTGGCTTTCGCTCCTAAACGCTCGATGGTTGAAAGATAGAGGAGTGGGAATAGTTGGGATGGGCTTTTGGAACCCATTTGGATCTCTTCTTCTGGCTTCCGAGGCCGTTTCTGGTACTGGCGCAATTGTCGTGATGCCTGTTTCCCCAACAGTCTGAGTCTGCCTTGAAAGTCAAGGTGACTAGGCAGATGAGGTAAGGTAATACCGTCACTGAAAGCAAGAATCAAGCTGTCTTCCCTCCCAGTCGTTGCTTTCGCTGTCAGAAATGGGCGTGGATTTATGGGAAACGACCCCACGAAAGGCCGTCGTTGTTCCATTGGCACGTGAGGATTACGTTTCTCCTCAAACAGCATCATCGCCATCGCCACCAACGCGAAACAGCCACTGCCGATGCTGATTTTGGCCTGGCGACATATGTCGGCTAATTTTCGAGTTGATCCTGCGTTGAGTTCAGCACGAACCCGGAAACCGTTGAGAGGTGGGACATTTGTGTAGTCAAGCACTTTGGAGAACTTGGGTTGGAACGCCAGGGCTGATGGAAGTGGGTTTCTTCTTCTTAAAGGGTTCTGGAACGATGCTGGAGGTGAAATTCGAGTGTGACGTAGAATGCGTGCTAGCAACCAGAACCATCGCTGCTTAGCTCTGTTCCCTTGGGCTGGTGGATAGAGAGACTCCTGTGCTGGTGGAAGTCTTGACAAAGGAGTCGCACTGCAAAGACGCTTCGCGTATGATCTGAGTTGCTTTGGTGGCAAATTGATCAAGTCAATGAGATTAGCCATCCATCTCTGAAATGAGAGACCATCGCTTATCTGGTGAGCTGCAATAACGACTAGGTGCAGCTGGCAAAAGCCCTCTTTGTCCAATTTCATAGGCATGACATAGATTTTGCTCAAAGCCTCGGACGCGTTGATACATCGGCCCGAATTCAGGGCATGGATGAAGAACTCTTCGGGATTGACATCATGGTAAAAGTCGTCCACGAACACTATATGATCTCTGGCGCTGGATCGCATGTCTTCGACATTTGATGCTGGCTCGAAGACGAAGACTCGATCTTGGTGAGTATAGGCAGGGTCAGATGGTACAATGCTAGTTGCCTCAGTCACCTTGGTTGAGAGAAGCACATGTTCCTGCCGCAGAATAGCCCATGCCTCGAGAAGCCTATCTCGCAGAGTGTCGATTGTAGAAGATGTTCTGACCTCAATATGTAAATGTATTGTGAGGTCTGCTCGCCCCTCGAAATCTGTTCCATCGACATCAAACATCGACTCGACAATGCCGATTCGGCGGACGAACAATTGCTTGCCGTTCTGTGTGATGCCGTTCCAGTCATGTCTCGCTGTTGCATAACTCTGCAACCATTCCGCGTCTACAGACATTGTGTTGACATAAAGCGTCCAGAGCTCCGTGAAATCAATAGACTATGTCGAATGCGTTGGCTTACTGACCAGATGTGGTTGTCTTTGTGTCACCATGAAATTTTCCCGCTTCGGAGATCAAATCCGACCTTCAACCTCAACTTCTTTGCAATCTCCTTCAGTTTGCGTTCTTCTTCGCAATTCCCTTTGTTAATTTATCATACCTCATCATGCACGTGTTACTACTGGGTTCAAGCTGGTCGCACTGGGAGTTTTGGCTTATTGCTGTCCTTTCCGAATTCAGCACGATCTGCCCGGCTCATCTCCGACCTTCGCACCACCCACCAAGAGTTACGTCTTTCCTGTAGCCTGGCCAATGTTGGCAATATCAATATTAGCAATCAAGATATCATGTCGATAGTATTCGATTTCAGTACATGTGCCATATGTTAGTAGATGTTTGGCTGTGTACGTAAGCCAAAGCTCGTTCTCGGCATTGGAAGAGCGCGAGGCTTACGGAAAACAATTGACACCAGCAACTCTCTACTGCATTGACTTTATACCGATCTGTTACTGTCAATTCCCTTGGCCAGTGCATAGCTTCGCCTTGATCTCAATAATAGCGCGCGAAATACAGGCTTGTCAACGCCACCATTAGGCAATGATCCTATCAGCAAAAGGCCGAAGCTTGCAAAAGCTGACTAACCTTAGACCCCCTCGACGGCATCTTTCGCCTAGAATGGAGACCGACCACTTACCTAATGCTTCGAGACGGGGGCTGAGAGCAATGTCTATTCTACTCGAGCTTGCAAAGGATAAATATCACTAGATTCGCACTGTGGAAAAGGACATTGCTCAGATCCAAGCAAGAATATCCCACAATAACTCAACCAGAAACAACGTCCTCTACACCACGCTCAGTCAAAACGGCGGCAAGAAACATATCCAGTATGACACAGAAAATAATCACTGTTTTCGGTGCGACAGGCAACCAAGGTGGTAGCACAGCCTCTGGCATCTTCAACAGTCCAGAGCTATCGGCCAAGTACAAAGTCAGGGCTATCACTCGCGACCCCACCAAGCCATCAGCTCAGGCTCTTGCCTCAAAGGGCGCAGAACTTACAAAGGCAGACTTGAACGATATCGACAGTGTTCGTTCAGCGATCGCCGGCTCATACGGCGTCTTTGCGGTCACAAACTATTGGGAAACCATGTCCAAGACGGTCGAGTATCAGCAGGGAAAGAATATCGTCGACGCCTGCAAGGAAGAAGGCATCAAACATCTCATCTGGTCAAGCCTCCCGAACGTGACGAAGTTGACAAACGGCGAACTGTCCAAGGTGGAACATTTCGACTCTAAAGCCGAAGTGGCCGAGTACGCAGAGCAGACCAAAGGCGACATGCTCGTGTCATACTTCATGCCTGGCTTCTTCATGTCCAACTTGACTGGACAATTTCAACCAGACAAGGAGACTGGTGTCATCGCGATCAGTCAGCCTTGGAAGCCTTCTGAGACCTGGATTCCCATGCTCGACATCCAGAAGGATACGGGATTCTTTACCGTTGGGTTACTCGAGGCCGGAGCACAAGCTAATGGCGTCTTTGTTCAAGGTGTAAGCGAGTGGATGCATCCGAAAGACATCACTGATCAATTATCGCAACTCACTGGCCGTGAAGTCAAGTTCGTCGAACAACCCGCGAGTGTGGAATCGGCAGCGAATCTGGGGAACAAGATCGCGGAAGAACTGGCGCAAAACATGCTCCTGATCAGAGACTATAGTTACTTTGGCAAAGGTGCGCAGGACAAGCAGGCACAGAGCGACAAGTTCTTGGTTTCGGGTGCGCAGAAGACTACTTGGAAGAAGTTCGCTCAAGGTATCAAATGGCAGTGGTAGTGGTGGTGCTCGGTGCTTAAGATGCACTCACTCTCAAGATAACAGTCCGAACGAATCGAGCTCATCTCTAAAATCATCGTTCGCCCTGAGTAGGCCGCATTAATAGCGTCAGTATATTTCTAACCTACATACGGAGTACTATAATTCAAGTAGGCTCTGCGAGAAGGTCATATGCGCAGGGACAAATCTGTGGCAGCACTCCGATCTTGTCTGACAATAATATTTCTGACGATGTATAACTTGCAATGACGGAAATTCTCGACTGTCTGACAGCAAAGAATCTCTGACAATCTCGTCGGTGTGAACTTCAGCCAGCCATGAACCTCTTTAATCCCTTTTACATACTCGATTCATCTCTCTCCTTTTTACTTCTTGCATTGGCCCTGGAAATGGCGCGCCTCTCTTGGAAGCCACCACGTCAATGGCTTTTCTAGAATGGATTCACGACCCCTCGAGTCTCGTCACGGCTGCTCAGATTGATTCTGCTTTTACATGTTTTCTTTCATCGTCAGACTTTTGCATCTGTGCATCATGTGTCATCATCTGTAGTTTTGTCCGCGATACTTTATCTTACAACTCCACCGAGCTGAGAGACAAGCAAAGGTTCAGCTCTCAGGACTGACTGACTGACTGAATTAACATAGCCTTGCCGAGTGGTAGGTCACCAATTGGCTTGCAGACGTGGCTATCGTTGAAGAGAGCCTCACATTGGTCCAGATGAGTTGGGCCATCCCGCTTGCCATGTTACACAGGTTTGAACAAGCCACATAATATCACGAACGAACCATTGAAGCCAGTTGACCTTTTGATGTTTCCCATTCAAAAGAAATTGCCAACTAGCGCTCACCATCCTTGCTCTACGGATTTAATAACCTTGACAGAACCTGCTTTCCCCGACCCTATACGAGTATCTTGTGTATGTAGATTGAAAGGGACGCGTCTCTGGGGCCATTGACACGCATACGACTTCTTTTGTAGTAGAATATCGGCATCAAACACTTCAAGCCAGCCAATTCTTCGACATAGCATCATACTCATTCTCAGCTCAATGTCTCTACAACCAGAAAGTTCTGCACAAGCAACGTCAAGTGAACCGGCGAATCCATCACGGCCAACGGCGCCATCAACGGCCACAGGTCCATCGGCTTCGACTGTGGTTCATGATGGGCATGGCGCTGTACAACCGCCGGGCCAGCCTCCGTCACCGCAAAGTCGACCCGGGCAGGCCAGTGGAGGTCAGGCTCTCAACCCCACGCTGTTTGAACAAATCGTCGCACGAGGTATGCTGATACGAAGACTATCGGGATATTTTCAAGCTGACATTGGGATACTCCAGATGATGAGCACTACACTTCACTGAGAACACGCGTTACTCAAGCGTACGAAACGCACACCGTCCAGTACTGGTTTGTCGCGAGTTTGGCGAACGGACTGCTTTTCCTGCAGATCTTGGTGGCGGCGTCGTTGACGGTGCTTGGGGCCTTCAAGGACCACCGGGCTCGAACGGCGTCCATCTTCCTCGGGGCCACCAACACAGTGGTGGCAGGTTTGTTGACCTATTTCAAAAGTCGCAACCAACCCAACCGAGCTCGGCAGTTTCGAGACGCGCTCCAAGATTGCGTCCAGCAACTCGACGACGCCGAGGCCAATTTCAGGAACCCAAACTGGACCGGGAATGTTTTTGACGAGATGGAGAAGGTCAGGAGCTCCTACAACCGGGCCAGAAAGGATGCTCGCGCCAACTACCCCGACTTGTGGGTGAGGGCGGGCAGCCTGTATGATCCTATGCATGCCCCGCGTGGTGGTACCACAGATTCCACGGGAAGCTCTGTCAATGGACAACAGCCCGACCAGAGACCACATGCGAATACGATGCAGCCGAACCATGGTAGATTGGGGAATCACTCTCCCGTTGTCGGATGACTTTTCCCACTACGACAGCACGACCAGCCCAAGTAACAAACAAACGAGGGAGCCCCCTAGGCAGTTCTCATTGAATACGAGCTTGTAGGGTCTTTTTCTCAATACCCTTGCTCGTCCGTATCACACACCACATTTGGCCCCTCGCCAGGGGTTAAGCGCCTCTGAATCACGAGTTATTTCAGCCTTAGACTTGGTCAACCTCATAGGTCTCGAAGCCTGCTAGTACGTTGGGGGCCGCGTTACACACGTCGGTTTTCGAGTTTGGTACATGAGCCTTCAGCTGGCGTCCCACGCGGCTCGACAATTCGTCTTACATTGCGAGTAACTCGGCCATGATCTTAACCACAGAGTCTTCGGTCAACGTAACCAAACCCACTCGTTCCTCATTGATGTCCTTGTTATCTCGATTGTTTACAGAGTACTTTTCTACATCATTGGCGCAACGTGACAGCCGAAAAGTCTCGCATAAGGGGAAAAGCAATGGCCGACGACGACCTCAAATGTGGAACCACACGTCCTTCCGAGGGGGCGAGGAAGAACGTCCGAAATGAAAATGAGAAAAAAGAAACATCACCGACAACAAGACACCTTGTGTACTTGCCCCTCCTCGAAGGATACATGTTCAGACTGGTTGAACTTCAACCCGGCCAGCCTCGTGACCCGGTCTCCATCCGTGTCTGGATCGTCGAACTGGGATACCATCCAGATTACGAAGCCATCTCGTACGTCTGGGGGGATCCGACCTGCCCGGAGTCGATATCTTGCAATGGGAGGCCATTGGAAATAACGACTAGTCTACATGCCGTGTTCAAGAGAGTTCGGTACACAGACCGATCACGCGTGTTGTGGGCCGATGCGGTCTGTATCAATCAACAGAACAAGGCTGAACGATCGCATCACGTTTCGTTCATGGGTGAGACATATAGACATGCCAAACGAGTTCTTGTTTGTTTTGGAGGTCATGACAAACACACCAGTACTTGGACCGGCAGCAGTGATGATGGTAATGATGATGCAGACGACGTCGCAGACCTCGTCGCGGAATACTCTTCCAAGATTCCCATTGAGGTCTCCATGGCCACCGCCACCCCCACCGACAATCCTCAGCTCGATTCCCGAGACCCAATCCTCGCCGACACGCGATGGAAAGCCGTGGCGACGCTCTCCAAGGATCCCTGGTTCACGAGGGCTTGGGTGGTTCAAGAGGTAGGCATGGCGAAGGATCCGGTGTGTCTGTACGGCGGTGGCAGTGGTCGAGAATTCCATTATCGCGACCTGATGCGGCTGGCGGTGTGGACCATGATATGCGCCCCTCAGCTCGAGACCCGTCATGGGATTTCGTTCGGCAGCGTCCACACGGATTGGATCGATTGGTCCGTCGGGTGGAAGGAGACGTCAACGTACCCAGACGAAGTGTTCTTGGATCTGTTGTGTCATTCGCGTTGGTTGGAGTGTGCAGTTAGACAAGATCACATTTATGCCTTTCTCGGACACCCTTTGGCGTTTGTGGAGGCGGACAACGACGACGAGAGAAAGAGTCCCATAGTCGAACCTGATTACGACAAGCCTGCCGAACAGGTGTTTTTGGAGTTTGGAAAGACCCTCCTCAAGCACTTTGGACTTCGTGTCCTCTCGGCCGTCGAGCACGATGAGCACACGTGGAAGGATTGTCACTCGGTCCCTTCTTGGGTACCACTCTATCACAATGTCAATTCGTTGACCAACAGTCTTGGTGTCTTTGCTGGGTTTTATTTTGATGCTTCTTCTTCTTCTTCTTCTTCCTCGGCCTATGTTGACTCCACGGAAAAGAAATACAACCCTATATTTGTGAATGAAACAGATCTCAAGTTGAGAGGTTGTCAGGTCGATGTCGTCCAGAAGACCTTCAAGTTTTCAGAGGCTGATTTACAAGATTTGGAAATAACAACAACAAGAAAAGAAAAGGATGACGAATTCGAAAAGAAGACGACGATCAACAAACATACTTGTACGGACAGTGGTCGAAAGCCCAGTGACAACCAAAATACTTTGTTGGATCGCATCATGTTGGAGGCCCTGACGGATCAACACCACCACAACGGCCACGCTTACGACTCCTCATCAGAGAGAGTCATGGCACTCAGTCTGACGTTGTGTACGGGCCTGTCGACTTATAAATGTGCAGAAGATAGACTGGAACAACATTGCGACGACTTTGCAGCTTATTATCCTCATTGGAAACAGACGAGAAGAGAAGCAGCAGCAGGAGCAGCTTCGAGTCACGACGACACTGCCGAACCTGAATTGTCCCGAAAACGTGTCCTACCGGGGGATGCCTCGCGTGGGGACTTCGAAAGGTTCTTGACCGATATGAGGCTGGGTTGCACCGGACGGAGCTTCATCTTGACAGAAAAGGGCCGGTTCGGACTCGGTCCCGTCAGCGCAGAAGCAGGGGATGTCTGTTGTGTTTTGTACGGGTCAAGGGTATCTTTTGTGCTTCGCGAGTGGGATGGGACCGGTCGATACAAGATGAAAGGCGAGGTTTATATTCACGGCATCATGAGAGGAGAGGCGATCAAAACATCCGAGGGTGAACTGGATGCTGGGATTGATATTGTCATTTGCTAAAAGAAAACGAACAAAATTTCCTGTCATAATGGTATATTTCACCCCTTTCCTCCTAGAGGTAAGCCCCCAAGATATTCATGTAGACCGAACAGAACATGGCCACACGTGTAGTGCGACCATCGTAGAAAGTCCAATGCCAACCAACCTCCTTTTGCGCCGAGGCTTACCATCGTCCGTGATAGAATCGTCACATCAGTACAACACAAGAAGGCATCCTTCATCCGCACTGACAACAGCCACTCTTGTCGGTGCTGAAATTCAAACATCTGTTTCAGGGGGAAAATAGTCAGTGTTTTTTGCCCCGTGCAAATGGTGTTTATCCCCAAAAGCCCGAAGCTGTGCTGAGACACGTACCCTCCATTCGTAGCTTTCCAAAGCATACATCCATTGCGGGATTTATAGTTGCAACTTTCAAGACACGTCAGTACTTCGAACGTCGATCTGCGAATCATCTTCTCCACTGTGAGTAGGTACCTACCATCCATCCGTATAGTCACCATAATTCATACAACCTGGATCGAGCGAGGATTGTCATGTTAGTGCTGAAATCACTGGTATGTGCCCGATCTCGAGGCATATCTTCGCGAAACGTTCGTGGCAACAATGCTAACCTTCTGAGTGATCGCCATAATTCATACACCCTGTTGCGCCATTGCCGAATGTCAAGCATCCTTCTGCCGGCTTTTCTTTTGTTTGTTGGTACGCGGCTCGATTATGTTGCGTCGTGGGGTCTTGTGGCTGCGCTCCTTCTTGTTGCGTCGGTTGGGAAGGAGGGGAAGCATCGCGGTTCGAGGTGTCTTGAAGTCTGTCGTTACTGTGCGCCGAACTCGTGCGAGAGGATGCCGATGCTTCGTAGGGCGGTGGAGGATCCATTCGGGGAAAGGTACTGCTTGCTGGCTCGGCGGGTCGCGAGGGAGGAGAAGACGAATCTTGGGATCTGAGTTTACCCATGATGATATGGTTGTCGCTGAGTGCTAAGTATAGCCTCGTTCAAGTCTGAAGGTGAGTGGGTGCGGTAATTCGTCGTCGCAGTCTTCACGTCGGCAATCACAACGACGGGGAATGAAATCTTGATGTTAATTTTTGGGCCACTCGTGCAAGAGAAAAAAGTTCTTCTTCTGCACAATACAAAAGGCAGGAGACAGATGTTTGAGAATATATGCGTGAATTGTCTCTACCTGGAAGATCCCAAGCCTGTAGTTATAGCTTGTATGATCAACATGAGATTCAAAAGCAGTAACACTCGTATAGTATAGTCGGATACGAATACGGCGTGACGATTGGTTCGTATGCCGTCTGCCTGAGGGATACTTTGGACGAGGAGAAGCTTTGGGCGGGATGAAAGTCACAGAGGCGAGAAAAAGAAGAGGAGAGAAACGGGGGAGCGAGGGCCATTAGGCTGTGGCTGGTGCTAGCAAAGACGGTGTGCGCTAGGCGGTTTATGGACTAGTTCGATCCGACTAAAAATGGCTGATGGGCGAATCGTGGTGTGAAGAATGTATGGTGCCTGGGCAATTTTTCAGCTGAAGGGATTTGGGGATTTGTGGCTGAGATGAAGAGACAAATGTACTGTACGTTGGGGAAGAAGGGAATGATGATCCAATAGATGATACTGAGGAACGGAGTGGGTGGTCAAATGTACGGAATAGTGGATAGACGATAGAGGATGGTAGAAAGACATTGGCCCAGGCTGAAGGTGATCTTTCATCTCACGGGGACTTGAAGGGTCTGTCGAATGCGGGTTAATGTGTCGAGTTGTTTCAGAGACATGTCGAAGATGAGCATCATGGTGTGAGCGTATAAAACGAGATTACACGAAGGTGTCGTATGAAGTAGCGACAGTTGATCTACGGAGTCGATAAGATCATTTTCCCACATGGATGTGGAGGTTTAGACTACTTGTACTGTACTGTACCTAGATACGTTTTCGCTACCGATGGAGGAACTGAATAAATAGTATATGACGCAAAATGAGATGGTCTCACCGCAGACTTGGGGAGAAATGATAGGCCAGGTTCTGGTGATGGAGGATCCTGTTGTTTTCTTACACGAGAACCAACGCTTGATTGCTACTCCCGTACAGTCTCTGATGATGAAGTGGGAAGGGAAATTGCGGGTAGTCAGACACATCAGACAAGTGGTGTGTTGGGTGGTTTAAATCAACTGACACAGGCTTTTGGGGGGGGGAGTACTCCGTACCAATACCCACGGTAATATGTAACTATGTAGAGGTACGGAGCACCTAAGGGAGGAAAGTACCTCAGGTGATGGCCTAGTAGTTGTCTTACCGTACTCTTGTATGGTACCGCCGAGTAAGGGTAAAGTAATTCTGGAAACAAAGGGAGACCATCTCTCTATTTCTATGCTGGTCAGTTGTTATCGATAATGTAATTTTAACGGGCACCATCTCATGACGATGGGGATGGGCAGTGCACAGATTCTTTTTGGCTCGTACAGTACGGAGTAGGGGCCCTTTAGGCTCCTCCCTAACGCCCCCTAAAAGGCCTCACATTGGTCTCCCACTGGTCTGTTTTCGCCTGTCGTTTCCCATTCGGGGGCTCGGCATTATTGCCTCCTCCCCCCCTGATGCCAACCGATGCCGCCCGCCCAGACCCAGCCAGATCTTCTTGTGGGCGCAGGTTTGAGCAGGTTCTGTCTCTTCTCTTTCAAATAACACACCACCATCACCACCGCCCCGTCACCATTCAATTCAATTCTACCCATCAAAGACACAAACCCTTTTTTTCCCCTTCTTTCCTCATCAGTCTCTCTCCTACAACCCTTTTCGTTTCCATCCACATTGTCGCAGTAAACAACTTCGCGCTCGTTTGGGTTGTTAACTTGCTCACTGCTACCCCTCCTACCCAAAAACACCCGAGTCCTCCGCTCACTTGACGCGCTTGTTCCTCTTCATCACTCCCACTGTAAAAAAACCCTGCCCCCAGTCGCGAAGATGGGTTTGAACAATCACTACCGCTCCGTCTCGAACGACGAATCCTTCCCGTTGGCACCTCCCGAAAAAGAGCCACCCAAATCAGGTTGGGGAAAACAGTCGATTCTACTGTCCATCGCCACCGGCACTCTCTTCATCGCAGTCATCGCAGCCGTCCTCTCCACCGTCGGATCCGCCGTCGTCTCGTACAATTCCAGCGGTAGTTCAGATGCGGCTGCGACGGCCACAACAGGTGCCGTCGCCTCGACTGCGACCGGCTCGGCCATCCTGAATGGTGGTGTGTCTGAAGCCAACGAGGTCGAGATCCAGGGCTGCGGGAGCAACCCGACAGAAGCACGCGCGAACGGATGTGTGTTTGATGTTATGATGCAACTTTGGACCCCCGCCGCCTGCTACGATCGCCCCCTCTCGGATCGTTTCCTGGCCGAAGGCAACTGGACCTGGTACGCCGACACCACGGCCAACAAGGTCTGGTCCCTCGAGGAGATGAGAAAGGGAGAACACGATGCCGTCTACGTGGCCCAAGAGTACCACATCACGCATTGCATTTATGCGTGGGAGATGTTGGTTCGTGCCATGAGAAATCAAGCCCCCATCATCACGGAATTGATCTCGTACGACCACGTCATTCACTGCCGCCATAAGACTCTCCAGAGAGCCGACGGTGGTTCGACGATCCGTGGTGTCCGCGCTCCAACCGGTTACACCAAGTGTGCTCCTTATGACACCTGGAAGCATCATCTCCCCTCCAACGAGCACTCTTCGACGGAATAAAAAAAAAGTCTTCATGAACTTTCCTTTACTGTATCTTCCTCACTCGGACCGTGAAATTTCACCGCAATATCGAGATCCACCGAGTCCTGCCTCAGACCTACCGGACCATCTTGTCCAACCAACACGAACCCTGCTATCCCGGCTTCGAGAGATTTGGAGTGGACTTGTGAAAGAGGTAGCAGGAAGCCGAAACAACTTGAGCCGGGGAACAACAATAAGCTCAAGCCAAATGGTTCAAGAGCAGATGGTTGTCGGATGATTCAGAGAAAGATTCAAACATGACGAATATTCTCATGCCACCATTTTTATTGTGTATATACCTCTCTCTTTTTATTTTCCAACATCACAGCGCGTCTTGATTTATGATCTCGGGATTTCTTACATCGGAAGGGGAGTGGTTTTGTCTAGGATGGATGAAAACGGAATTGTTGATACGGAGTTGCTTACTTCCAAATATACCTTTAGTATAATTCACACATTTGTCCATATTTGTTCCTTGCCATCCTCTCCGACCAGACATGTAGTCATGCAGGCTGCGCACCAGCCAGCCAGCCTCTCTCACTGTACCATTTCCGGCTTCTCCTTTTTCTTCCCACCATTCTGACCATTCTCTGGATCCATGGCCGCTACAGAAGATGACTTTCTTGTTGTTCTCCGCCTCCTTCTCCGTCTTCTCCGGTGACCCAACCAGTCACCACCACCATCAGAGTCTGTCATGTCCGTGTCGAACCCTTCTCCTTCCCTCCCGAGCGTGCCACCTTCGTCCCTCCGTTCGACCTCATTCTTCCGCGCCTCGGCCTCCTGCTCTTGCCTCTTGGCCTCCTGCTTCGCCCGCCACTTCCACAGGAAATACGCCCCCAGCGTCAGTGCGGTCAGGCTGACGCTCACGAGCCAAAAGATCCAAAAGTACGACGACACCGTCGGAGGGGAGGCGGTCAGGTCGAAAAAGTTGGTCGACACGATGGCCGCGACGAAGGTGGCGGGCAGAAAGGTCATCTGCAAGAACTGCATCGTCTTGTTGCTGTCGGCGTCTTCCTTGTTGGCTTCGTTGTCGCGGAGGGCGATCTTGCCCTTGATGAAGTCCAAGGCGTCCCGGGTCCGAGATTGCAAGTACTGGCTCGTCGAGATGTCGTTCTCGATCAGGTGGAGGATGTTGGCGAGCTTTTCCTCCATGTGCGGGTTGGCGCGGTGGACGTACGTCCTGTACGACGCCGTCGTCGTTCCTGCCGCCCCTGTCGTCAGCATCTTGTCGTCGAGAAAGGTCATTGTCTCCAACAGAAACTTGGCGAGCGACTGTTGAAAGTCCAAGGAGCGTCGGATGTATTGGAGTTGCGTGGTGATGGTGTCGAATTGCTCCAGAGACCCGATCCCGGCGTCGCGCGACAAATACTCAAAGTGCGCCACGGCCTTGCAGAGACGGTTGACCTCCCAGGCTGCGTGGTCGAAGTAGATGTGCAACAAAACTGTAGGGACGTGTAATGGGTGCAGGTACCATCGAGAACCGGCTTTCAGGAGACGGCGTTTTAAGTCGCCCACGGCGGCATCGGTCGTGCCGTCGAGGAGAGCTCGAGTCTGACCGTTGTCGAGCGAGTGTGACATGGCGAAGGACCAGAGAAAGGGGTCCTCGCGGCGAGGCTCCTCTCGTTCGCGAAGTTGGAGACGATAGCGGTCCACGAGTATTGGGCTTCTTGGTTGTTTGGGTTTTGCTTCAACCTGGAGTTGGACTTGTCGTGCTGGACGGAGGACAAAGGGAAAGTTGACTACAATTCCTACAGGAGGAAGCTCGTAAGAACGATCATGGACATGACAATATAAGTGCAAACACATACCAATTCTGACAGCTCGTGAGGGACTGATACTATCGTCCCACACTGTTTTGCGCTGGAAATTGCCAACCTCTCGACACATCAGTCGCAACCAGGTATATTCTCGGTTGAGGTCCCATTGGTGTATGAGGTCTTGCATCTCGCTCGGGATGAAAGGTAGATGGGCGATCTGTCGGTCTTCTGCATGGAGGAGCTTGTGACGGCGAGGGACTTGGCTAAACTTCAGGGCTGGTCTTGTGCAGAGCAGTCGTAAGGCCAGGCGACCTCCTTGGGGAACTTCGGGGTGATAAGCATCGAACAAGTCCTCCGGTAGTCTTCGAGACACAGGATAAGTCCGGTCGAGAATGCGGACACCTTGAGAGTTGGATTCCCAGATGTCAAGGGTTGCTGCTTTGAACAGAGAATGGCGATCTTGCTTCTCGAGGTCATTGTATGCTGTTTGCTCGTCATCAATGATTGCGAAGAGCGACGTCCGGATTGGGTCATAGACAAATTCATCCACACCTTCGTGGATTGGTTCGGTCGACTCACTCATTTTCTAGAAGTCAGTGTACGAGGTATCCGGGGGACTTGAATTTGAGCATCTCAATAGCCATGCCCATACTCCGTGATCAGCAGCATATTGAGGGCACCTTTTCAAATCAATGGTGTCATGATGGCATCCTACATTGATAACTTGATGTGCCCATCTCATCAGAGGGCTTCAAGAAGTCTGTCTCAGGGTGTCTCGCTCGTGATGGTCTAGAATCTTTCGACGCAAGCCACAAGCATGAACCCTGGTCAAAGTCCTTCCAGATTCATCTTAGTAGCTGAACATCATGTGGGAGTCCATGTCTTCGTCATGGGATTCTGTTGTCGTCCTTCCTTGATACATCATTCTTGATAATTGGAGCTTCGGTGCATATCTACCCATCTTATGAAAAGGTCCTCCGTGTTATCACTGACAGGCTTGCGGTTTTGTTACAACTTGGGCATGTTGGAGAGAAGGAATTTCTTTCCGGCTTGGATAAAGTCATGCCGTAGCTTGAACATCTTGGCTTCAACGTGTTACGGAAGGAAAGTACGTACGAGTACGAGTGCGAGTACGAGCCCGACGTACCTCTCGTATTCCGCAAGGCTTCGATAGATATCCGTACTTCCTTCGGTACAAACAGTATGGAGTAAACGGTCTTCAACTTCGCCTTTGATCAATGAATACCCCGACTCTCATCTCTCCTCTCACTCTCTCGTCCTCGGTCGATCGCCGGGGGAAGAAGATACCTAATCATGTCTGATCGCTCAGGTACCAAACTACCTACCCAAGATCATCTAGCTTTCTCCAACTTGGATTTTCTTTACACGACGTAATGTTACTATCCAAGGGACATGACCTGTTGGGGACCCCGTGGAGCAATATTATCTATCTAGTCTATGATCCAAACATTGACCGCTTAAGCCGTCTTATACGCTGAATGAAGCAATGATTGACAACTACTCTACCTTATGGTAGCTATTTCTCCAACGAAATAACTTACTTCAACTCTGCGTTGCCGACTTGGCACAAATTCAGGAAATGCTACTCGGATTCGTCCGAGGTGGTTGTTCATAGGCTATTCGAGTCTAGGTATGTGCAGCTTCGGTACTCCCGTACAATGATCGTCAGGTCCCAAGATCCCAAAAACCAAGTTGGAGATGGCTTGGGACTTTTTTCCCTCAGAACGCATAAAGGCAGAGAGGCGGCCCTAGACCCCCCGAGGTAGAATAGGTCGGGTTTCTGTTTTGCTACAAAAGAATTCAATTACCTCAAGGGGGAAAACCGCTGTTCAATCTCGAGACTGATAGTCGGACTGAAACATGATGAAGACCATCTTCAGCTTGAGCGTGGCCTCGATCCTAGCATCTAATGCCCTGGCGCAGTCCAAACCACCTGGAGTGACTACACCGATCGTTGAAGATTGTGGTGGTTTCAACGGTTCTGTCGTCTGTGTAAACAGATATGTATGTACAGTACCTGTCCTTGACTCTTTTCTTCACAATATCCCTCTGACAAACATCACCAACAGGCAGCGGTCCTTCCATACCACTTCAACCGATCCATCACGACTCTCGAAAAAGAGTATGATTTCCGCAACACCAGCGTGACCAACGCACCTAGCTTCGACCTCTTGCAGGACGCCAACTTTGTCGTCTTCGACAAGGAACGCGGTCTGGAATGCCTGGGCGACTCTCCACGGTGGGAATTCATGTTCCCCATCGGCGACTCCGTCCACGAGGCTCCGGTTTACGTCCCCGAGCTGAACATGTTGTACATGTCCCAACTCCCCCCGGTCAACGCCGCCCCGGGCGACTACATCGCTCAGCTCGTGGTCAACCTGAACCAGACCCCGCCCACGCTGAGCGAGTACTTGCCCGACCCCCCCATCTTCGCCCCCAACGGCGGGGTGTACCACGACGGTCTGATCTACTGGGCTTCCAGCGGAGGGTTCGACGACATCGACGGCACCGAGCAACGCATCTCCCTGTACACGGTGGACCCCCACACCAACAAGTCCACCGCGATCCTGAACAACTACTACGGTTTCTACTTCAACAACCTCGACGACGTGACCGTCTACCCCCCGACGGGCGACCTGTTCTTCACCGACCCCGACTACCCTTGGTTCAACGGTCGCGTCGACACCGCCCCTCAGCTACCGACCGCCACTTACCGTTTCGACCCTCGCACGGGGGCCACGTTCTTGGTCGACGACACCATCCAACAACCCAACGGGATCGCCTTCTCGCCCGACGGCAAGACTCTGTACGTCACCGAGTCCGGTGCGTTGACGGGAAGCATCGCGCCCGAGGTCGGACCGGGGACGAAACATTACAACACCACCGGACGCAGGTCCATTTATGCCTTTGACGTCGAGGAAGACGGCACCCGAATCACCAACAAGAGATCCTTCTATCTGGCCCAGAACTACATCCCGGATGGCATCAAGGTGAGCCGCGAAGGGTTCGTGGTCGCCGCCTCGGGACACGGCCTGGACGTCATCGACCCCAAAGGTCAACTGATCCTACGAGTCCAGGCCAACCACACGGTCTCGAATTTCCAATTCACCGGTGACGAGTTCAACACCGTCTGGCTCATGGGCAACAAAGGTATCAGTCGGGTTCAGTGGAACATAACCGGACAGGTACCACGATAAGACATTTACTACCTAGTATAGATAGACAGGAGTCTGAGGGTCCCAAAAAGAAAATTTGAATGCTACGCTAAATCCAATATCCAACTACTACTCCCATCGTTTTGTCCTGCCCCTGTAGTGGTAGTAGTAGTCCCAAACCCCTTCATCATCGCCTCGACGGGTTTCGAACCGATCCACAAACTCTCGCTCCTATCCAAACCCTCTTGGACGTCCCAACATTCCGTACCGACACCATATATCACGCGGCCGTGCAAGAACCTCTCTCTGACACCCCTCTCGAACCCCCTTTCGTACCAAATGCCTCCACCGTTCGTGATACCGGTTTCGGTCCCTTCCGTCACCACCGCGTTTGCGCTGCTCGTCGCCACGACCCCGGCAACCACGCGCGCCACGTCCTCCGGCCTGTCGGGCGGGAGTTGAACGCTCATCCTCCCCCCGCTCTGGGCCAACGCCCGGGGGACCATGACGTTCGTGACGACCGCGTTGATCCTCACCCCGTCCCGTTCGGGGTCCGGGTCGACGGCACTACGCAGACTCCTGACCAGACCCAGGATACCGTGTTGTGAGATCTGGTAGATGGGTAGACCTGGCGTCTCTTTGAAAGCCGCGACGCTCGTGACAAAGGTCAAACTGCGATCGTCCTTGCCTGGTGGTCCTCCTCCCACGGTCTCGTCGGGTCGTGGACTCGAGTAAGGATTGACAATCTTGGGCTTTTGTTTCGCCTTCGGTGAGTATTTCAGATAAGCCATTGCGATCCTGGCAAACCGCGTGGCCGCCGTCAACGTCTCGCCCAGACCGTAGGGTTCCCGCTCGATTTCGGAGACGGCCATGCGGAACGTCTTGTTCATACCCGGCCGGTCATGGTCGAACCAGCCGCGTTCGGCCTCGGCCACGGACCGCGCGTGTCCACCGTCGTCGCCGACCCCGAAAATGGCGTGGTCGACCCTTCCGTACATGGTCGTCGCGAGCTTGAAGAGTTCCAACATGTCCGAGTACCGTGTCATGTCGCATTTGTTGAAATGTACCACGTGGGGGGGTGGGAGGGACGAGATGAGTTTGCGCGCTTGGTCGGATGACTTGTCGCCGAAGATGACGCGCGAGCCGGCGGCGTGAAACTGACGGATCAGAGCTTGACCGGTCTGAGAGGCACCGTTGGTCAGGACTACCACTTTGCCATGGAAGGATTCGTCCGGGAGAAGCGGTGGAGTGAAGCGGCATGGGTTGCTGGAAGTCGTGACGGCGGTAGACGACGACAGAGATTTCTTGGGTCGGTGGGTGTTGGTAAAGGGGTGAGCAGCAGGTGTCGGGAGAGCCGGTTTCGGGGAGGTAGGTCCATTGGAAGCGGGTGTGGGAGGCGGTTGAACCGCTGTGGCGGAGGGTGTCGATGTCTGTGATGGAGGTACCGAGACAGGCTTTGGTGATGTCGGTGTGGCAGGGGTCGATTGAATGGAAGGTACAGCATTGACTACTGTAATCGACTTTGGTGTTTCTGGAGGAGGATTTTGGGCGGCTTTCTTTTTCTTTTTCGGCGCCGGCGTCGAGGCGGGTGTCTCTGTCCTGGGCACCTCTGGCGTCGGGGGTGGTGGTTGCTGTTCTTTCTTCATGGGGTTCAGGTCGACCTCGAGCTCGAAGGTGTGAGGTGTCTTTGTGATGGTCTTTCTTCGACGGGTCGGCTTATCAGTGCCGTTTTCTCCGCCGTTCACTTCAAGTGTCGCTGGCGTTGTTGACCGTGGTGGTGGTGGCGGTGATGATGATGAAGACTTTTCCTGAGCTGTGGGCCTAATGGGAGAACCTGTCTCTGGTGTCTTGAACGACTTTGAAGTCTGTCGTGAGATGGGCTCACCGTTCGCAGCGGACGAAGATTCGCTCGCCCATGGGTTAGAGGGGGCTTCACTTGTGGTGGAAGGATTGTCAATTTCGCTGGTAGAGTCCGATCTTGTGGACTTTTTACGCAACGTTTCCTTCATGATGGACAAGCCACGGATGGCTGTTTATAATTCATACTAAGTACTTCTCACTTCCACCCTCTCTATCTTCACTATCAGATCAAGAGGGTTTGAAAGAGGGAACTTGGATGAGGTACGAAGGGACGAGCTGCTTCGTACCGGGTAATTTAGCGGTTGATTCCAGGTTGGCAGCTCGATGATTCAAGTGGCGCACTTTCAAAGGGGGAGGCGGGGAACGGGACAAGTTGGCAGTACAGCTCCGTGTCTCGGTGAAGGAGAGAAAAGAACAAGAGAAAGAATTTGTTTATAAAAAGAACATACAACACAAAACGTATTCACTAAAAGACTTCAAATGAAAAAAACCAAGAGTGCGATAATAAAATACTATTTTGACTAGTTTCCAAACAGGGGGAATTTTGGTCATTGATGAGAAGGAGCTGAGATGATTCAGAATCCGGTGAAATGGAAACGATTGATTTGTTCGCTTAAGCATCACAATACTACATAAGATACTCCGTATTACTGTAGTGGACAAGTTCTCAATCTGATACACAGGGGATCAAGGAACAAAGAAAGGCCTTACGAATCTTCACATTTGTGTGTACTATGCAGATTGTACGGAGTGAGATACGCACAAAACACCCGAGCATAAATTGTTCAGTCATGCGGAGTATCAGGCCAACCATCACCACCATCTTTATCAATTATGGAAATATAAACACAAGTACATACTCTATTAAAGAACTTCTCAACAAAGATAACAATCACCTATTACTGCGTACGGAAGTATCAAATATATGAAAGAAGTCCTCGTGGCTTGAGTCTAGATTCGCGACAACTTGTTCACCAACCATCGATTGGGGCCTTTTCCGCTTCACCACTTTCTGATTTATAACTCACAGTTACTGCGTAGGTGCGTTGATATCCGAATCTCTCTCTCTCCTCTATCACTGCCTTGTCTACCTGATGCCCATCTCGTACCTCGTACTTATTGTGTGTCGATCCCTTTGTTGATGAATAACTATCATCTTCTTCGAGAACCGGAATTTCCGGTCTAAGGTGCTGCACCACACCCTCTTTTGGATTGGGACTATTTTTATATTTTATCTTTGAGGTATATACATACACAAGAAACACACTTTTTGATTTTTCAATCTCAGCGCTGCCTGACCATACAGACTTGTGGAAGATTTCTCAGACTTGTCCACTCATTCAATCATTTGAAACAGCCGCTACAATGTTGCCCGACGAACATGAATTGTCCTATCGACCGACGTACACCCGCGATCAGCTCGCACTGTACGTCTCCTGTATCGCCCCCGACCCAAGCTACACCCTGTCGACCCTCGAGGCCGAGATCAAAGCAGATCCACTGGCCGCTCTTTCGACTCTCCAGCTCCGACAGATGGCGTTCAACCCATGGGGCAACGTGGCGTTGCATTACTCGTGGCACCGTACCCTCTCTCTCGACCCCGAAGCTCTGTTCCACAAGATCGTCGAGCGAAAACTCGGCGGCTACTGTATGGAGAACAACGCCTTCTTTTCCACCATCCTCCGATCCCTGGGCTATCAACTGTACGTGACGGGCGCCAGGATAAGCTATTCTCTCGAGGGAGGCGCCAATCCCCATGGATTTGCAGGATGGTATGTTCCGTCCCAAACCACACCTCACCGTAACACGCGGGTCCATTGATTCTGGACCTTGAAAAATCTGACCGAAACACCCAATGACAGGCAACACGAAGTCATCCTAGTTACGATCAATGGACAGAAGTATTTGGTGAGTGTGTTTTTTCCCCCTGTTTTGTTACCTCTGGACGACGACGACGACCTTTTTCTCAATATTTTGTGATCCTGTCACCTCTCTCTCCTCATCTCCCCCACCGCCTATTGACCGGCTTCTTTCTTTGTGAGGTTTCATAGGCCGACGTAGGGTTTGGATCTCAACCACTCATCGACGCCATCCCTCTCGTCAAACCCACGGCGCCCGACTTCTCGGACGCCAGAGTCTACCCGTCCGTGCCGGGGGCCGAGTGCCGCCTCGTCTACCGCGCCATCGCGCCCAACACCGACCCGACCCAGCGGCTCTGGGTGTTTGAGACCCGCAACGCCTCGAAGCCCGAATGGGCCGCGGGTTACTGTTTCAACGAACTCGAGTGGCTCCCCGGGGACTTTGAGATCATCAACTACCGCACCTCCATGGACCCTTCGAGCTGGTTCACCCACCGGCTCGTGCTGGCCAAGATCCTGGTGGACGAGAAGCGGTTGAAGCCCACCGGCACCGTCACGTTGAACGGCGGCAAGATCGAGCGCCGACTGGGCGCCGAGTACGGCGGCAAGGGGGGCAAGGAGGTCGTGGTCGACGCCAAGACCGAAAAGGATCGCATCGTCGGCCTGAGGACGTGGTTCAATGTCGTCTTGCACCCTGACGAGGAGAGGGGGATCAAGGGCATGGCGAGTGAGATTGCGGAGCCCTTTCAGGTGAGTACGGACGCCTGAATGAATGAAAGATTTTCATACGATCGAATTGGATATATATATACACACACGAAGAAGTTGTAGAGAAGCTGGAACTAGAAGAATGGTCGGACGACGGAACATCATTGTACATGTGCTGTTTCGAGGTGTGTCAGGAAATGAGTATATTGAAAACGGAAAAGATGGAGTTGATTGTGTCGATGATTCGAAATCAACGGTGCAGCGTAAGTATAGTGGAGTTTGTCTTGTGTCGAGATTTCAGAAGTAGACTTATTAGAAAGTAGATGCTACAAGAATGTAAGAGGCCAAA
This sequence comes from Exophiala oligosperma, assembly GCF_000835515.1. Lineage (NCBI taxonomy): Eukaryota > Fungi > Ascomycota > Eurotiomycetes > Chaetothyriales > Herpotrichiellaceae > Exophiala > Exophiala oligosperma. The sequence goes on from NW_015622819.1 coordinate 2,844,062, forward strand.
GTTGAATACTGTTGTAAAAGTATTGCCAGTCTCTCTGAGGTGTCTATCATTCCTTTTGCTCTTTGATCTTCTGTCATTCGGTTCACCTCACGCCATATGACCATGACCGAAGTACAGTACTCGGTGTGTTCGTTTTTCCACTGTCACAAGCACTCCCTTTGTGATCCAATCTTCAATCTCTCTCCAATTTCTTGCTTGTTACTCTCTTGACAGCCGATTGAATATCCATTCCCCCAATCAAAAAGAGCCGTGGGAATGAATATACCTTGACAGGCATAGCCGAGTTACTAGTAGTACGTGGCGAGTTGTGTGTAATCAAATGGAATGGATCCCTGGTCCTATCGGGCATATTCTCCTGGCTTGTCCAGTTTCAACAGCAAGAGTAATCACAATACCCATTCTTCACACCGACATCGTCGTCGTCGATGGAAGTTTGACAACAACATGGCTACACCAAAATACGTCAGCAAGGTTTGTCAACTCCTGCGAATTGTAATGTTTTCGACAAAGACAAGACAGAAACGACATCCAAGGATGGTAACTAGCTGCGTATGGGGAATCCCGGTGTCGTAATGGAACTAAACTGACTAGGTAGGTAGACTCACATGTACAATGCTTGGAGGGAAGAAAATGATTCCTGGACAACAATCTTGATCACTGTGACAGCACGTGTCGTGGTCCCCGTACTTGATACAACATTCACCTGGGTCGCACTTGCATTTTTCTTTCTCCTCGACGGCCTCAGAGGCGAGAAATCCATGTGAGAGTGCATCTGTAAAGTTTAGACGGCCAGTCATGAAGGTGACGTTGGTGGTGATGTCGGTGTCAGATGCAGGATGAGCGTGAGGGTGAGCACAGGTCTGACTTGGACATAAGGTCAGGAGGATGAGAAGAACAAGCAAGAAGACGAGCCAGATTCTTTGGACGTCTGGGAGCATTGCCATGATTCTTCAATGTCGTGAGAGGGGTCAATTGTGAGTCGTGATGGAGACGACGGTCGGCGAGATTGCGAGATCCTTGGGAGTGTGGAAGGGTGGAAGGGTGGAAGCAGAAGACAAAAGAAGAGAGGTTCAATTCATGACGGGTAATGGGAAAGGGAAATGTATGTGATACTTGCTGTTTGTTTATGACTTGCAAGTGAAATGACTTTTCTAACCGCCCATGTTGTCAGTGAGAAGTGAATGGAAATCGTGTCCATGTGACATGACATGGTCGGTGTTCAGAATAATGAGGAAATGCCACATTCACTCGACACAATCTTGAGTACTTCACAAACCATACCTTTACATGTCAAAGTGACAACAACGCCATCTTCTGTATGGAGGAATCGCGTGCCGTCAGGCGCTGGTGGGACGAGAGGGGAGAAAGTGAAGAATGGAAGGCTGAGTATGGGGTAGTTGTCGTCGTACGTGTCGCGGTGCCCTTGTGTAGACTGCGCCTTAATTCGACCTCTCCAGAAACCTCGATGATGCTGTTCCATGAAACCAGGAGGGGAGAAATTTTATGAGAATGCACCACATCTTTGTCATATCCGAGTCGTTCAATTGTTGTTGATTCATTGGAATTCCTTGTCGCATTTGTCGAGTCTGATGGTAGTCAACGTCGAAGCGAGCTTGCACATCTTGACAGGGTCTTGACCACAACCTTTGCACCCCGCTTGGGACACCGACAGCGTCTGCCGTGTTTTGCACTGCGTGGGTCAAGGAAGGGGGCAAGACAAGGCCAGAGAGTCTGGGCGGTGTCCATGAAGATATCAACACCAACATCTCCGAGACCTTTGATCTCTTTCAGCCGAAGACGGCTCTCTTCTGGAGACGAAACCATCCGAAGTTTTGGGGAAAGGTTGTTCAAATCGCCATCTAGGATGTGCGCAAATCAACGAAACTGACGGCGGTGGCGGAATTCCCTGCAGGACAGGCTCGACTCTATTTTTGGACGAGGGAACAACGTGAAGTATACCAAAATGGGATGGCGAGAATAACACTCGCTGTACTTCGCGTCGACAAGTTTGACTAGTTCACCCAATCCTGTGGCTGTCTTCTCCCCTGAATCTAGTGTAGCCTCCTTCGGTCAGAACTTGGGTCCGCTCAAGCCATTGAGACTTTTCCAAGCAGACAATCTCATGGTAGTTGGCCTTGATGACTAGCAATTGTTTTGGCGGCAAGTTCGTGTGAGATGCGGGTCGACGAGAACAAGACCTTCAGCAACAGGGACATTATGGTCTCTGGCTTCGGAGACAGAGGCTCTTCGAGCTCGGTGTCTGAAAGCGGGACAGAGCCATACCGCTGAACGAGGAATTCGATCCGAGGATAAGATGACTGCCCGATGTTCGTCTCGAAGGGCTCGTGTTTCTGGTTTGATGCCCTGAAGCTGGACTGTCTAGAAATGGAACGATCATGCACTTCGGTTTTGGCTCTCTTGTTTGGATGAGGTCCCTTCAAGACCTTGGCAGGTTCCGTTTCCCCGTGGTTTCTTTTCTTGGATACGTTCTCTGCAGAAGGTTTGGACCCATGATCAGCCGTACCAGATGCCTTCTGTTTGTGCTCAAGTTTGTACCATTGTGAGAGGGTGATTCCCCTGACTAGAGCGGCTATGACGGCAAAGTTGAGCTCAAGCCTAATGCTGCTACTTTTAGAATTGTTAAATGTCAGTGCATGATGCCAAAATGCGAGTACGATATGGCCAAGGCCTCTTTTGCCTCAAGCGACCTGGGTGTGACGGTCCGAGAGCCTAAGATGTTAAGTAAGGGACACGATACGGCATAATTAGCGGATGTATAGGAAGTTCTGGCTTTTCCCCGGATCTTCTCCAAGATCTCATGACGCCACGATGCCCAAAGCAGGACAGTAGCAAGATAGTGCCAGGACGTCGGTACAACAATACGAGTACGAGGACCGAGTATCCGTCCATCGCAGTTGTTATTTTTGGACATTGAGGACAGTGCTGGTGCGCAGCCGGTCACGGGATACTACGGTGGGCAGGTGACTAGCTATGTTGGGCAAAGTTCTCGAAGGTCGGTAGAACAGCTGAAGTCTTGGCTGCCGAATTCCGTGTCCCAAGAAATGCCACGGCGCTGTGAGAGAAAGTACTCCGTACAGTCTAATGGTTATGTAGATCAGTGGAGATGGACAATCTTGACGAGTTCGTTCTGGTTGTTGTCAGTCCAAAGACCACATTGTGGTTGAAGGCGCAGTAGTGAAGAAAATGTGCCAGGAATTCCCGGTCACAGGATGCTGTGATGGGCCAAGGAATAACCTTTTGGGCACGGGAATACTGCTGAGGGAATTCTCAGGGGAGGAGTTGGAAATCTGTGGTTTCATCTCCAAGCCCCCCGAAGGATCTGATTTGCCAAGATGAGGCTCACTTGCTCCTGGCAGTGTCTCCTTTGTCAATGCCGATGGGTGGCACCCTAAACGGCTGGACTACATTGACCGGTGGCCAACAATCCCAAAGACGGGTGTGATGCTCAAATCGAACTGATTCCATCAACAAGTCTGCTGGCGACGCGGCCTCCCCGCATGTTAGCTGCATGAGAGAATTTTTTCGAGGAGGTGGTGTGTGTGTGAGAACCGGGGTAGAACGTTCATGTGCTTCGTGGAGGGTAGACGACGAGACCAAGCTTTCTTGCCGAAGACGCCTTGACGCATTTGGAGACGGACGGCAACACGGCAGCAAGGATGACGGGGATCGAGCATCATTGTGAGAGGGATAATGTGCCACGCGATGTACTTCAGAATCTGCCGCGGAGCGAATGGCAGCATAGCCCAGGGAGCGGAAAAGCCAGGGGGAGAAGGTTGTAAGTCAAATGCTAAGCATGGCCTTTACATAACTAGAAGACCAGTAACGAAGCTCAGTGGAGGAAGAGGTTGAGCACTGCCCCCCTAAAGCATTGTCGCTGGAGTGATATGATTCCTCGGGTCAAAGCCACCTCGCAGTTTGAGCATCTCACTACTGACAGGCCTCGCAGCTTCGTAGCGTGCAAGGCAGACCCCGGACAGCACCCAATATGCCTCCACGTTTGCAATCCCGGATACGAGCTGGTTTAGCTCCTGGTTGTAGTCGTACTCCATACTGTAGGTGTTTCGCCGTCATGTGCGCCCTCGGGTGGACTGTTCACAAGTATGAGCTAAGATGCGAGGCATGCTTTGGTCTCCAGGGTTTTTCTCATGAGCTCGATGGACCGTGGGATCTACATTACTTTCGTTTTATTGCGAAGCCGGAAAACGGAACCATGCCCCATGCTTCCAGAAATAGCGGCCCTCAGGTTGCAGCTAAGCCAAGTAGCCCCCCTACAAGGGCCCAAGAAACGGCCAATGGCACCCATCGGACCCTCATGATCACGCCCAGAGGGAAAAGCGTAGGCGTCTTTGGGCATCCTCCAATCACCAAATCTCCCGCACCCTCCATCTCCTCCTTCGCTTCTGCCGTCTCACTCCACCGCCGTCTCGACTGTGTACACTTATATGAACTTGATGACGCCTTGAATCTGGGTTATTTCTGTTCTTCAGATTTATTCATTCGTGACTTATAATCTCGAAGTAGACGTCCGCCACATCCTGTATCATCGATCGCCTGTCGCTTAAATCGCGAGCGCAGACCTTTCAGTCCCAAAACAAACAACCAAACCATCCACATCAACAGGTGCGCGCTCCATAAACACTTCAACCAGCTCGCCCATCCTGTCGTCGACACGCCCTCTAAACACCGAATCGCAACATTCCGCAATGGACTCTCCACGAGGATCAAACTTGGACAACGGCAAGTCGCCAACCCCGCCTGTGGGCTTTCGCCCGCAAAATGGAGGAATCATCAAGGTGCAGCCACCGCGCCGCGAGGATCTTCAGCCCTCCTATGCCCAAACCCTTCAGGGCGACAATGAGGCAGAGACCCATGGCTGGTATGGATCTATGAGTATGTACTGGTTCTGCGCTTTCATCTGTACCGCACCCACTAACGCTGCGCAGTCAATTCCTTGGGAAGCTGCGTTGGTTTCCTGGGTGCCATCCCCTGCTGCGTTATCTGCCCCAACCCCTACAAGCCTGTGTCGCAGGGTAACGTGGGTCTGGTCACCAAGTTCGGTCGCTTTTCTCGAGCTGTCGACCCTGGTTTGGTCAAGATCAACCCATTGTCCGAACGACTCATCCAAGTCGATGTCAAGATCCAGATTGTCGAGGTGCCACGTCAAGTGTGCATGACCAAGGACAATGTTACACTCAACTTGACTTCGGTCATCTACTATCACATTACATCTCCTCACAAGGCGGCTTTTGGTATCTCCAACATCCGTCAAGCCTTGGTGGAGCGAACCCAAACCACCCTGCGACACGTTGTTGGAGCGCGTGTCCTGCAAGATGTCATTGAGCGTCGCGAGGAGCTTGCCCAGTCGATTGGTGAAATTATCGAGGATGTCGCATCTGGCTGGGGTGTCCAAGTCGAATCTATGCTGATAAAGGACATTATCTTCAGCAACGACCTCCAGGACTCCCTCTCGATGGCCGCTCAGTCCAAGAGAATCGGTGAATCCAAGGTCATTGCTGCCCGTGCCGAAGTCGAATCCGCCAAACTCATGAGACAAGCGGCCGATATCCTGAGCTCTGCTCCTGCCATGCAAATCAGATACCTCGAGGCAATGCAAGCCATGGCCAAGACTGCTAACAGCAAGGTCATCTTCTTGCCGGCCAACAACCAGACCATTGGACCCGACGCCATGAACGCGGCATTGCAGCACCCAAGCTCAGGAGAGGCTAGTGGTTACAACTCGAGACATCACACTGGCAACAACCCTTTCAACACCGAGACCAATGATGGCTTTCAGCAAGCCATGAATGCCCGTGTCGTTGAGAACATCTAAGTTGGATGACGACGGCAACGGTGACGTGATTGGTCATTACGAATAGCAATGGCTGGGAGGTTGAAGATTGACGAATGATCCCATACCCTCTGTCGCAGGAATCTTCGCAGTTATGTCCAGGAATCCTTTAAAATGGGTCTGGAGGTTCGGCGCATCTGAATTTTCTTTGTTGAGATACCCCTTCAATGAGTATCATGGCACTCGCTTGACGATTGTACAATTATTTGATCTAGCTATCTGCTGTTTCTCATATTGTTAGTTGATCGTTTTGTCCTGTTAATGAATGTGTTTAGTTGTACTCTTCGTTTCCCTTGACGCTTTAATATCCCCCGGCAGCGTTCGCGTAGAGTAATCGAGAGGATCTCTCATTGGCATCTGTATTCACGGTGTCATTACTGTAGATTGAGAGCAGAGCCCACGACTTAGCGCAAACAGCGTATACTACCACTTGAAATACAGCTAGGTACTCCGTGGCAATATGTATCTACTCGTAGCCAGATCGTGGCTTGATGACATCGGCGATAGACATGTACTTTGTGGCTTTCTTATGACCTTTGCGTAAAGTCCGGTCAGCAGTTTTCGCAAGCGGCCGCCTCATAGCCAGATTTCGCACTAACGTTCATACGGCCGATACAAGATGATCCACGTCGTCCGCATTTCCGTCGGAAAGAGTCATGTCTTTTATTTTGCTCAGGGCACAAGATGACCTGATTCGTGGGCATAGAATGTCCATTCTTTCGAGAGTACTCGGTGCCTGGCTCAGTATCCATACCATCTGCATTGTTCATCAGGACCATGGGCTTGTCGGCCTTGTGCTATGGAGTTAGGTATGCTTTGGCCATGTTAAGGTAAGCAAGTGACATGGTCTGGCTCCCTGATCAGGGTGACCGTGCAGTATATAAGGAGAAGACTTGCCTCGTGGATCAACAGAGAATACATTCTCTTCGCCCGCACAAACCAACTTCAAGACAACTTACCAACTCCCAAAGTGATCGCTTCGAACATCTTGCTACGTGCTTCTGAATCTTCAACATGAAGGACTTCACTCGAGAAACTACAGGTGTCGAGGTAGTCCAGGAGTTGCGTGATCGAGTCGATGGCAAAACAAGTGAGCATTCTGCCTTGTTCCGGAGAAAGACCCACCGCTGACTGAATCTCGTCGCAGTTGTCATTACCGGGGCCAGCGAACGAGGGCTGGGAGCTGAGACTGCAATCGCTTTCGCTCATGCCAGCCCTGCGCATCTGATCCTCCTTGCTCGCTCGCAAACCCGAGTCGATTCAGTCATTGCTCGGATCAAGGAGCTGAACCCGGCTATCAAAGTCACCTTCGTGCCTGTCTCGCTCGACGACTTTGACTCTGTGCGCGTCGCAGCTGCCACCATCAACTCTTCTATTGACAAGCTCGACTATCTGATCAACAATGCCGGCGTCATGGCCCTGAACGAATACCAGACGAACAAGGATGGTATCGAGATGCAATTTGCGACCAACCACCTGGGCCACTTCTTGTTCACGAAACTGCTCCTGCCCAAGATCCTCGCCGCGGGTCCTGGTTCTCGCATCGTCAACTTGACGAGTCTCGGTCACAAGATTGGACCGGTCCGCTTTGATGACTACAACTTTTCCAACGGCAAGGCATACGACCCATGGTCAGCGTACGGTCAGGCAAAGACGGCCAACGTCCTCTTCTCTCTAGGTTTGACACAGAGACTGAAGTCGCGAGGCATTCAAAGCTACGGTGTACATCCGGGTGGCATCATGACCACGAACCTGGCCAACCATATCTCTGATGTTATGGCGGCGTTGGCACAGATTGACCCGATTGCTCTCAAGAACACGGGCAAACCCTTCCCACTGGCTCAAGATCCCCCCAAGCCGGTTGAACAGGGCATCACCACCACCATTGTGGCAGCTTTGGACCCCAGAATTGAGAGCCAGAGTGGTATGTACATGGCAGACTCAAAATGCCAGCCGACTTACGAATACGCTGAATCGGTGGAAAACGCCGAGAAACTGTGGAAGTTGAGTGAAGAGCTGGTTGGAGAGAAGTTTGAGATATGATGCAACATGGACGGCGAGTGACCTGATGATGAGTAGGCAGAAGGTAGCGATACATACAAGAATACGTCTGAGATACTCGGGAAGCAAGATGATCAATAAATGTCTTGGAATATCAGTGACGTTTGATGTTTGGCTGGTAAAGGAGGAATAGATTCATGCCGGTGTTTTGCCGTAGCCTTGTTGTGCTCTCCTCGTACTGTTTCCATGTCGTGCCTGTCTTCTCATTTCTTAAGCCCACCACCATTGACCTTACGCCACGTTCAATTCGTCACATTAGGCAGATGCGAACCCTCGAAGTCTACGATCATGTTGCTCTCAAGCAGAACACACGATTGCACGGGGCAATCACCCGTACGAATGGCGAGCCGGACACACCTCGTCTAGAAAATAGGTTGAATCTCGCACACACTACCATCCCTTCTAAAGTGTCGGATGAGTTTCTCGCAACCGGCGTGCCACCAGCTGGTTATGTTTATGTCAAATGGGCTGAAGAGACAGATGGTTGCTCGCTCGTGGACGAGAATGATCTGACCCTTCTGAGCCGCGCCTTTCAAGTTGGCGACGTTGTGAGGCAGGACGGCAGTTGCATGACTGGAAAGGTCATCGATGTCGACGAAACTTACACGCTCGCACCACTCGCCTGCGACAGGGAAGTCGCCAAACTACTCTCCGTCGAACAATTGTTCCCATCGTGCTCACCTGCATGCGCCTCGCACCCTCCACTACGGTTCTCCCATCCGAACCCGCACGCTCTCATTTATAACGTCCCGTCCCGAGAAATCAAAGTAGCACAAGATGTGGTTAGAGGTGATTACCTGACAAGTGACAAGTGGATAGGATTGGTTTCGGATGTTGGATACAATGTGGTCATTGCACTTGAAAACAAGTCAGTCGTGGTGGTCACAGGACTTGGCGGCATCTGTCTCCCACTTGAAGATAACGGGATACCGCTGTTCAATATGTTTATCCGTGGGGATGCTACGCGAAAGGAGCTGCCGGATTTTGCCAATACCGAAAACACATATGGGGTTCCTGTGGAAGTATTACGCCCCGGCGATCACGTCGTTATCAATCATGGTCCACTGAGAGAAGGAAGATGGATTCGTGGCTCATACGACCCCAAGTGCCGTAGACTTGGAGTGGTGCTAGATGTTCGCGCTCGAGAAGTTACTACGATGTGGTTAGTCAACAATCGGCGCGACAAATCAAACGCAAGTACAAAACCGAGATGCGAACAATCCATTTACGAAAACATTGACACCTTTCAAGACCAGGCCCAATTAACCCTTAACAAGTATGTATCTGTCTATGATTCTGCCAAAATGCCAAGCAAGACAGCAACAATAACAACGACATTGCATTCGAGAACAATATCAGGATATCCGAAAGACACGCAAAGCGTCCTCCTGGGACTATACATTGCAGTGGGTACTCACGTTAGATTCCGAGATCCCACGGGGGCGGCCGTCAAGTATCAGGGGAGTGAACAGAACTCTCACGGCCGTTTAACGAGGGTGGTATCTGTCGACTACCCTGATTGGGACTTCAACGAATTCATAGTCGTCGATATGAAACAAAAGGCAACTGTACTCTGGCAAGATGGCTCGACAACAACCTCTGACTCAATGGACTTGCACGATCATGACCTCTTCGAACCCGAACTACAGCCTACGAATATTGTCGTTATGCGCGAGGGAATGCTTCAAAGACCCACAGCATCATCTTCCGCCGTCAGCTTTGAAACGTCAGAGTTCAATGAGATGGCATTGTTTGAACGTCCACACGACTTGATGCCGCAGAAAGTGGGTGTCATTCAGACCATCGACCCGCGCGAGAGAGTGGCCTCGATCCGCTGGTATCGGAAACCGAAGATCGAGCTCTTGTCGTCGGGGCGGAATTTGAGCCATGCCTCCCACTTTGGGCCCATCGGTGACACAGTATCGGATGTCTCTTTGTACGAGATTCTACCATTTCCTTTCTTTAATTGTCTACCAAGGGACATGTGCGTCCTTGCGGACTTGGTAAAAGTCACCAGGGGCCAGCAAGCTTACGAGACTGGCGAAAGCGTTGACATATCACTACCAACGAATTCGACTTCACCCAGACCTGGAATAGAGAGGGCAGTAGATAGAGAGCTCTCCCCTATCAGTATAGCGCCGTGGAGAATGCCAAAGGCTCGTACTGAACCGAATGGTGCAGGGCCACGGGACTGGGTAGGCCAGGTGGTTGCAACTGGACTTGATGGCTCTCTGACTGTGCGACTGGGGGCAGCTCAACATTGTCGTGATGTCCGCATGGATCTTGATGGACTCTTAGCATGCATTCCTGGTGACCGACGCGACATGGAATCAGTTGATGGCGATTTGCTGGATGTGGATAATTTTGACGTGGACATCGAGATCTCGGACGACTCGTCCGATGACTACTCTGATGCCGACGTGGAAATGGGAGAGGTTGATGATTTACTACTAGACTTGACACCGGAGGAGGCTGATCTGATTCATAAATCACATGCCCCAATCTTGACCACAGTGCCACCTGAGCCAGCAGAGGCCCCAGCAGAGGCCCCTTTATCGACCACGATGCCACCCGGGCCACCTCCGCAATTCCTCATACTCGACCAAGAGCCTCCAGCAGACCAGTTTGGGCTCCAATCAGTTTCCTCATCTATCGGTGCACTGAAACGGATTGCCAAAGAACATAAAATTCTCGCGTCCTCGTTGCCCAAAGGGCAAATCTATGTTCGAACCTATGAAAGGCGACTTGATCTCTTCCGATGCCTCATGGTTGGACCTCGAGATACGCCTTATGAGAATGCTCCTTTTCTGATAGACTTGCAACTACCGGAACGATTTCCAGAGCAACCGCCGACGGCGCATTTTCATAGCTGGACGAGCGGAATGGGTCGAATCAATCCCAACCTCTACGAAGAAGGCAAGATCTGTCTGAGTCTGCTGGGTACTTGGTCGGGACAGCACAAGACTGAATCATGGAATCCCATGGCTACAATCCTGCAGATTTTGGTGTCTTTGCAAGGCCTCGTCTTTGTGAAGAACCCCTTCTACAATGAAGCCGGTTTCGAAGGTTACGAAGACGACGAGAGATACATTCACGAGGCAGAGCAGTACAATGAAAAGGCGTTTGTCATGGCCCGAAGATTCACCAAGAACGCGCTGGTGCGTCCGCCGAGGGCGATGACAGATGTCCTGGCGTGGTTGTATTTGCCTCACCACCCAGACAAGCCAGGTGAGAGTCTGCTCGGCACAATCATCAGCCAAGGCAAGCTTTTGATTGAAAGGTCCGAGTCTGCGAGGGCTAGGAATGATGAGAGCTTGTTGGATTCTCAGGGAGAAAAAGATGATATGACCAAGGTGTTTCTACGACCGCTGAGTCGTGGTGGAATTGTCATGTTGAAAAGAACCATAGAAGAGTTGCAGACGGAGTTGAACAGGTTGACGATGGTGGAAAGTTGCGACCGCGATGGAGGAGGAGGGGGAGCATGAAGACTGAATACACCACCGGATGGATCGAATATCTGGTTGGTTTGACGGTCTGTTATGACTATAACAAATTTGATCCGAACTTGGAATGATGATTAGGATGTGACGAAGGATATGAATGGGATGCACATGAGTCATGATCATTTGATACCCTAACTACTGATTGAGTAGTATGATGGATGGGATGGGATATACTGGTACGGAGTTGAGGGTCATAAAATTGAACTTTGATATTTACACGGTGTGTAAGAATTGTACGGATTAAAGGATGGATATGGTAGATACAGTACTCGGTATCTTGGTTGAGAACGAAACTCGAAACTACATATTGACCTTTGTCTTGTGGTCTTGAGTTTCTTGGTGTGGAATGTATGGTTGTACCTACCGAGGGAGTACAATAGTGGGTATTACCTACCTAGTACGGAGTAGAGTAGATACAGATAGCCTCTTGTATGGTATAGTAATGAATCTTGCTCGTTTAAACAAAAATGGGATACTCCTTTGGAGTACAGAGGATGTTGTACTCCGTATCATTGACCGAAATATTACGGTAAGGTCGATAAGCGAGCTGCCGGATCCTTTTTGAGAGACGGATGTATTGTACAACATTAGCTCGTTTGTTCAGGTACTTGATCCACAACTTCCTGGGACGTGCCACTCCTTTCGCTTTGGTCTGTACTCAAGATACTTGTACTTGTAACCATAGGACTCGATACCGAGTTTTCTTCTTTTGCTCGGGTCCAAACGATGATCGATGAAAAGTCAGTGTACTCCGTAGGAATGCACCTATAGTAGGTAGGAAATTTGGCCCCCCTCCCCCGAAGGAGTTACTTTTGCTCCGGTGATACAGGCCCCTCCCTCCAAAGGTGGTCGAATGTTATTACATGGACTGCCTGACTCGAATAGTTGGGTTTAGGGGTTTATAAAGAATCAGTACATGAGAACGATTAAGACTAGGTTCCCCTCTCTTGCATCCTACTTCGTTTCTCTTGTTGCTGTCACTATCGCCCTCAGAGTCCTATATTCTATCAAGCCAATATATATATATATATCTCCCCAACATGACCACTCCAGATATCACTCCCTTCAAAATATCAATACCAGACACCGTCCTCGAACGGACCAGGTCCAAACTCTCAATCTCCCTCGATGACGATGATCTTCCTGTCGAAGTCGAGGAAGGCGACCAGTGGACCCGAGGTACACCCAACTCCGAGATCCATCGTCTGGCAAAGTACTGGCGGGACGAGTTCGACTGGCGCAAGGTCGAAACTCGACTAAACACCGAACTACCCCAGTTCACGACCAAGATCGAAGTCGATGGGTTTGGTACATTCGACATTCATTTCGTTCACGCCAGGACTGAAGTCCCCAAGAACGCCGCCATTCCTTTGATCTTCGTACACGGATGGCCTGGGAGTTTTTTGGAGGTTAGCAAGATTTTGCCCTTGCTACTGGAAGACGAGAGTGGACAAGAACCTCGTTTTCATGTCGTCGCTCCTAGTTTGGTGAACTTTGGTTTCTCACAGGGTTGTGTAAAGGTGAGTCAAACTCTGCTGGTACTCCTGATAACTCCTGATGCTCGGTTGCTATTCCCGACACCATTGCTCATGGTCCTGAAATTCCGCGGCGAGTGATTTTTCAAGACGTCGACTGACCGACTGACGTTTCGTTTTGTCTTTTTAGCCAGGATTCGGTGTCGAACAACATGCCGAAATGTGTCATAAACTCATGCTGAAACTTGGTTATGATCAATATGGTACGTTTGGCCTGCTGATAGAGATGTTTCACAACGTCCTCGCGTACTACAGCTAAAAACTCAAAAACAGTGACCCAAGGAGGCGACTTGGGTTATTTCGTCACCCGGATCATGGCCCTAAAATACCCCGTTCATATCCAGGCTCAACACATCAACATGGCCATCCCGGCCGAACCCACGTCGACGTCTCATCCGGATTTGTTTGCAAAATGTCAATCCACGCCGTTGAACGACTGGGAGAAGGCCGCCGCCGAGCGTACCGTCCACACCTTGCGTACGGGCATGGGGTACTACAACATCCAGGCGACAAAGACGCAAACGATCGCCATCGCGGTGACGGCCTCCCCGCTTGGGCTTCTCGCTTGGATCTACGAGAAACTTCACGACTGGACGGACGGGTACCCTTGGACGGAGGAAGAGGTCTTGACCTGGGTTTGCATCTACGCGTATTCGACCGCGGGTGCCGCCGCCAGTATGCGTATATACTACGAAGAAACGAACCAAAAAGGTGGCGGGTCGAGTGTGGTCACGGCGCAGCGCGATACCGGCAAGACGGTCAAGATCGGAGTGAGTCAGTTCCCCGCCGAATTGACGCCACCGCGAGAGTTGTGGTTGCACACTTTGGGTAATGTGGTGTACATCAAACAACACGCCAGGGGGGGACATTTGGCGGCTTGGGAAGTACCGGAATTGTTGGTGGATGATGTCAGAGGTACTTTTCGTGGAAGATGAAAGGAGTAGAGGAAGGATTGTAAGGGGGAAGGGGAAGAGTCGGTAGATTGTTTATATCTAAACACGACTGTATGAGAGAAGGGGTGGTGATGGAAAGCATGTGCTTGAACAAAAGTACATTGCGATGCCGTCAATGTGGCAAAAATACTCAAAGTCTCCACAGAAAGGGACCTAGGTCAGTACTGTACTACATATATGTGGGCACCTGAGGTAGATAGATTGATTGCGTGGTTTTTGTGTTCTCTTATCACTCCCCTTAAAACTACCACCATTTGTTCCAAGTACTTCAATATAACTTCTTGTTATCGTTCTATAGCCGAAAAAAGAAAATGCCTCCACCGTCTCGGCTCGATTCAATCAGTGCCCTCTACGACTCCCGTAGCGACAAGTACGACGAGAACCAAGTTCATGTCGACCAAGCGCGAGACTATCTGGTTTGGGCGGACTTACGGGCCGGTCAAAACGTGTTGGATTTAGCATGCGGGACGGGTCTCGTGTCGATCGGAGCAAAGTCGATCGTCGGTGACTCTGGCGTGGTCATCGGCGTGGACGTCAGTTCCGGGATGCTGGATCGAGGACGCCTCAAGGCCGAACGAGCAGGGTTACAAGTTTCGTTCATAAAAGGTGACATTCAACATCTAGATTCATCACGGTTCACACAGGATTCATCATCATCATCGGCGACCAAATTTGATGTCATCACTTGTGCTTCGGCTCTGATCCTGCTAGATGACCCGGTGGGTGCACTCAGACAATGGAAGACCCTTCTCGAGGAGGGTGGAGGAAAAATCGTGACGGACGTGCAGAGTCGAGATGCCAATCTGATCATGAACGTTTTTCGCCACGTCGCGGCTCAATTGGGCGAAAAGGTCATCTGGGACGGTGGGGCGGCGAGGTACGAGAGTATCGAAGACCTGGGGAAAGTGGTACGCGACGCCGGATTCGAGATCGAAAAACTGTTCGAGACGGAACCGTACGCCACGACGCATTACAAACCAAAAGAGGCCGAAGAGATTTTTGACGAGGCCGTCGAGAAAGAAATGTTTGAACGGTTTGGAAAACCTGAAAACGGGACGAGGGAGCGCGCGAGGAAACTGTTTGTGCAAAGAATGAACGAACTAGCCGAGGGAAGGGAGAATATAAAAGAAGAAACTAGGTATTGGGTCGTTGTGGCCTCGGTGCCTGCTTCAATATAACAGTGCTTGAGAGATGGTGGAGATGATCGAACACGAAAGGGACCTGGTGGACGTTGGCAGAAGTATTGTGAAGAAAAAGGGGAAATCTCACCTCGTACGTCGGACTTTGACTGTCTGGGGTCGGACGTGCAGAGATATTTTGAGGAGCCGGGGGATACGGACAGGGAAAAGGACTTCCAACATGACTCTGGTCGCCCAAGGGGATATGGACAAGGACATGGTATATATGGTACGCACACGAATCATGTGGTTATGGCCACTAGATGGACGGGCATGGACGAGCTGTTCTCCCGAGTGAGAATTCGTACACAGCGTATACGTACCAAGGTAGGTCACGGCATCAAGGAATATCAACTTTGGTCCGGTCTTCCGTTCACTGGGAAATGTAGGAAATTATATAAGGTATTGTACCTAGGTAGCTATATACCTCTTCCACGGGTCCCTTGAGGGCTCCGAGAGCTGGCTATATCTTAGAACCGTGTCCAGTGGTCCAGTCTCAAAATGACACCGACGCGAAGAACATGTCTGTCTCTGTCTGCATGGTTGAGGTTGGTGGGAGAGGAAGCTCCTATCTGTTTGGAGGGTGACTCGCTGCTGTGATGATCCGGGAGCTGGAACAGTCTCAAATTCGACGACCCGACCCCGCCAGAAGTCACCCGGTAGAGGATCATGACAAGATTTCTGTGTAGACATCATTTTCGTGTACTGCTCCAAGAGTCTCACAGTGGTCGAAACCGACCGATATTCCCCAAGGATGTCAAGTCGTAATTCATGTTGCAGCTATTGGTCGTTCTCATTCGGGAACTCCGTCGGGGAGAATTGAGGCCACGGCGCTTCATAGCAGTGTCTCGTCTCCGACAATTGAACTGTTACGCTGCATAACCTCATCAGGAAGGTACTTGTCTTCTCGGTATCAGCCCTGCAAGGTAGAGGAACGGGCTTCTGTCCGTGACTTCGTCTCATACATCAGGTGCCCTTGTGGCCATGGAAAATAGAATCCAATGTTCCTGACCGGTATCAATAGCCTCGTTGATTCTTCAATCATATCCCAAGGTGCGGTCTTCATCTCCATCCACCAACTCTACCTTCGTCCCATCTGGCCCTCATCTCTCTCCTCTTCTCCAGTGTCGTAGCACCTTCTCTTATCCTCCGCACCCAGTCATTAATCTCCTTCTCACTGGCCTTGCCATGGCTCGTGTCATCACTAGTCGAGCCTTCGAGGAAACTTTCCTGTGTGGCTCTGAGCAACGCTTCTTGCTCACCTATACTCGACACGAGTCTTTGGTACATTTGTCGTGGACCCCACGGTGACAGAGCATCGTCCATTTCAGTCTGCTTTCTCCTCCATTGTGTCTGCAAAGAGGCGTGACTGAGCAACAGTTGGCCAGTTTCGTCTCGGAGTTGACGTAGTTGACTCTCGGCCTGAGACACTTGCTGTACTAGTTGGAGATTGGCATGGATTGCGTCCTGGAGAGGTTTGAGAGACGATGTGTAGGAAGGATGCGTCGAGGCTATCGACGCCAGTAAGGAAGCATTGTTGACGAGTGTATGAAGTTCATTGATCGGCTTATCTTGTAGTTGTGACGGAATCCAGCGGTCCGACAATGACGGAGGTGGAATGGGATCATACCGCTGCTGCGGTTGTGGTGGGACCGGAGCAAAGGTCTGTTGTGCGTTTGGAACAGGTGGTTGAGGACGAGGAGAGTTCGTTATACCAGGCACAGCATTCGTAGGTGTCGACGAGAGCGTGGGAGTACCAGTGCGGCTTACATTGGCGCTTTGAGCCTGGCTGTTCAGATGCGAGACTGGTTTCGGTGGGGGTGGAGGGGGTGCGCTGCCTGTGATAGGGGATGAAGGAGGTGGCGTAGAGGTCGCGGTAACATTGGGCAGGTTGGAAGCTGATGATGAGGTATAGAAGGATTCAGACATCTTTGAACATAGTGTGTGGTTGTAAATCAAACGTTGCCCACCTCGAATCGCGCTTCTATGGGGTGCCTCCGATATCCAGCCTTGCCCAGCCTCGTCATCGGCAGCCTTGCCAAGTGCGGAGCAAGGCTGTGCTACTTTGTATGAATTTCTTTCCTGAATTCCCATGCTCCATACTCCGTACACAGGCAACAACCAGCAGCTGTCTAAGTTAAACCGCTTCTTCAAATCAACCTGGTCGCAGACATTTGACATCAAACATGGACTACCAAAACCGCGCTGGTTCCAAGTTTGGCGGTGGCGGCGTCGCCTCGCAATCCGCCACCAACGCCGACCGACGAGAACGGCTACGCAAACTCGCGCTCGAGACCATCGATCTTGACAAGGACCCTTACTTCTTTAAAAACCACGTCGGTAGCTTCGAATGTCGACTCTGTCTGACAGTCCACCAGAACGATGGCTCATACCTGGCACATACACAAGGGCGCAAGCACCAGACGAACCTTGCACGCCGCGCGGCCAGGGAACAAAAAGAAGCCCAGAAGGATGGACAAATGATGTCAGGCATGATGGGTGTGCAAGTCAAAAAGAACATGGTCAAGATCGGGCGACCAGGTTACAAGATCACCAAGATTCGAGACCCTCTGACACGTCAGGTCGGATTACTCTTTCAGCTGTTGTACCCTGAAATCACTCCGGGCGTGGAACCTAGAGTACGATTCATGAGCGCTTTTGAGCAGAAGATCGAAGAGCCGGAAAGGGATTACCAGTATCTGCTTGTCGCCGCTGAACCATACGAGACTTGTGCGTTCAAGTTACAATCCCGCGAGGTCGATCGCCGCGAAGGACGATACTGGACATGGTGGGATGCTGACGCCAAGGAGTTCTGGTGTCAGGTCTTGTTCAAGACAGAGCGAGACGAACGATACAGTAACGTCCCGGGTCTAGCACCTACAGGCAAGAGATGATCATTTTCCGGCGTAGGCAGTTTATTGCCTGGTGCTACGACTCGGAGTTCTCCAATGTCAGAGCTGCATTTGCATCTCGGTGAAGCAATGGTCGCCACTATGATTTCGCCACAGCTCCGATAGATGCCAGCCGAATCCTCGAACATGCTTCTCCATGATGAACGCCCGGCTCTGTCAGCCACGAAACAGTCTTGTGCATATGCAGAGCTGAAAAAGTTCGGCCACATGACATATTCACCAAGACCCTATGGCCTCGAATGCTCCTCACTATTTTAGTATTCCCGAAATTTGTCTGATGGGCTCGGATTGCGAACAAGCCCCGCTATGCAGTTCGACAAATCGTTCGCGCACTTTGAGCGGGCGGGAATGATGCAAAGTGCACACGACGTGTCGAAGAAGCACACAGTTGCTTGATGCTTGATGTAATGGAATCTTTGTACAGACTTGGGAGGCTCTTGCCGGCAACAAGTCGAGACCTTCCTTGCTCCGCACCCCAAATTTTGCATTGATACGGAGTGCCGGGATGTGACATGAGAGGGGCACTTCTTAGATACTGTAACTCACATAGAGAAATCTGGCGCCGAGGAGCGAGGGAGAGACAAAGACAGATGTAGCCTGGGCATATCCCCGTGTAGAAATACTCCTACAGGAGAGACTATTTCACCCTTTCATTCCTTTCGAACGTTCCATTTCGTAGGTGGTACATACCTGATCCTGATTATGGTGTTGAGCGGCTTGAGTATTTCTAGCATTCATATTCGAGCATTGGCTATTCTCATTCGTTCATTCATTATCTGCTTCCCAGGACCTCCTGCGGCCGTTTCCATTACTTCGTGGCAAAACAGTGCAATGTCATCTGCACCGATCTTGCTCGCTTCTTCTCTTCGATACGTACTCCGTAGAAGCCACGGATTCGTTCGCGTATCCACGTTATGCGCCACCGCTATGCATGTCAAACAGAAAAACAGGGTTTCCTGCGCAGCAAAGGTCCAAGCTTGCACCTCTCTATCCGGTTTGATCTGGAATAAGTCGACGTCTTGTTCAACAAGGCGATCGTGACAACTTCATCGCCCTTGGTTTGCCAGCATCATGATATCTCCATACTCTTTGAGACTGAAATCCCGATCGACCACATTATCCCAGGCACGCGACATCTCTTCCTGTGCTTTCTTATTCTTCCAACCCCATCCCGGACCTTCCTCTCTGCTGTCTTCCACAAACGACGCTGTGCCTGATGTTGTAGTCGCGTTCGCAACACTCGTAATGCCTGGTATCCGATTACCAGTGCCGTTGGTACTAGAGCCGACTCCACTTCGTAATCTTCGACTGCTTGTGTTTGCTCCGTTGTTGAAGATGGGTTGCTGATCGTCGTTTGCGTGGCCCTGTGAGCGCGGCGGAGACAGTTCACCTGGTGCAGAAGCGTTCAGATGTTCGTTTGGTGGTGGATTGGGGGTTCGGGGAGCAGCATTGGGCGCCGAGGCTGACGTCTGAGGAAAGAGATCATCGTCGTTATTGTTGTCAGGTTGCGAAGGCGCCGGAGGAGAAGAAGAAGAAGAAGAAGTCGAAGTCGTCATTGTTTCGTCCATGTCC
The DNA here is from genome assembly GCF_000835515.1 of Exophiala oligosperma. NCBI lineage: Eukaryota > Fungi > Ascomycota > Eurotiomycetes > Chaetothyriales > Herpotrichiellaceae > Exophiala > Exophiala oligosperma. The sequence goes on from NW_015622819.1 coordinate 2,863,645, forward strand.
ATCCCTCCTTGCAATGTATGAGGCTATTGCGATGTGGGTATGATGGTTGCAGTACCGATGTAACCTTTAGGCCGTAGATCAAGTCGTTGACTGTGGTGCAGTGTACAACCGTGACAGGTTTTGCCGCAGTGTGCGTGAAGTGTGAGGAATGAAGGATAATGAATGAAGTGTAAGTGGTGAATGCGCAATGTGGTGAGTGGATGACAAGTTGAATTCGCGCAGGCTGAGAAAGATGCCCGCTCCTCCGCATTTTGAAAGTCGCGACTCCCCTGGCCTGTCTCAGCCTTCCCTCTCGCGTGGCCCACATTTCGATCGGCCGAACAAGTCAGAAGTACGAGAACGCCAACACAACGCCGACGACTATGAGCAAGACATCTGAACATCGCAAGCGTGTCTTTGAGGACAATAGCTTGCGTACCCAATCACCAAATCGTCTCAAGATTGCTGAAGAAGCACAGGGTCCTGAGAAGGATAAGGATGGCAGCAAGCATTCAGGTCAACAGTGTACTTTCACTTCCCTAGTCTCTGGTGTGCAATATGAGCAGATTCAACGGGTCAAGAGCGCCTCACCCAATACACCTCCCAAGGAAAGAATCGATCCTGGTTTCCAGGACTACAGAACGCAGGTCACGAGGAGAGGGCTACAAGCACTGCAAGTCGAACTGGAGAGCGGTCGAATGGATTACACGATATGGACCAACGACCATGACGAGCTGACTGAGCGTGGCTCGTTTTGGTCGTTGGATACCAGACCAGAGGGTGCTATTGGAGAGATTGACTGCGACCCAAAAGCAAAGGAGAAGAGAGTTGAGAAGTGGTGTCGTGATGTCACGGATGCTGTTGATCAGACATCCTCCAGCGTAACACCTCTGGCCGACAGGGAGACCGAGACAGGATAATAGGCCAACATCCAAGGAATATCCAAGACGATTCTGATGACACGGTTCACCTGAACATGTTCAGAGAGGAAGTCGTGGATAGAGTCTCGGACTCAATGGCAGCCCAGGAAAAAGAGATTGGATGATGGATGATGTTCTGGTCTAAAAAGACGGCCTGCAAGGTTATTGTTGGAGTAGGCTGAACTTTCCAGATCAACTCTATGCACAAAGAGTGCGAGATGCTCTGGATGCAGAGGTTGGCCACTATTGATCGTGGCCTGAACAGCAGCTTTGCAGACTGGTGCGAAGTTGAGCTGCAGCTTTAATCCATTAATTCCAAAATGTTCCATATTGACAAAGATGTGGATTCCCATATATAGGCCCGTGACCAGGTCCAGTCCGTTGGACCGCAGAAGTATTTGCCTATCAAAGGCATGAGAAGAATGAATGAAAACTTGCAACCTAGGATAGTTGTCAGATTCGGCAAACCTGCTAATCATGCTCCTTGTCGATAAGGGTACCGTGTGCTAGAGCATGAGTCAAGAGAAGTTGCAGACGGAGGCTTTGAAAGCAAATATTACAATAAAGCATTTCTTCTCGGCTTCTCCATAAGGAATTGCCATTCGTTATGCTCTGAGTCTTCGCGTCTATAGCAATCGAAGTACGGAGTAGGGCTATCTTGTTATCAGTATGCCTACCCAGCTAAGCTACCTTATCTAATTGATTGGTTTGTACGGAATACACTACGTGTACTAGTAGTTTTAGGTGGTTGAGATAGGCGGTGCCGGCCAGACACTGCAGCCCAGAACCACAATCCAATAGGCATATCAATGCCTAAGTACTCCGTACTAGGTACTGAAATCAATGATCACGCCCCAGGCCAACAAAGACTCCTTGTATTGAGTAGACCCGCAGGACGGTTGTATTCCTCACTACGGAGTAATTACCTGCCATAGTCTACTGTACAGTAATCAGTCGGGTGCTTATGGAATTCTCACTAAATGCCATGCACTGGGGCCTGTGTGTTTCGTCTCGCCTCGTAGCTTGTGCCACTGCCCTGGATCATCCATCTCGGGCCAAGTTTGACAATCCGAATGATTAAACAACGTCAATGCGATGCTACATGACCTACGAGTCTTCACCTGTGGCAGATCTTCATGTCCCTTTTTTGCCCTAAGATACAGAAGAGTCAACACTTGACAATAGCACAGAACGAGAACGTCGTAGGGGAATCGCCTAATAAAGTCGAGCCCTGTCCCGCTACGCACGAGCCTCGTCTGCTTTTCGGCTCCTATGCTCATCGACCTCTGTTACTGTACTGATCGACACATATCACGACCCTTGATGCCAATCGCAGGCTACTTCAATATCAAGATTCTTTCCTTCCCTCCAGATTTCTCCTATTCTACGCTTTCATCATTCCATCTCGTCTTCCTGCGACGGCCGTTTGTCCTGACCTACAACGCTCTCGAGGGTGTGCCCAACACAACGTTTCCCCCTCTATCGACTCCACCAGAACTTTCTCGGTTTTCGCCCCTCCAGCAGCAACCCTCCCCCGGCACTGTCCAAACGTGCTTTCTCAGCCCAACCAACAAAGCTCGCTGCCCGACTCGACCGCACCAATTCTTACCCTGAGTCGTCGTTTGTTTGGAAGCAAGTTTTGCAATCATCGACACTAGACCCCGTCTGGCCATCCATTCAACTGTCGCCCGTGGTCCTCGCATGCCGGCGTGAATCGACTACGGTCAGCGCAGCTGCGCAACAAATTGCTGCAACACCCATTCCTCTGGCCACCTTAGTCACCATGGCCGACAGCCTGCCTCAGCAGCCGTCTCCTCCCGCAGACTCCCAGCCCGATGAAGCAGTCTCGAATTCCTCACCCACCACGTCTTCCAATCCCTCCTCAGACTCGATATCCAGACCACCGTCACTGACGTCGCCTGGTGTCGGCATGGCTTCCTCGATGAGTCCCTCATCCGCTCCACTCGGACCTGTCAATGCCGCAAGAAGGCCCGGTCCTCTGCCCGGTCGTGCAAGTGGCCTCAACTCCGATATACAAGCAAAAATGAAGGCATTCTCGCAGTCTAGGCAGGGGGGCCGTCCCTCTGCGACGCAACAATCGGGAGGTCCGCACGGGTTTGTTGGAGGCCCTCTCGCAGGAGCTCCTCCATCTTCACCGGCCTCTTCGGCCGGTGGACTACAATTGCCTCGAGGTTTAAGCCGACCCAACGCTTCCAGCTTTGGGTCTTCTCCATCTCCGGCGACGGGGAGCCCCAGAATGGCCAGTCCGCAACCACGGTTGCAGATGGGTGGGCTCGCAGCGAAGAGAGGCTTCAAGCCCGGGGCGATGAAATTATCCGATGCTCACAAGCCGCAGCCTGCCGGTGAGAATCCTGAAAAACAAGATACCGGCTCGCAATTCAACAAGTTTTCCAGCATCGTAGATACCAAGAAAGGTACACTGAATTTTCAGAACAAGGCTGTCATCCACGGCAGCGGCATCGAGTTTGCTGGAGGCAGCACCTTCTCAATATCACTCGATGAAGTCGACACCATGGCCGAACTGGGAAAAGGGAATTACGGGACAGTGTTCAAAGTACGACATGCCCGTCCCAAGATGCGAAGACCTGGCCTTGGCTTACGAGGCAATATGGTCAGGCAAGTAACAAGTTCAAACCTCACGGAAAATGGCGAAGGTGAATGTCCAACTACAGACTCTGGAACCAGCGGCCTGGTCATGGCAATGAAAGAAATCCGGCTTGAATTAGACGATACAAAATTCGCCCAGATCATCATGGAACTGGATATTCTGCATCGTTGCGTTTCACCTTTTATCATTGATTTTTACGGTGCATTCTTTCAAGAAGGCTCGGTGTATATTTGTATTGAATATATGGATGGTGGCTCCATTGACAAACTATACGGTGATGGGGTCCCTGAGGGGGTTCTCAAGAAGATCACGTTGTCGACTGTGATGGGACTCAAGTGTCTGAAAGATGAACACAACATCATCCATCGTGACGTGAAGCCCACCAACATCCTGGTCAACACCCGAGGACAGGTCAAGATCTGTGATTTTGGCGTCAGTGGAAATCTGGTCGCATCTATCGCGAAAACGAACATTGGTTGTCAGAGTTACATGGCTCCTGAACGGATATCTGGTGGCGGTGTGTCACAGGCTGGCGGCGCTGGAGGCTCCTACAGTGTGCAGTCTGATATATGGTCACTAGGTCTTACCATCATTGAATGTGCACTCGGAAGATATCCTTACCCTCCAGAGACATACGACAACATCTTTAGTCAGCTGAATGTAAGTATTATCCGTCTCAGAGCTGATGAGGTTACTAATGTTTGTGAAAAGGCCATTGTGGATGGTGATCCACCAGATTTACCAGCAGATCAATATTCGGAGGCAGCCATTGACTTTGTACGTGGATGCCTTAACAAGATACCTCGACTTAGACCGACCTATGCAATGCTTCTTCGACACGCCTGGTTGGCTCCTCTGATGAAACCGCCGACCATTTCTGAGGACGAAGAGGCTGAAAAGGCAGCCGAAGCCGGCATTGAATCGGCATTTGTGGAAAATGGTGTTCCCGACACTGCAGATAAAGAGGTCGCCGAATGGGTCAATTCGGCACTAGAAAAGAAGAGGCAGGGCAAGTTGGCAGTGAGCAAGAAGCCGGCATTGCACGAAGCACCTCTAGATGCTGTTCCTGGGAGCCCATTGCTCACAAAGCCCGAAGCTGATGCCGAAGCGAATGCGATAGCTGAACAGCAGGCAAATTCTGGTACTCGCGTTGATTCTCTGGATTTGCTAGCGGCGAAGGTGCAAGGTCTTGACTTCGCTTCATGAACAGTCTGGACGGGAAGTCAATAAACACCATGAAAGATATTGTAACGGTACCGAGGAATGAACAATCATCCGGCACCAACATTTGGTAGAGAGCTCAATAAGTTTCATAGTGTAGACTATCGGTGACATTAGCCTGCCACAATACACTGTTCTGCAAAGTTCTACCAACATCAATTGTTACTCATTCGATTATTTCTTCATACATGTCTATTGACACGTCTGACTACACAGAAAAGCCACTTCTGGGTAGATTCATGTGGAATGAAGTATTACGGTACACTACCTAGATGTTCGGAGAGATGGGTACCATTTCTATACTGAGTAGATTGCGGCTTATTTTATGACATCAGAGGTCATTTTACAACTTCGACTCCGACCAATTTACACGACAAGAAACTTTGGATTCTCATCAATCACCAGCCTTCAGTCTTATAATTTTTCAATTATTCTTATGAAGGTTGTCGCGACATATGGCAACTAGCCGTGCTCAAAATCGTTATCCATAAAATAATGAGCCACGATGCCAGCCCTGGTCAGGCGTCTTCTAATCTGGGCGACGATTGATGGACTCGTGCTCCAGGCCCATGGCTCTACAGAACACCACAAAACGATCAAGATAGACTACGGAAGACGCCATGTAACAGAAGTCCAGACCAGCGATGTATCCAGCAAGAAGAATGTTTGGCTAGAAGCTCATGGTGTTATAGGTAAGCTAAGACCGATCATTGTGTGCCAGACAACCACGCCTTACCAGATGCAGGAATTCTCTCAATCGCTTCTACCTCTTTTCTCATTGCCATAACGCAGCGAGAACAGGTCGCTCAGATCTTCGGCAAGCCGGTCTATGTTATCAGAGACGTGGCTTTTCTTCCGTTAACATCACAAAATGAAGCCGAGCGCGCCATCACATCGGTTCTCACGTCAAAAGGTTCTGCCACCAGCACCGAAGATTCGGACTCGGAATTCAGTGAACCAGGGGAAGAAGACGAATTCTCGACCAGGGAGCTGGAGCCAGAGACACCGGTCGAGCATCCACCGACCCAGCAGACTAACTCGAGCTCCACCAGCATTGTGAGAGATGTCATCGCTAACCGAGGCCAATATGCACGATTTGCTTCGCAATGGTTTTCGAAGCAAGGATGGAAAGGGCCGAGAAGTGTCACCACAAATGCCTCAGCACCGCCTCAGCAGGTGCAGGAACCAGCGAGGACTTCTCCGACCGTTGCCGCAGCCACTGCCACAGAAGCAAACTCTTCAAAAACGCGGTGCGAGGATGACAAGAAGACCCAATCAGACGTCGATGCCCATGACATACCCAGTACTTCGGTCCGGGATGCGCTACCCAAGATTGTCAAGACCACAAAGATGATCTTGACATCAGGAAGCTACTTTTTCTCTTACGAATCTGATCTCACTCGGCGCTTGTCTCTGACAGGTGGCAGTCCAAAAGCTCCGACTAAGGATACGCTGGACCCATTGGTACGCCATTTTGCGTCTGAGAGTCCAGACATTGCTAACTTGTTGTAGTATTTCTGGAACCGACATCTAGCAACCCCATTTTTCACCGCAAGACAGGATAGTTTCCTTACGCCGGTATTGCAAGGTTTCGTAGGCCAGCGAGCTTTTGCGGTCAAACGTGCAGAACCTAACGATCCTCATTCAGCATGTGTTATCTCAGCCGATCATGACAAAGACTCGCCTGGGCTTGAACATGCAATGAACCACGCCATACAAGGGCTCGCAAATATTGGAGGCGAGTCGCAAGATTACTTGCTGACGCTTATATCCCGACGCTCAGTGAAGCGGTCGGGTTTACGTTACCTGAGGCGAGGCATCGATGATGAAGGTAACTGTGCCAACGCTGTAGAGACTGAGCAGATCTTGTCTTCGCCTGATTGGTCGACAAAGAGACAGATTCGGTCTTTTGTTCAGATACGGTGTTCGATCCCACTGTATTTTTCCCAGTCGCCTTACTCATTCAAACCGATCCCTATCATTCACCAATCGGCAGCTAAGAACAACAATGCCATGAGAAAGCATTTCCAAGATCTCAAAGATCGCTATGGCCGCGTTCAAATTGCGGCACTGGTAGATAAACATGGCTCAGAAACCGTCATCGGTCAGGCGTATGAAGAAGCTGTACGGGCATTGACAGAGTCGGGCGTGTTGAGAGATGTCGATTTCGAGTGGTTTGATTTTCACGCAGAATGTCGAGGGATGAAATTTGAAAATGTGTCCAAACTCGTGGACAAGCTTCAACCGAATATCGAAGATTTCAATGAGACGACGATTTCGGAGAGTGGAATCGTGACAACTCAAAGAGGTGTCATTCGAACAAACTGTATGGACTGCCTGGATCGGACGAATGTGGCTCAAAGTGCATTTGGCCAGTACATGCTTCAAAGAGATCTTACCAAGGAAGGATTTGCCATTGATCTGTTGCATGACGAATCAACAACTTGGTTCAACACGCTATGGGCTGACAACGGAGACGCCATATCTCGACAATATGCGTCGACAGCTGCGCTCAAAGGTGACTTTACCCGTACTCGACGCCGCAACTACCGTGGAGCACTCAACGACTTCAGCTTGACATTGACCCGTTACTATAACAATATGGTTAACGACTATTTCTCACAAGCAGTCATCGACGTAGTCCTAGGAAATCTGTCCTGGAAAGTCTTTGAAGATTTCGAAAGTAGCATGATGGGTGCGGATCCAGGCATTAACATCGAGCAGATTCGCGAGGCTGCGATCGACAACTGCAGAAAACAAGTCATTCAAGCAGATGATGAAGACCTTATCCAAGGTTGGACGATGTTGACTCCTGCCCACGAGAACACTTTAAGGACTATTCCATTCGAAGAAGCCGTCGTCCTATTGACGGATGTCGCACTCTATTGCTGCAAATTCGACTGGACAACAGAAAAACTGAGGTCATTCGAGAAGGTTGACCTTAGATCCATATCCAAAATCAGATATGGAACGTATATTACATCCACATTCAGCGAGCGACAGATGCAAGAGCGATTCAATGCTGGGCTCGTCGTGGTATACCAGCCAGGTAAAGAGAGCATGATTCGGACAAACACCCGATCCCTGCAGAATTATGTGGAACCCCAAACGGACGACTCTGAAAATCGGATCGATGGCGGCACCGGTATCCTATCGTGGCTAAGTCCGTCGTCACCACCCTCTTCACGGACGTTGGCTCTCAAAGTCATCGACGCAACCACGAGACATTTCGACATGCCTAATGGAAAGCAGACCGAGCTTCCTCTGGCCATGGCGGGCAGAATCGCTGAGGAAATAAGAAGAGCCATCGAGGGCCCAGCCGTCACGAGTGAGCAACAGGATCACAACAATAACAATCAGTTGGTGCAACAGGACGACATTATCTCTCTGGCGGAGGCCAAAAAGAGAACTGGATACTTTGAGCAGTTGGGCTACTCTATCAAGAAGCTTGTTTGGTCGTGAGGAGGAGTCCATGGTGTTGTTGGGATACAGTGTGTAGTATTGATGGGGAGGAGTGACATTCTGTCCTACATCAAACCACCTTTCTCAAAGGCGCAGCTTCATTCGCTTCGCAAAGCAAAGACGTAGTAAATGGATATTACTCCTTCCATCTTCACCTGGCACCAGAAGCTGAGGAATATTGTTAACGACTGACATGAGTAGATAGACGTTAAGGGGCGATTTTGACACCGCTGTTACTCCTTCCTATTGACAGGAACGTAATTGCCGCGAAGAGATGTCAGTGTCTGGTTATAGTGACAACATTGGTGTCCAACACCAGCCTTTTGGTTCAACAATCTCATGTCTATACAATTTTTTTTTTATTGTGTAGATTTTATTTTTCATTTTTCCGTTTCCCCTGCCCATCGAAATAATCAAAAACTTCGGCTAGCTGGCGCGCCCAACCCCGTGCGGAGCAGATTTTCCAACAACGAAAGACAAGCGCACCACCACTACCAACCAAACCAGCCTGCGCTCGCCTGCACATCCGTCTTGCAGAAATTTGCGACTACGCCTGTTGAAATTGTTACCAGTATTCTTCCTCCACTGGCTACGACGTCGTCTGGTCTCTGTCGGGACGATTTCCTGCCTTTGCAAGTTGCCGTCGCACTTTGCCAACCCCCCACTTCCGACCTCAGAAATTTACGACCTGACACTGTTGCAGTGCACGCACTGCAACTCACGCTTCACAGCCTCCCAGCGGTCGAATCCCAGGTCCGGTCAGTGTTTCACCCTTTCCGACACAAGGGTGAGGCCAAACAGCGACTTCCTGGGAGTCTGTTCTCCGATTAGCCTATCTACGGCTTCACCATCCACCGCTCTCTGGTGTCCAGGCCCTCAGGGCAACGGTGCCCGTCATGGCGTGGCAACCGGAGGAGGAGGCGCTGAGACAGTTGTCTGAATACCTCAAGAACTCATTGAGCGGTCATGACAGAAAAAAACAAAAAGAGGCTGAGCTGGTATGGCAAACATCACATTCGAACACCAGGAGTGAAGGCCCACTAATGAGTCCCCGTAGATGATCATGAACGCGAGGAACAATAGTGATTATGTGAATTATTTGACATATATCTTCAGTACAGCGCAGCTAGGACAGCAGCTCCAGCTCAATGCCCCTAGCCTGTTCCTCATTCGATACGCCGGCGGCGTCAACCTCAAGAACCATATCAAGCTTTTCCACTCCAGCATTCCGAAAGACCAATTGGCGTACATCAAAGCGGCGACCCTCACAGTCCTCCAAGACCCGAATCCACAATTGAGAGGTTTCGCTGGAACGGTCATTACCGAGATCGTGACACAGGGTGGATTGCTACAATGGCCAGAGATCTTGCAAGAGTTATTGTCGCTCGTCGGCAACAATGCCGGCAATGTGCCTGCGGAAACCCAAGAGGGGGCTATGTCGGCGCTGGCAAAGGTCTGTGAAGACAACCGAAAGTTGTTGGACAAGGAATTTCAAGGCCAGAGACCAATGTCTGTCATTGTGCCCAAATTGTTGGATTTTGCGACTCATTCCAACCCCAAGATCCGAGTACTTGCATTGAGCACGCTCAAGACTTTTATACCGCAAAAGTCACAGGTTCTATTCTCGGCTCTGGACGTTTATCTGCAGGCAATTTTCCAGCTGGCCTCAGATCCGGATGTGCAAGTCAGGAGGATTGTCTGTCAATCCCTCGTCCAGCTCGTGGAGACTCGACCAGATACTCTCTCTCCACATCTCGATGGCCTTGTGAACTATATTTTGACACAACAACAGTCCTCTGGAAACTCCGATCTCGCTCTCGATGCCGCGGAATTTTGGCTCAGCGTGGGAGAGCAAGATCAGCTAAGAGATCGGATGGGGCCATATCTGAACAAAATCATCCCCGTCTTGCTTGCGGGAATGGTCTATGGAGAGGAAGAAGTCTCCCGGCTTGGGGGTGATGAAAATAATGCCGACGTCGAAGATCGATCAGAAGATATCAAGCCTCAGTTCGCTCAGACCAAAGCCGGAAGAGGTGTCAAGTCGGAGAAAGAGGAGTCTGCTCCAGGTACGCCTCAGGCCAATGGCACGCCCTCGAAGAATGACGATCTCAGCGATGGGGAGATCGAGGAGGAAGACGAGGATGAGGAATGGGATGATGATGATCCTGAAAATGCCTGGAGCCTGAGAAAATGCTCCGCAGCTGCACTGGACGTTTTTGCCGTTAATTACGGAGTGGCTGTCTTTGACATCATTCTGCCTTACCTGAAGGAAAACCTCTCCCACAGCCTCTGGCCTAAACGTGAAGCGGCAGTCCTAGCCCTCGGCGCCATCGCAGAGGGCTGTATGGATGTCGTTTCACCGCATCTGCCCGAGCTTGTGCCCTTCCTGATCTCCTTGCTTTCGGACGAAGAGCCGGTGGTCCGACAGATTACCTGCTGGTGCTTAGCACGATATTCCGAATGGGCATCCAGTCTGGAGTCACCAGCAGACAAACAACGTTTCTTTGAGCCTATGATGGAAGGCTTGCTGCATAGAATGTTGGACAAGAACAAGAAAGTACAGGAAGCCGGAGCTAGTTCATTCGCCAGCCTCGAGGAGAAGTCGGGCGACAAACTCAAGCCTTACGTTGAACCTATCCTTCGCCAATTCACCGAGTGCTTCAAACGATATAAGGACAAGAATATGTACATCCTGTACGACTGTTTGCAAACACTGGCCGAGAACGTTGGGCAGGATATCGCCAAACCCGAGCTCGTCAACCTTCTTATGCCAGTGCTTATTGAGCGATGGAACAGGATTCAAGACGACTCTAGAGAAATGTTTCCCTTGTTGGGTTGTCTAGGCTACATCGCCATGGCATATGGCGACACTTTTGCTCAATTTGCAGCTCCGATCTTTGACCGCTGCATCAAAGTCATCTATGCAAACTTGCAGCACCACATGGCATTTGTGTCCGGCCAGACGGTGGACGAACCAGACAAGGACTTTCTAGTGACAGCCCTCGACCTAGTCTCTGCCATTATCCAGGCCATTTCTCCCGGGAACTCGGCACCGCTCGTGCAGAACTCTCAACCACAATTCTTTGATCTGCTCTCGTTCTGCATGGAAGACCCCAGCACCGATGTCCGGCAATCTGCATATGCTGTCTTGGGCGATTGCGCCATAGCCATCTTCAGCACACTCGACCCCTATCTCGACAAACTTCTCCCCGTGTCGATCCGACAGCTCGACCTTGACGCTGTGCCCGATTACGATTCCGAGAACAGCTTCAACGTGCTTGCCAACGTATGTTGGTCCCTTGGCGAAATTGCCGCACGCGCATCGACCTCTCGCATCTCTTCTTTCGTCGAGCCCATCTACCGCGGTCTCGTGACGATAATCAAGAACGAAGAAGTTTCGGACCCCGCAAGCGAGAATGCCGCGACGGCCCTTGGTCGTTTCGGCCTCGTTTGTCCTGAACACCTTGCGCCTTTCCTGGGCGATTTCGCGGAGCCCTTCTTGTCGAGCATGTCCAAGATCAGCACATCCCATGAAAAGGCCAGCGCTTTCTTGGGCTTCAACAACGTCATCGAGCGCAACCCCCAGGCCATGGAGGCCAGTCTGGCGCTGTACTTCTCGGCCATTGCCCAGTTTCCTCAAAAGGGAAAACAGGGTGCCGATTATGGCGAGGTGCGCGCGAGCTTTGGACGAGTGATACAGGGATATGTCGGGCTGATTGGACAGGAGGGCTTTCGCAACTTTCTGAGTGGATTGAGTGCGCCCGTCAAACAAAAGTTGAGTGACGGGTACGGCCTGGGATCTTGATCAGGCCCGTGGCTGTTTTTTTTTTGGCGTGGGTTGAGCGACAACAAGGCCTCATGCATGACGTTGAACCGGACTCGTTCATCCACCCCTCGAGAGTCCCACAACAGCCGCCGATTTATAGGAATTAAAATGGGAGTTTTATGAATTTACGATGACGACCCTGATAAGGGGAGAGAGGAGGAGCGGGATTTCGTGGCCGTGCAACAAAGGGATCGTTTTGTGTCTCGCGTGACACCTCCTCCAGGACGTGGCACTTGCAAATTCAACCGTCGAGTTGAGAGACACTCGAGCGGTCTGCGGGGGGAACAAAGCACTCAAGATGCATGACGATGGCATTCTCAACTTGTCGAAAATTGGTCGACCCTGCGACGGAACCACGAAGCGAGAATCGAACCAAACTTCTCAAGCACGCATTCGTCGAGGTTTGAGCGTATCCCCCCCCTTCTTGGAGGAAGATGAAGAAGACGAAAAGGGGTCCGCCGGTCTTTTCCCCCCCCCTTCTTCCACAAGGCGAATCCGCGGGAGCGAGTCCGTGACCGGGACGGTAGATGAAAGTTTAGGTAGTTTTCTCTTTCTTTTTCTCCTTCTCTTCTCGGTTTCAAAAACCAACCCGACCCTGCGTTTCCTCATTCCCACGAGGGGAGAGACGTAGGTCCACGCCCTCCACAAGTAGGTAGCCAGGTAGATATTAGATAGCATAGCGTGGGAACATACGGAATGGCTAGTACCGAGTATAAACTTGTCCAGTGCATGTCCTCTCGTATCATCACCTCCTTGACGGTTCATCACGTTGTAGGTATACACACACTAGACACGTTCCAAAGCGCAAGGCGTGAAGGGAAATTTATTTGCATTAAAAACACACCACTGTGGAAGAGAGTGTTGTGTTGGACGATCGGAGGGGGAAAAAAAGGAGGAAGACACCAACCATCTTGCACTTACAAGCAAGCAGCCCTTGGTATCACTTTGTTTTTCCTTTCAAGAGAGAGAAAAAACAAAGGTGGTTGCTGCCTTGGCGCCCGTCCTTTGCATCCCTCTCCCCTCTTTCAACTCTCTGGATAGGGACCAACTCCATCACGTTGCTCCAATCTGCAGACGACGGCGAGTCGGGGTTTCGACGAAAGAAAACAGTGCCCAATTATTCTAACCCTTTGCGCCTCAAAGCCTAGTTTATCAACTCACCAGAACGCCTGACTCGCTTGGTGCCATTCATTTCAGTCATTCATTCCAATTTGCTGCTCCGCTGTCCCGCCTTGAAACCGAGGCAGGTGGGGGGGTTTTTTGGGTGCCCGAGGATCAAGTGACGATAGAGAATCAGATATATGCCACAGAAGGAGAACTTAGCTGAGGTGCCGTGGCAGCACCAGGTTTTGGCAAAAAAGCTCTTCCGAAGTGGTATGCGTGTCGTCTAGACCCGGCCTGGTGTGAAGCGTTGTGATGATGGCGGTAATGCTGAAAGGTTTTTAAAAAAAAACATGCGAGCCGATCTATACCATGATGGTCTTCTGTGCAGGAGTAAATGCGTACTTGGCCAGCATTGCCATTTTCTCTTCAGGGCTTGTATCATTGTCAGAGTACACCAACCTGGTTGACTTTGGTTTCTCCTTTTCCTTTTCCTTCTTGGCAGCCTTGTCTTCGCCGGCTTCCTCTTTGGCTGGTGCGGCAGCGGTTGCAGACGGTGCCTCAGGAGCCGGAGCCGCGGTTGGGGCAGGTATTGTAATTGCAGAAACTGCTGCTGATGACGATACACCATTGGCATCGGCTTGATCTCGAGCGCCCTTGATCAGGTCGTCTAAAGACTCATCCCCATTGAAGGGTGCAGGAATCTGGGACTGTGGAGGTGGGTGAGGAACTCCGACCGATGGCTGTTGCGGAGGATACTGTGGAACAACATGAGGAGCTTGTGGAAGAGGTATCTGACCTTGATGCATCTGGTGAAATTGAGAAGCACTGACAGGTGGAGCCCCAAATGCTGGTCTCTGTGGTAATCCTGGAGCACTAGGTAGACTTACACTGCCTGTACGTACCGGTGCAGGGAAGTTAGGGTTGGTGGCAGGAGAAATAGCTCGCTGTGGTAGATGGCCTGGAGGTGCTTGAGCAAATCCTGGAGGCGGCGAACCCGCGCCAAAAGGACGCGGGGCTCCAGCTTGCCCTGGGAACGGCTGAACAGGGTACTGATACGGTGGTGGCGAAAAGGCCGGCTGGACAGGATATCCAGCGGGCGGTGGTTGAGCATAAGGCTGTGCTGGGTACGATATCGGAGGAACTTGACCATAGCCTGGCTGTCCAGGCTGAGGAGACGCAGCTTGACCATAACCTCCCCCATGAGGCGGAGAGCCAGCAGTGGCATACGTAGGTGCTTGGTAAGAAGCAGTAACAGCTGGTGGTTGGGCGAAAGGAGGAACTTGGTTGTACGAACCGTTTGTGGGAGGCGCTGCATACGACTGCTGATAACTAGGATAGACAGGGGAGCCGGCCTTCGAGACGCGAATTAGCTTTTGAGTAGAGGAAGATTGGGTGAACAAGAAACCTACAGCAGGGGCTTGGGCTTGACTTGGTTGCTGGACCTGTGCAGGAGGTGCAGCAGACGGTGTTGAGCCTGCACTGCTTCCACCGTTGTCCTTTTCTGCGGCAAGCTTTGCAGCTTTGTGTTCAGCGAGCCGCTTCTTGATATCCGACACCGACTCGACCTTGGGCTTCTTGGGAGCGTTGGGGTTCGAGCCGCCTGGCACACCAGATCCACCGGCACCTTGACGCTCGGCTTGGCTTTGGTGAAAATTTGTCAAAACTCGCTGCGTGTGCTGCTGGACAATGTCTTCTGGAATTCCCTCCATGCCAAAAATTTCAATATCCAATCCGGCGCGATTAGGGAGGGCATTGTCGACGGCAGTGAGGTTTTCCTTGTGCACTTGACTCATGTGGACGCTGAGGCCTGGGGTTGAATGTGTATGTCAGTGACAATGAAATAGTTTCGGCAAGGGCGACATGTTCCAACGACTCACCTCCAGCTGTATTCAGCCGTCGTCCGCATCTCTCGCATTTGAAATGCTTCGCTTTCTGATGGTTGATCAAGATCTTCAAATCATCAAAGTCACGCTCACAGTAGTAGCACCATGGCCTCGAGAGGACCTCTTCGACGTCTGGGTGGTGGCGCTTCTTTTTGGTCATAATGGAATCGCGCAGAGAAAAAGAAGCTTTCCCAAGGACTGAAGGATGGATCGGTGGTCACTCGTGTCTCGAACGTCAGAGGTACGAAGAAATATTTAGGTTGAAGATAAAGAAGCACAAGGTGTCGCGTACGATGAAGTCGCTTAAGTGAGTCGCAAATGACAGCAATCACAGCTGCAGTGATTGATCAAAGTAATAGGCGGCCGGGTACAAAAGTGAAGCCAAGTGAAGCCAAGTGAAGCACAGGCAGGAGACTCGGAAAAGGAAAAGCGTGGCTGGGCCGGAATTTACGGTGCCAAGGCCGGAGTAATAGAAACGCCGAAGCGTCACTTTCTTACTCGCAGCATTTACGACGAGTGGTTTGTATATCAGCCGCACACTTGGTCACAACAATAAAAGCTATGGCTTTGATCAACCGTGTCTTGCGTGATGATTCCTTCGATGTCAAAGAGTGGCTTGCTCTCCCCATTCAAGCGTGCCCCAACAACTGAACACAGGAGCCCTGTTCAGTACGTACCTGGTAGACGGACATTTGAAGAGCACTGCGATGGCGAAGGACAAAGAGCATTAGGCATTGGATTTCTGGGTGAAGCTGTTATAGAACGGTAGCATAGTTCACAGTGGTCATCCGGCATGTATCTGTCTACCTTACAATTCCCCGAGTTTGTCCGTAAATGCACGTAATATTAAGCAATTTGCAACCAACAACTCTCAAGGCCTGTTACCCAATACGCACAAACAGGGCAATGTTGCAATCTCGATATTGCATATGCTCGCTGCGCTAAAAACCTATTCTATCATACATTCCAACAAAAGGAATAGAAGGAAGGTCCAGCCTCACTTCGCATTGCGCCTGGACCGCCGTCTAGGTGGCTCCGAGGCACCATTGACCACAATCACCGACTCGTCGTCCTGCAGCTCATCGTCCTGGTCTTCATCGTTCATCATGGATTTGAGGTCCATGCCCCCTTTTCTCCTCGCCCCCCGGCTACTTCCTCCCGAACCTTTGACCTCCTCCTCATGCGTCGCCGCAACAGCACCAGCATCTGGCGCCGGTGTTACGGACGGAGTGGTCGGAACACTCTCTGGCTCGATGAGCCGACCGACCTTGACGGCGGCCGCTCTCTTTGGTCGAGATGCCTCGTTGGCATCTTTAGACTCATCCGGTGTTCCCTCGGGGTCCTCTTTCTTGTTTCGTGGCCGCTTGTCTCTGTTCTCGGCTCTCCATTGCTCCCACTTCATCACCATGCTGTAGCTTCGGACAGGGTTCATGCCATTGAGGATTTTGGTCTTGTTTTCGTCGGCCTTCGCCGGGCCTTGCATGCTCAACCATGAGTGGTCATGTTTGATTGCCTCCAGCAATTCTTCGTCTGTCCATTTGCGTTTTCTCATCTCTTCGGCCGAGAGACCCTGCCAAGGCACCTTCGAGCCTGTGGCTTTCGGTACACTTTGAACGGGAGTGGTCGAAACGGCAGTCTGTGCAGCTAACTCTTTTGCTTTGGTGTATTGGTTGGGATGTTTGGGCCGATCTGGGTTTGGCGGGGCGCTTCCATAACCAGGACGACCTCTAGTGTACTGGTTTGGATGTTTCGGCTTGGATGACTCCGCTGCTGCTGCACCGTTGAGCTTGCGTCGTTTGCCAGTCGGTGTGTCTTCACGGTCATCAGGGACAGGGGTATTGCCTCTCTTCTTGGTTGGGGTAGTGACGCCAGACGGGGCTTCGGATACATCGCGAGTCGCGGGAACCTTTCGGCCATCGAACCTGGTGCGGGTCAGGCGTTTGTTGACAGCTTTGTTTGGAGTGTCTCTCGAGGCGTTACTGTCTGGTGATACAGGTCGTTTGATTTCACCATTCTCATCCACATTGCGCTTAACATATGTGATGGAATACTCATCGTGATGGACCTGTTGTTTGGGGTAGAGCGCTTTGCCCTTCTTCATGACCGGGGCCCAGCCGTCGATGTTCTTCGGGTTGACCGCTTTGGCAACCATGGCTTTGTACTCTCGATCCTTGGGGACGAAGCCACCTTGCTCAAACGGTTCTTGGAAAAGTCGTACGTCATGCTTCTCACGTTCAGAAATGTCATCTGCCGCTCGCAGACCAGGAATTCCGGCCACAAGCAATGCCGGCTTGTTGGCCTCGTATTTGTAACCGTAAAGGGCAGCTTCTTTGCGTTCTTCGAAGACGTCATTTCGAGGAAGCGACTGGGGGTCCTTCATGGTCTCTTTGCCTTTGATGCGATTGATCTGACGCTCCAGGTCGAGGTATTCATCCTGGGCCAGTTTCATGGCAATCTGGTTGTTGACACTCGCAGCATAGAGCTGTTTGCGTTTGAAGTTGGAGATGTTCATGATGAAGGTCTGTGGGTCGTTCAAAGGTTGGAAGCCATCCTCATTCAACTCTTCGGAAGCATAGAGCACTGGCCGGGGGGTTGATGCTCCAAAAGCCGACACCCACTGAGAATCAATCTCGGTGGTGGACATTTTGGGGAATGATTAATCAGATGATGTTGCGACAAAAAAGGCCGTCTAGTCCATGTGATGAATGCTGAGATGATACCAAGACAGCAGATCGTCTAGTCCATGTGACGGATACTGAATGAAGTGGTAGATGGGTCGAGCAAGAAAAGTGGTAGTGGACGGATGGTTGTAAGAACAAGTAAGTGATAGGCGGAAGAGTAGGGATATCAGCTGGGGGGAAATAGCGGAAGATTTGTCTTTTTGAAGCACAATAGCCACCCGGATGAATCAAAGGTTTGCTAATCAAAACCAGCGAACAATAACCGGAGGGGAAAAAATATGGATTGTTCAAAGCAAAAGAGGTAGCGGTACAATGCTTCAAAAAACGGGATTTTGGGGAAGGTCTCGATGCTTGTAAAGAAGGACGAACGAGTTAACAGTAAACTATTCGCCCCGAACCAATTAGGGAGGGTGGCGCAGACGCTAATGACAAAAGGGGATTAGGCTCCTATTGTGCTGTTAAAACGCCTCCCAATAGGTTTTTTTCTATTGCCAGAGGCAGCGACAACAAATAGAGCACTATAAGGGGGAGGCAGCAGATGCAGTGAGGCAGTGAAACAGAGGTTTCTCTCTCATCAATTCACCGCCCGATATCGTTTGTTGTTTCCAAAAGCCGTCGTTCTGCGCAAACCAGATCAAGCAAATAGGTACACTTGACAGAGTATGCTACAGAGTACTCCGTGTTAACCCCTCGGTCTATGCAATTCGACAAAAAGGTGGATTAAATCTTGATCAGAAGGAAGTTGTATTCATACAGTCATCGTGTTGCTCGATATTCCTCCGGCCTTTAGGATGTGGTTACTGCACACCCGTGTTCCAGGCTGGTATACACGCAATCAGAAGTAGAGAGCAATGCAGTATGGCTATTGCAGATCTATGTCTTATGCTATCAATCGCTCATCATGCATGTCTCTCTTGTAAATTTTTCCGCGTGGTTTTCATGGCGTCCGAGATCCAAGTGTCATATGAACCGTCTTTGGCTTTCATCTCGACCACACCCTTGAGCACTTCGCCCGTGAAGCCGACAAAATTGTGTCGCCGTAGGGCATTCTCCCAGTCCCACTGTGCTCGTTTCCGTCTTTCACGGGCCAAACCTTCCGAGTCCTGGAACTCTTGCGCCTTGATTCGTTGATCCTGACAGACGGCCATCAGGTTAAACCGGACCTCTCCCGGTGGATATCTGGAGATGCGCCTCTGGAGCACCGGGATGATCATCTCTGGAAAGGCATCACGGGGACAGTCTCCGTGCGAAATCGGATACGGCTGCAGTCCATCCAGCTCGTACAGTTTGCCATGGTAACACGTGTACGCGATGAAGTGAAAGACGTCTTCCGCTCTGGCATTGGGGTCCCGTTGCACCTCGTCTGCAAACGGACTGGATCTCGCAAAACTGTTGTGTGTTTCCCGGATCAGATCCGAGTTGGAAAGCGATTCGCCTCGTAAGCCGGGGTCAAAGCCCGTTGTGAAGTCCTTGAACTCTTGCAGCGCCGGCCCAATGTCAATCTGCGCCTCCGGGCTTGAGTCTGCTGCGGCCGAGGATGATGGGTTTGGAGTTGTGGAGGTGTCGTTGTTCAGGATCACCGATAGGATGGCCTGGGTTCCGCAGGCATTCTGGATGGTTTGGGCCGCGAAGAATAGGCCCTCGTCTTCAACCGCCGCCGGATCGTACGAGCCATCTTGCGGTGCGTTCTTGCTCTCGGACGATGAGCCTATCCATTTGAAGAGGAACACGACGCCGTAAACGGGACTGCCCATAGGACGAAAAAGTCAGCAAAACAACGAGTACGGCCCAAGGGATTTTCCATAGTACGACCTTCACGTTACCTCAGTGCACGAATTGCTTCCGGCTCCAGTGTTATCAGCTCCTCGAACTGGACTCCCTTCACCCCCAGTTGTTCGATCAAAGAGGTAAAGACTCCCTTTGGGGTGGGGGTGTCAGCACCGAGATGGGCATGTTTTTTGTAGGGCTGGGTTTGTTCTAACTCACCTCATCCGACTCGATCGTGCTCCAACCACCGCTAGAATTGTCATCCGCCATTGATTACCGTTTGAGAAGGGTAGGTACAGCAGGTGCTAAGATTCCGAGGATCGACGAGAGGGAGGAGGGGAGGTGAAGGGTTGGAAGGCCCGGTGAGACTGCGGTGATGGTGTTGAGTGTTGGTTGTTGTTGGTTGTTGTCAGGGTTGATCTAGAATTGGTACTTTGGGCGGATGATGATCAACACAAGTATCGTGCTCAGTAGTGTTTCTAGTTTTGGAATTGGTGATGGGGTGTATGTGTACAGATATTGGCCATTGGCCTCTTGAATTGTTTGGGTGTTTGTGATATTCCTATTATTTCCCCGGGTATGACGAGGCGTACTCCGTACCAACAAGAGACGGTACACGTAGTTTTGCTTGTATTGTACGGAAAACCGTCCGAGCTTCTTACTGTACAATTTTCTCCACTACGAATCGAACAGTGAGCCAGGAACCACACAATACTGTACGATTCACCATCCTTGAACCCAGTGAGCCCTACAAAGAGCGTGCAGCTTAGTGAGCATGGTGACTACGGACTTTTCAATGGCCCAGTATTGAGCCCGCCGACCTCAGCCGCAGTCTTAGGTACATGTACCTAACCTGAGGTACCTGCTGAGCCCTTGCATGAGGCTTGGGTACGCACCTAACACCGGCTTTACCAAATGGGAATCTTCCATGACCGCCCTACTCCGTACCTATCCGAATTTTGGACCCTGGAATTTGGAAAATCGCGATGTTCGCTCCTCAAGTAATTCAGGATACAAGGGCGACGGGCAGTATCTGGAGTTGCGGCAGACGATGTATTCATGGCCCTTTTGAATAACATCGTCCATGTCCTAGCTACCGCTCCCGCCTTTCCATCTTTCAGATCCCATGCCATCTCCCTTGGGTCCTTCAATCACGGAATCACCAAGCACACCATCTCTTCTTGCTGGGTATGTCAGCAGGATGACGTCGCCGTCAAGCAAATCAAGTGTCAATCGGCCGGTGCGGCTGGAGGTGGCTATGCTCTGGAATCTACGAAGTACTCGTGACAAGTACCTTACAGAGTAAGCATGTCCCCTGTCGTGGTCACCCTCCGCAATATCTCAAACAAAACTGTTCCGGATCCCCCAACTGGGTCAGCTAGCTGGATACCACCCTTATTCTCACTCACGAGCGCCCCATGTGACAGACAAGGCTATCATATGCGATCGATGTGACTCTATTGTTTTTTGGTACCTGTCTCGAAAAAATTCCCAAGTTCATGTGGACCTAAACATTCGCCTTACGCTGGTGCGCTCCATCGCAACACGAAATTCTCAAGCCACGTGGTTTCAAGTTGCTGGGATTTACGTGTGAACTTAGCTTCCAACCAAGGGGGAAAGACAACGGGATCTGCTGGAAGCAACGAAGTGCCATCCGTAATCAGGGTTACCTCAAGCTCATCTGACCCGGAAAATGGCTCGAGCCAGAGTTGAAACCGCATCGGCCAAGTGTCCTCAGGCCTTCCAGTAAGGATGACCGTGACACATGATCCCTGATCAAATACCATCATATGCAAGCCGAGTCGTTTAAGGATACCAAAGAACGGCATTCTATCGAGTCTCGGTAGCTCAGCCCGAGCATTTCGCATTGATTTCCCGAAGATCCCGAACGTACCGTTGCTCGGGGAGTGAAACGAGGTCGAAAGTTCACCGTAGGGTTAACATAAGCCAGAAGTCCCGATCGCTTTGCAATGCTCCAGCATGAGCGGGATGACAGCAATTGTTTTCACGGGTATGTTTCTGAGGAACAAAGGTGCCATCTCGAACGAAAGAATCTCTGTTGATCGTGATACGTAAGGCTGACACCCGAAAACAGTATTTCCGCCCTGCCGTGAGTCTCCACAAGTCAACATCACATCATGAACAATTTTGTTCCCCAAAAGATCGAAAGAGACATGAAAAGTACCGTGAAGATCAGTGGTGGCCCAAAGAAGAACGTCAGACAAACCATCATAGCACATTCAAAACTCCCTTCCTCAAGACATCATGAGAATACTTTTAACCTTTCAGCTCGGAAAAGACCTCTGCCCAAATCGAATATAACACGGTTCCTATGGTTCCCATTCGTTGATTACCCTACCCAGCGCCTCGCTGATAGCAGCAAATTAGTATCCAAGTTGCCATTTCTCACGTCATCAGGGGCAACCCTCCATCACTTTTGCCTTTCTTTTCCTTTCTCCTGTGCTCGTGGAAAGATGGGAGGCATCGTCGGTGGTGGAGTCCTGTGGGTGAATACTCAGCCGCGATGTTCGTCAAGTCCAAAGTTGTGAAGGAGCGACGAACCGAGTATTCATGTTCATGCTGCCGTATTGACCGTACGGTACCTGGGCCTGCCCAAAATAGTCCATTCTTGACCCTGGCAGTTCGTGGCTGCTTCGTGGGTACTGGGGAGAGGTCCCGTACACTATGCTCATGGCGTGGGGACTGCTGGAGCCCAACGGCCGCTCACCCATCGAGTGTGCGCGTCCTAAAACTGGCGCGGATGAATCCCGCCTTGTCTCCCCTGGACCCAGCGCCGCTTGGAAGAAGGAAGATGCTGGAGGCGATATGATTCCAGGGACAGGGCGAGGCGATTGCGTAAATGCCGTTGATACGTCCGAAGTTGCCGACGACAGCGACATGCTTGGGGCGGCATAAGGGCTTCCTGAAGGCGAATATCGGTATGGTTCCATGCCCTGACTACCCTGACTGTTGTGACGCTGCTGTTGTCGATAAGAGGCCAAGACCTGCATGGGAGCCTCGACTAAAGAAAGTGCCATATGTATCCCTGTATCTTGTGGGTGTTGTTTTCGTCTCTTCTCGAGCATCCCACGTATATTGTCAAGCGGATGGACGGACATGCTTCCTAGATAGGCCCCACCAAGATCAGGGAAGACCGACTCGACTGCAAGTGCGCTGGCGTAGACGTGCGCCAGCAAAACCAACGGCGCCAAGTCAGACTCTCCTCGGCGCAGAATGCGTGGAGGCAGCCAAAAGATCCAGTCTCTGAGTAACTGCAACTTGGCAAAGGCTTCCTCAGCGTTCCGGGGTTGCATGTCCTGCTGCAACTGTTGCAGATACTCGATCAGACGGGTCGCATGTTCGACAAGTTCTTGCGCGTTGGACATTCGGAGCTGCAGATTCTTCAGGGCTGTCATGATGTGGTCGAGTCGACGGAGATCATCGGGAGAGGCAGCGAGCTGGCCATGTGGCATAGACGGCGTGGAAGGAGCACCTATTCGTGCCATTGTATGTTGGTCTTGTAGGTATCTTGCAAATTCAGACTCGTGAATCCATGGCCTCATCGCACTCATTACCTATGACTTGTCAACAAAGATCAAACATCCTGTCGAGGACGCGGCGTACCGTTGCTGTGCCTGACTGTAGATTGGTCCACGCGCGCCTGGCAGTGGTTAGTCTCATGGTTCTTCCGAAGATATCGACAGGGTTCATACCATTCTGTCGCTTGCCACGACAATAGAATGGACGCTGCAAGAATGGCTTCGGAGTTTTCCCGTGAGAAGTCCCCAATGGCCTCGTGCAAGCCCTTGAGTGCTATTCCACGGTGCTGGTATGCCAGGTTATATGTATCGTTGTTCTTCGTTTGCCACGCCAGATCTGATGCTGACAGAGCAAGCAGCGCACTCATTGCGAACTCGTGCTGCATGGCCGTGGAAATCAATCTATCCTTGATGTAAGTATCGAAGGAGAATCGACATCTGCATGACATGCACAACTCACGAGTGTATCTTGGGGCCCCATACTGTGCAGTTACTGTAACCTCTGAGGTGCATTTTTGTTGACTCGATTACAATATGATGGATCAGACGTAGATCTAAGGTCGTGAACCGAGTCCAGTACTTTTGATCTTGCATACGAAGTTCCCGCAAGGGTGGCTCGCCAGAGATGCGCCAATCGTCCATTTGTTTCTGGATTTCGGCGTCCATGAGAAGATCAGGAGGGTTCGAGCCCTTTGGAGGATCTTCTCCTGCAGCGGTGAGATCCATGTAGTCACAGCGACAGTTGTGTTTCGTACAGTTTCGACATTGTGGGAACTGCTCATCGCAACGAATATGTCGTCGCTTGCATGTCCGACAGCCCTTGCGTGATTTTGTGTGGCTCTTCCGCGGTGGTCCTCCTGCTCCTGCCATTCTCCGCGCCACTTTGACAAATGTAAATGATGAAGCCGAAGTAAATTCCAACTATCTGCAGACAGAAATGAGTGTGGCAGATCTACTCGATATAGATGCCCACGTTGAATTGCGCAAGCTGAGAAAGCTATAGGATCTTACGCCGTTGGTCAGGTTGGATGTCAACATTCCCTCTCAGAAGTGGTGAATCTTAGTCCAAGAGTAAGTTCCATCCAGTAGAGGAAGACGTATGTATTTATGATAAGGCTGAGGAGGAGAGATCCGCCCCACAAGGTGCTGGAGGAGACAAGATTACTTGAGAAGGACGGACGTGTGCCAGGATGGATCTGACTGGGCCAGGGAGGAGACAAATCGTATGACAGGAAGCGTCATTCGACTTTCCGTCATCCGCAAGCCCAACTGTCAGCAACAGACAACATGTGCAATAGGTCAAATTCAGCAATGGTTGGGAACAGAGCAGTGATAGCTGGGATGGAGAAGATGGAAAAAGGACGTATGCTGCCAACGACAGGTGCATGGCTAGATGTAAGTGCTTTAGCTGGAATTGACCTCGTGGCAATGGCCTGCTAGCAAACCGGACTCAAGCGCGGCAGGGTGCATTGAGGGGCATGTTACTGATACCATGCAATAATGGGAGAACTGCCACTCAGCCTCGATTTGTTCCAGCTGCGGCATCTTCCCTGGCCGTCGACTGCTCTTTGGTCTTTCGACTTCGGAGGGCGTCAGTTTGGGCCTCGAACTGGGATTCAAAGCCGAGCGATCGTACTAGCACGGGTTAGTTTTAGTAAGAAGATGTGACCAGCACAACACAGACCAGGTATTAAACCGGCTACTAATGGCTGTGGCCAACAGCCATGGTGGAGGGAATCAACAGCATCCCGCAGGTCGCCGTGCAGCTGGCGTTTTCCGGCTTTGGCCTGATGTGACTAAGACAACTTTGAGGCGAGAGTTTTCTACTCTCACCCTCCTCCAACATGAGTGAGTCAACCACTACGGGAGGGTTTGCGAGTAGCCGGGAGCCTAATCCACTGAGCATTGGATCGATCGACTGATCCAGACGGTAACGGTGTCGCCAACAACTGGTCAAGAAGACGACAAGAGTGTCCTTGACAGTGGGGGCCTCAATGAGAGCAGCGAGCCAAAGCTTTGGAAACCTTCGCAGGGATGTGCAGAAGGAAGTTTGGTGCGATGGCAAATGGAGTGACCGAATGATCTGATCCCCAGGTTAGACCGCGTTCTGTACTCTGGGGATGTCTTGTTGCCTCGTGAAGTGCCAAAAATGGACGGCTCCTCTCGTGGTTATTATTTGATAACCAGTCCGGTGGGCCAGGGTCGCTTGTGCTTTGCCTAACTGAGATGAGTGTGAAGATGGCAGCCTAACACGGTGAGCGACCAGTGGACGAAGGCATGATGACACTATTTCTCGGTCAAGATACCTCACACCGCAAGCGAACTAGCTTCTCCCACTTTACATAGGCCGCATGCGCCGCATGCAGCTGTCAAGCACCGGACGGCCAGTATCTCTCACGGGTTGTCCAGTAAGAATGCGAACCTTGACGAGGAACAGCAAGAATTGAAAACCGTCTAGGGATAATCATGAGATGAGTCTCGCCAAGGCCAGCTGAGAAGGAGGCGTAACCGGGCGCGGGACTAGTTGAAACTCACCGACTGAACTGAAAGGGCTCCTGTAGGGGGAAGAACGTCCGTCGCATGACCTCCGGGTCTCATTGGCGAATCTGCCTACTAAATATCCGTCTTTTGGCGTCTTTTCGGTTGCTGGAACCGTGCCCTGCAGGAGCTATTTGATCCCGTCAGGGAAGTTGGCGGGGACTGAAGCGTGGCCACGGGATATTGCTTAGGCATCTTCTGTAATCCTTGCTCTGTGTGGGCATTTGGGAATTCCAGGTGCATTTCGGAATACTGAAAGTTAAGTTCAAGCGCCCGTAGAGTGCATCTGTCTGCCTCGATACAGATAACAAATACAGTGTTACCCAGGTCAAGGTCTCTGCGGCAATTCAGGGTGCGATGCAAATTGACGAGGCCCTCGGACTTCAGCCTAGCGAGCTGCATTGGGAAACGGGCTCTCCTGGGTGTATGATCCCTATGCGGTCCCTGTACGGTCTAACCTGTCGTAAAAGAACTTCGGTGACCGGCGGACGACAGTGATTGAGAGCTCGGACAGGTAGCCCATTGGCTCCGTCAATGTCTACAATATAGAATCGTCAACCGAAAAAAATCACTGGGGACCAAGTTCCTTTCCAGCTGTCTGGTCAGAACGAATGCAGCTTGTCACGAGTCGTTCACTGCATTGCTCGTGGGTGGCTTGAGTTCGCTGCAGCCACAACATGACAACACGTTCCAGGACATGCTGAGATGCGGCAGCTGTTGAATGAAGTAGTCCATCACTACGTGAACCTGCATGAAGAAGTTGACCTATCACTATCCAAGATATGGAGACTGGACAGTATCTACCTGTCAGTGGATTGATGAATGTCAACAAGTCGTCATACAGGCTGAAACTCGGACACCTACAGCGATTCCATGTACCCAGGGTTGAACCAAGAGCAAGGCGAGGATAGCCAAATCACTGCTCGACTGCTGTCATTCAAAGCCGGACATCTTGAAATCTCGCTTCCAGTCGTCTGCAGTGGATCCTAAGCTTCACGCCTTGTGTGTCTCCCTCGCTTAAATCTTGAGATCTGCCGACCGACGATCGTAAGGTCGATGTTGTACGTACCGAGTTCGCTCCTGTATGCCAGGTCTTGACGTGAGATACCTAGATAGAAAAGGGAACCCTTTGAACGGCATAGGAGCCAAAGAGGCCATGGCGCGTCCAACCCACTGTGTGACTGACATCTCGACTGATTGTTATTTCTTTTCCGGGAAGAAGCAACGCCCATTCTGCATGTCTGTTATCCGTAGTGGGGAAGCTTTCGTCCTCTAGGAAGAGCTGGAAATCTTACCTGACTTTGAATCGATACTGTCGCGGACATGGTAAGTTGAGTGTCACGGCTTTGCGCAGCAGCATTTTCCGGACTTTGATGCTCGCTGTAAATCGGATGCAGTCCATGGTGCCAACACTGACCCAGGTATCCTCGGTCATCGCTAGAACTTGTCATGGCTTGTGGTCCACTAAGTAGTGCAACAGCAAAATGTGACACAGGGTCTGGCGTTCTCCTGTTCTTTTCAGGCCGACTCGTGGCACCGGTGCAAACTAGTCCACCTCGAGTCCCCCAGGCATTGTCGGTTACTAACAAGGGTCGCATTCGATAGCAGGCTATCGCTACTACCCCGGCCAAAAGCGAGCAGGTGTCAAGCAGGCGAGTGGTGTCTCTACACGAGGGAATGTCCGCTTCACGGCAGCTTATCGTATCTTGGATGCAGAAGTCAGAGGACACGAATGCCACGTGCATAAAGAAAGCACATTACGAGCACATTACGAAGACATGGACGAATGTGGTCAAGCTGGAAGGAGCCATCTCATACTTTGTTGGGTTCGAAACTGGGTAATCGTATACGAGATAGGCAGCGATGCCAAAAGACCACGAATGTAGCATGTTCGGTGTCTCAAGAGCAACGCTAAATAGATCGATAGTGAAATCGCATTCAGCAGTAGGACACTTCTGTTGCCCGCACTCGGCTGTGGAAACCGAAATGCTAAGGCTCGAGTCCAATTCCAATGGCGAAAATTGATCGATCTGTTCATGGTATCGTTCTTCTATGCGTGCTTCGTAGTTCCGGCTCTGACCGAGGAAGCATGTGCATTCTGCATCTGTCCACCGATACAGCTTTTTTTTCTTTTTCAAAGTGCCCCAAACTCCGCATTTTGCACCTGCTCACATCACGACACCACTGTTGCTGGCTATTCTGGGCCACAGCTCAGCTGCCTCCTTTCCGACGGGACCAGTGATAGCGCTGCCCTTCATTTCGCCCTTGGGGTTGACGATGACACCGGCGTTATCTTCGAAGTAGAGGTAGATACCGTCCGCTCGTCTCCATGGCTTCGATTGTCGCACAACCACTGCTGGCATGACTACGTGGACGTAAGCCTTCATATTTTTAACGACTTTAACTGGGAGAGCATACCTTTCTTTCTGAGTTCAGGCTTTCCCTTCTTGACGGTAGCCATGACCATATCACCCACACCTGCGGCAGGCAGTCTGTTCAATCGTGCACCAATTCCTTTGACGGAGATGATGTAGAGGTTTCGGGCACCGGAGTTGTCAGCGCATGACATGACGGCTCCCCTGATCTCCATATTAGTCTCTTTCTCTTCTAAATTTTCCATTCCATTATCCTCAGTTTCGCCAAAAGCCGTCGAGAAAGCGTTCGCAGGCGTCAAAGTTCATGCTTGTTCATTCCCGCCGACAAGAGGCATCGTATATGGAGGGTTGTGGTCTAGGAAAGGAGCATCATCGAATGAACGTACACTGGGAGACCGAGAGTCATCTTGAGCTTGTTGCCAGAGGCACCACCGCGACTATAGCAGGCATGGTCAGTATAGGTTTTCACGGTCTTGGAATAACCGCCAACGTGTTGTCATCGCTGCGACTATGGACGTACCCTCGTTTAGACATATTGACGGACTGTGATTACAACAATTTAATTCCTTTCAAGGTGCAAAGATTGAAGTGCGATCAATCGCGAAGTTAGTCAGTCGAGCCAAAAATCCTGCGTGCGGGTAGTGCCAAGAAGAAATCTTGGCTATATTTCACGTGACAAGGCTGAGAATTATCTGCAGCCTTGCCGTGTACAGGTACGAGTACGAGTTTTGCGAGGTACTTCTTCATCTGAAGAGACACTGCTCGACACAGCGGACGGAGTTCTCGTAATCTGGTTGCTCTTTAGACCAAGGCTAGTCAAGCACTCTCAGATGGCGCTCGCTACATTTGGTGTTCTTGAAGTGCTTGACATTTTCGTGATAGCGGAAGCTCGTTCCACAGTCCCTCGACTCACTTGCATCCACCGGCAGTAGTTAGTACGGAGCTGAAGGGCACCCATGCTCTAATTAATTGCAGGCGACTCTCCTCCATGTCGTCTCTTCCACTACGAGGAAACCTTTTCCGATGCACGTCTGTGAATAGATGCTGGTCTCAAACTACCCTCGATGCTCAGACTGTGACTCACTCAGCCAATCGTTCCTACATTAGGCTACAGGGCTGGGTCACCAAACAATACGGATACGTAACTAGTCCCATTGTTTGGTATATCCGTAATCTTTCAGCCGGGAGGACGGAGTGGCTGCCTGAGAACCCATGTTTTGGGGGAGCTGTTTCACAAGCAATCGAAGCGGAGCAGTAGAGACTCATTGTCCACTGGCCGTTCACAAGCGCCGCCGAGCTCTTGGTCATACAGTGCTCAGGTGTCGGTGGAACGTGTCCTTGACATCTCGGCCTCGGGGCAAGAAAAGATTGAGAAGATTCTGTGACAGCAGATCGTTCACCGGGAACAAAAGTACCATGACTTTTCATGTCGCCTTTTCTCGCCATAGCCACTCCAAAAGAGAGGCTGGCTGAGGGGCCCTTAGGGCAAGGCAGCCCCTATTATGGCATCATCCACCGGGCCTGATCTGGCCCGGTCTCGCTAGCCTAACGGGCGGCCACCTCGACGGCCACGGCCATCATGCTTGAATAGACCACCTCGTTCACATCGTGAGTCTTTGAATGTATATCTCTTGTCTGATAATGTCTTTCCAAGTCGAAGGTCTACAACCCCTGTGGTAGAACGATACTGTTTTGGTGCTGACTGTTACGGAGTACCTTAAGCAGGACCTCCTCCGCCCACTTCAACATTTTTTCTCCACTGCTACAAATCACCCTGATCCCCCTGTCCAGCCTAGCACAGAAACTAAGGACGTGGGCGGGTTGGAATCTGACGACGACCACTTGGGCGACACTCGCGCCAATCATGTCGGTCATTTTATCAACCACATTCTAATGGCCCCCAATCAAGCCCTTGTCCTCGTGGTATTCGTACATGGGCTGTCAGCCTCAAGTCTCTGGGCCTTTTGCCGAGTTGCTCAGCCCTAAGCCATGTCGCGAGCATGAGATCGCAAAGCTTTGATCGGTTTCCATTCTTACCCTCGCTGATTTGATTGTCTGCCTGTATCCGTAAGCCTCCTCTTCCACAGCTTTACGAGCTGGCCTCCTTGTTTTGTTTCGCTACCCTTGGGGCCACCTCTGAGATCCTGATCATTCTCGCATCCTCGCGTTGCATCGGCCCCGTATATAGCCCTCGCGAATCCTCCCAATACAATGTCTCGAAAACGAAAGCTCTCCGCGACTTCGATCAACACCATGGAGACGTCCAACGACTTATTTATGAACGATGTAGAGGACGGGACTCGTGCGAAGGTCACCAGCACCGTCAAGGCTTTCTTCGAGACCATCGCTGGATCTGGCTCTAACCCGACCAATCCTGTCATCAATGGCGCCACTATCCAGTCACGGCCATTTTTGGCCAGGATCCTCGCCGATATTGCATCCCAGGCACCTCGCTTGGGACAAAACATTGGGCTGATTAATTCGTTGGTTGATACGACACTGTTCGACGGCGGAATTGTGGATGACCGCAACTATCAGGTATGAGCTCCTCGAATAGTACTATTTCTGCCGTCACTGATGTCGTTGGTCCAGATGGAGAAGGTTCTTCAGCTGGCGGCTTCACTCCCTGCCAACTCGCAGGCGTTAGCCGACCTGTCAAGCCAGTTCATCAAGCTACTTTGGGAGAATCTCGAACATCCTCCCTTGTCTTATCAGGGTGACGAGTACAAGTATCGGACCGCAGATGGCTCGAACAACAACATCATGTATCCCAACCTTGGTAAGGCTGGTTCTTTCTACGCACGTACAGTGACTCCCCAGACTCTTAAGCCTGGGGTACTTCCTGATCCAGGAGTCATCTTTGACGCTGTTTTTGCACGTGGTGACGAGCCACGAGAGCATCCAAACCGAGTATCCAGCATGCTCTTTTACCTTGCCACGATCATCATTCACGACTGCTTTCATACGGACGAGCGAAATCCGGCTGTTGTGAAGACATCATCATATCTCGATTTGGCACCTCTCTACGGCAGTAACGAAGAAGAGTTGAAGAAGATCAGAACCTTCAAAGATGGTCTCTTGAAGCCTGATACGTTTTCAGAAAATCGAATCCTGGGCTTTCCCCCGGGAGTCTCTGCTCTAGTAGTGTGCTTCAATCGCTTCCACAACTACGTGGCAATGCAGTTGAAGGTGATCAACGAAGGCGGTCGGTTTAAGATTCCAACCGATGACAATGATACCAAAGCCATCGCTAAGCTGGACAATGACCTCTTCCAAACGGCTCGACTGGTCACATGCGGCTTGTACGTCAATATCATTCTCACCGACTATGTACGAACAATTCTCAACCTCAACCGCACCGACTCTACATGGACTCTCGATCCACGAAAGAATTTCGGTAATGTATTCGACGAGTCTGGGGCACCCTCAGGTGTGGGCAATCAAGTCAGCGTTGAGTTCAATCTGGTCTACAGATGGCACTCGGCTATCAGTATCAAGGACGAAAAGTGGACTAACGAGCTGTACCAGTCACTGTTTCCCGGAAAAGATGTCGCAAAGCTGACTGAGCAAGAGCTCGTCATGGGTCTGTACAGGTGGCTCGGGAAGGTCGACCCAGATCCTTCGAAGTGGCAACTTGACATGGGCAAATATCAGAGAACTGAACGTGGGACTTTCCGAGATGAGGATCTGATCAACATCCTGAGCGATGCTACCGAAGATGTCGCCTGTGCCTTTGGCCCACGGAACGTGCCAGTGGTCATGAAATTGATTGAGACCTTGGGCATGAAGCAAGCCAGAGCATGGAATGTCGCAACTCTGAATGAATTCAGAAAGTTTTTCAAGCTGGAGCCTCACAAGGATTTTCGCAGCATAACTAGAGACGACGAGGTTGCTCGCTCGTTGAAAGCACTCTATGGTCATCCCGACTATGTTGAATTGTATCCAGGCCTGGTTGCCGAAGATGCGAAGGAACCCTTGGAACCAGGCTCCGGCCTATGTCCGGGCTACACCATCTCGAGGACCATCCTTGCTGATGCTGTTGCTCTTACCCGAGGCGACAGGTTCTACACTGTGGTGAGTTTTGTCTTTCTCGAGTAGTCGTGATACTGAGGCACAGCCCTTGAGTTGCTTATCATCTTCGCTGAGAGGAAAATACTAATGTATTAACTCTTAGGACTATACACCTGCGAATTTGACAAACTGGGGATGGTCCACCGTCAACTCTGACCCCACTGTAGCCCAAGGTGGCTGCATCTACAAATTGTTGATGCGTGCTCTGCCATTCTATTATCGCGGGAACTCTATCTATGCAATGTACCCGTTCACTGTCCCAGATGAGAATCGGAAGATCTTCGCCAAACTTGGTCAAGAGCAAACTTACAACTATGAACGACCGTCCTATATCCCACCACCCATATCAATCAGGTCATGGAAAGCAGTCACCGATGTACTAGGAGATCAATCTTCGTTCAAGGTACCATGGGGACCCCACACATACTATCTCACACACCATGACTACATGCTCAGTGGTGACAAACCAGCGAACACCACCCAGCGAGACGAGGTCCAGAAAGAAATGTATAGTCCAGTCAACGGCTTGAAGCAAGTCCAAACCTACTATGAAGATCTAACCACCCAATTGGTTGTGGCACGGTCTGAACGCCTACGCGGCGAGTGGTACCAGCTGGACGCCTGTAGCGATGTGGCCAATCCCTCGCACGCTATTTTCGTCGCCCGCATGTTTAACCTGCCCTTAAAGCAGGCTGGAGACCTCAATCCTGCAGGGGTCGAGGTGGATCAACTGTACCTTGCGCTATCAGTGCTTTTCGCCTACGTCTTCCTCGACGGAGACACCGCCAGCTCATTCAAACTGAGGGAATCTGCCAAAGATGCAACTGATCAGTTGGCAAAATTAGTGAAACTCGTCTCCGAGGTTGCCAAGGTCGGTGGGCTCTTCCACCTTGGCGCGTACTTCCCGATGAGCACAGCGGGACAGCTCCTTGAAGACTACGGCGGCAGATTCTTGAAGCGTCTTTTCGAAGGTGGCAAGAGCGTCGATGAAGTTGTGTGGACCATCATCCCCACCGCCGCCGCCGCTTGTGCGACCCAAGCACAACATTTCACGCAGATGCTTGATATCTATCTACAGGATGAATACTACACTGAACACTGGCCGGAGATTCAAAGGTGTGCATGGTCGGACAACCCCGAGGACTTTGAAAAGCTGAAGGGCTACGCACTTGAAGCCAACCGTCTTGCACCCGCGGCTTTTGGTCTGCTACGGGTGGCTGCAGTTGATGCGGTCGTCGATGACAATGGGAACAAGGTTCAAATCAAGGCCGGCGACCAGATATACACTGACTTCATCACTGCCGGGCTTGATGAGACTGTGTTCCCCAACCCACACAAGATTGACCCGACTCGCGATCGATCGTTGTACATCCACCATGGCTGGGGCCCGCACTCGTGTCTGGGGCGTCCCATTGCAGAAGTAGCCATGGCGGCACAACTCAAAGTCTTTGCCAAATTGAAGAATCTCAGACGAGCACCAGGCCTTCAAGGACACCTGAAGAAGACCATACCGGCGCCCAATCCGACCAGTAGCGACCCGAAGCCGAACCCCGGCAGTGTAGCGGCATTCATGCTGGAAGACTGGAGTTCATGGTACCCGTTCCCAACTAGTAAGTTTCATTCTCTGCTCATGTCGTTCCTTGATCATATTCTAACAACCACCACCACAGCACTCAAAGTTCACCACGAAGGCTTGTTGAGAGACCAATCGAAAGAACTTGCCGCTGAGACTGGCGCTCCGGGAATACAGGCAGAAATCATTGACAGCGATATGGCAATGAGCAACGGCATGAACGGAGATCATGTGGAAGATAATACCGCTTGAGTGTGCACGTATCGAATCGCCGCCATTTGTTGTATTGAGGTTTCGGACAGATTGTACTATCTATGATGGAAGGATTTGGAATATCAGCGCGATTAGGAAGGCAATCAAGGGGGAAACATTAACGGTGTAGTAAGTTGGCGATACTACAGATAATCACTCATTGGAATGATATCATGATTAAGGGAATTTACAAGTTTGTTGACCTCAAATCGGGTTGAAACCACCGCTATACTCTGTGACTTCAGTCTCGTTCAGCCTCGCCGCGTTGCTGACATTGATGCCCCTCACTTTCCACATTCGGGCAGCGTTACAAAGACTGCCAGCTGACTCAGCCTCATGCATTACCAGAAGGGCCCTGTACTTATAGTCGAAGCTCGACGTTGGGAATCTTCTACAACATCAAGAGCCTCGCCCTGCATACGGAGTAGGTCCAGGTAAGCAGTCTAAGATTATTCAACAGCGTTGCCACTGAGTATCACCTCGTATAGCGTGACTCTTCAAGGCCTTGATGCTCCCAGCCGTGATCACCACCACCACTGCCACCATCAAGCACCAGGGTGGTTTCGTGACACACTTGGTCAGAGCAGGACGACACTTGAAAGTGACCTCCTTGTCGTCCGGCACCATCTTGCCTGGACTACAACAACAACGACATTCTCGCAGTATGTCGACACATTACGACGCCATCATAATCGGCTCCGGCCAAGGCGGCACGCCCCTGTCCCAAGCGCTGGCCAAAGCCGGTCGACGCACCGCGCTCATCGAGTCCACGCACGTCGGCGGGACGTGTATCAACGAAGGATGCACGCCGACCAAGACCATGGTGGCCAGCGCCCTCGTCGCGCACGCGGCCTACCGGGCCCCAAGCTACGGCGTGCAGTTCAAGAAATCCAGCCTGACCGTGAACATGGAGACGGTGAGGAAGCGGAAACGGGACATCGTGGACAGTTTTCGCGGCGGGAGCGAGAATCGTCTCAAGAACACGGCGAACCTGGACCTCATCATGGGTCAGGCGAAGTTCACTGGCCCCAAGACCATTGAAGTGTCGGTCAACGACTCCGGGATGAAAGAAACACTAGAGGCCGATCACATCTTTATCAATGCCGGGTGCTCACCGGCACCCTTGAAGGCCAGGAACGCCGAGACCATCACGGGCAACCTGCTCAACTCGACGACCATCATGGAACTAGGCGAGGTCCCTCGTCACCTCGTCGTCATCGGTGGCGGCGCGGTCGGTCTCGAGTTCGCCCAGATGATGAAACGATTCGGAGCGAGAGTCAGCCTGATCCAACGCAACAACCAGCTATTGCCACGAGAGGACGACGACGTGTCTGAAGAGGTGCGCAAGATTCTCGTCGAGGACGGGATCGACGTCTACCTCGGAGCCGAGACGAGAGAAGTGTCCAACGTCACGCTGGGCCAGATTGTCGTGTCCATAACCCAGCAAGACGGCAGCGTCAAGTCCTTGTTGTGCTCGCACGTGCTCGCCGCGACGGGCCGCAACCCCAACACACCAGCCCTCGACCTCGAAGCCGCGGGCGTTCAGGTCGACGGACACGGCTACGTGCGAGTCAACGAGCACCTCGAGACTTCGGCACCGGGCATCTACGCGCTGGGAGACATCAAGGGTGGCCCTGCCCAGACCCACGTGTCGTACGACGATTTCCGCGTCCTCCGAGACAACCTCATCACCGCCGACGGGGCCAAAGCGGTGGAGAAGGCCTCGATCGAGAACAGGTTGATCCCGTACTGCATCTTCATGGACCCGCAGCTCGGACGGGTCGGGTTGACGGAAAGGGAAGCCCGCAAACAACACCCAAACAAAACCATCAAGGTCGCCAAGATGCCCATGGCGTGGGTTGCCCACGCCATAGAGAGGGACGAGACGAGGGGATTCATGAAGGCCGTGGTCGACGCCGACTCGAAGGAGATTCTGGGGTTTACGTGTCTCGGCCTCGCGGGCGGCGAGATCATGAGCATGGTCCAACTCGCCATGATCGGTGGTCTCACGTACGACGAGCTGGAGAATGCAATGTTTGCCCATCCTTGTTTGTCCGAGAGTTTGAATAATCTCTGGGGTTTCTTGGAGTGATTGATCATTGTTTGCGCCACAAGAATCACATTCGGAACATTTCCGGCAGTCTGTAGGTGATACTGATTCATGGGAAATACAACATACATACAAAGTAGGTAATGCAGGAGAAAACAATATTTCAGATACTTGGAACTTGAGTCAGTTTGTATGTGAATGTGACTGTTAATGTGTATGTGGAATTGTGAGTATATGTATGACTGTCAAGGGCTATTGTGCTGGACCTGATATCATTTTCTTAAATCTTCTGTCGTCTCTCACCGTCGTATATCGGTAGTGGCGTTCCGTCGATGTCGGCTTTGATCTGCAACGCTACAAACCGCGGCAGGTATCGACCGTGTCCGACTGTGCCTCCGACATAGAACAAATCAGGTTCTAGAAAGACGCAAGGTCAGATCAGATACATCATACGGGCAGGGGAGATATTGATGCAGAAACTTACGACCATGCCGCTTGAATGCTCCATTGAGCTCACCTTCTTCGTCTAATCCCCAGAAATCATCGGCTCGAGAGGCCACTTTCTCGCCAAAGATCTGAGCGACGTCGGTCCGCATGTTTCCTATGAATCCTGTACAAAAGACGATGACGTCGGCTGGGATTTCCGAGCCGTCACTAAACGCGAGACCTGTTCGGGTGTAATGAGTTGGAAGGGCGTCGGACTTCATCTTGATCTATCAAACGTTTACTTGGTTAGTTTCACAACTCGGAGCACGAGGGAAGAGGCTGAGATTAGTATCGATATTGGACATATGCCAATACAATGCCCGAAACAGGCCCAACCCTGCTTGTTCACGAGGAGGGCAGGGGCGGGTCGACCTAGAAGGAGCTACAAGTGCTGTGCGAATGCTTTACTTACCAATCCTTTTGCAATCTTATCGGAACACCCGACGTCCATATAGTGTCCTCCCAGTTTGACCAAGATATGCCACATGATGTCGCCGTACCTCTCGACCCGGAACCCCGCGCGTTCGAGGGCGTCGAAGCGTTCCGGCTCCTTCGACGCGGCCGCGTGCAGGGCCCTCCGACTCATCAACCTGCCCAGCACGTGCGGCATCGAGTATTGGTCCCGGTCGGCGTCGACCGTCGGCACGTCGGCGTTGTACGACCGGTCGCTGATGGTCTTGAAGTATTCGTACGGCAACACGTAGGTTTGCGTGCGCTGCACCATGGTGATGGCCGACATGTCCGCCTCGACCATGTCTTCGGCCACGTCGTGGGCCGTGTTGGCGGTGCCCACCACGATCCCCGTCTTGCCTCGCCAGCCCGCTGCGGACTTGTATTCTGACGAGTGGAGAACCGTCCCCTGAAAGATGTCGCGACCGGGGTACGTTGGCTTGATGGGGATTTGGCCGCCGCCTCCCGTAGCCATGATCACGTACCGACAAGTAATCATGATACTATTATTGACGCCATCTGGTTGTTTTTGTCGTACCTCGAGTGCATATTGTCGTCTCTCCTCGTTCCAAGTTCCAGATTGCAGCGTTGAACTAAACCAGATGTGCTTGTCGATGCCGAACTTCTCGACCCAGTCTTTGTATCCCCGCGCGAGGTCATATTTAGTGAGGAACTCCTGATAGGGCAGCGGAAAGGTTCGGTCGAAGGGGAGATGACCGTACTCGCGGGATGTATGCAGTCTCGCAGAGTCGTATCTCGTCATCCAATTGTCTCCGATTTTCTCATGTTTGTCGAGCACGACATACGAGATGCCCAGGGCTTGTAGTCGGCCGCCGGCCGAGAGACCAGCTTGGCCACAGCCAACGACTACACAGTCAAAGTGATGGTTCGAGGCAGCGTTTGGTTCTGTTCGGTTCTGCGTTTCGTGTGTGGAAGAGGGTTGGCGGACAGGCTCGAGCTGGTCGACATCGTTGCATCCTTCGAGTTGCTCCAGGATGGTTCTAATGAGCCAAATCTTCCATTGCCCGTCATTGTCCAAGACCAGTGACAGTATCCCACGACATTGTGTGACGGGAATAGATTGGCAGCTGAAGGTAAATGCCACATTCACCCATCCTGTATCCCCACCTAGCCGAATGGGTATCGTTGATCCCTTGATGATCGAGAACTCGCTGACTCGTCGCTGTGAACAGGTCGTTGTCCAGGCGGAGATTATTGATTCAGGAGAGTAGAATGTACGAGTTGTGCCTGTGAGGGCGAATAAATCTCTCCAGATCGAGTCGGACAAGAGGTCGGTGCTTTGAAGGTTACTTAAGCAACGGATCGATGAGCTGACCTCGGCCTCCAAGTCGCCGCCGGTGGCCTCAAATTGGGATTTTGGAAGCTGGCAAGGAAGTGTCTCGAGAATACTCCGTGGTGCGTACGGTGCGATGGCAATCTCGCCGACTTCACCCATTGCTTCTTTGCGAATATCACACACGTATTGACAATGGCTGTTGAATAGAGTATCTCCTAACAGGGGATGTTGGCAATGACAAGGCAGCAACTCAGCTGACAGAAGAGACGGCGTTAAACACGTAGACCTACCAACTCTTTTGTTGAGTTCTGACACGAGATGTACTGATCATTCTTTTACAAATCGACCCCATTATAAGGTCATCATCTTGTTTCAAATTCCGCGGTGATCGTGCGAGTGTCGATTCTATCGTCTGGGGTCAACGTGGGGCAAAACGCGAGACAAAATCGGGAAGGAGGATGCGGAGAAAGGCCGGCAGATGGTGAAAGATATTTACTCAGATGGGACCGGAGTCGGGCACATTTACCAACCATCACCGGGCCGAGAATGTACGCATAAATAGACATACGAACGACAGAGTAATGGGGACATATATTCAAACAAAGACTGCATCAATTCCCCGTGATATATATGCACTTGTACAAGAGCCATCATACCGCACCACCAAGGATATGTACCATTTAAGGGTTGTAATCACCATTCACAACCTTTTCCACATTCTCCTTGCCCTCGGTCTTCTCTAAAGGCAGAGGTAGAGAACGCTGAGGCCTCATGCCAAGTAGTCCAGTCGCATCGACTAATCGGGCCTTTGGGTTCAGCTCCAAGCCAAAGCCAGGCTTGTCCAGAACGCTGACATCGAGATATCCTTGTGTCGGTATCGGCTCGTTCAGGAAGAGATCTCCAAATACCGGAAGCACACTTTTCCCATCAGGGCTGTTGGCGAGGTATTCCTGGAACGGCGAATTGTGCTGACTGACAACGAAGTGATATGAGTATGGTCCAGAGGCATGAGGAACGACGGGAACATCATAGGCCGCAGCCATGGCAGAAACCTTGAGAAGCTCAGTGAGGCCTCCCAACCACATGACATCTGGTTGGATGATGTCGACGTTTCTGCCCTCGAGAAGCTTGCGGAACCCATATCGAGAATATTCGTGCTCCTAGC
Source organism: Exophiala oligosperma (assembly GCF_000835515.1). Lineage (NCBI taxonomy): Eukaryota > Fungi > Ascomycota > Eurotiomycetes > Chaetothyriales > Herpotrichiellaceae > Exophiala > Exophiala oligosperma. The sequence goes on from NW_015622819.1 coordinate 2,902,913, forward strand.
GCTGTGTTAGTTTCAGCATGTCCAGATCAATTTTGCATGGCATACCCCTGTAGTGAATTTCGTGTCTGGATGTGCTCTCTTCAAGAGTTGGAATCCGTCAAAGTCGTCAGGAGACAGGACCTCTTCCCACCAATCTATTCGAATATCTTGTCGCTTGGCCTCTGACACGAGCTCAATAGTATATTGGACGTTGAGAGACATCCAGCAGTCAACCCTCAAGGGAAAGTCTGGTCCGATATCCTCACGGTGCTTTTTCAGGAATGCAATGTTCTTTTTCAGACTTTCAGGCTCCTCGGGACTGTATGGCAAGGGAACTTTAGCACCGCCGAAGCCCATCTTTTGTGCTGCTGCAGGTTCAGGGCCTGTGCAGTAAAAGTGTAGCTTGTCTCGGGTACTGCCCCCGATCATTTTGTACACCGGTTCGTTTCTGATCTTGCCCAAGAGGTCCCACAAAGCCAGATCCAGGACTGAAATGACTGCAACAGGCAAACCCTTGCGTCCGTAAAACATGGACCCTTTGTACATGAGCTCGAACAGATCGTTGACATCTCGAGGATCCCGACCGACGAGAAACCTCTCAAAATGCTGCTGCACTAGCCAACACGCTGGTGGTCCTCCAAATCCAGTGGCAAACCCAGTGGTACCGTCTGTAGCCTCGATCTCGACGCAAAAGGAGCCCAAGACGTTGATACCAAAAGAGGTGCGGGACTTTCGATATCGCTCCCATTTGGACATGGGAGTCGAAATCTTGTTGTCGATGAGCCAGTGACCGCCCTTCACATTGTGGTAATCACCACCCGAGCCAACGCCTTCGATGACAAAGGTTCGTATGGTCTTGATGGTGGGGAATGCTTTGACCCCGGCCATGGCCTTCATATGGTCTTTTCTCGTCTGCTGTTGGAGTTTCTCAAGAGGTGGTCGTTTCGGCAGAGAGCACTATATTGTGACGTGAACACAACACGAGAGTAGCAGAATCAGCCTAATATCAGAGAGACACGAGTGTGCAGGATAGAGAACATAGACACGCATAACTAGGTATCTGGCGGGGATCTGAATAAAAAGAAAGTTGGGCTTCGCTCATCGGGACAGTTGTCGCCGGCAGTGGAGAAGTTTTGGGTTGGGCCCGTGGCGACACCAAGAAGGCTACACAAGACAAAGATACCAAGAAGTGCCAGCGAATACCAGAGCGACATCGGTCGAGAGACTTCGGTGCTGTGTAGGGGTTTAATGAGTTCGCGAACAGCAGGGTGTGGGATGAATGCTGGGAGGAGATACCCACAGGAGGAGTGGGAGCAAGTGTGTTGAGGTATTTCGGCATTGGTATCTGTGTAATTACGAAGACTCACCCTTGTGGTGGATTATCCTCGCAGGGAGATAGGCGTGGGATGTGCTTGGACCTACCGGACAGACGTGCCCCTATAAGAGCGTATTGCTGATTTCTCCGGGCCCTCTTACAATACCTGTAATTTTGATACGACTGCTCTCTTGGCGGGTTTACCTCGGTAATTCCCTAGAGGAAAAGCTCGGCTCAACTTCCTCCCACTCGGTGCAATGATCTTCCCAGATCATCTTGTTCGTATCTTTGCCTGTGCATTGTAGAACTCTTCACAACATGCGAGTACAACAATGATATGGGTCTGACTAGCATCATGGCGAGTCATCCACGCGCTACTTCCCCCTCCGCATCTGAATCCGAATCCGGGGAAGATGATCGAGACAGCCCCAGGAAACGGAAGAGGCCGATGAACGTCACGTACGTGTGCTGCCTTTATCCTTCTCTTGCTCACCGTGGCTCACCCTGCGCTCTTCGTCCTTGTTTTTCCGACCTCTAGAATAGTTGCTAATGCCCAGTCCGCTTGCGGAAAATAGTTGCGAGGCCTGTAAGCAAAGGAAAGTCAAATGTGGTTGGTGTTTGCCCCTCTGCATCTGGATTAACACACCTAATGTACTGATACTCGTCCTCAATAGATCGTATCCAGCCTGCCTGTGGCTGGTGTACTCGTAACGATCACCCATGTGAATACAGAGAACGCAAAAAGCCGGGCCTGAGAGCTGGCTATGGTCGTGAACTCGAAGGACGGCTTGATCGACTGGAGTCTCTTCTCTATGAGCAAGGTCGTCAACTAGCCGCTCATCTAGCAGAAGCATGCACCATCACCACCACAGGTACAGTCAACACGAACATCTCAAGAACATCTCAAGGTCAAGGTATTACGCCCGAGACTCAACACCGAAACTCTTTCGATCCCCAAACGGCCACTTTCGCTAGTGATGCCGATTATTCTCAGCCGGTAGTTGATCCCAAGTTGAATTCAGCAACTTCTCGCCACGGATCATTGCAGTTTCAACCCGGCCAACAAGCACTCTCTGACCAAGCCATTCCTCCGCCACAGAATCATTATACTCCATCTGTGCATTCTCATCCAATCACTTCACCCCATTCCACGAGCGCATATCATGGAACACAGATTTTCAATGAGCATGCTACTATGCTGCCTCCTTATGATCTCTTGTACTCCCTCGTTGATCTCTATTTCAAACATGTCAACAACTGGCTGCCCTTGTTGGACAGGAAAACAACCCTCGACACTCTCTTCGGGCCATCAACGTTAGACGAATCTGATCGAGTCCTTTTGCATGCCATTGTGGCAACGACCCTCAGGTTTTCACAGGATCCTCGACTGACACCCGAGAGCCGCCAACACTACCATGACACATCAAAACAGCGTGTTCAATTATTCGGTCTTGAGAATTCCAATGTCAGGGGACTTCAGGCACTAGTCATTCTGGCGCTGGATGTGACCGGAAGTACAAATGGACCACCAGCGTGGAATTTGCTGGCACTGATTAGCAGAAGCATGGTGCAGCTGGGCCTTGCCGTAGAATCAAGTTCAAATCTTGCTTCGCCGATGTATCCATCGATCGCGACCTTGAGGGCATCAGTACTGCCAGACGCCAGAAGCTGGATCGAAGACGAAGAAAGACGTCGACTCTTCTGGGCCGTCTACCTTCTTGATCGATATGCCACCATAGCGACAGCATTCGAGTTCGCACTCGACGAGAAAGAGGTCGACCGGCGCTTGCCCTGTCGAGATGACCTCTTTGCGGCGAACAAACCTGTCGAGACTCGATGGTTTCGCCCTCCAGAACGGCCTCGTTACACCACTGGGATGGCTGATACCCATGGTCATTTTTCATACCATTGCGAGCTGATGGCTATTCTGGGACAGATCCACCAGTTTCTGAAGCGGCCCGTTGACATTGGATCTCTTTCCGACGTAGAACAATGGCAAGGCTCGTATCGTGGCCTAGACAGCGACCTCAATGCCTGGCATTTCAGTCTGCCTGACGAGTTCGCTAACATCACTCGGCTGCTCAAATCGAACGTGCCTGCTAAAAATACCAATTGTGGCTGGATCATGCTCCAAGCAGCCTACTGTTTGACGGTCATTCGGTTAAATTCCTCCGCGGCATACCCTAGCCAGACGTCGCCGATTTTCTCCTCTTCCTACAGTGCTATGCAACGTTGCCTATCAGCAGTAGAGAACTTGAGACAGCTCTGCAGGTTTGTCAAGCTCAGTGGTCTACTTGACAAACTTGGCCCCCCCTTCGGTTTCGCTATATGGGTGGGTTCTCGTGTTATGCTTGTTCATGGATCCACGATGGATCACGAAGTGGACCCTGACATTGACTTTTTCGTCACGACTCTTGCCGAGATGGGTGAATATTGGACGGTCGCGAAGAGGTATAGCGAGATTCTGAGCAGAGTTTTGGGAGAGTACCGACAGTCGCAGCGGGCGAGCGGCATGACAGGGGAGATGATGACCCCGTCTAGTGTGAAGATACTTGCCGACATGCGCCGGTAAGCACATTCTTTGCAATCATTGGAAGAGGGAAAGTCATGCTAACACGATGAAACAGATGTGCCTATGACCTTGACTTCCTGATCTCTCGTCAACCACATGCTGCTGCGGTCAAGTCCTATCACCCCACCCGGGCCAATACGCCGGCTCAAAACGAACTCGAGTATCTTGACGTATTCGACCTATTCAACTTTCCACGCTTGCCGATGGGCCAGGAAGGCCTAGAACAAGGGAATGGACAGGGGCTAGGTCCTACGGCGACCCCAGACCTTGGGGCGATGAATGTGTCAATGAATCCCAATTTCGCGGTGCCCAATCCCGAAGCCGATTGGCTTTTCCGCACTGGCTAAGAAGTGCTTCTGCTTTTTCTGATGAGGTCAAGTTGTGGTCTGAGGAAAGAAGTTTCCACGCCAGGAGGATACGTTCCGAGTGTTAGGGTCGATCGACCAATTCTATACCTCATACGGTAAACACATGGGCGTCAGATTTCTCGTCTCGCAGCTTACAGCATCGTGGTTACTTCGCAATACTTTTTGCAGAGGATGATACTCGGGCTAGTCAGGCACTTTAGCCACCGAATTCCAGAGATCGGGCGGTAGTCAGCAACGACGTGGATAGGATCAGAGAAGGTATCTAGGCAGCACTGGAATCAGCCTTGCACCATTCGATAATGGGTAAATGCCCTTGGACGGACACCAATGAGGTGGTGGAACCATGAGGATATAAAAAACTTACTCGTACACCTCGCGATGGACAAAGAAAATCACGTCTATAACTTTTGGGTTTCCAGCTCCGCGAAACTACACATTACGAACCGACCAACGGCGTGCATCAGCCGGGGCTGGAAAATAGTGTATACTCAGCCCAATGGTCAACGCGGGTGAGATGACGTTGCCGTAAGGTCCACGACGTGCGCGCTGCTTTACCATGACCAATCACCGTGTCCCAAATTGAGATCACATGATATCACATGATCATGCGTTTATCGGGTCTGTTTTGGGCACGCGATCTGGTCTTTTTCGTCTCTGTCCGCCATCATCACGCCGTCTCTTTTTCCTCATCCGCACCTACTTGTACTCCCGCCATTCGCTGTTTCTCCAACTCCATTGATCATCAATCAGAGTAATGAGCTTTTATACGAATCTTTTTGAACGTTTTTCCACTCCGCCTCCGCTACTGTCACCACACACCCCACCGAACTTGGCTTGCTGACAGGTCCGTACGTGTATTGCCAAATCGAGGCGGATTCACTCGTCGTCTTGATTAACGCCGCTCGAATGTCCATCGCTTCTGGCCCCCTTCCTACTCTAACCTTCTGTACCATCCATCTCCACCCGGCCGGTTCCTTGGTCGTCCGGAGAGACTCTTGCGGTATTTGATCCTGATCAAAGCCGCGAGGCTAATGTGGTCCCCAGAAATGGGTCACGATTTTCAGCACCGCCCGCCCTAGGCTGGAAAGGTGATAGGTCGTCTTTCAGCCTCAGACCCTACCACGAGATCTCGCAGTCATCGCAAGGGACCAGCCTTGCCAGAAGTGACATGGTAGGTGACGACGTTGGGTCCCGCTCTCGGCTCTCTGGCCGTCATGACTTCGATTGCGAGTCCATTCCTCGCACCATGACAATTCACATTTTGGACCCAAAACTCTGTCCGCAAACACCATGCCCGTTTGTCTGGCCGGCCTGTACCACATTCTTCCGACCCTGGTCTTAGTGTTGGATAAGGCCGCGTTCTTAATCGGTCGACATTGCCTTCTCGGCCATTTCATTGGTACTTGAACATCCTCCAAAACGTGGCTGGACGGGCATTTCGTCTTGCCGGAACCCAAAGCATCAGTTGACACTCTCGCCGTTGCGATGATATTTGTCGCTCCTTCTCTTGCATATTGGTCTCTTCTATGTTGTAATTGGACGAACTACGCCCGCGGTATATGACTGTCCGAACGCCCATACATATTGGTCCTCCCTGCCTAACCTCATCTGGTGAATGATTGGCTCCTTCTTCAAGGCTACAGTCGCAACTTCCACGATATAAATGTGGTGAACACCAGGGTGCCTGGATCAACTCACCATTGTTTGTTCGGAATTCATTTCACGCACATACTTGCATTCTGTTTCTTGTTCATTTGGGTTTGCAAAGCCTGACACCAGGTCTACTTAATACGTCTTCTTCTCCTGTACAGCTTTTCCACATACATGTACTAGGAGCGTAAACAGACATCATGTGCTATCAGATTATCGAACGGTATTCGGTGTGCCGCTGCCTTTATCACAAACACTCGGTCGACCCTTGCCAGCGCTACGGGCAGCAAGGCCACAGCACGACTGAGAAAACGGTTCTAGTAGGGTTTGCATGTCCGAACCATTCAAAGAAACGCTCAAGCACCACCACTTCAGAGAGCCGACCGTCGGGAGGAGGACGACCGTGGCATGACTCTGGATATTCCAGCGGCGGCTACCAATCTTCTTCGGGTCGTCGATGAAGCCGACCAGCTCTGTTCACACATGAACATCTCAATGTGAATGACATGAGTCCCAGGCCACGGCCAGCTTAAACACCTTGGAAGTTTAGCGGTGGAGTTTATGGTGTCATACCATCTTGGGAAGCCATCTGGCATGGCAACACTCGTCATTCGCTCGCCGGATCTGTCGCGGGCCGACACACAGGCAATACCATTCGTCAAAAGGTGTCTTCAAGGAGGGGGGAAAACTGATGGACCTACACCGTCGTATGCCCAGGAAATACATGTTTCAGAAAGTGCAGCTTCGATCCGGCGCCTACTACCGAAGCTGGTACTTCGCATCAACCGAGCGGACATAATTGGAAGCGAGCATGACGCGGAATCGACGCAACCTGAAGCATGTCGATCTGTGGCTGTGGGTGATGGTACTATGATTCGACCGAGTATACGAAGAAGGGGGGTATTGTGAGCACCTCGCCTATCCTCACACGTCATCGACCCTTCACTTTTAGCGTTCAGACTGTTTTCATCCTTGCCGGTATCAGGGTAGGAGGTGGTGAGTGGTCGGACTACACCTGTTTTGTTTTTAACAAAGGGGCGCAGGCACCTCTGGATAATGTTTTTACGGTGGTGACTACGGGACAGGAAGCAAACAGGGAATGCATGATGATGACAATGATGGTGAGTGCGGATGCTGGGGAACGTTTTGGAGTTTTGGATATGCCCGCATATGCAGGTGCATCGGGCGAGGCCGCAAGGGGCTATAACAGCATTTGAAATGGTAGCGTGCATTTGGAAAAGCATACTCGGTACACATTCGTGCACACGGCGGACCGCTTGAAGTAGGTCAATGAGACAATGTGTTAGTAGTCATACGCCGTATAAGGGCTCCGGTTTTGTATTCGTCAGTGCATTTGAATCGTGACTTGCGATTCGGGTCTCGGATACCTGAAAGAGGGCTAAACAATGTTTCCTAGAAGGTCTTGACCCAAAGACCATATATTCAGGATAATTGGCACTTGTCCGGCCTCGATCAGAGGCGCAGCAAAAGATTTCAGGCAACCAAAAGTGTGTCGTGGACGGCATTTTTGTGCTCGTGCCGGTGAAGTCGGAGGAGCCTGTATGGTTTATGGGGAGTCGTAAGCACACTGCCAAAAAGGGGCAAGCCATATTTGGCTCAGCAGCCAGTACACGTGTTATCTAAGACGGCGTGCGAAGGATTGTTATTTTTCATATCCGGAATACAGTACGGTATTCGCGATGGACGAGATGGAGGTATTTGTACTTTTGGGATTACGATCCTTGAGTATACTGAGTACTCGTACTCGTACTCGTACCCGTATGAGATAGGAATTGAGAAAAGAGTTTTGGACGAACTACGGAGGAACGGGAAACGGGAAAAGTCGAGTCTTTTTGCGCTTCCCTTTTTGGTACGGCAAGGGGGTTTACGGGAGTGACGGAGTACGGAGGACGGAAGTAGATAGAGAGAGATATTCGTACCTTATGCGCTACCTAATAGTACTTGTCCTTAGGTACGCAAGCTAAGCCGCCGTTTCTTTTGAGCCCTTCAACCTTCCTAGGGGTCCTGCCTAGGAGTAAGGCCGGGTAGTACGGGTTTTCCTGGCTAAACTACCCAAGGTGACAGAAGGTAAAGAAAATTCACTACTCTGTGTGGTCACTACTCTGTGTGCATCTCCTATTCAGGAGAGTTGACTTCATGACCAGAAACTCGTACGGATACCGGGTATCACGGTTGAGCGGTATTTACTTTTTTGATGTTAACACGGGGTAGTTGTTGTTACCTGAATTAGTGAAGAAGGCCAAGCAGACAACAACAGTAGGTACAAACTACCTTGGGGTAAACAAGACGGAGCAACTTTTGAAATGAATGATATATCACAGATTATGCCATGCACAAAAAGTCTCGGGAGAAAGGGGGAAAGGAGGGAGGGAATACCGTGGAAAGTACGGGGAGTGGTATGGAGTACTTGGGTCTTGACATAGTAATACGAGCTGAGTTGTGAGGCCAAACAAAAGTTCTCATTCGTACTCCGTACCTCAAGGAACGACAGACACCAGTTCTGAGAAAGGTACTTTGTTTGCAGGGAGTACTGTACTGTATCGCATGATTTTAGGTAGGAGTTACTCGTACCCACTGACAACAGCTACACCTACCTACCTACGGAGTACCGCAGGTAGGTAGCTATTTAAGGGTACTGTACTGTACTGTACTGTACATCAACGATATCAACAACAACCCACACGCGCCGATGCCCAAGATGGAGCGAGGTCCGGGCCAATGGACTGTGCGATGTCGACAAAGAAATATCGCACGAATCGCAAACTCACAAATTCGCAGGGTCTTTGTCGAGAAGGGGCTAAAAGACCACAAGAACCGAGTTGTCCAAGACCAACAAGTACGAGAGTAGTCACTACCTATGTAGACTCTGTACTCCGTATAGAATAAACAAATCCTGTACGGGGGGCGTGCGGCATCATACTGCCCGGGCATAACATCCAGCCCACGCAAAGAGACATTTTTGACTTGTCGTATTATTCACGGAATAACGGAGTACAAGTACAAGTTGGGGCTACCTGATCCAAAGAGAAGAGCAAGCCATGTTTTGAAGTTACAGTGGTTTGATACCAAAAGGTAGCGCAAAGTGTCCGACGCGGAAGGCTCGTAGGTAACCTACCTTACCTATGTAGGTAGGTAGTTCGTAGTTCGTACAGTAGCTGGGTCGGGGGTGTTTGGAGGGGTTTGGGGGCCGTTTCTAGGTACAGTAGAGTACGACCATCCGCCCAGTAGTGAGTTCACTTTACAGTAGCTAGAAGTACCAGTATCAGATAGGTGGGTACAGAACCTGATGAGAATGGAAAAAAGAGGAAGTACATGCGAATCTTGAGGAGTCTTTCGCATCACGACCCAAAAGCCCCCTATCAACGACATCCGACCTTCATTTTCCGTACCTACCTAGATCCTTGCCCGTATGGAGGACATTGTGGTCAATTACTGCATAGGTACGGAGTACTACGCACCTACTACGTACTCCTGTACTGTAGGTAGGTAAGATGATGGTACGCAACTTCAATCCGTCTCTTGTCACCTTACTACTCGCGAATCCAAACGGCAACCTCGTACTTCGTACATAGTGAAATACCCGGGTAGCCAAAAGAAAAACTGCTGAGGTGAGGCTCAGCCTTGCCGACGTCTCCGTCCGTCTCTTTCTGCTACTACCTACGGAGTAGGTGCTCCGTAGTATATCGACTTTTAGAGACCAAGCATGACCATTGATCGTAAAGTTCCAGACAATGTTACTTATCTGACCAAGAATGATATCTATCGCGTCAATCTCGATCATCTTCTTGTCACAATGAGACGTTCAACAAGGCAAGTGATAAGGCGCCTCAGGCACAAACCAAAAAAAGAGACCAAGGCTGCCGAACCTCGTATTCGCATTTACAATCCCTCACGATCATTCCATTTGGTTGATTCAACACAGACCTCTTCTACACCTGCACTTGCACACCTGCAGTATCGAGCAGATGATATTCGACGTATTTTTCTCTGCTTGCTTACTCGGTCTCCCAATATCTCTTGTTGCACAATGAATCCAATGTGGTTTGCACCACCAAATCGTCCACTCCGACCCGCGACAGACTCGAGTGTTGCGGCTGCCAATACCGTGGCTATACTGACTCTACTGTTGCCACAAGGCGCGGCTCGCAGTTTCACAGGACTCCCTCCAATTCTATACATCGCTTACAATCTACGACGATGTTCCACCGGCAAAATCGAAAATGATTACCTAAACGCCATTAATGTTTTTACGTGTTTGATGAGATATCTCGATTTCTGCGTGATCAATGTACCGGAGCGTGATTTCCATCGTGTCCGACCTGATGGCAACGCCGAGACAGAAAGCGACGTCCGAAACATGACCATTTGGCAGAAATTCCGCTGGAATTTCGACTTGTTCATGACAATGAGAGGCGTTGGCTGGAACTGGAGGGTCAAAAATGTCGAGGCAGTGCCGATGCAGCTATCAAGACGGTATGTTCAAGGCCGCTGTATGATCAGTCTCGAAGGCGTTCCAGCTGACACTTGTGCCTGCCTAGTCAATACATTTTCCAACGACTTGTCAGGATGGGATATTGCTATCTCTTTATGGATGTGCACGAGTACTTGATCAACCACCCACAATTTCGTGCGGGCATGGTTGGTTTGGATTTCTTCTCGATCCCACTTGGTCAACAATTTTTCCTTTCCTGGTCTTTGGCTTTGTATAGTGGTTGCTCCATGGCTTTTGGCTACAACCTCATCTCAGCCGTCATGGTTGGATTGGGTATATCCTCTCCTCAATCATGGCCTTTTCTATTTGGCTCGTTCACCGAAAAAGGGTATACCTTGAGGAATATTTGGGGATCCTGCTGGTACGCCTATTCCATTGTCTTGGTGTCTGCATCACTCACCACTTTGATAGGGATCAGCTTCACCGGAGATGGTTCGAAAGTGCCAATTCCCTCCTGCGAAGGATGCTCGGGGTCACCAAGGGCTCCATTATCTCCCGCTATTTGCAGTTGTACAATGCCTTTTTCTTGTCTGCTGTGATGCACCATGTCGGATCTCTCAACAATCCTTACTCACCTATGGCGTGGGCCCAGGTGGCGTTCTTCTTGATGCAGCCAGTGGCAATCACCTTTGAAGATCTGGCCATCTACCTTGGCGAGCAAGCTGGGCTAGAGAAGAATCGTAAGTTCCTGCTAGGAGGCACGTATTCAGGCCATGACCTGATCAGAACAGGAAAAATTCAAAGCTCTAGGTTTTGCATGGGTATGCCTTGCTCTCAGTTACACGCTCCGGTATGCAGCTGCAGCTGTTTACGCGGCTGGATTAGGAACTGCGAGACATCCACTGGTTGCCCACATCCAACTAACGCGGCGAATCTTTGGCTAGGTGGAAAAAGCATGGTCGATCTGGCGGGGTGATTGTTGTCGGTGTCTGTGCTGGCCTGCATTGTGACGCCACATGGCAGGTTACCGTTGGTCAAGATCGATCTGTTCCTCGCGGGTGATGTTGGTACAGTACGTGTAGGATCTTGGAAAAGTCCGTAGTAATGACACTCTGCTCAGGTGTTTTTCTTCGATCGTAACAGCGGTCAAGCAAAGATGCATGCGGTCGGATGTAGGCCTGATTAAGTGTCCGTATTACATTAGTTGTTGATGGGGACGAAAGTGAAAGTCGCGTGCGCTTGTTTGGCAACAAAGCCGAAGAATTGCCCGGTACCGCAGTCAGTCTAAACACCACAGAATCGACAGTGTTACCAGTCAATATGATATTAACTACCTCAGCCAAGCCAATTTTCTCTACATTGCCCATTTATTCCCTATACAATGCTTCTCTGTAATTGTCACCGTCCTTCTTGACCCCATTGTCTCATTGCCCGATTGTCTTGAGCTGTCTTACTCGCCGAAGCAGTCGTCCTCAGGATCCTCCGTCTCCCCTTGATGCCGCCGAACCAGTCGCAGTGCAAACCCACCTGCGGTACCTTGCGTTGGTCACTCTGCACACATCCAATCAACCCTGATCGACAATACCACTGCAGATAAGCGAGCCATATGATGATCAGCCATAAAAGCCGGTGGACTTCCTGATTCTCATCACCACCATTCCTCTCAAGATGCCTGCTCGCACCGCCGAACCCCACGACGATGTTCCCACCGCGAGACAAGTCGAGGGTTTGGGCCTCAAGGCCAAAACACCCAAACCTCCCGGCAGCCCTACCAAGAAAGAGGAGAGGACCAAGGCACAAGATGTAGCCGAGCTGAAGGACTACCAGTTGGGAGACTGCTTGGGTAAGGGCGCATTCGGTTCCGTCTACCGTGCTCTGAACTGGGGCACCGGCGAAACGGTTGCGGTGAAGCAGATCAAGTTGGCAGATTTGCCTAAGAGCGAACTGAGGGTCATCATGTTGGAAATCGACTTACTCAAGAACCTCGACCACCCCAACATTGTCAAGTACCATGGCTCGGTCAAGACCCCCGACACTCTGAACATTATATTGGAATACTGCGAAAATGGTTCACTGCACTCCATTTCGAAGAACTTTGGTCGATTTCCCGAGAACCTGGTGGGACTTTACATGTCGCAAGTGCTTCAAGGGTTGGTCTATTTGCACGAGCAGGGCGTCATACATCGGGATATCAAGGGAGCCAACATTCTTACCACAAAGCAGGGCCTGGTCAAATTGGCCGACTTCGGCGTCGCCAGTCGCACGACCGGGCTACACGAGTCCAGCGTTGTCGGCACTCCCTACTGGATGGCACCTGAGGTGATTGAATTAACGGGTGCAACTACGGCTTCGGATATATGGAGCTTGGGGTGTACGGTGATTGAGCTGCTGGACGGCAAACCACCATACCACACACTTCAGCCCATGCCGGCCTTGTTTCGAATAGTCAATGATGACCATCCGCCACTTCCCCAAGGCGCCTCGCCCGGAGTGCTGGACTTCCTAATGCAGTGTTTTCAGAAAGATCCAAATCTGCGGGTGTCGGCCAAAAAGCTATTGAAACATCCATGGATCGTGAATGCGAGAAGAACAGGTTCAGACAAACCAAAAAATGCCACGGAATATACCGAAGCAGTCAAAAGTGTGCAGGAATGGAACGAAGCCCTGAGAGATTCTCCCAACAGCAACTCGATACGAAAAAATTCCAATGCGTCAACAGCTAGCCCTATCCCGGCACCGAAAGACCTTCTTCGACCCATGAGGAACCAGGTCAAGTCGCCTGCTCCTGCGTTCAATAGAGAGGATACCACGATGCGTTTCCGCTCTTTGGAGGATGATGATAATTGGGATAACGATTTCGTTACTGCTATATCCCCGAGCACCTTTGAACTGCCGCATCTGCGACCTCATGATAACTTTGGGGGCTTGCTATCGTCTGACAAGCTGAAGGCTTTCGCTTCCCTGGAAAATGGTGCCGGTAAGGAGAACGAAAGTGTCTTTGAAGACCAGGATTCCACATTGAAAGCGTCTTCGTTAGTAGGGAGCGAAGGCTACAGAACGGTACGACCAGCTCCGCCGAAGAAGACCGAGAAGGGTCATGCTCGTCACAAGTCTGAAGCACCCAAACCCAGAACAAAGCCATCTCCGACACCACGCAAAGCTTCATTGCCGTCCGCTCGCCAGACCACCAACCTCTCGAGGAGTAAACCTCCTCCGCCGAAGTTGACTGCAGATGAACCTCCCACTCGTCGTTACCGAGAAGACTCTGTCGAAGATTTCTCGGACCTGATCAACGGTAACGAACTGACTTTGGATACAAAGCTGGGCATGATGCGCTTACACGGCGAGGGTCCCTCAAAGATTTTGAATTCGCCAAGCGTGACCGACTTGATGCAAAGTATGAGGCCGGCAAAACCTGGCGGGAGTCTCAGAAGGCCTTCGGCTCCTCGCAACAAATTGTCAATGCGAAGAACTAGGTCTTCCATTGAGATACAGCGGTTTGCCGAAAACGAAGAGGATGAAGACTTCTCAGATGTCTTTGCTCATACAAGTTCTGTTTTCCAAAAGCCCGACAGCGAGGACGGCTCCGAGCTAATGCTAAATTCGAAGATATCGAATCTATCTTGGCTGCCAGACGCCGAAGACGAAGACGATCCATTTGCACAGCTGGAAGAAGGGTTACCGGAAGTCGACCTCGAATCCAACATAGCTCGAGACAAGCATGCCCGTCTTCGGACAGATGTCGAGGCATTAGTAGGTCAATTGAAGGTCATGCAAGATGATGATGCACTACTACAGATATCTGAAGATCTCATGAATTTCTTCGACCTATTCTCAGATACGAAGAGCGTGATTGTCAGTGCCCATGGCGTACTTCCGATTCTGGAAATTCTCGAGGACTGTACGCGGCTGGACGTCGTCCTCAATCTCCTCAAGATCGTCAATGCACTCATTTTCAACGATGAAGATGTCCAGGAGAATCTATGCTTTGTTGGTGGTATTCCCAAAATTAACAAGTTTGCTTCGAAGAAATTCCCTAGAGAGATACGGCTTGAAGCGGCGGCCTTTGTCCGACAAATGTATCAAACATCGACCCTGATTCTCCAAATGTTTGTGAGTGCTGGAGGCCTAACAGTGCTGGTTGACTTTCTGGAAGATGACTACGACGATGACCGAGAGCTGGTCCTGATTGGTGTCAACGGCATATGGAGCGTCTTCGAATTGCAAGGGTCAACTCCAAGAAACGACTTTTGTAGGATCTTATCCCGCAATTCGGTTCTGGAACCTTTGTCCCTGGTCCTGAACAGAGTCTTGATGGAGCCATCCGAATCTGGCGATCAGAAGGAATTGGCAGACCTGTGCGAAGGTCGTATTGCCAGCATCTTCTTTGTGTTCTCGCAGGCCGAGAACTATGTCAAAGAGCTTGTTGCAGAACGTACGGTACTCCATCGAGTCCTTAAGAACCTCAAACGCATGTCGCCGTCTCACCAGGTCACCATGTTAAAATTTATCAAGAACTTGTCGATGCTGTCCAACACGCTGGATGCTCTTCACAACTCGAATGCAATTGACGTCTTGTCCGAGCTGTTGAGCAACAGTATGAACAAGCCACATTTTAGGGAGATGTCGAACCAGATCTTGAACACCATATACAATCTCTGCCGACTGTCCAAACGACGGCAAGAGGACGCTGCATTGGTGGGCATCATCCCTATTCTCATCAAAATCGTCAAGCAGGAAAAGACGCCAGTGAAGGAGTTTGCGCTACCGATCCTGTGTGATATGGCTCATTCTACGCGAGCCGCGAGACGAGAACTTTGGCAGAACAAGGGCCTGGCGTTCTATGTGTCGTTGCTGTCCGACCCATACTGGCAGGTCACAGCCCTCGATGCTATTTTCACATGGTTGCAAGAAGAAACTGCCAGAGTTGAAGACCACTTGCTCGAGAACCAGAACTTTGCGACCGCGATCATCGCTGCCCTGACAAGCAGCAAATCCACCTCATTCGAGAACCTCTTGGAGCCCCTGCAGAAGCTGCTGCGGCTGTCACCGCCTCTTGCTGCGTCCATGGCCCGAAGTCCTCCTCTGTTCGATACCCTCGGCCAGAAGTTGAGCCACAATAAACCTGCCATCCGTCTAAATCTGCTCCGCATCATCGGTAGTATCTGCGACTCGACCGAAGAAGGCTGTTTCCTGCTTGACCAATACGGTCTGTATGACGTTGTCCGAGAGTTGTCGTACTCGGACTCTGCAGTTCTCGTGCGCAGCATGGCAGGAGACCTCATCCGGTCATGTGAAGAAAGTGATAACGTCAGCATCAAAAGTGGCCAGGGGGCCTCTGTGGCGCCCACCGCCGGTCGACGAAAACACCCAGGCTTTCAAAGACGAACGAGCTCGACAACTCCGCCGCACCTACTGGAACGTCAGATGAGCATGCCGACGTCACCCCAGCTGGGCCGCTCCGAACGGGCAAGCATGAACATGTACGATCCTCCAGGCGCTCAAACACCCAGACGGCAACGTAATGGTGTTTATGTCAATGGCACGAGTGTGATGCGACCAGCCAGCCGAGACGGATCTACGTATGTGAGGGAGAACTCCCCTGCGTTTGCCATGCCGAGCCTCACGCGGGCCAACACTGCGAGCGCCGTTTCGGAAGTGAACATCAACAAGAGCCGCTTGCCACGACAGTCGACCATCGGCACCGGCATCGCCACTGGCCAACATCGCCTGTCTAGACAGAGCACACGAGAGAGCATGGTGGGGTCGATGCGCAATTCCGCGTCGACGTCAAGCTCTGCCGAAAAGGAAACAACAACCTCTCGCTCGCAACATCACAGTAACAGCAGCGCAAGCGGGACACCCATCACCCTCACGCCGGTGGCCGAGGCTAGGATGCGAAGAGAAGCTCGTCACGCACATTCGAGTAGTTTGAGCAGTAGTAACGGGAACAATGGTTTTGTGAGACTTGGCCCGAGACAACAACAAGGCGGCGCCGGTGCCGGTTCTGGCACAGGTTCTGGGAATGGTCCCGGTCAGGTCGAAGTCACTATAAACAGGAGGACGACGGCGAGGAGACAGAACCTAAGTGATGATCGGTGGGGTTAAAAGAAAAAGACTTTGTTCCTTGCTGCCCTTTACGTACCTACCTCTTGAAAAACACCTTGGACTTCCTAGCGGGACCTTGGTTTTTTTTTCCC
Organism: Exophiala oligosperma; assembly: GCF_000835515.1. NCBI lineage: Eukaryota > Fungi > Ascomycota > Eurotiomycetes > Chaetothyriales > Herpotrichiellaceae > Exophiala > Exophiala oligosperma. Next base: position 2,919,450 of record NW_015622819.1, read on the forward strand.
CGCGAAGAGATGTGCAAGACCAAGACAAGACAAGACCTGGAAGACAACGTATGGAGTGAGATGACACTCGAAGTGATGTAATAACATGCTGAAGTATAGTAGTATACGATTCTTCCTTTTTGTTTGTCCTTTGTTTTGTGATGTAGATGTTTTGTCAGCTTCTCAGGGAAAAGAGAGAGTGTGTGTATAGGTATGTATGTGTGGTTGTGTGTTTCGTCATCGATGCGACTACGGCCGCAACAGCTTTTACGAAATTACCCAGTACGCGGCCAAAGTGAAAGAGGACGAAGTGATCGAGAAAGATATGCACCTAACCTCCTACTGGTACTGGTACTGGTACTGGTAGGGATATGGATGTGGACGACGTTTTTCGTGTTTCACTTTTTTTTCCCTTGTCGACTTTTCTTCGTCCGAGAAACGGCCGGGCGGCCAGTCCAGGTCAAAATAGTATTGATTACAAATTGTGTTGTGTTCTTTTTTTTTGGACTTACTGTATCTACCTTGAACCTACCTAGGTAGGTCATAATACGGAGTACCTCACTACCTGTACCTGCGATACCTGGTCAAAGGTGGATCGAGTACAGTACTGGTATCTCCATCCCTCCAACGATCCTCAGGAATGTTGTACGTATGAAAAGGAGGGAGTACCGCGTACGTACTGGTTGGTGCTCGTACGAGTGACACTCACAAAGCAAGAAGTCACACCCTCGCACTTGCGCAAGTCCCAAAGATCTACTGTGAGGTAAGCTACCTCAGGTTTGGGAAGATATCGTCGGTACTTTGTGACGTTCTGGCCGATGCGTGTTGTGGTTATCATCCGCGGGCCGTGGCATGGAACCCAGGGGGAGCGTCATTGAAAAAAATACTGCCACCACCAAATTATATCCCATAAACTGTCATACCAGGTAAGACAGGTATCCATAAAAATGAGTGGGATCCCTGGAATATGGATCGTTACGGAGTTCCTCGTCCGAGATCTTCGCGCCGCACCCCCCGTCCTCGTTACCGGGAAAGGTGTATGATATCACGGACCAGGGACACGGACCAAAGGCCCTTGATGGTATCGACCCTGGCCAAAATTTTTATATATCTGGGTCTTTGAGAAAGTTTTCGTGTGTCCAGGCGTCACCCTTTCATGACGAATTTGCTCCGAGGCTTTTCAACTCACCGCCGAAACAAGGACCAATACCGTTGTCCATCGTACGCAATGATTCGTGACCGTGATTGTTGGACGCGAACTCCATCGTCCCAAGACACAGATAAGAGCCACATGGTGACCAGGCGAAGTGGAGAAATCTTTTTTGGAAGCTGTGGTGACATATCCCGGAAAACGTGGGCATCTAATAAATCCGGTACCATCCTGAAGCCTTCAGACATGATTCATCAAAGTCCGCAATCGCCGCTCAAAGAAGATGAGAGAAAGAGAATATGAAATCTTCTTCGTGTGGCGGTGAGTAGATATGATCCTTCGTGACCCAGATAAGACTTCTTCTTTTCGCTCTTCAATTTTTCTCGCATCATAATCACACTTTGTAGACACCCACTTCTGACTTCTTTGCCGTTCACCATGTCCGCGGATTACAAGTTTCAAGGATGGCTGGGCCTTGACGCAGAGTCTGTCAATGGCAAGATGGTGTGGAAGGAGTACGAACCAAAGCCGTTCGAGGAGACAGACGTCGACATCAAGATCACCCATTCCGGCGTATGCGGGTCAGACATTCATACTCTCCGCTCTGGCTGGTACCCCAGTGACTACCCGGTCTGCGTCGGGCACGAAATCGTCGGCCATGCGGTCCGCGTTGGTTCCAAGGTCACTGACATCAAGGTCGGCGACAGAGTCGGTGTTGGCGCTCAGGCGGGAGCTTGCATGAATCAAAAGGGTGACTGTGAAGCATGCGCAGATGGCCTGCAACAACACTGCCCACACATGGTGCAGACTTACAACTCCAGGTGGCCGGATGGAAGCAAATCTTATGGTGGTTACGCCGATTACTGGAGAGGAAGTTCTGATTTCGTCATTCCAATTCCCGACGGCATACCGTCTGATGAAGCAGCGCCAATGCTTTGCGGTGGTGTAAGAATTGCCCCTTGGTGTATCTCGGTTGCACTTGTCGCTTCCCATATACTGACGGTGCTCCCCAGATCACGGCCTTTTCTCCTCTCACACAAAATGGTGCTGGGCCGGGAAAGAAAGTCGGCATCATTGGCATCGGCGGGTTAGGGCATTTTGGTATTCTCGGAGCCAAAGCTCTGGGATGCAGCAAAGTCGTCGCCATCTCCCGAACTTCGGCCAAAAAGGCCGACGCATTGAAGATGGGTGCTGATGACTTTATCGCCACGGATGAGGAAGGAGACTGGGCTACCAAGCATGCTGGTACTCTCGATATCATTGTCTCAACAGGTGAGTTCCGAGGTTGCCAGAATCAAGTAAGCTGCTGACACGACAAAAGTGTCTTCGCCAAAAATGCCACTCCAGCAATATCTTCAGCTTTTGAGATTGCAGGGGAAATTTGTCCAAGTTGGAGCACCCGAAGATGTCGTTCCCCCGATCAACATGTTCGCGTTGATTGCCAAACGGGTTTCCATCGCCGGAAGCTTGATTGGTTCCCCTCAAGATATCAAAAACATGTTGAAGTTGTTTGTTGAAAAGGGTGTGCATACGTGGAACAATAATGTCCCGATGAAAGATGCGAACAAGGCCATTGTTGATATGGACGCTGGGAAAGCCAGGTATCGTTATGTCCTCGTCAACGAGTAGAAGGGACAGTAGCTGTATGGCTTAAGGGTTAGTTTACGAGGAGTTGTAGCCATACAGAGGATTTGCCGGAGTCAACAAAACTATCAAGGTTACACATAATGACCAAAGTTCAGCAGTCTGAGATCTGGATAGATAGGTCAATGGAAATTTCCTCGTACCCGATGGATCTCGCCTAGCAGTATTCACGTCGAGTAGCATTGCAGACCAAAGATCTTCAAGTCGTGGATCTGATCGATGGTGTACAGTCGTCTCCTCCGAGTTGAGATGAATAAGACCTGTCATCTGTCTCATCGATGACAGGCACATATCATGTTAAGTCCCTGTTTGCAAGCGCCACGACAAGGTATTGAGCAGGGGGAAAAGGAGATGTGAAAACAAGGCCTCAGAAGAAGGTGCTTACGTCGTGTTGTTTTACCCTGATTTGGCCTTGACACGTGATCGGTTGATACCAGCTCCGATCGGCCAAGTATCCATTCAACTTCACTATCTCCTATATCAAGTGGCAACTAGAGATCTAGAGCTCAAGTCTTACCGACAAGATGGAAAAGCCCGAGGCCGGTACATTGACTCCTAATCTAACTCCCCTTCCCCGGCAAAGAAGCGGAGATGATTCCTGGGGTAAAACAACCGGCTTGTTTCTGACATTGAAGCCCCCATATTCTGATTATGACAAACAAATACCTAGGTACAAATATTTAATCCATTGCACATTCGGTTATTGGGAGTTTTCATGTTCTTTGGACATGATAGGTATCCTCGTAAACGCTCTAGGATTTTGGAAGAAGTCATCATAAGAGCTACCCAAGCAAGACATCCCACTCTTTATATTCTCATAGGGATTCAGCATTCTCAAAATGGTGCAAAACGCCAATGCCAGTACCGATCCTGAGCCAACAGTTGTCATTATTCCTGGCTCATTTTCGCCCGCGTATTTCTACGACAAGATCGTTGGCCAGCTCCGGGACAATGGTATCGAGGCTGCGGCGTACGACCTTCCCTCAGCCAGCCGGACACCTCCTCAACCCGCGGCCACGTTGACCGATGACGCTGCCTTCTTCCACGACGTTGCGCAGAAAATCGCCGACCAGGGCAAGGACGTCGTTTTTGTCACGCATTCTTATGGAGGCGTAGTTGGTACGGAAGCCTCGAAGGGTTTGACGAAAGCGGAGCGTAAAGCGGCCGGTAAAGAGGGTGGTCTGGTCAGAATAGTGTACGTTACTTCGGTGGTACCGCCAGTTGGAAAGTCGTTGGCCGATGTAATGGGGGACCTAGTGCCGGCGTATTTGAAGGTCGAGGTAAGATCGCCGCCACATTTGACCACGGCGAGGCTCACACGTTGGACAGGGCGAATACATGAGACACGAACCGCCCGAGGAGAGCGCACGGTTGACGTTCTCGGATCTGCCGCCAGAAGTAGGGATCGACTGGGTCAAGAAAATGCCTTTGCACTCAGCCCCGAGTTTCGCTAACAAATTGACACATCCGGGGTACAATCATGTCCCGGTGTCGTGGATATTCTGTGAGGACGATCTCATCCTGGTTCCGGAATTTCAACGGAAGTGCATCGAGATGATCGAGAAAGAGAGTGGCAACAAAGTCGATGTGTACAACCTCAAGACAGGGCATTGTCCCAACGCGAGTGCCGGGTTGGAGACAGCGATGCTCATAACTCAGGCGTTAAAGGTAGCTTGAGATTGTGACGGGAAAAAAAGTAGTGTTACTTCCGAACTAACAGGATCAGAGGAGAAGTTGTAGTGATCTCTTGCGTCGGGTGAATCAGTAAAATAGATAGCCCCATTTGGCAGAAAACTCATGACCTATTTTCCACGCAGAAGGATCCCAAGACGCCATCCGGCCGTCGACCGTGAAGCTCGTGAGACAGAACAAGTCGCCCAAGAACTCTTCTTCGTCGATGATACTGAGCAGTGTAATCATGTTATCGCGCATTTTAGGGAACGGAAATCGATCGATCCACTGCGGGTGAATGGTTGTAAGCTGCAGGGGAGTCGGGCGCAACGAATCTGGGATCTCTTCACCGAAAGGTCTCGACTTCGAGGTGAAGCTGATGGAGCATGTCAGTCCCATCATGGCGCCATTGTGGAAAAGCGCGGCGTATACAGAGGCAGGAGTGGTGGTGTGCACGCAAGTATCGGGCTTTGTTGATAGTCCGACAATCGCCTGCAAGCCGGTCGGTGATCGAGGCACTGGCGTCACCAACGATTGCAGCAACATTTCTTCGTCGGCCTCATTGTTCGACTCGGAGGTTTCGCTAGAGCCACGGTCCGGAGATGGAAGACTGATCTTTTTGGCTTCTGCTAAGCGTTTCCCTGTCGTTACCAGTCAGCGAGGCTTATGTGAAATACCTCAGCAGTTGTCAACCGACGTCGCGCCCTCTGTGCTAGTCTGTCCTGTATCTGTTTTCTCTTCCGTGGATCCTCCACGCCATACCAGTTGTTGTCCTCGATCTTGGCTCTCCCCATGACGCAGATGACAGAAACAGGTGGTCGAGTTGCAATGAGCGCGTCACTGAAGGCCAGAATCACATCAAGATGATGTTCTCACCTTCGTAGGTCTTCAGTGCACTTGGTTCTGAGGTGGTGATAGGCGACAATGACGAGAAGGTCAGTTGTATCTCGGTCTAGCGCCCAGATCAGGGTGAGTTGGGGTTGACTTGGGGGTCAATTATAGGGACCGCGGAAAGTGAGCCAGTTAAACAAAGGGATAACCGAATGGTGGCGAAGGCCACCTGAGTACCTTTTTGTTGGTAGGTAGCGACAGCCCACTGCTGAGTAATCCAAGTCCTATATAATACCATCGAGAGTCATTAATATCTGCTCAGGGCCGCCGCTTTTGATGGCCTGCTCTTAACAGCCTTGCCTCTCCCAGGTGTCCGAGCCCCAAGATCTTGGCATTTCACCCCGCGGCGGGGCTGAGAACAGGGCGGCGACACTCTCCTCCGGAAGGGGATGAGCTGGGCGTTTTACCCTTTGCCTGTCATAGCCTTCCTTGTCCTCTGTCGGTATTATCCTCGCCGACTACTCGTACCATCCTTTGTTAACCTAAGCATTGATGTTGGTAATGGAGCTATGGCTTAGATTCCGAGGAAACTACATCTTCAGGCAGGTCTCGTTACTCTGATGTCTCGATTCAAGTTTTATACGGTTGATCGAGGTACTACTGGTTTTTCCCCGGCCATTAAAACTGAGTTGCTAGCATTGACGCGCTGCAGGCCTTTTTGCCAGTGCTATCATGTTTAGGTTTGGTGAAGGCTTTCCGCTCAAACATAGCAGCTTGCAGCATGAAGCCGACCCGTCCTCTTGCCAATTCCAAGCCGGACTGGCTTGGGGAGACGCCTTCGAGCCTCCTAACTGCCCCGGATTCAACTAACGACCGATTAATTAGTGCCGGATTCTCTCGGCTACATATACTCCGTACATAACTTACCTGCAGAGTAGTCCTGGACTAGGCCTGCCCGCCTGGCCCTAAATTTCTCTCTCTCTCGTCTCTTTTTTGTACGGCCGGAGCAGTATTGCGCCGTCCCCCTGAGTATTACCCCCTTTCACGCCGCTTTATTAGCTACCCACCTACCTACCTATTCGATCTCGCCCTGCCTCGTAAATCTCATTCAACACTCCGCACTGCGAATTGTATTGGCCACTGAGTGCTATTTTCCTTCTTGTTATATCTATTGGTTCGACTAGCTATGGCCGTGAATGGCACCGGTGAGCGCAGGGCAACTCATTCCTCCAGTTCTAGCACCTGGCGTATTCCGCGAGTGCTTCGTTCCCGGCTGGGTTGTGAAACCTGTAAGACGCGACGAGTAAAATGCTCAGAAGATCGTCCGATATGCGCAAGTTGCGCCCGACTTGGACTTGATTGTGCTTACCTGTCGCAATCTCGTCCAAAGCCTCGAGGTTTAGCTGTGGCGACACCTGACAAGGAGGTGCCTACGACCTCGTCTAGGGCTCGTGAGTTGACTTCGACCCTTCCTAGACACGAAGATGCATCCCATCAGGAGCCCAACTTGAGCCTTGTAAGCCTGGCCACAGAGGGCGGGCGGGATAATGCCTATCTGGACAACTTTTCTGGCGATACCTTCCACCTAATCAATGCTACCGCGGAGTTCAATGACCAATCCCGAGATTTGGGGTGGCCTCATGGTGACCTCATGCAGATGAATTACGATGGCTCTATCCCACTCAGTCCATTGTGGGAGGGATACGGCTTTAACGCTCCAATGTGGGAAAGTACATCTGCAGACCTGATACCTTCCGCCGTAGCAGCGGCAGCAGACTTCAATTCCGTTGATGGGAACTTGGAGCATACTACAGGTTTCATGGTCGGTGCCGACACAAGCCGCCAGGAGCAGCCAGAGAACGATGACGGGAATAATCAACCGCACGGAACCACGCAGCCAACGGGAAGGTCTTACAGCGGCCAGCAGGAGGACGACTGCTTCGGACAGGGTTTCGAGGGAGACACGGATTTCAGTACTCAGGCTTCTTCATCGCCTCAGTGGGCGCGTAACGACCACATCCGAACCAACGATGCCGAAACCAGGCACCTTCTCTCTCTCTTCCAGTCAATTGTCCAGCCACCGGCGTCGATACTTATTGGAGGTTTGCGAAAATGGCGCCGCCTCCAGCACTATCTTGTTAGGCTCGGTTCTCAGTGCAACCTTGTTTTCGACAGCCTGGTATGCGTTATAGAGTTTTTGTTCATCGACGAGATCTGTCAGAGTGCGGGACAGAGTCGAGAGACGCGTCTCAGCTATATTATGGACCGACGTCAATCGCTTCTTATCGCGCTTCGTGCCTGGGTCACGGACACCCAACAACCCACTCCTTCAACGCACGAACAGCAGCTGGGCGCTCTCTTCTTGCTGGCGTGGTTAGAGGCTATGAAAGACCAAGATGCACACAGCACTCCATTTCCAAAGGATCTAGCTGATGCCATCCTTGTCAAGGATACGGATTGGAACCGGTCCTCGAGGGTGTTACTATCGTGGCTTTGGTCACTAGACAGCAAAGCCACGCATTTGACTGGCGAGCGTCGGCTGTTCTCTGAGCAAGCTCTGCTCGTCCTAGCTCGCCATCCCTATCAAGTAGTCATCTCTCAGGCTGAAGACAACGACGAAGATATAGAGAACGAAGCCCTGGAATCGACTGGTGCTTCCAAACGTATGCCTTCCAAATCATACGAGGTTGTTCAAGGCCGGAGGATCGATTTGCAGCCCAAATCATCGCTGACAAGCTCCCACATTAAGCAGATCATGCTGCACTCGCTGCTTCAGCCTGCCATCGAATGGTACATGGACACGCAAGCTTTCTGTCGGAAGATAAGCTCCCATGATCGGCATCACCGACCCCGAGGCACCCCCGACGATGAGTTTGCCGTTATTGTGGCCAGCAAACAGTTAGAGGAACAACTGTGGGAGATCTGGGACCAAAGACCTGCCATGATATCTCTCAGCAAGGACCAATTATGCAGCATGCTACCGACCGATCTTGCGTTGAGATTACATGAGGTTTATAGCGTGCATCTTGCATGCTACTGGGTTCTCTTCGTCTACCTTCATCGGGTAGTGTGGTGGAACCTCCCGCACTCGGCAACAACAACATCCGCGCTCAATCGAGTCTGGGAACTTTTTCAGCAGTGCTACGGCGAAGAGATCGATGGGTCGAAGATCGTACATCCCGGCTTGCTCTGGCAGGTTTTCTTGTTTGGCTCGGAGTGCACTGACGAAACCCACCGGACGTGGAGTGTCCAACAGCTCGAGGGCTTAGCATCCTCAAAAATGGTGTTACAGACTCAAACGGGCAATTCTGATGGCCTGCCATCTTTCAAGATGAGTGCAGGTGTGACTCGGAATGCCAAAAGAGCACTACTACTCCTGAAAGAGCTAATTCGGCGACAGCAAAAGACCAAGGTCCGCGTTGATGACAGGACCCTGTCGATGGAAATGTTTGGATGCTACTTTTCTCTGGTTTAGAAGTCTACTGGGTACTAATACTCAAGAGAATTGCATGCGTGGCCACTATCATCAAAAAGCTTCAACAACTGATCGCTATATGGTTTCTGTTTCTTGCCAATTTGAAATCTCTACAACTTTGATCCACCATCCGAGGCAGCAACCACCCAAGGTAACGTCGCCACTGCATAAGGCGAGAAATCAGCCTTTTGAGCTCTCACGCGGTCCCAGTCACGTCGAGTGATTGGGCGTGCCTCTTCAGCTGGATTATATCCAAGCCTGTCACGCCCATCAGCCTCTGGTCTGGTTGTACCAGGCTCGGGTGCTTCACGTCCATCGTGCCTGCGGTATATTGTCACCACTGTTGCCCCTCCTAGACCCATGTTGTGTGCCATACAATATTTTGTGGATGACACCGCCCGTTTCTTGGTCCAACCTCTTAGATGCCATACTAGCTCGGCGCACTGAGCCAAGCCAGTGGCTCCAAGAGGATGTCCTTTGGAAATTAGCCCTCCACTGGGGTTCACCAGCCAGTTGCGCATGCCAACTGCGCTTGACTGATCGCGATGATATGTGAGCTTCCCATCTTCCACCAACTTCCAGCCATATCCATGGGTCGCCAGTCCTAGGTCTTCCATGGCGCACATTTGGTTTGTGGTGAAGCAATCATGGAGCTCTATCACGGAAATATCACGGGGGCCTATTCCTGCCTGCTCATATGCTTCTCTTGCGGCCTGGCGGGTCATGTTTGAGCCAATGAGCTCAATTGCACTGTTCTGCTCGAAGAGGACTGGACTATCCGTCGACAAGGCCTGACCGGCAATCTCGACTGCAGAGGATTTTAGGAAAGGATGGCTGTTGAGAAATGACTGAGAAACAAGAACTGCGGCTGCTGCTCCGGTCTAAAATGCGGTTGTCAGCTGCGGACACAATATCACACACAATCCAAAGCTCTTACCGATGACGGGCAGCATTGCAATCGGGTCAAAGTGCCGGCAACAGCTGGACTCTGCAGCACCTCTGTAGCGCTGACAGCCTGCGCGAGTTGGCTGTATGGATTGTTGATGCCATGACGCCGGTTAATGGCTGTGATTTGAGCGAAGTGCTCTGCCTTGGCCCCGTTGCTGCCATATCGGTCGAGATATTCCGCTTGCGCGTTTGCGTATAGCCGAGGAGTCCAGCCTGGTGATGGTTTTCCTCTGTCTGCGATAGGGACTTGATCTGCCGAAAGATCTAGAATGCGTGACAGCGGGCTGGTTCGATCCTTAAAGGTTTGAGGAAGAACTCCCGGATACATCTTGTCAAATCCTATGACTAGTACACAGTCTGCCGACCCCGACTTGATGGCCTGGTTTGCCAGCCAGATGCCTGTACTCCCTGAACTGCACCAATTGTTCACGTTGAATATCGGAATGCCAGTCATACCTAGGCTGTAAAAGACGCGCTGGGCACATGTCGAGTCGCCGTACACGTAACAACCAATGCCTTGGTCGACCTCGTCGTACGTAATGCCTGCATCCAAGAGAGCTTTGACTCCAGCTGCGACGGCGAGATCAAAATAATCGGAACCAGGATCTTGAGCATGACTTGCCGACTTTCTGGGAGAATGAAATGGTGTCATGCCTACACCAACGACGAAGGTGGAAGTTGCCATGTTTGCCGAAGTTCACCAAAAATGTTGAGTCTAAACAATGTCGTCCTGAAATGGTGTGATATACAACTCGATACAAGAACATCGGTTGTATCTATCTGGCTAAGTAACAGAAGGGTGTCCGAGGAACTTCCCTTTTTGGAGAGAGCTGCTCGGCTCAACTCTGCCCAGCCTCCTGTCACAGTGGTGCCTCACAGGAAAATCCCGGAATCCCTTCTTTGCTATCCAGTTTATTCTTCGTTGCAACGTCGAGACTTACACAATGGAGCTAGAGTGAGTATCTCTGATGGCGGAGACAGTGGAGACCAGCTGTGTAGGAAGAATACAACCACTTAGATGAGGGTTCATACTCGCCCTCGGGTATCGCAACTGGTTGTGAATGGTCAATCGGCATCAAGAGCCATCGTTTGTCAGTCATTTCTCAACTGGATTGCAATAGCCGCATTAGAGCACGTTCCTACTCTTTGACCAAACATCGACTCATCGAGGACTCTTTAAGTTGTCACTCTGGTGCCGCTGCAGACCGGCAATTGAATAGGAGCTCCGATACCAAAGTATCAACCTTACTTCATTCTCTCTACCAGCGTTTGTTCCACTCCTTGGGACGCAGCCTTCAGAATCATGGCATCTGAACGCATCGATAGGAAGAGTCTTCGAAGGCTGCGCTGCATAGAGAAAGACAACGTATCAATTGTTCACGCTCCGTCCTCCGTCGGCCCTCTGTCACTGACATTTGGCGACGCTATCCGCAAACAAGCCAAAGAACGTCCGGATGCACTCTTTATACAATCGCATCACCAACAAAAGAGTCTAACTTACTCTCAAGCCAACGATCGAAGTGACGACCTAGCTCGTGGACTCGCAGCGCAGGGAGTCAAGAAAGGAGACCGAGTGGCCATAATGGCCGGCAACGAGATTGAGTATATTGAGGTGTTTCTGGCATGCACGAAACTTGGAACCCCGTGTGCCCTCATCAACTATGCCTACAGCGAACAAGAACTGCATTCGGTCCTGGCGTCGATTAACGTGTCTGTCCTGATAATGGTCCCGGCATTCGACCGCTACGACTACCGCCAATGGATTCCCCGATTCAAGGAGAGAATCCGTTGCTTACAGCATATCGTCTTGCTCCACGGGAGCCGCTCAGACATGGATCATGGTCATGCCATGGACTACGAGTGGCTAGTTTCCTCGGGAGCACGACATGAAATGGATTATGATCTCGATCTCGAACGTGTTGCACAAACTCTCAGTGACCAAGAGGTCATCAACCTCCAATTCACCAGCGGTTCGACGGGGTTGCCCAAAGCATCGGCACTTACACATCGAGGCTTACTACACTGTGCCAAAAACATTGGAGACACAATGTACCTCACGCCCTCGGACCGCATTTGTCTACCCGTGCCTCTATTTCACAGCTTCGGAATAGTCATTGGAGTCACTACTGCCCTTGTTCATGGCGCGTCCGTAGTGCTATGTGACAACAAGTTCAATGTCAAGGCCACTCTGGAAAGTATAGGTCGGTATAAGTGTACTGGCCTATACGGTGTGACCACCATGTTCATCGCCGAGATGAACTACCCAGACTTCGCGGCCTATGACCTCTCGACCCTGCGTTTCGCCATCCTCTCAGGCTCTGCCGTGCCCGAGGCGCTGGTTCGAAAGGTATGGGCTTCCATAGGAATTACACAAACGCACACCAATTGGGGAATGACAGAGGCAGGGTCTATCGTCACCATGACCCGTGACACTGACACACTACATCAACGAATGTACACATCAGGCCGACTATTTCCTGGATTCTCGGCTAAGATCGTCGACCCAGCTACAAATCTTGTCGTGCCACGAGGCGAGAGAGGAGAGATCGTCCTTCGCGGGCCCGGCATTCAAACCAACTACTTCTCTAACCCCAGCAAAACGGCGGAGGCCCACGTGAAATCGCCCGAGGATGGTCTCGAATGGTTCCATACCGGTGATCAAGGCATTATCGACGATCAAGGATTCTTCACCATCACAGGCCGCATCAAGGACATGATCATTCGAGGAGGAGAAAACATCAGTCCCGTGGAAATTGAGGCTCGCTTGGCGGCACATCCCGCAGTCGCACAAAGTTCGGTGGTCGGCGTGCCCGACGAGAAATATGGAGAGCAAATCTGTGCATTTCTTGAGCCCCGGGCGGAATCTGTGTTGCCCTCGGATGACGAAGTCAGAGCTTGGGTTAGACAAACCTTGGCTCATTTCAAGGCACCGAGATACTTGGTCTGGCTAGGGACCCACTCCAAGTTTCGAGCCTGGCCCAAGACCGGGACGGGGAAGTTGAGGAAACCTGATCTGAGAAGGATTGCTCAAAGCATATTGAGCGAGGCCAGTGCCCTGCCAGACGACCGTGGGACACTCAGTTCTAGGCTGTAAGCATATGGAGTTCTAGACCTTTTGACGAATTGGCGAAGGATGGCTTCTCTTGTCCTTTGTCTCTGCCCTTGATGGGCCCACCCACACACGCCCGTCAGGACTCGGGTCAAGTACAGATTGGCCCCTTTTATCGTTTGTACATAGAACAGTTATAGAACCAGTGGCCGTTTGCTGTCAATTGCGCCGACTTGTGGTGATGCAAATTCATGGTCACTACCGTGTCGAGTCTTTCTAGGTGCAAGGAGAGGGGCCGTCTGGACCTCACATGTCTTCCACTTGGCTCCACATCAGCGTGGACAGTGGAGAACCAGTTTTAACGTCTGGATACAACGAGTATAGTCGCTCAACGCTTCGTATACATCACGTCCACCATTATGGTTAGAGTCACAAGGCTAATCATGGTTCAAATCGGTGTGGTACTGTATTATTCGGATGGATCCACCAAAAAAGGGAGACCTCTGTAACAAGCGATTTTGTATCCAATCCACCTATAAGGATGCATTGCGACACCCGATGCACTAGAAAGACCCTGGGCTCGGCGTTGATCTCTTCTCCAGAGAGTCTGGCGCCCCAGGAATTCCTTTTTCCCCCAGCTGATGGGTACCCACGAGTTGATATCACCCCACAAAAAGCCTAGAGTTTGGATGTGCCGACGAGGGATGTCAGATTTTGCATAAAAAGCCATATTGGCCGTGAAAGAGAGACCCAACATCGAATTCATCAAGAATCGAAGAGTTCGTTCTTTTTTATCATCGTGTCAGGGAAGTCTTGCAGCATTCAGATCTCAGATCTCTCGCAGCATCCCAAAAGCATTCCCATCTCTAAGAATTTGGGGCCCATCATTTGACCATTCACCACAATGGATCCGGAACATGGCCACAGTGGCAGTCTCGACAACGAAAAGGAGAGGGTCGAAGACATTCAAGTCTCCCGAGTCGAGCCCACACCGCCGTACGACGCAGAGCGACACCGCCGGCTGAGGCGCAAGATTGATCTCCACCTCATGCCCATCTGTTTCTGGGTGTACCTCGTCAACTACCTCGACCGCTCCAACATCGGCAATGCGAAGATCTTGAACTCGGAGACGGGCGATTCCTTCCTCCAGTCGCTCCACATGAGCCCCAACGGCTACGCGGTCACGGTGACCTTGTTCTCCATCGCCTACAGCATCTTCGACGTGCCGGCCAATATTGTGTTGAAGCGCTTCTTTCGGCCCTCGCTGTGGTTCGGGTCTCTCTTCTTCTCGTGGGGGGTGCTCACGCTCGGATTCGGTTTCCTCAAAACTTACCCTTCTGCGGTCGTGGTCCGATTCCTCATCGGAGCTCTCGAAGCAGGCTTCTATCCCGGTGCGTTTTTTGCCTTTTTTTTGGGCGATATTGGTCAAAATTGTGAAAGTCGACAGGGGTGTGGCCGTCATACTGACTCTGATGCTCTTTTTCATGGTCCACAGGGATCGTCTACTACATCACATTTTGGTACAGGCAAGAAGAACGATCGTTTCGAATTGCCTTCTTCTCGGCCGGCACCACCCTCTCGGGCGCCTTCGGAGGATGTCTCGCGTATGGGGTCGCCCTCATCAACCGACGTGCCGGTCTCAAGGGCTGGCAGTGGCTCTTTGTGATTGAAGGCCTGATCACCATCTTCTCCACGGCTCTCTTGTTCTTCTTCCTTCCAGACTACCCGTCCACGTCGAAATGGCTCAAACCAGAAGAGAGGCAATTCGCCATCGACCGGCTAGACGAGCAGCAGTCGTCGTTCACGAGAGAACGTGCCAGTCGGCACGAGATCCTCGAGGCCTTGAGTCCTCGAATGATTGCACATTACATGGCGTTTGTAAGTGCTTCCACAATTCCCCACCCTTCTCTCACTTCTCCTCTCGAGCGCGAGTGTCTAAACCGTCAAACCTCAAACCACAGTTCCTCGATGTTGTCGTATTCAGCTCACTGGTGTATTTCTGTCCCACAATCGTCAACGGACTGGGATACACTTCGATTCACGCACAGTTGATGACGGTGCCGGCTTGGAGTATCGGCTTCGTCGTGTCACTGATCGTAGCTTATTCGGGTGATAAGTTTAATGCGCGCGGATACCATGCGGCTCTGACGGCGACGCTGGGCGGCATCGGATTCCTGGCGTGCGTCATCCTGCCGGCCCACGCCTATAGGGCTCGGTACGGGTGTCTGCTCCTGGCGTCCTGTGGGGCGTTCCCAACCCTCGCACCTCTCGCCGGCTGGGTCACCTGCAACGCGCCTGGGCAGCGCACCGTCGGCCTCTGTGCGGCTCTCAACAGCGCCGGCGTCGGTTTGGCCTCGGTGGTCTCGGTCTGGATCTGGAGGGCACAGGAGGCACCCCGTGGCTTTCCGACTGGAAATATAGTGTGTGCCGTCTGCAGCTTCGTCTCGGCTCTTCTGGCAATCGGCCTGAGGCTGCACTATGGACGGCTCAACAAGAAGACTGCAGCAAGTGGAGACTTGAATGCTCGAGTCTGGGTGTACTGAGAAACAAACCTGCACGAAGGATGATATAAAAATTGTTGATGGATGTTCGGGAACCCACCTTCACCTTTGGCTGGGGCAACTTTACGGATTCCACAGGCCTTACCTCGAATTCTCCATCTCCAGTCCTAGTCGCAAAATCCACTGTCGTAATATTTCGAGAAACCGATGGCCGATTCCTCAGTCACTTGGTGGCATACCCGAATGATGAAAATGACCACACTTATCAATGCGTTAAATTTCTTTCGCAACATGCAATAGTCCAAGTTTCTCTGATGTGACCACGTCTCTTGAAATTGAGAGACAATTCGTCGCAAGTTTTGTCCAAATTCCTCGTGGCTAACCCAGGTTATAGTGTAGCCGCTATAGCATACTTACGAGTCTCGGTGCCAACGACTGCCGTAACTCTGGATTTGCGGCACTTGCGATATCCATGTTCCACAGTTATATGGTTGAAGAAAGCTGTGAACGTTCACAGTAGGGCTAAGAGCACGTCTTTTCTTTCGGCCTCGTGATCCGTACCTCACGTTCGATCTTGTTATGGTGATGTGGCCGATTTCGATATGGATACTCCGTACACTTATGAGTTGAGGTTTGGAAGCCAAGCCAGGCTATTCTATATTCGGTTGAGTATAGATACTCGATCCCTTGTAGCGGCATGTATTCCACCTTATCTAATCAGCCTCGGACATGCCTCTCTCTCGCCGCTATAACCAGTTCAAATCTCCGCCTCAAGTATCCTCAACAAACCACCCAAGAAGAAGAGCAGGTATTGATTTGCAGCCTCCTCGGCTCAAACGTGTTCGTCCGTATCGACCTCATCAGAGCTTGCCAAGGACAAAGGAAGTGCTCAAGGGAATTACGGAATCCAATCACAGGGTATTGCGAGATGCGGTACCCGAGCAGAGTAAGTGCGAGGTATGCACTCGTCCGTATCGGCGGAGAAATGAACCTCAGATCCCCGTTCGACTCTCCAGCGCCTCTCCAGTCCGTTGCTGGTGAACGACTTGTCGCATCACTCCTCAATCTGTTCTAGCCATCTAATGAAACCGAAAATACTATTCAGCGCCAAACCCCAACTATCGGCATAGTCTGGGGTATGGCTGAACTTTCTCCGCTTCGGCCATCCACGAAAAATCAAGACTTCGATACTCACCAGTCGTGCTTTTCAGGTAAGGTTGATAGCTGCGAAATAATGGAGCTTAGACAAGGAACCAAACGCGTTTGCGACTCACGACAACCGAGAAACTTTGAGCTTGTCTTCAACAATCAACAATGGACGATGTCTAGTCACCGAAGAGTTCAGTGTATCGAGCCGTTGCTTTTATGAGCCAGGCATATAACCATAAAACTTCATTGTACCTGGCATCAGGGCGATGTCTAATTCCCCACGTTTTGCTTTGTACGATTGCAATATTCCAGAATGGCCTACTCGTTGCTCTGGCTCATTTATCTCATCACTTCATGTGGTATTGCTGTTGGCGGTGCAGCCTTGAAATCCTCCACAGCCGTGGCATGTTCAGCTATACCAGCTCCAGTGGTTCTCGCTGCCAAGGTCATTTCGATCACTACAGCGGAGAGGTACAACATCTCCCTGACCAATGCCAGAACAGGGTTTGCCACTCCTGCCGGGTTGGAGGAAGTCACCTCCGTGGAGGGCATCAGTGTGTGTGATGTGAATGTCAGCCTTACTCATCCTGGAGACGACGACACTGTTAATATCAACGTCTGGCTGCCTCTAGAAGGGTGGAATGGACGATTCCAAGGCGTTGGTGGAGGCGGTTGGCTGGCGGGATACCCTGGTGGACGAGCACTGGCATACGCAGTGTCACAAGGGTGGGCTGCTGCCACGACAGACGGTGGCAATATCTCCGCCAGCGGGGGTGTACTCAACCCCGACGCATTGACATCGTCGGGCGATGTGAACTGGGGTTTGCTCGTGGACTTCTCGTCGCGTGCCCTGCATGAAACTGCTGTCGTGGGCAAGGCGGTGGCACAGAGCTTTTACGGCAAAGCGCCGCGCGCGTATTTCAACGGGTGCTCGACTGGTGGACGTCAAGGATACATGCTGGCACAGAAGTATCCGCTCGACTACGACGGAATCCTGGCCAACGGCCCCGCGCTGTACTGGCCAACATTTACCTTGACCATGAATTGGGCGCATTTCTTGATGAACTCGCTCAAGACGTACCCCTCACCGTGCGAATACAGTGCGTTTCAGAATGCGAGTATTGCGGCATGTGATGCCTTGGATGGCGTCTCCGATGGCATCATAAGTGATGTCGCAGCGTGCAACTTCGACCCTCATTCGCTCGTTGGGACCACGGCCAAATGTGGCGAGGAAGAGTATACAATCACTTCCGCCGCCGCCACCGTCGTGGCCAAGATACGCGAAGGACCAAAAACACCTTGGGGTACACAGCTGTGGGATGGCATGGATTGGGGGATGATGTACAGCTCCATGGCACCGACAAAATTTGTCAACGGGACGTGGGTCAATCAACCGGATGCCATCCTTGACAGTTGGGTGCAGTATTTCATCCTGCAGGATCCGAGCTTCGATTTCGAGACCACGACGCTGGAGCAGTTGACCGACTTCTACGCACTGGCGCCCGCGCTCTACGACGGCGTCATCGGCACCAGCAACTCGGATCTTTCGCAGTTTCGAGATGCGGGCAGGAAACTTTTATCCTGGCACGGGATGAACGACGAGCGGATCATGATCAACAACACCATCAAATATCGTCTCCAGGTCGAAGGTGCCATGGGTGGTAACGAGAGAGTCAACGACTTTTACCGGCTCTTCTTTCCCCCTGGTGTGGGTCATTGTGGTGGTGGTCGTGGTCCGGTGCCACGAGGCGGCCTAGATGCTCTGGTGGCCTGGGTGGAAGAAGGCACAGCGCCTGATGTCTTGTTCGGTGAAGCTCCCAGTCCGCTGACGGGCGCGAACATGACTCGAAATGTATGTCTCTGGCCCAAGGTGGCGCGGTACAATGGGGGCGATCCGTTGCTAGCAAGCTCGTTCAGCTGTGCCGACTCCTTCTAGTGTTGTTGTAAAACTTGATCGACCGGTCATGATAAAGCGAGATGAATAATATTTGGGCGACGATGTCCCTGTCAAGGCATCGGCACCACCACTAGACACCGTCATAACATCGAGCCATGAGGTATGACCTCAAGCAGAATGTATATCATTGATGTCGTACTCGTATCCGGGCATTAGGACGCAGAGGATAGGCGTGTACTTAAATACGGTTGAGGAGGGGCGAGATGTAAAACATGCTAGGTGCGAATGAAGGCTGACAGTGACCGGGAAGTACGAATCTGAGAGAAGACTTGTTTATTGGTTGAGGTTTCTAACACACCATCATGCACACTCTTGTATCGCTTCACCACCCCCCTGCATGATCATCTGAGATCCATGGAAGGAGGTTTGATTTCCAAAGGGTCGTTGTGCATGGCCGCAAGGCCGCATGGCCCGCTATCGGATCCGATGGACGTTGTCGCGTCACTGCGTGGCCCGGTGGACCCGACACCGGAACTTGTTCAGGCTGCCCAACTTTTCGTGCTACGGGCTACGAGAATCTGCCTGGTACTGTACTAGACAACTCTGAATATTGGGTTCTCGCAGTCGAAGCTCGTGCACGGTCTAAACAAGGGCTTTTTGGATAGTTGAGTAACAGAACAGTTGGTAACAAACATCTCTTGTAAGTTCTGGCTTGAAAGCCTTCACGCAGCGGTCCACAGACACAATCCAAACCTGACGACCGAGCAAATACCGTCATGATCGAATCCCTTCTGACCGTTTGGCGTCGATTTGATATCATGCCATTTTTATGGGTTTTTCGAAATGGATCATGGGCCATTCCTGTTGCCACCCCCAGGTGCAAGCTTGGGAACAATCAGCGTGGGCGTACGGAGACTTACGGAGACTCCAAGGTCTTGGGAACCGCCCCCGAAGCAACTCCGCCATGATTTTCCTCTTTTGCAGTAATCCTTGCCCCCTATTGTTCGTTGACAACTCTGTGCCGCTTCACGTGCGGTGCCATTCGCCAGTCAAGACATGCACTAAATAGCGCGTTCACTTCTTATCAACTCTGCCCTCGTACTGCTGCGTATGTCATGCGAAATTCTAAATGTGGATAGCCGCACGCCGCCGCCGCCTTGGGTGGGAAAACTGTACTGTACATCCGCCCGCCAAATTTGCTAAGAAGCAATAATTCCTTCCCCCAGATCCGATGACCGTACGACACCGCAGCACGGACTGGCTTGCGCCTCCGCCGCATCAGCTTGGAATTTCTGGAGCCCGACGCGGGCCCGGGAATCTTAGTTCCAGGTTTATGTATGGAGTAAAGTCATCTTTCTCGAACCGGCCGTAAACAAGCCCATGCCTTTGCATGTCCAGGTTGAGCAAATCCTGGACTTGACTTGAGGACCCCGGAAAAGGGTAATTTGTTGGTCTTCTTATGCTCTTCCTCGAATCCCCGGTCACACTATAAACCCTCTTCCGTCTACCCTCCACATGTTTTTACTTCTACTCTTTTTTTCTTGTTCTTAGTCCTTACTGTCGTTGCCCGCATCCGACACGCAGACACCTGGTGCTCTCTCCGTCTTGACTTGTTACCTTGCTACCAATCCAACCGGACTGATCTCCTTGGGTATCAACGTACATCAAGAGAACCACCCAGGGCACCATGGCGTCAATCTTGGAACGTTTGTTCCCCGTCGAACAGCTGGAGGCACTCGGGAACAAGTGGCCGGAGAGTGCTCCCAAGAGGAGAAAGTTCGACAATGGTGCAAGTCAAGACCAGCAGAGGATCTGGACCATGCCAGCACCTGTTCGAAGACAGAACAGCGGTTCTGCCATTCCAGACATAAGACATCACCGACTCTCGACGTCGAGCCAGCAGCGCGGCATCAACCCCCGATACGCGACACAATCGACACAGATTAGGAGATCCAATTCCGAGTCCGTCCCTCGGAACTCTCCAACACCGTCAGCAAGCTCCGTCAGATCCAACTCTTCATCAGTTCAAAAGTCCTGCCTTCCCGCCTTCATCGAGCCCAGCCTCATGCAGGTCTACCTTCACAATCTTCACCCCAAGGACCGATCGAGGTACTCGCTACCTGGTAGTCCGACGTGTAGTAGCGATACTACTACGAGACCCGAAGAGCCAAGACGAATCTCAATGACCTCCCGTCGCGAGAATAACCACGAGGACAGTATATCGTCGCCTGGATCTCTGACGACAGACACATCCTCGCCACAGTACTTGGGCGAGGCATGCACGACGCCGCCTGCGTCTGCCGGCCCGTTCAGCGACTTGATCTATGGCCTACGACTGACCGATCACGAACGAGGATTCATGAACGATCTTCTAAATCCATCACTCGAAAGCGGTGACATGTTTGCGTCCATGTCTGGCGAGAAACGAAAGATGCCAGACTTGGACGAGAGTGGTGTTGACCCTGCGAACTTTTTCGGCGCCGGCAATGATTCATTCCAGACCATGTTCTCACCGTCGCGGCACGAAGTAGAGGCGACCGATTTCTCAGGGTACGAGTACGCTGTCACGACGAACGGCGAGCGAGAGAACGACGTACATTCATCCGGTCTCAGTCCAACCGCCGAAGAAGGGGACGAAGGAGAAGAAGCAGAAGAAGACACGGCTCCTGCTGGGATTGTCATGCCCGTGCACGCTGCGCTCAGTGTGGACGACTTTTTTGACTTGGAAGAGGCAGCTGATGACCTTTCCCCGTTGGCAATATGATATTTCGGAGTTGTTTCATGTCATGCGAGGATAAGAATGTATCCATGCCTGTGACGATTTTTTTTTTCAATCATATATGTACGAACAACGTACCCGTGGGACCGATCATACGCAGATGACGAATTACACAGACAGAAACAAAAACAATCTAAAAGGAATGTGCCTCTGCGACTTTTATTTTTCTCTCATGTTCACCTCGCTTACATTCAGTTTGTCCATTCGTCACCCAACTGGTTTTCCTTTTGCTGGGCGACACTGTCGGTGACTTCGTGGCCACTTGCGGTAGTTTCTCTTGCAACACATCAATTGTCATTTTTGTTCATGCACTTCCTATGTGGATGATCTCGAAAAGTAAATGTCATACTCATGTAACCCACACACATCGTTGGGCGCGTAATGCTAGCTAACCCCCTCCCTCCCCCCGTGGGCACTTGCACCCATGGCGCTGACCTCAGCTGCAGTCCCTACGTCAGACTTGCATCCCTGTCTACGTGAGTAACGAGATCTCTTGTGATAAATGTGCGAGCAACCATTGAATCTGGACAAAGGTCTGGGTGTCACCCGAGGTTGGCTAAATGATTTGTTCACAGTGTGAGTCAGAGCCGGGCAATTCCAGAGGGGACGAGGGCGATATGTGTCAGCGTCGTCGCCCCCAAGATTCGACACAGCAGCATGACTTTCAGGGCAAGGTAGGTATGGACTGTACATACAGTACAAGCAGAACACCGTGCAAAAGGAATGCCACTCTGATCATCTGTGTGTGAGAAAGAGACAACACGCCATACGAATAATGGTAGGCAGGCCCACAGCTTCATTGCCTAGAACCTTTGGGCGGGGTCCCCAAGTCCTTTAACGCCCGGATATGACACCCTTGCACGAGTCCTGACCCCCTCCCTCTCCCTCAAAAGATGGTTAGCAGCTAGCTACTTTTTTTTCCGAGCCCATGGATTGTTCATTGGTCTCCGTTGCCTAGAGAGGCCCTTCTCACGAAAAGTCTTGATTGTGAATCCAAAAAGGTTTCTTGGTCTTAACTGGCGCCTTTGAGCGATTAATCTGGACCGGAGGGCGATCTTGGATCCGTTGGCTAACCTGCTCATCGCGGCATCACTGCTGCATCGACATCTCATGCGAGTGACCCTTCTCTGATTCCCAGGGCCAGCGTCCCATCACTCAGCAGCATGGATGATGTTGGTGGCGACGCCGCCTTCTGTCTCCTGGAAGATGTGTTTAGGAGGGAAGTTTTTGTCACCCCAGGGGGAGCAAGTATGGAGGAACTACTACAGTACACAGGGGCAACACATTGACACAGCCATTCCCTGCCAACCCGGGCCGCCGTAACCTTTTTTTTTACACAAGATCTGCACGGTTCATTATTATCGATCATCGTTGTTGAATCATTAAACTTTTCAACAGTGTGCACACCGCGCATAACACCTACTCTAACTCGTTCCGAACCAACTTGGGCGTCAACTAGTAATGAATGACCTTGAAACGGGCACGGCACAAAGGGTAGTTCACGGCTATATCCTAGCGACCTCATTCGTTGATGCTGAACTACAACCCATGCCTCGTGTCGGATCCGAAAGGTTTTCTTTTTTTTTTGGTCAGTTTCCAGCCTTGCCGAGCATCGGACTTTGAGGCGACTTTTCTGTAGTAGTCCACCGGCCGATATTTACCTTCCGAATGTTTAACCGCGGTTATCACAGACGAATCGGAGTCGGACTTTTTCCGTTTCCACGGGATCTATGTAGATTCGACAATGAAGAATAGTTCCGATTTTTCCATGAACCACCATAAGCCACGGAATATTCGAGTTTATTTTTTGCAATGACCGTCTGATTACATTTTGTTACTCCCGTTTGGAGCATACACCGCGAATGTTCATTCCTAGTACAACCAACAAAATGTAAAAAGAAACCCACCGGGTCTCTCAGGTAACGGGTAGGTTTCGAGCAAAGAACCGTTTGTATCCAGGTAGTAAGTAAAAGTACCTGATGGGGGCCGTCCATCCGCCCAAGGCTCCGAGAATTCGAACCCTGACCTCCGGTGGAAAGGCCGCAAAATGTTATCAACATCTACTCTTTAGTATTGACTCTACGAGTAACCCCCGATGGCCAGCCTTGTGATCACTTTTTCGGCCGGAGTACGTGTTTCGCACACTCCCCCCGGCGAAGATAGCCATCCCACTACTTATTGTAAGTGTATGCACGAGAGAGTATGTTTCCCGCTTCAATTTTGACTAGTTTGACTTCTTGGCCCCGCTCTCTCTCTCTCTCACACACAACACAAACATCAGTTCGATAATTGATTTCAGAAGCACTTGTACATTCTTAGAGTACAGGCTGGGTCATTGTCGATCAAGACAGTTGGGGTCCCGAAACTGTACACCTTTTGCGGAGCGGTATCGGATATGACGGGGATAATCGTGGCAGGTCAATCCCCGATACGGAGAAGTCGGACAACCAAACCTTGTGGTTCGTTCGACATCGGACCACCACCAAGTACCACCCCCCCCCCCCCCAACCTGACCCAATTAACGCCCCCAGCCCTGGATTCACACGACCGTGTTCTCCAGTACATACTGAAACAAATCACGAAGAGATCCATTGATTTACACGACGATGGTTGTGACATGACACGACATCATTCTGACGAGACAAGTCAGTGAATCAGGAAAAAGAAGGCGCTCAATTATTAGGTATGTACGGAATATGGTTCCAGTATCCGCACGCAGTAGTATATCTATCCGTATCATTGCGGGCAGAGCCCGCGTAAATTCGCAGGGGTTAAAATACTGGGCTCAATAGTGCAAGGTCAGGAAATTATGATCTCTTCTCTCTCTTCCTGCCTTGCTCTCTCCAACGCAGCCGACGGCCAGAAAAGAGAAGCTCCCACTGAACACGTACCGCGCGAGTAATTTATCGATTGTTCCGGAGACCACGAAACCGATCTTGGATGGGGTCGTGATCGAGTTGCATGGAGCCAAAATGGTGCATGCGCGCGTTGAGGCGACCCCTGTGCGTGTCAAGAGTACCAACCGAGTCATTATCGTTGGTGTTAAGCCATTGATTGCCGATGGTGATGATGATCCTGCCGCAAGCTCTCACAGACGATGAGTCCAAGCCTCAACAATCAAAGTAATGGTTCACCCTCAATCCACCAGTCAAATGCTGCGTTTTTGGATCTTCATAGTCCTCCTGCGTGTGCAAGTCGTAGCAGGCCGAGGTTACTGCCTGAACGACTGATTGAGCGGACCATATGTCGCGTAAAATAGCACATGCAAAGCGAACGTCCGTTGGTGTCTCATGAACGGTATTCGTCGGATTTGATCATTCCGTGTTCCGCCCCCGAATTAATCTTTCTTCATTCCTCGCTTTCCCCCCTCTTTTCCTCCTGAGATGAAAGAGGAAGAGAAGACGAAACCGGAACTCTAGTTACGCGTTCGGCTTCTAGCTTCCAGCAGTCAGAGCCAAGCAAGCATCGACCGCAAGACCGACTCGACCTTCCTTCTGACGGACAACGTCGTCAATCACTTCTTTGTCGAGGTTCGGAAACATGCCACACAACGTCTCGACCACAGTTCTATGTTCCTGTTTTTGAATTCGTCGTGCT
Organism: Exophiala oligosperma; assembly: GCF_000835515.1. Lineage (NCBI taxonomy): Eukaryota > Fungi > Ascomycota > Eurotiomycetes > Chaetothyriales > Herpotrichiellaceae > Exophiala > Exophiala oligosperma. The sequence continues at coordinate 2,944,120 of NW_015622819.1, forward strand.
TCTGCTGCCTCAGCACTTGCCTGTCTCGCGGCTGCCTCTTGCGCGTCGTAAGATGGCACTCTGCCGTCGGCACCAACTGGCTGGAATACTGATGGGCTCAGGCGGGCGCCTTGCTGATGCTGCTGCTGTTGCTGTGGGGTGGGACTCGGAGCCGCACTCGGCTCCTGCGAAGTGTCTTGATCAGAAAACATCCGACCAATTGTCGAGAGCGGTTTTTGAATAGAACGTAGAATGCTGGTCACTCCATCGTCGGTACCACCCTCGGAATTACTATTGATCCGGCTGGGATCTCTCCGTATAGGACTGGTCGACGTGACGTCCACCGAGTTTCTCGGAGTCAATTCTGGTTCAGCAATGCTGGACTTCTCTCGATATAATGCACGAGGGCTTATGGCCTCGGCTTCACGGTTTTGTGCAGCGATTTCTGACACTGCAAGCTCGACGTTCCGTTCAAAGTCTTCATCACTGACAGTCAGAGTCGTGCGATCCAGATTCTCGATAAACTGAATTGCCCCGGACAAAGATGAGAGATAATACCCTGCCTCGCCACCGAGTTTGTCTTGATTTCGAAATCGCAGAATATACTGAACGTTTGATACCAGGTTTTCGGGGTTCGCTTGCAGCACAACGTAGATCAGCAGTGGCACAAAAGAGTCGGCCGAGGTATCTGAGCTCTTTGCATTCTTGAGTAATCCAAATATAACCTTGCAGCAGTTCAAGATACAAATGACCTTATCCCTTGGCGCTCGATAGCCCTTGATCTTCAGCAGTTCTTGTTGGGCCAATCTCAAGAATCTTTCACCATTAGGACCAACTGGGGGTAGGTCCAGATGCTCTTCACGAATCCAGCTGTAGATGCGTATCTTCTGGGCCAGGATCTCATCGCGTTCGACGTCTTCTTGGTGTTGACCACGTCTGCCAACGCCCAGGTTCTTTTCTTGCTCTTTCCGCCGACCCCTCGATCGCGATCGCGCCGGTAGTGACGGAGGTGGAGGGATTGCAGGCGAGAACGTTTGTGAATAAAGTCTATTCATGACGAGCTTCTCCATGCCCTCTTTAGCATTCTCAAATTCGTTGTCTGATACCTCACGCCAAACGTCGCAAATAGCCATCTTGTTCGTGATGAAGGCCAGAAAATCGCCTATAATCTTGACTTGTTCATGGACCATCCATTGCTTCTTACCAAACTCTGTTAGAAACGAACGCAAGAACTTCGCCACTGGATCCGCAGATTTATGTCGAAGTTGTTCCAGAAAGCGATGAAAATCAAATGGTAATTCCGGCTCTGGTTCGGGAGGTGGTGGCTGATGCGGCAAAGAGGTCGTCGAAGGGGCACTTGTGCCCTTCAGTGAGGGGCTTCTCAGTGCTTCCTTTTCGTTCTCTACAGAGTCTGACGGAGGTGAAGGCAGAGGCTTCTCCGCATGAGCTGCGACTGGTGACGATGCTATCAGATCCATGTCTCTTGATCGAATGTGATCCAGGCTAGACCTCCGGGGCGGAAAGTGAGAGCCCATTCCAAGTATAGGCCCAGCCATTTCATGCCTGGGAGACATTATGTCTTCCTTCGATGGCGCCAGAGAGGCATCATCGAATTGATCCATTATGCTTTGTATCTCTGAAGCTGACTCGGCATCGTTATCTGGCCCAGATTTTTGTCCCGAGGCGCTGGCCAGACCGTTTGGAGGGTCTCGAGTATAGTCAGAGTCTTTCTCATTGTAATCAACATCCGGAGCCTTTGTAGAAGGATGCCTCGATATCGTAGGAGTCTTGGGCGTCGGGTCTCGGTAGGGCTTTGGAGCCGTGGTCGCTGGTTGAGGGAGAAGAGGCGGCGTCGAAGGGAGGGGCTTCTGCAGCTTGGACGCATCGGTTGTAGCGGGAGCATCGTCGCCGATACGAAGGTCTTGGAGCTTCTGGGAAGGCCCTGTATCCTCCTCTTTCCCTTGAGTCATGGAAGCATCGTTGGGCCTCGACTCGACAGTGGCAGAGCCCTTTTCTTCGGCCTCAAGGTCTATTAAGGCCTGTGCATTTGATGATCCTTCACTTCCCTCGGCCAGAGCCATCCTGGCATGATCGGGCGACGACATGAGCAAATATGATCAAAGAATTGTACACGAGAAGTCGAGGGGAGTTTCATTTGAATTAGTCCCAGCCAGCGGCTGAACAGCAGCCCGTTTGTTATGATTGCATGCTCATGGAAAGTAAGAGGTCGTTTCCAAGTCGATATATGTCTTACGCGACCTAGGTTCGATTATCCGTGTTTCATAGAGATGACAGTTTCAAGGGGTCGATATTCGTAGGATGATGAAGGCTCAAGTGTTTTGATGGTGTCCAACAATCCGCTCTGCATAGTTTAGGATTCTCGGTAATAAAGATGTAATGAGGCCGCCCGTTGACCTTCGAATGACGATATTGGAGGCTTCGGTTTCGGCGGCACTATGACCCATTAGGCTGTGCTTGGGGCTGCTTACAAGTGGTTCGCCAGGCTATGAGGCGCACCATAATGGACCGCAAGGCCGGGGAGACTGCCTAAATCACCGCCTCGTCCGTACTTCGTAAAGGCTACACAGACTGCGGCATCTCTTGGCTCAATTTTAGTCTCTTCAACTTGAACTTGGACCATCCTCACAGATATCAGATTCTCCGAAAACACCACTCCTCTGTACCTATCTGAAGGAATTGGTGATACTCATGTGCGGCATCTTCTTCTCTGTGGCCAAAAACCGACATATATTACCAGACCAAGAAGCTGTAGATGCTCTCCATGCTCGAGGCCCAGACAGTTACAAAGTCTTGAAGAGCACTTACCATGGCGACAGTGACGAGAAGCTGCACTTGACCTTCATCTCTTCCGTGCTGGCACTGCGAGGAGCAAACATCCAGCAACAACCTCTTCATGACCCTCTGTCTCGCTCTGTCTTTTGCTGGAATGGTGAGGCGTGGAAATCAGACGGTGTTGCAATTGAGGGCAACGACTCCGCCTATATTTGGCATCTCCTTCAAATCTCTTTACCTCACTCACCCGAGCGACAACATCGCATCACTCAAGTCCTTTCCCAGATAGCTGGTCCGTTCGCATTTGTCTTCTACGATGCTCCCACCGCCACTGTGTATTATGGTCGCGACAGGCTGGGACGTCGATCTCTCCTTATCAATCAAGGAGACAATGGTTCACTGACACTAGCTAGTACCAGTACGAGTACTTTGGGCAAATCTGCGGCGCCATCTGAAATTTCAACGGAAACGATCCATTTTCTTCAGTTTTCGGGAGGGGGAATGATACGAGGGAAATTGCCGTGGGCATCTGCACCATATCCAATCAACAAAAGCCTACCTGACACACAGATAGCAACCCTTCCATCTCAGCAGAGCGTTGATGACCTGCTGACACACCTTCGAAGATCGCTCATCCTTAGGTCTGTTGACATCCGAGACCACTCCCATCCACAGATGACAGGCGATTCAGCAAAAGTTGCCATACTATTTTCTGGAGGTCTTGACTGCACTCTTCTCGCCCGTATCATCCACGAGATTCTTCCACCAGATGAGGTCGTTGACCTGCTCAATGTGGCTTTTGAAAATCCACGTTCGCTCGCAGCGAAGGGGAGCGTCCAAGGAACTGCATATGAGCTATGCCCCGACCGAGTCACCGGCCGATCGAGCTTCGCAGAGATTTGTGAAGTATGTCCGCAGAGGAAGTGGAGATTTGTGGCTATCAACGTTCCCTACACCGAATCAATCGCGCATAAGCCTATGATTATGCGACTCATGTATCCCCATAACACCGAGATGGATTTGTCGATTGCGATGGCACTGTACTTCGCTGCGCGAGGCCAAGGAGAGCTGCTGAAAGTCCATTCCAATGTTTGCTCTGAACCAATACCATTTTTGTCAACCGCACGCGTTCTGATCTCCGGCCTAGGCGCAGATGAGCTGTACGCCGGCTACTCCAGGCATGCTGCTGCCTTTTCACGGGAAGGATTTCGAGGACTGGCAGACGAGCTTGAGATGGACTTCAACAGGATTGGCTCCCGCAACCTGGGCCGTGATGATCGCGTTATGAGCTGTTGGGGTAAAGAAATCCGGTATCCCTACTTGGACGAAGATTTCTTCAGGTTTTCCCTTGATTTGCCTGTGTGGGAAAAGGCTGGCTTCCGACCGGGGAAACCCGTGCCCAAACATCATGAAGCAACAGGAGTGGCTCGTAACCCGGAAGACCTGGAGCCTGCGAAGATGTTGTTACGGCTCGCTGCGTGGCATCTGGGTCTGAAGAGGACAGCCACAGAGAGGAAAAGAGCAATACAATTTGGAGCGCGGACTGCGAAAATGGAGGCTGGCAAAGGCCGCACCAAAGGAACCGACATTCTAACAGCTGCCGCCTGACTACCTAGGACATGTCTACCTTGACTTATTCTGGCATAGGCGAGGACGCAAACACAACTCAACCTCCCCTGGCGGTGATGACAAATCACAGATACTTCTGAGGCATTTGGACGCGTGCTGGATGTAGTCCTACTTTGTGTGAGACCTACAACCGCCGAGTCCACCTGTTGAAGACCAAAAGGCAAGTCTGAGCCAAGGAGGCTGTGAGTTGGTTTGTAGTCGACCGCTATGCCTCAGCACATGAGTAATCCACATCTTGACATGACAGGTTCAATGTTTGCTTGAGAAAACAGTCATAATGAGCGGGACCGTGTTTGCTGGGCGGAGAACAGCGTCTACAACCCCGTGAATTGTGTAGCAACAAGACGATTGTCAACTCCACTTTCAGTCAAGAGCACGAATGATCAGGCGGCTTCACTAGTAGTTGAGGCTCGAAAAATTCTACCCGACATCTCCATCACTCGTCAATCCTCCCGTTCTCCACGTCCCTCTCGAAGGGCGTGATGTCGATAGGCACAGAACATTCTAGGATTTATATCTTATAAAAGGACTCCGCGACGACTCTGTCGTGATCAATGCCCCCCCTCAGAGCCATCCGTTCTTCCCTCTGCACTTTATGGATGCAACGTCTGCACCCGTCGTTCAACTGCTTGACTCGAGACAAGAACAGAACGACGCTGTCGACAGTGATGCTCATCTAGACCGAATCACCGGGTCATACGAGCCCAAGACCAATGCACCCCGAGAAACCGATGGCGACAGCAAGATTCCTGTAGATGACAATGTGCAGAACATCGATCTCGAGTCCTCCACTCGACCCGCTGGGATCGATGACTTCCCAGAAGGAGGCCTACAAGCATGGCTCGTGGTGTTTAGTTCTTTCCTCGCTCTGTTCTGCTCTTTCGGTTTCATGGTCGCCATCGGCACGGTCCAGGAGTACCTCCAGCTGCACCAGCTTTCACATTACACCGCTCGCGACATCGGCTGGATCCCGTCTGTGTTCGTCTACCTCTCTCTCGGTGGCGGTATCGGAGTCGGTCCCATCTTCGATCGCTACGGTCCTCGGCACCTCGCCCTGTGCGGCTCGATCACTTACATCGTCATGATGTTCCTGCTGGCGCAGTGCAGCAAGTACTGGCACTTCCTGCTCTGCCTGGGCGTGCTGGGCGGAGTCTCGGGCGCCATGTTGACGACGACGAGCATGGCCGTGGTGAGCCACTGGTTCAAGAAACGACGAGGCTTCGCCCACGGCATCGCCATGACCGGCTCGAGTTTCGGCGGCGTCGCTTTCCCGCTCATCCTTCAGGACGCCTTTCCCCGGTACGGGTACGCGTGGTCGATTCGGATCCTCGGCTTCGTCATCGTGGGGTGTCTCGTCATCAGCAACATCCTCATGAAGCCACGCTTGCCCCCGTCGGCTCAAGCCAAGAAGCAGGCCATCATCTCCCTCAACCTGTTTGGCGACCTGAAGTTCACCCTCTTCACGATCACCGTGTTTGGGTTCGAGATTGTCCTGTTCGGTGCGTTGGGCATCTTGCCGACGTATGCGAGCCTGGGCGGACAGTTTCCCGCCGACACCGGCTTCTACATCATCGCGGTGATGAACGGCGTGTCATGCGCAGGCCGCATCATCCCGGGCTATGTCTCGGATTACATTGGGCGCTTCAACACCCTCATGATCATGATCGTCGCGACGTTGATCCTGATGTTGGTGCTGTGGCTGCCATTCGGGCACAGCAGCCTCGCGGCCTTGTACGCCTTTTGTGCACTGTTTGGATTCGGCACCGGTTCCTGGATGGCACTCACACCGGCCTGCATTGGCCAACTCTGCGAGGCAGAGCACTTTGGCCGCTACTACGGTACCATGTACTTTGTCGCGTCGTTGGCGACCTTGGTCTGTGTGCCCATCAGTGGCGAACTCGTCGAGTCGGTCGGACCACAGATCATGGTCGGCTTCATGTGTGCGATTCTTGCATTGAGTCTGGGCACCTTCACCCTCAGCCGCTGGGCGTGTTTGGGTTGGCAATGGTCATGGACGGCAAAAGTTTGAGATGGGAAAAAGGGAACTTCAGTCATCGTGGTGTTTGGGGCATCCGGCATCGGGCATCAAGCGAAGGAGTTTTTTTTTCTGAAGAGAACTGGAAATTCATCATGGGGGAAAATGATAGAGATGGTATTTGAGAATACTATTCCGGAAGTAGTCGCTTCCTACCAGGCATGATCATCTGATGAGTATCTGATGATCATGCCTGGTACTTGTACTCGTATCGTATTGAGAAATTCCGAATTACGCCATTGTTGTTTTGCCGGCTTCTTATCAAATTCATAACCTGCAGATAGTAATAAACGGAGGTACTGTATGTACTCTGAGAACTCATCTAACGGGGATGTCGTACGAGTAGATATAAAAACCAGATGACTGGGACATGAAAGATACGAGTACTGAACTGGGTCTTCGGCCCGCGCCCCCTTGGGGTCGGGGAGGCTCTACTGTACAGGATGTGGGATTTACGCAAATTTTAACCCTCTACAGGATTCTTTTATATGGTGATCACATACAAGCCGATAACGCTTGTCGACTCGACTCGACTCGACCGGGGCATGCTTGATAAGGGTCGCGAACTAGAGCACGTACATGGGTACTCAGTGAGGGGTCTAATCAGTCCAGACAGCTTGCACGGGTGGGACTAGAATTAAGTACCGTACTTTATGTAGTCTCGTCGAAGAGTAAGTGGCGAGGGCGGGAGATGCACTTTCTGATAAAATGTTTACAAGCACTTCGTAGACCGTTCTTCATCCTCTCGTGGGAATATTTGGTACCCAAGGTCTTTTCGCGTGCTCCTTTGAAAAAAAAGGCCTGAAACAGGACATCTAGACGACTTTACGAAAATGACGACGCCAAAACCGAACGAAAAAAGGGTCGCAGAGGATGTCATCGAGGCACCACCAAGATCTACTGATGACTTTGCGCCAGAGCAAAAGCTGGACATTCTCGAGGCACGCGAGATCTTCCACGATGAAGCCGAAGGTGTCAAGTTTAGGACCGTGAGTTGGCAGCGGGCCACCATCATCTTTTTGAAGATACAGTTCGCAATGAGCATTCTGGCCGTCCCTGGAGCTCTTGCGACGCTGGGCGCCGTCGGTGGAGCGTTGTCTATCGTGGGTTGGGAGGTGTTGAATACCTGTGAGTTTCTGAAAGTCGAGAGAGAAACCGAGAATATGTGTGTCCATGACTGACGATTCGCGCAGATACTGCTGTCATTCTGGGTGGCTTTCGCAACAGACATCCCGAGTGCCATAGTGAGTCACATTGCTATGAGGACAAACAAACAGAAGTCATCGTCGCTAATACATGACGTAGCGCTTGCTGATATGTGTGGTCACATCTGGGGAAGAACCGGAAAAGAGCTTGTGTCCCTTCAGATCCTCATCGCTCAGGTCCTAATAACGGCAGCGGGTATTGTGTCCTGCTCAACAGCGTTCAACGCCCTCTCGGAGCATGGGGCGTGCACTGTGGTCTTCGGCTTTGTGTCAGCAGTGTTGATAACCATTTTCTCCTCCGTGCGTACCTTCTCGCGCCTGGGCTGGCTGACGTGGGTGGGATTCACGACCTTCTTCATCGCTGTTTTTATTTTCGTGGTCGCTGTGACGCAACAAGACCGACCTGCTGCTGCGCCGCCGACGGGAAAATTCGATCTTGGATGGGTGGCTATCGCAAACCCTGGCTTCGTTGCCGGTATCACCGCGAGCGCCAACATCTTCATCAGTGGCAGCGGCTCGCAGATGTACTTGCCTGTGATCTCGGAGATGAAGAAGCCTCGCGACTACCGCAAGGCCGCCATTGTCGCCGGTGCCTTGGTGGGGGCCATGTACTTGACCTTCTCACTGGTCATATATCGCTACTGCGGTATTTGGTTGGCAACGCCCGCCTTTGGGAGTGCTGGCACCCTCTTCAAAAAGATCTCATATGGCATTGCTTTGCCCGGCCTCGTCATTGGTATCGGCATCTACCAGCATGTTGCAGCTAAGCTGATCTTTGTGCGCATCCTGCGGAACTCATCCCATCTCCAGGCGAACACGGTCGTGCACTGGTCGACTTGGCTCGGAAGCAATCTTGTCTTGGGCATTCTCGGCTTCATCATAGCAGAAGCTGTGCCCATCCTCAACTACTTGTTGGGCCTTGCGGGATCGTTGTGCTTTGCACCGTTCAGCTTGATATTCCCTGCCATGCTCTGGATGTACGATTTCAAGGGCTACAGGAGCGGAAGTCCTCTGCAGAAGCTGACGTATGGTGGACATATCTTGATTGTCCTTGTGGGCTTGTTCATGGTTGTTGGTGGCACGTAAGTTGATCTCCCGAGTGTTGTCTTGAAATGATCACGTACTTGTACTCACTATTGATTCCGCAGGTATGGTGTAGCTGTTTCTATCAAAGACGCCTTTGCTAGCGGGCTAATTTCAAAGGTGTTTGACTGTGCAGACAATTCGGGAACGATTTCTTGAGGGCAAAGAAGGATTCAAGCCAACTGGGAAGATATTCAAAGATAAGCCATATCGTAGTCACTTGAAGAGTGACCAGGTATTGCATCAGAAGACCTGCGTCTAGTCTCTTTATAGGCCAGGGAATGCATCACTCATAGAGACTTCACTCACCACGAACTGGGAGACACATCATAGTCGTCGAGATGTCACATAATTCAGTAAAGTCCAATGATAGTGACCACGATGTCTCCCACGTGTTTTTCTCCAGTGAAGCCGGGGATGTGAAGTGACAACAAACAAGCCTCGCATTCCTGTCAAGGGTTGAAGCCGGGGACAGAGATTCTTGGCAGGTACGAGATGCTGCTTGCAGGCTGCACCACGTCAACTAAACAACTTCGCGGCCCATCTTAGACCTCGATCATTTCATAGGTGACAACCTCATTTACGTCTCACCATTTTCTTTTTGCCGTTCATCTCGAACTGTCTTCCTCATCTCGCGCTTGCGATCAAACCCCCCACCCGCCTCTCGAAATTTCCTTCTGAGACTGCACAGCTCATCTGCAATCTTGACGCGACTTGCTCTCTCGATCTCCTGCGTATTTCCTCAATCTACACCCAGTATGCCTGACGAATACGATGTCAAGGATGAGCATAGAGAAACTCAAGACGATGGCGGTGAAGAAGAAGAAGTAAGACATGATTCCATTGCGGCGTATGCTGTCCATGACCGCAGCTTCACACAAATAGACTTGGGCTGACCACATACTTCCAGGAAGAGATCGCGGCGATGAAGCGACGAGTTGCCGAGATGGAATCAGAAGCGGCGAAGTTGCGAGAGATGCAGAGCCAACTTGAGTCACAGTCCGAAAGCGGCCCTCGCGAAGATCGAGAAGACGTCGATGCGCGGAGCATCTTCGTAGGCAACGTCGACTACAGCGCTACACCTGAAGAGATCCAGGCACACTTTGCAAGTGGACCGGGAACGATAAACCGGGTGACGATACTGTTGGACAAATTCACCGGTCATCCTAAGGGGTGGGTTTAGAATCCAAGCACTATTCTGCACGAGGCTTGTTAAAGAGCTGGATGCTGTTCGAAAACTTTTGAATCATTTGTTGCTACCTGGCAAGAGCTGGATCGCTAATGGAACTCGCGCAGGTATGCATATGTGGAATTCTCAGAAGCGGCATTGGTGTCGCAGGCATTGGTCTTGAACGAGAGCGTCTTCCGTGGTCGCAACCTCAAGGTGAGCCGATATGAAAGCTACATCATCATTTGCTGACTCGATGCTAGGTCGTGCCAAAACGTACAAACCTGCCTGGTATGGGTCGCGGTCGTGGGAGAGGTGGTGCTCCGCGTGGAGGCGGTCGTGGAGGCTTCGGAGGTCGCGGCGGCTTTGGTGGCGGTGGTGGCTACGGAGGTCCAAGAGGCGGTCCACGAGGTGGTTTCCGAGGTCGTGGGCGAGGCTATGCTCCTTATTGAGGGCAGATGAAACGACACCAACCGGTTGATACCATCTTTCGTGGGCACGCGACAGCAATGGGCTTGATAGATTCGCCGCGCAGGGAGAGCGTTTGAGACAGACATGCCTCGAGACAGTTGTCTCGATGACCAGACAGGCTACGACACTCTTGGGTGACGTTACTGCTTGTTTCGATCACAGGGAAGGCTTCCGATCTTGCCATTAGGATCACAAGAATCTGATGGAACTGGGTGGCATTCAAGGCATTGAAAAAATGGGCGACACAGAACAAAATTATGGCCACTGTGCGAATCTACGACATTAATAATGTTTAGGAAGACACAGTCCCCCATTGATATGTTATCATGTTCGTGCAAAAATTTTGGGCCCGAGTGGTAACGGCCTACTGCGTAGATACCACCCTCAGATACAATCTAGGTGGTGGTTTATCGTAGGTGCGGCAGTTGTCTATACGGGAAGATACTCGTACAGTCCATATTGTCCAAGCGTAAGGGATGATGTAAGAGTCAGCGTAGGAGCCTGTCGATATTCGTACTTAGACGGTATTAGTGTAGAGACTTGTGTTGGAGAGCGGAATGGTTGGAACCAGCCGTAACAATGAGACCAAAAGCCAGTAGTCCGTAGACCCTGCCGCGTATTGCCTCGACCTTGGACAGTGGCCCTCACTAAAACACTATTGGAATTCACATAAGCGAAATCTCTACCATGCACCTTGTTACCTACAACTCATCCATTATCATTACCAACCTGAGGTATTATGCAATCATGACACGAGCCTGAGATGAGATTTTCCCCAAACTGCGACGTACAACCACGAACGGCGATTGTCCTCGACCCCGTACCGTCCCTTCCGCAAACTTCTTAGCGTCTCAGACGGTCGAGCTGCGCCTCGCCCTGCGGCACCTCCATCAAACTGGCTCCTTGCGAATACGACCAGATCGTTTGTCAGAGAACTCTTGTTGTCGTTGGATTGTCTCGAGACTGAGCACAACAAGACCGTTTTTTTGTTGGGAGGTCGATATCCTCATCCAACTGATCGCCTATCGTCGCTCGCTGTAAATCACTTTACCCCGCCGCTGAGCTGCTGCACTCGACATATTCGGGCCACCTGCTGGTGGTCAACACACCACGATGCCTGAAGCAAATCTGCCTGCGTGAGTATTTTCATCAAATATCAGATGTGATTGAATGAGCTGACCATCTTGTGAACAGAGAGCCCAATCTTCGAGTCACGAGTATGCCACGTCCTTTCATCCGCGAATTGTGCCAGACTAACACCACGCTCTAGTCATTGCGGCTGACGGACTGTACAAAAGAGATGTCTTCAGTGAGTTTGGCAGACAACGAAACATGCTACAGGAATACTGAACGAATCTTTAGGATTCCCCGATCCATTCGCGGTCGCGACCATCTCTGGAGAGCAAACGAGGACCACCTCGGTCATTAGAAAGACATTGAATCCCTACTGGAACGAGTCTTTTGACATGTTCGTCACGAATACTCTGTGCAGCATGACGTTCAAAGACTGACTATGTTGCAGGAAAGTTACAGAAGACAGCATCCTTGCCATACAAATATTCGACCAGAAGAAATTTAAGAAGAAGGATCAAGGGTTTCTCGGCGTCATCAACATCCGCATCGGCGATGTCATTGAACTTGATATGGGCGGAGATGGTTTGTTCATCTAGTACTCCTATTGTTGGATCGTATACTAACATCACCAGAAATGCTGACTCGGGATCTTAAGAAGTCTACTGACAATCTCGTCGTCCATGGCAAGTTGATCATAAATTTGTCCACAAATCTGAGCGCGCCAGCCCCCAATCCCCAAGCCAATCGGCCAACACCGAGCAGTGCCTCAAGCATCAACGGTTCAGCGTCGCTTGGCAGCAGCACAAACGTGAACCAAACTCTGCCCGTGCGGTCAAGGAGCCCTGCACCGTCGCGAACTGCGACTTCAGGGTCGGCAGAAGCGAGAGCTTCAGCTACCGCCCTGAATGGAGCTGGACCACAAGCCTCAACCAATGGATCTGGACGGGCGGGAGGTTTCAGTTCATTCGAAGACAGCCAAGGACGCTTACCAGCCGGCTGGGAGCGTCGGGAGGACAATCTGGGCCGAACTTATTACGTGGATCATAACACCAGAACCACCACTTGGACTAGACCATCAAATCACATGAGTGAGACCGAAGTTCGCAATCGTATCGACGCCAACATGCAAGTTGAACGACAACGACACCAAAATCGCATGCTTCCAGAGGATCGCACCGGCGCCAATTCGCCAAATCTGCAGGAGTCCCGCACTGGTTCTCCCTCCCAAAATTCTGTGGCAATGATGGCCACCGGTGCGACAACTGCTGGCACCGGAGAGCTTCCCGCTGGGTGGGAAATGCGACATACTCCAGAAGGTCGTGCTTATTTCGTCGACCACAACACGAGAACCACGACCTGGGTTGATCCCCGGCGACAACAGTATATTCGCATGTATGGCAACAACCCTGCTGGCAACAACACCACCATTCAACAACAGCCAGTATCGCAATTGGGTCCCTTACCTAGTGGCTGGGAAATGCGACTGACCAACACTGCCCGGGTATATTTCGTGGATCATAACACCAAGACAACAACTTGGGATGACCCACGCTTGCCATCCTCTCTGGACCAGGGCGTACCGCAGTACAAGCGAGACTTCAGAAGGAAACTTATCTATTTCCGCTCGCAACCTGCATTACGAATCTTGTCTGGCCAATGCCATATCAAAGTCCGGCGTGGCAATATTTTTGAGGACTCGTATGCTGAAATCATGAGACAAAGCGCTACCGACTTGAAGAAGCGCTTGATGATCAAGTTCGACGGCGAAGACGGTCTAGACTATGGTGGTCTTTCACGGTAAGGATACTCACCCACATTTCAAGATCTTTACTAACAAAAACCTAGCGAATTCTTCTTCTTGCTTTCACACGAGATGTTCAACCCATTTTACTGTCTATTCGAATATTCCGCCCATGACAACTATACCCTTCAAATCAACCCACATTCTGGCATCAACCCCGAGCACCTGAATTACTTCAAGTTCATTGGCCGTGTAGTTGGTCTTGCCATCTTCCACCGGCGATTCTTGGACTCCTTCTTTATCGGCGCTTTCTACAAAATGATGCTGAGAAAGAAAGTCCAAATTCAGGACATGGAAGGTGTGGACGAAGAGTACCACAAAAACTTGACGTGGACCCTGGAGAACGATATCACCGACATCCTTGACCAAACCTTCTCAATTGAAGACGAACAGTTTGGAGAGACTAAGACCATTGACCTGAAACCCGGCGGTCGAGACATTCCTGTTACCAATGAAAACAAGAGAGAATACGTGGAGTAAGTCTCCCTTTTTCGTGCTGAACGTTATAACAAATCCTAACTTTTCATAGGCTTGTGACTGAATGGAAAATCGTGAAGCGAGTCGAGGAACAGTTCAATGCCTTCATCACTGGTTTCAACGAATTGATTCCTGCTGATCTTGTCAACGTGTTTGACGAGCGTGAACTCGAGCTTCTCATTGGCGGTATTGCTGATATCGACGTAGACGACTGGAAGAAACACACCGATTACCGTGGCTACCAGGAGCAAGACGAAGTCATTCAGAACTTCTGGAAAGTGGTTCGAACGTGGGATGCAGAACAGAAGAGTCGTCTCTTGCAATTTGCAACTGGAACAAGCAGAATCCCTGTCAATGGTTTCAAAGATCTCCAGGGTAGTGATGGTCCAAGACGATTTACCATCGAAAAGGCAGGTGAGATCAACGCTCTGCCAAAGAGTCATACCTGGTACGTATCTTCCATCCTCGATCTTTGACGGTTTATTAACATTATAATGTAGCTTCAACCGTCTGGATCTGCCTTCTTACAAGACTTATGACGTTCTCAACTCGAAACTCTCTACAGCCGTCGAAGAGACTCTGGGCTTCGGCCAGGAGTAGGACCAACCAATTGATCTCTTGTACAGATCTACCATGTTACGACAGGTGGCGATTTCGCTTCAGCACCCAGAGTTATGGTTGTATTGGCGGTGATGTGGCGATATACACAAACAGACCGAGGCTGCAGCATCAACATCATGATGAGAGTTAAGCAAGCAAAGAACCCGTAATTGCCGTCCATACGTATGATGAAGATTGCTCTCCAACCTAGGCCGATCGACTATGCAGAAGTTCTTCTTAGAGTCTGGGTCTTTATTTTTGCTGGTGAGATGGACAGTCATGTAGTTGTGGAGAGCGAAACTAGGTTTGTCATTGCACATAATGACGGTGGGATGGAGTTTTGCTGGATTGTATTGGCGACGGCGACAATTCACACAGGAAGAGTCAACAATCGGGTTTGGTACAACAATTGAGAAAGCTCTGACACATGTGTCTTTTCTTTTTGTCACGCAAAGAGACTTATAAAACTTTTGGTCACTGCACAAACTTGGAGGCGTCGATAGTGAGTGTACAGGGAGGGCGTCCTGTCTGCAGAAACCAAGAATTGCAATTTTCACCTTTTTTGTTTCCTCAAAAAATTCGAAGAGTATTCTTTGTTAGACAGACTATCATTGATGCATAAGTACTCTAATTTGCTTTTGATGCCATGTGCGTGATGGTACTCGTACCCAGGCACATGGGAATCTTCAACGCTGTCATGATTCGAGGGGTGACTCTGACAGATAGAAAAATAACGCAGTCTCTCAAGTGCAAGCACTTTTCATATGACCCGGTGTCCCTAACATTATTATCATGGCCATATCCACCCGTTTGGAGAATACGGCGGGGGGTTCTCATCATTGTCACCAGCTTCACCGACGTTGGTGATGGTTCCGGCCGAGTCTGTGGGACCAGAGGCCAAGTCATCATCACCGTCGTTTGGGACCTGGGGGGCCCACGTGTCGGACGTTGATACCGAGGGTGTCCCGTCGGCTGGCGACTGGGGTGTCTGCTGTGACTGTCGTCTTCCTGGTCTAGCTGATGGTGCCGCCGGTGCCGGAACATTCTGTACGTTGGAGCTTTCTCCCGCCTGCAAGAGAGACTGCCGGTCTTGTTGGATCTTTCTCTTCAACGCGGACCACGTGGAAGCTCGCCTACGAGAGGAAGGAGGAGGAGGAGGAGGGTCTGGTAGACGGGTCGTAACACAATCCTCGACGACCGAAGTGGTGGTGGATCTGGTGTTTGTGCGGACGAGACGATGTTCGTTCGAGCCAGACCGGTAGGTGAATGCTGAGGTGGTGGAGTCGAGGTCACTCTCGAGAGTCGGTATCCTTTCGAGGCCCGTGTCATCAGGACCCAAACCCGACAAAGGGCTACCGCCGCCTCCGCCGTCGACAAGACTCTCATCTTCCCGATCGAGAGACGAGCCTCTTCGATACCGCTCGAAGTGGCCTTGGGAGTACCACAGATGCAGCACCTTTCTGTATTCTTTCAGGCTTGCGTCGAAGTCGTGGTCTTCGTGCATCACGTTGCGTGTCTCGGCGTAACTCAGCTTCTGGACCAGGAGGAGCTCGAGGATGTGTGCCTTCAGGGTACACCACTCTTTGACCCGGTCTTCGGACATGGAGGGGACCATGGCCGTGAAGGAAAAGGTGTCGTCCGACTTTTCGGTGTTGGTGAGGGCGAAGCGCAGCCCGCCGTTGTCTGTCTGGTTGAGCACGGAGAGCTGTGATGGTTTGGGGAGTTGTTGGCACCGAAGTCGAATTTTGAGGAGGAACTCTTTGTTGTACCTCCAGTAGCCCCGTTTGGAGTCGTAGACGCTGTCACCACTGGGAGCGGCCGTTTCGCTGAGATACGCCCGGTAGTTGACAGTGTCCAGATGTCTGACGAACTGAGGAAGGTCGGCGTCTGGATCGTCCTTGACGGCTTCGTCGCCTCGCAGTTCTCGACGAGACATCCGCAGCAATTTCTGCCGCCTGCGATTGTACTCTTCGAGGTCGGCCTGGCGGGATGCGGCGTTCCTCGCCCGTGCCTCGATCATCTTCTGGTTCCAGTGGTGCCGGGTAGTTCCTCCAATCTGTCTGGGTAGGGCTTTGTCGCACCAGAGACAAATTCTCCTTCGCTCCTTGTCAGCGTCGAGCTTGCCGCCACATTGCAGACCATGGCAATCCGTGTCCCCGGAGGAAATGGCTTCCCAGTTTTGCAGGTCCTTACAATTGAGGCATAACCAGCCGTCGTCCTTTAGCGTGCAGGTGCAGTAGTCTTTGGTGCTGCCGTCAGGATCGTGCCACTGGGTGTGCTTGGCAACAGGCACAGAAGCATCCAATTCAAAGCGATGGCTTCGACTGATGTTCCCAGACTCCCAACAACCCTTGCATAGGTAACGGATCCGGTTCTGAAACGTGTTCTCGTGGCCTCTGGCGAAAGATGACCGAACGATGCAAGCCGCACAGATGGGTTTCGAGCAATACCGACAAGGCCTTGGGTTCGAACCTTTTGTATGAGCAGGAGACGAACATTCAAACGGGGCTCGAGTCTTGAGACTCTGCCAGTATTTCGTTGCGTGCTGACCGACCCTGAGCTCTTTCCGGACGGCCACGGGTTGTCCCAGATTATGGGTATTTTCAGGTCTCGCGAAGCCGTGGAGGACCGCACGGAGCGTGGCATTGACCCTTGAAAGAGCAATCAGGTCCCCAACAGGAAGCGTCTCGCTCAAGCTGCTGGCAACGGGCCACAATGCCAGAAGTGACTCCAGGCCTGGGGAGGACGTGTCCTGCATTGTTGCGCAAGTCGTACCTGGCGAACGACCTCGACTGGCGGGATGGCACAAAGATATGAAAGGGGCATTATGCTACTCTGGTTTTCTGTTAGTCATGATCGGCACATGAGATCCAGGTCACTGTTCCCCATGGGGCAAAGAAACCAGCCAGGTGGTGAAGGTGGCGCAGGGTGGACTATAAACGTCCGTACGTGCCCGTGTTGGCCCGAAAAGATGACATCTCGATTGCGACGTTGACTATTCGTTATGCGGGAGTGTTTTAGGGCGTACGGGGGTACAAGGCCCAGGTGTCCGTACCTAGAAGTACGAGTACGAGGCCTGGGTGGGCCCGTGGCGAGGCTGAAAAAGCGGCGTGAAGTCGCCCTCCATCGGGATACGCTTTTTTGTCCCTCTCGTATGCGGAGAATGTTCATTTTTATGGCAGCTTCACCAGTCAAGTGTGCCTCTTCTCTTGAGACGTGACAGAACTTGAATGAGTTGATTGTACAGATGAGTCGTTGAATTACGATCCTTTGAGTACAGCAGTCGCCATTGACGCGTCGAGCTTGTGCTCTCCCCCTTGCCCAACAAGCAAATCCTTCTACCTGCGGTTTCTCACCACTACTGCTAGCCTTGTGCCATGTCTCTTCAAACCTACATTGACAGTGAGTTGACACTAGAGACCCTTGATTCACTGCGTCAAAATAACTCTGACAATAAATCTGCAGAGAAAGTTCTTGTCATCACTGTGGATGGGCGCACGCTCGTCGGTATTTTACTGTCCTGCGACCAGGTCACAAATATTGTTTTGAACGATACTGTGGAACGCATCATTCGCCCAGCAGACGATCCGGAGCCGAGTTCTCAGGTCAGCCATGGCCTCTACCTAGTAAGAGGGGACAACATCACTATCGTGGGTCTAGTAGACGAGGAGTTGGACAACAGTATAGACTGGGAAAAAGTGAGAGGGGAAGTTATTGGCACGACAAAACATGTGTGACCTGGTGGGAAATACCTTTGGACTGGAAGATGTGTCCATTTCGGGCTACCTATGGCCCTCGTCAAAGTTTGTCTCACCGAGGACGAAGAATCTGATACCTAAAGGCATACGTGGAAGAGATTTCGTCGCAAGGTGGTTGGCTGTGTGATCAACCCTCACGCTCGGAAAGGAAGCCAAATAGTCTACATGCGCACGACATACCCGCTTGGACTAGGTGATCCATGCTGACGAGGTGCTGGCCAAAGCTTACGATCATTGGATACCTGCCCTCGTCGTTGCAGAGAGTCCGCCCAAGGCGAGAACTATCCAGCAATCGTCTTGAAAGGAGGGATAAGACCTTACTGCGAAACAACAAGGACAAGAATCAAGTCCAGATTTCGATATGATGGTCAAGATTTGACACTGAGTGACCTCAATCAAGTGGATTGTATCTATGCTCCCATCCCTACGGTCGGATGCCATCCTCGACAAATCAAACATTCAATGTTCCTCATTCTCGGCTTCCTCTTCGATCACATGAATCTGCCGTGTTGCAGCATCCTCGAGTTGTTTCCTTGTGTCAGATTTTTCGAATAGCGCTCATCAATAGTCCAAATTCAGACATCAATAAGTGAAACGGAAGGCCGGATGGTCGTCACCAAGATTTCGCTTCTCATCCTCAGGCAAATCATACCTGTCATCCCTTCTACCTTGATCGCGCAAAGCGTTTTCTTTCTTAATGTAGAAGAGAAGTATGATGGCGCTTACAACGCATAGCCAGACCAATGCGAGGCCCAGCCCATAGCCAAGGTGATATTCGGGCGCTTCGCTCGTTATGAACATGTTCCTGCAGAAGGTCAGTCAATGGTACTCTTGTATTCTTTGTCAAGCACCTACGAGGCTATTATACCTCCACAATTACCGAAGCCTACCATCATGGCGCTACTAACACCCCGTTTGTAGTGTCCCGACATGTTGTTACTCACCCAGACAAGGGTGATTGGCTGGGCAATATAACCACCTGAGATGATCAGGTAAAGAGCAAAGTATCGAACGCCGACTGCCACACGATGGATATTCAGCAAGATGATATATCCAATGGTTGCCACAACACAGCCAAAGATGATGAAACTGAATCGGTGATGAAGTTTGTCACTCAGTACGGCTGTAGTAAGAGCGCATACGGTGGCGACAACAAATATGGGAATGGACATGACTTGAGCATGGATCGAAGTCCAGCCCAGTTGTTTCAGGATGGTCGGCGTGAACAAGGCTCCCGAATAACTGGTGGTCACAATACCAATATACATGGCGATGCTATGTTCAAGGTTAGCTTTCCTTTCGCACTTGCTCAGGGGAAGAAGGGGTTCACTAACCCAAGGTATATCTTGATATCGCCAAAGACTCGCTTTGCAGCTGTCTTATTCCAGTGGCTCATCGTGGCGTCCTCAACATCGAGAGCAAGACGGCGGATGAGCAGTTCTCGCTCGTCGCTCTTCAAGAACTTTGCGGTTTCGGGCCAATCTGGAATGATCCAGTACGAGATGACTGCGACGACAAAGGTAAAAATGCCCTCGAGGATGAAGATCCATCGCCAGCCTCCGTATCCAGCGATGCCTGCCATGTGTGCGATGGCGTATGCCTGGTAATTATGAGTATGGAATAACAAAGATGGACGGGTCAACCAACCAGTAAACCCGAGAAAGCTCCAGCAATGATCGAAGCCGAAAAGAAGAGATTGAAACGAAACTGAAGCTCATAACGCTTGTAATACCTGGGGGTATAGCTTAGTCAATGGTTGCCAAACGTCACAGTTGTCCACTTACATCGAGATCAGGTACAGACATCCCGGGAAGAATCCAGCCTCTAAAGCGCCTATTATAACTCGACAGACAACAAGGCCGGCAAATGATTGTGTAACTCCCTGGCATACTGTCACGACACCCCAGAGTGCCATGATGGTACTGATGAATACGGACGGACGCACGTTCTTGAGTACCTAAAGAGAGTCACATTAATATATCTTCCCCCGTTGTTAATTGTGGTCGGCGATTCCGGTCTATCTTGTTGACCCGCCTTTTTTTGGATCAACTCGACGACCACTACCACCATCAGCGCTCAAAAAGGCCGTCACGTACCAGATTGGCAGGCACCTCCAGGAGGATGTAAGGCACGAAGAAGGTAAAGAGGGCGATGTTGTAATCAGATCCATGCATGTTGAGGTCTTTTTCGAGGCCTTGAATGCGGGCATTGCCGATATTGATCCTGGGAGAGATCGGTCAACATTTGGCGAATTTTCCCCAAACGACAAGCAAGAGGAGAGATTACCGATCAATGAAGGCGCAGAGGAAGAGCAAGAAAGTAATGGGGATCAAATTGAGATCGATCTTCCACAAGAGCTTCTTCTCGAGCACGGGGTCAATCTCCAGATCAGCTCCTTTCAGACTGATGATGGTATTGCTTTCGACTTTCTCGACGGGAACATCTTCAATCTCGGATTGATTACGGACCTTGTCCGCCATTGTTGCCGGCAGGGTTGGTTTGAGGGGAGCAAGGTGAGGAAAGACTGTAGAATGCCCTTGTGGTTACCCAGAAAGATGTCGGCCGGATACTGCGACACGCGAGAAGTCTGGGAGGTTGGGCAGGCGATTGGGGTTGTCGCTTGCTATGGCCGGACCACTAGTTATATATCTCGAGCATTATCTATATCCAGTCGCCGATCCTGAACGTGGACCAGTCGCTGAGGAGGACAGCAGCCGAGGACGATTACCGTGAACGAATGCAGTTATCATTCCGTCCTGGGGGCGGCCAATGGACTCTGATGATGGTGTCTGGGGGTATACACTAGGGTCTTGGTAATGCGATCGAAGACCCTGCGCTACCCTTTCCCACGTTCGGAGAGCTTGGCTCGGTAGGATTGCTTGACGTTTCTTCTAGTGCTGAGAAGCACCTTCAGAGACGAGTACAAGGACGTGGAATGCGGGTTGTGGGTAGTAACCGGCCTGTTTGCCGATCCAGGGGATGAGACAAGCAACTCTTTTGTGCTACTCACAACAAGAGCTTAATCAAAATATACTGGGCGGCGGCAAATCATCATCATCAGCAGGTCATGGTTGCAGCTGGTTCAAAGAAAACAAACCACTGGGTATCCGAAGGAGGATTAGGGGGGCGTCGATCCGGGCTCTCTCGCGGGGCTCCCGCAGAACAACTCCGCACGATTTCCGTTGTCAGGAAAGCAGTGGCTGATTGTTTTTTTGACGGGCGAATAGCCTGAAGAACATTGGCATATCCGAGGTGTGAAGACAAGAGTTGATTGGGGGAGAGGGAGAGGTGTTGTGTGTGGTGGGCAATCTACTGTACAGTACTCGTAGTATCCGTACGATACTCCGTAAATGAAAAGAGGAGACCAGAGAGCGGAATTAAGTACGACAGAGGAGTAAGGATGAACGGAACTAGACACCGCTCTGTTGTTCAACCTCCCCTATGTACTATACCCCTTGCAAGTACCAGTACTGTAAAGGTGGGAAGTAGGTGACGGCAGCCACGATTTCTCTCGACACTATGCATACCTTCAACATCCTATTCATCTAACACAAAGATCTACGCATGCTGTACTGTACTGAACAGCGAAAGGTACAAGTATCATGGGGTTATACATTTATCGCCGGACGGACAAGGGTCCGAACAAGATTCACGGGTATCTTCCGTTCGCTGATTAGGTAGGTAGATACCTGAGATTGTGGCTACCAGAGGAGGGAAGGGTTCGCCCATCAGGTAGCCCTCGGATAATGCCCGTTCTCGTTGATAACATACATACGACTTGGATGTGAAGTTGCTGGTAGATGTTTGTTTAAAAGGTGTTATTCCGTAAGTGAGGTCTCGTACTCCTCATGCAGGTGCCCGAAACTCCTGCAGGCCAAACTGGAAAATATAGGATTGGAATGGGAAATTTCACGAGTCGTAACCTTACCTTGGTGGTGTTGGTAATCGAGCCGAGAGCGAGAGGGTTCCAGGGAACAAATGTCAAGTATCCTTGTTGAGGGAGAAATGGAAACGATATCGTCGTGTGTAGGATCGAAACAGGACAGGGTTTTCGATGCCATGCCCGTGATGGTAGGAACAATGTCTGGAAGCAATCGTGCTCCGTGGGCCCAAATAAAAAGGGCGTCATCTAAATTCTATCTATCTCAGGAAATGTTGTAAGGTCTACTTTGCAAGAGCTCAACTCCCGTATGGCATACTCGATGGCATTCTGTACATCCGGTGGTCCCACAAGTCGTAAACAAGGTCGGAGAAAGGATACCTAGTCTTCTGACTCCTCCCCAAACCCACATCAACAAACTCTTTCGTGACCGGAGATGTTCTATGCTTAGAGAAACCAACAAGGCTTGAACTGTTCGTCTCGCGGGATTCTTCTATGCAGCGCATTTCGCCAACAAACCCTCCCAAGGCTTCAACGGAATCTTGCCATTTTGCGGCTTCTCAGGTTTGCCTTTTGTATAGGTACTGCAAGCGTAAAAGTCGACCTTGAGGGATTCAGGCAAGGTCCATTCCACATCCTTGCCCGAAAAGTTCAACACGACCAACCACTTCTCGCCGGCCTGGCTTGTGCGGACGTACGCGAGAATATTTGGGTCTTCGGGCGAGAGTTCCTGGTAGTCACCGTAGACAAAGACGTCGGCGTGCTCTTTGCGGTCGTGAATCCCTCGCTGCCAAAACTGCCATGTCGACAATTCCTTGTCGTCCGAGGCCTTGATCTGGTCCTCGGCGTTGATGCCGGACTTGAAGTCGTCCATGACGCGCATCCACGGCTTGACGTCGGCTCGACAGAACCCGGCATTGGCCTGGCTACCGGACCACTGCATCGGCGTGCGCGCGTGATCCCGCGCCTTCATCTGGATGATCTTCCGGCCGTGCTCGAGCTTCTCCGGGTCGTCCTTGTAGAGCTTCTTGCACTTTTTCCAGTAATTGATGGTCTCGATGTCCTTGTACTCTTCGTCAATGTCCCATTCGGTGGGGGCGTTGCGGATCCCAATTTCCTCGCCTTGGTAGACGAACAGCGTGCCGCCGAGCGTGGTCTGCATCAGCGCGAGGAGCTTGGCACTCTTGTCGCGGAAGGCGTCGCTGTCGTCGGCGTACCGGCTGATGCTGCGCGGGTTGTCATGGTTCTCGATAAACACGGAGTTCCACCCATCGCGCTCGATCATGCACCGCTGCCACCGCGTGATGATGGACTTCATCTCCTTGACGTCCCAGGGTTTCAGGGCCATGCGGACGTTGGGCTTGTCGATGTCAACAACGTCAAAGATGAAGATCATGTTCAGTTCGCCGGCGTCGGCACCCACGGTGCGTAAGATTTCGCTTTCGTCCGACACGCCGGGCATTTCGCCCACGGTGATGGTGTCGTACTTGGACAAGACTTCGCGGTGCATCTCTTGGAGGTAGTCGTGCAGTTTGGGGCCGTTCACAAAGAATTGTGTTCCCGGTTGGTACTGGTGGCTGGCCGGGTCGAGGACGATGGGGGCGTCTGGGTACGTCGGGACTTTGGAGATCATGTTGATTACGTCCATTCGAAATCCGGACACGCCTCGGTCGAGCCAGAAGCGCATCACGTCCCATACCGCTTCGCGCACCTCAGGGTTTTCCCAGTTGAGGTCGGGTTGCTCGGGCGTGAAGACGGAAAGGTAGTATTCTTTCGTCTCGGTGTCGTATGTCCATGCCGAGTTGGCCTCTCCCAAAATTTGAGCCCAGTTGTTCGGTGGCTCGGGCACGCCTGCTTCGCTCACGGACTTGGGCGGCTTCCAGATATACCAGTCTCGTTTCGAGTTGGTCTTGGACGACCTGCTTTCCAAGAACCACTCGTGCATGTTTGAGGTGTGGTTCACCACGAGATCCATCATGAGCTTCATGTCGCGCTTCTTGAGCTCCGAAATGAGATTGTCTACATCCTCGACGGAGCCGTAGATGGGATCGATGACTTTGTAGTCTGCAATGTCGTAGCCCATGTCCGCCTGCGGTGACTTGTAGATGGGAGATGTCCAAACCACGTCAATGCCTAATTGTTTGAGGTAGTCGACTCTGGAAGTAATGCCTTTGACGTCGCCCCAGCCATCACCGTTGGTATCTTGAAACGATGATGGGTAGATCTGATAAACCACCGATTCCTTCCACCATTTTCGGGTGGCGTAGCTGGACGACTTTGCCATTGTTTTTTGAATCTATCACACAATCGCTGAAGAGAAGAACAAAACGAAAAGTAGAAATAGAAATAGATGTGAAATGTCAGTGTAGACACTGCTTCACTCTTCAAAGACTTGGAATTTTTCTATGGAGAGGATTTGGGTCATCATGCAGTGTTCGCACTCTGGTTGTAGCGAGAGATTCGCCGCCCTGACGATCGTGGCTGGATGCGGAAGTGCTGTCATTGATTCATATTTCTGGAGTTTCTCCATCATCTCCATATTCTCGTCTTCTTTTTTTGTTCTCGTTGGCGACGACGATATTTTTGACATTCGACGAGTGTATCTAGCGTGCATTGGACGGGAACGGTCTGGTCGCTCGACAGCTGCGTGGCCCAGGTATGAATCAGATGGGTCAGAGTCGTTCGTAAAATCTCGCGAGTATTCGTAGGAACTCTGAAGGTGTCAAATTACGGGGTTCTTTAGGGGCTTGTTGCCCAGGTTGACGCCCGAATGTCGGTTCCGGAGTCGACGTCGTCTTCGGTCCGCATGGCAGGCACAATGAGACATGTTGAGATAACCTGATATGATCTGGAAATACTATCTTCAAGATATTAAAGTATCAAGGTACAGTACAGGGTTCAGTTGCAGTTGTGGGTGCGGAGTCGCTTTAATGTTGTTCCGTTCACCAACCACGGAATTGCTCCGACGCTTCTTGACGCCATGTCCATGACCACTTTCGACGACACTTACCGTAGTTGTACTTCGTAGAGAAATCTAGGTAGGTATATATTCTCAGACGACATTGAACTCGAGATCAAAAGGCACACGAAAAGAGATAACCCAATATCAGTTACAATGGCAGCCATCAAGTCCTGGTTTCCGATCCCAAAGAGTAGCCACTTCTCTCTTGCCAACCTCCCCTTTGGCATCATCTCGACAGCCTCGAAATCAACACCAAGACCAGCAGTTGCAATTGGCGATCACTGTCTAGACCTCCAGGAATTCTCAGCATCAGGCGCTTTCTCGTCATTGGGAATTGACGTATCAGTATTCTCCAAGCCAACCCTGAATGAGTTTGCAGCGTTGGGCCGGCCGATTCATCGCTCGGTTAGGAAATATCTCCAGGATGTCTTTGCTGAGAGTACCTCGAATTCGCAAACATTGCGAGACAATAAGACATTGCAAGCTAAATGCCTAATTCCACGCAGCGAAGTCACGATGCACGTGCCAATGCATATCGGAGACTATACCGATTTTTACGCTGGAAAGAACCATGCCTTCAACGTTGGCTGTCTTTTCAGAGGACCAGACAACGCCCTGCAACCAAATTACACACACTTGCCCGTGGGTTATCATGGCCGCGCATCGTCAATTGTTGTTTCGGGGACTCCCATCACGAGGCCAAATGGGCAGATCTTGGAAAATCCTGCTGCCACCCCTAAAGTTCCAACCTTCAGCCCGTGTAAGCGGCTTGATATCGAGTTGGAGCTGGGGGCTTTTCTGTGCAAAGGAAACAAGATGGGCACGAACGTTCCCATCTCGGAAGCAGCAGATTACATCTTTGGCTTCGTTCTCCTCAATGACTGGTCGGCGCGTGACATCCAGGCGTGGGAATACGTTCCCCTTGGGCCTTTCCTGTCCAAGAGCTTTGGCTCCACCATAAGCCCGTGGATTGTTCTGACGGACGCTCTGGAACCCTTCAGATGTACTGGCATTCCAAACGACACGCAGTTGCTACCATATCTACAAGAGAAGGAGAAGAAGAACGTCTATGACATCAAGTTACAGGTCGATATCACACGTGAGTCTACTAAGCCTAAATGAAGCTGTTTTATCGAGAGCCAAGAAAAGAGTGAAATGTGCTGACTGTTGTGTTCTGATAGCCGATGGCGGTGAGACAACGACCATCTTGAACTCGAATGGACGACACTTGCTGTTCTCCTTTGCGCAAATGCTCGCTCACCATTCTATTGGAGGCTGTCCTATGGCTGTCGGAGATATGTTTGGCTCTGGTACGATCAGTGGAAACGAACCTGGCACCGAAGGGAGCATGTTGGAAATAAGCAAAGGCGGAAAGGAAACCATTGCACTCAAGGGTGGAGTGGAGCGGAAGTTCTTGCAAGATGGTGATACTATCACTATGTACGGTGTGTGCGGCTCCGAGGAGACTGGGCTGGTGGGCTTCGGGGAGTGCACAGGCAAGATCTTACCTGCTCCCAAGATTTGAGCGCAGGACTGTGATGTGTAGGTGATCTCGTAATGACGGTAGCCACTAGAATAAACTGAGATCGGCACATATTCGGTGTTTGTCCGAGTGCTTGATATGAAATTACATCTATGGATCTTGAGTTTTTCCCGCCATCTCTAGACTCCTGTATGCTGGTTACAGAGGTTCCGAGGCGAAGGATGAGGAGAATCTAGTAGGCGTCAATTCCGCGACTGAATGGCCGTGGAGGACCTGCGGGGCGTTCCAATCAGGGGCACGCTGATTTTTGATTTCAACGCCGCTTGGGGGGGGGATCCCCAAGATTCCTATAGGCTTCAGCAGTCGCCTTCTCTAGAGGGTCTCTAGGTGCCATATTATTGCTGGTCATTGCCAGATTTTCCCCACGTTCGCGCCTAGCAAAGCCCATTGTAACTCTGTAACTGGCCCAAAACAATGACCTCTACGCATTCTTACCTCACGGCACATTTCCGCACTCTCAAAACAGCCCTTGTTCTTCTCCGCCCTTGACCCCTCCTGAAAATGACCATGACGGAGTCAAGGGTGCCAGGTCAGACGAGTGAGCCATCGCCGACGATAAGCGCTAACAACAATGACACGAAGTGGAATGGGTGAGAAGGCCATGTGCCCGAGGTTGGACGTGATATATACGACAACCGTGTGCTACGCTTCTACTTAGCAGAGTGAATCAAAGATAACGGTAAGGAGTATAATTAAGCCACTACCCATTGTCCTGTGCAGTAGCACTCCTCTTCCTCAGAAGACAACCATTGCAACTGATGTATGGTTGATCTAAGTCGACCTGGTTATAACGGAAACCCAAAGGCCACATACTGAACACCATCGGACATCGACTCGAACTCATCCAGAGGGTAAAAATCCCAAAACATAACACAATCAATCGACAATGCTCGAGGCACTATCGCCCACGACGCTCTCGTTTCTCTTCCTCGCCCTAGGCTACTTCTTGATACGGTACCTGAACTCGACCGATCAGCCAAAGATCAAGGGCCTCCCTGAGATCCCCGGGGTCCCGCTCTTTGGCAACCTACTACAACTTGGTCAAGACCATGCTCGAGTGACTGCCGCCTGGGCAAAGAAGTATGGCTGGCCGGTCTTCCAGACTCGATTGGGCAACCGTCGTATCATCTGGGCCAACAGTTTCGAATCTGTCAAACACTTCTGGATCACCAACCAGTCGGCCCTGATATCACGTCCGACCCTGTACACGTTCCACAGTGTCGTTTCCAGCAGTCAAGGCTTCACCATCGGCACTTCGCCCTGGGATGATTCGTGTAAGAGACGTCGCAAGGTGGCGGCTACAGCACTGAACAAGCCAGCCGTACAGAGCTACATGCCTTTCATCGACCTCGAGAGCTGTGTGGCCATCAAAGACATGTACAAGGACAGCAACAATGGGACGATCGACTTGGACCCACGAAAGTATTTCCACCGCTTTGCCCTGAACACCAGCTTGACCTTGAACTATGGCATTCGAATTGACGGAGGCATCGACCAGGAACTCTTGAGAGAAGGTAAGAGAAATGAATCCACCGATCCAGTTTCTCCAATATCCCATGGACCCTGTACGAAGCTAACCACCATTGAACAGTCGTGCACGTTGAACGCGTCGTGTCCAACTTCCGAAGCACCTCCAACAACTGGCAAGACTACATCCCTTTGCTTCGCCTGCCATTCATTTCTCGACAGAACAAGTCGGCCGCCGAGTACCGGACCCGTCGCGACAAGTACCTCACCACCTTCTTGGACATGCTCAAGGACCGGATCGCCAAGGGAACAGACCGACCTTGCATCACGGGAAACATCATCAAGGATCCCGAGGAAACCCTCAACGACGCCGAACTCAAGTCGATCTGTCTGACCATGGTCTCAGCGGGCATTGACACCGTGCCGGGCAATATGATCATGGGCCTGGGCTACCTCGCGTCACCGGAGGGCCAGCACATCCAGAAAAAGGCGTACGAGGAGATCATGAAGGTCTACCCGACCGACGGCGAGGCGTGGGAAAAGTGTCTCATCGAGGAAAAAGTGCCGTACGTCACGGCCCTGACCAAGGAGATCCTCCGCTTCTGGACCGTGATCCCTGTGTGCCTGCCGCGCACGAGCATCAAGGACATCAAGTACAATGACACCGTCATCCCGGCCGGGTCGGTGTTTTACATGAACGCCTGGGCGGCAGACTACGACGACACACACTTCAAGGACCCCGCTAGGTTCATCCCGGAGCGCTACCTGGACGACCAAGAAGGCAGCGGCACGCCACACTACGGCTACGGGGCCGGCAGCCGCATGTGCGTCGGTTCCCACCTGGCCAACCGGGAGATCTACACGGCGTTCTTGCGCATGATTGTCGCGTTTGAGTTTGTGCCGGCCAAGGACCAAAAAGACTGGCCTGTCCTGGACGCCCTGGAGTGCAATTCCATCCCGACCGCGCTGACCACGGAGCCAAAGCCGTTCAAGGTGGGTTTCAAGATTCGAAACAAGGCGGCTTTGGACAGGTGGATTCGTGACAGTGAGCAGAGAACGAAGGATTTGTGATGGGGGCTGCTGAACAAAAAAGGGGTTGGGGGGTAGGAGGCTTGAAGAAGGGAGTGAGAAAGGGAAAAGACAGGTATTTTACACGAACTGCATGTTTTGTCCGAAATTCGAATCCAAAGTGCTTTGATTAGCGTGATTCTTCTATCAAAAACTGATGGAATTTTATTCTGTCATGTATGGAGTACCTACAAGTGGCCATCGAATGCGCCTCGCCTCTCTACGGACTCATCAGGCGTTCTGAATGGATCATAGTAGCCTGAAGCATTTTTGTCATGGCCGGTTCCGTTGAAAAGTTGCATCGTTCCTTCACTTTGTTCACTTTTCGAGTGGATGTTCCGGACAAACACCCTCGACTTCGCGTCGCGCGCTTGAAAATGAATGTAAGAAACAGATTGTGGATGAACAAGAATAAAAACAAGCACAAGAGTTTCCTTTGAGCCCACAAACACCGAGGACCTGCCACTGCCGCCCAACACTCTCAACGTACTTTATCCTTATTCCCTGCCACCCCTTTTGAATTCTTCTTCTGTTTTTTAACTGATGTTGCTGGTAGTGGTAGTTATTGTTGTTTTTATTGTTGAAAATGTGACCCTCTGCTGAGTTCCTCCATCCTGTGAAAGAAGAACTTTTATGCTTCTCATTTTATTAACCTACCTATATCGAACCTATACTTTTGATGCCCTCCGACTCAAGCCCCCCATCGACACCTTGCAACGCCGAGGGCGCACCTGATTAGAACTTTTTACTTTCTGAGACGGCCGCCGGCGAAATCCATCATCTCAGCGACAGACGAACCACACCTGACGAGAAGTGAGAAAGCGACATGGCCCCTAGTCCCAGACGGTGCTATGCTACGGAACATGTGAGGTGGTGGGAAAGAAGTGAGGTCATCCAGATCGCCAAGGAAGCGCTGGAGCAACATAGGAGGGAGAAGATGCAGTGTACAAGTACGCATGGTGAGTTATTACATTACCTAGCAATCTCGCACGGTCCCATTCAAAAGTATCATCAGACTGGTTTTTGGCATTTTGCATTTGCATGTGCAGACACTCTGGGTATTGCGTGATGACACCGGGGGACGCCTGTACTCGGCTTCGCTTGAAAGGAGTACCGTGATAATATCTGGGCCATCCCAGATAACGGCAGGGGCCGCCAGATACTGCACTGTACAGACCACACCAACAAGAACTCTGAAGGGAGAATTATCGCAGACTCACACGATGGCCATACGGGTAGAGCCAAGAGAGTTTGGCTAGAAAACGTCGTTATCAATCCGGGTAGCCAAAGAGAGAGATCACAGTACAAGTACTCCGTACAGTACCATTGCGATAAGAAGAGATGAGAAGAGATCGCGAGGTCCCTGTTTGCCACCCACTGGTCAATTCTTGGCCCTTGTCGCCGACACACCACCCAGGACGAGTATTCAGGACACGGTCGACAGCAAGGTTTCCGCGGTGCTGCCAGCTTACAGGGAACATCCCGTGTCAATCCTGCTCGCAAGTGGAAGGGATTCGCCGTCACCCTCCCAGTCAACAACGTGGTCTCGGCTTGTGTCGTTTCGAGAATCGACAGGGCAGGTTCTGGACAAAGTGGCGATCCATACGACGATCGCTGGCGTCATTGTGGTCGCATTTTGGCTGAAGTCTTTTCCGTGCGCATCGGCCGGTTGAGGGATGGGCAGAATAATGTGTGTTACTGTACTATAGAACTCCGTAAAGGCGGCTGGAAGTGGGAAAGGTGGACTTGGGGGGGAAGGTCAGTGCTCACAACAATACGAGATATTGGTTGCGACACCAGCATCCATCATCATCGCAGCTGGTGTCGAGTCCCAGCCAAGTCGTATACGGAGTAATGCAATCCAACCACCGCCCCAGGCCAATCGCGAGTATTGCACTCACTAGTCCGAGGCCACCGCTGGGGAATCTTCCAGAGCGGCCTTATCAGGCTGTCCAGGCTTCTCTACGAGTACCTAAAGCAGGCCCTCTGAATCGCCCCTTCGGCCTGCATCTTCCGATCTGAGCCCCGCCTAAATTTGAAGCAGGCCAGCCGCCGGTAATGCTGTTATTTTGGATTCTGAAACGAGGGCAAGGCCTTGTTTATGGCTGATGATGCTACTTTTGTCATGGCGAAGCATCGACGAGACAGATGTGATGCTTCGGTCACTGGTCGGTGTCTAGTCACTCAGCACTGGCATGCATCTCCTCCGAACTGCCGCACAATAATGTGCTTTATGCTTTGAGGCAGTCTTTCTGGCGCCAACAATACTTCATACCAAAGAACAATAGCGGCTCGGGCGGCACAGATTGGTGTCTCTCGATTCGCCTTGTCCCTCGCCCCGGTTTTCTGGCTAAATGAGCTGCAAATCATGGTGAAGGTTGGCGAGAAAACCATCCCGCGCTTTCCCGCTGCTGGTGACGCCCCAGTGTCCCAACTGCGCGACACCGCAGCCACTCAACGCACTTCGCAGTGCCGAAGTACCAATCGAGAGTGTCCTTGCGCACCACCGGCCACTACCACTCTTCTGACTATGCCCAATTCCCTCACCACTTCACCCTCTGTACGAGAGGCTCTCGGCCCGTTCGTTACTTCGCCCTCAGTCGGAGTCCGCCTGGGCTTCTTCCTCTAGGGCCTTTCAACAAGTAAAAAGGAACCCACCAGGACCGCAGGACCAGCACCAGGACCCGCATCCCGCATCAGACCTCTGTTTCTGTTGTGTCGCAATTTCATTCATATTCCTCCCACGGAATCCCTTCCTTGACTCCCACGACCAACATTCCGCACTCCCCTCTCTGACCATCTTTCGCAAACTTCTTAGGTGATCATACGACAATATTGCCCTTCATGCAGGGCCTCAAACGTTTACAAGAAGCCATCGAACGGCACCGTGAGAACAAAGACATCAACATCAAATACAAAACACCCCTCACCAGTAAGTGATTGTGGGCAAAACCCGCCGCTCCCTCTCTCCCTCTCCCTCTCTCTGCGCTCTTCTACTCCGCATTTCGCTGACGATTCTCCTCCTGCAGTTCGCAACGTAAACACCTTTACCGACGAGCAAGCCATTGACGATGCCTGTAACCCAATTCGCTGTGACCGACACGTACGAATATCTGAATGGGTTCGGGGGGTACAAAGAGTAGGCGCTACCTGAGGTCGCCCGCATTTTAGGGACACTTGGACTGACACCCAGCCGCAGGAGTGAAGCTGTAGAAGGGGCCTTGCCGTTGGCGGCCAATTCTCCTCAAAAATGTCCGCTCGGCCTATACAATGAGAAGTTGTCGGGGACCGCTTTCACCGCGCCGCGCGACGATAACCTACAGACCTGGCTCTATCGAATCCTCCCCTCGGCCAGCCACCAGAACTTCCAGCCTGTGCCAGAGTCGTCCCCGAACTCCCTCACATCCACCACACCCAGCTTCGGCAAGCATTTCAATGCCATCCCCAATCAGCTGCGATGGGATCCTTTCGATTTCGACAAGGAGGCATCCTGGATCCATTCCTTGCATCTCGTGGCCGGCGCAGGAGACCCCACGATGAAACAAGGCCTCGGCATCTACATCTACGCCGCTGGTTCCACCATGCCTGACAAAACGGCCTTTTACAGCGCCGATGGAGACTTCCTCATTGTGCCACAGCATGGCGTCCTTGACATCCGGACCGAGATGGGTAAGATGCTGGTCCGACCGAACGAAATCTGCGTCATACCGCGAGGTATTCGTTACCACGTTGCACTGCATGGCAACGAGCCGGTGCGGGGATACATCTTGGAATTATACCAGGGCCATTTCAAATTGCCTGAATTAGGTCCAATCGGTTCGAATGGATTGGCAAATGCACGCGACTTCCAGACTCCCGTGGCCGACTTCATTGAAGACTATGAGAACACCGAATGGACACTCTACGGTAAATTCGGAGGCAACTTGTTCGCAGCCAAGCAGTCGCACACTCCCTTCGACATTGTCGGCTGGCACGGCACGTACTACCCTTACAAATATGACCTGGGCCGATTCAACCCTGTCGGCAGCATCTCTTACGACCACCCTGATCCTTCCATCTTCACCGTCCTCACCGCACCCTCCATCCCTCATGGAGCAGGTACCGCAGTGGCGGACTTTGTCATCTTCCCACCGCGCTGGTTGGTGGCTGAGAAGACATTCCGACCCCCATGGTATCATCGCAACACCATGTCCGAGTTTATGGGCCTAATCATGGGCAACTATGATGCCAAAGGGGCTGGCAAGGGTGGGTTCCAGCCGGCTGGAGCTAGTTTACATAATACGATGAGTGGGCATGGACCGGACATGCAGACGTTCGAGAAGGCATCGACGATGGACCTACCTCCGACTAAAGTTGGGGAAGGCAGTATGGCGTTTATGTTTGAGAGTTGTTTGATGGTTGGCGTCACCGAATGGGGGTTGAAGACTTGCCAGAAAGTGCAAGAGGTGAGTTTTCGAGTTCATCTTTAATGGTTGATTGAATACAAACACTGACATGATGTTTGCAGACATACAATGCTCACTCCTGGGAACCTTTGAAAGTCCATTTCAAGAGACCAGAGTCGTCGCGAGGTCTCAGCGATGGCGAAAAGAAGAACGGAGTTGGTGATGCCAAAGACCTGAGCAGTGTTCACGATATCAGGGGCAAATAAAATAATGACGGCGAAAGACACGCTGAATTGACTTGTCTATACGCGTTATACCTATTTATATTATAATATAAAAGTGTTGATGCTTGAAGGAGTGCATCATTCGTGCTCTACGATTCTAGTCTGGTGAATTCATGTTTCTTGTCGCTCAGCAAGGCGCAAAGTCACGTGTTTGTCTTGGGGATCCTCTAAGCGCAGGCCGCGGGGAAAGGAGCTTCTCGGGTGGTCGGCCTTTTGATAATCCGGATGAGATCTCCAATCAAATGTTGGCCCTCGACACGTGCCCATCGACCCAAGTGTGCAAGTCTGCCTCACCAGCCTTTCACCTCTTCTGTACTCGGGATCTATCAGGGCAAAAAGTAGGTAGACATGGCCGAATTGCTCAATGCTCGCTACTCGCTACGGGTTACGAGTCTCATCCTATCATGGCCCCCCCAGGCGACACGAGGGCCTAAGCCTCTCAGAAGCTGCTGTCGTGTGCTCATACACGTGCCCACATCCGACTGTTTCGAACGGCTGTTTCTAAACCACCATTTCAGATGCTTCTCCTGCCTCGTTGCATTCTTTACCTGAATCGTCCCCTCGAACTCCTTCTGTTCTGCATCTGCCCTCTGTGAGACATCAGAGACTCGCTGTGCTCCCCTCGGTGTTGTACTTATCTTGTTACCATTCCACGCCTCACAAGTCCAGCAGACTGAATCTACCGACTAACTCAGGGCAAGCCATTATGCCCCGACCAAGACCCCCTCCCACCCCTACTGGATCAACAGACCTCAAAGCATTGGAAAAGGCTGTACCCTCCACAGATATGGAATCCACGTTCACACTGCCACCTCCAGCCTTGCGAGCAGCCGAAGGGTCAACATCGTCTTCTAGCCATGCCACGAAAAGCAGCAGTAGTTCCCGAGAGCACAACAACAATGCCTCTGCCTATTCTCAGAGTACTCCTCCGATATCTCCTCAGGACAAGCCGCTCTCTACGAGTCCTCGAAACAAGAGGACTGCCTCTGGAGCAGTCAAGGCGGCCCACGACCCTGCCACGAGTGGTGGCCCCTCGAACTCGTCTTCCTATGCCCTGCCTCCACCCCCGAGCCGAGCGAGAAAGATCATCCAGATGAAACCCAAGTCCGCTCCCTCTCCAGACAGTGACGCCAGTTACCACCCACCCACGTCTGCGGCGAATGCGTCCAATTCAGCCTCGAAGACGACCGGGGCCACGGCGGCCTCCAAGCGGAAACAGCCTTCTGCCACGAGTGCGGCTGGTCGAAAGATTGCACGCAAGACAGCACATAGCATCATCGAACGGCGGAGACGTAGTAAGATGAATGAAGAGTTTGGAGTGCTCAAAGACATGATACCTGCCTGTGAAGGCGTGGAGATGCACAAGCTCGCCATTCTCCAGGCAGGGATCGAGTATGTTCGGTACCTCGAGGGCTGCGTTGCCCAACTCAAGGGCGAGAACGAGAAGCAGAAAAGATCGTCGGAGTCTGAGACGCAACGCCACCATCACCACCATCGTGAAGTTGACCTTGCTCCGGACGAGAACGAAGAGGATGAGGAAGGTGACGAGGACGAGGACGAGGATGAACACGACGTCGAAGTGCCCTCGCAGCCAGCTCAGCCGAGCAGAGCGGGCAAACAGACCAACAGATCTGTTGGAGACGAGTGGCAGTATAGAGACGCCCACCGACACTCGGTGGCTTCCTTGTCTAGTTCGGCACATCCTTCTCCTCACATATTGTCCCAAACACAGGGCCATTCGGACAGACAGAGTGGCAACGGCAGGAGTATGCCGGGCCTACCATCCTCCTACACGGACTCGCCCTCTCAGATTTCCACCCATGCGACGTCCAACACCCCTACGCCGACCATGCTCAGTCCGGCGTTCAATTCGATACATTTTTCTCCTGACCTCACCCGCTCACAGACGAATACCACAAAGAGCGGTGCCGCCACGGGCAAGTCACCGGAGACTGGTGGTGCCGGTGGTCCAGGCCCAGTCGCTTCGTCGACCTCGACCTCCAACTCCTGGACGACGGTCAATCCGAGCCCGGGCATGGCACCACTCCCGTCGCCAAGGGCGGCACTCAACATGCCCTTGCCACCGCCGATGACGTATCTGCAATTACCGCAGCCGTACAACAACGGACATTCCTCGCAGTCGCAATCTCCGGACGGGAGAGAGGCGCACAGCAAGTCTCCGGCAGCGTTGAGCGATGCGTCTGGAACCGCGGAGGCGACGGCAGGTGCTGCGTTGATGATGTTGACGAATGACTGGAGAGGCTCCGTCTCGGGACCTCCAGGGGGTGGTCAGACGCCTTTGGTATCGGAGGGGGGAGAAAGGGGAAAAGGTATGAGTGTGAGAGATTTGTTAAGTTCATGACATGCTTCCGATTTATGTACATGATTTGTGTCAGTCAATGTTCAAAGGTACTCCAGAACTGAAGATTCATTACTTCTTTGTATAGGACGTCTGTAAAAAAAATATACATTCCGTACAATTACAGCTTTTTATCTGCCTGAAATGGTCGGCATCATTGCCCACAATATCAATGTAGATGAGGTGGCAATCTACGCAGTGCTAGCAACATGATTTCTTACAGTGGAAGTTTTCAGGTCAAGGACACTTTTTTTGTTAGATCGATTAGGCCTTTTATCTCGTAGCCACAGGCAGTATAGACAGGCGTGAGCCGATATCAAACTTGCTCAACATTTTGGAAATGACGACACGATCCCATCCATACCTTTGACGAGTCCGTTGATTGATGATGATGATGATTATGATGCCATTTTGACCTTTGATGGTTTCGTCTGTACTCGTCCTTAGAGAAGGCTGACTCGTTTCTCACTACTCGGCCGCGGTGGCACCCCCTCCCCTCATCCTTTCCTTGACGAGTTGTTCCCTCTCCTTCTTCCCCTTGATGTACCTGGACAGGTCCCCCACGGGGAGGGTGATTGGGAAATCAACTGCCTCCAAGAGTTGTACGGCCAAAACGTACCATACCATTGCCGTCAAGGCAAACGTGAAAGCACCTGCTGCCTGTTGATTTTTGGGGGGGTTTCTCCGTCAGTGCATGACTTGACTTGAGGGATAAAAACTTTCGGAATAAGAAATCGGAGAGATGTATAGCCAGGATATTCAAGGGGGTCAAGACCAAATACTTACAACGGTCAACCTTTCACCGGCATGGACATTCCCCAAAGCCAAATTCCAAAACGCACCCGCACCACAAGCGAAACTGAAGACCAAGGTGAACAAGGCACAGAAAAAGACAATGTTGGTCCTGAGTGCGCAGACGGTGAAAATCGTGGTGAGTAGGGCGAGGGATAGATAATAGAATCCTGATTTGCAAAGAGAGGGGGGGGAAACAATTAGCCTGTCTGTAATCTCTTGCTCAAAGCTTTTCAACTTTGAGCTTTTTTGAAGATGCGGGACCTTTCGAGGGACACGAAACACGACGTACCAAAGGTGGCATAATACGAAGGTTCGGTCATGCCCTGCAGATTGCTTCCACCGGGGGAGTACTGCACGCCGACACCGAACCAAGGGATGAGTTGTGTCCCGGCGACGATCCAGAAGGTTCCGTAGGTGAAGAACAGGCACATGGAGAAGGTGTTGCCCAGGATCCATTCTCCTATCGCCCCCAAGACTTGGAGCACGCCACCGAAGAAGATCATGGTCGGGCTGTTCTCAGTAACAGAGAGAAACAAAGACGACGTCAGCCATTTTTCCCTTTCTGGGAGAGGAGAAGTATCACTTCTCTCCGGGGCGATGGCGAAGTGCGAGAAACAACATACATAATGGCACCTCCTGCACCTCCTGCACCTCTCCAACCCATGTTGGCACACGCATAAGGTGTGGCTGCGATGACGAAGCCGATCAGACACGCCGGAGTTGGGTTACCAAACTATACAATCCCCCCCAGGAAAAACGTGGTGTGGTCAGCACGTGTCATTCTCTCGAGAACAGAACAGTAATCAAGAACAGAACCCGAAACACACCTTCTTTCTCAAGTCACCTGGAACGTTACGTTCCGGATTCAAGTAGAGAGCCTCGAACACTTCACGTGGAAGAAAGACGCTGTCTGCCGTTTGAACCCGGCGGAGGACATCCTCGCGAGAGTTGAGATGGTCGAGAGGAGTGCCTTTTGGGTCCCCCATTTTTTGTCCGTGTTCTTTTTTTTCCCTCTTCAAGGAAAAATTGTTGAATGTCAAGAAAAGTAGTTGTGGGAGCCAAAATCTTGTTGTATGGCTGGGTGAGGTAGAATGTCAATACGAGAGAGACGGGAGGGAAAGTCAAAGAATACCAAGCAAGAGGGACAAGAAAAGTGGCTTGAGTAGCAAGAAGCTTGACTCTGACGGTTCAACAAGGCTTGGATTGCTTTGTCTTATACTACTCCCGTTACACTTCTTTCCTCGGTTGCCTGTCAACAGAAAGGAGCTCCAAGCAAAGCTTCTCCCATGCTGTACTGTAATATTCCCTAGACCCTTGATCAAAGTACCCAGTCGGACCGACTGGAGGTGGGTGATTGCCCTCGGTAAGTCACCTCGATTGTTTCCATCTTGGGCATTGATAACCGATGTGTACCGACCAAGTGGAAACCAGACTGTTTCGAGAACGTCCTATTGACACTGGGACTGGACATTTTGACGGTGAAATAATAGTCCGTACTTTGATCCAACACTTTGGTGGACCGGCATATGTAGATTCCGTGGGGGAAGGATGAGATGTACGGAGAGTCGCCGGTGCGGGGGGGAAACCATTGAGGTCACAGCGAGCTCACATGGTGGGGACCTCAGGGGCGATAGGTCATACCGAAAGGCGCAATTCTGCGGGGAGTAGGCGAGGAGAGTGGATTTTATGCTGTCATAGCCGCTCTTGCGAGACGACGGCGGTAGATGATCATACCCTGACTCGATAACTCGTGCACCCCGAGGGACGTTGGATTCTAAACTTGCTCGTAGTGGTGCAATGAACATGGTAGCCTTTGGCGATAGCCGGAGGGCCGGATCTGCTCTCTTTTCCAAGTTGATTGTGCAAGGTACAGTACGTAATGCCACGTTGCTGGTCATGCACAAAAATTGGAACGGCGGTCCTTTTGGTCTTCAGGAACAAGCATACCTTCGCCGATCAGGTGTTGCTGCTGCTGCCCGTCGTACGCGTGGCAAAGCGAGCCCAGAACAACGCGACGTGGTATTGGAGTGCAGTAGGAGTAACCTTAAAAAGGCGCCGAGGATGCAGTAGGCTTGTGTTGAGGATGGCCTCTCATTTATTTCCCTTTGTGGTCGCAGCATAAAGTTAACCTGCCGCCCGGTGGTTTGTACAATACGACTTATGACTTATTGGGCACCTCCTTGACTTTGGTGGACGGTCATTCGTGCCAGCCTGAGCAGCTCACCACAGGACTGTCTTACTCGCTCGAGATGGGCCAATTGAGCGGTAGAAAGCCGCACGTCCCTGGTCTTTCGTTCGTGCATGAAATTGACATTCCATTCTAGGACTTTCAGATCAGATGCTGCCGACACACTTGCTGGGCTGAGCATGATGTTGCAAAACAGCGTCAATATACCCGACAGAGGGTAGAAAATGACAATCCTGGGACGAGAAAGATGATAATCAGCTTCGGGACATTCCCATATATGAAAACCATGGATTATAACAGCCGTCACTTACCAGAATATATGCGGGATTAGCTGGTCTTGCACAGAATAAAAGTACGTGAGCATCGAACGACTGGATGCCAGAGCAAGATCAAGGCTGGAACTAAGTCCGTCGTCGATCCGGTGATTGTGCACCCAGTTGGTACAGCGGCTGCTCGCCTGGTGAATGGGTGGTCATACAATGGTGATACTCCAATTTGACCAGGAATACCGAGATGTCGAAGTCAAGAGAGGCCTCACGCTCGATCTCGTTGGATTTGTTTGGCAGCTGTGTAACTGACAAGGCAGGTCTTCGGTCCAGAGGTAAAGACTGTCTCCAGTTTTCGAGCATCTCGTCAAGTTCTCGAATGTCTTTCAGGATCTCTGCATCAACTTTCCGAAGTGCTGAAGGCGAGTACAATTTCTCGTACGCCTTGGATTTGATTGTTGACAAGCGCAGGTCACCAGGCAACCGACGAAACCCCTTGAAGTTCGCATCGCTCTGCTTCCAGTAATACTTTGGGAATGTGAGATCGCATGAATTGTCATTAATGATGGGCGGCCGTCCAGTACGAAAGGTGATTTCCTTGTCAAGAACATAACAGATCCAGAAGTCGTCTCTCAGATGCAGGATATTTCGCATTTCTAAAGTCAGAGCCTCGGTTGACAAGCTCTCCATCTCCTCACCTGGATAGAGGTGCGCTCCTAGCATAAAAAGGAATCTAACGATGGCCGATAACAAAATCTACGAGGTGTCAGTGAGACCAGAAGGCAAGGCGTGAAAGTAACCACCAAATAGTGTCATGCCT
The DNA here is from genome assembly GCF_000835515.1 of Exophiala oligosperma. Classification (NCBI taxonomy): domain Eukaryota; kingdom Fungi; phylum Ascomycota; class Eurotiomycetes; order Chaetothyriales; family Herpotrichiellaceae; genus Exophiala; species Exophiala oligosperma. Next base: position 2,984,210 of record NW_015622819.1, read on the forward strand.
TCACGAGTGGTAGGTACTTACATCCACAACGTGTACATTCCCGCAGCCGAATTGATAAACCGCCTATCGCAGGTTAACGTAGTGTCAGCTTCGGCTGTCGGAAGGCTTGATTTCTTGAGCTTTACTGCACAGGGGTACTTACAAACATCAAGAGAGCATCAACAATCTCTGTACTAGGACGAGCATCAAGGAGATCAGGTACTAGAAGCTGTGCCGCAGTGATACATTGTTCTTCATCGAGAGGAGGAAGGCTCGTATCCGCAGGATACGCATTCAAGGACGCAAAGGCCAGGAAGGCGAAGATGCATGCATTTGTGGTGCAGCTATCTCGAGAAGAATCCTGTTGTGTGTATGCTCGCTCGATGACCTTTGAGAAAAGCACTCTATCTGCAATCGGGAATGCCTCTGAAAAAGGGGACTTGAGATAATTGGCCAGGAATTTCTCGACCGAGGCGAGTGGCAATAGCGCCGTCACATCCCAACGGGATGGGTTAATGAAGCTGGGAAAAGTGGACCATGGTTGCCGCTGATTGTGCCACAAGGGGCTGGCTTCGCAGTCGGCGCTAGTTTCGTCGTCCGATCGTATGCCAATCCACTGCTGTCCATCGCCGGATAGGAATGGTATACCGTGAAATAGGCCAATGTCCCCAAGCCTGTAGCCGGCACAGTAGATGAGCCCAGCCGGGCTGGAAGCTGGAGATTGCCCTTCTAGTCCCTGGAAACGATCGGTACTGTGTGCTATAGGATTTTCTGCTGGAGGTTTTGTCCTTTGACTGCTAGCATGAGATATCTCTACGTCAGAGATTAGATGAGATCTTGACTGCCGCATTTACTTCCTCTTACCATTTTTTCTTTTGATGTTCTCTGCGAGGAGTCGTTCAATACGTGCCATCCTCTCAACGAGGTTGCTCTCTCTCAACTTCCTTTAGCCCTCTTAGTTGCTTGATAGCCAATAAGTCACAAACAATTTCGTACCTAGACCGATTCTCCCTTTTCCGTGCACCCTGTGACCTTGTAAACGTACATTCAAGGTCATGATGCTTGCACCAATTGCACTGAGGATGAACGCCATCACATTTAATCTGGGAAAGTCAGAAAGCCTTTTCGCAAAATTGGCCCTGGCTGGATCGGTCATGGAGTGTTCAACCTTTCTTCGATGACAAGAATCACAAGCACGTAGAATGCGCCTAGTGGCAGGGACGGCTTCCTCAGAAGCGTCGGAAGCGATTGATTGGGGCGTTTCCGACATGGAGAGTTTTGGTTGATGATCCAGCACCCTCGAAGAAATGGCGGCAGAGCCTGCAAATGTAACTATGAGGTGCTGGCCGCCTATCGCTAGGACTTCGTCAACAGTCAGAGAGAGCACAGCCACTAGAGCAGTATCGGCTTGACATGACACCGAGTTGGTAGGTGTTCCTGTGTGATGGCTTCCAATCAATGATGCGCGGAAACTGCGTCAATTTAAACGTCCCGCTGACTAAGCGGCCGGAGATAGACAGTGAACCTACTCCTTAGGCAATACGAGTACGAGGCCGCCGACTTGGCAATGACGAGAATGAATCAACATCCCCCAACTACCATATTGAGCAGTCCACAGTTACGATGCCTTGGATGATTCGCAATACTAGCAAAACACCGCATAGTCTAGGCTTCGTAGGAAAGCGTAGACTGATATTCCTTCTCGATACGTGCTCCTTTCTCCTATGTTTACCTCGAATTCAAAACAGTTTGTTTCGGCGGCTTACTCAGCGGCATTCAACTTGTAGCCGCACCGGCTGACAGGAGAAAGTTTTCTGGTCCACAGCACAGGGTCACCTTCAGGCTCACCCTGGATTTCTAAGAAAGTTCCACTCGAGATGGCGCAACAATTGATCCATATACCATTTGCAAGCCGCATGAGACCCCACAGCCTTATCTGTCCGTGACTCGGGTGCGGTGCACAATGAGACCGATTGCTTGAATGAAGGCAATGCGTAGGTTGGAATCTCATTCAAAACCCGCAAGACTTTCAAGATGAAGGCTGTTATGCTTGCGGATGACGCCTGCAGTGTTATCTTGCTATTTTCGGCTAACGAGATATCCGCGCACCCACCCATGAAAAAAGAGTAAGTATTTAATATACTTCTAGGGCTATTCCCGATTCATTTCCTCTCGAGGAACACAAACCCGGCCTTGATTCTTCTAGAGATGAGTGAAAGAGAGGATCTGAAGGACAGTATTACTCCTGCCCAGGACTTCGGTCAGAAAGTTCTAGACACACAGGGTGTGACTGTCGAACCTATGTTGAATTCAGAGAAAGTCTCAGTGTCCAATGATTGGAAGCTGGCTGATGTTGTGAGGACAAAACATCAGAACAGTTTAGACAGTTTCCCAAAAGAGCGGAAGCTGGGTGTGACCTGGTCTAATCTAACGGTCAAAGTCACCAGCACCGACGCGAGCATTCACGAGAACGGCTTGTCACAGTTCAACATTCCCCGAATCCTAAAGGAATCTCGACAAAAGCCGCCACTGAGAACGATTCTTCATGGTTCTCATGGCTGCGTCAAGCCTGGGGAAATGCTCCTGGTCCTTGGTCGACCTGGATCAGGCTGTACAACATTACTGAAATCACTAGCGAACAGAAGAGGAGGTTATGACACTGTTGAAGGTGAAGTGTGGTATGGTTCCATGCCTCACAACGAGGCCAAAGGCTATAGGGGTCAGATCGTGATGAACACGGAGGAAGAATTGTTCTTTCCCACCTTGACCGTGGGACAAACAATGGACTTTGCCACTCGATTGAAAGTTCCATTCCACCTCCCCAAAGGAGCACAATCACGTGCAGAACATCAAAGAGCGACACGAGACTTCCTTCTTGAGTCGATGAATATCTCCCACACCAGCGACACCAAGGTTGGTAATGAGTACGTCAGGGGAGTGTCAGGTGGGGAGAGGAAACGAGTATCCATCATCGAGACCTTGGCCACCAATGCTTCTGTCTTTTGCTGGGACAACAGTACGCGAGGCCTGGATGCCAGCACAGCACTGGAGTACACCAAGGCCATCCGTTCGATGACAGACATACTGGGCCTCTCCTCGATCGTGACCCTGTACCGTAGGTTTTCAATGTGTTTGATCCCAGGCAACGCACGGTGTCCTGACTTTTGACAGAGGCTGGTAATGGTATCTTCGACTTGTTCGACAAAGTACTGGTCCTCGATGGTGGCAAGGAAATCTTTTATGGCACCAGAGAAGAAGCACGACCGTTCATGGAAGACCTTGGCTTCTGGTGTCCTCCCGGTGCAAATGTAGCCGACTTTCTTACTGGTGTCACGGTTCCAACAGAGCGACAGATTCGACAGGGCTACGAAGACAGCTTTCCAAGGAACGCCGACGAGCTGTTGCAACGGTACGAGAAATCCCACATTTACGAACGAATGACAGCAGAATATGAATTTCCAAGCACGCCCGAAGCGGAGACGAATACCAAGGCTTTCCAAGAGTCTGTCCGTTTTGAGAAGGACAAGCGCCTAGCACATTCAAGCCCCCTGACAGCTGGGATCTTGGCTCAGATACAAGCATGCGTGTTGCGCCAATATCAGGTTATATGGGGTGACAAAGCGACATTTCTCATCAAACAGGTTTCCAACATCGTACAGGCCTTGATAGCAGGATCACTGTTCTACAATGCACCAGACAATTCGGCAGGTCTGTTTATCAAGGGCGGTGCGCTGTTCTTTTCCATTCTTTACCCAACTTTGGTTGCCATGTCCGAAGTCACCGACTCATTTGTCGGTCGACCTGTGCTGGCGAAACACAAATCCTTTGCCTTTTTTCATCCAGCTGCGTTCTGTATCGCTCAGATCACCGCCGACATACCTCAGCTACTGGTCCAGGTCAGTGCATTCTCGGTGATAATCTACTGGATGGTGGGATTGGCTGCCTCGGCTGGCCAGTTCTTTACTTTTTGGGTCATCGTCTTTGCCACTGCTATGGTATGGTTCCTTCCTTCCTTTGCCAGAAAATCGACTCATGATTCTTTTAGTGCATAACTGCATGCTTCCGCGCTATTGGTGCTGCATTTTCTACGTTTGATGCTGCGTCGAAAGCATCTGGTTTTGTCATCATGGTCACCGTCATGTACGCGGGATACCTGATCGCAAAACCTGAAATGCACCCTTGGTTTGAGTAAGTCATTGCCATCCATTGTTGGGAGTACTCCAGTGAATTGATATTCGTGTAGGTGGATCTTCTGGATTAATCCTTTGAGTTACGCATTTGAAGCCATCATGGGGAACGAATTGCACAATCGTCTGCTTCCTTGCGTAGGCACGAATCTTGTTCCGAATGGACCCAACTATACCGATCCGCAATTCCAATCATGCACAGGAGTTGGCGGCGCAATAAGCGGAGCGGTATCTGTGACAGGCGATGCTTACTTGGGGTCGCTATCTTATAGTCACTCCCACATCTGGAGAAACTTTGGTATCATTTGGACTTGGTGGCTGTTGTTCGTCGCAATCACCATCATATTCACGTCAAGATGGAAGTCGGATTCTGACAAAGGAAGTAAAGCCCTCATACCCCGCGAGAATGCTCATAAGTTGCGCCACATGTTAGGAGATGTCGAGTCGCAGGTGCAAGAAAAGCAGGTCGTCAGCTCTGACTCGTCACTGAACGAAGCCGGTACCCCTGCCGAGAACAGCAGCGACACACTTGTCCAGAATAGCTCCATCTTTACGTGGAAGAACCTGAGCTACACTGTCAAGACCTCAAATGGCGACCTAAAACTTCTTGACAATGTTCAGGGTTGGGTAAAACCTGGGATGCTAGGTGCCCTGATGGGAAGTTCTGGTGCTGGAAAGACGACACTTCTTGATGTTTTGGCCCAACGTAAGACCGATGGTACAATCCACGGCTCTATTCTTGTCGATGGTCGGCCGTTGCCTGTTTCCTTCCAACGATCAGCGGGCTACTGCGAACAGCTCGACGTGCATGAGCCGTATGCAACAGTTCGGGAAGCGTTGGAGTTCTCGGCTCTTTTAAGACAACCACGTCATGTTCCGAGAGAGGAAAAACTCACGTATGTCGACACGATTATCAATTTACTCGAACTAGGGGACATCGAGGACACACTCATCGGGTTTCCTGGCGCTGGACTCTCAATTGAACAGAGAAAGAGAGTCACGATCGGGGTGGAACTCGTGGCCAAACCGAGCATTCTGATCTTCTTGGATGAACCGACGTCAGGCCTCGATGGACAGTCGGCATACAACACCGTCCGATTTCTCCGCAAGCTCGCCGACGTGGGTCAAGCCGTACTGGTGACAATCCACCAACCGTCGGCTCAACTCTTTGCGCAGTTTGACACTTTGCTCCTGCTCGCCAGAGGTGGCAAGACGGTGTACTTTGGAGATATCGGTGACCATGCTATCGTCGTGAAGGACTACTTTGCCCGATACGGTGCCCCGTGTCCCACCGAGGCCAACCCAGCAGAGCACATGATCGATGTCGTCTCGGGACACCTGTCTCAAGGACGAGACTGGGCCCAAGTATGGCTGGACTCGGAGGAACACAAGAATGTCACCAGAGAGCTAGATGACGTTATCGCCGACGCCGCCTCCAAACCACCGGGGACTCACGACGACGGGTTCGAGTTTGCGATACCCCTGTGGTCGCAGATCAAGATCGTCACGCACAGAATGAATGTCTCTCTATTCCGTAACACCGATTACACGAACAACAAGTTCGCTCTGCACATCTCGAACGCACTATTTAATGGCTTCACCTTCTGGATGGTCGGCGATGGCGTAGGCGATCTTCAACTGAAACTCTTCACCATTTTCAACTTCATCTTTGTCGCTCCCGGTACCATCGCCCAACTCCAGCCTCTCTTCATCGACCGCCGCGACCTCTTCGAGACCAGGGAGAAGAAGTCCAAGATGTACAGCTGGATCGCCTTTGTCACGGGCCTTGTGGTCTCCGAATTTCCCTACCTCATCATTTGCGCCGTCCTCTATTTCGTGTGCTGGTACTACACCGTCGGATTCCCCAACAACAGCAACAGCGCCGGCGGGACTTTCTTCGTCATGCTCTTCTACGAGTTTCTCTATACCGGCATAGGGCAGTTCATCGCCGCGTACGCTCCCAACGCGGTGTTTGCCGCCCTCGTCGACCCGTTGGTCGTCGGCGTGCTCGTTTCCTTTTGCGGCACCTTGGTCCCCTACAAACAGATCCAGGCCTTCTGGCGCTACTGGATGTACTGGATGGATCCTTTCAACTATCTTATGGGGAGTATGCTGTCGTTCGTCCTCTGGGACGAAGACATCACCTGCAAGGAGCGCGAGTTCGCCAGGTTCGACACCCCCAACAACGTCACTTGCCGCGAGTACCTGGCCGAATATCTGCAGACGACCCAGGGTCAGCTCGCCAACCTCGTCAACCCGGAGGACACCAGCGGGTGTCGGGTGTGCGAGTACAATACGGGCGCCGACTATCTGTATACACTTAACCTGAAGCACGAGTACGTCGCGTGGCGAGACGCGGCGATCGTGGTCATTTTTGTCCTCAGCTCGTACGCCTTGGTGTATGCCTTGATGAAATTGAGGACGAAACAGAGTAAGAAAGCTCAAGGGTGATTCGAGGAGAAGAGAGTTGAGAAGAGAGGAGTATGCTGTACTCTCTAGTAGAATTTTCATTCCCTGGGTGGGTGATGAGTTCATTTATTGGTGGGCTAGAGGGACTTTGTTTTGGTATAGATTATAGACTTGGACATTAGACTTCATTTGTGGGATGATACAGCCAGTATATACTGCACATATGTACCAAAGTAGGTAGGGAGAAGTTCAGTATAGGAAGGGGAAAAAACAGCACTCCTCTCTCAACCCTTGAGGATCATTAACCCTAGACATTTATTCTAATGCTCTAAATTTGCTCTCCTCCATAACACTGTAGATCAAATCTTACTACCACCGCTGTTACTCTTCTTTGTTGATTTCTTATCGGGCGCCCCTCCAACCATGTCCAGCCACCGCCGGTCGACGTTTTGTTTTTGCTCCTTGGACTTGGCGTGCCACATGGCTTTGAAGTCTCGTTCTTCCCTTTCCCAAATCCGCAGCTGCCGGTCCAACCAGTCCGCCACCACGTCGGCGGTCCGCCCGGGTGCTTCCATGGGTACCAAGTGTCCGACGCCGTCGAACGTGACACCTTCCACGCGACCTGCGGCGACGCCGCCGCTGCCCCCCACCGCCGTGCCCGTGGCGGCGAGCTTTTCGGCGTTGATCCCGGCGTCCGAGATGGACGAGTCGCTCGCGAAGACGTACAGCGCCGGGGGCCGCAATTCGCCCAGGCGCTCAAACGTCCGGGTCACGGCGGGCGCGTAGAACGGGTAGATGTGTTTCCACCGCGGGTCCAAGTCGGGATGGGTTTCGTGGTTGACCAATTCACCATGGACGCCGACACCGTCAAAGTTGGGCCTCATGAACGCGTACGCTTCTTGGGACGGTGGAGTCGTGAGCACGACGACGGTTTCCGCCGCCTTTGACTTTTCTGTTGTTGTGATCGTGTCAACGGCTTTGGAAGAGGCCGTTGGGGGTTCCTCGAAGGAGGAGGAGGAGGTGGCGGTGGAGATGGTGTTGACCGGAACCTCTCGTAGACCATATTTGATCCATCGTTCCAACACCCGTGGGTCCCAAGACCTGTGGAAAGGAGAGCGATCTAGTTCGGCCGCCGCCGCTTCTCGAGTTGGCCAGGTACCTTTTCGGAAGATGGCAAACTGTAGTGGGCGGGCGTCCACGGTGCCTTTTTTGGTCTCCACCAAGCGAGGTTGAATGACGGGGTCGATCAAGACGAGAGTCGTAAAGAGTCGTGGATGGTAGAGTGAGGCCGAGACGCTATTGAGCCACGGAAAATGTTAGAGCAAAAAAAGACAAAGTAATCTGCGACGTGGAATCTTTTTTCTGGACGGTATGTGTACATGTGCACGTGAGAAAACATATACGCACAGATACTGTCCACCCATACTGTGACCTATGCCGACGATGGGTCTGGGCATCTCGTCACGCTTGACGTTGATGAGGTTGACAATGTCTCGGGCATAGTCTAAATGGCTGGGATCGTTACCCAAGAGGTCCTCGTTCAAGACGCCACTGGCTCCCTGGTTGGCGGCGTCGGCGACCCAGATGCTACGAACCTGGACCGACGACGACGATGATGACCTCCTAGACGCGAGAACCCTTGATAAGTCTTCCCAGAGTGGCTCGTAGAGTTCTTTGGGAAAAGCATTTCCCGGTGCGGCGATGATGGTGACGTCGCCTGGCTGGGGCGGTCGAGGGTTATCGAGTGGAATGTACTGCTTGACGGAGAGGTGGAGGGTGTCTTCTTGTTCGTCGGCCAACGCTCGAGGGTATTCGCGAATGTACTGACATGGCACTTTGTGCTCTACCACTCGAAACGGGAACATGATGACATTGTCCAACGGAGGAAAAGTGCGAGCCTACGGAGGATGGCGCCGGCCAGATTGTCGTCGTCCAAGTGCAAGGGATGAATCAAGTCGAGGACGGAAAGGAATATCAACCATATGGGTTGAGCAGTTTTCCAATGTACAGTACGAGTACGAATACGAGGACAGAGCCCCGCGGGGATGTAACAAAAAATGCCCCGAAAAGCCCCGCCCAAGCCTCATTGCCTGCCTTATTGTTAACAACCTCGAACCACCTCAGATATTAAGGGTACAATACTATATCACTTACAGCAACGGGCAATCGTCAAGGGACACATGACGGATACAGTAGACGACCATGATGTTATTAAACTGGCTCATCTTGTTGGTCTCGCTCGTGTTTGGAGGCCTCGGACACCAGCCATCAGGGTTCGCGACGGGTCTGTACCGGTTTCCGTCTTTCCAGAATGACCATGTTTGTGCGACCCTGTCGGTCCAACAAAGTATGATTATACCTAGAGACTCCTATGAACACCTGTGAAAACGTAGCTGCCTAAGCCAGGCACCATCAAACATGCACTAAAGATTCAGAAAGACGAGGCGCAGCCAACAAGGCTGAAAAAGAAAAACCCCCGATTCAACGGCCCCCAAATTCTGCGTCATGATCTTCAGCCTCGTGGCCATGTCCGGTTAAACAGATCTGTCTCGATGTCGCATTTCATCGTGGCTCATGCTATTCGTTTCGAACCAAACAGTGTCCTCATAAAACTCTTTCTGGGGAATGATGCCATTACCCCAGATGACCAGCCATTTATATAAACAGACAATCCCGTCCTGAATTCATTCCCACTCAACTTGTCGAATATCACTACTCAAGCACCCGAGATCCTATCAAAGCAAACATAACATTCATTTCACGTCGTCAGTCATATCCGACAACCTGTACAAGAATCAGGCACCAAGGCATCACCTTAACGTTGAATTTGAACCTCGCCTCAACATGTGTTTCACCGACGACATAGATTTCAAACCCCCTCCACGGCCAAGAAATGCCGCTGAACGTTCCGACCCAAAGTATGTGGCTGCTCTGGAGGCATACGTCCAGGAGCAAGAGCGGAGGAAGCAGAAGAAAAAGCGAAGGAGACGAAATGGAATCATCGCTGCGTCTGCTGCAAGTGCTGGGGCCTCTGGCGGCGGCGGTGGAGGAGGCTGTTGAGTGACGATTCTTACGGCATGGTGTTTGTGGACGGCGCAGAGTCATTAGGTGTAGAGTATAATGAGTGTACTCAATTGGTCGAATTCATGAATCCCCAGAATGAATTTTCATCGAAAGCTCCCCGAAACTGCCCGGGCATCTGTTGATTGAAAGTCGAGCTCCCCATCGCGGCATCGTCCAGCGGGGTAGGGAACTGAGGAACTCCATTCGTGGCCAGATCATAGGAGGTGAGATCAGCCGTCGGTCGGAAAGGGATGTCGCTGAAGGAGTAAGTCATGTCACCATAATTTTGACCCGCGTCGACAGCCGATTCGACCGCGGTGAGAGATGACCAACTTGCCATACTGTCCAATGCCTCGGGATATTGCGCCTGTTGACCTATATCAGCGACAGCAGTGTCAGCCCAAAATGATTCATCGCCAGAGCTTCGGGTCATCTGATCCAACGTGTCCCCTGTGGCGGTGGGCGTATGAACCGCGGCCGTCCATGCCTGCGGATGCTTTTGCTCCGCTCGAGCTAGTAGGCTCTGTATCACATCTGCTCCTTGTCCTGCGACCATGTTTGATCCACGGATCTGGTTGAGTCTCCATAGGGTCTCCCTTATGCACCGGAACGCTTCCGGAACCACCTCTTGCTCCTCTTTGGGATATGTTATCAACACAGCCAACATAGAAACAGCCGGATCCACGCTGATATATGTGAGCGTAAAGAGCTTCCAGTGTTGAGGTTGCAGGCTGCAAAAGAACTTTTGCTGTGCGTGAAGCATTTGTATTCCGGCCTTCATAATCTCGGTTCGGCTTTTTGCGACAGAGAAAATATAGGTCCTGTGGAGGAGAAGCAGGAAAAACCACGCATTCGACCTCAAATGCTCGCGTTGAGCAGGTAGCCAGGGACATTGTTCGTCGAAAGAGGTGTCAGGGTTATTTGACCGATATATGGGAGGGATGCTGTCTATGAAGTCCACAGCTCGTTGGTGGAGTCGTTCAACCTTGCCGTAGTCTCGTGGATATGGCCCTTCGGCCTCGAGTGCTTTTATATCATGGAAGCAGGACGCCAGCTGATATTCCAGTAGACGTACTGTGAACACGGAAGGCTTCTCGAAAGGACTTCGCGGCGAAGGGGCTATGGATTTGCGGTCTCTTGGAATGTCACAGTCTGTCGGAGGCACTATCAAGCAGTCATTGATTGACAATGTCAAGCTCTTGCCAAGAACCATACCCATCTCGCTTTACAAATGTTAGTTGGTAAACCGCAAAGTAGCGCCTGGACGATGCTCACCTGTCCCACAGATAAAGATTGATCATGGTCCGCCTACGCATAAGAATTTTCCATAACTGCTCGCACACGTTTTCGGAACTATCTGCGTGGAGCTTTCCTTCATCTCGGTGCAGGCCAATTTCTTGTGCATCCATAACAGCCTGCGCAAGGGTGTGCCATGCTTCCGCAATTGCACCACGATTTTTCAGCCATGAGACCGTCAGAAACTCCGCTTGAATATAGGTCAGGCTAATAGCGTCCTTCTCCAGAAGTCCCAGAAGCTGCAAGGTCGAACAGTTATTCCCATAGCTCTTCTCGTCTCCTGGAATGCCCCATAGACACGAAGAATGAAGAGATTCAGAGCCCTGCGGTGGTAGAAACTGTATCCCAAGGGCAAGTACTATAAACAGCAGAGCTGGAAAGCTGATGAGTTCGGTGGGAATAGTGCAATGAGATTCCGACACCGCATCGACAGGATGCTGATAATACTCCTGCAATTGTTCATCGAAGAAACTGCGATCCAAGAAGGCAAATTGCCAGTTGACCTCTTGAAAAAAGACGCTGACAAGATGATTTACACATCCTTGACATGGCAAGCGCCTGATGATAGACCTGTATGTCTCAAAAGAGGAAGGGCTGAGGGTGGCAGTCTTCGTCTTCTCAGGAATGGTGCGTGTGGTGCCTGTTTCGAGGTGTTCCAATTTCTTGAAAATGCCCAGAGCATTGTGTGCGTTGACATGAGAGTAGCCGAAGGAAGCAAGATCCGACTTGTCGTTTTCAGAATTTGACTCTTGACTTTGCCAATCTTGAGATTTGTCTCGTGGCTTTCCCACTACCGAAGCGTTGAATCGTGCTACGCGGCTATCATTTGTCAGTGGCTTGTGACGATGAACATGAAGGACTCACTCAGGGTCGATATCTCCATAATTACACGAATCTTGCTTGCCACGTAGGACACAAGTCAAGCAAGGCTTGCCTCGATTACACTGGCGGCAAGTCAGCCTTTTGCGTTAGAAGACGGCAAAGACCTCGAGCTTGAAAGACTCAACTGACCTTTTGTTTGCTGTGACGGCAATTAGTGCAGCTGAATGTGACTCGATTTCGTTTCTTCGGCGTCGCCTCAGTCATACTACCTGAGGCTTGTATGTGAATTCCTAGGTTATCGCCGCGGATATAATCATGGGGTAAAAGGACTCGAGAAGCCTTCGAGTATCGTCGGAAGAAGTGTCTTCCGACGATAAATGACTAGTATCTCGCAATTGACCTCAGCTCAACCAACCGAGAATGCTGTGGTGCCTGCAGCCACTAGCGACCTGCGTAATGCTGGACAGCTCTGATTACTCAGCTGATTCATTGTTGCATGTGCTTCTGGTTGGAATTTCGGACGCCACTCTTCTAACCCATCCATGTCGCATGCAGTCAATGGTCCTGCTACATGATAGAAATATACATTGCCATATGCTACAGTATGTATATTCAGCAATGTCGATGGCGTCAATGGCAAGTGTGCGGACACCACATCTGCCAGGATTTATGATCCATTCCGTGAAATCCGGTAGGAATCAGGATACGCCGCTCACAATGGAGACCACAGGGTGGATGTGCTGTTCAAAGTAAGGTGAGGCATGAATGAGGCCTCTTCAACACCTCCTCTCTTTCGCGCAGGACACGGTATCGTCGAGTTATTGTTGTTGTTTTGGGTCTCAAAATTGGTGGGAGGACTGCCGGTGGCACACACCTAACCATGGCCACAGTGCTATGATCTATCCAAAGTAAATCCGAGAGCTAGGCGATAAGGACCCTCGCTCTCAACGAGACTGCACAGCCGCAGGCGACAACGAGCGGTGCGCCACTTTCTTGGTCGCTTGATCGACACCACGGTCAAGAATGCCGAAGCTTCCGCTTCGCAACGCGCCTTCAGTCTTTGGAATGGTCCATGCCCTTTCAAAGGGACAGATACTTGAACAGAATCAACTTAGGGCATTTAGGATTTTAGTCAGCCTGCAGGGCTAGCTTGGGTTAATGCGAGGCCTTGTTTCGATTGTTATTCATCGTACTCCGTGGCGATCATCCCTTCACGTAGACGCAGGAACACACAGGGACGAGTACGAGCACTCCGTAGAGAATCCAAGATTGCGAGATACTGTATTCCCGCAAAAGGAGATGGAACTATTGACGTCGTTGTGATTACGTGACAATGGACGGTGCAAGGCCAAGAAGGCACTGTATGTACGAGTCTCGGCTGACCTGCTTGATGTATTGATATATAGCGCATTGATTGGCGACTAAGTCCGGCAAATACCAGCTAATAAACCGAATGAAACGCGGCTATTGCGGCCGCAGTTTGTACTGCTTCGTACAACCTCATGAACCCAAGTCAGAGTTGAAGCTCTTATTGACTGTACGGTAACCGCAATATCCACCCGCCCCAACATCCTTCGGGCATGTCATGCTACCAGATGACAAAGCGCAAGCTTCTTCGACTCTAAACAACCGGATCAGGTCCACACGTTTGAAAGCGACATGTGGTAATCATATCCAGTCCTAATGAAGCCGCAAGCATGGTAAGTCCTATCGTCGCGAAACACCGACACAAGATGCCATATAACAAGACGGTAGGTTCGTGGGTTTTTGCGTTCACTTTATTCCAGGAACAAGTCGTTCACCACAGGTTCGAAAAGAGAGAGAGTGCACCCAATCACTGCACGTTGATAGATAACTCCAGGCGCCATGGTCGACATCGAGAAGGCAGAGAGCCAAGGTCCTCAATCCTCTTCAAGCCCAAGCTCCAGCGAAGCGCTGTGTCGGGTACAAACCGAAGGAGAACTCGCAAAAGCAGAGACCGCAGCTGACAGGTCATATGCACCAATAACGACCTCCGCATCCAATGCTCGATCGGTGGCCCGGTCGACCCTATCGCACATTCGAACAGGCGCATCTATCACCGATGGTTTCGCATCTTACAGCCTGGTAGACCAGCCAGAGGACACGATCGATGATGTGCTGGCTGCCAGAAGGACTCCCTCGGACGCTTATGAGGTGCGATGGGATGGAAAGAGTGATCCTTTATCACCACGAAACATGAGTGGTCCCCGTAAATGGCTGATTACGATGATCCTTTCGTCCTCGGCTTTCCTTGTGTGAGTTGAGTCCCAGACAGACAAGATGGATATTCGAGGGGACAAAGAAGGGACGTTGTATGCTGACTTGAGCCCCAGAACATGCACTTCTTCAATATATACAATCACCTACGAACAGCTTATCCGCGAATTCCACACCACGAGAGAAATTGCGACGCTGGGCCTGACCTCGTTCGTGCTAGGGCTGGCCATGGGACCGATGTTTCTTGCTCCGATGTCAGAGGTACACCTCCCCATCATGATTTCTCACGACCTAGGTACGAGTACATGACACTGACGAATGTCCCTGACTTAGTTCTACGGCCGCACTCCAATCTACATCATCTCAATGGTCCTTTTCACGATCTGGCTAATTCCAGAAGCGGTTGCTCAGGGCATGGCGACGATGATTGTAGGTAGATTCTTCAACGGCCTCGCTGGTAGCGCCTTTCTAGCTGTTGCGGCCGGCTCCATCGTGGACATGTTCGAACCGGCGCAAATCGCTCTTCCCATGATAATGTTCAGCATCGCTCCCTTTTTAGGTCCAGCTGCGGGCCCTATTATCGGAGGCTTCATCAACCAATTCACGACTTGGTGGGTTTTTCTCCATTGCAACACCTCAAAATCCACCTCCTACAGTACTAACGCTTCCCTTCTAGGCGATGGACATTCTACACGCTACTGATCTGGTCAGGCACTTTGACGGCGGCTGTCATCGTTTTCGTTCCAGAGACATATCCCAAAGTCCTACTCAGGCGAAAAGCGGCCAGCAAACGTAAAGAATCCGGCAACGAGCGATGGTGGGCTCCGATCGAAAGACACGATGCATCGATCCTGAGCACGGTCCTCCACTCTTGTGTGACGCCGTTCAAGCTCCTCTTCTTGGAGCCAATGTGTCTCCTGCTCTGCCTGTACTCAGCAATCCTCCTGGGCATTGTGTACTTGTTCTTCGGGGCCTTTCCGTTGGTGTTTCGCAACAACCACGGCTTCTCAACCTACCAGGTCGGTCTGACGTTCTGCGGCTTGGGCGTCGGCATGATCATCGGCGCCCTCACGAACCCATTCTGGCGATGGAATACGAGTCGCCTGATCGCAAACCTCGAGACCAGGACGGGTCAAAAATGTATCCGACCACCTCCAGAGTTCCGACTTACCCCTGCCATGCCTGGCGCCTTCTTGGTCCCCATCGGGCTATTTTGGTTCGGTTGGACGACGTACCCGAGTGTTCATTGGATCGTGCCTATCATCGGATCCAGCTTCTTTGGAGCAGGGTATGGGCATTCCTCTCCGCCCCCTTTACATGGTCGACAAGGTGCTAATCAGTGTCCACAGTGTCTTTTTAGCTTTCAACGGCGTACTTACTTTCCTCGTCGATGCTGTAAGTGCCTCACCCCTACCTCATGCTGCTTTGAGTAGAAGATTTTAACTTGGGGAACACAGTACGCCAACTACGCAGCCAGCGCAGTCGCAGCCAATGTGCTTGTCCGCCTCATTTTCGCCGGCGCGTTTCCGTTGTTCGGAACCCAGAGTGAGTGTTTTCGATGCCAGAGATGCTCGGACCGAGTATCCAGAGCAGATGTTGGTCACCTCTCCCCGTTCCTGTACTGACCTTGTGAAAAGTGTATGAGAATCTAGGCTACCAATGGGCGTCGTCCCTCCTCGCCTTCCTCGGTCTGGCATGCCTCCCAATGCCGTAAGTTCTCGAGCTCTCCTGTCTGTGGCTTTGAGCGAATGGTGTGCTGATTCATCATGGTTTGGGCAGATTCCTCTTTTTCAAGTATGGCGAGAAGATCCGAAAGCGAAGCAAGTTTGGCACTTCGGACGAGACGTCGTGATCTGTTCGCCATGCCCCCCGGCTCAGTTTATTCAGTCATCATCTTCTCAAATTACTCGTTACACGCTCTCTCGACTTGGCGAAGCATGATGCACAACATATATTGTGATTGGATTGTTATTGGACCGTGAAATATTAGCGACGACATTGCATATTTTCTAGGAGCGGTGGGTTTGAAAGCGAGAAAAAGTGTGTTATTTATATGAATATACCCGAGTTGTAGTGTATAATAATACATCTAATCATGAATGAGAAATAATAAACTGCATCAAAAAGAGTCAAAGACTGATTAACAAAATTGTACGTCAACGAAATTGTCTTCCAAAGAAGAATCTTCACGATTGACCGAGTCTGTTTAATTTAATTGTGGTCACAAGGTCATCATCTGTCCCAATCTCAACCAAACTTGACCACCTTGACATATTTACATGTTCATGTCTGGACGAAACTTTTTTTGTTTTCCTGCCGCAAGACAGTATGTATCCTCCGTGATCCACGGGCCACCTGAATACCGTCTAGAAATACCTAAGGAAGTACATATGCCTATGCCTATGCCTATTCACGTCGCACCCACTCTACCACGGGATAAGTTCCTAGTCCTCCAGTTTTGTCTGGCCTTTCTTTGTGCCCTCGAATCTGCACCGTATGTACATCTCATACCAGCCCATGATCAACCATCTATTTCTTTGCCTTCTCGACCTCGGCCAAACCAGACTTCAAGGCGTTCAAGGCCTTGTCAATCTCCCCTCTCGACTCGTCCATGGCAGTCACGCCCATGTGTCCAAAGCGAATATACTTCGCCGCGATCTCCCGATGCAGACCACCGGCGAAGATGACACCCTGGGCCATCAGCTTCGGGAGGATCTCCGGGGGGGTCAGACCCTCGGGTAAATAAATTGCCGTCATCGTGTTGGCGGCATTGGCAGGGTCGACCGGGAGCTGCTTCAGCCCCATCTTCGTGATCTCGGACTTGACGTATTGGCTGATCTTCTGGTGCTGGGCCACGCGGGCCGCGATGGGTTGGGAGAGCAGTTGTTTCAAGGCGGTGTTGAGTGCCTGCACCAGTTGAGTCGGAGGGGTGGCAAAGTATGACGGCTTCTTGGATTCGTAGTTCTGCATGATGGGGACCCAGTTCTTGAAGCTGGCGTAGTAGCTGCCGGGGGGGGACTTGCGGGACTTGAAGACGTCCATGGCCTTCTCCGAGACCATCATGATCGAGAGACCCGGCGGGCAGCCAATGGCCTTTTGTGACGCGGTCAGGGCGACGTCGATCGCCATGTTGTCAAAGTGCAGGTCTTCTGCGCCGACCGAGCAGACACCGTCGACGACCAGAAGTGTGTCGGGAGAGACCTTGCGGATGAGATCGGCCAGAGGCTGAATGTGCGACAAGACACCGGTGGAGGTGTCGACGTGGGTGACGGTCACGGCCTTGTACTTCTTCGCCTTCAGGGCAGCCTCGATCTCGGGCAGTTGTGGTCGGTCCCCGATTGGGGCCTTGAGCTGTGTAGGTTTGGCGCCGTAGATCGACAGGCAGTCCGCGAACGAGTCTGCAAAGTAACCGCTGTGCAGCACCAGGACATCTTCACCTGGCTCGACAAGGTTGGCAGCCACCAGATCCCAACCCAGCGTGCCACTTCCTGCAATCACAAATGGCTGCGAGCCGGGGTTTTTGGTCTGGAACACATCGCGGAGGAGCGTCAAGGTCTCGCCGAAGACGTTTACGAAAGGCTGGCCGACGTGGGACTGAGCATAGTAGCTCATCGACTGGGCCACCTCGTCGGAGATCTCGATGGGTCCCGGGATCAGGAGCGAAGGGTGGGCGGCTTGAGTAGACATTTTGAGAGACGCCGAGGTCGACAGTTCTCGCTTTTGGACGACAAAGGATGGCGAGCGCGGACGGGGTGGGTTGTAGGGGAGGTCGTCGGTCGAGGCAGGCAGAGAGTCTCGCTCGACGCTGTAGGGGGTGTTGATGGGCGGATAGGAGGACTGGTGGTGCTCTTCAAGGTGTCTCGAGATCAAACTCAAGCGGGCCGCAGGAGAGTTGGTCGAGGTTGAACGTGAAGGAGCCAGCTTGACGACTGTGGGGGAGGGGAATCCGAATTGATATTTGGTGTGTATGACGGGACGATTGAGCGACCGGTGAAGGCGGCGTGCGGGGGAAACACCGAGAGCAAAGGAGGGCGACAATGTCCGCAGGGAACGATGCGATAACGGAGGAGACAGCAGGGGAGATACCAGTGAAAGTGCGGAAGAGGGAGGAATTGCAACGGATGCTCTCGCCATGGACTATTTCAATCTCCTCCAGTCCAGCGTCTGAGAAAGTTGCAAAGAAGGAAATTCCAATGTACTCCACGTTGGTGGATTATTCCCTCGACGCTGCAGGGAGAAAAAAAAAACAAAAGACGGCACAGTGCGAAAAGCAGAGCCCGAATTGTACTGTAGAGGACAAACTTTTCAGACGGTGCGATGAGTGTCGGGGGAAATTCAGGGGGGCTCGTTCCGGGGGGTCGTAGGCGCCTCCAAATAAGCAAAGTCGAGGCGAGGGAGTTCAGTTCCTGGACCTGCAGAGCCCGAAAGTTGGGGATGCGAAGGCCTTCAACAGGCCCCCTAAATACAGTCAACTCTCAGCCCTGTGACTCGTACGATCAGACACCAACGGACAACTATGCGAAAGGGCCATAAGCCGCAATTTGAATCAGGAGAGTTATGATTGGTTCGACGGAGACAGAACAAAACCAAGGCAATCACGTGATCGGTCTCACCAACTCCCGGACATGTCGACGATGTCTTTGGTCGTCACATGAACACCACCTCGACACCTCCCTCATCATTCGCCCTTCCTGACCCTCTGCTCGCCAGCACACCACCCAAAGCAACCCTCATCGCATCTCTGTCCGCCTCTCGGCATTCTCCATCTTCACCCCTGCGTGGACGGACCGTCATCTTACAGGTCAAAGTCCAGCTCGTCAGCAAAACTCCATGTCACCATCAATGTCGATGATGTCTTCTTCGTGGTCAACTTTCTCCTCCTCGTCGTCTTCTCCTTTTTGGATCTCCTCCTTGACATCGTCCGGCAGATGCGCTTTGATGTAGCGGTTGATCATGAAGGCGACGCTGTCGGGGAGTTGGCTGGACGAGATGCACGACGGCAGATCCTCGCCCATCCGTATGGCAGGGTAGTCCGTCTCCACGAGGCCTTGCAGTTGGTTGTACCTCGCCTCTGACAGTCTTCCCATGTACCTGTCGTTGAAATCCTTCATCTCTTCCGTCACTGTGTGCTGAGGGACCTCGATGTCCATGCCCTTGGTAAGGTCGCGGCGTTTTGCGTGCTCCTGGATGATGCCGTTGATGCCACGCGTCACGTCGCTACTGAGATCATCCGGCCCGTATGCCTCGTGGTTGACGTGCTTGTGGTAGAGACTCGGCTGTCTGCTCTTGAACAAGAGGAGGATGTCGTTTTCCACGTCCGGATCACGTTCCACCTGTGTGAAGTGCTTGACTGTGTTGAACATGGCCTCTCGCTCCTCTTTCGAGACCGGAGCTTGTTGGACATTCTTGTTTGGTCTGTGATCACTCAAGGGTCGAGCCATCTTCTGCGCTGTTGTGAGCTGCGGTCCACGTGGATTCCGCTTTCCACGGTTTCGGCCGCGCCGCTGTCTCTTCTTGGATTTGACTCGTGCCATGTTCGCAAGAGACTGTGAGGGTTTGAGGACTCGACTGATCTGATCAACGATGGGTACAACAGATGACAACAGTCTGTGGTGGTAAAGAACGCTGAAAGGAATGTGTGGCGTGGAGGAGTGTCTCTTGAAAGGTTTTTGACAACATTGACTGTTTCTGCAGCGATATAGCATCTCTTTCATCTGGCGCAAGCACTGATCGCCATGGCGATGGTACTCCTCGATTCACAGTGGTGTTACAAGCCATTGTATCTTGTGCCCATACACACACATATATAGCGGTGAAGGGTGAAGTTCTAACGAGCCGCCACTGAGCTGGGGTACACGCTTCTGAGTGTCTTCCTGAAGAAACAGAAGATCTCAATTATGGACGATGGCACTTGTCCTACAAAGAGACGCTCTGCCTACACTCTACACTCACTAGATACTGATTGTGCTACACTTCAGCTACGTACTTTCGATGAAGGGGGTAATTTCACATGACAAAGACAACAACTAAGGACACCATTGCTTTAGGACACCATTGCTTTAGGACACCATTGCTTTGTGGTCTTGTTACCTCTACAATGCAAGCTTCTGTCTGCAGATGTCTGTTGTCTATCCATCGATGTGTTCATTCTGGGGAAAACAAGATATTGGCCAGATTGGAACTCATGCTGGGGAAATATGAAATACGAAATGAGAAACACGAAACGTAAGCTTTCGGCGACTTTCTCAACCGAGTTTCTTTCTAATTAAATGCTTCGTCCCTTCGTTTCCTTTCAACTCGTATATTAATACTTCGGCAGCCTGTGCAACTAGGCATCAACTAGCAGGGCCTAGCAAATCTCACTTCCGCGCCTCAATATGCAACCAACTCTGCCATTTCCCCAAGATTCAGATTGAACTGATGCTCCGGGTCGAGTTGATCTCGACAGACGTTCTTCCTGCACGATCCATATTGGCATGGCCTGACCTACTACATTCCTTGGTCCGAAGCTGGACTTTTACTTGAACCCAGTTGGTTAAATCCATGTTTTGAGATATATAATCAAGTCGTTTGACAGTGATATTGACACTAATCTCGTCAATCCGGCCATGACTTCTGCAAAGCTAGCAGTCGCTTCCAAAAGGCTACCGTACAATGGCCCGACTTATACTCATACTCACTCTCAGCTGGGGAGCCTGACAGGTCGCTCCGTCACTTCAAACCATTTCGGAGGATCATCCACACCATCCGAGACGGTACAATTTCGTTCCATCCCGTACGCTACAGTCCCAAAGCGTTTTGCCGCCTGTGAGATGCTGACCGACATACCTCCCGATTTCGATGGACGTCCACATCGTGATTTCACTCAATTCGGCGCAGCATGTCCTCAGGTTGCGGCAATGAGTGCTACCTGGTTTGAATCATACGGCGGTCCTTTGCCAGATGACCACGGGATAGATTTTGATGAGTTTACTTGTCTCACAACGACGATTTCGGTACCACAACAACACCTGGTCGGCCTGGAAGAGAGGAAATATCCAAAACCACTGCCGGTGATGCTCTATGTCCATGGCGGTGGAGCACAAGAAGGTGTGGGCAGTGTGGACGGTCTCCATTCGAACTCTCCACTGGCAGCATACGCTTCTTCGATATCCATGCCGGTCATTACTGTCAATATTGGATACCGTCTCGGCTGGTTCGGTAGCATGGTCTGCCAGGATATGTTGGAGGAGTACAAGTCCGACCCCGATCCAAGTCCACACGGACCTTTCAACCATTTCATCCAAGACCAGCGTGCTGCTTTCTGGTGGATCCACCAGTTCATTGGTGGCTTCGGCGGAGATGCATCAAATATCACCGCATTCGGTGAGTCGGCAGGAGGTATTTTCCTGGTTTACCATATCACAGGATCTACCGAAAAGCTGTTCAATCGTGCCATCATTCAATCAGGAAACGTGCTAGGCCATCTACCTTTCGAGCAAAAGGAGCTAGAATATCAGGGTTTGTTGAAGACGTTCAACATCACTGGGTCAACAGCTCAAGGAAGACTGGAGCAGATCAGGCAAATCCCTGCGGATGACTTGATCAAGTATCCTGGAGCCCACATCTTTCCATTGGTCGATGGCATCCCAGGAGTAGACGTACCGAAGCCTCTCTTTGCACGTGGACCGGTGACATACACTCGCCAAACGGCATTGATCCAGTCGTGTGAATGGCTGGAAGAGCTTGTGGTTGGTGACGATTTCTGGGAAGGATACGTATTGACGGATCGCATTCGTTCTGCCACCGCACCGGCATTTGTGACGGTTATGTTGTCGACGTTTCCTCAAGCCGAGGCCGTAAAACTTCTCGAGGCCTACGACATGCCTAGCACGGTTGAATCTGCGGTGAGTATCGATCAGAACCTCTTCTTGCGCAACCTGACCCACCTGCTCGGCGACATCATGTTCTCGGGATTGATCCAACGGCTCACGACCACTCTCGGGCGCGACCATGAGAGGCGGAAAGTCTACCGATACTCGTTCGGCCTGTCGAACCCTTTCTTCGGTTCGGATCACAGTTTCGTGACGGGTCACCACTTTGTAGAGATCCTGTTCGTTTTTCTGACGCTGATGGACCGGTATCCCAAGCACCGCGACCATTGGCTGGCCAAGCAAGCGTGCGAGACCGCGAAGCGTTGGATCACGTTTGCGCACGGTCGGGAACCTTGGGACGCGTACAGGCTCGAAGACGGACAGGACGAGATGCAGGCAAGAATCGCCATCTGTGACGACTTCAAGGGGTGGCACGTCAAGACCCTCGAGGAGGACGAGGAAGAAAGTACGATGTACCCGGCCGGACCGAGAAGGTACGCGGCGTGGAAAGCGTACAACGAGGCATTGGACGCACTGAGGGAACCGGGTATGAGTGAAGAGGAAGGTGAGAAGAAAGTGGAAAGTGCCAGGTTCAAAGTTATGATGTACTTGTTGTCGCCGACGAGGAAGGTTGGAGATTGAGACGATGGGTGCGTTGTTGACGGATGAGTTGATGTATCTTATCTACATTCGAAGATTGAGAGGATGTGGTACATGGTACTCTTGTTGACGTACGAGCATCGATGTCTAGTATTGTCTTCGTGAAGCGAGAGGTAGGGACTGTTATCTTCTTTAGTCAGCAATATCAGCGAACAGGCGACGATCATCATGAGGTTGTAAATCATCCACCTCATACTCTCTCTCTCTTTTCCTGCTGGACATCGGTACAGACATGACTCACCTGGCGTAGGAAGAACCTGTCCATGTCAATCAACGTTATGAGCAGTAACTCTGTCTTGTTCCCTGTTGACCGGTGTACTTTATCCGTAGGTGCGGACTTAATATGTCCGATCGACACAATTTGTACCGAGTAAGAATATTTTCCCTCGGCCTCCCAATTAACAAAGTTTATGAAACAGTTATGAAAAGAGATGCCGAGAACTACTTATGGTGAGTGGTAAGTCAAAGAATTCTGTAACATATATAAAGGGAGGTACCTGGTAAGAACTTCAAGAGGATTACTTTGTACCATCTTTCATTCCTTGAGCCATTTCATCATCATCATCATCATCATCATCCATCACCACCATCAACGAGACTAACATCGAACTTTGATAACGTCATTGACCGACAATAACAACATTCGCCAGCCACAACGACGTTGACAGCAATAACAACCTTCGACAACAATAACGATATTGACGAATCCCATCTCACCACGATTCTAGGGGACCTACACCTATATAAAAGTACAGGTATCATAGACCTGCGACTACAGCGATACAGAAACACAGGACTACAGACCTACGCACTATACAATCCAGAGCACAGAAACACCGGATATTTTCCTTTTCCCCAACAAAATGCCACCACAGTTGACGATCCACCACCTCCGAGTGTCCCAATCCGAGCGTATAGTTTGGTTGTGTGAAGAACTTGGGATCTCTTATACCTTGAAGTGTTACGACCGATCACCCCTTTTGGCACCACCCGAACTCGCATCTTTGACTCCAATGCACACTGCTCCTGTCATGAGCCTTGCTTCGTCCACGACTGAAAAACCACTGAATATTACCGAATCAGGTGCCATCGCAGAGTACATTTTGTCGGTGTACGGGGGCGACAATTCCGGTCTGGCCCTCGCCCCGACGCACCCCGATTTCCCTCATTACCTTTTTTGGTTTCACTTCGCCAACGGTACCCTCACTCCGGCGTTGGGTCGGAAAATGTTCATGAGGCTCGCCGACCCCACCCTCGAAAGACCGGTTCATGCTTGGATGGAAGCCGCCGTCACAAAGGCCTTGGTGGCCATGGATGACCGTCTGGCGCACACAAAGGCATGGTTGGCAGGCACAGACTTCACCGCGGCCGACGTCATGAACGTTTTTGGAGTCACCACCATGAGGACGTATTCACCCGTCGACCTGGCACCGTACCCCAACATTTTGGATTGGTTGAAGCGCGTCGCCGACAGAGAAGCGTACCGTTTGGCCATGGAAAAGGGTGACCCGGACATGGATTGGAAAAAGGGAATGAGCCCAGAAGGTCCCGACGTGCACGAGGCGTGGAAGGAGGTGGAGAGACAGTCTGGTGTCGTGGAGGTCCCAAAAGATAAATCCTAAGACAATGGGAAGGCAGAATGCGAATGCGAATGCGAATTGTAATGGTGAATGTCATCACGACTGCATAACATCACCTCTTTTTTTTCTTCTTCTTCCCCATAGTTGAATATCTCATCTCCTTTCGGGTTTGAATGTTGAAAGTAGGATCAACTCGTCTCATACATGATGCATGTCACATACAAATTTCATGACCGGTTCAGGCTACGACGGGGAAAAAAACAGAGCCCATTCCGTCCCAAATGCAAGATGAGAGGGGTCATTCTTGTCAAACAACATCCCGACCTTCCTTCCGCTCATGATTCCCTCGAGTAGACCCGACCTTTGCAAAGTCAGCCCCCTCTCAAGTCTCTGGCCCGAATACAGTATCGAGCAAATACTTGGCCGCGAGGTCCCTCCCCGGACTTTCCATCATCCGGTAGATCCTGTTGCCGGACTTGTTCCCCAGCCAGTTCCCCCGGTCGTGGGGGGCCTCGCCGTCGCTGTCCCTCCGTTTCCTGGGCCGCTTGTCCCCCACCGTCATGCCCCTCGACCACTGGGCCGCCGTCTCGACCCGGATGTCCTCGGGGCTGCGCGGACTGGCCCGCCACCGGGGGTCGTCGCGGGTGAGCACGTACCACACGCACAGGGGGTCGTGGAGGGCCAGCGCCGCCCCGTCCCCCTCGTGGCCCGTGTGGAGCCGCTCCATCTTGTCCAGCATCGGGGTCATGAAGGCCGTCATCCACTGGGCCAGGGGGCTCCCCCGCCCGGCGGGACCCGCCGCCCGGGCGTTGAAGTCCCTCCGGCTGAGCGTGTGGGACTCGGTGATGTCCAGGCTCATGAGGACGAGCCTGAGCTGTCCCGGCAGCCCCGCCGGGTACGGGGCCAGGTGCTGCGACGGCTCGCCCTCGATGGGGACCGGCATGGTCGAGCTCGGCCGGGGGGAGGTCAGGGCGTAGACGCGGGCGGCGGCGAACGGGTCGGCGTACACGTTGAACTCGGCCACGGGCGTGACGTTGCCGATGCCGTCGACCGTGCCGCCCATGGCCACGACCTCCCTGCACCGGAGGAACGTCTCCGGGTCCTCGGCGGCCGCGAGCGCAAAGTTGGTCAGGGGCCCCACGCCGACGAGCGTGACCGTGCCCGGCTCGTTCTCCCGCAGGAGCCTCAGGATCTCCTTGTGCGCCGGCGACGGGCTCGGGGTGAACGACTTGGCCGGGCCGTCGACGTCGACCTCCGCCGTCGACCTGGCCTGCCTGGTCAGGTCGTCGTCGGGCGGCGGCCGTTCAAACAGGTTCCTCCAGTCCTCCACCGGCGAGAAGTGGGGGTGGCTGTCGTGCACCCCGGCCAGGCCGTCGACGCCGTGGAAGTAGTCCGCGGACTCGGTCGTCTCCTGGAGCGGTGCGTCGGCGCCGATGGCGACGATGGGCTTGTGCTTGGTGATGCCTTCGAACCCGAGGGGCATGCCCTGCTCCTTTCTCCACTCCAGCTCCTTTTCCAGCACGTGGAAGATGGCCACGACGTTGCGGAGGCAACTCCTCACGTCCACGTTGCCGTGCGTCACCGACACGAGGAGCACCTCGAGATCCTCGGCCTTTGTGGCAAAGGCGAGCAACATGGCCAGGACATCGTCGCACCCGGGGTCCGTGTCGATGATGACACGGTTTTTTGCAGGCATGGTTGGTTGGTTGGCTGGCTGATTGATTGATTGATCGATCGGTTGATCAAGCAATCGATCAAGCTTTCTTGGGTGGTGGCGGCGGAGATATTTCTGTCACAGGTGGTCCTGATATCCTAGAGTCTCGTAGATAAGTCACTTGTCGACGATGCAAACTTTCTTCACCGCCGATACCTGCCTAGGTGTTCGGAAGTAGAATAGGTTACAACGAACAAGTCAGTCAAGTGCAGTTGCAAATGAAACTTGACTCGGGAAGTCGACCAGATCTCACTTTTGAGGTTTGTGAAATCATTTGTGGAGCGTCGTCGTACTGAGTGACACTTCGTAATCCTCGTAGTCACAAACAAAACCGAGTGCCACGGAATGCGGAAAAATACTATGTCCGGTAACCGAGTTTCTTCTCCTCGACAAGCAACGGACGGAGTACTACGAGTACATATTGATAAACACGAATACTCCGTAGTCATAAGAGAGTCAATCACTGCAATCCGAATGGAAACAATCGTAGGTGTCCTCTAGTTTCACATTTTGAGCATCATTTTTGAATCTTTTGAATCTATTGACTTATTCTTCTCTTTTCTGTCATTCTGTTCATACACCAAAAATTGTCAGGCACTGTGCAAAACTATCTCCGCCTCAGTTAAGAAGGATCCTCGATTTTCCTGGAACGCTCAGTATGCTGTTAAAATGCCACATGATTGTTCTTGCCAGGGACTTTACTCGCCCCGCGGAAAGAAATTTTGTGATTGGGGTGGTCCTGTTTCGAGTTTCCTACTTGAGGAACAATGCCCGTTTTGCGTTCTTCATGTTCTGCATGATCTCGTACGCATCATCATTATATGCTCACGCGTGTGGATTCTTCTGCGCCTTCGTGTAGGAGGAGTAGTTGTGAGGCGAGATGGTTTGTCGCTCAATAAACCTTCTTCTTTTCGTCGACACTCAATTGACCGGGTCCCATGTTCACCAACAGAAGCAGTCCACCCATAATAGACAGGATCTGGAAGAAGTCGTATTTGGCAAAGTCCTTGTGAGGGTGGTTGTGGTGCAGCTGCAATGACAAGTTAGCAATTCGCCTTGGAGGTCAGAGGGGAGATCCGTCACATACCGTCCAGAAGTTGTTGACAAGCACATTGAAGATACTGAGCAGAACAACCAGGATGATTGCACTAAGCTTCGCTTTGAAGCCGACCACCACCATGACGCAGGCCACGAAACCGACCAGGCTGACAAGCACTCTCCAGAAGCTCCATTCACCGGCAAAGACAAAGCCAATGAACAAGAAGATCAGGAGAACACGTCCACCGAGCTGAATGTACATCTTCTTGTCCTTCTCGTCAATGGACGGGAGACCGGCAAACACTCTCTTCTTGACGAAGCTATCCCCAAGCACCATGAGAAGACCGCCAATGACGGAGAGGTTGCGCAGGAAGAAGTTCAGGTCAAAGATGAGGCCGTATCCAAGGGCCTGAACGACGACAACCGACAACAGACCAGCGACTGCGTACTCTCCATAGCGGCGCATGATGACAAGGGTCGAGCAAACGGACATGGTGACGACGTTGAAGATCAGGAAGAGATGTGTAATGCCCCAGGGAACTGCCTCACGTGTCAGCACACGCACTTCTTCATCCGCTCTCTTCTTCTCCCTGGACAAACTCACTGTGTCTAAAGTCTCGGAGGTAGGTGAGTTGGTCACCCCACTGCGTGATAATTCTCACAGCGTCTTCGAGGAAGGTGACCACGATCAGGAATCGCCCGATGGCAGGGAGGTATCTGTGAATGTCCGTCCAGTTAGATCTTGTGTTCCCAGCGAGCAAGGACGGCTTCAGGATCAGGTTCAGCTTCCGGCCTGGCTGTACTCACGGTTTCAAGGGCTCTCCCATGGTATTCAGCCAGTCTTCGATCTTGCTTGTTTGTTCTCGGATCTGGTCCAGAGGACTGGGATCACTCGTGGCATCGGTACTTCTTTGAGAGCTGAACTGGTTGTTCAGGCCCAGGTTATAGCCTGCGGTTCCTCGTATCTGCGCCATGGTGGGAAGGGCTGTGTCGTCCGGAAGATCAAGGATGAGCTCTCGGTCGGTGGTGGCGGTGGTGGTAGTACGGGAGTGAATGGAGTGATGGTTCCAAGGGGAGGGAAAGAGTCGAACTGATCAAGGAGAAGAGAAGAAAGGGAGAAATTGCGTGGGGCGGACAAGTGTTTATTCGAATGCTGTCAAGTGTGAGATTGTATTATTGACCAGTGGCCCGGATTAATCACGATGAGATTCGCGTTTTGTAGTGGGAGCGCGAGGACCTTTTTTTGAGACTGATGACACTTTATTATTATGGGCTGTGGGTGCGCGCACAGTTCTCTCTCTCTCTCTGTGCTCTCTCTATTCTTAACACGCTGGCCGTACCAAAACCTGCAGCTGCCGCCCCTCTGCCCATCTCCTGCCAATCACACATCACCACAATCCCCTGAGACTGAGCCCCTTTAGCTAGACTTCTCTACAGCCACTTTCTCTCCTAACACGTCGATCCGAAGTTACCATCAGCTTGGTAGACTGTCTGACTGTGACCGCAACGCAAATCCGTATGTCATCGGAGCTGCGACATATCTATTCCTACGTTTCTATTCCTACGAATCACATCAAGTAGAAACAAAGTGCGGGAACCGAACATGATTTGGATGATTTTCTTTCTTTTTTTAATATTTTCGTTGTTAGTCTGCCATGCCCCTGGGAGTACAAATTGGGTGTCTTAGGTACAAAAACTCCGGTCCCAGACCCTTTTTCTCTTGCCTTGCAACATCGACCAGTGTCGATGTGCTGTGTGCTAATCAAACAAATGCTCTCTTCTGAGAGCTGATAGAAAAGAAGAGAAATCAGCACTCGTAGCGCTAACCGTGTGGTGTCGGAAGACGTAGAAGAAGTGTTACCACTGCCATTTGCATCGTCTCGTCCAAACTCTCAAGCCTCCCACTCAGCGTCCTTCAGTAACGGGTCGGCTTTCTAAGCTTCCCAGTCATCGTCCTTGAAGTCGGATGGGTGTGCCGACGGCGCAAAAGATTGGAATCGATTTGCAGCGCCATTAGTCACCAAATTGTGAACAGTGGTTGTCGGTCGTACAGGTGAGGAGCTTTTTCCATTTGCCTTCTTCTTTCCTTTCTTGGATGTGACGGCTTCCCATTGCTCTTCTTTCGCCAGCTCAGTGGCCCACTTGTCTTGCTCCTCTTCGTTCACTTCGTCTGCCCAGCTGGATTGAGTCCCAAGTCGTGGACGTTCTGCCTTCTCGCGTCCTGATGCGCCCAGAGCGGCAGTCTTGCCCTGGCCTTCTTCTTGTCGGACTGCATTGACGGTCGCTGCTGCGGGTACAGATTTTGTGATATCTGACAGTGGCTCGGAAGTGACTGCGCCGTTCACGTGTGAGGCAGGCTCATTTGATTCCTCAAAAGTATCGAGTAATGGCGCTGCCCCGCCCTGGGAGGGTTTGGAAGATGCTTCTGCTGATGAAGACAGCATTCCTTGCTGCCACGCATTCTGTTGAGCAGTGAATGAGTTTGCTTTTGACTGGTTGGAGGTGCCCTCCGCCATGCGTGCAGTTCTCAACTGGTTCTGCTTCTTCGTTTCCTGAATCCGGTTGGATTCCTCCATGCGGGCTTTCTCCTCAGCTTTCTTAGCTTGTCGTTGGCGTTGTTTCTTGGACAAGACCGGCTCAAATGCCTTGGCAATGGGTTTGGTGACGTTCTTTGCCACAGCGTCCTTGACGTTTGTCAATCGCAGGCTTGTCGGCTTCGCAGCTGGTGCCTCTAGCATATCTGACACATCTCCAGATGCTTTTGGTGCACCCGTTGATGCTGGAGAAGACGAAGGTTCAGGCTCTGGCACTGCATCATCATCTGTCTTGTGTCCGTTTTCGACAGCCACGTCAGTCGCAAGAGCATGCGCATCATTCTGCTTGGTCTCCGAGGCCTTTCTTGTAGCTCGGCGTTCCTTCTTGCTAGGCCCTTGCGCTTTGGCTGGCTCTAGTTTTGTACCAGCCTGAGCCTTGGAGAGCTGTTGCGCAAACTCCCTGTTAGTCATTCCATCATCCTCTTCCTTAGGTAGCTCTACCAGTCCGCTGTGCGCTGTCTGTGCTTCAAAAGGTGTAGTTGTGACTTTCCTCCTCTTATTTGCTTTGTCCTCTGCACCACTTGTTGGTGTAGCTGTGCCACTATTGCCAGGCTCAAGTCGACCGGTTTGCTGTCGCTTGGTTCTCTGCCGTTTATTGGCTTGTCTCTGCGACGTTTCGACCGACTCAGATCTCGCTGCGGTATGTCCTATGAGTTTGTTGAACAATTCTGGATTGTAATGTCTTGTGAGTGCTGCAGCGACTGCGAGCAGCGCAAGCCAAGAGGCAGCAGTTGACCACATCTTAGGTGACGCCAGATCGATAATGTCTACAGCCAACAGCAAAATGTGTCTATATTTGATAGATCGGTGCCAACCTCTGATCTGATCAAGGAGGCTCTTTGTGGTGATCAGCGCAGCCAAGCAAGGGATAGTATCGTGGCAAGCTTGGACCGAGAGCCAAACGGCTCACAAGTATTAGGAGTGTCGGCGGGAATATCAGGTGGCCGGTGCGGTGCTTGACCAAGAATTCGCGAGGATGTCGTGGGCGTGAGTTGGTGAAGATATAGAGATTCTTTGCGTGTTGATCGAAATGTCTGAGGACCTTTTGAGGACCTTCCAACAGTTCGATCTACGACGCGAACCAAGCAGCCGACGAGTTAAAATGGAGGGCAACCCAGTGGAACTGCGCGACGATCCACGTAGCTCTCCAGGCTGAATCAGGACTTGGTGAAATTGTTTGTTCAACCAGAGAAGGGTGTTGTGTGCGTGGACTGGTTCACTGCCGCGTAAGACAAGGTTAAGTGCGGCCAGGTCAGGTCAGGTATCTGTGACGGCAAGGTGGGGAATTCCAAGTGTCTGATGAGGGTGAAGTGACAGACAAGAGAAGGGGTTCCACTCGCTTGTTGGGAATGTATTTGTACAGTACGGAGCACGTACTCTGGAAGTTGGTGGAACGATGTTCAAGCTGCGGGAGGAATAAAGGTTGGTTTATGAGAGAAGAAAACAAACGCGACAAATGGTTTTAGACCCTTTTTGAAGGGTCTATAAGGTGAAGAGTGAAGAAATGGTACTGAACATTATTACGGAGTTGATAGGAAAGGGAACCAGCAGTTGTTGACAGAGTGGTTGATTCTCTTTTAACTGGATGTCACCCTCATCACCCTCTGTTTTCTCCAAGGGGATTAGCGTGTCGCGGCTCCTCCTTACCTTGCCCTAGGGCCCCTGTACCAAATTTGAGGCCCTTGTTAGGCTGCTTTTCTCCGCACTCGCCATCTCCAATCATCCACCACCGGCGCCTGGAAGGGGTTGCCTAGGGAGCCTTCGATAGGCAGGCCACGCCCATCTCATCTCACAAAGAAGCCCCGTGCATCACCCCAAGTGGCTACGATCCCTGCCCGCCACGCACTGAAATCACGCCCAACCAGCATCGAATTTGTGTCTTCTTTCCATGTGGGAATGTTCTGTCAAAAATAATACCGATTTTATCAGGTCTACGGCCAAGCCTGCGAAACCAAGACAAAGTGACACGGCGCAGGGAGTAGTCTGCATTATCTGCGACAGGTTGTGTCCTGCTTTACAAAAGTGGTCGCCGACTTGGGATGAATGATCTTTTTGTCACTCGGTAAATGGTGACGGAGTTGACTCAGTAAATTCAAAAAATCAATACCATACAACTTCAAGGTCCACCGAGGAGGGATCGCCAGTGGCTTGCCAATATCTTCAGGCTGAAAGCGGGTGAGGCTCCCGGCAAAGGTAGCCGTGTCAGTCGATCAGATACCCAATCACCAAATACTACTCCTCAAAGTCATGGTTAAGCGAAATGCAGGTGGAATCTCGGCGTCATGGATTTGGACAAAAGTGAATACCTGTCTAGGTACTCCGTACGGAGTATGTACTATACTCGTAGGTGAGGACACATCTATATGACCACACCCCGATTCTCTCCTTGTACTCCTTCTCAGTGACCCTGAACATTCCCCCTGGTGAATCGATCCATCTGTATACGGCTTCTCATGCTCCTGAGACCGCTGAATGCATGCTGACTGTATAAATGCCGATTTCAAACACCCTGAAACGCTTCTACAATGGCCCAAACTCCTTGCTGCAAATATGGCAAATTCATTCAATCATCAATCTCATAGTGACCAAAAACAAATCAAGAATCTTTCGAATAGCCCAGTCTGCTGGAAGCAGCTCGTGTCGTTGTCAAAGGATTCACAAGCCATGCAAGAATGACTTGCTTTGGAGTGTTGACTCGTGACCTGGATTTTCACCAGACGGTCGGTTTGTTAGGAACAATATAGTGAAATTGCCAACTTCCTCTCCTTTTCAGGACAAATAGGTCATCCACGACAGATGGGCGTGGGTGAACAGGAGGTGGCCTGATGACAGGATCCGACATATGCTTGACTCTCGTTATACTGGTGACTTCTGGGCCCTCTTCATCACCCTCATCGAGGCTGCAGGCTTCGTCCATGTCGCTGATGATGCTTTGCATACTTGCGGTGTCTTTGTCAACACCCACTGCGTCCAGCTGCTGGACTGATCGTGTCATCCTCAAGGGAGGCTCTTCGTAGTCCTCGTCAAAGAAGGTGCGTGCCTTTGTCCCGCCAAGGAGTGCCATTGGCCATCGCCATTCTGGTTCCTCTGTCGCTTGTTTCCTACCCATCATCACGTCGCCTGATGGTGGACCCAGTAGCATCCAGCGAGCGTCGGCACTTGTGGCTGGTAGTTGGGACACTATAGGAGGGTGTAAGTCGTTGACTTCTGGGTTTCTACCTCTCTGATAATCATAGCCTTCGCTGGTTGTGGTTTCGGCTCTTTTTCGCTGCTGGGTCGAGACCTGGCCTCCACTACCCTCGTTATGAGCACTTGATACTGCACGATTCCACAATCCTTTCATCTTTGCGCCAAACCCAAACAAATCTTCATCCTCACGGTTGTACTTTTTCCAGTTCCATCCTTCGGGATGCAGATTTACAATCAGAGAGTCTTTGATATATCCGTACGCACTTGACAGGTGCCGCTCCTTGAAAGGCCTACTTGGGGCATTGGATGCTTTGTCACTCGTGCTTTGTGTGTCAGACACTGTGGTCGCGGTTGCACTGGGAGGCGGTCGTGTTGAGGATAACGTAGGTTGTGTGGACACTTGTGATGACATTGTAGGCTGCGATTGTAGCCGTGGATGGTCAGGCTCCGCCTCTGCTTCGGTCTCGTCTGACTCTTTCGCCTTCTTCGCCATGTGCTTCTGATATTTCCGCAATAGTGTATCGCCCTTCCAACCTTTTGGCGGACCAGGGCCCAGCATTAACTCATACGCCCACGCTTCATTGGTCTCGAAGGCTCTGGGCTGGGTCACGGGTCTTGGTTGTGTGGTTACTATATCCGTCTGCGGTGCCTTTGCCGCTCTAGCCTCCTGTTTTCTTTTGCGTTTGTGTTGAAATTCTAGGCATGGCGTGAGTGAAATGTAGTAGAAGCATGCGGACTGTACCCCTCGCAGGAACCAATGTCCGGGCTCCGCAGGATGCGTTCCTGAAGCCATTGTTATTTGACCCTATGAAAAAATGTTCTGCGATCGTGTACGGTGTTCGCGAGAGGAGAGTTGGGCGACGTCTTGGAGGCGTGATCAGAGACAAGCAAGGGAGCAAAACCTCTCCTATTTAGTACCACTGATGAATTGTGACGATCCATGATGTTGGTGAGCTTTTTGAGGGGAAAGCTACGGCAGGAGGCCGAGACAGTAACGTCCAGCTCTGCAGATGCCGTATACGAGACAGCAGGAATGAATTGTATCGACACTGGTAGAGTGATATGTGAGTTCGAGAACAGTGACGAGTCGGCAGAAAGATGTAGGAGCTAAAGGCAAAATGCTTTCAGTCTGACCAAAGCAGAGTTACCGTTTAGGGGACTTTATGACTGTCAGACATGTCTTTTCCCAAGCGTCGACGTACGTGGCAGAGGGGCACCAATGCACGGGCCTATGCGTTGGTCGTTTCATGATCTTCCATTCAGATGCGCTTAGGATACAAATACACGACGCATTCATATCGACAAGGATTCTCATATACTTTACAATCCACCATGTACTCCGTAAAGGCTGAGAGACATGCTGTCAGTTCCGGCCCCAGTAACGTCTCCAGTGGAGTCTGTCCGTACTCCATCACGCCTAGGGCTCCCCAAGCTACTGCAGTCGACTCCTGAGGCGCAGCAAGGGTCCGGCGACAGCAAGTATTGCAAAACATCAATAACATCGCAAGGCGGACGACACGAATACATCTTAGATCTAAGAACCAGACACTTGCTCAATCATGAAACCACAAACCCCTCATATCCGTCTTGCCTGACCTTCTCGAGTGTCTTCTTATACCTGGGAATGCCACCGGCATAATTTAGATGCTCGCGTGGCTTGCCTGGTATATTGGCCCCGTTGTACCATGAATCTACCTTACCACGAGGTGTGTCATTGATAAGCTCAAAGACGAGAGCTCTCCAGTCTTCCTCCGCCTTTCTCTTCGCGTCGATCTTCTTCAATCCCTTGCCTCTCATATCACTAAGAACACTCGTTATCCAATCACCTTGAATCTCAATGCATGATGGACCGTTCGAGAATGCGGTTGGTGCTTGAGGGCCGTATGTGCTACAGTGACATTAGTGTCTATTGTTCCAGGCAACCTGATGCTTGTGGAGGCGGCTAGAAAAGACAGGGAGACACTCACAAGAAGAAGTTAGGAAACCTCGCGGTCGATATACCCAAATACGTCCACGTGCCTTTAGCCCATTTATCGGTCAATACTTCGCCATCCACACCAGTAATCTTGATGTCTTTCAAACCACCAGTAATGGAATCGAAACCTGTTGCAAGAGCGACAACATCTAGTTTATGGTATGTACCGTCTTCCTGAATTATACCGTCTGACACAAAGCACTTGATTGGATTATTACGGACGTCAACGACATCGACATTCGGCTGTTGAGGTTTCAGTCAGATCTTTTGCGATAGCAAGATGGATGCTCCGCCATCTCACCTTGTTAAAATGATCATAGAAGTCCTGCTCCAGGGATAGTCGTTTGCCTCCAAAGAGATGCGGACGCTCCCAAGGTGCGAGTAGTTCTTGCTTTCTTGGATCACGCACACGCTCTCTGACCCGATCTCGCCAGAAATTGTATGCTATCTGGTTGGCGTCGGCATTACGCGTCATGTCGTAGTAGTTGTTCATCAAGAAGCGAAAGCCACCCTATTAAATCAGTATCAACTTCCGGGTATCATCGAAATACGCACCATCTTCCATAGCTGCCAGTAAAATTCGTCCCTCTTCTCATCGCTGTCGTCGAAGGTCAAGTTTTCGCGCCACTGATACAAAAACCCGTTGTAATAGTTATTGCGCTCCGCGAATCGTGCAGCAAGGCCATCTCGTAATTTCGCCTGCTCCTCTTTTGTCAGGAATTGTTGGTTCATTGGACATGCAAAATTCGGCGTTCGCTGCCACATCTCAAGGTGGCCATCTTCCCCAATTTCTCTAGCCCACTATCATGTCCGTTCCGTCAGCCTTGAGGTCCCGGGAGCGGAATAATAGACGTACCTCCTGAGTGATTTGAACCCCAGTTGCTCCTGTTCCGATAACCGCGACCCGTTTGCCCCTAACATCGACACCCTCTTTGGGCCAGAAACTCGAATGATGAATAACGCCTCGAAAATCTTCTATACCTTTCCAGTCTGGGATGTACCTCTTTGCTGCGAACCCAGTACACGCCGTCCAGAACTTTGTCTTGAACACCATCCCAGTATGACAGGTGATGGTCCATAAGCAGCTGCTATCATCCCATCCGGCTGAGACCACTTTACTATTGAACACGCAATCTTTCTTGATGTGGAGACGGTCTTCGACGTGCTGGAAGTATTCACGCAGCTCGGCGTGGTCTGGATAGTGCGAAGACCACGTCCAATCATTGTAGACCTCTGGGATCGAGAGAGCATAGACAGGGTACTGACTGTCGACTCGTGCACCAGGGTATCGATTCCAGTACCAAATACCTCCTAAGTCTGAGCCTGCCTAAAGTGCAAGATTAGTCCAAATCGAGCCGTGCACTCAGCCACAAAGAATAGATACCTCGACAATTTTCGCTTTGAAGCCTCGTTGTCTCAATTGATGCATCAAGTAGACAGCAGCGAACCCAGCTCCAACGATAAGCATATCCAGAACTTCGCCTTCGTCAGAGGCACCGTCACGCGTAGAAGCTCCATTCGTGGGGTTCTTAGCATCTCCATTCACATCTGCGATATCGCGTATGAGCGGCATTTCTGCTGATCTGTGAGCGAGTGAGACAGATATGTCAACCCAGTAGTTAAGTAGAGGCTACGCTGTCAATCGCTATATCTTTCCAGAGAGAGACTGATACATATAGGGGTGCTGTTCTCATAGTTTAGAGTGGAGGTCTTGATAAAAGGTTTAGATATGTGATCTGGGGAAGTTAATGCGGGGATGGAATACCGGTCTTGGATTGATCCTCCTCTGGACCTGTTCGCCTCGGAAGTCGGCTATGGGTGTCAATAGCGGGAGGGATGAGAACCTCACGTGCGGAGAAGATGTCTTGTGCAATACATGTCCCCGCAGTGTACTGTACATGATCGATGCCAGTTCTTGTGATCGAGTACGAAGCCTAGGTACTGGAGGTGACGCTTTACCAATGAGGTAGCACATGGGCAAAGGCTAGCTTTTTGTCTGACAAGGAGAAAGAACTGGCCCATATAAGTTCCCGAGAAGAGTCCTCGAGAGTGAAGGGGTTTTAGAAGCCCCTCTGCAGAACTTAAACGAGATTTCGCTGTTTGTTCAAATCTGAGGGGTTCGAATATAATGCTTAGGGTGACAGCTTGATGTCGGCAACATGGTTGCATAGAGGCGAGTCGAACTGACCTTGAAAGAACGGGTGGCTTAGAGGATGCGATGTCAGTTGACTCCCATAGCGTTATCAAATGATGTGCGCTGAAAAGCGTTGACCACAATCATATCGACCTTGCATCACACGAGGTAATGATGCAGTGTGTTGTTATGTCTGATGCGTTGTATTGTTTGCCACCGGTATTGAGCTGTCGTATTCAAGGTTTGATGCTTGTCACGTTGTCATGGGTCAAGATCAGATCACCACCTCCTGCTCGTACAGAGGTAGCTTAGAACAGAAGACCATTGCCTTCGCCTGCTTTTTACAAATTCCGGAGATACAATGGAGCCAGTAGGGGAGGCCAAGGTTTCGGACTGCAATGACCGACCCTCCAGCCGTTCTGAGTTCCAAGTCGCGTCTCGGTCACCAACTGCCGAAGAAATGACTTCTTCAAAGCAAACCACAAGGCTGGGGCATGCTTCGATCTCCTAACTCAGTATCGAAGGACACCGAAACATCAATACTTGTGAATACTCGCCTTGGTTCGACCAAACAAATTCAAAAGACGGTGACATTACTGATAGTGTATTGGTGTTGACAGATCAACTGTGCTCCGTTACCCAGGACTTATATACGTTGGCCAAAGAACTCTTCTCGGCGGCGGAAATATCACCTCGTATCCCATTGACATTGTGTCCACCGGCCTGAAGCTTGACTGACACCAGCCTTTGACATCTGAGATAACAATTAACCATGGCTGAGTATTGTGTCGAAATTGTAGTCAAGCATCCCTTTGGCAGAGAATCGGTCTCAGCCAGTCCAAGTAAAGTTGATAAGCCAGAGTACAGCACTTTGAGGGCCGAATTGAAGCAACGGGAGCCTGGGGCTGTCGATCATGAAGATCCCTTGATACATAGTAGGTAAAGGACTTGACCTTCACAAATTGAAGATAAGTCGAAGTACATAAGAAGAAATCTCTCCTCGATCCACCGTAGACAATCCGGAGTATACGGTCAAACACAATACCACATATGCAACTGCATTTTCCGCTTGCATTCTCGAGTTTCTTGGACTTCACGCGTTCGAGTCTCGAATTCAATACTCTCTTTCACATCAACACATGTCTCTACAATGTCTAAGGTCGATGGCGCGATGTAATTCCTCATGAATTCTGTGAAACTCCTAACCAAGGGAAGTGTTTATGCTACATGCCTCCGACCTTGTGTTCTTTGATAACAACAACAAAGTCAAGTTGATGTTGATTACAGCAACCATTACGATGGCTGAAAATGCAGGTCTAGCATCCACACTCAGTGCCCATCGCTATGCAAAAGTGAAAAACACCCGCACCAAGTGCTATCAGTAACATCCTAAAGAAGCTCATCCTTCATCCTAGCTTTTTGAATTCAGTTTCAAAATCAGATCCTGCACCAAAGTCGTGTTCTTCCGTCAAAGTCGCCAATCCCGGATGATATGGCTCTTGCTGATAAGCTCCTGGCTGAGCGGGCTCATATGTGATGGTCCTTGCAACGTCCGGTCCCAATGTCATACCATCATCATAGTACCCGAAGTGGAAGTCTGAATCGCCTTGGCCAAGTCTAGGGTCCAGAATGTCGATCTGACTCGGTGCGGCAGGGCCTGGATATGATGTCAAGAGCTCGTGATGAGCAGTGTTCGGCATCCCGACGAGTCCCATGGCTGTTTGGTATTGCGGGAATGGGTCGACCATCTTGTGATATTTGAGGTCACTGACTTGGTCAGAGTAGGGCGCGGCTGTTGTCTGGTAGTAATCGCCTGACAGACCATAAGGCCCGACCATTATGGGTGCTGGTCCGTATGGGTTGCTATACTCATACCCAGATGGGTTCAGTGTTGGTACAGCATGAGTGTAGTTGGGCATGTCATCAAAGGGGGTGGACGACGCGCTTCTCCTGGCAATGTGCCGACCTCGCTTGGAGCCCCTGTTGGAGCCTTCCCATTCACCATCGCTATCGGTATCCTCATCACGCCTCGGTCGCTTTGCTGCCTTGTTCGGTGCGAACTTATAATTGGGATGTGCTGATTGGTGGTTGTCGCGCTCAAGAACAGCCAACCGCTCATACAAATCCCTGACTTCTTTGGGTTCCAGTGGCCAGCTCGCACCAGTCACTTGCGACACAACTTGGTGATTGTTCTCTTTACAGAACTGCTTGACTCGATCGGCATAAGCAGATCTGTATAGCATGAAGGAGTTCATTGGCCTTGAGATGTACCCTTTTTTTCTTTCTACCTCTGCCATTCTCTCCTGCACCGATCGGTTCACCCACAGCGACATATCGCGAATTGGTGTTTTGTAGTCCTTTGTCAAGATGCTGAGCGGCTCTTCAATCACGGGTCCTCCTTTCTTGCTTGGCTTCTTCTTCAAGTTGCGCCGGGGTCGACTGATTGGTGACTCCGAGGCACGCGTGGAGTTCGTGATAGCGCTTGGGCTTGATGGAGTACCGAACGCTCGACTACTGCGGGTTTGGATGCCGGCTTCATGAATAGTGCGAGGGGGAGTATGCGCAGGCATGGATGTAATCATGGCCTATCAATGTCAGTACGAGTATTACAGCTGCATCTCTTTCAACTTACTCTTGGTGGAGTGTAGTAGATTGGAGCTTGTGCTGTGTGGTAAAGCGAAGGGTCGCCATATGGATCCTATCAGAGTAAGTTGCTTTCTATATGTGCGGGGATCTGCCCTGGAATGAACGACAGCATGACTTACGAACGGCGATGCCGGCATAATCTCTGTCATGATTGACCTGCCGTGCATAGGCGGCGTGAACTGCTCCGGGGCTGGAGCGATCACTGGGTTTCTTCGGTTATTGTCGCTTGAGTGGTAATGGCCGTCTGCCGAAGGAGGTGGTGAAGGTGGACGAGTGTTTTGGGTCATTGATGCTGGTGGCTGTTGCTGAAGGCCAATGGAGGCTGGTGGCTTTACTGAATTTCGAAGCCTTTCTGACAGGCTGCGGGATTATCAAGAAGAGCCTGACCTGCTCCGTCGATTGTCGCAGCAGAGAAGAGGCCAGAAGCGTTTGTATGGTGACAGGAAGGACACCGGTTGACCACTCTGGAGAGCTGAATGCTGTCTAAGACGTGCTTCTAGATTTGTATTCGGGTCAAAGAGCCCTGTGGTCTGATTCTGGCACTTGGTTTCGTTTGCGAGCTGTCGGATGCCGTTGCAATGGATTGCTTGACAATGAGATGATGCTTTATTATGATGGTTGTGCTTTGACGGAGGGGACAATTGATGAAAGAGCACTGTCGTTACTGAAGGCAATGAAGGTTCCAACCACCAGCTTTGCTATGGATCGTTGCAGGAACCCGGCGCAGGACGAGAGAGGATGCTGTACGTGCTAGGAGTCTTGTGTCGGTATGCTGCAGGATCTGCGAGACTCTGCTACTTGCGGTGAGTGGGATTGATGTTCCAGATCTGAAGCTGATGATGCTAGGTCTTGGTGGCTTTGTCTCAATTACCCGTGAGACGATGGCAAGCAATTTCAACCTTGATACTTTGGATGGGATGAGGATCTTTGTTGATGCAAGAAGAGCAGGAAAAGAAAGACTACAACAAGCCAACATATCAATCATTCATGAAGATCTCAGCCATGTCGCGTTCGGAGTGACACTGAACGCCTCAAGCAAGACTATCCGCATGCGGCTACACCCAACATAAAGCCGGGTTTATCTCAGAGAAGTCTTTTGTTTCCGGACTGATGAAAGCAATCAACGTTTCCAAGACCGCCATGGCCTCCAGAGACCTGCAAAATCTGCAGATTGAACAGGCAGGCGGTAAGGTGGTATAGCGTACGTGGTAAGGCTCCCCTGTAGAGCTGCGGAGAGTGGATACCCCGTTCATGATGAATCCCATGAGGCTGACACGTCATGAAAAGCCATGTGCCAGCCACAACTTTGGAACATGGCTACAAGCTCTGTCTGTGGAAGATATTTCGTTCAGGAAGAAGCAGGAAAAACAGGTTTCAACTCCAGAGTGGTGAAAGGGAGTATCTTTCGAGAGGGTATATTCGCGCCAGCGATCCAAACATCAGCGCTTGGACCGCCAGCCACATTCCTTACGATCAGCGACGCATGCTTTCGGCGACTACAGCGCGGTCTCCATCCCAGAATCACTGTATCGAACCCTGTCGACATTGAATCTGGACTGATCAGGATCTTGACCGGATGGATACGTACCAGGTGATGTTTTCATTTAATTGGCTACCACGAGTTCGTTGTGCGACGAACGACTCATATGACAGCGGATGCTGGCATGATCGTCATGAAACCGACCGTTGGCGTTCATAATCTCCGAAAAAGCCGCATGTTGTTCTCCAAGGGT
The DNA here is from genome assembly GCF_000835515.1 of Exophiala oligosperma. Lineage (NCBI taxonomy): Eukaryota > Fungi > Ascomycota > Eurotiomycetes > Chaetothyriales > Herpotrichiellaceae > Exophiala > Exophiala oligosperma. Next base: position 3,025,320 of record NW_015622819.1, read on the forward strand.
GACTTTCGCTTCAACACGACTATTTGTGCTGATGGTACAACAGTTGGGAGTTGTTGACATTCTTGCATCCATCGTCATTGCATGGGCAGTCACTATGGAACCCAGAGCCGAGTATTCACAGCTGTTTTTGAAAGCCGAGAAATTGCGGCTGCGAACGGCAGACGGCCCGCTACCGGCTAAACTTGACTTCATGAATTCGCCCAGAACTGTAGTCCGTCCCCAGCCGGCGTTGACTGCTGCTTCACGGCTGCTCTGAGGCCGGCGCGCTACGAGTATCCGACCACAGAATTCTCGAACGTGGCTGATGGAAGTTTTCCCATCATTCGGATCGCTGTATATCTCCGGGCATTCGGGTTTGCTCAGTTTCATGAGTTTTCAAGATCCTCGTGTGGTGTTGAACCCTCCATGTAGTACTCGAGTATATCCCAGGCTTCATACACTGACATGGTTTGACGGGCAATGTTGACCAGCATTTTAAATGTTCTCAGACTACTGACTTCTCTTCGTAGGATTGTTTCCTTGCAACGTGACCGACATATTCCTGATGCATTCATGAGAGTGGCGTGGATCATGACCTGTTCATATTAATCCGTGAGTAATGATTAGAGGGACTAGAAACACCGGGGTACCGGGTGTAGACAACGAAATGAATACGAGAAAACAGTAGAGGTCTATATAGGCTGAAAATTTAACTCAAATAGTGTTATTTCATCCTTCAAAATCAACAGTCCTGGGTTCTTGTAAACATTCGTCCCATCAAGCTGAACAAGAAGGGGGAGTTCTGGTGACAAGGCTGTGATAAAGGGTTACGAGGCTCCGCGAAATAGCGATGGTTGATTGGCGGAGCTCCGACGCGGTCGCGACCACATCGAGAACTCGTACTGTGCGTACCAGTATCTTTCCACGACATCAACCTCTTCGCCCACCATCTTTCGCCCTCCCTTGAGATACCCGTGACAGTTCGCCACAGAAAAGAGCGTTGGATTCTATGTAGACACTGATCATGTACGGCGACATAGGTACAAAACTCGTATGTGTACTCCAATGCCCCTCTCTGGATCTTTCAAAGGGCCTCGTCGTGATTCTACACCTGCACATGCACTTTGCAACCCACTCACGATTCTCTCCCTCTCTATACATGGCTTCCTACTTTCTCTCTTGACACAGACTCTCACACAACTACCTCAAACAGGCCCAACACGCCAAACGCACCCTCACCCTCCCCACGCTCCCACCCTACCAGACCGAACTCGTGCGAGGCTGCGTGCGCGAGACGCGCGACCTCGACCGAGACGTCACCCGCCTCCTCGAACCTTACACCACCACCGTCTCGACGGTCGACGAGGACGGCAACCCGACGTCGACTCAGCAATCGACCTTCAACCCTGTGGACCACCCGGAGACCGCTTGCGCTCTATTGGTCGACCACCTCTCGATGCGGCGCAACAAGAGGTGTCTCCTCGCCTACCACCGCGTGCGGGCCGAGAAGCTGGAGTCCCTCGCTTGGGAGGGACGAGACATTGACGAGCATCAGCAACAGCAGGACCCGATGAGGGCTGGTGGTGCGGGAGACCAAGGCGGAGGAGGAGGAGGAAGCTCGTCGCAACAAAATGCACTGAGTCCGGAAGAAGAATCTTACTTTCGAAAATACACCGACTTGTTGGCCCAGTACAAGGGTCAATGGACGGATGTCGACCTGACGGGGACTCTGGACCCGCCGAGGGATCTGTTCATCGACGTGCGGGTGCTCAAGGACGCCGGGGAGATCCAGACCGAGTACGGAGCGATCAATCTGACCAAGAACAGTCAGTTCTATGTCCGGCAGGCGGACGTGGAGAGGCTGATCGCCATGGGTTTCTTGCAGAGGCTGAGTTGAGATTTCTTGAAACATGAAGAACTACGGTCTGGCCATCTCTGCGAGGTGGACCAAAGCATCAGAAAAAAAGGGTCAATGTCGAATGATTGTGAAAAGGATGTATATATGAAATGAATCACGAGTAACGAGTAATACTATTACAGACACCGAACATGGATCAGAAGTTGGGATCTCCAGATCTTTTTTTTTGATTTGTATTACTACTGACTACCTGGGTACTTGGTACACAACTTATTGGCCTGTTCTTCTTCCTGCTGGGATCTTTTTCGAATGTCTCATCAAAGCTCGTAGTAAATCACTGGTTGTTTTTGTTGCTCTTTTTTTGTCTGGATCAAACAGTCGAGATGGAAATGTATTTCTGGCATCATATGATGGAGTTGGTTTGTTTCCATCGCCGTCGGACACAGGTTGCCCTTGTTGTTATCCGCAGATCAGGGTCACCAAGGCCGTGATACTTTTTCGACGGCGAGGATGCTGTGCTCAAAGCAGAGACATTACCCCAGCGACAACCACAGCCACGGCAAACCCAAACACCATACCCGGAGTGACAACATCCGCATCACCACCGTGTTGTGTGACGAGCGGAGGAGTGCTCGAGGTCGTCACATTCCCACCACTTCTACCGGAACCAGTACCTGTACTATTATTATTTCCCGTAGTTACGTTTGTAGCCACTTGCTGTGTGAAGTTGCCACAATTCAATCTTGTCCCGTTTGCGGCGTGGATGACGACACTTCGGTTGCCGAAATAGGCCGGGGATTCGGGGTGCGTGGAGAGGTAGAGGTCGAGATAGGTGACTTGGAAGTTTTTTTCGGTTGCAGTGTCGTTGATGGGACCGTGTTTGCCGCTCAAGTCACCGCATTGGCATGTCGACGGCTCATAAGCGTCGCACGCTGGCGTCTCGCCGCGGTCGTAAGGGTCGAGGTGGCCTCCCGTGCCCGTGCAGTTGCCGTCTTTGGGGACAGGGTCGACGTGGATGTGGTATGCTGAACAAATATGATAAGTTGATGTGGTCAGTAAATGAAGTGACCCTAATAGACAAACATAGACAAACAGTGGGTGAATGGGCGAGGACGGAAGGGAAAAAGCAATATTGTCATAGTACATACAGAATGGACCAATCGAAGCATCTGGGAAATCGAAAAAGTTGACGTTGAAGTTTACACCGGTGCCGTTGTCGCTGGACACGCCGGTGATCTGACCTTGTATCGGCTTGTCGACTTGGAGGATGGCCTGGAAGGTGGCTTTGATGGGATTGTTCTCGGTGATGGGTGCATTGTTCGAGTACTGAGCGAGGACCTGCAGAACAAAGAGCGTGAGGCAGTGAATGATTGTGAGCAGCTTCATCTTGTTGGTGTTATGATGGATCTCGATGCAGAGTGTGATAAAGTTCTTTGGGTCTTGAAATCGCTGATGATATGAGAGGGTGAATGGCTTGGTAGACAGCAATGAGAAAAAGCGAAAGAGATGTTTGGACTGAGAGAAAGTAGTTGATGTTGTAGACTGAAGTTGACTTGACTTGTACCTTTTGCTCGGTCGATCAGGTGAAGAAATCAAAACGAAAAAGGAAAACACCCGGCAACGTGCATGGAATGGAATGACAACGGCAGAATGAGAAACAGACAGCGGCGCAACGTCACCAACCACGATCCAATTCACTATATTCAATGTTGCTGAATCAGTCCCGCTCACTGGTATTTATCAGTGATATCAACTGTTTCATAATGATTGAAATGTGGCCCTTGACTTGTTGAAGATCTTCAATGTTGGACAGAGAATCTCGCGTCCCGGGGCAACAACATCTTCATTCAGACCAACCATGAGGTGTAACTCCCCCTTTGCCCCGGAAACAGCCATGCAGCTAGCCTCGACGAAGAATTCCATCGAGAAAGAAAATAGGACTCAGCTTCAAGGAGACATCCCGGTCATGTTATGTTTCCATTGGATCTTTTCCCATATTCTTGTGTCCCATCTTTGACTGCGGCGCTCATTTCTCCTAGGCCTCGAGTCAAGTAGTCGGAAAACTCATCCCTTGTTCGATCAAGTTGCCATGGCTCGTCACTCGTCGTCTTTCATGAATGCCCCGTGCCCATCTTGGCCCCCCTTGCTTACATGGCAGTCCTCACTGCACATTTGAACGGCCAGATGGTCGCGTTTTTGACATCCCATGCGCCGCCTGCCGTGTATGGATCCTCCTCGAGCGCCTTGCGGACCTCTTCCTCAGTATCGGCCTTGATCAACATCACACTACCCGTCATGTCTGGCGCTGCCCCATCAGCGGGCTGTTTGGACAGCGTTGCTCCTCCAAAGACCACCTTTCCTGCCTCGACCGCCGGTTTGAGGTTGCCCAGGTGTGTCGGTCGAGCGGCGAGACGCTTCTCGAGAGCGCCAGGGAAGTCTGGCACGTGGACGAGCCATTCCTTTGTAGAAGTGCTAGACATTCTGGCAAAGGACAGTAGTGCTTTTGTGGTAGGAGTTGTTGGGGTACGGCGGCTGAACAGCGCCGACGGGAGCTGAATACGCGGATGAGAGGAGTTTAGATCTGGCACCACTCGAAGTCGAGGTCGACAAACACAACGGACAGCGGGGGACATGGGATATAAATGCTCTTAGAACCGCTCGTGCAGGGGAATCAAGTGTGAAGTCCGAACCTGGGGAAGTAAAGGTGGGAAAATGCTCCCCACCGTCGTCGACCCCATCGACACAAGGCGCAATGTGGGATCAAACAGTACAACAATTCCCCCAAGGTGGAGGGTCCTATTAGTTTGGTATGACCGAGTTCGCATGAACACTCGGTCGACCATTTGCACTCGCTAAACGCTAGTCGATCATCTCTTGAGAAGATCTTTGTCTATATAACCTTATGTACAATGCATCTACGTCTACATCTAAAGTTTTGCTCTTGGTTTATCTTTAGCCAGCAAGGAATCAGCGACTTTCCGTCGCTGAATCTTCCCAGTAGCTGTCTTGGGTATTTCTTTCAATATCCAGACACGACTCGGTGTCTTGAATTTGGCGGTCCGGCTGCCGACGTACTCGACAATACTATCCTCTGTAACATTCCTTCCTGGCTTGGGAACGACAGCAACTCCGACCTCTTGTCCATAGAGCTCTGATGGAATCGCAAAGCTGACAGCTTCTCCGACCTCGGGACTTGTGGCGATAAGGTGGTCCAGCTCAATGGGGCTGATCTTCTCTCCTCCGCGATTGATGAGCTCCTTAATTCTACCAGTGATGATCACGTAGCCATCTTCATCTTTCTTGCCCTGATCCCCTGTCCGGAAGAAGCCCCCTTTGGTGAATGCTTCTTTGTTGGCTTTCTCGTTGTTGATGTAGCCTTTGGTAACATTGTCTCCCCGAATGCAGATTTCGGCAGCCGCCCCTTGCGGCACCTCGTCTCCTTGCTCATCTAGGATCTTGACCTCGACACCTTGCCCAACTCCCACAGTCCCGGGCTTCCTTTTGCCTTTGTGAGGCAATGGGTTTGACGTCATCTGATGAGCTGCCTCTGTCATTGCATATGCTTCCAGCACCGGAGCACCGTATGTGGCTTCAAGCTCATAGAACGTCTTTGGTGACAACGGAGAAGAACATGATCGGATGAACCTGATCTTGGGCTTGCTCTTTGGGGGCGGGTTCTTGAGCAAGATCTGGTGAATCGTAGGCACAGCAGTGTACCAATTGGCTTTATGAGTAATGAAGTCGTCCCAAAATGATCGGGCAGAGAATGACGCAGGGACAACCACTGACCCGCCTGACCTCAGTGGAGCGAGGAACCCAGCCAAAAGGCCGTGAACGTGGAAAAGAGGCATTACGAGCATGGTCCGGTCGTTGGACGTCAGTTCATATGTGCGTTGTATGTTGAGCATCGTCCTGGTAAGATTCCGATGAGTCAGAGGAACTGCCTTTGGTCTTCCTGTAGTTCCACTCGTGTGCAGCACCAGAGCAACATCCTCAGGCTGAGCCTGGGATACTCTCTGAGCCTGTCTCTTTGCCAGTTTACCGCGCTCCTTCACGTCCAGAATTGGTGTAGCCCCATCCAGCCAGCACTCTGCGATAGCAGCTTGAAATTTCCGAGCAGCCTTGATTGCTGGTCCACCTTTTGCATACGAGCCTCTCGGTACAATAACGACAGCAGAAGACAGATCTTCAATGTAGAACTCGAACTCGGCTTGTTTATACGCAGGGTTCAAAGGGGCTGCGATAGCTCTTTGATATGAGGCTGCAAGGAAAGACACGATGAACTCATAGCTGTTGGGCAATGCTATCGACACTGCGTCCGCATGACCTATTCCCAGCTCGGCGAGTTTGCTCTGAAAATTGACAATGTCTTGCGATAACTGCTTGTAGGAAACAGTCAAAGCGTTGGGTTTCGATGGGACGATGACGGCGGCAGCGGAGGAGTTTTGTGAGAAGGACGTCGCAAGCGTTGAGGCCATAGTGCACTGGTTAAACTGCCCTGCAGGCGTGGATGATACGTGAGAACGCAGAGGGGGCAGATATGAAGCTGAAAAAAGGTTATCAATGAATGGGCCTGACCTTCAAGTCACTAAGTATCTATCGCAAGGCAGAAGGAAAAAAAGACACTGAGTCGCATGACGCGATATGCTAAGGAAATAGAAGATGGATACTCGATCTCGGAGGCTGCTGGCGCTGGGGACGAAGCCTCCGTCGTCCTCCGTTTCCAATGTGCTGGTTAGTCTTGTTGGACCGTGTCATCTTGATAGTCCATACAAGTATCCGTAGTCAATATCGGGTGATGATTTCTGCAAGATTTGGGCAGCTTCCGATAAAATTATAGGACGCGCATCATCCTGGTTCATTTCTTTTCTCGCCGATTGGTGAACGCATATTTGCCCTCCGATTCCTCCCTTGTCGATTCTCCTCTTCCTCATCCTCAGGCTTTGCAGAGTTCCGAGAACCGTCCGACCGCAGCCAACCACAAAGTCGTGAAACATTTAAGCGGACTGTCTTAAGAATACTTGTTCGAGGAGGAGGCGCAGACCATGGCGGCCAACAACGCCTCAGGGTCGAGTCGTGGAGGGCTGTCGCTTTACGCCAACCTCCTCGACCCCAAAAGCGCTGCGCCAGGGACGATCTCAAGTGCGCCGGTGTCTTACTCTGCGAATGCGGAGAATTCGCCTGATCTAGATGAAGCTGCGAAGAAGCAGCAGGCTCTCGCCGGTACATCAATCGTCGTAAGGACCTAAAGGTTTGCGGAATGGATTGCTCACATGTGCCACGCTTCTCTCTTGATATACAGCCTCCTTAAGATTTCAACCTACAAAAAGACCACAAATCGCCAACCAGAAAGCAAAGGCAAAAGCGATCGCGGCCAAATTCGCTCCTCCTTCTTCCACCTCCCCAGCACCTTCTACCACACAGATCGAGTCCAAAGAGAGTGTGCCCACAACCACGCCTACACCACACACATCTGCCCCGAGAACTACTGCCGCAGACTGGACGGCGACCGCATCAGATGACGAAGATATCAGCAACTTCTATACTGTAGAAAAGCGGCAACGTGGGGGACGCAAAAAGCGCAAGAAGAACAAGGAAGCGGTTCAAATTGTGCAAGATTGGGATGATATTTATGATCCAAGCAGACCGAACAATTACGAGGAGTACAAGCAGAGTGAAGAAAAGGTTCGCGAGGTCAGGGAATGGAAAGATCTTCTATACAGACACCGTATGAAGCGGGGGGGTTCTAGCGAATCTGATGGGGAAGATCGCTATCGGTCCATAAACCGTAAGACACCTGAACAGTCTCGTTTCCACATCGCTAATCATACTGCAGGGCAATTTGCTCCGCCGCCCATGTCATTTGCACCTCCGCCGAATCTCAACGACGAAAGTTCACCCGCGCCACTACCCCCGCCCGCCCCTGTTCCAGACGATGCAACTGGCGAGGACGCATATTTACGTCGGATGCGAATGGCTCAAGGCGCGTCGCAACCGCCGCCACCTCCATCCCCAGAGGTGAATCCACCACCTGGTCAGATAGCCAGGGCGCCTGTGCGGTACAACTTGCCAGCGGCCCCAGAAGAACTCCCAGCTACAGAAGCTGAACTGGAGGAAAAACTTGCCGACACTAATCCTGGCGAGGATGATGGCCCTGATCAGCCTCGATCAAGCCGTCCCGGCCAAGCAGGGTTCGCGGAGCGCCTCATGGCCAAATACGGCTGGAGCAAAGGCCAGGGTCTGGGTGCTCAAGGAACTGGCATCATCAACCCACTTTACGCAAAGGCGGATAAGCGTAAAAAGAAGCCTGACGCCGAAGGTGGTGGCTATGCAACTCCGGCAAGCACAGGCAAGATTCTTGGTGGCAATAAATCCAAGGCTGCCCGTGCAGAGGAAGAGGGTAAATTCGGACCCATGTCAGAAGTCATTCGGCTGGAGGGAATGTTGAATGGGCTAGACCTTGATGAAGAGCTTACTCGCGGCGAAGGAGGCATTTTGCAGGAAATCGGGGAAGAGTGTGGTGAGAAGTATGGAAGTGTCGAGCGCGTCTACATTCATCGGCCGGAGACTGAAGGTGAAGATGCGCTGGTCTTTGTGCACTTTGTTAGTCAACTCAGTGCTTTGAGAGCAGTCAATGCCTTGGAAGGACGCATTTTCAACGGCAACCCGATCAAGGCAAAGTTTTGGCCCAAGGAGAGATTTGATGCTCGAGATTATGTCTGAGCAATGAGGTGAAGGTGCAATGAGACATTATGACAATGACAATAGGATAATGGTATAAAGTGATTGTGTGCCACTCTTCATACTCGGTATAGAACGCTGCAAATAAAATAAATCACCTGCAATTTATTTCTAGCAAGGCGCCAACGCGTCAGGGGCACTAATTAAATGGAACACGCCAGTACCAATAGCCTCGTGCACCGTCACACGCGCCTAAAACGCATTATTCTTCCTGATTGCATCATTTGCTACAACCTCCGGCGACCAGCATTCTCGTAAATTCTTCCACATCGCTGCACAAGATTATCAGGCGCCATGACTGTCAATACAGCGCTCATCGACCAAGCTTTTGGCCACAATTCGTCTTTGAAGAAAAGAGTCTACGATGCAATCGGCAAGTCCATCTGTCGTTATTTGGGCGACATGTCTCAAGGCTAACAGCCCACAGGAGAATCACCAGGCTATGTCGGCTTGTTCGAGGACATTGCCCAGTACCATCTGAATCTTCAAGCCTCTAATGGTGTGAACGATACCGAGCCAGCCTCCAAGAAGCGCAAGCTTGCCAATGGTTCTCTACCAGTCTCCTCCAACCCGACCTCTTCACCTCGAGAAGTCTTACTCGAAGCACGCGATCTGTCCTTCTCCCTTCCTCAGCGCAAGAAGTTGCACTTGGGCGTTGCGCAATATGGCACAGACATCCATGCGTCATCCACAAAGTTTGCAGTCTATACCCGCAACCCTGCGAGCAATGAAGTCGATATGGAAGTGCCCCTGGATCAATACGCCTACGCGCTGAAGCTGCCGGTGCCTGAAAAGGCGGCAAAGCAATACAACTATGTCTTACTCCCAAAATCAGACGCGAAGGGCACGGGGCCTGTAATATGGACGGTCAACCACGGCCCTCTGAAGTCGTGTCATATCTCCAACGACACCCTTGCAAAGATTGCGCCTGACCCAGATACGGCGCTTGATGCTGCGCTGGACTTCATCTTGGAAAAAGTTGGAATTCATCTTACGTTACCCTCTGCCGATGAATTTGCAAGTGCAAAGCCTGAATCACATCGCAAGAACGATCAAGCGTACCACGTCAAAGCATTCAGGGGATCCAAGGACGGATTTCTGTTTTTCTTGCACAATGGAATATTTTTTGGCTTCAAAAAGCCTCTTTCATTCTTCGCGTTCGAGGACATTGCATCAATATCATATACGAGCGTGTTGCAGCGCACGTTCAACCTGAACATTGCCTATGGAAACGTAGACGATGATGACGTTCGACAAGAAGTAGAGTTCTCCATGTTGGACCAGGCCGATTTCCCGGGTATTGATGCTTACATCAAACGCCATGGACTACAGGATGCTTCTCTGGCCGAGTCACGGAGGGCACAAAAAATCAAGGCGCCCGGTGCGACAGGGAAAACTGCAACTACGGGCGATGAGGCAGACGGCGACGAAAACGATACGAGGACCGAACTGGAAAAGGCACAGCAGCAGTTGGAAGACGAGGAAGACGAGGAAGAGGAAGACTATGACCCTGGCAGTGACGGCGAGAGTGAAGGAAGTGGAGGCAGCGACGAAGATGACGACGAGGAGTATGAGCGCGAGAGAAAGAAGTTGAAAGGGAAGAACCTTGTTGCTGAGGAGCTAGGAAGTGAGGCCGAAGATGTCAGCGTGACTGAAGACGAGGATGAAGGGGAAGGGGAGGAAGGCGAAGACGGCGAAGAGGGAGGAGGAGGACAGGAAGACGAGGACATGGAAGATGAGGATGAAGAAGTTGCCGATGAAGAAGTTGCTGACGAAGAAGTGGAAGCGATTGAGCAGGATCAACAAGGCTTTGAGATAGGTCAGCACGTCAAGACTCACGGATTCAGTGCTGTAGCCCCTGCGGCACATACCGGTATGTGGGATGGGATGCCAGATCCAGATGACGATGATCAGTTGTGAATGATGCGATGGAGTAAAAGATGTATGTTCTTCATGCCTGATGAACGATCACGGCAAGGAAAAAAAGGGAGGGGGCCATGGCGGGAGCCATTGTACACCAGCCGGCTGGGGTAATGTTAGGATATATAGAAAGGTCCCCTTCATGTATCAATGGTCCAAACACTCAGAGCGAGTCTACCAGTTTCTGATCTTCTCTATATGCCGGTATTTGTTCTATTACTATCGGTATTTCGACCAGGTGGTGTATCCATCCTTCTACAAGATTTTCATGTTGTATCCTTCTACGAACTTTTCATCAAGCCCCAATTCTAGCACTTTCTCTTCCGACGTGTAGGATGTACCCCCACGACGGCTCCTCGTAATTTGCTGAAGTAGAAGAATCTTTTTGTAAGTAAATCTTTCTTGTCTCTAGGGTCGTCTTGGTGGTGGTGGTGGTGGCGACGATTGTTGTTGTTGAAAGACAGCTTCAATTCCACACCTTTCCATTATGCACCACGACCACCCTGTTGACTTTGTCGGGGCTCTCTTGTAGGGTTCCATTGGCCCAGCCCTCGATTCCTTCTTTGAGTAGGCGTTTGTACGTCTCGATTGTGGTTTGTGTAAACCATGCGACATGTGATGCTAAAAACACACAAGAGGTGGATGATGATTAGCTGGCTTCTTCTTTTTTTGGTCTTCTCGTCTTGATTTTCTCGTCGACACGGAATAACAATGCTCGAGGGGTTAGGAAGTGGTGGGAATAGAGGCAGAAGAGAGAAAGTGAAGAAAACGGGTGATTTTAGTGACCAGAACTCACATATCGTCAAATTGGGAACCTCTTCCTCCCCTTTACTGACATCCGGTGTCAAGGGGCCCGATCCCACGCCGGCAGGTTCGACCTCCAACACATCCGTCGCAGCACCGGCGATCCGGCCCTGTCTCAAGGCGGTCGCCAGAGCCTTTTCGTTGACGATGCCTCCTCTGGCGACGTTGATGACCAAGGCGTCCCTCCTCATCGCCTTGAATTCTTTCTCCGAAATCAGGTCCACCGTGTCATCTTCCTTGGGCACACAGACACAGACCACGCTCGCCCGGGCAATCACCTCGTCGAACTTGACCCTGCCGTCGCGGACCACGGAGGCGTTCTTCCTCTCACTGATCAACACCTCGCCGAAGCCGACGGCCCCGGAGAGCTGTGCGATCCTCTTCCCCAGCGTGCCGTAGCCCATGATCCCCAAAACTTCCTGGCGACAACCCATGGGAGGACCGTCGGGCCAGAGTTTCGTCAACGTCCCCCTTTCCCGCCACTCGTCGGTCGTCGTGACCTTGTGGTGGACCTGGACCACGCGTTTCCGCGACGCAAAGTACAAGCCCAGAAAGTGTTCGCCCACGGCGTCGACGTTGCCCGCGGGACATTTGGTCACCGTCACCCCCCGGCGCGCGCAGTCGGCCTTGTCGACCCAGTGGATCCCGACGGCCATGACGGCCAGGCAGCCCAGGTGCGGGGCGCCGTCCATGTCGGAAGGCGTCACGGGCACGACGCAGGCGACCACGATGGTGGCGTCGCGGATCCGTTCGGCCACCTGGGCCGGCGTGCTGCGTTGGTGGATGGCGATGGTGTGCGGGAAGTCGAAAGGTGGCATGTCGGCGTGAATGCCTTCGAGAACGACGATGTGGTGTTGGGATTTCCCCGGAGGGAGGGGTGGGGGTGTTTGGAAAGGTGCTGTTGGGGTCGCCATGGCTGACTGTGGTGCGCAGAAAGGCCGTCGAGGCTCTTGAATAAGTCGACGAATACTCGTTGAATATGTGCAAAGAGGGAGGATCCGTGTAGCCCGTCGAGACTGAGAGTAGGGTAACACTCTGCTCACTTCCCTGCCCTTCTCCCTGAAAAGTGCCGCACTTTGGGCCGAAGACGTGAAGCTGACAAGAGCCCTGGCTCTCAATACTCCTCTAGCCAGCCTTGCGTAGCTATCTATCCCAGCGTTTACGCAGATCTGGCAGTTTGATATGCTCGGCTCACGTCGGTGGAGGTTTTCACTCCGTGCGACCAAAAATAATCGTCGAGACCGTCGCGTATATCTTAAAGGTCAAGTCTGTTGTTTTTTCTCGTCATAAACGACGATATTACTTACCTAGTGAGCAAATTTGTTGTTTATGAGGAATCTTAGGTACCTTATACAAAAACCCTTGGTTCGTGGCCGTGCCTCGGGTTTAGTGTTTGGTACTCCGTACGCTGACCGATATCACTCTGATTCTCCACTTGCGCGCCCTTATCATGACAAGATCTCTCTGATCAGTCTGACAGAGAGACCCACGGCGACCACGGCCACGAACGAAGGGTTGGTGTGTAGTACGGTTGCAATCTTTTTTTTGTTTTGAACGGTTGAATTTAATATGACCTTTGTTCGAGCCGGGCATAGGAGGTTATGGACATTATGGACAATCATCACTGCACCCGTGGTATGTAAATACAATTCTCTTGGTGATTGAAGCCCGGAGCATATGAAACTGTTACTAAGCACTCGTTACGAGGCCCATTATTTCATGCCCATCAATACCTTACTGTAGGTGACTAGAACCTCCCGGCTGATGAGTAGATGCTGCTTCATTTCTGTCATACCCAAGTAGGCAATACCTACGTCTTCCATCTCTTCACATCTATCAGATTGGAAAATGGCCTATACTGTGATACGTCTCGGGAAATCCTGTCCTACCCTGTTCCGACTCCAGGGACACTGGTGTCGCCGTTGTCGAGCACTGAGGTTGCGGAAGAGTCTCTGATGGTGCGAATGACGGTTGACTGTTCGCACTCAACGCTCCAAATCCAGCTTCTTGTGCCATGGTCAACAAAGCTTTCATGACCGCGACGATGGTTTGAACTGCGCGGGATGAGTCGTAATTTCTCGACTGCAGCCAGACGATGTAAGCGCTGCTCAACGAGTAGAACACCCGAGCTTTGGTGTCTCCCTGATCGTCGGCTGTTGACAATAGGGTGCCACCATCTTCAGACAAGTCCTGTGCGAGTTCGGTACACAAAAAAGCCGTGGCGAAGAGAAAGTCCTGCATCAACAATGACAGGAATTTCCAACCGTACCGACACAATGGCCCACCGACCTGCGTCTCGAGGTACAACCTCCACTGGTGTTGGAGGATGGTCAGAGCGGCATCGATACACGTCTTTCGTGATCTCGCGTATTGTGGGATTGTCCTCCCGGCCACCAGGTATCGTTGATGGAGCGCGATCTGACTCCTGCTGTAAATGACACCCAGGAACATACTCCGGACGTTACAGAATGAACCGTACATGTAACCCTTTTGTGACAGAGGCGAACCGTTCTCATTCGTCTCCCACAACGACGCGACAGATTCATAAGTTTGTGTGAGCGAATCGTCGAGTCTCAGCACTTCATTCAACGGTGGCGACTTGAGTGCATTACAAAGTTCCGTGACACTGTTGGCCACCGAGAGGAGCCTGGTCTTGTCTGTGTGGAATCGAGCCGTCGTCCTTGCGGATATCGGTCTTTCCAGAGGCAACTCGACCATGTTGGTGTCGAAATCTTCTCCCTCCAAATTGTGTGGCTCTGCCGTGTCATACTGCGACCGAGAGATCATTCGTGGTAGTCCGAATTGTGAAGCCAAGTAGATATCCCACTGAACGATCATCAGCCAAACCCTGCGTCTGGTCTCGGCTTGAAACGGGGACACATTGGGAAAATGTGAGCCATCACGATGATAACCCGACTTCAGGGCGATGCGCACGATGAGTCCCCAGAGCGCATAGGTCGCACTCGTCGTCTCCGTGTAGTCACCGGACAAGTACTCTGCCAGGAGGTGGAGCAGTAGCGTCTCGACTGTGTACGGCGGTCCATCCAAATAGTTTCCCAACAATAGGCACTGGGTACTTCTCATGTGGAATGTCGTGATCAATTGCTGAGGATTGGATGTTGCGACTTGTAACCTGCGTGCCTCGTCGGAGGAGAATTGTTGGTACTGTATGGCCAAGCACATCAAGCTGAACAAGCAACCTATCCATATGATTGAAGTCGAGTCCGGATCGTCCCAGAATTGGAGATACTGTGCGCACTCATGTCAGCATGATATTTGCACAATGAAATGAAAGCTATCATCTCTACCTCTTTGCGGAAAGTTGGAACATGCAAGATCACTGACTACCAGTCAGCCAATATACTTGTCAAGGGGGGATCAACAGAGAACTCACTGCATTCATTGTCCGTGTTGATGAACGATTCCTGTATGAGTATATCCACCGTGTCTTTGGGAGGGATAGCTGCCATGATCTCTGCACGGTCTACGCGCTGGACGATTCCCGACAGTGGTCCTGGCATCTGTGGCTTTGCAGTTTGTGCCTCTTTGGGTACCTGAGAGATGTCCCCTATCATGTCCTGGAACCCAGGGATCTGTGCAGCGTCAATCATTGTGTGTCCCAATAGTGTCGCAGGCATGCATACACTTTCCAACAATGCTCTCCAGTGTGCATTGCCCACATACGTTACGCTCGAATTGGACCACTCGATATGTCCAGCCGCGTCAGGAAGAGCTACTTCGGATACTCCAAGTGCTTGCGCGCTTGACGTGCCGGGATATGATGATGTTGTCGCTGGATGCTCAGTGATTGGAGCACTCGTCCGACCACTTTTCGTCGCGTCATTCAGAGCGTCCATCAGCATCACCACCTGATCCTCGAGTTGCTTGACTCGGTCACGAACGGTCGGTCCCAGCACTTGCGGCGCCAGTGGCTGCGATGATGAAGATTTGGAAGACCTGCCATGAGGGTAATGGCACGTTTCGGCAAAGCCACGATGTGTACAGTTGTGACAGGGCAGTTTGCGATCACATCTCAATCTATGCCAATAAGAATCAAGCGCCATGTTAAAGGGGAAGCCGCCCAGCTTACTTTCGTTCTCTACATAAATTGCAGGACAACTGAGGTTTCTCTCTGCGCCGGCGTGCGGCTTTAAGATCCTCTGCTGAAGGGTCCGCGGCGGTCCCTCGCAGAGACTCTGGTGTATCGGTGACTGCCATGGTACTATAGATGAAGACTCCATGACCATACTGTGTCAGCCTGAGAAGCGTGAAGACAGTCTGGACATATTTAAATACACAGTCTGTGCTGGTGTCGATACAATGTTCCTCCGCGCCGTCATCATGATATCCGACCATCCGACCCTCCGAGCTGACCAATCAGATGATAAGAAACCACATCACGTCGATGACAATGGTGGGCAACGATTAGAGGTACTTCATTCTTGGATCCGTATGTTCAAGTCAAACTAGAACTTTCTTCTTGGAACAGTGACTGTTACTATCGCAGATACTACCACTAGCCAGCTATAATTTCTCCTCGCCACTGATTGTCTCCTTCTCAAGTTCTTCAGATACGGTTTGTCCACCAGCAGTAACGGGCGTAGTCTTCCTGTACTTCCTTTCGATAATTTGCAAACCACATGTCCAGATGGCCATTGCAATACTGACCGCTATCATGGCCCACATACCACGCTGTCACTCAAGTTAGTCACATGTTCCGGAGACAAAACAACGATGCATGACTTACGGTAAATTTGGGTGCGAAATCAGCAGAATAGAAGACAATTGACCACCACGCATTGACGGCGTTGCTTCCAAGATTCATGCATGCAATCACGATAGCTCGAAGCGAGTCTTCTTCATATCTCAAGGCATCATTCGCCCAGGCGAAGAATGTTGCTTGGCACGCGTACACCGAACCCGCCCAGTAATAGGCCCCAAAATGCCCGGCGACAGTCGTCGATGGTGCGAGTATGATGGCAGAAGTAATGATACCAGTGGTGGCGATCCAGTAAGCCACCAAATATCTCTTGCCGCCATAGAAATCGGTAAGGGTGGCCCAGAAAAGGGTCGATACAATGCCGACGGCGGGAACTCCGGTAGGGTAGTTGTTGAGTTGGTATACGCTGTAATTTTCCGACGGCTCGGCTTTCATGTACAATGCCAACAAACTATTGGAGCTGAAACTCTCCGTTTCTCCTGCAATGATCCAAAGCACCACAAAGCCATAAAACTGCCAAGATTTGAAGACTCGCTTCACAAACGATAGCGATATTGGCTTTTGCTCCGGCACTTCGGGCACTCTTGACAAGGCCAGAGCTCGTTCTTCGGCGGACAGATATGGCGCGGTTGTCGTTGAGGGAGTATCAGGAAACAGTAAAAAGCCGTAGACAGCGACTGGCAGGGTAATTAATCCATCAATAATGAAAAGCCATTTCCACCCGGCGAGTCCTTGAAGACCATTCATGCTCTTGTAGATACCAGCTTGAATGAAGCCGCCAAACATTGTTCCAGCCAAACCGGAAGAAGTGAAGATGCCACTTCTCTTGCCCAACTCACTCTCGGTATACCACGAACCCAGGATGTAATGAGTGCCGATAAATGTACTGGACTCTGCAACACCCACGAAGAATCGAATCGCCATTATATGTTCAGGTTTGCGTGCTGCCGCCGTGACCATGGTGAGGGCGGCCCAAAGAACAGTCATGGAAGGAAAGAATATCCTCGGCCTGATGTAGTAAAGAGCCAAGTTACATGGCACCATGCCACTGTGACAAGCGTTAGTTCTGCCCACGAACAAATAATCTAGGTCCAAACATCGTACACTATATAGCCACATGTAAATATGGTGGTGATCTGGGTCAATTGGTTGCCCTTGAAACCAAGGTCTTCTTCCATGCCCGAGACATATGCTTGAGTCAAGTTCGACCTGTCAAGATAGTTGAAAAAGTACATCAAGCAGCAGAAAGATAGGATAAACCAGTCAACCTTGCGGACAAGCTTCCTCTCTTCAGGCGACTTGTCGGACCAGAGGTACGCCCGGAGAGATCTTGACCCAACCATGGTGAGGTTCGGAGAAGGTGGAATAATCAGATCGAGTTACAAAGCTCCAATCTTCGATGCGCGGAGCCTTGTCTATGATCAGAAAAAGAACTCGAAACTGTATAGCTTTCTCTGGTACATGCGGTATTGAGGGCCGACTGGTCTGATTAAGACATGCTCATCAAGAGCCGCGGCGAGATGCCTGCCGAGGCTGGGCGCATAGAGGTCGACATTCTGCTTTCCGTATGTCAGGGATTCGTGAAGCGGGGAGGAGGTTTAAGGGAAAGATAAAAGATCAACAGGGTATTGGCCATAACAGAGAGTTTTTTCTACAGCCGTCAACCGACACAATGTCATTGGTAAATGAATCAAAAGCCGATGTGACGCTGATCACAGCCAAGATCACCACAAGGATCCCGATATCGAGTCCTTACCTAGATGAGCGTAGACGTGAGGTTGATAATCTCATAGATCACAAGTGGTGTATCGTAGAACTGCGTGCAGTGTCGAAGATCCATCTATCAATGTGCACTGTACGAGTATGAGTAGCTCAATGCTTGTTCAGTCAAGTATTGTTCATTATGTGCAGTAACAGTACGGTGTACAACAGTGCCGTCGGCCTAACATGGTTTAGTGCAATCATTCAGCCTTGTCATCTCCGCAGTACAGCCTTGCGCCTCCAAATGACATTGCATCTGTCTCCGAATCGCATCCACATCAATCTTGGACCGATTCTACGAGTACAGCATGCGACTGAACCGACGCACAAGGCGATCCTCCCAATTCGGATCTTTCTGTCCTATTGGGTGGTGAGCAACATGTCCGACGGGCTCTATGGCGTCAAGCAGGCCTCCAAAACCAAAGCCAAAGAAATATCCTCCTCCACGTCGCTCGCCTTTTCCACAAACCTCGCATCACTAATCTCGAGTTCCTCTTCATCAAAAAACAAGTCCACTTCTGGGCGACCTAGACCTGCGAAAGACAAATCAGACATCTTCACAGCGCACAACAAGAACGTCAACAAACGCTCTGCCGCCGATCTCGAAGATAATGAACAGCGCCACAAAACAAGAGATGACATCGGCTCCGTCGATGCTGCGGAGCTGCACAGGTCCAAGAGGAAGATGGAAGACAAAGTTAGACTATACAATGCCATGAAGCGCGGTGAATACATTGGTCGAGAAGACTACGACGAGCGAGGACTTGTAGACTTTGATCGGAAATGGGCCGAAACTCAAGCAAAAGGGCAAGCCAGTGACTCTGACGCTTCTGATTCAGAGGACGCTGGGACCGATGATGACGACATCGTTGAATACTTTGACGAATTCGGTCGGTTGCGGAAAGGAACAAAGGCACAGGCTGCGCGAGAAGAGAGGAGGAAGAGGGTACAAGCTAACGCGGCCGAAGAAGAAGAACGCATGTCCGCGAGACCTTCAATGCCAACAAACGTCCTCTACGGAGATACCATCCAGCACTCTGCATTCAATCCCGAACAGGACGTTGCGGATCGGATGGCAGAAATTGCGAAGAAACGTGATAAATCTGCCACCCCGCCACCAGATTTGCATTTCGATGCCAACGCCGAGATCAGGACGAAGGGCACCGGCTTTTACGCTTTTAGTCAGGATTCGGACCAGAGGCAGAAGGAAATGGACGCCTTGGAGAAGGAAAGAAAAGAGACTGAGCGTATACGTCAGGAACGTGAAGAAAAGAAAGAACAGCGACGAAAGGAAATTGAAGAAAGACGCAAAATCATCGCCGAGCAGAGAGCCAAGGCTCAAACAGACAAGTTTCTGGCCAGCTTGGACATTGAAGGAGTATGAGCATGGTTCAGGTCATCTGCGGTTATCCTTCTCGTGCAAGTGACGAACATATTAATGCCGACCTACACCAACACGGAACCACTGGGGAAATTTAACCTGGCGGCCAAAGGTCACTGCTTACGGATCTTGTGAGGGCGGTGAGCATTTGTACTTCTCAGCAATATCGACCGGGGACTCGGCGTTCAACAGAGACCTCGACGAGTCTGGCTGTAAATGCCGCATACTACTGCGTCCCTCTACATCTATTGCATGGCAAACCGAGACCCAATTCAAACCAGCCTGTCTATTATTCCTCACGGTCAACGGCCCTTGGGCAAGCCTCCGTCCATAAGTCCAACCTCATTTTGGACAGTCCTCCCTTCGATCTAGTGCAGTAGCACCCGGCTCCTTCAAGTAGTACGCAAGATCGGCACCTTCTTCATCCTCCAACTTTGTCCGGCCGTTGCCCAGGAAGCTGAACCTGTTGGTCGTCAAGTACTTGATGTCAAAGTCCTCCCATCGAGGTGAGGCCATCAACTCGAGATAGTGAAGAGAAGAACCAGGCCAAGGTCCCCAGACCTTGCCATCCTTCTGACCATTCTTGTACCTGCACCACGATCAAGGAAAACGGCAAATGTTAGTCTTTCAAGCGCCAATATAATCCCCGGGCTATAATAGAGTCATGTGACAGTACTCGGAAGATCACCTGGAGTAAAGAGGTGTAAAAGAGGTAGACAAGATGAAACGTACCACGATGCACATGAACCTGTCCAGACTAGATCCGCCATCAGCGAATCCTTGTACTCTTGGAAATCGTCGACGGCGTTTTGTGAAGGCGCTAGGCTCTTGATGCTAGCATACGCAATCTTCTTTGCGGCCGTGAAGGCGTATTTGATATTCGCTTCAAGGCAGGGGATCAAGCAACCGTTGGCCAGAGGGAAATTTGGCCCGCTGATGACTACAGAACATGCATTTTGGTCGTTAGCAAAACTCATTGTTAATTTGTCCAAATCATTTGAATCGTGACTTGTGGATCACCTCGAAGAGAGAGATACGGGTTTGACGAGAGTGTATACTGACTAAAGTAATTGGGCATTCCAGCCGCCGTGACCGAGAGGTACGATCTGGGTTCTGATCTCCAGAGATCGCGCAAGTCCTGTTTGTCGTAGCCGAGCACGGGGAATGCAGGCTTGAAAGAGGTATCGAATCCCGTGGCACAAATCAAGGCCTCGACCTCGACGATGGTTCCATCTTTCATCTTGAGACCCTGCGGCACGACACCGATGATCTCATCGTTCCTGACGGTGACGTTGTGAGATGCCAAAGCTTCGAGATATCCGTGGCCCTGTGGTGAAAAGCCCGAAGAGAGGAGAGGTCAGCACTTTTTTCATTCTTCTTTTTTCATAACAGGTCTTCCTTGGGGCTACACATCGGACTTCAGAGAGACGACAAAGGAAGACATACCGGGGTGACACGACGACATCCAACCTCGAATTCAGGCACTAGGAAAAAAATGCTTTGTTAGCGACGCACACGCAACGCTCTAACTCTGCACTAGCAGAGAGTGCTGGACACATTGGATCAAGGGACTGCTCGCAGGTGTGCGTATGTACATGGGGCAGAGAATGGGGGCTCACCAATCTTGCTAATGAGATCCTCCCTGTTGTTCAACCGTTCCTTCATGGTCTTTGTGAAGTTTTCAAACGCGGTCTTTTGCAAATCCGAATCCTTGTACTGCATGGCGAAGAAGTTGTTCATGGTACTTTCCACTTGCTTACGATACTTGAGAAACCCGCCCTTGTCCTTTTCCCACTTGTTCTTTTGTATCTCTGAAAAAAAGGCCGTTCTCCCTTCGGGAGCAAACTCGGCGGCGAATTCAGGAGTGATCCACGTTTTGGACCTGTTGATGGAAGTCATGTGTTTTACCTCTGCAAAAATACTTGTCAGCATTTTTGAAGATATGATACGTTCTTCCCCCAAGGGTGAACGAATTGTAGTCCATGTGGACAGGATGGGGATCGCTGTTGTTGTTCTCAAGTGGTGGGCACGAAAGGGGAAAAAAAGGGAGGGGCCAAGATACAAAACGTACTCGGTTGAAGTTGAGGAACTATTTGAATGGCAGAACTTCCAGAACCTATAATAGCGACAGTCTTGTCCTGAAAGTCATAACTGTCGTCCCAAGAAGCCGAGTGAAGTAATTTCCCCTGAAAGTCATGGAGACCTGGAATTTCGGGCCATTTCCAGTTGCTGCCACACAAGTAAGCAAGTTGTTTCTCAAGGTCTCTCTCCCCTCGACATGTTTTCTTCTTCTTTTTCGATGGATACAAGGATGACTTTGGAAGAATGGGGGGTTTTCGCAAACCATACTTTAGAAACCCAGCTCCATTGATGAATATCTCTCCCTCATCTTGGGTGGAAGTGTTGTTTTCCAGATTCGTGATCTCGACCACCCATTTTCCTTTCTGTTCATCCCATGTGGCAGAGGTGACCTTGTGGTTGAGTTTCACGAACTCGGACACTCCATAAGCCACGGCTCGACCTTTGAAGTAGTCGAAGAGTTCAACAGACCCAACATAAGCCCGACTCCAGCGTGGGTTGCCTTCCCATGAATACGTATATGCATGCGCAGGTACGTCACAAGCGCACCTGAAATAAGATTCATAAGTTAGTTTCTGTGATCTCCAGTCATTGTGCAGAGGTGTGTGTGTGTGTGTGTGTGTGTCTGTGTGTGTGACACTAAAAGGGCTACGGCTAGCCTTTCGGTCAGAGCCATATGATGGAACTACGTACCCTGGATAACGATTCTCCAACCAAGTCCCAGTCACATCAGCATTCTTCTCATAGATAGTAAGATTGACGTCTCGATCAGGAAACATTTCTTTGTATAATTTGACGGCGGCAATTCCGGAAACTCCTGCCCCAACCATGATCATGCGAAGAGGTCGACCTTGTCCTAGACGGTGGTTGGCATAATGAAACTTGGTCGATGACCCGTTGGTGAGCCCGTTTATTACACCATTGACATGTGGCTCGTCATGTTGAGATTCCCCATTCGTGCTGGATGGAGGCCCAGCCATAATTGAGTAGAGCTTCTTTGAGATCCGTGTCTTCACTTTGTAAGGCAAGAATATTGAGTATTGAACGGCGCGAAATGGTCGTTCACCTTGGTCCTGCTGGGATTTCGAGTGCTGGAATGTGAATTCTGGAAACGGCAAAAGATCTTATAGCATATAGAGAAAGATATCCAAGAACCTTACGATGTCGTGATAAGGGAGACTAAAAAAGTCACTCAGCGATAGAACTGACCGGGCTCTGAATTCGAAAGTCTACCTTACCCTACAATGCAATATACTTGACCCCTCCCATCATATGATGTGGACAAGACCGGAGTTGGCACATGTATGGCTGTGTGGGTAGTTCGGATATCAGATGGAATGGGATAGACACTGGTCCACCAGCTCCCCAGCTACAATCACAGTCTAGCAAAGACCAGAAACCTTGTTTCCAATCTGTCCATCTACAATTAACTGTACTGTAAGTCACTCCACGCGCGTTGTGCCACTGACTCCCCGTAAGTGACCACGGCTGTCGTCGGACTTAAAAAGTGGTCGGGTGGGTCCATAGAAACCCGACCGAATCTACGGTACGGCTACAAGGACAACCTCCCCTTCCGTGGGTAGATTCCAAGCAAGCAAAGGTCATTTCCGTGAAAGTACAGCAGTGATTGAACTTTTCGATCCAACACTTCCTGACAATACCCAATTTACCGAGCTCAACCCTCTCCGAAGTTTTCAGTTCTGATACCTTCAGGGTGCAGGAAATCCTAGAGGAACAACAATGGATACCTCTCCTCCAGGTACCGCTCATTTTCGGATTTCTATCCGGCTATAGCGTGAAACACGCATGTAGCATTTGAGTAGATCACTTCCCGGGTTTCATATATAGAACAAGGTACTTCTACTGCAGTGTTTAAAGCTCAGAATTTGTCCCGAGAAAGGCGAAAGTTGATTTTGTGAACTCTTTTGTATAGGCTATGTTGGGAATCTTGACATTCGAAAAACAAAACACCAAAAAACTCACCACTGTGGAAATTTCCACCCGAATTTCAAAACAAATCCATCACTGCTGACTTGCATACGCCTTTTTCCGTGCTGAGCGAAACTATTCTCCATCATCATCTAGCATCCCAAAGTCGACGTAACTGAGAAGGTTAGGATCAAAGATGAAGTCATTCACGGCGGCTTGCATGGTCCCCCAGGCTCCGTGGGATGGCCCTGCAAAGGAGGAGACATCTTCGCCGTTGATGTTGTCATCTATGCCCGATGGGATATGCACGTCGTCCGTAAAGACGTCCGCCAGCCACGCACAGCTTTTCGCCGCCCGGGCCAGAGTGCTCCTCATCCTTGCGGTGATGCTGAAGTGGGCCTGCAAATCTTTCATCATCTCGTCGAGTGTCCGGAGCCAGAATATGTCGTTCTCGTCCACGGTCGAGCTCTCCGACGCCAGCAGGGCCGACGAGGTCAACGTGGCCGCCGCAACGTACAGGGTGTCCAGCATGACCGAGGGGGTGTTTTCCACGCCGTATATCTGTCTGTAGGTGGCCCCCAGCTGGGCAATCTTGATCGCGTTCAAATGTACCAGTCGTCGGGAAGATTCGAAGGTCCAACTGCCCATCACTATTGACTCCGATGCTGGTTGTTGCTGCTCGGATTCTTCTTGGTCATCACCTTGTTTACTCCATTTATGGTTGGATTGTGAAATGGAATGCAACAACATCTGAACCCGAAGGTATTGCATGTGAAGTCCGTATGCGGCTTGGTCCAATGCGGATATCTTGCTGCTGTCCAGAGCAATATCTGCGGGGAGGGATGTAGACCACCGGGTCAGATGTTCGTGGAGTTCCCAGAGTCTATTGATGCTTCCCGAGTGCATCGTAGTCGAGGGTCCGTTCAAGATCAGTGTAATCTCGGACATTGGAAGGCTCAACTCAAACCAAGCTTTCAGTGTCGGACTCTCAAAGATATTAGCAGCAGGTAGTGGGATGGATAAGTTTGAGAGTGCTATGTGAGCGGGTCGTCCGAGGTAAAAACTCCAGAGGGTCTCGTACACCAAGCATCCTAATGCAACGGAGCTGAAGTCGTCTTCCAGATTGTGATCTATGGCGCGATTCTGACCATCTACCGTCCATCCTTTGTGGAGGCCAAGATCGAAAATAAGTCGACAAGCAATACCTGCGACAGGCGCGCGCGGACCGTCAGTCTGGTGACGATGAAGCATTGTAGACGGAAAAATAATCACGGCGAAAGACTCACCACAATACATCCAACCGACTCGATCACGTCCTTCGCTCATCTCAAAGTCACTCAAAGTCAGCATTCCCCTCAGCGTCGCCATGTTTGCGTCCTCCAGCTCCATGACTATCTCGGATTTGGCTCGTTTAGCATAGCTCGGGGCTAGGCTGCGCACGGCGGCGGAGGTGCTCAGTCGAGCGGCGCATGCCAGGACCGAGTTCTCCAAAAATACAGAATAGTGCTGCGATCTCAAACCACGGTCGCGGTGTGATAGGAAGCTTTCGCGGTGGATGACGCTGACGGACAGAGTCTGGAAGTTGCAATAGTTGTTGAGGAGCATGTTCTTCAGTCGAAGAGAATCTATGTCGATATGTACCTCTGGACCAGAGAGAATAGTTCGAGGCAGACTTCGTACCACATTTGACGGGGATGATACGTGCAAGTTACAAGTTGGACCGTAGAATACATCCCCTTGCACTGAACTGCTTTCCCCATTGAGAGACGATGCGACGCCAGTTGTCTTATGAGCGTTATCTTGATTGCCTCCACTGGCGGTGCTCATGTGGGATCGTGCTTGCACTGCATCGAATGCATTCTGCGGCGTGACCTGATGTCCTGAATGCGAAAACTCATGGGAACTCATGGCGTTGATTCCACCATCGTTAGGTGCAGCTTGCTGAGGGAAGCTATCGCCACTGGAGTGGGCAACAACACATGCCATCGGTTGATTGTGCTGCCTGTTTGCCAAGTTAGCAATCGGCTAGGTGGAGTCATCCATAAGAGAACATACTCTACGCCTTGATCGGCAGTCATGGTTCGTTCTTGGGCGACACGACCGTCATCGCCATGAGAGTGCATGACGTCGTCAAAATGCGACAGTTCTGGACCAACAGCTGTGAGATTGCCGCCGAGTAGTAGGTTTGGATTGTTGAGAAAGCTGGGAGCACTGATGACGGTGGAGGGCGAAGAGATGATGGGCTTCTCTGTATGATGAGGAGGTTCGAACACTGTCATCGTGTCGTCTGTCGTGGGCACCGTCCTACGCACCAGGGCCTCCAGTGAGCGTATCTGGTCCTGAAGCGCCGCAAGGTGTTCGCGAGAACCATGTCTGAGAAAGCGAGCTGAGATTTAGCTATGTGAGACACACCGTAAGCGGTATTCGTTGTTCACTGACTTCCTGCGGTCTGAGAATTTGTTGACTCGACAGTCAAAGTTGGAGTTGCGACATGCTGCACATTTGGACCCAGCAGGGAGGTTTTGAACGTCGCACTGAAGCCATTTAGTATGCGGTCAATGAGGGCCGATGCAGCAGCACACAGGCACAAGTAGCATCTCACTTTTATCTTGCGTTGACGGCAGTTGTGACAAGCCAGGGAGGCTCGAGAACGAGTGTTGGTAGGCTTCGATCGCTTCGGCCTGGGCGCATCCGCACCTACAGGCAATGGTGAAGCCGCTTGAGAGGAGGATGGAGACGCCATGTGCTCGCGTCAAGGATGAAAGGATGAAAGACAAAAGAGTGTGAATGGGATCAGTCACTAGGGATTCAGAGAACAAAATACCACATTTTACTCCGTGGGTCACCACCTTTGGGCCATTCATCCTCGTCCTCCTCCACTACCCCCGTGTTTCCACCCCAAACTACTCCATAGCACAGATTCCCACCCAATCAATCGAGTCACAGGGTCGTTGGCGCGGGGAAATGGAGAAACGCACGGCTCATCTTGCTGGAACCAGATCCTGGATTTCGGGTTAGGGACTTGCATGCCTTACAGACAGGAGACCGAGTATTTGGTTCAGTGACCAGCTACCTCGATGCACTAGAATAACTATTTCTAAACCTGCGGTCCTCTAGGCAGGCGAACAACATTCTCCTCTCTCCTCAAGCAAACAGATCAAACCCAATTTGAATGTTGACTTTCTACGGAGTACAACAGTACTGCTGCTATCTCGCAATGCCTAGGGTGACAATTGCTCACATCTCACTCGGTGTGCGCGATTCGGATAATGCAAGCCGACCAAGACATGCTTCAACAAATGATAGCTGAGACAAAACTAATGAATACGAGATGTCCCCAGAGCCACCAAATCTCAGGGCATCCAAATTGCAACACCGGGCCGCGTTTTCCGAGGTGTCGAGCCCCTTTTCCAGCCGAGGCTACCGCTTGCGTGTGGAGACAATGGTGAACAGTTTCTTTCTCCGGAAACGCTCCGAAGGGTTTTCACAGTCGAGCCTTCGCCTCTTTTCTGTCAACTGATTCGATAAGATAATGCTCCAGCTCTTTCGTGTTGACATAGTGTGGACTTAGGTCTGAGAGCTTGTTGGCGCCCAATAGACGCATGGTGGTCTCAATCTCATCGCTCAGAACTGCAACCTGGGTCAGCAAATTATCAACGGTTCATTGTGGTCCATAATTGCTGTCCTTACGTTCAATCGCACGCTCAACGCCCTTGCGTCCATAAGCACCAAGGGCGTAGACGAAAGGTCTCCCGAGTCCGACCGCCGTGGCACCTAAGCAGATAGCTTTGAGGACGTCGCTACCCCTTCTCACTCCTCCATCCACGTAAATCTGTAACTTCCCGATGATGATGGGACAAAATTTTCGAATTTCTAGCAAGGTCTGCAGCGCGCTTGGGGCGAAATCAAGCTGTCTCCCACCGTGGTTGCTGAGGTAAATACCGTCGACCCCAGCATGGTAGGCGAGCAGAGCATCTTCGGCGCTCTGGATACCTTTCAGTATGATAGGTCCAGAGTCTCCCCACGCACCACGGATCCAGCTGATGTCTTCCCAGTTCAATGTCGACGAGTGGACACCTCGGAGGACAGGTTTATCGTCCGAGTCTGAAATGTCAGCCGTCCGAGGCGTGTCCGCCACCCCTGATTGATATTCAACCCGCGCTTTGTAGCGGTCATCTTCTTCTCTCTTCCCAACAACCGGAGTATCCACGGTGACAAGCAATGACCTGAATCCCAAACGACGGGCTTTGTGGATGAGTTGAATCGCATTTTCTCGTCTTCTGGGCACATAAAGTTGAAACATTTGCATACGTCCAAGGCCTTCGTCATTGACGCACTGCATTACTTCGTCATGCGAATAGGATGAGTAAGTACTGATCGCGTAGGGTATACCGTGGGAGCTGGCTGCACGGGCGAAGGCCAGCTCACCCTCGTCATCCGCGAGTCTGATCATAGCCATAGGTGCAATGAAGATTGGTAGCCTGCTGCTTTGCCCCATAATCCTGCAAGACATGTCTGCATCAACCACATTTCGGAGAACCCTGGGCCGGAAGGAAACCCTGGACCAGTCTCTCTCATTTGCTCGGAGGGCGCCCAAAGAGTCTGCAGCAGAGTGGAAGTACGTGAACGCCCTTTCGCTCAGCACTTTGGATGCTTGAGCTTCCATGTCCAAGAGATTTTGGCAGAGTTTCAAAGGCATGTCTTTCGAATCACCCGATTTCGCCACCAGGACATGATTCATGACTTCCTTGCGTTTGTTATCTGGCTTCACAGGGCCCAGGTGCTTTTCTAAGTCGCAACTTTCAGCCTTGAAGAGTCTTTTCATGCGACATTACATACCCTTTGGAAGATGTTTGTGCAAAGTATCGGATGGATGGATTGGAATGAAATCCTCCGTAGCATCCTAGAATCATTAGCATTTAATTATGGCAAACAATAAAATCTTCTCACTCACCTTTCCAGCATGCCGCAAAACAGCGTCTCGTCCTCCTGGATGGTCATTTATCATGTCCGTCACGTCATAACAATTACCATCAATGATGACCCAACATGATGATGCAGAGTCATGAGTGGCCACTTCGTCTCGAGTTAGCATTGTAGAAGGTTTGCTTGAGTATCATGGAGATGCTACCAACGTGACAAACAGCAAAGCAAGAAACCCTACGGTCGAGGTTGACCCGGCATGACAAGTCTCGGTCTAGTCCAGAACAAGTGCAACAAGTGCAGCATGGTAGATCGGTCCTAAGAGATACCCTCACCTGGGTCACTTCCAGCCAGGGTTACCTTGGCGCTCACTGAGGTTCGAATGACGGCAAAACCCATCCTAGCATTCCGGGTAGAAGGAATGCTCGGCCCCAGATATCCGAACACTCTCTGTGAGAGTGGAGGGGGGTGAAGGGCATAAGAGCACTAGGGTTGATGTTGGTTTAATCACGACTGTCATATCAGATATTAAACTTGATGCATTTCATTGTACAGTAGAACATATTCGATCGAGTTGGTCAAAAATAATCATCCGTCAACATGCCCAGTGTCACGAGACTCCAGATCACTCCTCTCGGATGCACATTTGCTGCAGAGGTGGAGGGTATTGACTTCTCTCAACCTATCGATGATGGACTCTTTCAGGAATTGAGAGATGCTGTGACAAAGTACGGTGTGATTGTCATTCGGAAAACGGCCTTGGACGACGATTCTGCCATCGCACTTGGCCGACGATTTGGTGAACTCGACAGCGTCAGGGCCCACCGCCTGGCCGGACGGGTCATGAGAATTCCAAACGACGAGATATTCGACGTCGGCAACCTCGACGACAAGAACCAGATTGTCACGACCAAGGATCCTAACCGCCACGCCACGGCTAACGGCAACGCCTTGTGGCACGCCGATGGAGCCTTCAACCCTAGGAGGACTGGTATTTCGATTCTGCGAGGCGTCGAACTACCGCCCAAGGGCACCGGAGGCCACACCGAGTACCTGGACTCCCGGGCAGCATACGACGACCTGTCGGACGAGAAGAAGAAAGAAATCGAGGGACTCATCGGCTGCAACTCGCTGTTCCACAACCGCAAAGTTGCCAACCCGGACTCGCCACTGTTCAAAGACATCGACCCTGCGACGAAACCCCTGGCAAAACACAAAATTGCCCAGTTGCACGAAGCGTCTGGTCGGATGAATCTCTACGTCACCTCGTACTGCCACCACATCGATGGCATGGATCTGGGAAAGGGGCAGGCACTCATCAAGGAGCTCTTCGAGCATTGCCAACAGGACAAGTATAAGTTTGTGCACCACTGGCAGGACAACAACGACGTCGCCATCTGGGACAATTGCGCCGTGCTACACAGGGCCACCCACGGAGATTACGAGGGAAAGTATCGCCGGGACATGAGGCGAGTCTCTGTCTTTGACATGGGCCCCACGGCGTACGGCGAGAACGACGTCTCCACGTACTGGCAGCAGGGTCTTCCATAGGGCAGATAGATTCTCGAATTATGTTTCTGCGCGGGACACAGAGGTCGCTTGAGAGTTTCATTGTAAGATTACAACAATCTCGACAGTCGAGTCGACCTAAGATAGTCTTCTTCAGCTTGAATTTAGCCATGCATAAGTGCCAAGTAGCATATAAACCAGCCGCATGGCTCCCTCCAGGCCATTATTTTCCCTTGCGCAACTACTCTATGAAAGTGTGACCTAGGAATAGCAGTGAGATTGACAGAAAACGATCGGCACGATAAACACGCTTCGTCGTAGCCCCCCGTACTTATCAGCAGTAGTTCCGGTGAGAAGAAGAACCGCATGCGTCCTCTGTAGAATATCCATACTCCTGCCATCCATTCACATGATAGGAAATTATGGATTTCCAATCTGGGGACCCCGGGACCCCGCGCAGGGAGAGCCATGAATTCGGCCGGTCATTCGGCTGTAGAGCCCCGAGCCACGTTTTGACCCACGACCCACTTCCTCATATTCGGGTATGCACACCCATAGGATCCATCATTGGTCGATTTCTGAGGAGGATCGCGTTTGTGTCCTCAACTCCGGTCAACCCACTGACTGTCTTGGGGCATGCTCCCCCAGATTCCGGTTATTCGGTTCCGAGAAATTGTATGCTAGCTATAATGTCCTTGGACTCCTTGGCCAACGGGGTCATTCCAGTAAGCAATCTTTTGGGCATATATAAATGTCGGGCAAGTCAGCTTCATGTTTCCCGTGAACTGCTCCGCCGCCTCAGTAGTACTTACCAAGCAGTAGTACAAAATCATTTCTCTCCTTCATATCTGTTTTCGCACAGGAAACAAAAGGGACCAAACAAAATGGAGGCTCCAGCGCGCCGTCCATACACGTGGAAAACCGTCTTGATCATCATCGCTGTCTCTTGGGGCTCAGCGGCGTACGGATATGCAGGAAGTATCATTGCGACGACCCTCGGTCAGCCTTCCTTCATCAAATACATGGGCCTGGACACAGCCCCCAACGCCGCCGCCCTGATCGGCACCATGAACGGGCTTTTCTACACCGGTGGATTCATCGGGACGGCGTTCATTGGAAGACTGTCTGATCGATACGGGAGAAAGTTCTCACTCATACTGGGAACATCCATCATCTTGGTCTCCAACGCTCTTTTGGCGGGTTCTGTGAATGTGCCAATGTTTATCGTGTTTAGATTCTTCCAGGGCCTGGGGTATGTGTTTCCTTCTTTCCCCCTTCTTTGCAACAGCAAGCAGAAACCGAGTCTATTATGCGTGTACTGACTCTTTCTCGTTCTAGCGCCTTTATCGAATTGACCACAGTCCCTCTTTGGATCACCGAGATCGTGCCACCTAAAGATCGAGGCATGTTGAGTGACATCCACCCAATTTTCATCAACGTCGGCTATGTCACTGCTTCTTACGTCGGTGTCGGCTTTTATTACTATAAGAATGGTGGCGGCAACGAATGGAGGGGACCATTGGCCCTGGGCTGCTTGCCGTGCATCTTGCACCTTTGTTCTTTGCCATTTGTCCCAGAAAGCCCCCGCTATCTCATCATGCGCGGCAAGGCCGAAAAGGCCTGGGAAATTGTTCACGAGCTTCACCATGCGGCCCATGATGGCGACGACACTTTCGCCCAGGGTGAGTTCCAGCTCATGAAGGAGCAGATCACCTTGGAACAGGAACACAAGGTCTCGTTTTTCGACATGTTAAAAACACCGTCTTATCGAAGACGATTGGTCATCGGTTGCGGTTTGCCATTCTTGCTCATCAGTTCCGGCGTGCTGGTCATAAACAGTAAGTCTGCTGACACCTTTTGTGTGATTCACACTTTTCTCTGGTCCTTTTTGTCCTATTCCCTCCAGGAAACAACAAAAGCGAAACACTTCAAGATAACAATTACTAATATGTTTCGAATCTACTCACAGACTATGGAACCCTCTTGTACAGTGGACTTGGCTTCGATTCGGAACAGCAACTTCATCTCCAGGCCGGTTGGCTGGCTGTCTCTTTCGTGTGCAACATTCTCGCCGTCCTCGTTGTCGATCGACTTCCCAGGCCACACCTCATAGTCATCGGTTTGGTGGGTTGCCTCTGCGCCTTGACCGTGGAAGCAGCCATCCAGGCCGTGTACCTAGGAGGCACCAACAAGTCGGCCCTTTCCGCGGGCGTTGTCATGCTCTACGTCTATGTCTTCTTCTACGCCGTCTTTCTGGATGGTCCCACCTATTTCTATCTGGGCGAGATCTTCCCCAACCACCTGCGATCCCAGGGCATGACCGCCGGCATGGGGAGCTTGTGTCTGGCAAACATCATCTGGCTCCAGGCTGCGCCCACGGCGTTCCAGAAAATCGGCTGGCACTATTACTTGTTTTTCATCATCATCACTTTTCTCGGCACCATCTGGGTGTGGTTCTCATTTCCTGACACGAGAAATCTGCCACTCGAAGAGATCGGTCGCCTTTTCGGAGACGAAACCACCAGCACAACAGCTCGCCACATTTCTCCCGCCGACTCGATCCAAGACGCGAAGCAACCTTGCGAGCAGGTCCAGGTCGAACACAAGGCGCCACTCTCCTGAGAGAAAGAAACCGGTCCACATTCTTGAGTTTGTTAACCTGGGTTTCGCGTCACACACATTTGTCAGGCTATACCGAAGATAGGGGAGTTTTTTCCCTTTATCAGCGGTAATGCAAACAGAATGGATCCAAAAGGAAATACTGTAGTGCCGTTTTTTGGGTCTTATTCATGTAAACTCTGTAATAAAGAGAGACCAAACATCAGTAGTTAGTAGTTGATCAGACTTTTTTCATATGTTGGAGACTTTTTAACCTAAACTTTTGTCAAAAAGCTGTCTTGGTCTATTCCCCCGAGGTCCCCTTCGATCTCCTTCCAGTGGATTGCCACAGACTCAGTCTTTGCTATATTGTCAAAAGAAGACTCAGGAGCGATGGTCCCAGCCTTTTGGTCTGGAGACCATCTGAGATACGTTGTGTAATGCATACATTAAGGTAGTGACTGTCATTATTTTGCTAGGACATGAAAAAAGGTGAATCGAATTTTTGTTCTCTTCATCTGAGAAGCTCTCAAAATGGCATTGTCTATTTGACCACGTCCTCTACGATGACCAAGCCCGCTTCATCACTTCATGTCAGCCGAGCCTGAGAGATCTTCCCAGACTAAAATATTGCAAAGGCGTTAGGAGTACTACCGACGCCACCTTTTTATACAAGATAACATAGTTAGCAATAGTGGATATGAGAGAACACGAGTGCTGCGGCATCACAAAAGTTCCTCCTGGGGTTAATGTAAACAAAGAATTAGCAACATACCTTTGACATTGGCCGGGCTGCTAGAAAAGAAAAAAGTGTATTGATTTCGTTTTTTGCAAACCTCTGACAGTTTTTCCAGATCCCACATTTCACCGATGGGAGCACCCCAGAGGGACAACAGGTACTGGTGGTGAAACCAAGATTGATTGGTCGGCCAGGCTTCGAAGGCAGGGGCGTCGCCGGCCACGGCGCTGAAGTAGTTGTCGTGCAAAAAGTCGATCATTTCTTCCGTCTGTTCAATCCCTACAAATGTGCACTCCGCAGGAGGGATGTTCCCAAGAGCGGTGCGTTGGGAATCATTCATCTTATTGTAGGTATCGACCCAACCAGATCGAATCATGAGGATATCACCATATTGAAATGTGATTCCTTGTTTTTCCGCACAGGCACGAATATCTTCGAGTGTGATCCGATGTGTCGTGTTTGGGTCGTACTTATTCCCCTTGGCATGATCCCAATGATCTATCAATACACCCCGGCCGACTATCAATTTTTGGAGTTAGAAACCGTCGTTTACATGCGGCATATCTGCAGACGAAAGACTTTACCTATGCCATGGTTAGCCCAAGCATCAACACCGCAACGTGAAGAATTTTTGATTTCTTCTGGGCTCAACTAGAATGGAAAACGTGGTAGCTCTGTTAGCGGAGAAACCAAGCACGGCCAGAAAGAGAAAAGAGAGAGATCTTACGTTGTTGTAGAAGATGAACCCTCCACCATGGGCATGTCCAACGTGACGGAAACCGTCCCACTGTTTGCATGGATGGATGGTAAGCAATTGTAAAGAATAAACACCTCTACGAGTCGTCTCAACATACCTGTGACCCACTCTGTGTGTTCATGTCGTAAAGATCGTCAAACACCTGATCGGTGACTTGTTTGATAGTATGCTTGAATGGTTCTCTACCAAACACAGGAGGATTGGGTAAGTCGGCCCTCCAACTACATGTCGTCAATTCTTTTGAATTAGCACACAGGCACTTTTCTTTTCGTCTAGAAGCTATCAAGGTGGCGATTACGACCAAGTGACGCACTCTAGATTGACCACTTCTCCGCTCTTTATCATTCTGGCCGCGGCCGCAACACGCTCCGGTGTGAGAAGATTCAAACGTCCTAACTTGACAAGAATGTGAACTTTCTAGACACCAAACGATTGTTTGTAAACAGAAGATAAGAATATAGTACCTCATCATCCTTTCCCCAGAACCAGGCAGCTCCAGCTGGAGCGCCTTCAATCGATGGTAGAGCACTGCGTTTAGGCAGACTTTCGGAAGTCGGATCTAGGAGCATTGTCGCACTTTAAGAAGAATGATGACCCTTTTCTTGAAGGGCAAATTCGAAAAAGACAGAGTCCTGATTTATGTACCTTGGTACGTATTCATTTTTTGCACATTAGTGAATTGAAGTATTTCTCCATGGTGTATGCAAAATGCCACGGAGATCGCGGGCCGAGGCTGGCTGTGCTTCTGTCAGCCCGTAGGACCACAGGCTTGCTACGATGATCCCGGTGTTAATTAATCCTTTGTCGAGTGAAACTCACAGACACTTATTTGTTATTATACAATAGATACCTTGCTGGTATGGTGCCCCAACCCTGTATTCTTTTGGTCATTACTCGTGTCCTAGACGTACCCACCTCGCCCCTTTTCTCTCAGGCCACCTCAAGTTTGCTCAGCAACAATGTACAAGAACCAAGTATCGGCCTCCCAAAAAGGTGGCAACCTCACTAAGCCGGAGACGTTGCGTTTTCAAACTCACCATGAAAAACTGGGCGGCCGACCGCTGCTGGGCACGGTGCTGACGGTGCCGGCTGAAATGGTCGCCATGCTCGCCGCGCAGACCTTCGACTTTGTCATGATCGACATGGAACATTCCCCCATGACGGCTGAACAGATGAACCGTCTGGTGCACAGTGTGGTGGCGGCGTCCCAGGGCAAATGTTTGGCCATCGTCCGAGTGCCATCTCACGACGTCGAGTGGATCAAATGGGCGCTGGACAGCGGCGCCGCCGGGATCATCGTACCCATGGTCAACAACGCCACGGAGATGAAACACATTATATCCCATGCCCTCTACCCACCAAAGGGCAAGCGAAGCTTTGGTCCCTTCAACGCCATGTTCGGCAGACAACTCGGAGGTACTCAAATGGGCACTTATTACGACATGGCACAAGACCAAGGTGTTGCTATCCTCCCAATCATCGAATCTGTCGAAGGTCTCGAAAACGCCGAGTCCATTTTGGCCGTCGATGGAGTGTCGGGTGTGTTTATAGGCCCTGCCGATTTGAGATCTTCCATGGGTCTATCGATCGGGGTCGACGGGCCAGAACCGGAGTTTCAACAGGCCCTGACGAAAATATGTGACGCTGCTGCAAGGTGCGGGAAAATCTCCGGGTCCATGGGTACCACTCCCGATAGCATCAAAGCCCGAACCGAGTTGGGGATGAAGTTTTTACTGGTGACGCTGGACTACAACGTCCTGCTCAGTGGGTTTGCCTCGGCCATGGACAGCGCAAAGTCAGCTCTTTTGAATGTGGTGCCCAAGGGGAATCTATGATTGTAACTTGCTACTCAAAGAGCGTTCAAAATGACCTAGCTACAAAATCAAGCATGGCATTTTCTGATGATGATAATAATGGACCCGCGCTGAGCAGCATCTTCTTCTTACCACCTGTTTCCTCACGAGCATTTGTTCCGTCAACCTTTAGCCTTAGCTTCTAGCCAACTTCTCACATTCTCTCAACTCGTGTTAGTACATCCCTCCCTTCATCCGTTGTATTCATCTCGTCCGGACATATTTTCTTTTTCTTGATGAATCTGAACATTTAGGAATTATGTCTGCGACCCCCAAGTGCATCTCATCCTACGCAGCCGTGGAAGCTTTCTGAATTATTGTTGTTTTGGCCATTTGCGTCTCCCTCCAATACCAGCAGGCGGATATCACAGCTCCCGGTCCGACGAGTACAGTTCCCAATGCAACTGCAGCTGCGGCTTTTCGCACAGACACGACGGCCAAGCCGACCCTCTTCAGATCCCAGACCGACAAACAGCACCAAGCCATGGTTGCCATGGTCCAGACCCAAAAGTCGACTAGCCAGGTGATGTGGAGACTCTCAACCACCGATAAAGACCGCTGATCTAGAGGAGGGAGAAGGAATATCTTGCTCAACTGAAGGTGAGGGTCGGCCGAGAACATGACCTTCAGCAGTACACCAAAGTGTGTGACGATGGAGACACCGAATGAGAATGCATACAATCTCTTGAGATGTGCCATATCGGGAGGCTCAGCGGCGGCCACAACAACGTTGCTGTGATCCCGTTGTGTTGACATGGTCGTATTGTATGACGTCGCCAATAGCCACAACAGAATGTTGACGTATACAGGGGATGGCTGCCAAAACGCAATGAAACCTTGACGAATTTGGTCGTCATTCGAGTGTGGCCAGAACATGAGTATAGTGGGAATCAAATATCCCAACACCACCGCCGGTAGAAGTGTCTTGACATATTTTTCCGGTACCGGTCGGGATAGTGGCCACCAATAAGACTCTGGGTTTGATACCGTGAGGTACATTATGTAGAATATTGGGGCCACGACCGCGATACCGTAGAGCTGGTAAATTGACCAGAGGCTTGTACTGCGAGTGAATACACCATGTTAGCACGTACTCCGGTCTTCTGACCATACAAGCGGAAACTTTTAGAGGGGTAGGGGGGGTGGGGTTCCGAAAAACTCACAACGAGATAAGTGATAAAAAGTTTCGTTTTCGGCACGACTCGACCGTCCAGACCGTGATCAAGGGGAATAGAGAGAACAAGAAGTAGACTTGTAGCGTCTGGTGTGCGGAGTCCCATCCGGCGACGCCGGGCATGAAGAATACCGTCAACATGGTCAAAGTCTCGTCCACCGCCGGATACCCAGTATATCGTGTTCGCAGACGAGTTCCCTGGTAGAAAGTTGACGACGTCAGGATATCGACCATTTTCTCCTGCACTCCACTGTACAGGGTCGGCAAGATGTGCATTCCACAGTACCCAACAACAGATAAAGAAAGGAAGAACAAAGCCCATGCCCACCCTTTCCATCCTCTTTTCTGGGGGGTACAAGCGAGGTCGTCGTGAAAGGGAATCAGGCGAGCTCGAAAAGGATTCTCGAGCATCTGGAGCCTTTGTCCCTGGGGAATGTTCTTGGAAGCATTCATCAATACGTCGTCGGTGTCGGACAACGGAAGAAGGTTAAGAGCCAAAATCTTTTCCATTTGACCCTCGAGAGCTTCAAACCTTTGGTGGTTGTGAGAGTCTGTAATCAACTTTTGTACTCTCTTCATGCGAGTTTCCTGGACGTTCTGGAACACTTTGCATATCCGTGCCGCCGACATTGACCGCTG
The DNA here is from genome assembly GCF_000835515.1 of Exophiala oligosperma. Taxonomy (NCBI): domain Eukaryota; kingdom Fungi; phylum Ascomycota; class Eurotiomycetes; order Chaetothyriales; family Herpotrichiellaceae; genus Exophiala; species Exophiala oligosperma. The sequence goes on from NW_015622819.1 coordinate 3,062,684, forward strand.
TGGTCCTTTCACTTCGGCCAAGGCTTTGACGAGAGCGTTGGTGAGTGTTGCCGCGGTCTCAATGGCAGCATTACCTCCGTGTCCCGAAATAGGTTCCATCTGGTATTCAGGTGGCGTCGTTAGTTACTTGGTTTCCTACAAGGGTAGTGCATGGAAAGTCGATTTGCTTCTTCCTTACCTTGTGAGAGGCATCTCCGATGGTCATGATTCTACCAAAGTGCCATTTTTGGAATGCATACTCTGGTAAAGCCGTCAGAGTTGAAGAGACCTTGTTTTTATAAATGTCCCGGAACTTGAGGTTGGGTAGAATCGCGTCATCTAGACGATCTTGGATGATTTTCGCCTCATCTTCTTTCGTGTACCTGGGGATATTTGGACTGTAAACCGTCTTGCCAATGTTGAAGAAGTAGAACCAATAGGTACGGTGTAGACCACCGAGAATCAGGTAAGAACTGTGTTCTCGGAAGACGGAGTGTAGGGACCCCGGATTTATGCCTGGACAGGGAGTTGAAATTCCAAAAACACAGCTATAGTCACACGGCATGGCTTTTATCAATGTTAGATTTCTTGCAATCATCTGAGGGAGAGTAACAAGTAAACTCACATGTTGGTTCAGTGTCAGGGATGTAACCCGGGCAAAGGGCATCTGCATTTCTCCACATTTCTGATCGAACGTTGCTGTGAATTCCATCTGCCCCTATACAGATGTCGCCATTGTACACCGATCCATCTTTCGTGGTTACAGTGACCCCGTCATCCTCCAGTTTGATGTTCACGACACATTTGCCGGTCAAAAGTTTAGACTTGTCTTGGATATTTTCGAACAAGACCTTCAATACGGTTTGTCTGTCCAAGAAGAGCATGCCATAGCCGTGTCTAGGAGTGTCAGTTTCTGCTTCACAAAAAAAACGTAAAGACAAGACGTCTCCGAACCATCTGACCGACCATCTTCTTACTTACCTCGCCATGAAAGAATCGGCGACACCTTCATGTTCCGCAACTATTTCTCCTCTCAAACTTCGGAAATGGAAATGGTCTAGAGGTGCGACCAGTTTTCTGATGGGCTTGTACAGTCCCAGCTGATCCAAGATGCGAAGTCCATGAGGAAGTAAACCTATACTCGCGCCAACTTGAGGTGCGAGTTCAGGATAAGCCTCCAAGACGACAAAATCGATGCCGGTCTTTTGCAGCATATTGGCTAGTGACAACCCTGCTATGCCTCCACCGGCGATGATGACTTTGAATTTTGTACAACCCATTATGTTGTATTCTCTACGGAGGAGCTGTGACGAAGTATGCTGGATAGAAAACTCTAGGGGTGCAGCTACTCTCACTCCCACTACCCAGGTCGTTATCGTTATATACCCTCTCCCTCATATTATCATGCAGATCTTAACCTCAAGGTTAAGTTTACCATGATTTCCGGGCAATCGATCTTATCTCAACCCGTATAGGGATCACTAGGATTCAGCAGACCTGAATCTAGGTCTGCCTGGTGCAACAGTGATCGAGTCATTGAAGCTGAGTAGGAGGTTTGTGTCCTTGGAAAAGGAATGCCGAGTAGCACCCCACAAACCAGTCCCAGCTAGCGATACACAATCCGGGGTCGGGTCTCTCACAACCTAGATCGTTGGCTCCCCGAGAACTACAGCTCCGAGCGATCATGATTTGTGTCTTGTCTGATCGATGACGGGGGTTGGCTTCTTCTCGTATTCCCAGTCGCTTGTCTCAACCACGGAAATGGGGTGGCGAAGTTTTGGGAAGTAAGTACAATATCACGGCTGTCGTAGCCGAGCTTGGGGAGGGCCTTTTTCCGAGCGGGTGTCGTCGGGCACTCAAAGGTGAAAGTCTGATCCACTTCGAGCTCGTGCCAAGGTAAATCCCAGTCATTGTATCAGTATCTCAAAACAATGGGAATCCCCATTGAGGGAAATACCTAAGACGAGGGACTAAACTGGGTAGAGTAGGGGCTGCGCGAGTAAGTACGGGAGCGCAGGCAGTGCTGTCGACGGCACTAGAACCAATTAGGCAGGCACTGGGTCGACGTGCGTGACGCAGTGTGAAGGTAACAAACAGCCTGCAATGGGGACCATGCACCTATATAGGGTTCACTACGCTAGAGCAAGCATAGTATGTTCTGCAATGTGAAGCCGCCGTCGAGCCTAAGTTATGTCACGAGAGGCATTAGAATGGGCAACACTGATTTGATCCATTCTATGATGATAGGTTTTCACCTAATATCATGGTAACCTCCATCGACCACCACGACCGACCCATTCATATAACTACTCTCGTCACTCAACAAGAACCCAAGCACGTTGGCCTGTTCCTGGGCAAAAGCCATTCGTCGCAACGATATCGCTTTGGCCACGGCCGAATTTTCGTTTTCTTCGGTGCCCAATTTGGCTTCCTCTCCCATACTGTGTTCCGTCATGGCGGTCATGGTCCACCCGGGACACAAAGCGTTGCACCTGATCCCATCGGGTCCGTAAAATTTGGCACCATTTTTCGTCACCCCGACCGCGGCGTATTTGCTGGGAGTGTAAGCGGCCAAACCCATGGCGTGTAGACCAGCCATCGATGCGACGTTGGCGATGGCTCCACGTTGTCCAGGAACGGCATGTTGTGATGGAGGACTGAAGGAAATCTGTCTCGGGTCTTGTTTTTGCATCTGTGCTGCCTCGTACTTTTGACAAAGCCAGATTCCACGTGTGTTGACTGCGTGTGTTCTGTGTGGTCGCAATAAAGGTGTCAGTATATGTCACATACAGGTGGAAGCTCTCTAGAAGCCTGTCTTCTTGCACGAGATCGAAAACACTCACCTGTCGAAAAGTTCAACGGTGATACTTTTCTCTTCTTCCCATGTACTCTCACAGATACCGGCACAATTCGCGGCAAAGTCCAAACGACCCGTCCTCGAAGCTGCCAAGTCGACGGCTGCCTTGACACTTTCTTCATTCGTGACGTCGATCCGTACAAATTCTGCTTCGACTCCATATATCCTTGAAATGTCCTCTGCCACACTCTTCCCCAGTTTCTCATTCATGTCTGCTATCACGACAACGCAACCTCGGCTTGCCAACTTTCGAGCAGTAGCTTCACCGATTCCGGAAGCACCCCCTACAATCAACGCCACTTGTTTCGTAGTTGTAGACATGTTGCTGATGTCTGTCCTTTGTGTGAATGATGGAACCAGCACTTTGGGTAAATGATAGATGTATGAGTTGCCCGTAAAAGTCTTGTCACTTGTCGTCCGCTAAACTTCAATTTGTGATTGTATACCGATTTGAGAAACAAAGATTACGGTATATTCTTTTGATAAAAAAAACTAAATAGCATCACAGACGCATTGACTTCTATGGCGGCCGGCCCGGTTGTGGCCCAAGCCCTTGCAAGGGGAGATTGTATCCGTGATAAGTCCTCAGATGGCGTTTCGTTCTCCGGTAACGACCACCATTCATTCCGCTGGTTTTTGGATTTTCCGAGAGATTCCCGGGGGCAGGCCATTCGACTTTATCCAGTCTAAAAGGTTTCATCGCATAGTTTGAGCGGGAAATACCAAATAGATCTAGCGAAGTCGAACCAAAAAAGAGGAGAGGGGATCTATAACTCATGACTACCCCTTGATCACTGTGGCTTGAATATTCTCCCTTCCACACACACAAAAATGCATCATGATTAGGAACAATGCGAAAGACAAATATGCTCAAACAAATAAAAATAAATCAAATTATGCAGATATTATGCTATGTTATGCCATGTTTCTGTTCTGATAAGTTGCCAGATTTCTTGCACATCATTCCATCATTTGAGTCTTCTTTTTTTAGTGGTTTTTCTTGTCGACACTTTTCCTCAAACCATCGTTTTCTTCAAAGGAAAATAATACAATTAAGTTATAACAATCCTCCCATATTCTCTCTTCACTTTCCATTGCAGATCCGCATGACACTAGGCGAATGGCGTCTTGAACCAAAAGTCCGTCCTCTAAGCAAAGAACGCAACGATGGCCAACGCTCCAGCCAGCATACCGAGTTCAGTCTTGCCTGCCGCACCAGTGAATTGAGCGGGGGCAACCCCAGCCGTGGTGCCCGATGCAGATGGAACCGCAAAGGTCTGTCCTGCAGCCACGCGGGTGCTGCTCGCTGGAGCCGGGGCAGCGGGGGCAGGGCATTCGTTACCCGAGCATCCACCTGCCGGAGCCGGCGCACCTGATCCGTTTCCAGAAGAAACAGGAGTAGGAGTCGCAGGGCTTCCCCAGGGGACGAGGCCGACTCCTCCACCTTGGGGACCTGTCTCGGTGGCAGTGACAAAGCTCACGGCCGGCACCGCGACGGTCGTCGTGACAGCGCCTCCTTCACTCTTGGTCACCGTGAAGGTGAGCGTGGTCACTGGAGCAGGAGTTGGCCCTGCGGGTCGAGAGCCACGACCGATACCGTTGGTCTGGGTGGTTGTGACGGGCGTGACGGAGGGGATCAGCGTGATGCCAGTCGGGATACCGGTGCAGATACCTGGGTTCTGAGGGACAAAGTCGGCGCAGATACCAGCGAGGTAGGACAGGGCAGACGAGATCTCAGAGTCGCTTCCCGACCAGGCCGAGACACATTCTTGGACCGAGGAGATGAATTCTGGAGACGGGCAGAAGCATTTGGTGTCGCTGTTGGAGGAGCACTTGGGGACCAGGCTGAGCCAGGTGTTCAAACAGCTAGGGAGGACAGGTGGACAAGGAGCAGATGACCCGGGCGGGGGTGGAGCAGCCGATGTTGACGAAAAAGAGGTTGAGAGGGTGGTGGGCGGCAATTGTTTACCTGGTGTGGTCGACGGAGAAGTCGTGGAAAATACCGTGGTTGAGAGGGTAGTGGGTGGCAATTGCTTTCCTGGTGTGGTCGTGGTTGTTGTGGGGATTTCCTTTCTAGGTGTGGTTGTTGTTGGGACCTCAGCAGGGGTGGTCGTAGTGGTTGGAACCACTTCAGGCGTGGTAGTGCTAGAAGTGGTGGGAATCTCCTTTCCTGGGGTTGTGGTGGTCGTGAAGCCCCAGCCCGGAGTCGTTGTTGTCGAGGAGGAGGAGGTGGTGGACGGCGTCTCCTTGCCTGGAGTGGTTGTTGTGGTCTGGATTACAGGAATGGTCGTTGTGGTCGGAATAGCGGGAGTGGTTGTGGTGGTCGGAATGGTGGGAGTGGTTGTAGGAGTGGTTGTAGGAGTGGTGGTCCACACCCAAGGCTTCGTGGTTGATGTTGTCTCTACTACAGGAGAGGTAGTTGAGAAGACCGGTGTAGTCGAGCTGGTCGCAGGCGGTGGAGGAGGGCTGTTGCAGTTGAATCCGATCGAATGAATACCGACGTCGCAAGAGCTCTTTCCACTGCTGGGGGGAAGGTTGAAGGTGACCGACTTGGCACCACCGCATTGAGAGTTCTCGATGGTTGAACCTGAAGCCTTGCACGAAGCAGTGTGCTTACAAGTTGATCCATCGGGCATAGAGAAGATGAAGTCCAAGTCGGTGTCATAGGAGACAGAGACTTGCATGTGGCTGATGGAGAAGGCATCGTCTTGGCCACAGGAGAAGCTCGGTCCACCACTCGTGGACTTGCCCACGCTGCCTTGGATGCATTTGGGCTATGATATGTTAGCACTCAATTTGTTCCCTTCCTCTTGGTGTGATTGACGGTCTTCCTGCTTGCGTACCTGAAAGTCCGAGCGAGTCTCGAGAGACCTCTTTCTGTTTCCCTGAAACGAGTCTTGACAAGTGAACCCGCTGAAGCCGAACCCACCATAGTTGCTGAATCCACCTGTGGGTAGACCGGACCAGTTGAACCCGCCTTCCTGGTCAGGAGTACAGGTGTTGTTGCAGTTGGAAGGACTGGAAAAGCTTGGTGCATCACCCCAGCCGCCCGAAGCCGCAGCCTGCTGCAGGAGAAGGACAGAGGCCACGAGCCCAGCAGTCAATGTGGACTTCATGGTGGTGGTGTATGGTATGACAATAAGTTTGGCTGTGTATGTGAACGAGACAGAGTGGTAGCGAAAGACTTTTGTGTTTGGTAACGAATGACTTGGGTGTCAACGAGAGACTGGGAGAAGAAAAAAACAGTAGAGGAGATGGAACCACACCGCGAAGAGATGCAGAATGAGGATGAAGAAGGAAGAAGACCAACCTGTGTCTCAGACGAACCTGCTCACCTATTTGTATACATGTCGTCGAGACCAACCGAGAAACCTGTGGAGGCACACGGTTCGTCGCGTATTGGTAGACGGAGACCATGTGTTGACCACCACGCACCCCATCATTGGAAAGGCGGCGCCACGATTCCAAGGCCCTCCGTAGCGTGCTCCAAGTTCAAGACATTGTGAAGCCGACATGTCTCGCCGTGTACAAGACGGGGTGTTGGCGCGCGCGCAAAAGTTGAGGTCAAAAAGGGTTGTGTGGATGGTGGCTGATTTGAACGATGTTTTCTGCTCGAGCCCACCCGAGTCTCACGGAAGAGAAGCTCAAGATAGAAAAGGCTGAAACGATTAAAAATGAATCCAGGCGAATGAAATGCTTGCTATAGGGGTTGGCGAGAGACAAAGACAGCATTTCGACCACCTTACTATGGCAAGTGTTGAACCGGGCATGGCGGGTAATTCGTGCCATCGCGACCATCGACAGGACAGGAGGAAAGGATCTCGAAACCAGCAAGGCGCCAAAAAGTAGCTTCTTGAAGCCCAAAGACCTGACTGCGATGGGATGGAAGCCACCATCATACGCAGTAGTGGCCGGGGAACAGACTGAATGTCCACTTTAGAGGCAGTGCTAATGAGCTCGCCTCGACAAAAAGGGTGTCAAAGTGGTCAAAAGATGAAGACCATGTTTCTTTTTGAGGCGTGTCAAGCGAGAAATTGAAGCTCCTCGCGCGTGCCGGGGCAAATTGCATTCGTTTGAAACTGGGTCATGACCGAAGTCATTCCACTCACTGATTGGTTGATGTCTGACCTCAGTTGTGGTGTTACATACGAACTCCCTACCGCGTCTACATATTGTACAATATCACAGGCTACTCGGATTCTCCCACCGGACTTTGACACGAGGACACTCCAAGCGACCAGTGCATCTTTCTGTCGATCTTGGTCGGAAAATCTATAACATACTAATACTGATATCAATTGAAGGTGTCGACGGCCAACAGAGCCTGTTTCCCGCTGCTGTCGTTGACTAAACGAATACAAACGATATTGCTGGAACCCCGTGGCGCTGGCTTCGCTTGCCCAAACGTGAAGATACTCCATCAATCAATATCCCTAGTCCCAAGCATACTGTGAATACAGTATGCATAAGTGTATGCACTGCTGAAACTAGACTAGGTTTCTCTCCAACACCAACCCTGCGCCGAAGGTACCCGAATATCGCTCAGAACATTGCCCCCTTTAGTTTTTGATGAATATCGCTTCCCATACCTTGAACATTTCATACAGTCATAGTTTGATTTCGCCAAAAGACAATACCACTTCCCTGCTCGCCACGAGTTCCCGACTATCTACTTCCATTGGCCTCACCACCGAGTGGTGCCGGACTCTGAGTGAACACAGGGCGTTCCCCACCATCTCCAGACGCAGCCTCGGTTCCATTTAGTACTGTGCGTATTCCATCAACAGTAGGATTTCCCACGAGCATAAAGTCTTTCGGTGGAACGCTGTCACTGCTGATCTTGCCCAACTCGTCCGTTTCCCGTTTCCCACTTGGAGGGCTATCACTTCGGTTAAGGGTTTCTTTCACTTCCGCAACCGCGGTATCGACCTTTTTCATCACCCTCTTGAATGGCCGTCTGGATCTGGGTTTTTCGCCGGGAGGTGATGGGAAATCTCCATTGGCCATCGTCTTGATGGACTTGGAAGCTTCTTCTCCCAACATCCCATTGAGCTTGTCTCTAGGCGTCATGCTTGTCGATCCATTTGTTGCGACATCGGCAGCCAGCTTGGTGTTGTTGAGGTATTCGTCGATCATGGCTTTCAATGCTGTCTGCCGCACCGGCTTTGCCAGGTAATCATTCATTCCTGCCTCCAAGCACTTTTCCCTATCGCCACGGATAGCTGACGCAGTCATGGCAATGATGAGAACTTGACTGACATTGGGATCAGGGTCGGCTCGAATCGCCTTCGTCGCCTCATAACCGTCCAAGACCGGCATTTGAACATCCATGAGTACCAGATGGAAAGGTTTGCCTTCTTTACTTTGAGCCCTCAACGCATCATATGCTTGTTTGCCGTCCTCGTATGCCTCGCAGTTGAGTCCGATTTTCTTGACAAAGGAAATGGCAATCTTTCGGTTGATCTGGTTGTCCTCGGCAATGCACACACGAAGGTCCTCGCGAGGTACCTTGGACAAGTCGCAGAAGCTAATAGTTTTTTGTTCGGTCTCGGGACTGGCTGCTTGCGACCAATTGGCCATTGGATCAGGATCTTTGGCTGCGATCCTCATATCGTTAGGCACGCTGCTGTCCTTGGGTGCCTTTTGGAATGTCAAAGTGAATGAGACGGTCGTGCCGACGCCGGGTGTAGACTCAATCCAAATCTTACCACCAAGCACGTTCTCAATCATGGCTTTACAGATACTCAGCCCGAGACCACTCCCACCATATGATCGAGCAGTGGATGAGTCCGCTTGGGAGAACGGCTGGAATAGTCGGGCGAGTTGTTCCTGCGTTATACCGATGCCAGTATCGGCTACAGAGCAGGTGATCTTGACTCTGTCTCGCGACTCAGCATTCTTACGTGCCCTGACAGTGACTGATCCTTGAGGCGTAAACTTGTAAGCGTTGCTTAACAAGTTCATGAAGATTTGATGTAGTCGCACTGGATCACCGAGCACCAGGCCGTCGTCGATCTGCAAATCCTCGATAGTTTGCAGACCGTGTTCCTGGTTTGTGTAGGCTAAAGCTCTTACCACTTCAGTAATGGTCTCCTTGAGATTGAGAGGTACTGTGAACATCTGCATCTTGCCTGCCTCCAGCTTAGAGAAGTCAAGTATATCGTTGATCACAGTCAAGAGAGTATCCGCGCAGACGCGAATGCTATCGGCATACTGCTCTTGGTCTTTGCTCAAGGGAGTACCTTTGAGGAGTTCTGACATGCCAATTACACCATTAAGCGGCGTCCGAAGTTCGTGGCTAACATTGGCGAGGAATATAGACTTGGCCTTGGCGGCCTCTTCTTTCAATTTGACGTTGTGCATTGCCTCAGCCTCTGCTTTCTTTGCCTTAGCTTCGGCCTCGCGTGCAGCTACAAGAGCACGCTTCTGCGATTCGACCATGCTGGCATTGGATGCGCTAACTTTTCGGACCTTTCGATATAGAAGAGCATTACCGAGAGATATAGCGACTTGGTTCGTTAAAAGGTTTAGAACAATCATGTTCCGTTGCGTGAAAGCATTTGGTCGCCCTTCTAGATGAATCACTCCCATAAGATGGTCGGCTTGTATGATCGGGATTGCAATAATGGACCGCCCCTGTGGATTTCGAGCCAGGTATGCATCTCCGACGTTGGAAAAACGGTCATCTTCAAGCACATTCTGCACGAAAACAGTCTCCTTGGTGCGAAGCAGATAATGCGTGATCTGTTGCGCCGCCTGATCATCAACTTCGGAAAATGGAATGCCGTCGGGATATGTTTTGACACCAGTCTCATGATCCGCGCTGGCGGCGACACACCAACCTTGATCTTCCGAGTCTATGACAATGGCGCAGAACTCTGCCTGTCCTCCAACGGACTCCAGAATGACTGAAATCATCTTGGACAGCAGGTTGTTGATCTGCAACTCGGAGCTGATAACCCTGGAGAATTCAAGGATAGAGGTAAGGTCCAAGATGTCAAGACCTAGCCCAGGCACATCTTGCGACGTTTGCGTTGCGCCTGTTCCCTTAGGCTGCACCCAGGCGGTGGTGTACTCCCTCTTGATCTGAGCCTGGGCTTCTTCCGACACAGGCAGAGCAAGATCTTCTGTCTGCGTTGTCGCTTCCACTGTCCGTGACGTGGTTGCAGTCTTGATCAGCCACTCGTGCTTGTCCGAGAGTTGTTTTGCTTTGCCTGTGGCATTGATTCTATTCCAAGCAGTGATGGCTTCTTGGATCATAACCTTGCCGGCCCTCTTCGCACCTTTGGCAAGGAGAAACTCTGCCTGCATTTCGATAGCAAGAGCCTCCTCCAAAGCAAATCCGTGCACTTGGCAGTGGTCCACAGCTGCCTCGAGATTTGAGATGATGCCAGCATATACACCTGTCAATTCACAGATGCCAGCCTCGAGAAGGCGTGACCAGGCGTAAAAGTTGACATCATTGACTTTGCCCAGCTCATCAATGTCTCGCTTCATGATCTTCGCCTTTTCGATGTACGGCCCACGCTCCTCCTCGGGCTTATTTCGAGCGATAGCCAAAAGCGATAGGCCCAGGGCAAATCGTGCACCATATGCTGGTCTGTTAGACCACAGTTCGTCCAAGCCGGTGCCTAGTAACGCTGTGCCGGTTTCAACCACAAACTCGTGATAGCCTAAGATAGCATAGACGAGTAAGCCTACGGCCTGGTAAATATCTCGTGGTCGCTCCGGGTTGGCAGCTTTTCCGCATTCAGCTAACCACTGATCTCTCTTGTGCTGTTCGTCGTCGAGGACCGTGTCAACGTTCTCAATGCCCGTCTTACCCTGCAATGCTCGAGCGACCTGTCGGGTTATAATCAAGAGTGTACCACCTCGGTGGTCATGTTCCCAATCCTCAAATTCTTCTGGTCCATAATTGCAAAAAGCTTCCACTTCAGACAAATCCTGTCCTGCCCAGAGTCTCGAGAGAGCCATCACGCCGATATTCAGGATGCTTACAAACCGATCTCCTGACGACAGTGAGTATTCGAGAGCGTTATCGAGGATGGGAAGGAGGTTGCGAATAGGAGTCTGAAAATGGCCAATGAACAAGGTGTACAAGGTCCATCCTCTGCCGCGAGTCCAAGGGTCATCGTAAAGAGTGAAATACTCTTGAGCAATTTCACCACAGAATAGACCCAGTTCAATGTCTTTGAAGCGACCAATCGCTGCGGCGCCCATCATTGAAAAGCCTAGTCCTGCTTGAAGGAATGCGCCACGATCCAGCACAGCCGAAATGTAGGCGGTGACCAATTGGTACCACAACAGGGCGTCTGACCAGTAGAGGGCTCCCAGAGCTTCACTCAGGAGAGTTCCCAGGGCGATTACAGTCTTGTCGTCACTGAGGGGCCGGGAAATGAGTTCTTCTCGGTTGACCTCTCTCAGACGAAATTCCAGCTTCTTGAAATCAAGATCGCACTCCTCCCAAGACTTTTCGGGCAATGGCAGACCAAGCCCAGCCAAACACTCCCGATGCGCCTCAAAAGCAGGAAGGTATTGACCCAGAGATGATAGAATCCGACCTTTGAGGATGTACGACCTTGTCTTGTCCGCCGAACACCGTGCATGTTCAAAGGTATCCTCAAGAAGTGCCAGAGCTTCTTCTACTTCACCCTGCAAAAACATCACCTCGGCGCTGTTAACGGTCAATTGCAAAGTCTCATCGTAGAATACGTCAGGGTCATCACTGTTCCATTTGTCGTCCTGTAGCAGTTTGAGAGCGCTTTTATAATACCATAAACCAGTTTGCTGTGCTCCTGTTTCGAGCGCTTTCTGTGCTCCACGCCACAGCACATCTCGATAACGCATGCGTACAGGGACGCGTTCCTTGATGATGTCTGCAGAAAGACAAATATGACGGGACAACGGATATAGGTTATACTTGCATTGGCTCAGATAGGTCATCATTGTTTGGGCAATGATGAAATGCATCTTGGTTGTATTTTGGCATTCCCGCATTTCATTTGCAGCTTTCAAATATCGCGCATGAGAGAAGCGAAACTCGTCATCAGTTTGCCCTGGGGTAATGATGTAGGCGTTGACCAATTGTTGTAAACCATTCACCAAATCTGATTCCGAGAGATTGAACAGTTTGGCGCGCCTGGGACAAGTAGCATCATTTGCTTGGTCTTTGCCACTGCTATAGAAATAGTCCCCGGACATAATGTGTTGAATCAACTTGAAAGAAAACGTGCTTCCCAATAATGAGGCCCAAGCAAGGATGGATCTTGAAGCAGGTGGTATGTCTTGCAGACGTCTTTGCAGATATTCAGTGCCTGAGAAGCGTGAATCCGAGGCAAATTCGTCGAAAATTTTGTCCAAGTCAAATTGCCAGCCTGAAGCTCTCCAGTCGTACCACAAGCACTCACGCTGGTAACACGTCTGTAAGATATCTTTGAACAAAAAAGGGTTGCCCTCAGATTTCGCATACACCACCGCAGCGAGAGGCACCACCGTTTCGACTGACTGAGACATGGTTGCAGCAACATATTCAAAAACATACTTTTCCCGGAGGTTTCCAAGCTCGATCTTGTTGGTTGAGTCAAGCTCGAGAATCTTCGCCGTAGATTCTGGAATCTGTCCGTCTTCCACACGACTTGATAATAACAAAACAACAGGGATCTTAGCCTTGATAATATGCATCAGTAGATTGATCGACTCCGGTTCCGCCGCCTGCAGGTCATCTAGACATAGACAGATCAGCTTGCCTGTACACATGGTCCGAAGAACATCCATGTAGGTATTGATGAGTCGTATAGATCTAGTGTTGGCCGGGCCACGAAGAAAATCGTTTGCGTCCCACAGATTATGGTTCGCCGTCCCATTTACCGTCTTATGCCCACTGTCAATCGTGGGCACCTCTGTATTGACGCTCTGTGTGGCGGTGGTATCTCCTTTTGTTAAGAGCTTCTTTGAAAGCACCGTGACATCAAGTAAAGTGGCGGGCAAATCCAGCATAGAACTCAGGATGGGCCAAAACGGACTAACGTGTGCTCGGAGGTGTTCATGATATGGTGTGTTGACATCCTTCTCGGAGAATATTTGCCTGAACAAACTCGCCATCACTTTGATCATGGGTTCGAAAGGAGATGGTCGAGCTCTGTCGAATCTCCCCAAAGCAAAATAGCCGTGACGGCGGATGGAAGGCTGAATGGCTTTGATAAGAGCCGTCTTTCCAACTCCTGCAGGACCTAAAAGCGTGATCACCTCCGTCTTTGTGCGCCGTTTGTATTTGTGACTATTGCGGCGCCTTGTCATCATTCCGGGTATACTATCGGGCGTTGATTGCAGACCGCTAGACATACTGCTATCGCGATCAGACAGAGAGTCCAGTGGGCCACCGCGCGAGCCAGGAAGACGCTTGTTCAGAATATTGGGCTTACTGCCAAAAGTGGGGGTGAATGAAGGACCATCGAGCCCAATCGTGGTAGAATTACTCCGAGACTCTCTAAATCCATAAGAGCTGGAGGAATCAGATCCTTCACCTTGCTCTGGACCGTCTGGCCGGCCGTCCGAGATTGAAGAGTTGGAGGCGGCACTGAGAAGCCCGTGCTGTGAAGGCGAATGACGGGCACTTGCAGAGCCATGTCGCTTATATGCTTTTTCGATGATCTTGGTAATTTTCTCGGTCTCTGAAGTACGCCCAAACTGTTTGGACGGGAGGATGAAGAAAGACGATACATCCCGCTGGCCAACCTTGTAGTTCTTGATCTTTTCCTGATCGCCCTCGCCTAAGAATTTCTGGATTTGCAATAAGTCATATTTGAGTCCACTCACAGAGTGATATCGCTCATCCATTTGTTTTTGGGTCATCCTTGAGATGATATGTGAGATGGCGTCGGGAATATCCATGCGAATGGCTGTGACTTGGGGCAAGCGATGCGTGAGAACCCTTTGGATAATATCGATAGGGGTTTCCGCATCGAAGGCAGGCTGTCCTGTAAGGAGGGTCCAAAAAAGGACTCCTAGGCTGTATATGTCTGTCCTACTGTCAGGATCCGCAGCGAGACGTCCTGTCTGCTCGGGGGCAATGAACTGTAGTTTCGTCTTGACACCGAGTTCTCTACTCAGCGTTGCCCAACCTTCGCTTGATAAGATGTTGTCGAAAGACCGAGGTCCGTTGCCTCCGTTTGCAATCTTAACCGCGTTGGTTTCGCGGTTCCAGTGGAAACTGTCGCCCCGAAGCTCACCATGGATTATTTTGGCCCCATGATGTAGCAACTCAAGCGCTTCCGAAGCCCCGATGGCAAAGTCGAGGAAAGCTTGAAGCGGTATACGTTCGCCCGGTGTGCCATCAGCGTTTTGTCGATAGGTCTGTCTTCCATAGAAGGCCGGTCCAAAATCCAGGACTTCTCCCAGGTAGTTCTTTCCGGGCGCTTCGTAGACGCAAGCGATCAGAGGTTGTTCATCGCCGGGCGTAGCTGGAAGTTTGAAGATTTCGATGGGCCGAACAGTGTGCGCGCAGTCGGGATCGCATTCCTTCATTATCCACTGATTATATTGAAACTCTCTTTCCAGGCGCACAACATGCGTACTAATGCGTGCAACAACGGGCTGCCATAGCATGTCCTGTTCGCCTCTTGAAGATGCATTTTCGCTGTCTGTGGAGGTACCACTGATGCTGCTCCAGTGGTGGTGTCGGATAGAGGGGCGGTGGGCATCGAGTTTAGGGGAACTCTTGTTCGAGCCGGAAGGAAGGGATAGGCTGGTCAGAGTACTTAGGGACGACCGAGGGTTGATGACTTCGGGGTTGTGTAGGATGCCAAAGACATGCCTGGGTGTGTCAGCGAGAGTGCGCTACAAATCAAGAACATTTGAAGGCATGTGCGCTCCTCCCGTTCGACTTACCAGTGGTCGTAGGACGAATGGAATGGTGTAAACTGCCTTCATTAGCGACTTTCTTACTCTCATCATGTCACTCAGAACTCACCGAACGATCCCAGGTGTAGTTGGGGACTTGAGCAAGTCGTTCGTAGAGTTTGGTGGGCGGAAGCGGGAGGTCCTCCCCAAGAACTTCGTCCATCTCGGCCCTGCTACGTCGGTGACGGCGACATAGGCGTGCTCATGTCATCGTACGAATTTGACGTGGACAGACGACAGGGAGAGCGACAGCAATCACGATGTCGCCGGTGAGGATGGATCAAGCGAATCGTCCGGAGTTGAAGTGGAGGAAGAAGGAGATTCCGAGTACGAGTACGACGCAATTAGGGAGCGCAAGAGGATGCACAAGATCTACGCTCAGCGTGGAAGGCCAGCGCAGGCAGAGAGATAGTAAGATTCTGGTGATCTACCGGTGGTTTGATGATTCAGCGTCCCAAAGTTGTAGGCGGGATTCTTTGGTCGGAGGCAGTTAGATGGGTAAGCAACCCTAGAGCGATAACTGCGTCTCCAAAAAGACACGCCCAGGCCACAGGCCACCCAATAGTAAAGCCCAGCCACGCACCAGTCTGGTGAGTCTTGCTTCGCCCACTCCCCGCTATTGACGCGAGGAACCCTTTTCCATCGCTTGTGGACTATTGTACAAAGTATGCGCGTAATGATAAAGGCAGGGCGGCGAAGTGCTCGAGCTAGCAAGAAATCCATGACGGTATCTATTCCCATTCCGATTACTTATCACTATTGGACGGCGCTATTGGAGATAATAACTCTTTGCCGCCTTCATACGAACACCTATTTCTCTCGCCTTGTTTAAGTTTAATAAACATCGTGACAGGCGTTGTGATATGCCATGAAGCCAGCACGTCAACCATGCCACGATCTGAATAGAAGTCTTCAACATCTTCTGTAACACATGCTCACTCTTTGGCCGTCCACGTTGCGCATGTGGGTGCATGTGACAATTAATTTTTCTGCCGGCATTGTTATCAAGACTGATTTGTTGGGCTCTCTGTCACGCTACCTTCCGAGGTACAGACAAGCAAGACACAGCATCGCCCAGTACACATTTTCACCACTGTGATCAGCTCGTGAAATTCCATTGGAGGTGGGTGGTGCGACATGGGATTGCGAAGGGACGACAGTGACTGTTCCGGCGTTGCTGGGAGCACCAATTGTCGTGGCGTGAGGTCCCACGGCACTTATGTTCATGCCAAACGTGGGCGCTGATGAGGTAAGTGAGAGGTAGCTGCCCACTATGCTGGCTGGAATAGCTGGGCCAATTCCAGTACTTGTCCACGGTGTCGGTGTCACCAAGGTCTTTGGATTGGCTTCAGCTGTGATTTGTCCACCTTGGTAAATATTCCCCATTTGCCCATCTGCAAGCTCATAGTCACCGGTGATCAGGTTTGCATGATCTCCTGTCGGGGTCGTGTAGTTGCCGGTAGTCACCGAACCGTAGGTGCCGTCTGCGAAGAAGAAATTCGTGGTGAAACGGTCCTGAGAAAGTGCCATCAGCTTACAGAAGCAGCTTGTGGACGTCACACTTACCCAGCAACATGGAGTATCATAGCTGGCCACAAGGAGACATTGTGTGGTAGCGGCACCTATCGCCTGTCAGTGGCTAGACATGAGGACCTAAAATCCTGAACTTCTCACAACAAAGCGTAAGTGGCATTTGAATTGCGCGGCGTGCTGGCTCATGTGGAGCAGGAAAGTAGTTGGTCTGATCTGCTTTTCCCAGAGCATCAATGGTCTCGAGAAGATTGAGGTATAGCGAAGCAAGGCCGGGTCCAACGGGAGGAATGCCTAGCATGGAAGCACCTTCAGGTGCACAAAGCGTGTAGCTTGAGCCACATGACTGACGTGAACTGATGGCAAAGGAGCCGAAAGAAACACGGAGCAGAGAGAGAACGATGAAGCAAAGCAGGGCAGGGGAACTCATTTTTGCAAGGTCAATAGCGTTAAGATCAAGTTTCTGGCTCACAATCCGCCGAATAGTTGTAGCGCGATGAAGATGAGAGGATGAAGCCCACCAATGGATGCACTCCAGTAAGTGATGGAATCGAAGACTTTGCATGGCATTGTAGTATCATTTTGTTCGAAGAGGAGGCAGGAGCAAGAGCGTGGTTCGCACGGTGTTGAAGGGA
This sequence comes from Exophiala oligosperma, assembly GCF_000835515.1. Lineage (NCBI taxonomy): Eukaryota > Fungi > Ascomycota > Eurotiomycetes > Chaetothyriales > Herpotrichiellaceae > Exophiala > Exophiala oligosperma. Next base: position 3,079,583 of record NW_015622819.1, read on the forward strand.
AGGAGCGACTCAATAGAATTTCGCTCTACACGACAAAGTCAGTATTGTAACATTTGTATTGCTTCCAACTTCAAAGACAACAATCAAGTTAGCAACCTCCTCTCTCTCCGTCTCTTTTTCTCCCTCTCTTTCTGCCTAAGTCTTGGACGAAATCCACGTTTCGTTTTCTTCATCTGTTATGTGGCCTACCCCTGACTCGTACTTTGATCTTAATTGTGTGGACGATGTTGACAAGAGATCGGCAGAAAAACTCGCGCCATGTGAGTGCATTGTCCGTCTCCAACACCTTTGTATGACCCTGACAGAAAATGAGCGGCCATGTCAACGATCAAACCACTCTGCAGATCTCTCTGAGGTCGGCCTCTTGATTGATGCAGCAACGACGATTCAGGAATGAGATCGACAAGCAAGAACCATGCGGCCCAAGAGATATTGGCAGACAGGCTGAGTGTTTCACCAGGGGAAAGCTCAAGACACAGACCTCCAGAATTGGGGGCCGTGCCCACGCTCCCGGGTATACAACCGGCGACTTAATGGCACCAATAGGCTGAATTGCTGGGGCCCATGCGAGCCGACATGATGTCGCACATGTAAAACCACCGCGAAAATTCGGGACAACCACGGTCAACAAGCAATCTTCCGAGCCCAAACTCATGTGTCACTCTGCTGCTGGGGACTTCTTCAGAGGTCTGACCACTGTTTGTCGGGGGTTTACAAACAGGTCAGTACGTACTGAGAGCAATGAGAAACCGACACACCCTTCTGTTCTCGCATCGTGATGAAGATGCAGCAACACATGTCACGAAGATATTGTGTTTTGTGCAAGTGCACCACTTTTTTCCTGAACATCACCACCTTCCAAGTCCTTAGTAGCAACGGCGTACAGCCTACTCCACGCCGTTGAGATCTAACGAATGTACACGTCACCAGCAATATCACTCCGGCCTCGTGTTGAAACCACGAGTGCAACTCATCAACCATATCGAGTTCGGAGTACGGAGTACAAGCTTTAATCATGCAGGTACGCCTCCTAGCCAGGGTCTCCCGCTCGGGCGCTCTTTAGTTTCCTTGACGTCCGGGGATCCAGCGCTCCACCTCTTTCGATCATACCATACACCCTCACTTGTATATGCCTGCAGATCCAACCGAATTGGGCATCTGTAAGATTAAGCCATCAAGTCACCTGGGCAAGAGATGGGTAAGAGACTGGTTAGAGGCATGTCGATCGTCAATTTACCACTGCTAAATGATATGCAAACCTCAAACTGCCGACTGAAGGTCAAGCCTTCCCGACAGATCCATGTGACGACGTTGGTTGTACTCCCTTGAACCGAACTACAATGGCTACCCAGGTTGGCACGGTATCCTCTGAGAGCACAGGTGTGATTGACATATCGGTGGTCTGTTCTACGATGAGGCTAATGTCGAAGAGAGATGTCGAGATCCGCGTCTTGAACATCTATAAGAACGAGGTCTGCTCTGCCCATCTACCTCTCGGTTTCCATCTTCCTCCAACAGTCCCTCGTTGCATCTTCATTTCAAGACACATCACTTTCCTTTCAAATCTTTAAAAAGAAAGTCTCTTAGACATCCATTCGTTCAGCCAACATGCGTCCATCAGCTGTTCTCGCCTCTCTTCTCCTTGCTGTCTGCGCTTCAGCAATCCCACTCAACAGTATGCCGCCGACCACCCACCCATGATTGATTTTGTGCTAATGAACACATAGATGCCAACGCCAACAACGCCCTTGAGGCTGTTAAGCGTGACATCGCCAACGTGGACAGCGCCATTGCAGAGAAGCGTCAGCTTCCTGACTTGAGCTCCGTCACTGGCCTTGTTGGTGGCCTGCTCGACACCTTGACCAGCATTCTCTCCAGCCTCACTAGCACCATCTCTGGCCTTGTCAGTCAGATTGAGAGTGCCGCTTCCGGTACCGTTGACCTCAACACCGTTCTCGGCGAGGTCAAGAGCACTCTCTCGAGCACCCTGTCCCAGGTCAACAGCGCCACCAGCGGTGTCGACCTCTCTGGCCTTACTGGCTCTACTGGAGACTTGTCCAGCGCCATCACTGAAGTGCAAAACCTCCTCAACGGGCTTGGCAGTCTCACCAACACCTCTGGTGTCGAAGACCTCCTCTCCGAGGTCACCTCCCTCGCCAACGACCTGCTCACCGTCCTGACTGGTGTCCTTTCTGGTGTCACCTCGGCAGCATAAACGTTCCCGCGTTCACATATGAGCTGGTCTCGACGTAAGACCAGGACCTGGGAAATTAGTGGTGGACATTAGCACTGTGGACCGAATGGTGAAATATCATCCTATTCTCACTAGTTCTGTGAAGGAGGACAATGGATTTATGATATGGCAACTCCTGTAGGATGAGCGTGGCATTGGGGGGTTTAGCTTACCTCGTATTCAAGAGGCAAGGACATGGCTATAAATTTGTAATCACGCATTTTCAAATTCGTGTTGCTCCTGAAGTGGCACGATCACAATATTTCTCGATTTTCTCGTCAAGTTGGACTGGTGAGTTGTTTACAGAACGTGTCATCCAGCATAGATTCTGGTAATGTTATGATCCACCTACCAAGTCAACTCTCAGAGTGTAATTGTATTATGTCCTCAACACCGTACGGTACGGTAAAGATAGTTGCCGATGGTAATTGTGCAATTGAACAAACACAATCACTACCAACTCGAGTGTTCGCCCACCCACACACGCACACACGAGATGAGTAATCTCGTCTAGAAAAGGGTTCCAAAAAAGAAGAGATAACATGGTCATACGTGTCGAGTCATTTTTACTCATCGTGTGGTTAGACAAGACAACTTGTCGGTTCAAGTGGTTGTTGGTGATGGGTGGTTAGGGATCGGTTGTCAATTGGTTGACACGGAGTAGGTAGTCGATTTTCGGGGCTTTTTCCTTTTTGCAGGGGTACGAAGTAGAGAACGATTTGGCCCTGCAGGGGTTTCATCTTTGTAAAAAACATGTACTCCATACTCCAAACTGCGTATCTGCACTGCATGACTAGAGGTGATTAACACTGGAGGATCTTGTACTACGTGATCTCTTTTTCGCTTTTCCCCCGGTTGTTTGTAAACTGACCCTGGTCAACCGGGGAGGGCTCACATCTGGATGACGCGTAACGTTGGAATTCACCCAGTGCATCTAGTAGATACTTACACCAGTACCACCGTTCAATAGTACTCATCAAGCGAAATCTATCGAGAAACAAAACACAAAACACAAAGCACCGGTTGAAACTGTCCTTTGAAGGTTTTGGTTGATACGGAGTATATCTGGAAAAAAGCCACCGACGAACAGTTTTAAATTTTTTGTTTTGGTTTTGGATCTGCATAGTGGTTCCCCGCGAACCCCGTAGATCAATGTTGAATATTTTATTATCGGTAACTCCGTACATACATATATTCCCCCGAACACATAACTCCACGTACCCAACGCCCACTCATCTACAGTACTCATACCTAGGTAAGGCATAGCCGTATTCCGTATCAAGTAAATACTCCGCACTCCATATATCCATACTATTTGCTTCATTGTCTCATTTGTGCTCGGCGAGGATACTAGACTCTTTTCAATTATGGAGTTGGTAAATCATGAGAAAGGAGATTATGAAATTGGGACACTATTACGTATATTTTGTTGGCAGAACTAGGCAAGAAGACAGACGCAACAAAAGAGAAAGAGAGAGAGAGACATAGAGTAGTATCATTCTGTATCATTCTCCGTATGGCGCCGTCTATTGAACAGCGCACGACCTATTCGAAATGATTATTGCCGAGAGAGAGACAGAAAAAAACACATCAAGCACATTGATCTCTTGTACGCAAGATTTTTCGTTTGCCTCACGTCCCCAACTTTGACATGGAAACACACGTCTGTCAGAATCGGCAGAATCGGCATTCTGTACGACTTCGAGCTGAAGACGAGTCAATGGAGCAGCAATGGTGCAATGATATTTACCAGGTTGAAGACTGCTGCTCGTTGACCTCGTCAGCCCACTCCCCGCCTCCGGTGCTCTCAACGCCGCCCCAGGGGTCGATCTTGACACCACCACCACCGGTTTCATAGTCGTGGCCGTCCAACATGTTCTCTTTCTTGACATTGCCACCGGCTCCGTTGTCCATGGAGATACCAGAGTCGAAGCCAAACTCGTCGCTGTTCTTGTTGTGGCCGGCGGCGGGAGCGACATCCCAACCACCAGAAGCGGCGGAAGCTGGATTGGCGGCGTCGAACGGGTCGGTGGTGTCAGCGGGGTCGTCCCAACCGCTGCCGCTTCTAGCGGGCTTCTTTCCAATGCCAACCGTGTCCCAGCCTTTGAAAGCCTCGACGTCGTCGCTGATGTTGGGGTCGTTTCGCAGAACCTTGTTCTGCTTCTTCTCCTCCCACTTCTTCTTCACCTCGGTCTCGTTGCGCTCGCACCAGTCATGAAGGTCCTCGTCGAGCTTAGGGATGCGGGTTCTCATTTCCTCGAGAATGTCCATGTCGTTGGGTGTATCCTCTTCGTTCAGCACGGCGTTCCACCAGGCCCAAAAGACACTGGCCGAGGCCACTTCGCGAAGAGAGTCGTTGCAGTTGCTCAGCGCAGGCGAGGTGTAGAACCATTCGACTTCGTCCCAACTCATGAGCACCTTGCGCGCAATGCCTCGCATACGTTTGGTGAGTCCTTCGGCGAGATCACGGTCAGGAATGCCCAGGTAAGTGGCTGCGATGATGACCTTGGCGTACAACGACAGAAGTTGGGGAGAATCTTCTTCGAGCTGGAAGAAAGACACGACTAGTCAGCGAGGCGCGTGAACATGGGCGGAATTTATTGCTTTTGAGAACTCACTTCTCGATATTTGACAATGCTCTGCTCCGAGACACACTGATCGACCCAAGCCAGAGCTTCCTTCAGACCAGTCAGGTCAATGCCTGTGACGATGTATGATTTGCGGTTGTTGTCGTCCATGAAGTCACGGCGGATGCGATCGCAGAAGATCATGGCTGCATCTCGAGAGAAATTGCCATCTACAAGTTGAAGGGGAGAGCCCTTCTCTGATCGGTAGAAGATCGCGATGGTAGGAGTTGGATTGATGCTGTGAATCGTTAGTCATTGAAAAGGACACTCTAGGAACAAGGCCTTACTCTGCGAGTTTCGCCGGTGGGATGCGCGGACCACGATCTTCGCGAGGGCGAGGGGGGCTGCCGTCTTCCATGATGACTAGGTCTACACGAGAAAAGTAGTAGGTCTTTCGGGGCAATCGCGCAAAGGGGTGGCTTGTAGAGGGTTGAGGCGACGAAATGATTTTGAGAGCAGAATGTGTTGTCAGTGAATTAATCCCGCAAGGATGATGGAGTGAATTTGTGAAAGCCAACGATAATGTCGCTTGAAATCACATGTGCCGTTGGCCAGAGTACAGATGCAAGAGCCATGAAACGAAGATGTCAGAGACAAAGAAACTGGCTGTGTTGCGAACCAGTATGCATATTTCTTTCTTACCCGTGCTGTTGGAAGCCTGGTCTCCTCGCAAACATAAACACAATTCATAACCACCGGCAACTTGCATGGGCTGTAAGTTTTTGCCACGAAAAGAATCATACCACAGCAGAGTGTTGTTGTTGGAGCATAAGAGCATCTTCCTTCCACGTTGTTGCTTGCCGAAATCCAGACGGTCTTAATTCAAAGTTATCGGCCTCACAGAATGCATGGTATCCTCTGTTGCTTCCAGCGTTTGAACGATCATGACGTGTCACAGTTCGAAACTGGGCAGCTGATGTCCTGAATTTATTCTCACCAAGCAAACAACAATATCGAAAGTCGGGTCTGAAACGTGAAGTAGACTTGTATTGTGGTGACGTTCGCGTCTTGCAAGTACAAGAGTCAGGAAGCAGACCAAATACGCCTCACAATACGCCTTGCTCATAATGTCATCTCTATTGGTATCCTGCATCATCATCATTGTCCACTGGCTTATTTCTTCCCACTCTTCTTGATCCCTTGCTGACCGGCGTTCATGGGGCCCTTGCCTTTTGCCTTCTCGGCCATTTCCTTTCGGGCTTTCGCATCTGGAGAAGCGGGTCAGAGATATTCTGTTGAAGAGACGCAGCAAAATTCACGCACCCGCTGCTTGTTTGGCCTTGAATGCCATTTCATCGTCATCTAGGTCTTTCTTGTCTTTTTTAGGTGCCTTTAGAGGCTTGACTTTGCCGCCTATTCGAGGGGTCAGACTGAGTCAAAAGGGGCGTAGACTGTGCCGTTCACAAACCTTCTCGACTTTGGCCACCCATTTTGATTGTATACACTTGAAGTTGCTCGAGGTTGAATAAAAGTGAAGAGGTAGGGTTGTCGAGCGCAATTGTGCTGGGTGAGACTTCGAGTACTTTTGCCTGCTGATTCTCGACCGCCGCGCAGCAACTTTCGCTGCAAAAGACTTGGCAATTCTCGTACTCGTACAGTCGCTTACATAATCACATCACCTCAGGCCCTCTCAGTCTTCTTCAGTCTACATCATAGGACGCTGCGGAAGCATGGAGATTGGAGTTATCTTATTCTCTTTGACGGATGGCTGCGAGTTTCGGACAAATAGTACGATCCAATAGTACTCCCAGGAAGGACTATATGACGAGCCAGTATGGATCTGGGTCGAGGTCTTCCCCTTGTCACCGGTGCGAGAAGAAGCTTCAATGGCTGCTGGACGTGTAGACTGCGGCGAAAAAAGTGTGATGAGAGTCCTCTCACATGCGATGCCTGTACGGCATTGCACATCACTTGCCACTACTCTCAGGAGAAACCGGATTGGATGGATGGGGGTCTGAGACAGAAGGAGATGGCTGAGCAGATCAAGCGCGAGGTCAAAGGAAATGCTCACCTCCGGCCTGTGCAGCGTTCTGCCCACCTTCCTGGAGGCTATTCTTCGCTCGCTGATTCTGGCCCTGAGAGTCTCGAAGACAACACTGAACTTCTCAATGGAATGCAGCTACACGATGGGGCTCCGACGACCTCGCCATTGCGTAATGCTGACTGCACCTCTGCCCACACAAATGCCCCGAAAACAGCAACGTTTGAACGATCTGACACGGTTCTCCTCACGTTCTACCTCGATTACTTGTTTCCCTTCCTGTTTCCATTTTATCGGCCCTCGCCCCTACAAGGTGGCAGAGCTTGGATCTTGGAAATGATGATAAGCCGACCAGTAGTTCGACAAGCAACACTTTGTCAGAGCGCATATTTTCTATCTCTTGCTCACGAGGCAGCAAACCACTCTGTGGACTGGGATACAGTACTAACACGTACGAGAGATGCTTTCGAAGTGCTGAGACGGTCGCTGCAGCTTATGAGCGGCTCGGACATCTCAGAACATCTGCACGGGGCTGTGCGAGTCATGGCAAGTATCATGCAGGTGCAGCGTTTTGAAATTGCTCTGTTGAGTTTTGACAACTGTAGGGCGCATTTGAATGCCGCATTGTCACTCTTCAAACAGCTCCTCGACACTAGCAGTTCTGGTGGAACAGAAGGAATCAGGTCAAACTTCGATGCCTTCATGCATAAACTGGGACCATCCACATGGATCTTGCCTGCGCAATGTATTCAAGTTCCAAGTGCCGAGCAGTCCGCTTTTCGCTTCTCATCTAGCCTTTTGTTCTTGGACGACATCATCGCAAGTACGGCTCTCCAGGAGGAGCCCGCACTCTATACGTTTCATCGAAGCCTTTTGACTTCGAATGACGGGCTCGAGCCGCCCATACAGCTCGAGACTGCCATTGGATGCGAGAACTGGGTGTTTCTGGAGATCGGCAAGGTGGCTGTTCTAGACGCTTGGAAACAACGATGTAAGAAGACGGGTACCCTAGATGTCATCGAACTGGTCCATCGAGCTACAGCAATCAAAGACGGCTTGACAGCGCACCTGACAGACCTGGAAAGGAGGTCAAGGGACATGCAGGGAGGAGGAAACGATCTGATTGACATTTTTACAGTGGACTGCCACCACCAGTTCCAGGCACCACCGAGCCAGACGTCACTGATTACACGTGTGTGGGCTCACGCGGCCTTGATTTATCTGTGCCTTGTTGTGTCAGGATGGCAGCCAGCCAGTGTCGATATTCGATATCACGTGTGCCGTTCAATCGAACTGCTCACATTTCATATGCCCTCGCCAACGTTGCTGCGTACTATGGTATGGCCCTTCTGCGTGACAGGCTGCCTTGCAGAGCCAGCTCAGGAAACTCAACTACGTGGCATAGTTGAAAATCTCCAACCGCCCACGATTTTCGGCACGGTACGAAAAGCAGTAGAGATCATGGAAAGTGTTTGGCGCAAAAGAGAAACCGTTGAGATCACAAATTTCGACCTTGCTACATGCCTCAGAAATGGAGGTGATCTTGTGTTGTTGGTATAGACGAACATTCAGAGAAGTGATTCTCAAGCACTCCATTGTACCAGAGGCAAGTCAATATTCATATCATACGTGTTTATAGCATTGATATTAATGTGTTGCGACAGAGCCCATTACTTGAACTGGACATAACCTTTGTCCTTGACAAAGGTGGCATGCCACGGAACGTTGCCTGCGTGATCGGCCAGCTGTACATAAAAGTCAGCATGGGCCGACCCATCGAGCTGCTGCCCCTTCATCTTGCCATCCTCGTAATGCTCGTCGGCGTAAAAGAAGCTGATCATACAAACTGTCAGACTCCGCTTTTCTCATCGAAACCTCGAGAATTACCTACCGGATGCCTTGTGAAGAGTACAAGCTGTCAGCGGTACCAAGCCAATATGCCGAAGCTGACTTGCCAACGCCTAGATCCAACATCATGGGAACAGGAAGGATCGTGGCGTTCAGGGCGTTGCCGGTATATATGAAGGTCTTCTTAGTGTCCTTGGGAAGTGCCGCCCACGCAGACACCGCCTGTTGTGCCGCAACCCAAGGGCTGACGGTATTGATGTTGAGATCCTTGGTCATCATACCGGCCGTGATCGAGAAGAGATCGTCTTTGGCCGGGGGTGGAGTGAGTGCTGCAGCATTGTAGACAACCACGGTCGGCGCGGCATGAAACTCGGCCTTCACGGCATCGAACAGCGCCGGGATTGAATCGGGATTGGCAAAGTCAGCCTTGAGGGAGAGATATCCTTCATTCGTCTTGGCCCCGGTTCCATTTCTGGATGCAACGGCAACCTTGTAGCCACTGCTGAAGAATTTCGCGGCAACAGCAGCACCAACTCTGGGCCCGGAGCCGAGAATGAGAACGATCGGACTGGCTGCCATTTTTGGAACGTTTTCTTTTGGAGCAATTTGCGATTGAGGAAAGCTGCTGGGTAAGTGTTGAGGAGACAAAAGTTGATTCAGCGTTTTCAATGTCTTCAAATGGTCATTTATACCAGATGAGGCCAGCTTAGATACCCTTATTCACGGAGCTGTTTCACTGATCTTCTTCGAGCGAGCATTTCTAAGCAGGTACGGAATGCCATGGTACCGAGAACGCGGTCGATGTGTATGGCATCCCATCCGGGTAGACATTCATATCCGCATTCACGATGCTTAGGACGCTATTTGCTGTGCACAGGCTTGATTTTTGAGGCTCGCGAAGACTGGGCACGTCGAGACCCACAAGCCGCGCGCGATGATCCGCTGGGCAAAAAAAACCGGTAGAGAAATTGACCCACAAAGGTCTGGGGCTCACCAGGGCTGAGAGCGACCGCGCGCGGCAAGAATTCGAAGCCATCATCATGTTAGGCTAGTTACCATCTTGTGCATTGCTGAACGACTAATCATTCTCCAGCTGCGTCATCCACGGCGTACACCACATTCTCGTTCTCAATTTTCTGACATCGTCATTGGCTACAACGCGCATCAGCATATGGCCAGGCTATGGCTGGGATGATTTCTTTTTGAAATCTGTGCAAGAATCGCTCCATTGTGAAAGATGTCAAGCCGCAGGGATGCAAAGACGCGCGGTAAGACATTACAAAGCACAATTTTGGACTTCATTGTAGAACGCACCCTGTCACCTTTCAATGGCCAGGCCATGTGCTGGGTGCTCAGAATCTCGAGTGCGCCGTTATCAAGTCGGTGACCGGCTGTAGTAAATCTCGAGACAGAGAAACAAGCCCTGATGAGTGTACGGCAGGTATTGTTATTTTGTTGCTTTGCTCTGTTGAGCTTGTTCATTCCTCGTGTTTATCTTCCGTTCCAACTCTACACAGGCAGCATCTGGCAAGCCACTTCTCAAATAGCTACCTACATCTTTGGCACGATGGAGGCCAGCACTCTTTCGCGAATGCCAGTCTACTTCTTGGGCATTGGTGGTCCCAATTTCATGGAAGATACCGAACACCCCGCCTACGCTCAGTTGGCCGTAGTTGGCCGAGAGATCACGACACGGGTCAAACCGAAGGCGGTCGTCGTTTTCTCTGCGCACTGGCAACACAGTCCGAACAAGATTGGAATCAATGTCGCCGAGAAAACCGACCTCATCTACGACTTTTACGGCTTTCCGCCTCACTATTATGAATACGACTATCCGAACGAAGGCAGCCCTGAGGTTGCTCAAAAGGTCATTGATAGACTAACGGTCGGGGGAATGCAAGTGGAGGGTGTGAAGCGAGGTCTCGATCATGGCGTCTGGGCTGGGTTCATGGTTGGTAGGTAGAATGGCTGGGAGAGCGAATGTGTGGCTACTAATATCGATACTCGAATAGCGTTCCATCCGAAGACGAACCCCTTGAATGTGCCAATTGTCCAAGTTTCGTTGTACGACAATGATGATTGGGAGCAACATTACCGCATTGGACAAGCATTGGAAGGTCTGCGGGACGAAGGAGTTCTGATCATTGGTGCTGGGATGGCTGTTCACAATCTGAGAGACTTTCGGGCCATGAGAACGAGTGGTAAGAGCAATACGATGCCGTAAGTTGAGAGTCCTTCTAGTATAACCACACCAAAAGGTCAATCTTGCTAATGAGCTTTAGGTATGCACTCAGCTTTGACGATGCCTTGAAAGATGCTGCCACAGCCGAGCCCGAGCGGCGTCAGGGAAGAATGTCTGCTTTGATGAAAAGGCGTGATGCAAGAGAAGCACACCCTAGTCTAGAGCATATACTTCCCATGCATATAAGTGCAGGTGCCGCAGGCTCAGATGTAGGCGAGCGACTGTGGACTCTTTCTGAGAAGAGTTTGAGCTGGGCACAGTATCGCTTTGGGAGCGTTCCCGCAGCGTGAGGGTAGGTTTCTAGAAGCAGGGCATGCTGATTCTAGATTCCGGATGCTACAATCGATCAAGAGGCGAGGATAGTGACCACCACGTAGATTTACGAGCATGCGAAACGAGCGCTTGTTGATATAGTAGTAACTCCGTACAGTCGGCATAGTTTCCTTTTTTTAGCTAGTTCCTCTCGCTAGCCTCGTTTGCCTGCGATTTTGAATACCACGTCACAAGGCTTTGACGACTTCTTCGCCAACGCATATCAAAATCTACGCAGTCCACACGCAGAATCTGTGGTTGTTTTAAACGAGGATCTGCAATCACTTGTATGGATAGTTGAGAAGGAACAAGGACAGGACGACACCGGTCGGGCTCTACAACCGCAAAGTCCTTTTCATCTCAGGATCCTTGGCTAACACTTTTGATCACTTGAAGATTAGGTGTCAGTCCGTGTCCAGGGCTCGATATCATCCTCATCATGGCATCAAGGTCGCTGAGTCATTCTGACGGCGAGGTGTCGAGTACAGATTCCGAGGCGAAGGCAAAGATCATACCGTCTTCCCACAATAACAGCAAAGTTGACCGTCATATCAGACCCTTTTCTACCACCGCACCTAGATCGCGTCGATCACGTTCGAGATCTCCCTACCGAGCTCCTAGAGGCGAGAAGCGACCGCGGGACTACGATTCTCCGAGGAACAGGCCGAGAAATGATCCGCGAACGTTTTCTGTGAGATACGACGAGGCTAGAGGCCATCGCCGAAACACAACCTACGAAGAGCGAGGCTCAAAGCGGTCTAGAACATATTCACGCAGTCGCAGTCGAAGCCGCTCACCGTATCGACGTGCAAAGTACGATGATGGTGAAAGAGCACAGGCGAAGAAAGCCGCAGCTACTTCCGGTAGGAGCGATGCAGAGCCGCGCCCGCCCCGTCAAGTTGACACCGGTGAAATGCGAACAAGCAGGCAAGGTACTCCCTCGGACGTCAAGCATCAGCACATCTGGGAAACTGGCACTCCTTCAACCCAATCCTTGACTGACGGGCCAGGATCGAGCAGAGATCTACCTAGTGATGCTAATGCTGCAACGCCAGAAGTCGTTGACGAAGCCGAGGAACCCAAGGTAGTTGATGAAGCGGCTCTCATCGAACAACGTCGCAAGCGTCGAGAAGCTATCAAGAACAAATACAAAAGCCAGGCTACCCCTCTTCTCGTTCAAGCATTACACACGGGCGCGGAGGCGAAAATCGGTAGTCCTGCCCCAGAAAGTTATCCTACCACTCCAGGACGTTCCGGTAAGTGGCTATCCTCGCTGTCTCATTGTTGTCTAACGAAATTTTCAGAATCTCCGCCCTCCACTCCTCGAACCCCGAAGGAAGTATCAGCGCCGCAGTCTCCTGCCGAGCTCAGTTTTGATGTCGACGTTGAAATGAGTAATCCTGCTAGAGGCACCCCACCCACTGATGGACCGTCGGCGGCGGACTACGATCCTACGGCGGATATGGAAGAAGAACGCGCACGCCATGACAAGAGATTGTTCAAGGAGGACGATAAATCACTTACTAAAGCAGATGAGCAGGCTGTTGAACATGCCCAGGAGTCCGCTGCGTCTGGTCCCAAGAAAAAAGATGAATTCGACATGTTTGCCGATGAGGATGATGACGATATGTTCGCAGAGGCCCCCATGAAACCGAAGGCAGAGGCGCAGACTGCTCAAGCACTTGATGTCAATCTCATGGATAACTGGGATGATCCCGAAGGATATTACATCACAATACTTGGTGAGCTGATTATGGGTCGTTACCATGTAACACAAAATCTCGGTCGGGGAATGTTCTCATCCGTCGTTCGAGCCACCGACAGGCAGTCGGGCAAGCCGGTAGCTATCAAAATCGTTCGAAACAACGAGTCTATGAGAAAGGCCGGTATCAAAGAAATTGACATACTCAAGGACATCGCAGCCAATGATCCAGAGGACAAGAAGCATGTCATTCGTCTGGAACGTTCTTTTGATCACAAAGGTCATTTGTGCATGGTGTTCGAAAGCCTTTCAATGAATCTGCGAGAAGTGCTCAAGAAGTTTGGAAGAGATGTCGGCCTCAACATCAAGGCCATCCGAGCCTATTCTCAGCAATTATTCTTGGGATTGAGCTTGTTGAAAAAATGTCAGTATATCCATGCTGATCTCAAGCCAGACAACATCCTCGTCAATGAAGCCAGAAGCACTCTCAAAATTTGTGATCTCGGATCAGCCTCCCCCATCACCGAGAACGCAACGGCACCTTATCTCGTCTCTCGATTCTATCGAGCACCAGAAGTCATTCTTGGCATTCCCTATGACTATGGTGTAGACATGTGGTCAATCGGGTGCACGTTGTTCGAGTTGTACACTGGAAAGATTTTATTCACCGGTCGAAACAACAACGGCATGTTGAAAGCGATCATGGATTGTCGAGGCAAGTTTCCACATAAATTGCTGCGGAGAGGTGCCTTGACCTATGACTACTTCGACGACCTGCTCAATTTCCGAGCTCAAGAGGTCGACAAGGTGACTGGTCGAACCCTAGTACGCATGATAGACATCAAGCCGAAGCCGGTTAAGGACTTGAGATCGAGGTTGATGCCAAAGGACAAGCGAATGAACGAACAAGAGAGAAAGGAACTGGAATTATTCACTGATCTACTGGACAAATGCTTGGATTTGAGACCTGAGAAACGGATCACGCCCATGGACGCCCTTAAGCACCCATTTATCTTGAGAACCAAAGGATAGGCCTGTCTGGCCTTGCCAAACGACATTCTGCACCGTTAGATGAAACGATTCTGCGTGATTGGTTCCTGACACAACTGGCTAATATTGCATGTATGGATTGGTATCAAACAAGAGCTGCATTTTCCGCTTTAGCTACCTAAGATGGTGTGACGGCTTTGATGGAGACTAAGTGCTACCTAACAGTTTTAATCACGAGCACCAGCAGTGTATGCAATGGACAACATATTCAGGTTGATATCAATAAGATACGAGACAAGTCAAGTAATGATAGATAGTCCTGGAGACTGTGGGCAGTTTTGTTTCTTTTGCTTTTTTCCCCCGGTTGGCCCTCCATATTTTCCCCTTGCCACTTTCATTTTCGACCACCTCTCTTGACCTACAGAGATGGCTGGGACTTGTTGTATTTTGATTTCCGATGTGTCGGTAACAAAACGTGCCTTTGATAACACGACGAGCCGTTGGTGTGTATTTGGGGAATGTATTGTAGGTTTGTAATAGTTAAAAAGAAGGGTTCCCCGGCAGTTTTCTCCCTCGGAGCTCTCGATCAAAGTGCCTGTGCGGCATCCTTTCCAGCGATACGACCAAAGGTGAGGGATCGTAGGACGCTCGTTGCCGGTGGGTCTGTATTCGAGAACGGATGTCAGGTATGTATACTGACGGTACTCGTACTCGAATTTTACTCGTCGTCGTGACGCAAAAGGGCATATGTGGTATGCTGTTGATATAGCGTATTCAGTAGACTCTTGTACTCACACTGTTTGTTATATCTCGGTCAGCATCATGTAGTGTAGAGGGTTTTGTCTAGGTTCGAGGGGGCTGTTAGGTGTTATTCTCACCTCGTTATAAAATAGTCCACTCAATTCACCAGATGCATAGAGTCCTGTCGATGATCAACTTGCGTGTAACGGGAGGGAGTGTAAACGGTCATGGAGTACGTACCTGGAATAGGAACCCCAGTCGTCGACAAGACTCGAGAGTCAAGGTCGCACTTCAACCCGCCGTATGTAAATGTCAACTGAGCCTTCATGGGATATCTTCGATGAGGTGACTAAGTCAGTGTTGATGATGACAACGATGACACCGAGCGGGTGGGGGCGGGCATGATGCTTTTCAAGGCAGAATTGATGGTCTTTCGAGCGACAGAGCATCCGTGAAACTTGATATTGCTTTGCTTACCCGTAAAATGGAGGCGCGTCGATGGGTTGTGCCCAATTCGTCTTGTCGGGAGACAATCTACCAACATCACGTAGAAAAAGTGTTAGTTTAGGTATCTTGGGTGGGTAACTTCTCGCTGAGCACTCTCTATGAAGGGAGGTGAAGCTTCTGGGGAGAAGTGACGATGGGCAATCAATTGTCTTGTCAACTGTACCCTGTTGTACGTTTACCATCCAACTTCATGAGATCGAATTCGTTTTTGTTGATCCTGGGAATTGTCAGAATGATTGACTAGAGAGTATGTTCGATGGAAAAAGGGCGATGAGAAATGAACTTACGCTGCATTGAATTCGTCCACGGTCTTTTTCAATTCCTTTGGATCTAGCCCAAGTTTCTCGGCTAGACCTTCGATCGTGTCGCTTTGCTCTGGTTCCTTGTCAGTCGTGTCGTAAACCCACCCTGGACGGAACCGGTCCATGATTGTCTTGTCGGTGATGCTGTTGGTATTGGCGTTGTCGTGTCAGTGTACAAGAACCGAGAAAGATGGACGAGGAGTCGAGGACTATCGTACAAATATGATTGTTGATTTTGATCCCTCCACGTCTCAAGTGCGATCATTTCAAAGGTCGAGAAAAGACTAGTAAGTACGCGATATGTCAATATCTGTATGTCGGACTCTGTGTACTAGGCATGATATGGACTTACTGTCTCTTTCCTTCGTCATAGAATCTCTTGCAGTTCCTGTGACAAGTTAGTTGTTTGGTTGTACGGCCAGTCGAGAGATAGAGGAAGATCGAACTTGTTAACGACGATACCATAGTTGTGTCCCCAGATGACAGCGTCGGGTTTGGTGGCTCTCGTATCGACCAATTCGCACTGAAATGTTGTTGAATGTTTGGTCAGCGTACATAACAGGAATCTCCCCTGTCATGACCGTGCTTCAGTGTTCAGCCTTTACTTACGTGCATTCCACTCATTGACCCTGCTACCTGTAAACAGTGAGTGAGTAAATTGATCCCAGCTTCACCCCTGGTGTTTCCGGTTGCTCTTTCTTACCGCCGCTCCGACTTCCAAACCCATCTTCAGGCCAAAACCTGTGTTGTACTTCAACCCTGGAGCAATGAGTTCGAGGTGCTCGGTCCGTGGTCCGACATATTTGCCCAGCCTACCAATCATCAGGATTCAGTACGCAATGGTCTCGAAGGAGGAAGTGCGCATACATTTCGCGATTGCCTTCGAACCCTCCACAAGCCAGCATGACCTTTTTGCTGCGGACCTTTGTCAAGAGGCCATCGGACTTTCGAACTTGGACTCCGCAGACAGTACCGTTGTCTTCTGTCAGGAGGTGTTCGGCTTGTGTCTCCCACATGATATTGGCGCCGTCGAATGTCCGAATGTGGTCGAACAATGCATTGACTATGGCATGTCCGCCGCCCTAAACCTCAGTCAGAGAGTTGAATGCCGTGGTATTGCTGATCGATTGACCTCAGGAAAGACGAAATGTTGATCTGGTGGTTTGTCAGTACAGATGGACACAGATGCGAGGAGCAACCGCATGTGAACTTACTGGTATTGAACTCTAGAAGCACATTCTTCTCATCATGATGGTTGAGTTTGACTCCATCTGTCCGGATTAAGTATCGCATGGGGCTCTGTTAGGTCGTCATCTCTTACGATCAAGCAGATACTGTGCCGTTATTGGCACTTCTTTCTCCATCTTTGCGCAGTACTCTTGGTCGGCGAGACCATTGCTGGGTTTTGGTCAGTATTGCCTCTGATCTTTTTGGTCAATAGCTAACCTGACACGCTGTGAACAGATTAGTACGGCCCGAGCGATGCCAGGGAGAGCTTGCCTTCATTTCATGTTTCCAATCCAAGTCGAAATTGTTATCTGCAAGTATGAGAACCGATTCACTCCATGTTGCACTCGAGGCAAACCTTTGTCCAATCTGAGATACGCCATGGTCCATCTGAACGGATTCAGTTCAGAGAGTTTCCACGACGATTTCAACAACTCACCTGCTTGCGCCACATCGTTCTCCCTCCTTGCCGGCCTCGATCAAGGCAACTTTGCCTTTCTTGCCGAGTTTCTTGCATTCTTCAAGAAAATTCAAGGTTGTCATGGATCCCTAACCATGATTGAGCGTGTTATCCATACATACGCTGCTGACGAGAGCATACGGCAAACCCACTTCCCACCACAACGAGATCGTATACCTCCGTACCTGAGCCGGTGAGGCTGCTCACCACTTCGCTGACGAAAGACATGATAAGAGACGAAAGACTTCGGACCTCGTTTATGGTCTTCGTAATGATCAACGGCAACTACAGGACAACGAAATGAACAAAGATAACATTGCATGCTGTGGTCTTCATCCCAACTACTTTTCAACTCACGAAACTACCCCTCAGCACCGTGGATCGGGGGAAAACAACATCGAATCCCCGCAACGAATGGCAATGCGCTGTAAAGCATGGGCGAACCGCTCTGGACAAGCAAAGGCAGTGCTGGAGATGATACGAGTACCCCGCAAGAGAACTGGACCCAGGTAAGAATCGCACGTCACATAGTCGACGATGTTGATCGACCGTGCCAGACAGGAAGCAACATTTGGAGCATTTGGAGAGGGACTCATCTAGCTCTTAAGCAACCCGAGGGTAAAGTAAGCCCAAAGGTTTGGTCGTTGGAGGAGTGTCTTTGGTGATATCTCACAGCCCTGAAGTCGACGGACCGATGGAACCTTGGTTGGGAAGATACATCAACTCCGAAATTGCGCATGCTCCTCGTCATGCAGATACACAAAAACAGTCAAGTATATCGAGACCTGGGTCTGGCAAATGAAACCCTCGCAGGACATCTGTCTATTTCGTTACATGCTGACCAGGCCATGCAAAGGCGGTCAGGTGCGTCTACTGTTCAAATCATGCAGACCGCTGTCGTTATCAGCCCACCGAGTCGGACCATTCGGACAGTTATTATTAATGTTTGCCCACCAGTCCAAAACACAAGCCCCAGTGTCTTACCAACCTCGGCTTTTGTGGTTCTCCTCAAGCGTTGTTGTTGACTGGGGTGCTTTTCTACGGACGCCCCGCAGTGATTTGCGAAAGCTATCAACGACGTATTGCATTTGATGCTCACAAGGCACCAGTAGCCTACAGATCCACCCCTCGCATCATCAAAGGTTGCCATCTTTTCTCCCTGCGAGCACGTACATACCGAGTCGTTTATTGGTGTCAGCATGGATCGATTCGATACGACTTCTCACACTCCCGCTTCCCGAGTAACGGTACCAGGTCGCTTGCCAGATTCCTGACTCGAATATCATGATACGCGCCCTACCTAGGTATAAGTTATGCCAAAGGCCATGCTCGGTGGACGGTCGTTCCGTTCACTTCCTGATCGGTAAATGTACTAGTATATCTCTACCCCTTCAAATAGAGCCATCTTTCCTTCGCAGTCTTTGAACCTTCTGGTTGTTTTGATTGTTTTGAATTGCCTTGTCGCCTTGTGCCAGAAATTTCCAATCATGGCAGATAACAATCTTTCCACCGGAAGTATTGTCCATTGCGATGCTCTCATCATCGGCGCCGGCTTCAGTGGCATATCCATGCTCTACCGCCTACGCAAGTTGGGACTCAACACCAAGATCTTCGAATCGGGGAGTGGATTCGGGGGAGTCTGGTACTGGAACCGGTACCCCGGGGCACGGGTGGACTCTGAATGGCCTTACTACCAGTTGAACATCCCCGAGGTCTACCGCGACTGGAAATTCAGCGAGAGGTTCCCCGGCCACGAGGAGATCCGAGCGTACTTTGACCACGCCGACAAAGCCCTCGACCTGAGAAAGGACGTCGAGTTCAACGCCCACGTCGTCGACACGCAGTGGAAGGACGGGAAGTGGACCGTCAAGACCGACCAGGGCCAGGTCGCCCAGAGCAAGTACCTGATCTTGTGCTCTGGCCTGCTCCACCGACGGCACGTGCCCGACTTCCCCGGGCTGGACAAGTTCCAAGGGGTCATCCACCACACGGGGTTCTACCCGGACAAGTTGAGCGTCCAGGGGAAGAGAGTGGCCCTCATCGGCGCCGGAGCCACGGCGGTACAGGTGACGCAAGAACTGTCCAAGGAGGCCGACCAGCTCACCATCTTCATGCGCCGCCCGAGTCTGTGCCTGCCGATGGGTCAGAGGCGCATCGACGACCAAGAGCAGAGGGGGTGGAAGGCGTTTTATCCGACCTTGTTCCGCGAGGGCCGCAAATCGGGGGCCGGCTTCCCGAGCATCAAGGGGACCTGCGGCGTCAACGACGTCTCGGACGAGGAAAGAGAGAGGTACTGGGAGGAACTGTGGGGGATGGGCGGCTTCAACTTCATCACCGCAAACTACCTCGACATTTACGTGGACAAGGAATCGAACCAAAAGGTCTACGACTTTTGGGCCAAGAAGACCAGGCAGAGGATCAAGGACCCCCGAAAGCGAGACCTCATGGCCCCGAAAGAGGCCCCTTACTATATCGGGACGAAACGTGCCCCCCTGGAACAGGATTACTACGAGTGTGTCGATCGGGACAACGTCGACATTGTCAACATGAACGAAGAACCCCTCGAGACTTTCAACGAGAAGGGCCTACTTTTGAAAAATGGGAAACAAATGGATTTTGACATGGTTATTTTGGCAACTGGATTTGATTCATTTTCCGGATCGTAAGTTTGACACACAAAAAAAACCTGAAAAAATTGAAACCCCTTTCGAGGGTCTGTTGTAACTTACATTGGTTTACTTTCTAGATTGACACAAATGGGCCTCAAGAATAAAGATGGAGTCGACATCAAGGATGTCTGGAAGGACGGTATCAGAACTTACTTGGGAATGACGTTCAACGGGTTTCCTAATGCATTTATGATTTATACACCTCATGGTATGACCCTTTTGCCCTTTGTTTCTGGTTTGTCCTCTTTTTTTTTTTCTTGTCTTCATTTCTAATTTGTCATTGTCGACAGCACCCACCGCCCTCTCCAACGGCCCGACCATCATCGAGATGCAGTGCGACTTTGTCGTGTCGATGATTGAGAAACTCGAAGAGTCCAAAGCCAAATCCGTCGAACCCACCCGAGAGGCCGAGGACAACTGGGACGACATGATTGACAAAATGAACAAACCCACGCTTTTCCCGTTGACCAACAGTTGGTGGACGGGCGCGAACATCCCCGGAAAGAAGGTCCAGATGTTGACCCACATCGGCGGGATCGACAACTATGAACTCCAGTGTAGAGATACATTGGACGGGTTCAAGGGGTTCGACGTCGTGTACTAAAAACACAGTGACTTCACAAAGTGACAAAATCACACCAATCACAATACGGTATACCTGATACGGAAATCCCAAATTGTCCGCTCGAGAGAGTCAGGGCGATGCAGTTGAGTGCGGCGGCGGTGATGATGCGGTATGATACAGGGTAACATGGTACACCGTGGGGAAGAGTACGATATGCTCCTGAGTATTATCATCTAGACTCTAAGCCCTAAAGACATGGTGACGCGGTACATGATGTCGATAGCTTTGATTTATACTCCGTACGGGTAGAGAGGATAATATAGCATAATAATCTCAATCTCAATCTCAATCTCAATCACAATCTCAATGACTTCGCCCAAGGTACTTATCTAATACAATCTCTACATCTTTGGCTGTGGTAGTGGCATCCAAAACCATCAATATATGCTGGTCAGGTCGGACGAGTAGACCTCCAGCCTTGTCAAGTCCAGACGAAGCCAACCACCCGTCCGCACCGGGCCCGACGACTTCAAAGTCTCGACCTAGACGATAACTTTTGACTCCAGGAACGCTGTCCAGATTGCCCAACAAGGTAAACTTGTCAATGTCGCAGAGGTCAAGGGTACTGTGTTGTCGAAGTTGGATGTCGTCGGCGGAAAACTCGTCCACGTACGATACATCTACCGGCGCCAGATTCGGTTTGGTGCTGCTTTGTTGACGCAAAAGACGTATCCATGCATGAGGTAACCTTGCGCCGACCGCGAAGCTGGGAACGTACTTTGATGCGTGGGGCGGGAT
This sequence comes from Exophiala oligosperma, assembly GCF_000835515.1. Lineage (NCBI taxonomy): Eukaryota > Fungi > Ascomycota > Eurotiomycetes > Chaetothyriales > Herpotrichiellaceae > Exophiala > Exophiala oligosperma. The sequence goes on from NW_015622819.1 coordinate 3,100,787, forward strand.
GGATTTGTCGCCGTAAACGTAGCCAATGTGAAGTGCAAGCTGGACACGTATTCCTTTAGTACAGGGAAAAGAAGCAAGGAAGGGGACCGCACTGGAAAACTCACATTATCAAAATGTTCTCTCTGTGCCTCGATCCCCTCATCAATCTCTCTTTTCTTGTCCGGATCACCAAGTGAAGCGTAAAGGTTTCGTCTGGCTCGGACCGCATCTTCTCCGATCCCCAACGTCTTGAGCAGGCCAAAAATTTGTTTCCCATTCTTCACACTCTGTATCGAATTCACAATGGCGACTTGTCGTCTTTCTTCGTCATAAGAGTCGAGGAGCCGCTCAGACGCTTTACCCTGGAGGACCAATGCGATCTTGTACGCGAGATTGTGGACGTCGCCCAGTCCCGAGTTCAGTCCGAGACCGCCGGTGGGCGGGAAGGAATGTGCTGCGTCGCCGGCCCTGTTCAGACACGTCAACAGACCGGTTACAATTATCGACACAACGGATATCGGTTCAGATAGTCGTCCCCAACTTACAAAAAAACGTTGCCTTGTCTGTAGAATCTCGCTACTTTTCGACTGAGCACCCAAGGCCGGTAGCTTAGAACGTCAAAGGGAATATCCTTCCCAATTGCACTTGTGACGGTTTGACGACATAGTTCTTGGTTCCAGCTCTCTACCGGTTGTTTGGTCGCCTGGAGAACGGTCAGAGGCTGTAATGAAAGGCTCGGTCAGCAGGAAAATCCAGGAACTCACGTCAAAGTTGCTGATCAGGACCGAGTTTCCTGATAGATCGTAGGCAATGATGAATCCAGACGCTAGAGGGTCGGCAATCCAATGTAGCATGCCGACTCGATTTCCAACGATAGGACGCAAGTTGGCATTGAAATGGATGGTCATCATTGTTTCATCTGCATAACATACATGGTTAATTGATGCGCCTGGGATGAACGTTTGTCAGGTTGCTAATTGGGCTATCTCACATGAGTCTTCTCCATCACTTCCGATACCTAGGCCTGTGCGTACTTTACTCCTCGCCCCGTCACATGCGATGAGGTATTTGGAGCGAATCTGGAATTGATGGCCTGTTGTACGCTCCTCTACGGTCGTTATAACTGCCTGAAAGCCGTCCTCCGCCGAAGTCAGTATTAAGAGGCTTCTCGTGGCGCAGCGACTTGCTTACCTGACGTAGTGAAATGAAAGATACGCCCCTTCGAATGTCGACGTTCGAGTCCTTGGCTAGCACATCTGTCAAATATTGTTCAAAGGCTGGCTGAGGAATGTTGTGGATCATCTTTAACGGGTCAGTCTGTATGAAGTCCGAGAGAAGAGTCGCAGATCACCTCAGGCGTGTATCGCAGCACATCGACATCCATCCTCTCGTATGGCAAGACACCGATAGTTTGGCCGCTTAGGTTCGTGACGAAGTTTACCCAGTAGGCGTCACGCCTTTGGGTGCCCAGTTGACGAATTTTAGCAACATCCAGGTGTGATTGTCGGCATATTTCAAGCGATCTTGGAGATAAAGCATGGGCTTTGGGTGCACCCAATCTTTCGGGATACCTCTCGACGATCAAACATTTGACTGTTTACCCGTTAATTCTCGTCACCAAGAGGGTGGAAGATTATGACCTCCCAGCTGAGAAAGTAGATGCGCCTGAAAAAGACCAGCAGGTCCACCTCCAACAATGAGAACCGGGACATCTATGTTGTAAGCGTCGTGTTCGTGTACTACGAACGAGCTCGGACGTTGGTCGGGATTGGTAGCATCCATGGATTCCAGCATTTCGAAGTTGATAGGTCGGATTCAACGATGTTCTGCAATCTGGGACTAGCGGGATTTGATTTTCTGACCAGTTCGCACACAGGTTTCAAGTAGTGATATCGCGGATTCGGATATTCCATAGGGCAGACTGTAATAGTATATGTTCCATTGACTCGAAGAATGTGGTGGAGAGACTGGCGGAGAAGTAGATTGTGGAGAAAGGGGACATTGCGGCGGGGAAGGCAACGCACAGTGATTCCCCATCGATACCCGTCTCTCCTCAAGCGTAGCTCAACCGAAAGACACCCGAAATACCTTAACCAAGGCCGCAGGTTGAGAGAAGTTGTTCCAAGACCTTGTGCATATGCGTAGACACACCCCATACCCTTCCGAGACTCTCGAGGAACGTCAAAAACACATTGACTTCATAGAGCAGATTCTCCTGTCTTTGGCCACCGCTCAAGGTGCCGGTTAGATACTGTCGTACCTGCGTGTCGGAATCGTGCTCAATGCTCTCTGATACTGTGTCAATGTTCAGAAGCAGTACGCTGTCCCAGTTGCATTGGTCAGGCCTTAGAATGGTAGAGATACCGGCCAGTAGAAAGCCACAGTACAGTATACCAGCTGAAAACACCGCCATCGGAGCATTGATCGTGTGCGCGTGACTGGCCGGAATTTCTTGGATGATTTCTCGAATACTCATAGCATGAAGAAGCCCCATGCGTGCTTTGGGACCTCGAAACCAAGACTCAAAGTCAAGCATTGGTTTCTTCCGGCCACCAACGACGCGCTGTTCAACATTGTACTGTTGGCAAAGCTTACGACAAAACCAATTGAAATCAATGGCAGAATCAAGACCAATCGTATGCCATCGGAGAAGTATCACCCTCTTGTTCATCTCCGACATGGACAAACTTTGGTCAGCAAACAAGTAGAATCTAGCCAGACCTCTTGATATGTCCAGTCTCGAAGGAACGCCAATCACGTTCATCCCAGACACCGGGCTCTCCGCCATGAGTGACTTGAATCCCTCAAGCGTTACAGAGGCAGTCAGAAAAGCCAGGGAAGAGCCCAAATGTCGCACATGGACATTCTCAGACATGGCCGAACTGAACAGCTGCGAAAACTCCTGTCTTCTTGGACATCTCGCAATCATTTTGTCTCGCCAAGTCTCGGCATCTGTAGCTTCGAAAATATCGGCTTCTGCTGGCATGGGCAATGAATGAGAAGTATGGCGTTGACATGTAGGGCCACCACTGTATGTCGAGATTTGGCCGTCAAGCACATAATGTCCCAGTAGTGCTCGTAGCTGCGTCTCTCTTGCAGCCCAAACTCTCCATTTGCGTTCAAGGACATCGTGACTGTCCAAAAAATCGAAAGGCATGATCTCTTCTTGATCTTCCAGTTCATACATACCTGACCAGCGTGCCCAGAAGAATCCAAGACTATGGAAGACTTGTGCGGTGGTTCGAAGGGTGATGTTCTTACGAATCAGCCGACCTACGGAGAGATATTGTTGGTGTGCTTACCTCAGATAGCATTGCGTATATCTGTCCGAGAAGCGCCGTGAGCACGAGTTGTATACCGGAACATGTATCATAAGGACTTCGGTGCTTGATGAGAGTATGCCACTGAAAGCCGTTTTAGGTGGTGAATAAAAGGGCCAATTGGTAGTCTTACCGAGGTTGCAACAGCAGTATGTGCTAATCGCCATAGAATCTCGCCCTTTGGAAGTCAGCAACTTGGCTTGTACCATCGAGGAAGTCCGACCTTGAGCAAATAATCTCTTTTGCCCATAAATAGCGACCCAAGCGCAATGGCATTGAGCAAAAGGGGATGAGTCCAATCTTTGAAGACGAATGTAGCTGCGTGCACAACGGGGAAAGATGGGAGGAATTGTTTGAAGAACATATGGAGACATCCATCGAGGAATACGGTTGTGAAACCTGTAGTTTGCGCCTCGGACGTGACATCTGCCGACTGTTCAAATTAGATCTAGAATTTCAATCCGAACCTAGCTGCTCTTACCAAGGAAGTGATCATTTCTGTCAGATTCTTCACAGCACGGGTGCCTCTATGCTGTTTGTCCCCATCAGCTGTAAGCCAGGGCGACAATGGAGTGTGCTCTGATTCAGTTGGTGCAACAGCTTGAGATGGCAGGGCCTCAAGAGCAGGAAGATTGGTGAAGTCGGCAGCCAGAATCGATGTGAGTAGGTCCGCAGAGTCCGGCCAATTGAGGGACATTGTCTCAGCAGGATCAAGTAGCGATTCATTATGTATATCTGCCATTGGTGTATACGTTGATATCGATGGGGCAAGCTCATCTGTCGAGGGTGGCAATGAGGAAGCATCGGCGTTGGCTGCCTCTAGGGTGAGGTCGAGACGACGTTCGCTGTCGGTGTTGTATCCTTGCGCAGGGCGTTCATGGCGCCTCATATGGCGCGTTAGACTATCATTTCTGGTGAAACCTCTTGAGCACGTCTCGCAGACAAAGGGTCGAGTTCCAGTGTCTATATATTGTCAGACTGTTTAGACTCACTATATTGAGCCTGGAATTCCGTACGTGATCTCTCATGCCTCTGGAAGAAACACCAATCGCCCATGTTAACATATGAGATGTGCGCGGACGGTTTTCTCGAAGCGTGCTCACCATCAAATGTTCGGCTTTCCCAAAGCTCCTGCTACAATGTGGACACACATGTCTCTTGGCCGATATGATTGAAGACCTGAGAGGCATCTCGCAAACCAGGTTGTTGTCGGTTGCAGGGAGTATTCAAATCGCAAGTCCGACTCAATTGAACGGGTACTGTAACCAGATGAATGGGCTCGGGGCCACAGCTTTAGGTGCCTTGAGCGAGTGTCCGGGCGAGTCTGCGTGGAAGTCGGGGACTGTTAAGCCCGATTAGGTGCCTTGCGGGCTCCCCGCAGCCGAGGCTCAGGCCGCCCACGCTCTAAGTAAATAATTACTAGGCCTTCTTATCGGTCCTCCCTACGCCACACATTTTACGTTCCTGGCATTTAAAGCAGCAATACTATTTCGGCCACCAGACTCCAAATTTACAGCATGAAGCACGTGAACTTCCTACTTACCGCTCATTCTCCATCCAGATTCCAACAGTGCGTATGATTATCAACAAATGATGGGTTTTATCATCGAATCAACATCCAACCCCTGTAAGTCGGCGTCGTGACAGCCAGTACGGAGTACTATGGACCGCTTCAGGCGATGGCACGGCCCAGTCGCGTGTCTCATCCCCATCTTGTTGTGATCAACCCGAAACCGAAGTGTGGCACCTCGTTAAGACGTAGCCCGTACTCCGTACACTATCATCCTTTGGGGCATGGTCTACGAACATCTCTGGCCCCTTCAACGACCTTCGTTTGGTAGCCGATGTTGTCACCGCCCCCCGAGATCCTTCATATGGGGAGCTACATAAGTTGCGTCGCTCTGCATAACCGACAATGTCTCATCTTTCTCAGCCTGACCAGGCGACTTTGATTCTTTTTATCAAGAAGCATTCTAAGAAGACGACAAATCCTAAATGCGCTTGGGCTGTCTGTTCTCGTGATATACAGTCACCCGTTGTCAGGAGATACGGGGGCGACCAGATTTCAAGGCTTAACATTCAACGAGGGCAATGGAAGAAGGCAAGACTGTAGAGGTACATCCTCCAACCAACGATCTCATTGTCGACTGGGCTGGCGACGATGACCCAGAGAACCCCCTCAATTGGCCCTCGAAGCGCAAGGGCATCAACATTGCCCTCTTATCGTGCCTGACCTTTGTCACGTAAGTGTTCTCAACCATTCACAGACAGCTGAGAACTGATGCCTCTTTTTCAGCCCACTTGCTTCATCGATGTTTGCGCCGGGCATCCCTCTGGTCATGAAAGACTTCCATAGCACCAGTGTTTTCTATGCGACCTTTGCTGTCTCGGTCTATTTGGTAGGCTATTCGTTCGGCCCATTGGTGTTTGCCCCACTCTCCGAGCTTTATGGACGACTGCCTGTATATCTCGTCACGAATGTCCTTTTCATCATCTTCACAATCGCCTGTGCTGTTGCACCGTCTTTAGGCAGCCTCATAGGCTTTCGCTTTCTCGCTGGATCAGCAGGTTCTGCACCCCTTGTGCTTGGTGGAGGCAGTGTCGCGGATCTGTATCCTCGCGAAAAGCGCGGATCCAAGATGGCCGTGTTTTCCATAGGTCCCCTAATTGGACCGGTGGCAGGTAAGCTCGACGAGATTGATTATGGCTGTGAGGTACTCACCGTCTCCTAGGCCCTGTGGCTGGCGCCTTTCTGGCCGAGGATGTTGGCTGGCGTTGGGTGTTCTGGGTCATTACCATTGCCGTAAGTGCATTCCATTGACGTTCTGTTCAAAATTTATAGCTTTTCAGGCCGGTATTGTCGTGATTGCATGCTTCATCTTCATGAGGGAAACATATGCACCGGTACTCCTGGAGAGAAAAGCTGCTCGTTTGAGGAAATCCACGGGAAATCAAGACCTCCGTTCAAAGCTGTCCACAGACGACTCACCGCGGAATGCGATCGCAAAAGCATTCATACGCCCTACCAAGATGTTCTTTATGTCTCCCGTTGTCTTCGTATTTGTGGTGCGTTGCCTTGAGCAAAGCCTCTGACTGTGACGTTAAACTTGAACAGGTGTACATCGGCGTCATCTATGGCTACCTCTACCTTCTCTTCACCACAATCACCGAGATTTATGAGAGCGTCTACCACTTCTCGACCGGTCTGGCAGGTCTATCTTACATTGGAATAGGTGTCGGGATGTTTATTGGGTTAGGCGTCTTCGGAGCGACTAGCGACCGGCGAATTCAGAAGAAAAAAGCACAGGGAGACGTTTCTCCGGAAATAAGACTGGAAGGCTTGATTCCTGCCGCCATATGCATCCCGATCGGTCTCTTCTGGTACGGATGGTCTGCCGAGAAACAGATTCACTGGATCATGCCAATCATTGGAACGGGTTGGGTCGGCCTGGGTCTGATTGGAATATTTGTAAGGCGTTATTTGCACATTCTCACTCGCATTGTCTGCTGACCTGAACTAGCTTGCCGTCCAAACTTACCTTGTCGACTGTTATCCTTTATACGCTGCATCGGTGACGGCCGCCAATACTGTGGTTAGGTCGCTGGTGGGAGCTTTCCTGCCGCTGGCCGGCCGTCCGCTTTACTCGAATCTGAAGCTGGGTTGGGGCAATTCGGTGCTGGCTTTTATCGCTCTCGCAATGGTACCTCTACCGTTCATTTTCATGCGTTATGGTGCCCGACTCAGGACGCATCCTCGGTTCCAGGTGAACTTTTGACGGCACGATACAGCCGCTGTTGCTTATCATGACCTACAGGAGCGGTCAAGCAGGTCTCAGCCTAGTACAACCATGAACATTCTCGTGCCAACCTCAAGCTTGTGGCGACTCTGCTCACCTGACCATGGCTTGCAACACTGCCAAGTCCGAGCATGCTGGATCAAAGAGAAAGGATTGTGCAAGCCCTTAAATGACGAGCCACCAGAATTTTTCAAGCTTGTCAATTCACGCCCGGCATCCACACAAGGCTGTGAAAAAGCTTTCTCCTTGGCCGAGCTTCGGTTTTTGACAGACCCAATAATTGAGCTTTTACGGGGCATTTTTCGCCATCTAGCCCCTAATTTTGCAGATCATGCAGACTTGCTTACGCCTTCCCATCGCCTCCCTGTACCACTACGGAGTACTCCGTCCTTGGTACGACCATTTGCCCTCCATGTTGTCGATCTATATACTGTGTCTTCCGACTGATCATATGATATTTTATAGCGAAGGAATAGAAACACATAGTGGGCTAGTCAAGCCCTAGGGCTGTCGCACCAAAAATGCGTGTTGATGTTGAAGATATCGGGCTGTGAAGGCCGATGCTTTTGTTCCGACGCCGGACCGGAAATGTGTCCGAGTCAAGTCCGTCCATACAGCAACCCATAAGTTCCACCGGCAAACGAAAACAATACAGGAAGTACTACCCTGCCCACCGGCAAAAGTCTAGATGCGGTATGCAAATTCATTTCCACACTGGTACGGAGTATGACACACGCATCAATAGCCGACCTAAATGCTGGGGAAGCCGATCTTCGACCAATATGGCAACCCGAGATGAAGAATTACGGCTACGACTTCCCATAGCCTACGGAGTATAAAGCCAGTGGGATCAGCATGATGACGATGTCTTCTTTCTCGAACAAGACGACACCTACTGACTGATCTCCCTGGGTTGACTCCCACCACGACCATCACCACCGCCGCCATGGAGACATTCCACGGCAGATTCGAAAAATACAATGTCGCCCACAAACTACAGAAGCGCTCCCTTCTCGTCGCCATCAACGCTGTCGCCGGCTTGTCCATCTTCTTCTTTGGTTACGACCAAGGTGTGATGGGTGGCGTCAACACGACTCGTGATTATGCAGAGCTCATGGGTTTCGGGCACTGGGATGCAGAAGAAGGTCTCGTCAAGGTTGACAAGAGTCTTTTGCAAGGTGGCATTGTTGCTGTGTAAGTTGAAATGACCTATCTACATAGATCTCTACCGTGGAGAGTCGAGACAGAGATTGGACGATGTCTACTGGACTACTGGGTCCTTGAGTCTGGCTCGTTCCATATGTACCCTGTCTTCTCCCTACATGATAGCACTCTCTGTTTGCGGACCTTCAAAGACGACCTGTTGACCCTTTGGCTTTTCTGCTTAGATATTACCTTCCTGGAACCTTGTTCGGTGCTCTCATCGGCGGTTGGATAGGAGACAAGTTGGGTCGCATCACCACCATCGGCATAGCATGCGCCTGGGCCATTGTCGGCGCGACTCTCCAATGTTCCGCCCAGAGCGCCAACTGGATGTTCTGCGCCCGTGTCCTCAACGGAATCGGCACGGGGATTCTCAACGCCATCACTCCCGTCTGGGCCACGGAAACGGCAGCGTACACGTCTCGAGGACAGTTTGTGTCGATCGAATTCACCCTCAACATCCTCGGTGTTGTCGTGGCTTACTGGATCGAATTCGGCACCTCCAAATACGGAGACGGAACTTCACCCTTCATCTGGCGCTTCCCCATCGCGTTCCAGATCGTCCCATTGATCGGTCTTTTGTGCGTCATCTGGTTCATGCCCGAGTCACCCCGGTGGTTGGTCAAAGTGGGACGCGAGAAGGAGGCACGGTACATCCTCAGCCGCCTCCGCGGCGACGAGGGTGAAGACCGCGAGCAGGCCGAGGCCGAGTTTCAAGACATCCGCAACGTCAGTGCCTTGGAGGTGGAAACGTCCAAGCAAAACAGCTACTTCAGCATGCTCTTCGGCATCGGATCGGGGAAACTACACACGGCCCGCCGCGTCCAATTGGTCATTTGGTTGCAGATCTTGCAGGAATGGATCGGCATCGCGGGCATCACGATCTACGGACCCGAAATCTTCACCATAGCGGGCATCAAGGCGAAAGACCGGCTGTGGGTCAGTGGTCTCAACGACATCACCTACATGTTTGCGACGTTGATCTGTGTCTTTACGCTGGACCGCATCGGTCGTCGGTGGACCTTGTACTGGGGCGCCGTCGGCCAGGGGATATGCTGTTTCGCCGCCGGAGGTCTCGCCCGAGCCACGATCAACGCCTCTTCCGAGAGCCACAAGACGTCCTTGGGTGCCGGGGCGACCTTCTTTGTGTTCCTGTACACGGCCATCTTTGGGGCCACGTGGCTGACGGTCCCTTGGCTTTACCCTGCCGAAATATTCCCCTTGCACGTTCGCGCGCGAGGCAACGCCTTTGGTGTGGTCGGTTGGTCGATTGGTAACGGCTGGTGCGTCCTCTTGCTCCCCACGATCTTTGCCCGCCTCAACGAAAAGACGCTCTACATCTTTGGTGGAGTCAACGTCCTCAGCATCATCGTCGTGTGGGCCCTGTACCCGGAGACGAACCAACGTACGCTCGAGGAGATGGATCTCGTGTTTGCCTGCGACAGCATATGGACCTGGGAGGCCGAGAAGAACTTTGCAATCTTGAAAGAAGAAAACCCCGAATTGGTCCAGGCCGCGAAGAGGGGCAACAGCTTCGTCATCGACCCGGAGACCGGCAGGAGGACCAGCATGGCCAGCTCGGCTGCTGCTGCGAGAAGGGGGAGCTCGAGTCTCGCCGTGAGGAGGCCGAGTGGACCTGCGAAGCCTGGCAGTGTCGTGGAGAAGGACGTCGTGGAGCAGAAGTAGTAGGCCTTTTGAGAAGGAGGCGTCTCCCCCTCCTCGCCGATCAAATGTATTCCTGGTTGTAAGCTTTGCCCGTCGAGGAACACCATTTCCACCAAAGATCGAGTACTTGGGGTAGCTATGAGGTGTCTGGAAAAAACAAATCCAAAATCTACTTCTCGACACAGATGATGGCCACTCCAAGTCTGATACCTATAGGCCTAAAGACACGTCCCGAAATACATTGCCATGGCCATCGAGTATTGAAATCGACGGATTCCAAGATCTCAATCCTATCAACATGTTTCTTTCCCACACGACAGCCTCCTGAGGAAACGGGTTGAAGATATTGTTTAGACTATGACGGGAAGCTTATGGTGAAAGGATATAGATAACGATGAGTAAGGTACAGGAGGTCGGTGAACAGAAAGACACGTACAGTACATAGCACGAGCCTACCGTGTAAGACACATTGGAGAAGAGATTGCAAATTGATTGAACTACAACCTATGAAAAGCACTTTTGACTATCTCAATCTTGGTCTTGACCTCGACCTCTCACCTCACCTCACTTCTTGCCAATTTGTCTCATCGCCAACAAAAACTTGTCCTCGTTGGACACCTCCTTCTCTGCGACCTTAGCAAGACTACTACTAGTAGTAGCCTGCGAGGTTCTTGCTCGCATTGCCTCCAGGAACCGATCCTCAAAGAGATGCTTGGACGTCTCTTGGTAAATCTCCTTGTCCGTCATGCTCATGGTTCCGCATTCAGGACAGAAACCCTCTGGGAACGTCCTTGCCGAATAGACGTGTCCCTTGTCGCAAACCTCGGGCGAGCCAACCTCATAGTGGCCCCACCGCTTCTCGATGTCTCTCATGCCTCGATTCTTGATCTTGGGGACGTTGAGTGTGTCTGCCATGAACTCTGAACGCTCAAGTGCCTGCATGAAGTCGGTGGCAGTCTCCAGCAAAAGCTTGTGCGTGTTGGGGTAATGCTCGCAGATGTCCATGACTTTCTTCAGCTTGTCTTTGACAGTGGCAGCATCGTCGATCAAGGCCGCCGCATCACCAACTTTGATTGAAGTACCCAGCACTCTCATTTTGCCTCTTGTGGCGACGGCGAAGAGACCAAACTGGATTTGGTGCAGGCGCAGCTCAACGTCGATCAAAGGGCTCAATGTAATGCGGTCATTCTTCAGCATTTCCTCACAGCAGTTGGCACACGCCACTGACTCTCTGTACGCATACTCCAGCATGGTCATTCCTTGTCTCTGAACGCCATAAGACGGATCGCGGAGGTCGAGGAGATACCCGGCCATCTGCAAGGAGTCTGCGATGCGAATTCCAATGATTCGATATTCCAAAACGTCGAAACGGAATCGGAATGGCAGTTCATATGTCTTTGCAACGTTTGGAAATGATTCGCTGACTTTGGATATCTGAGACTGAATATGGTCGATGACCTCGTTACGCACCTTGACGATCTCTTTTTGGAGGTCGAGAGCATCACGATCCCGACGAAGAATGAGGTCAGTATTTGCTCTCGTGGCCATTGGATTTGGCCTAATATTCTCAACACTTTGGCCAAAATTGTCGACGAGTCCTATTTCAACGGCGTCAACCTTGGTAGCAAACTTTTGTAGAATGCGACCCATTTTCGACACAAGCCGATCAAGGGTGTCTTCGAAGTTGACAAGTTTTGCAATGCTCTCATATCGGTGTGTTTTGGCACAAGGCTTGCCACACTGGCATACTGGCAGTCGAAGGTCGGCAGAAATTACATTGGAATTGACCGATAAGATTGTGCCATTGGGTGTAAGCTCATAGACCGAGTGGAGGTTGATGCTATCCAGCTCAAAGACGTCGACTAGATGACCACAGTCGGGAAGGTAGAGCATTGGGTTGTATGGAATAAAACCAGCAACACAGGTTGGGCACAGGCTTGCTGGAAGACAGACTTCGCCATGCAGAGAAGGACAAGGGTGGCCGCACTCCAAGACTATAAATCAGTTAGTGGCAGTATTCACAGAAGCCGTTCGGGGCGAAGGGCTCACCTTTAGGACATGGTACACAGCAGGGGAGAGTTGTGCTGGGTAGGCAACACAATACGTTTGCCGAGTTCTCGTGCTCACATCTAGGCTTGGATAGTTTGATACAGGGCTCACATGTATCGGAACAACGACCTGGACATGGACCATGTTCGCAAGAATCTGCACATGGCTCCGAACAAGAATTCGGACAAGGTGATCCGTGGTGACAGTCCAGTTTGCAAACATGACCACAAAGTTTCTGTTGTCCACATCTGAAAGGGCAGATTTTGTGGCTCTGATTCTGCTGACAAGTGCCGCATTGAGCGGTGCACGGATGACCGCAAGACAAGATCGATGGGCATTGAGCTGAGCAGAAGTCTTTCTGCGTGGAGTCGTCACCACATATGACCGTTAGAGAATGGCCACAGTCTAGTAGCTTTTGTGAGACCACGACCTTGCACTTTGAAACCTGCCCAGAGCAAAGAGATGTGCCCTGGTGTCCACATGGCAGGATGAAGTCCCCTCTAGATGAGTCACAACTTCCACAATCTTGATAACATAGTTTTTGACAAGGATGGCCACATGGGAAGACTTCCTGACATGCCTCTTGGCAGGCAATACGATCGTGGAGGCGCGGCGGGTGGCACATCTGTTGGCAATCATGACCACACTCCAAGCGTTGACCGCAGACGGCAGCGCAGATGGGAACCATCTGGAAGTCGGAGGGCTGTTGTACAGCGTGGCAGTGCTCTGGGTGCGTACTGCAGCAAGTCAACAGTGAAGCACCAATGTTTCCATCAAAAGCAGAAATGACCTGTCTCCACATTGGTACTTTTGACAAGGTTTGCGTGTCTCCAATGATGTAAAAGCCCTCTCGTGCTCTGCTACACGCAACATTGATACGATTGATACTCTTGAGAAAGCCCGCGCTGCCTCCGCTCCGAACCGTACTTAGAACGACAATTTTCGCTTCTTCACCTTGAAAGTTGTCGACTGTGGCGATTCTTAACATGTCAGCCATGGGAACTTCGTCTTTGGCTAATCTGCCTTCTGGGACCAAGCCTAATACTTCTTCGTCGATGAGCAGCTGACGATCTTTTTCGCTGAGCCAGATGTTACATGTGGTGGATAGTTGTTCGTTAAGCTTAGAAAGCTGACCGGCGTAAGGAGTCAGAACGGCAATGTCGCCCTGGTCATAAGCACCTCCGCGAAGGAGGTAAGTGACAAGTCCAACCACCATCTCAACTTCGTAGAGATTGACATGAGACTTCAGATCGTCTGCTTCCAGCTCAGGAATGCGATGATCCCACCAATACATTCTGTGCACAAGTCCAACCGTGGGAGGATTGTCCAATGTGGATTTGTGATCTCTCAGATAGGGGTAAAAGATGCGTGCTATGTTGGCAATGGTCGGATGCATGCGACGCTGAATGTTTAGATGAGTTGATGCGACTGCCGAAGAGGACGGGTCTTTCGGTAGCATCAGACGTTCCAGGAGTGATTCATCTAGTCGGTAATCCATGCCAATTTGTGTTTCCAACGTAAGCATCTGCTGGTCCGTCTCAGGCCGCAGTTGTAATGGATCGCCAATCATTATCGCATGTTGAACTGTCGGGAGCAGTGAGCATAGTGTATGTGCTTCCATAACCTCTGCCGCTTCTTCGCAAAGAGTTATTTCAATCCCAACAGAGGCCAGCTGTTTCCATCGCGCCGCGCATCCTGTGGTCGTCATTCCAATGACATTGGAATCGCCCATGATCTTGATATCTCTCTGATGGCTCAAGTCGTTGGCAGCAGAGACCAGGTCTTTATATTCAAAGTGCAGACCAGTCAGCTTAGCAGCAAACCTCTCAGTGTCGACCTCAGCCTCCCATTGGCGTAGAAGGGCCTGACGTTCGGGATATGGTAAATTCCAAAGGCTTCTGTCACCAGCTTCTTCGCTCTGCTGTTTGGTAAAGTAGGAAATGTCTTGCAGAATGGCATCGACATCTTTGGCGGAGCTACGGTCACGTTCTCGTAGAACTTCGTTGAGTCTCGTGGCAAGCTCGAAGTGTAGGTCCCGAATACTCTCTAAATCTCCGCCTCCATACCAATGCTCGAAGGCGAACGCCTTTGCGTAGACAGATGGAGCATTAGTGGAGAGTTGTCCGTGGAAATGAGGGTATTTTTCAAACAAAATGTCTTCAACATATTGCCATGGCACCTTTCCAGTGTGGTGTTTCGATGAGATGGCTTGATGAATGTCAGTACAGCATTCATACAGCTTGGGGGATCTTACCTTTGCACATGATATCTACCTCTGCAAATGTTTCCTTCCTCCGTGAGCTGATGATGCTCCTCTCTGGTGGAGCTTTGCGAGGTCGAGATTTCTTTCTCATAGTCTGGAGATTAATGGCCTCAGTCCATTTCTCTTTGCTGCCTCCACCGACACGAAGCAACCCCGTAACTTGTGCATCACGTAAATCCTGGAGGAAATTGTCGAGTGCATGATTTGTCAGACACACTAACAGAATGGGCTTTTGTGTTGGCCGCGATGATAACAAAGCCTTTGTCAACTGGACACCGAGAAATGTCTTGCCACAGCCCGGTGGGCCCTGCGTGAGCGCAAGTTCGCTGATCAGACCATCTCTGAAGGCCATAGCTTGTCCTTCATCAAGAGACGTCTCACGCCTCAAAATATCGATTGTTGACGGTCGCAACAGTTCTTGAACCGACATGGACTTGGTCCGGTTTGTCGATGACAGCACAGAGCTGAGATCATATCGGAACTCCTCTTTCTGTGCATAAGCCGGAGGTGGGCAAGTCACGGTCGGAATTCCGCCACCAGGGACATTGCGTCTGGCCATTGATATGGCATCTTGTGGGCTGACCTTAGGCGCAATGTAATTTTGAAATGCGAAGTCAGTCTCCCCCATCTCTTGTAGTCTTTTTAGACAGTTGTAGAAGCCAGCAAAAAGCACCTTTGGAAATTCAACAAGAGCCGTGTCGGTGTCGGAGCAGAGTCCAAGGACATGACGGCTCAATTGTAAAACATCTTCGCGAGTAGAAGTAGGTAAGAACGACATCTGCACTGCTGCTCTTTCGCCACCACCGCCAGACATATCCATGGAGTATGTAGATTGAGAAAGGCTGACCTCAAGGAAGAAGACCGAAAGTTCATTGGTAATGCGATCAAGCTGAAGCAGGGCAACAAGCATGCCTTCTTGGAAGCGGCCGGAGCCATACATCCTACGGCCTCTCATGAATGATGGACAATGGTAGCTTGCACGGACAAGTATTCCCTTGCTCTCATGTGCAAGAAGTTCTTCAAATTTAATATCGTGATACAGAAAGAATCTGTGGCCTGCTAGTGTCTCATGAAGGATTCGTTCATAGGAGATTGGCTGAGGCCTGCCATATGGGTCGACTTGTAAGAACACTTGCTGAGCTGCAGTGTAGCAGATATCTCGGATGTGCTCTATGCTGTCACAGCGCATCTGGCGGAAGAGGGAATCGAGATGTCGCTTAGGCCCATTTGGCAGATGGTGTGCATGACGAAGATCTTTCTTCGGCATGTATACAGCGCTGTCAACTGCAAGGATCTCGTCAGGGGTCGGGAGTATTTGTATCTCGCGGTAGTCTGCCTTGTCATTATCGTGACGCAGGCTGGACGCGGCGGAGCCATTGTAGCGCTGGTTTGTGAATCTGAGAGGAGGGCGAGGCTCGGCGCGCAGGGTATGGATATGATGATTGGATGGCTCTTGACCCCAGGCATGGAAAGGACGATGAGCGCTGATGGTCGCCATGCTGAACCAAGCTCATTGATCCAAATGCATATGGTGTGGTAAGATAGAATATGTGTACCATGAACTTCATCGATCTTTCTTCTGTGTGAATGAGTCGCGACACATTTGGGCATGCGCCTTGGCGAAAAGTGACTGCGACTGGTAGAATTGTAGCCAAACACACACTGAAGAGACTTAGGATGCCACTTTGGCCGTGTACTAGATGAGAATGAATAGTTGCATTGTTGCACCCTTTGAGCTACTCGTTGTAGGACATCTTTCGTTCGTTGTTCATCGGCAAAGCGTTATGCTTGGCCCGTGACCACCATGCTTTCTATAACCACAATGGACTCGGATGCTGAGAGCCTGTTCCAAAAACACCAAATCTACCCATCCTCCTCTCATTTCAACATCTTTTGCACACTCCCTTTGACTCACCACCGACGAGAACATCGATTCAGTCTTAAAGACATCCTCCTCCATCGACCTTGTCAAGACCTTCTTTGTATACTTACAGCTTTACATTTGCGAATGAATCCTTGGATATGAAATGATAGAGAGCCTGATGACGAGACTGGGATAAAGGGCCTGTCCATGGAGGCACACGACCAATCGACAAGTGTTTCGGACAGATGGGTTGGGAACATTCTGTCAAGTTGACAATGAATGGGTCTGACAAGAAAGAGGGCACCCAGTCTCGACCAGAGTGCGTCGCGTGTTCTTCGGAACTATCGATAAACAAAAGCCGACGGAGTGGATGACTTCTTCTGCGCATCAGTGGCGATTCGTAGCATTTCCACTTCCACTGTATTCATTCCCTGGCATGCCTCGGACCCAGTGGCTGAATGTTCTGCTATCTTTACCTTCCAACAACATATGCAAATCCTCTTTCTCGGGAGGCAATCGAATTCCGTGGCCTGGTTTGGGGTACAAGGCCGCATGCTCGTCGTAGTAACCATCATAACCTTCGTCAACGGCATCGCCGCCATCCACCTCACGCGAGGTTGGCAAGTTGGTCACCGGCGTGACATATGTAGATGTAAATTGAGCCTGAGGAACAATTGCTGGCTGAGCTGGTGTCACAAGGGTTTGGAAGATAGGCAAGTCAGGGGCGAGATCTGATGCGTGCATGAGAAGTGAAACCAAGTTCTCTTTCGACAATGTGTGCAGATAGGCCAGCTTCTGATCTGCTTTTAAGAATCGTCCACCAAGTCGAGTGCCTGCATATACCGGTGTCGCTGGAACAACAGAAGGAGCGGGCACAGCTTTCACTTTGTTGTTAGTTTTCTTCGCCTTTTTGCCATGTAGAATTCGGTCGCATTCAGTGCAATACCATTCAGCTTTAGCGTCCGAGACCGTCTGTTTAGATATTTGAGGATCATGGCATCTTTGATGCCAACATTTATTGCATGCATCACAAAACACAATAACGTTGCCTGGTGGGCCATGCCCTCGTGAGCAATGCTCACACAAGGCAAACTGTTCACGGCCTCGATATATTCTCCTTTTGATCTTGGGGTGGGTTTTGGCGGACGACGATGGAGTGGCAACATTATTGGAACCAGCTCGCGACGGCTTGGTCGGACTCGCGCTAGTGGTATTTTCATTCGTCAAGTTCACAGGTTTCTGCGTCTGACGTCCTGATCTTGTGTGTCCAGTCGGTTTGTACTCTTCCGAAGACTCTCGAGATTGGGTTGTAACTGATTCCGCCGTGGTTGACCTTGCGCTCAGTGTGTTTCCATCAACACTCTTACGCTTCTTGCTCGGGTGTTTCAAAGCATCATTGGAGGTATCTGCTGCAGTCAAAGGTGAACCATTATTCGCAGATTGGTCTTTTGTGTTTCGTGGGCCCCGTTTGACGCCCGGCCGGCCCCTCCCTAAACCTTTGCCGGACACAACAGAGCCATCGCATAGAACGTATTGCTTGCGCTTGCGAGTAGCTGGGTCATTGGAAACGTCTTCTGAGACATTAGAAGTGCTAGACTCATCAACGGACATCATCGAGTGATCCGTGTTTTTCGCTATGGAGCCATGGGTATGTCCTGAGGAAGGTAGCGTACTGGATGGAAACGTCACAAATGAGCCTCTCGAATAGCGGAAGTCAGGGTCGCTGTCGGTCTGCAATTCGTCCTTATCGAGCTTGTAAACCGCTTGAGCATTGGTATTGATATTAGCTGTGACTTCCCTAGCCAAATTCCCTCCACCTATGGCAGGGGGGACCTCATGACCGTGGGGCAAGAGGTCGGGGAAAGATCCTTTGCGAGGCAAACTAGCACCAGGCTGATAGGTGACAGAACGGGAAACACCGGATGAAGTCTGGCTGGGCGCTGTGACGATTATGGTGTTTTCAGGAGTAGCCTCGTCGCTCGAGCCACTGAATATCAATGCCGATGGGGGAGTGGTGGGTTGGGAAATTCCAGATACTGGCTGGTCAGGCTTATTGCCCAATACATTGGCAACATCTATCTTGACACTCGATCTGAATGTCGGCTGTTCTGGAGGGGTAGCCATGGCAGGTTCTAATGTTCGAAGCTCAAGGTGTGTCGCAGCAAGGATGGTGGGCGCAAGGGATGAGGTGCCAGTCAAGCGCCCTCTATATATCAGACCGCCAATTTCTGAGACTGTTCAGGGAGGTTCTGAGGTGAAGCTAGGCGTAAAAAGCCGATAATCACTGGTATCTGAGGGCCTCCTTCATGCACAACGGTCGACGTTTCATGGGAGTTCGAAAATTGAGAGGACCCGTCTTGCCGGATTGAGGGGGATTGGACCCTGCACGTGATTTAGGTTGGCTTATGTAATGCAATATTCGGCCATGCCTAATTTAGGTCTGGTGAGGCCATAGTGCGACTAGAGCCTCTGATCTTTCTTTCGTGTTGTCACTACGCACAAAACGCGCATCACCCACAGCGTCAATCAACAAATCGATATCCTTCTCTCCGCCTTGCTAATAGATCCTAGCATGTCCTCTCTATCTAGCACATTACGCACAAAATGCGCACCCCTTTGGTTTAGAAATATCGACATGATTGATCAAGAGTCCCTTCCTTGTTTCTCTTCTTGCATTTCTATCTTCTCTCCCAATCCAACATCTACAGTGCTTTCCTTCTCAAGTTTAATAATAAAGCCCCTGTTACTGCACTTTGAACTATACTTACAATCGAAGGAGCATCGTTATCCAGGCCATGGCCTCCGTGTCGACATTCTTAGTCTCCAATATCCACTGTCCTTCCTGTGTCACCTACGTCCAAGATGTCCTACGTGAGATACCCAACATCCTGTCGGTACAAATTTCGTTAATCGATCAAACAATCCGTGTGAAACATGCGCATGACAAAACACAGGACCGGATCACCAAAGAGCTGCTCGAGGCAGCATTCGAGGTTCAGCATGTTACCACGGTGGGAGCAGACGGCGTCCAGACCTGTGATTACGATGTGTCACCTCCTCTGGTGGAGGCTTCACTTGGTCGGTCAAGATGGTTCATGTCCCGGGCGCAACGCAAACACATCGAAAATTGCAAAGCATGTCAAAGCAAAAGAGAAAGAACTCCCGTCAAAAGACGACCGTGGGCTGCAGTTACCCGACAGAGGCGCATGGATACAGGTCATTCCAAGCCAAAGTCAAAGGATACCACAACATCCGATGATACACTGGTGGAGGATCAACCTGCTGTGATAAATGTTGATGGTACCAACGATCGCCAGGATCACGCCGAATACGTCGCAACTGTTGTCATTGGGGGTATGACCTGCGCCTCTTGCAGCGGTACTATAATTAAGGAATTGAACAATCTCGACTTCGTGCAGTCTGCAGACGTCAGCTTAATGACTAATAATGCCAGAGTGGTCTTCTCAGGACAAAAGTCTCTGTCTGCAAAACTCATCGAAGCCATTGAGGATGTTGGCTACGAGGCATCAATCGAAGATGTAGTGCCTCTGGTACGGAAAGCGTCGATTTCCGGGGTTGGAAACACAGAATACAAAGCCACCGTGAGCATTGATGGCATGTCTTGTGGCAGCTGTGTTGGTACCATTACTCGAGGTCTCGAAGAACTACCATTTGTACGATCTGTCAACGTCGACTTACTTGGTCATCGTGGTGACGTTGTTCTTCTTGACAAGGAGAATGTTGAGGCGGTGTTGATGAAGATCGAAGATATGGGCTATGATGCAGTTGTGGTGCAATTAGAACCTACCGACACTCCTGGAAACATCACGCCATCTGAGAGAACTGTCCAGATCAAAGTCGATGGCATGTACTGTGAACTTTGTCCAGACAACATTGTGGCTGCATTACAAGCGGCCATGCCAGCCAAAGATGGCTCAGCCTACACTATCACTGAACTACCAACACTTCGCAATCCCATTCTCACCATCGCCTATCGACCTGCTCCTCCCGAAATCACTGTCCGCAACATCATCTCGGCCATCAATAAGTCTGATTTGGCATTGAAGGCGAGCGTGTATCATCCTCCCACGCTTGAGGAACGCTCACGCCGACTTCAGCGACGCGAACAGAAAGCTATTCTTCTCCGACTGGCGTTCACTGCTGTGGTCGCAATACCAACCTTCATAATTGGAGTGGTCTACATGAGCCTTGTACCCAAGTCTAATCAAACGAGGCAGTGGTGGGAAGATCCCATCCTGGCTGGCAATGCAATGCGGAGGGAATGGGCATTATTCTTCATGACCACTCCGGTCATGTTTTTTGGTACAGATATATTCCACACCAGAGCCTTGAAAGAGATACGATCCATTTGGAGACGATCAAGTAAAGTGCCTATCCTACGAAGGTTCTACCGGTTTGGAAGCATGAACTTGCTGATCAGTGCCGGAGCTGCAGTGGCCTATTTCTCATCTCTGGCCGTCCTTATCATGGACGCAACTGCTCCTCGAGACATGAAGAATCATCGCTCGGCCGACACTTACTTTGATACTGTCACATTCCTTACATTTTTCATCCTGATTGGCCGCTTTCTGGAAGCTTACAGCAAGGCCAAAACTGGTGATGCCGTTGCCATGCTATCCAAACTACGACCTTCGAATGCTTTACTAGTGGCGGGCAATGCACAAGATGGCGATAGAGATGAGCAGACCAGTACTTGCGCAATCCCGGTGGATCAATTAGAGGTAGGTGATGTTGTCCAAATCCCACATGGCGCATCACCACCCACCGATGGCCTCGTCGATCAGCAAGGCACGTTCTTGTTCGACGAAAGCTCGCTCACTGGAGAGTCAAAACCTGTCCGGAAGTCGTCTGGCGAAGAAGTGTACACAGGCTCTGTGAATGTCGGCGACCCTGTACGAATCAAAATCACCGAGGTTGGTGGCACATCAATGCTTGACAAGATAGTCAATGTCGTCCGTGAGGGCCAAGCCAAACGTGCACCGATTGAACGTGTTGCTGACATCATCACGGGGTACTTTGTGCCCGTAATCACTCTCATAGCCATTGTTACTTGGGTCATCTGGTTAGGCTTGGGTGAGTCTGGGAGATTGCCACAAGCATGGTTGGACGTCCAGAAGGGAGGTTGGCCATTCTGGTCACTCGAATTTGCGATTGCTGTCTTCGTAGTAGCTTGCCCCTGCGGAATTGGACTGGCAGCTCCAACTGCACTCTTTGTTGGTGGTGGGCTTGCTGCCAAACATGGCATTCTCGTCCAGGGAGGTGGGGAGGCATTCCAAGAAGCGTCAAGACTCGACACAATTGTCTTTGACAAGACTGGGACGCTCACTGAAGGGCAAATGAAGGTGACAGATGTTCAATTTCTCAGTCAAAACGAGACCCTGGATCCGGATGGAGATGTCCAGGTGATTCTAGCAGCATCACGCATTCTGGAAGAATCAAGTACACATCCCATCGCCAAAGCCATCGCGCAACACTGCGCAGAAAAAACAGTGGCGGCTTTGGAGATACAGTCTGAGGACGTCAAAGAAGTGCCTGGGCAAGGCATGACCGGGCGGTTCATTGTCAAAACTGATGCAGGAAGTTTGCGATACGAGGTCGGACTCGGCAATGAACGACTTCTCAGGACAATCCGCATGAACGACTCCTCGTTGAGATCATCTTCGGGCCCAGTGACAGAGAAGACGCAGGCTGTCAGAAGCGACTACTATCTCGAGAACATCCTGCAAAAGCATCAAGCATTGGGTCATTCAACTGCCATTGTCGCCATGAGGAAGATTTCGAACCAGGTAGCGGGTGAAACAGGTCTTCCCGAGTCATACCAAGCTGTAGCCATCTTCGCTATTGCCGATCCTGTGCGGAACGAAGCACCGAGCATATTGAAATCGCTTCAAGACTCCGGAGTGGACGTGCACATGTGTACTGGAGACAATCGAATCACTGCCCTCGCGATTGCATCGCAGCTTGGAATACCAGTCAGCAATGTCCGGGCTGGGGTGCTTCCGCAGGACAAAGCGGCGTATATCCAGGAGCTGCAAGGCGTGTCTGGCTCTAGAAATTCTGGCAAGGCATCATCCCGTAAGATTGTGGCATTTGTGGGCGATGGAACCAATGACACTCCCGCGCTTTCAGCTGCAGATGTATCTATCGCCCTCTCGTCTGGGTCAGATGTGGCAATCACGACTGCTTCCTTCATCCTGCTCAACTCTGACCTCAACACCATCCTTTCTCTTGTGAGGCTGGCGAAACGAGTCTTCCTCCGTGTCAAACTCAATTTTGCGTGGGCAGCAGTATACAATCTGTGCCTGGTTCCTGTGGCAGCGGGGGTTTTTTACCCTATCGGAGCCAGCCATGATCATGGCGGTTGGAGATTGGGACCTGTCTGGGCCAGTGTGGCGATGGCAGCGAGCAGTGTCAGTGTTGTCACAAGTAGCTTGGCACTAAAGCTGCCGCAACTGAGTTGGAGAAGAGAAGGACATCGTTGATGAAGTATTGTACGCGTACGAGTACGGGTAATCTGGAGACAGGACCTGGACCACAATATGCGCGTCAGCCGTAGCAGATATAACACTCTGGCGGAGTTTGGTAGTCTTGGGTAGATAGATACCCAGTTAGACAAAAAGATCAACCGAAAAGGATATTCGAAGTCTAGAGTCTGTCATCTCGTAGGGCCGCACATCCTGGATACGAAAACTGGGTGCTCCGTATGTAGATCACAGCACTGGTTGGGATTCGGTGGTGCGAGAGGAGCGCATGTGAAGCGAAAGGCGGAGTTGGAATCAAGGGGGGCATCGCAGGTCGAGCAAAGCTGTATCCCGATGCAGGCAGCTGGTCAGATTAGCTGCTCGTCTGGTGTTCGCCTGGGACCCAGTGCTGCTGAGATCGACGAGTCAGTGCGAAGCTACTGCAGATTGCCGGCTGGTGGTGGCTTGGGGGGGAGGAAATGATTGGACTTGTCCAGCTTACTGATGTCACTTCAGCCCAGTCAATAATTGCACCCTGTCGTCACTGGGACAAGAAAGAGAATTGGTGTTTTGATGTGATGCGTCCAGCTGTACGAGGGTTCCGCAATTTGACATCACTGACACCCCATAGCCAGCTGAAAAAAGAAGAAAAAAAACAACCATCACCTGGCTGCCAGTCCTCGTACGAGGTAATATCCCTGCTGCTGCTATCCGTCTTGAGTCTACAGTACCGTCTGCGCCCAACAAGGTCAAGTCAGTGCGTCCTGCGCATATCTTGAGTGTCCATAACCCACCATCCACCCTTTTCCAACATCAAATCTGGCAGTGAAGCCACCCAAAAAAACTTGGTCTAGCCTTTTGTCTACTGTACAGTGCCTGCCGCTTCTTCCCCTGCGTCATTGCCGCGGAACAACCTCTCGATCGATCAGGAAGATCTTTTTCATCCTTGCACATCATACAACGGGTACCAACGTCTGTCCTTTACGTGTATAAACACCTCTCTTCCAGATCCGAGGTATCTTCTTGCCTTGTCACCATTTTATTCCAATTTGTTTGACGGCCTCCTCTTGTCATCAATGCCCGCTTCCTTCACCCTCTCTTCGAGGCTTCTCTTTCTATCGTAGAACACACAATCTTCAGGTCATTACTTGTCAACACTGACCATGGAGTCAACTCTCAATCACATGCTGTACGCGCGCCAGGTAGGTACCATTTGATTTGTCTTTTGCAGTATGATGATAATCCGCTCACTTTGTTTTGTAGTCGCAGGGCAGCAATCGTGGAGGTGGCTCGAACTCACTCTCCGGTATTTTGTCGACTTTGATCCCAACGCTGGTCATCGCCGTCGTCGCCTTCTCTGCTTTCCTCTTTGTTCGGACTCGTTATTCGCGTGTCTACCGTCCGCGGTCGGATGAAAGACTCTTCCAGGATGGCTGGCAGACTCCCAAGTCCGACACCAGCTTCTTCGGCCTGATCAAAAACCACTCGACCCTTCCCGACAGCCATGTGCTCAGACACAACTCGCTTGATGGTTACCTGTGGCTCCGCTTCTTCAAGGTCCTGATTGTCATGAGTTTTGTCGGATGCATTATCACCTGGCCTGTCTTGTTCCCTGTCAATGCCACTGGCGGCGGTGGTCAACAACAATTGGACATTCTGAGCATGTCCAATGTCGAAAACCCAAACCGGTACTACGCTCATTCAATTATCGGATGCATCTTTCTCGGCTTTGTGGTTCTTTTGCTCGCTCGCGAAAGGATCAACTTTATCGGCCTTCGACGAGCGTTTTTCCTTTCGGCGGCTCACGCTCAACGTCTCTCCTCACGTACGTTGATGGTCCTTGGATTGCCTCTCGAATTCCAGGATGAAAAGGCTCTCAGAGAGATGTTTGGTCCTTACGTGCGTAAAATCTGGCTCGTGACGGACTGCAAGAAACTCGAGGACGACGTCAAGAAACAGAACAAGACTGCGCTGAAGCTCGAAGGGGCCGAAATGAAGATGATCAAGAATGCAAACAAGCTACGCAATAAGACCCTCAAGAAGCAGACCACAGACACGCCAACCGAGCAGAACGCTCTTCATTGGATTAACCCTAAGAAGCGACCACAGCACCGTCTGAAGCCTCAATTGTGGAAGAAGGTTGATACCATCAATTGGTCTCGCGGCACTCTCACCGAGCTTGACCGGTTCGTCCACGAGCAGCAAAGCGAGCATCTCGACTTGAAGCATACCAAAGTCCCTGCGGCCTTTATCGAATTCTCCAACCAGTCGGCTGCTCACCACGCCTATCAAACCATTGGCACTGGCTCATTGAACAAATTCAACCCACGCTACATTGGAGTTCAGCCGGATGAAGTTGTATGGAAGAATCTCAGCGTCAGCAATGCCTCTCGCAAGACTAAATTGCTCCTCGCAACGGCCGTTATCTGGGTCATGATCATCTTCTGGGCCATTCCCGTTGCCTTTGTGGGTGCATTATCCAACATCAACTACTTGACCAACAAGGTACATTTCCTTAGCTTCATCAACGACATTCCCAAGGTCATCCTCGGTCTCGTCACTGGTCTGCTCCCCACAATCTTGCTAGCCGTGTTGATGGCTCTTGTCCCAATCTTCTGTGCTCTGCTCGCAAAACTTGCTGGAGAACCCACTCTGTCAGCCATTGAGCTCCGAACTCAGAGCTGGTACTTTGCCTTCCAAGTCGTGCAAGTTTTCCTCATCACCACATTTACTTCTGGTAAGTCATTGGTTCTCCGAGCCCAACAGAAAATGTTCAGGAGGCTGACAATGTGTAGCTGCCACTTCGGTGACCACTCAGATCATCCAAAACCCAGGCTCTGCCCCTACGCTGCTTGCCACCAATCTGCCCAAGGCATCCAATTTCTACATCAGCTACTTCATTCTGTTCGGCCTTGCTCAGGCAGCCCTGCAACTTCTCAACATCGTCCCACTTCTGATGTATACCCTCGTCGGCGGCCTCTTGGACAGTACCCCGCGAAAGAAGTACAATCGCTACATCAGCATCCCGGGTTTGGGTTGGGGCTCAACCTACCCTAAATTCACCCTTCTTGGTGTTATCGCAATCACATACGCTTGCATCGCGCCTCTGGTACTTGGTTTCGCAACCATCGGCTTCTGTCTGCTCTACCTCATGTTCAGATACAACTTCCTCTTCGTCATGGGCAATAAGACCGACCTGAAAGGTGAAGGTTACTCCAAGGCATTGAAACACATGATGATCGGTGTTTACCTCGCCTCCATCTGCCTCATCGGTCTGTTTGCCATTGGCTGCAGCAAGAGTGCCGTCAGCGCGGGTCCTTTGGCCATCATGGTCGTGTTCCTTGTTGTTGTGATCATTTTCCAATTCCTGCTTGACCGGGCTCTGTCTCCTCTCGAGAAGACCATGCCATTGGAATTGTTGCAAGGGAATAAGTTCAGCACAACCGTTGTCGAGCAGATCATGGATGAGCACGAGATGAAGCAAGATCAAATGGAAAGTGGATCGGCCAGTCAAGAGAAGTCCGTTCCTGAGTTCGTCAAAACTGAAGGTGACGCTCCCCAACCCAAGAACAAACCTTTCAACTTCTTGAGCCGACGTCTGGAACCAATGCTGCTCAAGTTCTACGAGGCAAACAAGAGTATCACACCGGCCGAGCACGACCATAATATTCCAGCATACACGTCGGAAGAATATGAGCAATCATACCTCAACCCAGCCATCACATCTCCTGCTCCTCTCATCTGGCTAGCCAAGGATCCCGCTGGCGTGAGCAAGGTTCTTGTGCAAGAAAACCGAGAAGCCAGCATTGACAGCACAGATTCTCATGCAGAACTCAATGAGAAGAACAAGCTTGTGTGGAATGAGGATGAACTTCGCCAGGCGCCATTGTGGCGAAGACCTGTACGATATTAATCCAGTCAAGTTGCAGTCACCTATCGAGTAGGTAGATTTGCGGAGTTGACCGGGCACGGGGCATCGAAACGAAGGAGTCGATTGTTACCAAAGGGCTTGTTTTGAAATTATTTAGTTATGAACGGACCAAACAAGAATTAATTCAACAAAGACCAGGGGATGTGTTTCGGTCGTTAAGGGGAAAATGGAAATGGGCAACAACAAAACTATTAGCGGCTACATGGATACCCTGGTTTAATGATACTTAGTTACTTAATTGAAGAATTCTAAACATGTTTTGATTTGAAGTTGAGATTTGACTCGTTTTTGATTATATGTGTTCTTTGGCCCTTGTCAAAGGTAGAGAGAGACAGGATAGACTAATCATAACCCCGACGATTTGGCTGTCTGAACATGAAACGAGATGGATGAGTGATATTCTACGTACATACGTACCTACCGTTTGTCGCTATGATGCATCCATGGTACCGAGGTAGGTATGTTTCGATCAACTATCAAACAACTCGTACTTGATTCATTGTAGATGTCTAGATTACACCATACTGTACGATGTTTTTGATATTTTTCCTTCTTTTTTCGGGCGCAAGGCCTAATTGGGTCTTTCGTGGTTGTACGGATTCGTTTCTCGCACGAGAGACCAGTGCCTGTGTGTATGTACGAGGAGTGATCAAGGACATGTCAGTGGCTTAAGCCATTTTACACGTTTGCCTGGTGCTGGTGCTGGCGCATGGGGTCCGGGTCGTGTAAATATTGTGTGTAATCACTAATCCATCCCGTTTTTCTCTGTCCTTTGACACGGGGTTGATCACCAACTACCTACTCCGTACACACCAAATAGCTACTACCTCCTTAAGGCAAAATACATGGGCATTGCTGTGTGCATCACAGAATGATCCCTGTGGCCCAATCATCAATGGACCTCCTGTCGCCCTTTCCGAGGCTTTTATATTCGCAATCATTGCGTGCGATAAACTGTACGAGTAGTGCAGCGAACGATGGCTTGGTGGTGATGATGGTGGGAAACTAATCGACGCACACTCTATGGCGAGGGTAGGAAATAGTAGTCTGTTCATTTCCAATCATGCCCTGGCTTGAGAACATGATGATGAGACGGGACGATGACATTCTTACATACAGCAAAGAAGGGGAAAATTTGGTATATAACGATGGATCATTACTTCTTTGATCTCTTTCAAAACTTCTCAAGTACAGTTTCAACCTCAAAGTGAAGGTACAACAAAATACTCTCCCATCACTTTTCCAAAAGTCGAGAAGAAACAGGAACCAAAACCCAACCCAGAAACAAGTCACCAAACAAGTTCAAAGACAAAGTCGTTCATCACCAACAAAATGGCATCCCGTATGGACCAACTTCTCCAAGCGAATTCGGTGTTTGCCCAATCATGGCCAACTCCTCCTACCATGGTCCAGATGAGAGCTGTGGCAGATGGTGCTCTTCTCGTTTGTAAGTTTGAAATGTTTGCCTCATCCCTGTACGGGGTGACTGGCGACATTGTATCTTATCTGCATTGTGGTGTGGCAAATTGCTAATCAGCTTCGATGCATACAGTGACATGCATGGACCCTAGAGTTGTTCCTGAACAATTCCTTCCCAACGCTCAATTCGCTGTTTTTCGCAACGCAGGTGGAAGATATAGTTCCGACCTAGTCCGTACCATAGCCACGGTCAGGAAGTTGATGGCAGATAAACCTGGTGCAAAGACCACGGTCATGGTCGTACATCATACAGGTACGTACCACCACTCACCCATCGAGAAGGTCAAGACAGAGGTCGATGGTCGCAAGTACGTACGAAGTACTCCGTATAACTGACACGAATCTTCTCTAGATTGTGGCATGACTCATCTCACAAACAAAGAAATCCAAGATGATTTGGTTACCAAGTTTCCCGGATCGGCAGAGACTGCAAAGGAGATCGACTTTGGATGTTTCGCTGAAGAAGACCTTGTAAAGACCATCAAAGAGGACGTCGAGGCTTTGCAAGCAGAAGAGATCTTGAAGGGTGTCGAAATTCTGGGCTTTACCTTGGACACTGTGACTGGAATTTTGAGTAGGGTGTGAGACTCACCAACAGGCATGATTCATAACATACTGTAGGCGTACTCAACAGAATTGAATATCTGGAGATAGTGCTTGGTAGTGGAGGAGTACTATGTAGGAAGCGAAAGTTGATTGTGTTGACGAGGCTGAAAGCTGAACAACAAGGCTGACGACGTCATCTACTATTTGCGTGCAGTAAGGAAATCAACAATTCGTGCTCTACAAGTCATTTGTATTTCCACTCATTCAATCGAGATTGTGAACTTGTTTCGAATTTCCTTTTCATGGGGTAACTATGAACCTCGCAGCCTCGTGAGAGCCCACAGAATGCACCTCGTCCTGCCGTGACGGCCACTGCGACCGCGCCAGACCAGAACAAAACATGGCCGACCTCGTCGCGTTCAACGACGATGGAGAACGCGACGACTCGATCTTCCGGCGAGCTTGGGTTCGTTATGACGCTTGCCTCACATGCATTGAAGCCACCGAGTATTGACCAAGGTACCTGCAACAGTATCTGGCTCTCACGCCAGCCCGCGTCCTCACCTCCCGTACCGCCGTCAAAGCCTACCTGGGCACCCTCCTCTTCTTGACCACCTCCACCGTCCTCCTCACGGTCTCCTCCACCGCGTTCGGCTTCTTCTACTACAACTACATCCCCCAGATCGATCTTGAACGCGTCTTATACCTGCAATATGGCGAGGGGCCGCGACACCCGCCGCACGCGACGATTGCACTCGACACGACCGCCCTGATAACTCAACAGGCGTACGACGTGGATCTGATACTCGACATGCCCAGGACACCTACGAACCTCGACGCCGGGAATTTCATGCTGGACCTGTCGTTACTCGGGCCCGGACCCAATGTGGTGCGAAACGTCCCTGAGCCTCTGTCGTCGTGGCTCGGCAATATCACCGTGGACAACGTCTACTCTCGTTCACGGAGACCTACCATCCTACCGTACTCTTCTCCGATCCTTTCAGTCAGCAACACACTCCTGTACCTGCCGTGGCACATGCTCGGATTACGGGACCTAGACGCGGCCCACCTGGTCGTGCCGATGTTTGAAATGATCACATTCCCCCGAGGGGCACGAAACATACCGACCCACGCACGATTGGAGCTGCAGTCGACCAGCGTCCTGCAGGTTTACAGTGCAAAGTTGGTGTTCCGTGCCAAGTTCCAGGGTATGAGGTATCTGATTTACAATTACCGGGTACCTGCCTTCGTCGTCTTCACGGCGCTGTTTTACACCGTCAGTGTGACGAGTATGGGTTTGGCCTGGGCTTTATTGTCGATGCTCTGGTCTAAGAAAGATGACGGCGACGGGAGAGACCGCACCGTGATGAAGAAAGAAGGACGCCAGAGTGACATCAAGCGTGAAGATGAAGGACGACGTAAAATTAAGGAAGAAGAAGAAACAGACTCCTCGCAGCATGGGTTATCACTTTCGAATTTATCAGATACCGCAGCACAATTTCCCACACGGACCGGACAGATGCCTTTGAGGTTCGAAGGGCGATCTCCAGCAGCAGATGCAGAACAGGATGAAGAGGTGGAGCGTTTGACGCCTCCACCTGGTCCTGATGAGGTTGCAGACGACGAGGAAGAAGAGGACGAAACGCAAGAAATTCGTGGTAGAAGATTCGAAGGCGATTCTGGGATTGGGACAAGTATGGAAAGTGAGCATCAAAGTTCTGGCATCGTCAGGAGAAGAAGTTCCAGAGGCCTTTCAAACAGATGAAGGATTTAAGTCTTTCTGGTCGTCTACGGCTCTGATGCCTCAAATCGATTGCTCGCATCACAAACTCCCTTGATCGCTTTCACAACTTGCTTGGCCCGTTGTTGATTTCCATTCCAAACGTGCTCTCAACGAGAATGCAAAATGTCATCGACTATTCCCGCCATCAGCAGCAATCGTTCGTCCTCCTGCTTCATTCCCACGAGTTGAAGTGCGGTGGGAGCATTCGCATAGTCCTCGGGCCCGGGAAACATCGAGTACAGTTTCTCGTCGTCTTCTCCATACTTTGCCGCCTGGTCGACGACATCCGATGTCTCGTCGACCTTTCCGACCGGAATGATGCAGGATGGGTAGTCGACCAGGTTCCACAATGCCAGTGCCACCGACGACCACGAATCGATCGGGGGTGCGGTGTGTGGAGCCAGAGGACCAAGGATGGCGTCGAGTCTGTTCTCGAGCCACATGTCCCTGTACGCCGTCTCGGCTTGTTCGCGCGCGACGGTCCATGCGAATAGGTCGTCCAGGGACTTGGACGGCATGGACATTAGACCGATACGTTTCACCGACTCGACCAGTGGTTCGTCTGCTGCGGAGAGGTGACCACGGACGGTCTAGTCGTGAAAGATGGATATGTCAGTTGGTCTGTGTTTCGCATGGCAAAAGCTGGACATACCTTGCAACCTTCAAGAGAATAAGATGTCCACGCCGTCCCGATATCTCTCATGACATTTGGCAATTCAACATGAACCAGTTCGACACCGGCGACGCGCAGTTTCTCCGTCGCTTCGGCCAGTGCCCGCCTGATAGGTGGAGTGGGCGTCAACAACCCTTCGTCCTGGACGACACCTACCTTCAGACCCGCTGCTGCGCGGGGTGGCGTCTCGAGTCCTCGCCACGGAACATGCAAGCAATTCACGTCGACCTTCCACGGGTCGTGCGTCATGACGGTTTTCATCAACAACTCACAACTGCGCATGCTCGTCGCCAAGGGCCCCGCGACGGGCAAGATGCCCGCGTGTCCCGGGGCCGTGGGGTTCCTTTGTCCGGCGAACGGCACGATACGCTCGGACGGTTTGAAGCCGTACACGCCGCAGCAGTGTGCCGGGATGCGGATGCTCCCCGCGACATCGGTGCCGCTGCCTAGCACGCTGCCGTGCATGGCGACCAGGGCTCCCTCGCCGCCGGAGCTGCCGCCCGCGGTGAGGCGGGCGTTGTGCGGGTTCAGCGTGCGTCCAAAGACGTTGTTGTCCGTGTCGGCCGTCATCATGGTCTGAGGCACGTTGGTCTTGCAGTAAAAGACTGCGCCGAGGTCGAGAAGCAGTTTCGGTAAAGCCGAGTACGTCGTGCTTGGGTTTCCGGCGAAGTGGATCAGTCCCGTGGTCGAGTCGACGCCGGGAATCTGAAAACAATCTTTCAGAGAGATTGGGAGACCCCAGAGCGGTGGAAGTGGCGTCGAAGAGGGTGCGGATGCTCGAGCTGCTTCTAGATCCCTCGCGCGTTCGATGGCCGATGCGAACATGATTTCCGTCAAGCAGTTTGTCTACTCGCGACACCAGAGTCAGTGTGAGATGGCCAGTCGTCGTCGAGAGAACCGAGGCTGTAAAAGGGGAAGAGGAGGGGGGGACCGGTTTGGGTATTTACCACTTGTTGGGCAATGGCGGCACGTTTACAAAACGCCGTGACGACTTCGGTGGCGGTAAATCCCTTGTCGTCGGGACCACGTCTGAGCGCGTCGAGTAGGGACACGGCGTCATGGTCACCAGTGATCTCGAGTTCTCGTGGTGTCAGGATCCCACAAGTTACGGGGACGTCAGTCACATTCGCACGAGGACTGCCCAGGTTGTATTCTTGCAATTTGGCTCGTGGGATGAGCCATTCTTTCGGGACGAGACGAGATCTTTGGTCTTGTTTACGTCGAGCAATGACATGCCACGGATCTCGTTGAGTTTGGGTTCCGCCTGATGTGGATGTGGTTGACATCGTTGGGGACACGATGAATGGATGTAAATGTAAAGATGTAAAGATCAGGGGGTTGATATTTGGGCAACAAGAGTCAAACACTGGTTTTTTTCCCCCTCTTCTTTTGTCCATGATTGTCTCGTTCAGTGGCCTTTTTATGCATTGACCGTCGGTCCCCTGGGCTGGTACTCCGTACTTTAAGGCATCCAACCCTGCTGAAAGGAGATGATTGGACGAGTACAACCCAGGTAGGGAACTTGTGGCCCAAGAGTATTTTATCACCAAGGTAAGGTGAGGGGAGGTAGTTCTTGAGAAGTACCGGTACTTTGTATTGACTCCACCGCCGGCCCTTTTTTATATCAGGGCAACCCTCCGGTCCTGCATGAGACGTTGCGAGTAATTACGACGGAGTAAGGAGTACCACCAGTAATGATTATTCTCTCTCTCTCTCTCACACACACACACACACACACACACACACATATCTCTCATATCTCTCATATCTCTCATCCATCACAACTTTGGTCCACCTCTCTGACTTTGACCATTCTGTGTTTGTTTGTGGTTTTCCGATGTCGACGTCGAAGCCAAAGTCTTCTGTCCTTTGTTTGCGTTCGTACTTGAATTCCCTCCACGGATGTGAATGGACGTCGACACCGACACCGCCGGTGACTCCTTCTTGATGGCCAATCTCTCTCTGTACTCTTTGGAACACCATTCCAGAGGCAAACCGACGGCGTTGAACGGCATCGTATACCCCTCCTCGAATTTTTGTTTCTTTCTCTTGTATTGATCCCCTCTTTTTGTTCGAATCTGTTTGTCGTAAAGGATCGATCGATTTTTCTGTTTCACTTTCAATCCCTAGAGTTCCCCCCTCTCTTTTTTTTTACACACACACACAGACACACACAGACACACACACACATATATATACAAACAATACTCCGTACACACACCCACACACACACCCCCTCCCCAAGTGTTCCGAGGCGGAGAAGTTTCCTGGCCTAGGTCCCTCGTATCTTTCCCCCACACACACGCGCGGGATTTTATCGGCGTCGGGGAGAAAGGAGAAAAGCAGGGAGGGAGGAGGGTAATCAATATCCTCGGTACTTGGTTACTCCCGTATACCTACTCGGTAGGTTACCAAGCATCGAGTAGTAGTACATCTCATCGATCTACTCCATACCTACTCCGTATAGGGTACGAGTATAGCAGTGTCTCACAATCTCAATCTCACCTCACCACCAGCCTCGAGAACAACTTATCACATCAGCCCAAAAAAAATACACATCAAATCATAAACTAATGCTCTAATATCATTCAAAAGCCATCTATGGTACACAAAACAGGCTCATCATTTACAATAAGAGTGAGGGGTTGGTAGGTTCAACTCAACCATAGGGTTCAACCAAGGGCCTCAGATCCATCTATATATCAGACCTTTGTCTTCCTTGGTGATTGATGAAGAACCTTTTCCCCTCTGCTCTTGAGAATTAATCAATAAAGATCCGCACTTTTTCCCTCTTGAAACTCCAATCGTCGCTCATGCTATATATTAACGCCCTGGTTCGTGCTTCCTCCGTGTCCCAGCCAACACTACAAAAATGCATGCATGGCCCCGTGTCTCCTTGCTCCGAACCGAGAGTTATCATCGCTCCGTCATATGCATTCACACAGTGAAGAACACCAAAATGCCCCCATCTGGCTTTCGGCATTTCACATGTAAACCCCGTGGAGGAAATGTGTACAAGAAAGGAATTGTTCAATCCCAATCGCAGTCCCAAGCTCCGCAATCACTTTTTTCTCCTTCTCCCCTACTTCCAGCTTCGTCACATATACATAATGGCAATGGTACCGCAGTCATTGCCTTTCATAGATCTGTAGTGTTGGCGTAAGTCTTTCACCAGGTCCATGAACAGATGGCGTTTAGTGAATGGTCCGCATGGCTTGCTGCAAACGTTGTTGCATATTAGAATCGGGGGCCACAGTATCCCAGAAGCCATATGTCAGGTTGTTTTGCAATTCCAAGAACAAGATGGTCATGCCCCAAACATGTGGACGAGCAACGGCAAGTCGTTCATAAACGACACGTGAGATTTGTTCCCGGATTTCGCCTTGCTGGGCGTCACTGTTGCTGGAACCCCAAAGATTGAGCATCAACTTGCAGAAGAAGTCTGTATGTGTGCTAGGGTAGCGAATCTGGTCCGCGATCGCATTCAAAATTTGATAACGACCTTCGAAGCCCAGAGACAGAGTGAATTTGGTCAAAAGGGTGACGTGGGTCGAGTTCGGGTCAAATCTGGCTTGCGCATTCGTAAGGGCATCCTGTCCGACCAAAGGTACAAGAGCATTGATGATCTCCACAGCCTTGGGAGGAGCCATGATCGAGGTTCTGCGCTCGGGATCTTGCAAAGAAGACTTGATTTGTTTGAGACCAGTTTCCATGTCGACTGTCTTGCTGAGAATATCAAAGATTGTTGCCTTGATTCCATCCTGTTGAAGTGGTGCATCAAAGTCAGAAGCGAGCACGGGACTCCGCTTGATTTCGTCAAGACGTTCAATCTTGAGGCCTGGAGTCATCGGGTCTGGCAGATCATGATATGCTGAGGGTTTCGCCGTCAGGATGAGGTTTCTCAATTGAGGGATCTGATATGACACTCGTGAGCAGAAGTACGAATGGTTTTCGCACAGAAACTCTGGATAGTCATGAAGTAAGATCAAAACGTTTCTCAGAGTACCCTTGTACAGATCCAGATTGAGCAAGTCCAGGCCTGGGGTGCTGGAGAGCTCTGAGATGTAGAGCAACAGCAATCCTATGAGCTCGCGGTATGCGTTCCATCCAGCGTGGTTGTTAGGTCGAAGCATACCATCAACAAAAACTCGATGAACCACCAGGCTGTACCATCCATAGCTGAAACCTGGGAACCAGAGTGGCTGCAGAGACTTGAAACATTTGGCAAAGGCCATCATGAGCTCCGAGTGTTCAGGAGTGGTGTTCAGACGAGCAGCTGAATATTCGTAGAGCATAGTGGCGAACAACCGGTTGAAAAGGCGCTGATGGAATGCCACGCCTCTCATAAGTTGGTGATGATTCAGTATGAGGACGAGGACCGTGAGAATGGTCTCAAGGTATGGCGCCTTGCTGAGGCGCACAGCGCCGTTGGTGTCACCCTGGAATTTGACTAGCATGATTATCAGACGGGCAAGAGCATCGGCATGAGAGAAGGCCACTTCAACACTTCCACGCACGCTCTGTGCTTCACGATCGTAGCACTCGATACACGAGTCGATGCACAGTCGCAAGAACTCTGTCAGATCCTCGGTGCTATTGATTGTCTGCTCCTTGTGTAGTTCCTTCAGGAATGCGGCACATGTGCCTTCATTGACACCGAGGTTTTCGAACATGCCGACCCACTCATCAAACACATATCGCATCTGATCTTGTTTGGCCTTGGCCTTGTCAGACACATCAACGCTGACAAACTGAGGAATTCCGTGCGCCCTCAGCTTTTGGGTCATCTCCGTAGCGAGCGGGAGTTCCGGCTGTTCTTTGAACCATTCTGACATTGCAATGAGGCTGTTCGCGAAGTCAGCTCTAAGTGCAATCGGCTCGTCAACGAACAATGTCTGGTCGAGGATGTCGGATAGAACCTTCAAGCCATGAGTATTCCTGCTCATCAAGATCGAGGCAACGGCGACGTCGACTCGGGCAAACTCCATGAGACCAACAGTCACAAGTGCCACAACCACATTTGAGCTGGCAAGGAGCAGGTCTTCATTCGCAGTCATCCACCTAAGTACGTCCCGAATGATTAGCTCGGACAGCTGGCAAAGTTTCGATAGGAGAAAAGCAAGGACTTCTGCTTCTAGCGGGCTTTGTGGAGGCTGCGAAATAAAGATGTTGCAAATCTTTTCTGCAATCTGTCTCGCGAGTAAGTCGGCAGCAGGACGGGTGGAGGAGGTGAGGACGATCAAGATTTGTCTAAAATCTTGGAAGATGGAGCTGTTCTTCTCCAAGTCCTTGAGCCGCAAGGCTTCTGAAGCTCGCGCGGCCTTTTGCACGTCTTCAATGAGTATAGAAATCCGTTCGTGTGGAGGAAGGCTTTCTGCAAAACCATTGACACGCGGCTGTTGCATGGCTGACAGCATACGGCTCTCTTGCTGGACCAGTGGGCTATGATGAGGAATTGCCGGTTGTTCAGCAGGAGTCGCTAGGTTTGGCATAGCGAGCGAATCCTGCAATATATCTGGTAGCTGCCTGGCAGCATCGGACGACGCATTGGGCATGGAGTTCACATTCATTCCGCTCACCCGGCGATCAAAATCTTCATAGACTGCTCGTTGTGCTTCATTGAGGCCACCGACACTTTGCTTGTAGGGTTCGGGAATCCAAGCTGACCATCGATTGGTGTTGGCTGGGATGAAATCTCTGCCTCCTCCCTCAGCAGCGAATCGGCGACGCTCTTCAAGTTCTGGTTCAATAACTTGCTCGATTTCAGGCATGGCCCGCTGCTCTGCTGCTTCCCTCACGAAGGAACAAGCAGTGTCCAGGTTATCATTGACGCACATCAAGATTGCTCCCTCTGGGAGAAGATGCTCGGGAAGGTCGTCCTGGGCTGGTCGGCGAATGTAGTTGGAAATGCTCATTCTCAAAGGTTCTTTGCATGTGACGAGGGCCAAGTTGCCAGCCAAAGATTTCACCATTGCCTTGGCGGCCTGACGATACTTCTCCACGTCTGGCTCCATTCCATAGTCCTTTGCAACAAGCTGTGCTGTCGAGATGGATGCAATTGTAATGGATCGCTCGACCACAGGAGCTATTATCTCCTGGATGGCTTGGTCAAAAGCGCGATAAATAATGTTCTTGACCATTGCTTGATCTGCTGGCGAGCCGGATGTTGGGGGATACTTCAGAACACCTTCAAGGCTGGGAAGTGATGCCATGATTTCTGCAGCCGAGAGACGCTCACGTCGATTCAATCCACTGTTGAGGGACAGCTCATCAAAATTCTCCAAGCCATCGGGGAGAACAGAGACATTTGTAATTTCATCGTCTGCCTGTGAACGTGCGCGGATGACATTCGCGGGCTCAAGTTTCTTGAAATCGAGCTTGAGATCTTTGCACAACACTTCAATTTCAAACTTCAAGTTGAGCTTAAGCTCGGAGAAATGATAAAGCTCAACCAGTACCCCAACGATCTCCATAAGCCATGGGTTTGGAGGCTTAAATATCAAGGATTGAGAGCCTTGAGCCAATACTTTACAAGTGAAGGGAATGACCAGCAAAAGGCGTTGAGTTTCGAACCCCTCAACGAGCAAATCCACGAAATAGATGTTCTTGTGCTTGATGGGTTTGTTTTGGGCGAGTGTCAAGGATCCTAGCCAGCCACCAAGATTTTTGAGATGGCCTCTCTCCTGAGTTGAGTTGATGGTCGACTCGGAACTCATCAATTTAACAATGCTCACATACGTCTCGCGGATGACTTCGGACGTGAGGAGGTTGTCATTGACCATATTGATGAACTGGAAATACATCTCTTGGTTATTGGGCTCGAGCCTCGCTCGCTGTTCGACCAGGTATGAAGCAAACCACTGATAATGCTCGGGATTGAAAGAGTCTCTCAGATCAGCCAATTTGCTAGACATGTTGTCCTTTGATAGATTGTTGATGACGAACAAAATTTTCTCCTGGACTTTTTGGTCGGGATCGAGAAAGTGAGCTGTGGGATTTGGTGGGTCTGCGTGCAGTGCTCGAAAACCACGTCCTAGATCTGCTGGTTCGCCATTCGTTGGAGCATTTCCAACGCCATTGGTTCCTGGCGCCTGCTGTGCTTGGAGACCTTCTTGAGCACGTTGCAAGATTTCTGGATGCTTCAGCTTTGGTATTTGTAAGAGTAGATTGCATAGCCCTGGCCAGTCTGATAGTTGGTCACTGATCTGGAGTAGCGCCTCGATTCCAAATCGATGCATGAGACTGTCAGAATCATGGTCACGAACCGCTCGCAAGATCAAGGCGAGACCAAAATCCCGTGGTATGGAAGGCAATAGCTTGTACTTGATGATGCTTCCGAAGAGTAGAGCAGTCTTTTCCAACGCATCCTCGGGATATTCGTTGTAGCAAACGTACTCGTCGAATAGGCCATGAACAATGCAACAGAACAGGTCTTGTAGATCAGGGTCTGTCGATGTCTTGAACCTGCGCATTTCGTTTACCATGTCGCGGATAGACAGCTCAGAGCGATACATACGTCCGAATAGTTCTGACATCTGCTTGTCGATTACCTCGGGAAGTTTGTTGCCTTTCTCTTGACTGCGGCGGTCCAGGATATCGTCGAAACCAGCTCCATAATTCATCAGACGTGGATACGTCTGGAGGCATGTGGTCTGAGCTGCTTCTATCAAAGCTCGTTCGCCCAGATGATCTTCCAGCTTCTCGAGGAGAGTGTGAACGGTGCGCAAACTCAGAGGTATCGATTGTGCAGCAGACTCGCCACGTTGCACCCGGAATTCATCATCTGCTTTGATACGCAGATATTTGAAGAGAATCATACCAAAATTATCATGACCTTCAGCAGCCTCAGAGATGTACCGATCAAGGTCGAACTCTGGCTCTATCTTGTCACGGATACAAGCAAGGTCGAGGGCCAGGGGGTTTGACCAGTGTTTAAGGAATTCCTGTGTCCAACCAAATTCCTCTGCACGATCGTAGATCATTTCTGTATGTCGCGGGTCGACTTGGAACACTAGATGGCAGAGGTCGAACAGGAACTGTGGTGGGCTCTGAGCAGCCAGGGTCTCGAGCACAACCCGATAATCTGCTCGCTGTTTTTCGAGAAATAAACCAAAGCACTCGGCGATGAACTTCTCTTGATCTGGCGTCCAGGGTTTCGCGCCAGATGCAGAAAGATATAACAAGAACAAGGAAGGATGATTCTGATAGACATCGCTCAATATATCCACACGATCCTCGCCATCTGGAGCAGTATTGGGTCCCAGGGCAACCTCAAATATCGCTTGACACGCATCGGCAGATACGTACGGAGTCTTTAGTTCTGCTTCCAGTGATCTTTTCATATCAACAGGTGCATTTTTGAAGTTGTCCAATGAGAGACATTGACGAAGACCTGGGATTCTTGCCGGCTCTACTTCTGTCGCAGGGCTAGCGAGAAAGCCGCCGAGATAAGATAATTGAGTATCTGGGTTCTGCCATTGACCTCCCCATAGCTTCTGCAAATCAAATGCGGTATTGTCAACGGCGATCAATCGCAAGGCTTTGAATAGTCTGGGGAAGTAACTTCTCCTTAATCGTAAACCCGGAATATCGAATCCCTGTACAACCAGGTTCCAATCGAGTTGTCTCGATACGAGTGCAGAGACGAAGTTGTTCATATCGAATGATTGGTTGACAGAAGAAACCAGGAATAACAAGGCAACAGACACTTCAGCTTCCGTCATCGAGGTCGGATTGAGCAACCCTAAGAAATCTTGAGCCGCCTGCTTCGAAGACAAGGCCTTGGGGCCCTGGCGTTGCAGATTGCGAGCCATTTCTCGGGCCTCGCTGTTGATTCGGAGGAGTTGAGATGACGCTAAAACGGTGGTGTGTTGGTCTGCATTGGCATTGCCGTAACGTGATGACAACGCAGTCCAAAGGTCAATTTTCTGCTGTTGTGTTCTTGTCCCAGCCGCCAGGGCATAGTATTCGATGACTGAGCACACATTCTCATGAGCAAGTGCCTGCGTACTGTTGCGACCATCAGACAGCGTTCGCAGCGAGTGTTGACCAAAATCGTTGAGGAAATGCTCAGCCTTTGATTTCAAGTCAACCCGTGCACATTTTGTAAATGCAATAGCAAGGATGACCTGAGGCAACGTGTCGGAGAAGAAGTGTTGGATGAAAGCCTCAAGATCAAAATCGCGAAACACATCCTCCTTTGAAGTGTCTATAGCCTCTGCGATTTTAGAGGGTTGCTCTGGGTCCCATAAAACCTTGTCGAGCTCTTGCTTCAATAGTTTGTAACTGCCTTGATCGAAATCCTTGGCCCCAGAAAATATAGCAGACACGTTGGACGTGACAGCCCGTCTGAAGTAAGATGCGAAAACGTCCATGCCGTTCGAGTCAAGCAACTTTCTAATCTTTTCCGCCTTGTTCTCCCACTTTGCTTTTCCTTCTCTTTCACTGATTGTGTCAAGGAGGAGAAGGATCTGGGTTGCAGATATTTTGGAGAGGGACGAAGGACCAGTGGTTGCTGAACCAAGATTGGATGATATGCTAGGAGATCGTTCGATGTTTGTCCCGGTAGGTGAACCTACACCAGGCCCGGTCAAAGAGGGCGAGTATGCACCACTCCTACTACTGTACACTCCTCCTCCACCGGCCCCAAGGCCAGACTGCGAGAAAGGACCCGCACTGGCCGAGGCGAATGACTGAGAAGGGGTGAGGGTTCTTGATCTGGGGGATGTGACGGAGCGGGACGAATATGCTTGGACTTGGTGAGCGCCAGCTTGGAGAGTGTTGACGGGAGAATTTGAATGAGACGAGCCAGGTGGTGTTCCCCGCCTTGAACCGAGGCGAGACTGACTGGCGTGTAAAGGAGGAAAGTTGGTCGAAGAAGGGGAGATCGATGAGGTGTACAAGTCAGACTCAGATAGCGCCTGGTCCCTGCGCGTTCCCGTGGCCGAAGACGAAGACAAGTTCGAGGTCGCAAGGGGGGTCAACCCACGTCGGGAGCTGGAAGAGGACAGAGGTTGTCCCCAGGGAGATTGGACTGCGCGAGGCTGCTGTCGAGGTTGGGCTTGCCTGTCTGGTTGTGAAGCAACGGATGACTGCCAGTGCGCGAAGGAGGAGGGGTTATCGAAGCTCATGCCAAACAATCATGACCTTTGCCAGGCAAATAACAAGTGATTGCAAAGTGACTGCTTGAACACGCGGGAGGTGAAGTCAGTATGCTGAGACGAACAGAGGCCAAGGCGGTGAGTCCAACGCGTCAGAAGAGGTTTAGGATTTGATGATGGGTGAATTGTATGTGGTAGAATAGAAGTGGTTGAACCGGGTTTGTGATGGTAAAAGAAGCGTCTTTCCTCTCATCTCCACGTTTCCCTTCGAGCAGAAGCAGAAGGCGCAAGAAGGCAAAGGCTGATTCGACCTCTGCGCGGGCTTGGCTGAAAGGCTTGGCTTTGATCACGTGACACTACGCGCCCAACCTCGACTCGACTAAAACCTCTAGTCTTTGTACTACGGAGTACGAGGAGTTGTCAATGCTCCTGATCTACTACGTGGCCACTTATCATTGTACAGTGAGTCAACCATAGGTACGAATGAAAATGGTTGCTTTTCAACTTTGGGTATCCCTGAATTTTGTAATTAACCTAAAACATGAGAACGTATTGTCATCCTGAAGCGAAGGTCAACGGGTCACCCTTCAGCAGCTTTGATGATACGAAGTGGCTGGTCGACAATCCGCGCACGGACAAGTACCCTGTAGCATCTGGATTCCATGCCACCTCCGTCCACAATCACCAGCCCATTGTCGTGTGCACACCCATACCCTATACATGCAGCAATTTCATCAAGAAAACTCGGAGCCTCGAGTATCGATTTCTCAACTCAAACCCCTCTCAGGTGCAACGTTGCCTTTTAGATCGGGTTGTCAACAGCCTCGGCTGCAGTTCGTTTTCTTCCCTTGGTCGAATTTGAGGAGACGCTGCGGCCCGCCGATTTGACACGAGGCCAAGTATCAAATGGGCTTCCCTTCTTGCGCGAGTTTCCACCAACTTCTTCGTCTGAGTGTGGAGATCCTTTGGCAGCAGAGCGCAATGATCGGGTTGTCTTGCTGGGGGATTCGACGTCTCCAGTCAACAAGTCATCGCCGTTGACATCAGCCGTTTCTTCAATATCAGTCAATGCTTCTTCTTCTTTCTCAAGCTCACGGGCTCGCTCCTCTTGTTCCGTCTGGAATAGTCGTGTTGGCTTGATTGAGCGTCTTGTGAGCGTACGGATTGGCTTGATCTTGGATCCTTTCGGAGTATATTCCAACAAACCAAGATCTTCGATGTCTTCAGCGCTGATCTCTTCTTCCTCATCGTCATCGTCATTGAATCGTCTATAGACCTTCTTGCCGCGGCTGTGGCTGTGTCAGTATCTATAGCCTCCATATGAAAAAAAAGGGAAAACTTACAACACGTAGACCATTCCCTCGTCCTTTTTGAGTGCTTCTTCCACCTGGGAATCCATCTTTCTTGTTTCTGTGCTGACCTTGCGTCGCTTCGCGGTTCCGGTGATTTTACGAGCAGACACAGTTTCACCATCCATAGCACTCTCTACGAATGGATTGGATTTGCTCTTGTCGACCTGTGGAACCCTATCCCTTGAATCGGTGAAGATCTGGATTTGACCTCGGCTGCCCTCATCATCGACTGAAAAGCTCTCCAGAGAGTAACCATTGTATCGCTTGCCCTTCCGATTTCTTCGTGGGCTAGGCTCAACATCTGCAACACCACCTGCTACATGAGTGGGCTCTTGGAAGAGAGCACGAGCTGTGGCATTGACCTTGGATATGGCCTTCTTTTTGGGTGTCTTGACCGGAGTCGGTAACATGCCGTGAGAAATCATGGTTGAAGACGATGCCAAAGCTTGTAGGTTTGCTCTGGAAGGTTGAGAGTGCTTTGAGGAGGATGGATGAATGGTAGGAGAAGGCGGGGACAGAACCTGTACACGTCGCGCAGGTCTAGTTTTGGGGGTCGACTGAGGGGAGTGAAGGCCCGGTGAAGTGACAGTGAACTTCTTT
Source organism: Exophiala oligosperma (assembly GCF_000835515.1). NCBI lineage: Eukaryota > Fungi > Ascomycota > Eurotiomycetes > Chaetothyriales > Herpotrichiellaceae > Exophiala > Exophiala oligosperma. Next base: position 3,143,873 of record NW_015622819.1, read on the forward strand.
GAACGTTTTGGCGTCGTTAATGAAGCATCGTCAGGGCTCCTCCGCGAAGCGTCCGGGGTCGAATGGTGTTCTCTTGAAGCAATTCTTGCGCTGGATCGGGTAGGACGTCTCGGGTCGAAACGTTCATAGGCAGCGCCGTGGAGAGGAGTGAGAGGAGTTTCGGGGGTGGTCGTAATCTGGGCTGGAGGAGTCGCTGCCATGATGCGCGATGCTGCGGGAAGTGAAGGTGAAGTGCTATTGACTGCCGCGGTCGCGCAACGGGCGGTGACTTCACGCTGCGTGCACAAGGGACGCGTACAGGGTGAAAATATTTGAAAGTGAATCAAGGCTGACAATAAGACATTAGGTACAAGGACGGCAATTTGGTAAGGTAGTGATTGAGGCAGTAATTGAGAAGTGACAGCGACATTGAGGTCGACGTGGTGAGCTTGGGGGGTTTGAGAGGTTGGGCATCGCACTTCTGGAACATGAAGTGGGTGGCTGGGCTCGTGCCAAATTCTCTGGCCCACGCAGCAACCACCACCATCACCTCACAGAGTATGTAATGCAGCCAATTAAGCGAAATTTCTAGAGATGCGCGTAAATCATAGGCCTTCCCCACGCGTAAATGGCCTTTTGTTTGGGTCACAATTGCGGCCATTGTTGGCATTATATGAGTGTTTCAACCACAGCGTTAACCAACCCTAGCCGTCAACCCTGTACCAGAACTTTCTTTCGCTTTCCTGATATGGACACCGAAGACTCTCTATTAAGGAGTGACGACGTGGACCCAAGTCTTTGGGATTCTCCCGAGAAGCCTGGCAGCGAGCAACAAGAACCCCCCAAAAGCACCTCCAAGAATGCAAAGTCGACACGGCCAACATATCAAGAACAGGAAGAACGAGAAGATGGACTGCGTAGGGAGTTGGAGAGTGTACGACAGGTCAACGAGACCATTGAAGGGTTGATCCAGAGTCTGGGGAAAGCAAAGGAAAACATGCAGGTATGTATTGGTGTGTCGCGGTTTCTTTGCGATGACCACTAACTTCTTGTTTCAGACCGTCAACAATACCGTCGGTGCTGCATCAACACTTTTAAATACATGGACTCGGATATTATCTCAGACAGAACACAACCAGCGCTTGATTCTGGATCCGTCATGGCGCGGCGCAAGTCAAGACATCGCAGATATCGAGGAAGAAGCCCTAGAAAAGCAGCGTGCCGCTGAGCGAAGGGAAGCCGAAGAGCAAGAAAGGAAACAAGCCGCCGCTAAACGCGCCGCCGAGGAAGAGAAGAGGAAAGCTGATCTGGCCGCAAAACAAGCGAGGCCTACATCAGGTCGTGGTAGCAGGATCGGTGTCGGAGGCAGAGTACCCAGCGCGTCCTCTACTTCATACGTACAGATGGGAGGCTCAAGCAGCGGTGTCAAGCGCGGAGCATCGTCTTCAAGAAGAACAACGTCTGGCATAGGACGAGGAACATCTGGAAGAGGCTCTCGAGGGCGTGGTTGAAGGTAGAGTCCGGTGACATATCACTGAGTGCCCGCATCTTGACCCTGTAACATTTGTCTCTCACAGGACAAATGCAGCAAGCCCGAGCTTTTCTTTGATAAGGTGATTGAATGCATCCATCCACCACTGGGCGGTCTTGTTCCAGCCCCCAACAAGCGGAAGCGTGTGTATGGCATGGTGAGGTTCAGACTATGGCGACCGCCCACCGATATATAAAAGTGTCCAGGATTCTTGCAGCAGGTCCAGCTGAGCGAGCCAGACGGTTGGGAATTCCTGGAAGCCCATATATGCACCCACCTCAGACACAGTCAGGAACTACCGAGCCGGTGGTTGGCTACGAGTGATCGTCCCGACTACGACAGAGCCATTGTGTACCTTAAACAAGAGATCCAAAACCGCCAACAATTGAATCGAAGGAGTTTGTGTTAAAGGTCATGAGACTCTCTAGCGGCAGGCCAACTCATCAGCCTGTTCCACATACGCGTGTAATACGCCTCGCCGTGTCTGGCATATCATCTCGGATCAAGGATGGCCGGCACCAAGGTATCCAACCTACCAATACCAAACTCGACCTTTGTACATACTCGAGTTATTTTCAAGCAAAGTGCCACGTCTGCCTAGGATCCGGCATGACTACCAGCAAATTCCTCACTAATGTGGTCCAACAAGCATGGGGTCTGCAAGTACCAACAAGGGCACATGGCTTTGATAGGCAATGCATGACAGCAGAGAACGAAAGGTGGTTTCTTGATACTCGCGAGGTAGTAATACTGGAACTACCTCCAGCGTCAATAAGTTCGTAGCTATCATCGTGGACCACTATCTAGACTATTTTCGTCCTCATGGTTTTGTCTCGCGGCAACCAAATCATCAAGTCAATACATAGTAACGCGATGACATTGTCAAAACGACAACAGTCACAAATAAAAAAGCCACCAATCCTGACAGAGTACTCCCTCCTGGAGGGTTTTGTATCACCAATCGGGCGGTGTGTTTTGGTATGCTCACAAATCCCGTCCACCATTTACCTCACGAACAAGTACAAACGTCACCCATCGTGTCCGGTCTACAAACTAAAAAACATCGAGGGAGATATGGCGCGCAACTCGTGACTTCCGTTACTCGTACGCCGTGTTGAGATTGTTCGATTCTGTTCCGCGAGTTCTCGACTCGACCGGAGAGATTTCCCTTTCAAATATATCCTCCCTTGTCATTTTTGCCTTGACGTTCCGACCTGGTCAAGACCTCCTTGGAAGTCAAGTTTCCCACTCCCTCCAGGACACCGCCTTTACCCAGTTGACCCCCGACTCCCTCGTTGACGCCATCCTGAACGGCGTCGACGTTTTGGTCGCCGGTGATCTTGGTTTGACCCAGTTTGTCTAAACGAGGGCGTGGGTGAGAAAAGGACTTTGTGACGGCCGGGGCGGCGAGTACGAAGAAGAGGAAACGATCCCGTCTCTCCCTCCCCTGCCAAAATTTCGCAAAGACGTACCTTTTGCGACGTAACTGGTCTTGTTTTCACCCCACCATCCCAAGACCTTATCTTCTACCCATGGTACCCAATTCTCGTATTGTTTGTTGTACCAATTCTTTGCACCTTCCATGATTGACCACCTTGGGGATACAGTGCGACGGTTTGGGGGATGTATGGGAGATGGAGTCGGGCGGGGAGGGGAGACGGGTAGCTCGATCGACAATATATACTGTGACAGTGTGCTTCGAGGGAGGAATGGAACAAATTCCCCCAAGTGTATCTGTTGTAAGAGTACGAGTAGAGTAGAGCGAGTTCGTATACAATACAGACAAGGTAACCTCGAGGGGAATGTAGAATTTTTCTTTTCTATTCAACGAGAAGCGGCAAAAGGGAAAGAAGGGGGCATGATGGCATCATGTGGACATTTTCAGTGCCAGGAGGAGGAGGAGAGGGAGAGGAGCATGTGGTAGACAGGAATGACAAGCCCTTGGGGGGGGTTTGTGGCTGGTACGTCAGTTCAGTCACACTCCTTCAATCACTCAACACACCACACGGGAGTACGAGTACAGCGAAGAGGGAACATGCAGGGAAGTGGCTTTGCGGTAGGTGGGATTGTGTTGTAGAAAGTTGGAAGATGGCAGAAGAGAACGAGGAGTGGACGGGGGGTGGTGTTGATGATGACGTAGTTTACAAGGATTCACCCTGGACGCAAATTCAAAAGAGAGAACAAAAGGCAAAGGAGCCTTGGAAGACAAGGGGATTTGATGATCGAAGAAAAACTAGGATCGCTTCAGGCATGGGATCTCTTTTTTCCTACAAAATACGCCGTGATACTCGAGGGAAATACTTTGTAAGGAGTACTTTTCTTGCTCATACTCGTACGGTAAGTGTTTTTGATCAAATGACGTGGCAACTGAGTCTAGGTATGCATTTGATTGATGCTTCTAATCACTACCACCTACTTATTGGCACTTGTACTCCGGCACAGCTTCAGACTTCCACCTTTCGACTTGTCTTCGCCCGTCTCTCTCCGAATCCCGGTGGTTCCTACTGACAAGGCGATGTGATGTTGTCCCAAACCTGCCGGTTACATTCTTGATGTTCCAGACCTTCGTGGGGTGAGGTGATGTTTTCAAACACCTCATACGGCGAAGTGATGTTGGCCGAGGTCGCGCGGGGCGAAGTAATATTGTGAAAGACTTCATACGGCGAAGTGATGTTATACTTGATCATTTCGTATGGTGATGTGATATTGTCGACGGCTTCGTACGGTGAAGTGATGTTGTACGTGATCATTTCCCACGGCGACGTGATGTTGCCCGAAGTTTGCCGTGGAGATGTTATATTGTCAAACACTTCCACTTCGTGTGGCGACGTGATGTTGTCCAAGTAACTGCTGGCGTGAACTCCGGAGTTGACATGTTCAGACGAGGGCAAGGCATTTTGTCCGTAAAAGTCTCTTCTTGGAGAGATCCCAAACAGCGTCCGGTACGCTGTCAGTATACCGACCAACAAGCCAAAGCAAATAGCAGTAGCCACGTTGAGGGTGAGATGTTCTTGACGATCTTTGTTGCCCATTGTTGCGTTGAAAACCCTGTATCTTGGACGTATTTGATCTGGCTACGAAACCCCAACCAAGGAAATTCCCCTGGGACGCCTTTTATACATTTCATCACAGTCTCTCTACTCGGATGGCCCATCATCGGGTCAAACTGCCCAACATTCAGATGCAAGAGAACATACGGAGTAAAGGCAAAGGTCTTTGAGCCGCACTAGAACGACTGTCCTGCTCAGGCTCCAGCCTGTCGTTGCATTCGGCTACCATCAGATAAGGTAGCCTAACCAACGTGTTCTGCATTCATTGGTCCATTGTAAAGCCGTTCTCCCACTACCCTCTTCCCCCTCTGCAATGTTGGGTAAGACGATTCCCAAACACCAATCCCTGTCTGGTTACTGGTCGGGCTTGGGGAAAGGCGTCAAAGACATGCATGGACGCCCCGGTAGATAACTCTAACGACGGTGATGCTGGTTGTGATCGTCCAAATACCAAAAGCAATATACTGCATCTCTGTAGGATGGTTGCCCCGTGGGTTCCCCGATGAAAAATCAACGAAGATGGTTAGGAAACTCCAAACAAATGCAAATGGAAGGGTGAATATGTAGACCATGACAGCAAATGGCCATCGTATATAGTTCACTTGTGTTTCGAAAGAACGCATAATGTTGTAGAAGCCGAGTATGGCACGAGAGAACAGAAATCCAGAGAACAACGTCGGATAACCGCTGACCAAGGGTTGTCCGGTAAAGGCGAATTTGATGTTGGCCATGAACAAGAGTGGAAGGATGGTCAGTTCCTTGAAGCGCCAGAGGAAGACAAACACGTCGTCCGTGAAGATGGATCCGGGAGAGGATATCCGCTCGATGTGGTGTGCTCGTTGCCATCGTACCTTTGGGGACCGATTCACACATTAACAAGGAAGACATGCCATCATCAAACCATGCTAGGGCGTACCATTTGCATGAGCCATGATGTCCATGATGGTGGACTTTCAATCATGACCAGGGCGTTGCTCACGTAAAGTCGCTTCCAACCAAATTGACCCAGACATGTAGCCATATGAGCATCCTCGTTGGCCCACTGAGTTGCGAGTCAGACCTCTCTCGGCACCCATCGCGGCGTACGCTAACTGCTGCACTTACCACTTTGGCGCCTTGAAAAGTCTGCAAGTACCAGGGAAGAAGGGCCTGTGCCAAAGCGTGGACAGAATATGCGGTGTTCGGACCGGTCAGAATTGTCGACGACCCATTTGCTGCACAGAACGCCCGCGCTGTGTACACACCAGCTTGGAAATAGGACCTGTAGACTAAGTTCAGTAAAGAACATGGTTGACTTCGGATCATAACTGAGGAAGATGCTGCGCCAGCCTTGTCATCCCCAGCCAAGGTGGCAACAGTCATCTCAATGCAATCTGGAAGCACAGAGGTGTCTGAGTCCGTTGACCATATCCAAGGCGTTCCGAGTTTATCTGCAATGACTTTGGAAACAAGCCATGCCGCAAATCGGATTTCCTTGATGCCAGAGTGAGGTTGCAAGATACACAAGGACGGGACAGTATCTGGGGAACTTCTCTGAGCGGTGGCCAGATCACCTTGCTGGTCTATCATCTCTGCTACTCTCATGCAGACATGTCGTAGAGCCCGTTGAGACTGCCTCTGAAGATTTTGAGCGTCATTTGGCTGGTTGCGCCGTTTCATCTCTGTTTCGACCATAACGCCCAATGGGTCAGGAAAGGATAACACATTACTCCCACTTGTACGGAACTCCTGATATAGACCAACGTGTTGAGCCAGAGCCGCGAGACAGATGGTTGAGGCTAGAATTCACATTGTATCGCATACCTCGTGAAAGATGTCCATCATCTCTTGGTTCTCAGTCGAGGTCCCGTCTAATGCGAGGACAAAGAACTTGACACTCTTTCCATGGCTCCTGTAGCTCTGGAGACATCTTCGAAAGTCCTTGGGGTTTTCGTTGTACCCAATTGCGCAGGCGACGCACGATGTATCTCTATTGAGATCCTTGGCTAGTCTCTGGCGTTTTCGGGTTTTGTAAAGGTTCCATTCAAACATGAAAATCAAAGAAGCTACTTCGGCCGTGTTGACGATTTGAAGTCGAAGGATTGTCCACAGGATCAGTAACCCCAAGACCGAAGTCAGTTGCCAGGAAATCCCCATGGCGGACAATTTCAAGCGTTTTGAAGCTGATTTTGACGTAGCAGTTGCTAGAGGGTAGGGTACTCCGTGCCTGGTGAGCCTAGAGGCGAATATGCTCGCACCCAGAGCTCTTACTTGTTAGGGAATGGCTGCACCCTCGGGCGGGCCGTGAGGGGCGCTTCGGGCCAGAGGCACTACGCTGATCAGGTCTCCTAAATAAAGACGTCAGGCAGATCCGGGCTTACCAGGCTCAGAGACTCACCACGCTTCTTGGGTTCTCAAGGCTGCAAACAGGGCTGCTCATCCTGCTGTCGAGTCCCTCTCCATACCCAACTCTCAACGCAGATCGAGCGGCCAGCTTCCATCTTATCCTCCCGAGCATGATAGTTGAAATTGCATCTTCGAAGCAGTCCCTTACTCCTGTGGTTTTCGGTGTTGAGAAAGGCCCACATAGTAGTAGAAGTAGTCGGTGCTGGCTCGATAGTGGTCTCTTGTTGGTCATGGTCGTTGCTGTTGTTTGGGGCAGAACGACGCCTCAACTTTTCCCTCTCCCAATCTGCCAGCCAGGCAGTGAGAGCCTCGGTGGCCAAACCGCGACCCCAAAACTTCGGAGCGAGGAAAATCCCGCACGTCGGTAGAGTGTCGAGGGCATGACTTGCTACCAGACCAATCACTCGACGTCGAGACTGCGTCCCCGTGGTGGTATCTTGCAGCTCAATTCCATACGTGAGAGAGTCATTTTGTGTCATTCGCCGTACCAGCCATTCGGCGGTTTCGGTCAGGGACTCGTCAGGTCTGCCCTGAGGCTGCCATTTCATCACTTCTTCCTCTTGCCTGAGGGCGTGGCAATCAGCCAAGTCTTGAATTGTCAGTGGACGTAGAATGAGCCTCGCCGTGCGAATCTTGCGCCGACCGTACTCTAATTCCATTTGCGCATTCATAGTACGACGGGGGCCTGGAATACTGATGTAGCAAGCTGACCTAGGTAAGGAACTTCTTGTGCAAGGTCGATTGAGTAGAGAATGAGATTTTCAGGGCCAGGGTACGATCAAACTGCTCGCGGCTTCCCCCCGATCGGGAAACAGGGTGATGCTGTTCTTGCTCACCCTTGACTCACCGGCCATGGACGCGAAATTTAGGCAGCAATGGTGCGACGCTGCTACCGTGGTCGGTAGGCGCCGTGTCCCTAATTGGACTGCCGTGCTGAGACGGGAACTAGGACTCGGTCTTCTAAGCTTCTCATACTTTTGTCCGTATTGAATCGATGTCAATGCTATACATTATACGCGCTGATGCGCCGGTAGTAAAGTCGTGAGGTTAAGTAGCATTGCAGCACTGGCTGAAGGATGGCGTCGAGGACTGCTTGTTTGACTTCGGCCCTTTTGCGTGATGGGACACTTCATTTCCAGTTTCTGTACCTGGGAACACTCGAGTTGGGAGAATTCTTCGGCGCCTGCGTCGGTTGTCGTCTCATTCGACGCAGCTGACAAGATCTCGAATAGACTCGTGCTCCGTCATCTTAAAAACGTAACCAAAGACATAATTTTAGGTCAGATGGTGACTGATAACAATAGTGGTCTACTAAGACAGTGAGTGATCGACCACCCAAGTGTGCCGCTCTGGTATCCAAAGTTTTCATCCATGCGAGAAGCCCTTGCGAAACCTGGCTGCACGGTCTTGGTCCTGATGTCCACGCAAGCCTGCTGATCGTGAAGCCATTCTGGCGTTTCCTGGAACATTGGATACATGGGCTACTTTATGCAATTGGGCGGCATGAAGCCACAGACTAGCTTTGACCTGACTGTGGGTATAACGGGGGCTCATAGCTGTCGACAACATGTGCAGCTGGGTTTTTGTCGAACAGCTCGATCGGAGAGATGCCATTCTCTACGGTATGATGGATACATATATGACACTATGAGCGCGGCAACGAATACTGCTGACACCTCAGGCTGGGTCTGGTCGCCTGTATCGCCTGTCTCCCCCTGAATTGGCGTGCTATCCCACTTTGTCTACAAGGGTTTCACCATATCAACACTCAAGTTGCCTTTTATGGCCGGCTGGGGCTTCGTATGTAATTTACAACGTACCAAAGGTCGAGCAGACGGTTCTTGCCAAGATAAATATGCAGTTAGAAAGATAGGCTAGACAGTAGACGATGCTGTCCTCCCCTACCTGGTCCGAGGTACGTGGCAGCGACAGGAGGCATATGGGCCGTCATCGTCTCTCAAGCCTCTGGGATCTTGTCGCGGGTGATGACCCATAGTTTCTTGGTATAAGGGCCCTTTGAAATCCAGGTAATGTGCATGCCAGACGTCAAGCCAATCGCATCACCGGCTCTGAAACTATGCTTGTTCCCAGTCTCTGTCTCGGTGACATCGACTTCCCCTTCCAGAAGGAGGATCATTTCGTCACCCAGAGTCCCGGTGTACGGAGTCGTCAAGGAGCCCTTATCGTCGAGGTTGGTGGCGGCGATGCCCTTGCCAGAGCGCCAACCACCTGACAAGTGCGTTCCAGTGGAGCCGCCCATCCGAATGAAATCCTGTAGAGCTCCCCAGCTACCTGAGGGCCTTCCTTGGGCTCTGTAAAGTGATGGTCGGTCTACTCCTCAGGGTTGTCAGACACATGATTGGTCTGGAGGTCGACCGGTGGTTCGGGGGTGGCGTCTGTGCCGTTCCAGGTGACCCGGTATTTCTTGAAGAACGGTGCATCGATCTCCCAACGGACTTCCAGCCCCTTTGGGAGCTGATGATGCTGCCCGGGCCTACCTTGTACGTCTTCGCGGTCGAGGTGACGGTGAGGACCGCCGTCCCGTCTACGACACAGGCAGTTTCGTCTCCAAGAGGCGCCGAGTAGGTGAGTCTGTGAGAACCGTCTACTTGAGCTCCAGGCGAGGTCGGCCCGATTCTCCAGAATCCAGAGGACAGGTCGCCTGTCGAACCAAAGGTCCGGGCAATGGTGACCTCGCCGTGGACCTGTTTGCCTAGTTTGGGCTCCACCTACTCGAAAGGCTTCCACTCTGCTGCAGGCGGGTTTTGCAACCCTGCATGCACGACATGTGGCCTAGGAGGCTCTGGTCCGCGCTGAATCATGGTGGGAGGTTGCGTCCAACTGAAATGTAGGCACGGAGGAACGGGATTAAGTAGACTGAATTAGATTATTTGCTTTCATAGTTGGGCGAATACCTAGAAGAACAAACAACCCCTCTTTAGATGTCTGCGCGTGAGATCGAAGAGTGTGCCACAACTCAGTGGTCTGAAACTCAATAACAATCTCTAAGATGTTCGGACCGCATCCGTCTTATCAGAACTTCCACAGGGCTGAGGCTATACATGGTTTTTTTCTTGGTGACGATGTCCCTTTTGTCCGTAGGCTATCAATTTGAAAGTGTGTGAGGGTGTGCTACCAGGCCACAACTTATTATACATGGCGCTTTCGTTCCACCCCCCCGCATGCTTCACGCGGGGAAAATGAGGGTTGATCCGGAGTACGTCTGATCCATTCGTACCCTCGTTGGGCTGGACCGCGCTCAGGCTGAGCTCCTGTTTCGCCCTGTCCGTCGCACCACTATTGATGTCAATATCTCTGGCATCCGAACCGCCTGCCGTAATACCTGTTGAAACGAGGAAAATGAAGATCTTTTGACGTCTCGTCCGGCAGTTACAGCCCAACGTTGCTTATCAAAAACGACAAGAAATGGTGATTGCGCCGGGACGTTCGGCCTGGCTCTCCGTCTATCAGCAAAAGAATTTTGAAGCGTCCCAAGCAATCGTTGGAAGTTTGCGAAGCCATCTTTTCTTCTGATTGGATTGAGGCACAGACGAAGGGGGAATTGCACAAAGCGAATGAAGATAACGAAGCCGATGGCCCTATTGGAACTCACCGCCAAAGTGGGACAGTTTGTGGGTCAGACTCCCAGGGAAGGTGACCACGAACACTTCCGGAACATCACGCCCAACACCTGCGAACATGGTTTTCGGCCAAGCTGAGATGTAGTCCAGATCGGACGGTGTGAAAGTAATCAATCGGCCCCTACTCGCTGGTTCTCAGGCTACGGCATCTGACCTCACCGACATGTCTGAAATATAAAGTATACGACGGCCAGATCCAGCGTATCTACTATGGCACAAGAAAGCCTCACCAGCCTCGACTCGACGCCATGCCTATATATCTGTCTATGCAACGGGTGCGCTTCTCTAGCCCCGATGCCTACGAGAAATTCAAAGTCCTCTTTGCCGACACTCGTCGCCATCTGATGACGCTGCCCGGCTTCCTCCATCTGACGTGGTGGGAGCATCCAGACGACCGAAGCTGGTACAACGAATGCAGCTTCTGGACGAGCCGTGGCGCACTCTACGACTGGCACAAAAACGTGTACCACAAATACTGCAAGACCTGGGCCGCCAATGGGGCGATCATGGAGGACATCATCACCAACTTCGAGCTCGTCGGCACCCGACTCTTGCGGATTTGTCCTGTCTGCAATCTAGCCCAAGACAAAAAGTACGACCTGGCTCAGGAGCAGGCCGTCCTCCACGAACAGTGCCCCCAGTGTGGCTTCCACTTCCCTGTTCTGGAGGAGACACCGTCAAGTTTTGCCGTCTTCAAGGACGCGGTGATCGGGACAGATGACAAGGACGAAGGACGGGCTGGAGAAGACAGTTGCCCTGTGCACAAATAATGGTTCGAAGTCACTGCCTGTATAGTCTGACGGCACGTTTAATTGCCGCGAGAGGAGATGTGATAGCCAGGCCGCTCAGTACTTATCGACAAGAGGAACTCGTTGGCCGGTAGATGGCATCATCCTTCAAGTGATGTAACACGCAGCTACAATAGATGCAACCCGCTGAGGAAGCTCAGATGAACCCTTCCTTCCAATTGTCATGTTTTGCTTGACGCTTGCGGTGCGCTGATCTCGCAGAATTCGACACAGTCTCTTGATGACAAAGGTCCTGACTCGACACGACGATGAGGCTTCGGACGAGTTCAGCAAGCGCTATGTTGGTGTTGAACTCATTGACGGCGCTAATCCTTTCCTCCAAGTCAAGCTGGGCTCATGTGGCTCCGCATCGTGTTCGTCGGTTTATCGGGAGTGCGGTCCTACGGTTCGGAGCCAGGATTGACAGCTGTGCGTTCGTTTGCGTATAGTAGAAGCAGACGGCTCCCCGGACCGGTTCCGTAACCAATAGTAAATAGCCCCTTTGCTATGGATTGTAGCGTCTGTGAACAAATGCATTTTATTTGCCATTTCGGTCGACGGCAAGGACCGCAAGATCGCCTTCGACCCTGGTATTCGTGCGACTCGAGGAAGTTCGTCGACGTCGGGAAGGTTGCAGACTTAAAAGCCGTGGCTTGGTGGTAAGGTAGCGTTGTGCGTACTGCAGAGGTGGGTGTGCGTACTACTTATTGCCCATTCCGCACGACCGGGATACCAGCGTTTTAGGGGCATGTTGTGAGCTTCCGACTTGCACCCACATCCGCAGATTGCAACTCAATTGGCCATGTCATGCTCACGAATCTGGCCACTATTTCCTATCTTATTAAGCTACCGAGATCACGTCTTCTTTTGAGCGCGTTCGGCCATCTTCTTCGCTTTCTCGACCTTGCCCTGGTCTTGGTACAAGATACTGAGACTCAGAGCTGCCTCGCGTGTTAACGGATCTAGTGGCCCAAGCAGCGCCTCAAAGCCTCTGAGCGCTTCAGAAAACATCTCCTCTGCAGCTTGATCCTTTCCCTGGTCACGGTACAAACGGCCTAGATTATGAGTAGTGCTGAGGGTCCAGGTATGGTTGGGTCCCAGGGTTTTCTTCTTCCCAGCCAGCGCTCGATCGTACATCTCCTCCGATGCGTGAAATTTGCCCTGGTCCCGGTAAAGAGCTCCCAGGTTGTGAATGTTTGTGAGTGTCCAAGTATGCTCCGACCCGAGAGCTTTCTGGTTCCCCGCCAACGCGCGTAAGTACATCTGTTCGGCCGCGTCCAGCTTTCCTTGGCTACGATAAGTACGCCCGAGGTTGTTGACTGTAACGAGGGTCAATGGGTGCTCGAGTCCAAGGATCTTCTCCTTCCCAGCCAGTGCCCTGAGATAGCTCTCTTCTGCCAGATCCACCTTTCCCTGGTCACGGTACAAAGCTCCTAGGCAGTGGATGGTGTTCAATGTTGATATGTGATCATTACCACGCGCTCTCTCATTCCCCGACAGCGCCCTTTTGAACGCTTGTTCGGCCATGGAGAACTCACTTTGATCCCGATACAAACGGCCAAGATTGAAAGCCGTCTCCAACGTCGAAACATGATCGGGTCCAAGGACCTTCTCCTTTCCTACCAGCACTCGAGTGCACATCAGCTCGGCTTTTTCGAGCTGTTCCCACTCTCTTAGCAATCCTACAATGTCGTCTGTCGCAGTCTGCACCCTCTCCTCGGACATGCAAAGCTGCCATAGACCGTCGAAGCGCGGAGATTCCAATTGTCGTACGTGTTCGAACAATCGTCGATTGGCTATCCAGAAATTAGGTGTTGAGTCTTGGTGCACATTGTAAGCAATGGATGTCAGGGCCGCAATGAACAACAGACGCTCTGGTGATTTTGTAAAAGACGCGACAAGCCAATCATGCAAGCAAGGGTGAAGCTGGAACGAGTTTCCCACTATATCTACAAGGCTGTAGTCGTACAGTTTTGACATGGCTCGCCGGAAATGAAGCTTACTCTCCGTCACACGACGTAGCCATGGCACTTCATCACTCGCGGCCGCGTGGATCAGATCGTACCAAATGTCGTGGCTGCCTAGGTACGCAAAGAATCGCAGGAGGCTGGCAGCGTCTTCGTTCTCGTTGCTGACCTGTTGTAAAGAGATCGACCACGTCGACTCCATCGGTCGTGATTCGAAGACGAGACGCTCTTCTACATCTGTTCCGACCAAATCGGCCCAAGTAGACTCATAAAGTGTGAGGTATTCGCCGCAGGATATATCTGGAGCGGACCGGAGAAAGGATCCAGCAGTTGCCAGCGCGAGAGGGAGTCCACTTAGGCGTTCCGCCAGAGCAGACGCGTCTTTATCTGAACGAGCCACATCAGTATCGTTCCCTGATATTACGCCGTCCAAGTCTTACCGGTTGTAAAGTCTCGCCCCGACCTCTGTGAGAGAATAGAAATGCTCACACCCGGATCTTGCAGCTTCTGCAACCTGATCTGCTGGCTGAAAGTCAACTTCGCCGATCGAGAAGTTAGAAGGATGCTGCCTTGAGACGTAAAGGGGAAAACCTTCTGCACATCAAACCCCGTTGGTGAGCGAGCTCCTTGCAAACATGGATCATCGTAGTTGTCAAAGATCGCCAGCCACTGGTCATTTCCCGGCTCCGAAAGCCAGTGCCGGAAGTTGTCGATTTGAAGCTTGTCCTCGTCAGCACTTCTTGTAACGGAAGAGACAGAGCCATGAACAACCATGACACCAATTGCAGCCATGCTTTGTCTCAAACGTGCTTCGCCGGACGCGTCGAACCAGAAAACCGACGAGTACTCCTGGGCACACTGACGCACGTGGGCCAGTGCCAGCTGAGTTTTGCCCATACCACCCATACCAACGATGCTGACAATCCGTTCGCGGCTTGGGTGGAATCTGGACAAGAGAAGCTTTTTGACTTGTTCGAGTTCGGGCTCTCTCCCGATGAATGCATCCGGTGCGATTCGAGGGGCTTGACTGAGGTGTACACCCCGAGACCATGATTTGGCTGGTGGATTTATTTGCAATTTTGACAACTCAGCCAGAATGAGCTCGCCGGTATCAACATGTCGTGTAGTTTGATATAACACTAGGATATCATTGTTCCGTTGGATGATGGTGAGTGTCTGGAGGATCTTGTCTTCCTTGGCTAGGCTCTTCAATGCCTTGCGAGTTCGTTCCAATTTTGAAGCATCTTTTGTTGGAACGATTGCCGACAGGCAGGCCTGAACACGGGACACATGCTCGCAGGTGTTCTCGACAACATCTCTCACGTGTCTGATGGTATCCTCTGGAAGAGTGCCAGACTCCGCTTGGACTCGAATCGATTCCAGTGTCTTCGTCAACAGAGGCAGCAGGATTGACAAGGCATGAAAGGTTTCTGGAATGTGCGGGGTTTGTACTGCAAACTCGCGCAACCGAGAGACAACTTTGCTGCTGATCTCTACGAGGGATGTGATGGACGCGACGAGACCGATGACAGCTGCAACCTCAGCCATGTTAGAATAGAAGCCAGCCTTGACACCGAGCAATATATTAGGTCAGTCGGAAGAGGGACCAGCCGCAAACTAGTACAAATTGCATGTAGGTGGGAGGATGTTTTGGACGGGACGCAGCCTCGAGTAGAAAACAGCCGCAACTCGATGTTGTAGTATGCTGCTCAATGTAGCGATATAAGGGAAGTCTTCAGACTGTTCGGCTGTAGTAGTTCATTGAGAGGAAGTGGCGCAATATGGCCATCTTCGAGGCTACAAGCACTCATTCGCGCTCGAGAAGTACCCAGGGATTGGGCGAAACGTTAGGCAGACTTGGATGATGTGATGCCTAGAGGGCTTGGTAGAGGACGCCTAAGAGAACTATCTCTTTTCCACTAAAGTACGCATTGAATAGGGAATTTTGAAATCGTTTTGGTAACCACCTCAGGTGGGTATACTTTGGGACTCGAGTAGTCCAAACACAAATCTACGGACACGCCTGGCAATGACTGCCACTAACATGATTTATCGTGATACTCAGCTGATGCTGATGTGCATCTAGTTTGTTCCAAACGCCCCTTTCACTCCTGCATTGTCATCATGCAACTTTCTGAAAATCACACGAAAAAGAGGCAACACCAGCAACATTGTAATACAGTAGATTCAATTTCGTGAACCTCACCAGCCTGCATCGCTTCCATTATGAGATGGTATGCGCTTGTGTGGGCTCATATTGTGGCCTCTGCGTATGTGTTCATCATACTTTGTCTGACAATTGTATGTCATGGAGTCGTCATAGTCACAATACTCGCATGTCCGACGTTGACGGTGCTGCTCCCTTTCTCGTTGGCTGGCAAATGTCTCGGAGCAGGTGTTGCATCTGATAGACGATGATCGATGTTCAGGTCGATGTTCACGAAGCACAGGGCCAAAGTCGATGTCAGCGCCGCAATTCAGCAAAAAGGTCAGGGCAGCATTGATGCTGCTGGTATCTGAACGAGATGTTTTGTCTATCTCGGGACTTATGCGGTCCATGTTGACGGCGGGAGGTCTGCTGATAAGTCCCGCCGCAGCTGCCTCTCGTACGGCAGTGGAGGTAAGTCGGATGGTGATCCCTCGCTGCTGGAGCACCATGATCATTTCGTAGATCTGCAAGAACGGAATCTCTTGCGACGCATTTATGCCCGGAACAAGGGGATCGAATTCGTCCAGATCCTGTTGCTCTTTCTTGCGTCCTGTTTTGTGACGACTAGGACCTCCATCCCTGACATTCTCTCGAAGGTCTCCTTGGCGATTCATTTTGGACTGGTAGAGGCCTTTTTCAATGGGAGAGAGATATAGGGGTAATTGAGGAATTCCTGTGGAAGCTGAAAGGTCGAAAATAGTGGTCGAGGAACCAAAGCCACGCTTGAACGGGCACCTCTTTAGACTATCGTTTGACAAGATGGAGGTCTTGTCAGTAGTTCTGTATACTACCGGCCGTGGGCTGCTGTGTCTGCGTCTCGAAACACTTCTGGCGTTGGGCAAGAACGGCGGCATCTGCTGTCAATTTGTAGTCATCATAGATATGCGAACTGAAGATTGGTGATCAGGCTGAGCTAGTCAGAGGAGGGGAAGTGGATGCTTTTCAGTCCCGGTCGTGAGGCCTTTGAAGGCAGACCGCGACGTCTAGAACTTCCTGGTTGCGAGGCTCAGCAAGAACTTTTGCGCCTTGCGAGGCATTGACACGAATAGTACCATGCATCATTGCCTGTTTTGGGCGTTGGCAGGCTGTGGTTCGTCGTTTGTAGGTGCCCAACTGCAAGGTTGCCTTTCCGTTCGTATTTGACCCTAATATGAAATCAGGCAAACGCGGTGTGTGGCCTTACCGGTTAGTCGATCAGAGGTTTGAACCGCGAATGGCAGTTCTGTATGTTTGCCACGTACTTCACGAAGGATTATGCAGGGATGATACGCAATAGATGAGGTGATGTTTGAGCCTTCTTTGGCGCTGGGCACTTATGACACATTCCCGGGGGGGTTGACTCTGGTCAAGGGTTTCCTTGCCACCACAAAGATGCTGCCTGATTAACTTCAAGTCGAGCAGAATTCCGCAAACTTTCGCTCAAAGGGTTCGAGGCGTTCAGGCTGTGAGTCGAAACAAGATCAGGGTCGTCTCGAGATAAAAGGAGAGCAAGCATGCACAAAAGTGACTTATTCGACCCAGAAGGCACAATTAGAACTACCCTGACTTGTTTGATCCGTCTGACACGTCAACGACGCCCGAGATGCTGTCTTTCAACTTTGTCAGACATTGTGGATTTTTCATTGGTCATAGCATTCCTGTCACGTGGCACGGAGGACGACTTCTCCCCTCCACATTTTGCAAACGGCGTTTATGCCGACGATGCCGTTCCAACCGGCAATTGCGTCTTGTTGAAGATTTCGAGTTTCAGCATCAACCCGGAACGAGAAGCACGTCCGTCTCCGCAGTGTTTCTGCGTCGGCGTCGGTGAGTACGGCCGGCTCATGCCCGTCGAGTGGCCATTCAACAGCGTTACACAATGCCGAATGGAACGATATATCGACCGTGAAAGGACGGGTTTCTTTGCTTCGTCTTCATGCTTGACTTCTTCATTCTCTGCTTTGTATTTATTCTCTCCTAAATCGAAGAACGTTGTGAAATTATCTTCTTGTCTTCTTAAACAATAGCTACATCGGAGCAAGATCGAGATCAAGAATAATCTCGAGCAATCACAATGGCCATAACTCCCTCCACAAACGCCTATCCTAAGGTGGCCTTCATTGGCCTCGGAGCCATGGGCTTCGCCATGTCAACACATCTCGTGCGAACAGGATTTCCAGTCATCGGCTACGATATCTATGGCCCGACGCTGGATCGATGGCAATCGACGTGCGACGAGATATCCGGGTCAAAAGCTACCACCGCTAAATCTCCATCAGAAGCAGTCCAGGGCGTTTCAGTGGTGTGTTTAATGGTCGCAAATCATCACCACGTCCACTCCGCGTTGTTTGATGATAAAGTCGGAGCTGTCCATGCCCTTCCCAAGGACTGCACGGTGATAATTCATGCCACGATTCCGCCCACCGAGCCATCATCTGTACGCGTGAGACTGACGGAGGACTTCAAACGCCCTGACGTAAAGTTGATTGATGCGCCTGTGTCTGGTGGAGCGGCGAGATCCATTAACGGCACTTTGACAATAATGGCTGCGTCCGACAGTCCCAAGAATCTAGAACAACCTGACGC
This sequence comes from Exophiala oligosperma, assembly GCF_000835515.1. NCBI lineage: Eukaryota > Fungi > Ascomycota > Eurotiomycetes > Chaetothyriales > Herpotrichiellaceae > Exophiala > Exophiala oligosperma. Next base: position 3,161,988 of record NW_015622819.1, read on the forward strand.
AAGGGCCGTTCTCGACAATGTAGCCAGCAAGGGCAAGACACTCTTCATCATTCCTGGCTCTTTAGGTGCTGGCCAATCTGCCAAAGCGCTCAACCAAGTGCAAGCGGGCATCCATATCCCCTCCGCATCGGAGATCATGGGCCTAGCGGCGGTCCACGGTGTTGACACGCAGAAGTTCTATGACTACCTCGTCTCGAAAGACGGTTCAGGCAAGAATCCGGTGGGCTGGAGTTGGATGCTGGACAATCGCGGACCGAGAATGCTAAGTGCGACCCCACCCATGGCATCTGCTACCCTTATCATCAACAAGGATGTTGGTATCATCCGGGACGAAGAGACAAGACTCAACGTCGCATTGCCGCTCTTGAACAGGTCAAGCGAAGTCCTCAAGGACGTGATGCAAACCCACGCTACGGCCGACGATAGTTGCATCGTACAGTACTATCTGGGCTTCGGATCTGACAAGGAGAACTTGGTCGTTGAACTGGCAGGCAAGCCTACCGTCTCGGCCAGTGAACAAGATAGCCTGATCCAGGACTTGGCTACAGCACATGGAATCATCCACCTCGTTTCTGCGTTTGAGACAATCAGCTTTGCACAAGCTCTCGATCTCATGCGTCCCGAGCAACGAAAGCAATGGTTCACCTTGATCTCCGGTGCCGCAGGTGGCAGTACGATTTTCTCAGATGTCATCCCAAGAGCATTTGAAGATACAGAAGGCATTGAAGCAGCTTTTAAAAAGTATGCAAAGGAGAAGTTTGGAGGTGCTTCAGACAAGGTGGTAAGTAAATTCACCGTCTCCCCTCATCTGATAACAAGTTGTGCATTTGGACTGATTGGCCGTGTGACCAGCTTAATCTCATCAAGCATGCTAAGAGCCAGAATTATGAGCCACGAATCCTAGAGGCTGCCATGAGCCATTTCCAGAAATTCATTCAGGCATAGACAATCATGCGTCCTGGCCAATTATCTTCAATTGGCTTCGACCTCGTGCATTTCAAATATGGCGCTTTGGTGTTTTGGAATCATCGGAATTGCTGCCGCAAGCAAGAGACTTCCTCGAAGTGGTAGATACGAGTCTCAGTATAGGCTCCTTTGGTATTGGTACCGCTTTCGTTGTCTCTGTCACGAGAGCAGATATCAATGAGGAATTTGTGGCCCGTGAGAAAGTTGGACTATCATCCAAGGTTTTCAGTATCAAGCAAAAGTCAGAAAGATTTGTGCCCAGTTAGGCCCACCAACCTGGGGCCAGCTTTGGGGGCATGTCTATCATGGGGTCGAATGGGCATTTTACTCGAGTCATTGTGGCCCGGCAAAATGCTCAGATATCAGGGTAAATATAATATCACCACGTCTATTCTCGCTGGATGTCACTGCATATTCTTCACTTCCTCAACATCATGTTATCATTGCCGACACTCTGATTCCGCTATTCTCTTCTACTGTCCCTTCTCAGACTTTGACTTCGTTGAGATGTCCAGTCTTGATGTCGAAGACAAAACCTCGCGTGTTCGCCTTGAGCTCTTCTGGCACCAGAGCCGAAGCTCTCAAGAAATCGATACTTTTCCTGACGTTCTCATCAAGTGATCTGCATGCGAGTACTTGAGCATCTTCCTCACAACATCATGAGGACGTATGAAATACATACCCTGTGATTTCGCCAAAACTCAACCCATCGATTTGCTGCTTGAGGTCTGGTGCACGCTCTCTCAGACCTTCCTTCACCTTCGCATCCCGAAAATGGGTCGCACCGCAATCTAGGAAGGCCGACTCGTGAGTATCGAACTTATTCATGCAGCAATTGAGTCCGACTAACCAGTGTGCTGGACAATGATACACTCTTTGAAATGGAGGAGGGAGTCAAGCGAGAGCACATGTTCCAACAGGAATTGAGCATTGCCTCCAGGAACGCGAAACACTACTGCCTCTGGATATTTGTCAGCGATCCTTGGTCATTGAGCCTGAGGGAACAAAGGCCGCTTTACCTCCAGTTTGCAGATTGAACATGTTCTCTGGAATGGTTCTTGGATCTGCGCATGTGACTGTTGCCATGTTAGGGCCTGATGGAACTCATTGCCGCTCGAACAGTGTAGGCACTTACTGATCAATATCCGAGCCAGCTTCTCAGGTTCGATCTCCAACAATGAGGGAAGGGGTTGGAACTCGGCGAGAGTAGCCCTGGTCATGTTTTAGCCAAAGCACATCGCTAGAGGAAGAAGTCATACTCATGGCGTTGCAGAAGTTCCTGGCTGGTCAGGGCCATTTGTGATGCTCTAGAACGATATGACTCGACCGAGTTCGGAGCTGTCTTTGGGTCTAGGCTGTTTCAGATGCGAGAAGGCTGCGAGTGATGCTGTCGAGATGAGATTGTCTCTTTTAGCGAACGCTTCACCTCTTTATATCCAGACGTTGCGGCGACATGGTCCCAGCATCTTGGAATGCGAAACTCCGGCCTTACCGTAGTAGACATGTGATTGCTTTCCGGAAATCAACAAATGCCCAAAGCAGGATATGATCTCTTTCAGCAAGGTATTAAGACTGGATTGTGGGAAGGTGTCCTATGTGTCCAGTTTAATAATCATTTCCAGGCACATTGTGAATCTACCCTGGGTAGACACTCTCCGTCTTCACGCTATTCCTTTTTGGGGCAGTTGTACCCTGGTCATTGTCGCTTACAAAGAATGGATAGTCATCTCAGAAACGTCGATATACGCTGGTGTCTCACAGCTCGCCAATAAGTATGATGTCTTTGCCTCAACAAGTCGACGCGTCGTACACATGCGGAATATATCAAATGCCCTTTGGAGGCATTTGTGGTCTCTTACTCAAGACTGTCCGGACGCCTGGGACAGGAGACGTTCTGTAACTCAGGCCTCATAGACTGCTGCACCACAACTAGCCGCCTCTCATCCCTTGACCCATCGACATGCAGCTCTCATTCATTAATCAAGGAGCGAATACTCGCAGCCTAAGCGAGGCGGACCGGAGTACGATACGTCGGATCTCTCGACAAGTGGGAGCGGCAACCCGCAAAGCCAACGGTAACGGGAAGAAGGTCAACAAACTGCAAATCCCCGACTTCCTGATGTCTAGTCTTGGAGCAAATTATGAGGTGCAAGCTCCTTTAACAAACGCCCCAGGGTGCCACAAGTTGCTCAAGCCTAGACCAAAAGTCTCTGATTTGCGATCTAAGAAGATTCCCAGCAATGCGCCTGAGGGTGAACAGTGGATGACGGCCATCCCTGCTTCGTTGTCGTTCAAACCGAATGGGCGGCCCATCCCCTCAGGCATTTCTGTCTTCATGCTGCCCGACCTCACTGCAAAGCTGCTTGATTATGCTACCACTGTTGATTTGCTCGCCAATCCGGCCAGGTGGATCAAGGCGTTCCGCCTGAGCAACCCTTCGGCCCTACAGCTTCTCCCACAACGCTACGGTTATAGCAAATGTCTAGATGATGCCATTGATTGCGCGGCTGGACGCATTCGCCTATGTCTAGCTGGGGATGAGTCTGCACAGCAGTCTGATAAGCTTGAGGTTGACAAATTGTATGGCCGAGCTTTGAGGAGCCTAAGCCTAGCCATTGCCGCCCCCAGTCCGATTGACTGGACGGTGTGGTACGCAACTTTGACATTGCTTCTTGCTGAGGTGAGGAAGTTGCTTCTTCACGATGATTCTTGTATATTGACGTGACTAGGTGTTGGATAACAATAGCCAGAATGGGTGGATCATGCATGCACGTGGCGCGTTCGATGTGCTGCTGGCTTTGGGCCCCGACAAGATCCACACAGAAGTCGAGAAGGATCTACTCATCACGCAGGGTGGTGGTATGGTGAGTTAACATGCCCGGGACTCTGACCGTCACAAAACTGAACGTTTTTCCAGATCATGGAAGCCACTTTTGCCAATATTGACTGTTTTCTGAGTCGGGCAGAGTGGCAATCAGCCTTGCAACGCTGCATAGATCCTTCATCTCAAGCAGGAAAACGCTCTGAATCGGCGATCAAGCTATGGATGATTCTAGCTCGTGTGCCTGGAATCTTCAGGAGCATCACCGAGGTTGTTATGCATCGGAATAACACCGAACTCAAGGCTGCATTGATCGACCAACTTCGTATCTTGCTTGCCGAATTGACATATTGGGGCCGCCACCTTCGCTCTGAAACAGGCAGCTTTCGCAGTCGATATGCACGGAGACACTATCAATCAACCACCACCAGATACCTGTTGTTCTTAACATTGGCCTACCGTTTTCAGACTGCTCTTGATGTCGCTTCGGCACCTACGGCAGAGGCGAATGCCGTCGAGGCTGCGTCTTGCCTTGAGATAGTCATCGAGTCGCACCAACGCAAGCCTGGATCAGCTCCGACGCTGAGACTCGCGAGGAAGATAGTTGATTCGATTAACACTACCACGGCGTGTTGGTCCCGGCCACAATCAAGTGACCCAACAGCTCAATCAGGGACAATTGCACCCGAAGTGTTCACACAATGGTCTACGTTGGTGGGAAGGGTGGTATGAAGCCTCAGATTTTTCTTGCAAACACCGTTGCTTGACATGCTTTGCATTTCCCTCAATCCTGGGATTTGCAGCTAGGATGGGGAAGCGTATTCCGTCAAGCATGTCAAGAGCTTTGAAGCATGATGATATGGTCTCACAAGGAGCATCACCCAGCATCATTCGAAACTCCCGGGTTGTACAGGTGCTGGATCAAAGCTAAGACCTTGGGTTACCACACCCGCACCCACTCACCTTGAGTATTTTATCGCCGTCGAAGGAAACAAGACAAGAATAAGAGATGTTCTCTCCGAATGGTTCTTGTGCAAAATCGGAACAAAATCAAAGATCCTTGCAACGGAACACGGCGGAGATACGGCAAATTAACCCCTGCAGATCGAAAACATCACGATACAATCTACATCAGATCTTCCCTCCAACAGGCATGTGTATCTCTGCTATTTGCGACCACAATACGCTTTTAAAAGGCTTTGTCGTACCTCGAAGCCAATCGTTGAAATATTTCGCGTATGAGGAGCACACAAGAATGCAATCCAACATGGCTGTCGTCATGAAATAAATTCTGACCTCGACACTTCGCCAATCTTGGTCCACACAAAGTACTCCACCGATAAGCATTTCTTGTGCCGCCGCGGTTTCAGGAGGCACAGGTTACACACAAAACACACGCACCTAGCCCTCACACTCCCACAGAGTGCCGGAGAAGAGCATACACATCCTTTGTAGCTCAAGTGCATTCCATTGAGGGTTTGTGATATCTCCAAGAAACGTTCGGTATTTGGTGTCCTCAGCATCCTCCAAGGCACTAGATGTTCGTCCGGGGCGAATACTTCTGCTACGCATGTTTTCAAGGCATGTCCATCAAATGAAACACAAACCAGAGAGCCAGAACAATGTCGACAATTCCAAAAGTGTCAGTGTCTCGCGTACATATCCTATATGCGACAGCCTTGTTGATATGTCTCGTTTACATCTTTGTGTTATCAGCCCCGGTCAGACCCGATTTCAAATGGCTTGACGTCCATCAGATCAGACTTCAGAATGATAAAGTCAACCTCCAGGGATCATTTTTGGACAGCGCAGCAACTGGATCACAGTCGAATGATCAACAACAACAACAACCGTGGATTCCACACGAGGTTGAAGATCTTGATGAGACGAGACTACAGACTGTGGAGCCTTACATATCGGCCATCATGGATCCAAACAGTACATCATTCGAACGTCTCTTTTGTCCCCCAGCGAGTCTTGATCGTTACGACGGCCTGCGTCGCAATCCACCACGTACCACCCCCACCCGAAAAGACCACACCAGACGATACTTTTTCGCCCTGACTCTGTACCAAAGTGCACATATCCTTCCTCGTCTTTTGGGTTCCATCATTCAAGCCATCCGAATTCTCGGCCCAGAGGTTTGCGTCTTATCCATCGTCGGTGGGCGTTCAGATGACGGCACGACCGAGATTTTGACCACGTTGAGACCTCATCTCGAAGCACTAGGAGTGAAGTACTACTTCGGTACAAGCCCCATCGATCCATTGGAGGAGGGCCACGACCGAATCACCGAACTCGCCAATCTTCGTAACCTCGCTCTGGACCCCCTCGTCCGCCGGCCCACCCAATACGCCTCACCAGACACAATCGTCATCTTCCTCAACGACGTCGCAATCTGTCCGGACGATATCCTGGAGCTGGTGTACCAATACACTCTACAACAGGCCGACATGGTATGCGCCATGGACTGGAAGGACGACGGACACGTCTTTTACGACTCTTGGGTCTCTCGCGGGATCAACGGTGACTTGTTTGTGGAAGTACCCCAGTCGGGTTCTTGGGACTTTGTCCGAAATTTGTTTTGGAACGACCCGATCTCCAAGGCTCGTCTCGATGCGAAACTTCCCATACAGGTTTACGCTTGTTGGAACGGGGCGACGGTGTTTGACGCGAAACCACTCTTCGAGGCAGACGACAACATCCGTTTCCGCGCTTCGTACGAACATGAATGTTACATGGGTGAACCTACACTGTTCTGCAAGGACCTTTGGAAGAACGGGCGCGGTCGTATCGCGGTGATCCCCAGTGTCAACGTGGGATATTCCGACGAGTCAGGCCGCATAGTGAAGAGGGTTCAAGGGTACACGAGTGATAATGTCGATGTCTTCAACACATCGAACAGTGATCAGAGTGCAGAGGAAGAAGAGGATGACTCAAGGACGAAAATAAGGAACTCGACTACCGCCACGATGATTGATTGGAAGACCGATCCTCCTGGACTGGTCAAGTGTCAACCTGATTGGCATCATCCTTCTTGGGTAGAATGGGATGAGCCGGCTGCTAGAGACCGAAAACCCTTTGACTGGTCTGGTTCGGGATACTTTAACGCAAAGAAGGAAGACACCAGAGACGAGTGAGACAGGGACCACGTGTATTTTTACTTGATGAGCAATTTGGAGCACAAGCCCCTACGATGAGAACCCGGCCGACCTGAGAAACTATGTGTGTGTGTTTGTGTTTGTTTGAGTAGGTAGGCTCAGCTACCTTGTCTGGGTAAGAACGAGATCAGGTCACGATGGGGCGCTGCGGGTTTTTTGACACTGTGAAAAGAGTTTCGTGTCTCTCCTTTCCCCAGGAATGGAGGAAAAGAGGAAAAAGAAGGTGTGATCGCCTGAAACTGCAAGCGTTTCATTGAATGAACGACAAAGCCTCCTGTTTGATCGGCAGCAGCAACAACAACAACATCAACAGCACCGTCACCGTCACCGTCACCGTCAATTTCGGTGACTCGAATAAGAAAGGCTAGCTCTCGATACACCACCTTTGCTCGACTGACAATGACAGGAGGGAAGGGAGGGGGGGCTGTAACACGCTTTCATAACGCCCTTGTCCGCACACACACAAACAAAGGGGACACAGTCGATATTGTTTGTTTTTATTTTTTCGGACTGCGTCAAAGTTGAAACTCCCTCGATCGTCATGGAGGTTTGTCGTCAAACCATTGTCCCACAGAAAAAGAACCCCCCCCCCAGCAAGCAATCCGCTTTGCTTCAGGGACAAACAAAACCCGACCAACACCGATCGACTCTTGATCTTAACCCCTGACAAGGAATTTGGGTTTTCAATGGACGGGTAAGGAGGGAAGAATCTCAAGACCTTCAAGGTTTATTCGATCCCACGTATGTACCCTGTCAAGGATTTCATTATATTGCGATGCCTTTTCCTTCTTCAGCATCTGTCAACCTTTCGGAACTCAGAAGTCTTTCAGGCAGTGGCAGTGGCAGTGGCAGTGGCAGTGGCAGTGGCAGTGGCAGTGGCAATTGGAATGGGTATGGGTGTGGGAGAGTCAAACGTGCCCCCTGAGGTGTCCTTGAGAGGATCGATCGAGTGTAAAGCTTTGGATTCGGGAATGGTGGTCGCCGTCGTCATTTCGTCTCTTATTCTCCTATCTTTTTGGCTCTGTCCAGAATAATTTTTTGTTCATCAACAACAGATGTATTGTTGCGTCTCTCTCTCTCTCTCTCTCTCTCTCTCTCTCGCTCTCTGCGCGCTAGAGAAGGTTAGTAGTAGTAACATGGCATTCAGAAGGGTCCAGGTGTCTATCTGTCGGGCACTCGATAAGTCAGTATACTCTGATGAGAATGTCTTCTTACTCTTTTTTCCCCCTCTCGAATTTTGAAAGAAAGCCGCATAGCTGCTACTGCTCTCTATCGAGTGAAAAAGTGTTGTTGACCTCGAGACTCCTTTTTCAGTCAAAAGGCAACTCTTCACTCATGATATCTCTCCCTGTCTCCTGTGTCTTTACATGGCGTTTGCTTCGTGTCTCTCTCTCTCTCAGCCACACCTACCGCCCGCAGTTCTCTGTGAGCCTTCTCGTCTTCTTTCGTGTCTTCCCTTCTTTTCTCCTCCTCGAGGACACGAGATCGATCCTTTGGGGAGGCATAAACAACGTCACGGAGAGGGGCGAGAGTGTTGTTCTTCGAAAGGTCCATCGACGGTTTTCTTTATCTTGCTTGCTCACTACTCCAAGAAAAGTACCCGCCTCAAGAAAGGTGAATCAAACAGACACGAAGAACGAAAACATAACCATGTATACCATCATACACTCGAAACTGGCGCAGGCAGAGGATCACTGTCCCCAGGTAGAATCCAGACTAGACGAATACAGTCGTACTTGTGTGTAGAGGGGCAATTGAGAGAAGCGAAGAGGAAACAAGAAAACAACCTCTCCAAAGGCCTCGAACAGGTACTTGAACAAGCGAAAGACAAGCCAGTGCATTCCTAAACGACCCCAGTACGACCAACTAGTGCAGACAGAAGTACGAGCTTCTTTGACGATTGTTTCAAACTTCACACATGTGCGTCCGTAGTCCATTTTTGACATTATATAACCTGGGTCTTTTCCTTTTTCTCGCAATGAAGGGGAACACGGACTCATATCTTGCTTGACATTCAAGACCGTCTACGTATGCCGACGAGGGATCATTCGCGCAATTTTCGGCAACTCACACCATTAAGAACCCGGCGGGCAATAGTGTCTTGACTGACTGGGCTAGAAACCAGAAGGAAAAAACAGGCGACAGGCGATTCGCCGTATGCTGTCCAAAAGCAAAAGAAGAAAAGAAAACAATTTCCACCTTTTCCCCCTCCCAAACAGAATCGGTGAATTAGTGAACTGGAATCATCATATGGATCGGAAACAGAATCAGATATATCATGCACCGCGCAGCGGTAACCCTTCTCGAAAAAGAAAAACAATGCAGTGCTGTCGATAGTGAAACGAGACGAGACGAAACGAAACAGATGTGTGCTCGAGTGCTTGACAATGAGTCCTGGAACCAACTTTTCTCAGGACCTCAGGGTAAACAGGAAAGATCGCGCAGGTGATGCGTTTGATGGTTCCCGACGACAACGAATACAGTCGCGGTCTCCACATATTCTGAAAGAAAAAGGTCGCTCCATGACTTTATGAAGGCAAAGGGACTACTCCGTACTTGGTCAAAGAGCTCGCGAAAGAAGCTTACATCGGCTCGCTTACCTTGCCAGCGTGAAAGGGTTCGTAACAGTAGGCGTGAAAGTTGGTAGATACTCCGTGGCATTGTAAGAGAGGCATTTAGGCGTCCCAGTTGGCGCTAAAGACATGTTCCATGTTGAGCGATTAACATGAGGCTGACTTGCGACAATTCTGAGACGTTGGGAGTTTCCTTCCACCGTCGAGTTGCCCACCGGTGCAGAAAAGTCTGGAGCCGTGTTAAGGCCGTTGTCGACCGTCAATGGAGAAGCAGGAGCAACTCGGGGGCCGACTGCCAGCCACCTGGACTCGGTCAATGGTCGTTCTGTTGTCGTGTTGGTTGTTGCATGACAGGCAAGGGCCCAAGAACAAAGCTATGCCATTTCCTGCTCCGCCGCCGACTGAAAGTGCCACTCGCGATGGTTCAACCCTGGACGCTGAGGTGGACAACGTTAACGTTAGCATGCTTTTTGCGAGCACTTTGGCCTGGCGTGCTCGTCGTCGTCGACGGTAGCTTAGGTCGCTTCCGAGTCGTATCGAAGGGTTCGCCCACAGTTTAAACCCCCTGTACCCCGGTTTCGCGTTGTGGGAATTAGTGCAACTGCAACTGCAACAGCAATGACCGCGACAGCAGCGGCACCGCGACGGTCTCTTTCAACGGTACACCGGATTTTCCTGAAGCTCTTTTACGTACTTGATGTTCGGATGAGGAATGATCAACCAGCTAGAGAGTTCTGGATCCGTGGGAGAGACGATGGTATGGTTGGGGGGGCTCATGTTGACAGTCTTTCTGGTCGCAAGCGACCTGCAAGGACAAGTCAAGAAACGCAGATCTCTGGACCGAAGCCCTCATGTAACCGAGCTTGAAGCACACCGCCTGCGCCACTGCGTGGACAAGGCCAACAAGAGGGGTGCATGTGGTCGTCTAGGAAAGGTAATTAGCAGCATGATAATGCCACCCTTGCTGCAGGTTATGGTGTAGGGGAAGCTCCTTGCAGCTGCCACTGAAATCATTCCAAGACGCCAACCCCGTATTTCCAGTGGAAAAGGTAGCAAGTCCGTAAGCGCTGGAGGGAATGAGGGAAATGTGCCGGTTTAAGGCGCGGTTTAGTGGTGCGTTGGTGGCGTCCTGCGGTCAAATGTCACATAAATCGCCTAGAAAAGTCATGATGGGATGGCTTTTTGTGTGGAAGATCCCTGGTACTCACACGAACCTAGGTAAAGTAGGGAACAGTGCAACCACCCCTAAGGGTCAAATGCAGGGACGATAATAACCTTTCCCAGACCCTACAGAGTCGCAACGGTGAAGCTAAGAGGTATGGAGCAAATTAGTTGCTGGCACAAGAAGTGTTTGGGTGGCATTTAGGATAACGCTGTGTCGAAACCAAGACAGAAAAATGAAAAAGAGCCAGGAACAAAATAACACGCTGGCATAGTCCGTGTAATGTTGGCGTAGCTTTGGGGAAGGAAATTGCAACATGTCCCTACGGAGTACTTTCAACACTTCACCTTGGGACGGATACTGTGGTGAGGAAAAAATGACTAAAGGTCGGTGCAGAGAAGCTGGAAACAAGAACCGTTTACTGTTTGAGGTACGCGGATTCGTCGCGCAAAAAAAAAACTCAACGGATGGCAAATCCGCGCCACAAAGTGATGGATGGTGTGTGGTGGTGGACAAGAGCAATTTTTCCATTCTCCAATATACTCAGAGTTACAGTACAGTACAGACAGTGGACGAGGAGTGCAGAGTCTTTACAGTAAAACTTCTCCATAGACAAGAGTGACAGTGAGGGGTCTTGTTCTCTGCACAGTGCCAATGGAACAATCCCAAGGATACGGCGACCATGGGATAAGCAAAAGTCCTACTCCGTAATAATGTCAAGCCGCCCAAAGTTTGGACTGGAGTCGTTCGTTCATTTCTGAGACAAGCGTTGGAATAGAGGTGAAGCACGAACTGTACAGAGATGGAGAGACGCTGATCCAGGGCTCGCTTAGAGGCAATCGAGAGCCTAACACCCGAACGATCCTTGTAGCCTCGTGCTCATGATGCACATGGCGAGCGAGGATCAAGAATACACGTGGACGACGCAACAACCAGTACGTCAACCATATGGACGACTGGGGATTTCCTGGTCATCGCCGCCGCCTCCTGCATCATGAACAACCTAATGCGGCATCGCAGAGGCACATCAGGAGCTGAGAAGCGTCGATCTGACCCGCATTCGGAGTGGAAAAGTGACCCATTCGGCCACAAGGGAGATGCTTGCACCTCAATCTGGCCTCCCAAGGGACTCGACAACTTGGGTTGCTTGACCCAGACTGGCAGATGCTTGGTGTGGATCGTGTACTACATGGGCTCCAATGGGTTTGAGGAAAGCAATGAGGCGAGTGCAAGTGTGAGGAGCGCAGAATGATTCCCAAGTGCATCGTATGAGAGTCTGCGTGACTTGGAACGGTAACCAATTCACAAACTTCAGGACCTCTGCTGCTGGATCGACCACGCCACCGAGTGGAATTGTGCTTGACTGTGTCACCTTGACGACTGACTCAGTCCCAAGATTGGAGGAACATGGACGGAGCAGCAGTACCAGATCTGAACGCCTTCTGGACACTACCCTCGCTTACAGCGGAGAGAGTCCTTTAGCTGCGGTGATTAAGTATCACATTGGGAAGTTCCTCACAAATGCGGTGTGATGACGCCACCAAACGTATTCCACGCTTTTAATCCTCTAGTCGCAGTTTTGCAATGATCCAGACGATCTCGGTATGCCGTCTGCAGGGCAAATGGGCTTCAGCCACAGAAGTCAGATTGCATGATGCTTCGGCTGCTAACCCTGTCGGAAGCGAGGCACTGGGTGCCCCATACGGTCAAGATCAAGGTCGCTTTTCCTGGCGGGCTGCCTGGTTTAGCACTCCTCTCTCAGCGAATGTCACTCTGTTGGACGTTGGGGCCGACCGGTAGTTGCGGCTTGTATCTGCTGTGATCATTTTATCCCTGGAAAGGGAATCGAGGAGGTCAAAGAGAAAAAAAATCCCTTAGAGATCAATTTGCCAGTGTGAATGACCCTTGACCGGCTGTGGTGGATTGTATGGACATCCAGGGCACCCAAGGGCATGATGCGGAGGATTTTTCCTTCTACTTGGGATCCCTCGAAATGGATCTGCCTGTAGCGCTACGACAATGCAGGATGCAAAAACCCTTCGGTTGTGCATGTAGGCTTCGCCATTTTTGGTCGACGAGACATTGTTTTCGAAATCTATCCTTGTACCAAAATCCAGCCGAGGCCTGTATTCCCTTGCTGCCTCGCCTTTGCCTTGCCTTGTAAGCCGGTAGTGAGCGGATGGAAAGTGATGAATTAGCTTCATTGGTGATACACAAGCACGTATTGGTGGAGAGTCCGGGGTCGCCGGTGCTGCAGTTTTTCGTGAGCCCCAGGGCGACCATTGCGATCAAGACTACTGTATTCGCACGGGTATGGGTATCGCTGGCCATATTACTTCAGTGCCCAGCTCGGCACTTTCCTGAAGCAGTTGTTGTGGCACACCGACGCCCGGGGGCCAAACTATGGTAGAAAGGACGGTGGCTGTTAGTTCACATTGCAGGACTGTGCTCCAGCAGTTTACTGTGGGAATGTTTGGTTGACGCTAGGTGGCTTCAGGTTGTTGCATTTTCCCGTCGAGGCTTTCGTATTTTGTGGCACATGAGGAGTTGAAAGCCAGGCACTGGTCCCTCAAGCGTCGCGAGGCGAGCCACCAGGCGACAAGTCCACGCGCTGTGACTGCTTGACTTTGTAACAGCAACGAGCCAAGGTCGCAAAGCTCACACGCCTCCAAAGTTCCACAGTCTGGAACATACCTGGAGCACCATTTTCCACAGTGATGGAGCTCCGTGCACGTTTCATGCATGTGAATCGGCGTCTGTGCCAAAGGCAGCTCTCCAGGTAACGGAGATTTTAAGTCGATCTAGCATGTTCGATCACCCGAACAGGGTCCTTACCATCTGGTGGCCGTTCCCTGGACAGTAAACAAGTGTACGAGTAGATATGGTAGATTGGACTACCAAACCACCACTCAGATAGGCAGGTCGGTAGAGGCTCCAATAACAAGGGAGACAAAACCAAGGTTGAACGAAAATGATGACGGAGGTGTCCCCTTTTCGCCGCAACAAGAAACGATCGACCATCTGTCTCGTGGCACGTCAAGAAGTCGCATGGCCATGAGATGGCTGCCATGTGCCCTCCCGCGTGCCAGGATCAGTAGTCCCTAGGCTATGTCCTACTGAGTAAATCAAGGAAAGATAGGCGGTAGTTGGTCCCCCGTAGTGCTGATGAATGGGCATACGGGCATGGCGCAGCACCTGAACGGCCCATCATCGGCGTGAAGATCTTCCCCATCTCAGGTGGTGATGAGCAGATGATAGGCAGAGCCGTTGTGTCTACTCCGGCACCATGACCTAGATTGACATGGCGTGCAAGGCGAGCTGTGTCGAATTTGTGGACAGCATTCCCACAGATGGTCGTCCGAGCCGACCATACAGTGCGGTTCGTCGAATAATGGTCCCGGCTGCACTTGACGGGACCAGGACCACGCCACTGAGGCAAGTCGAATCGACCGACCGCTCGTCGGTGGTTCGTCTTTTGTAACGCACGTCTGACGGTCTTGAGCACGGAGCACGCATTAGGACCGGCACAGCAGGGTACGAGGGTACGAGGACTGCATTAGGCAATGGTTTGTTCCAAGGAGGGCCAGTAAGGGACACTCTCCTCCTCTTTCAGGTCTCGGTCTGCGACAGTTTGGGCGGTAGCTGGGGTGAAGAGGAGGCGAAATAGTAAGTGTCTGACTGGGCCTCGATAGAGGTGCATTGCCGTGAACCGAGATGGAACCCTTGGATTGTCAAGGGCGGAAAAGAAGGTTTCTCGAAGCTGGGTCAAAGTCAGCGGGTTGGTACTGCGCATAAAACGTAGATTGGAGGGTCATGACATGGTGTTCGTGGCTGGAAGCATGGGTCAGTGAACCGAACAGCAACACGATGAGGGTTTGGCAGGTGTAGCTTGGTCCTATCACGCATACAGACCACACACACCTACGGAAGAGAAGCCAGGGAGAGAGAGGACGAGGACGGCTGGCGAGGGAGAGAAAAGAAATTCAAGTACTCGTTGACAGTATTCTACTGATCTAGTGAGGTAGAGATGAGAGACATGGTGTGATCGCAGTTTTCTTAGGTACTCGTGGTATGCGAATCTTTGTAGCTCCAGTATGGAGTACTGGCATTGCTCTTTCTCTTCCTCGCGCGCGCACACACATTCTCTCATCCCTCATCGGCCTATTGCCTCTCGCTCTCTCTCAGTCTGCGGTCCTCGCCGTCTCCCTCTCCATCCCACATCGGTAAAGAGACCACGAATCCGTCATCTGGCATGCCTTGCGTCTGCTCCCCTGGTCCTGGTCATTATCCTTGTCCCCCTGTTGCTTGCTACTTTCTAGCCACTTATGAACCCTGTCGACCACACCCCCGTCTGGATTGTCGTTCAACCGTCCTGAACCTTCTGGTCCTTTTGCGCCACTTTTGACACTCTGGTTTTCAACGGTATCACGCTTTGGGAACTCTTTCTTATGGTCCCTTCTCGATCTTGTCCAGCCACTTGTGCCTAGCTACTGTAGCAACAAGATTACCACCATTCCCCTCATCCCCTGCTTCATCTCCGTGGACGATGGTATGAAACTTGAAAGCTTGCGAGCCGGGGGATTAGCTGACTTGGTAATAGACTGTGCACTGTCAACCTCAGATCGGCCACTATACTATTTTTCCCGGCTGATTATTCTCCGGCTTCGTGGGCGAAGGACAGTGACAGGGTAAGATCCGCTTCGACGTGCTCATCGCCCTGCCAGACTCGTTCCTACTGAGAGACCCCGGGCGCTCTAAAAGTCGACCGGCGCCGCCAGTCTCCGCCATCTTCGCTTCGTGGGACGGACCACAAGTCCACACTGTCCACGGTCCACGGTCCACACCAGAAACGACTCCACCAACAACATCACCGCTTCCCTCATTCCCTCGATGAAACGAAACGAATCCTGGATTACCCTCTGGCCATATACCCCTACCTGATTCTACGTCTTGCGCTTTACCCTTTTGCTTTTCTCCGATCCACCGCCTACTTGACTCGTAACTACTAGTATCAATCCTGGGCCACACCTCCTCTGACCTGGCCCTGTCACATATTGCTCTCGGGTGTATTCGATTCCAGGCCAACCTTTTACTGTCCCTGCTTCTACGGAACTGGTCCGACTCGAAAGTCTCTTCAGGGCTACTTGCACGACTACAAATCTTACCGTACTGTACCAAGGCCCGCCGACTAGCTTGGTTCCTGACTTGACTTGTTTGCTTAGCCGACAGGGCTCATCTTGGGCGGAAGATCTTTACAAAAGCCACACTTCAAGATCCCAGTCCTTGCCACTCCTCGCTTCGATCCATATCTATCACCATATTTCCTCCACCGCCCGGACTCCCGGACACTTGGACTCTCTTGCCCTGGTATTATAGTCAAAGTATATCTTCAAACGCATGAGCTCTTCCCGAACGTCATTGACAACATCCTCCATCCACCAAGCGTTTTGTCGTACTATACAAAGACCCCTCAGGCCCCGGCTTTTACACTCTATCAAACACCCAAGCACAGGCGCTGGAACCTCTCGCATGTCAGTCAACATACCTATTCGTTGTTTCCACCGACCACCTCAACAACCGCCCTCATGTTATTAGGACCAGGCCCTCCCACACCCATGCAAACCGATTTCAAACCTCATGATTACCCAAGCTATCATAAACCCCCACCGACAAGAACGTACTCCCCTCCCGAGTCACCTCGCACCCTGTCTTCGTTCTTCGAAGAGTCGAGGATGAACAACACCCATCGAGGGTTACCACTACCAGCTGGTCTCAGTCTGCCGCCCCCGGATCGGGGTCACTCGACGGCACCCGCTCCTCTGGGCCATCTTCCTGCTCCGCCGTCCCAATGGACCGGACAGGATGACTCGATGCGGAGTTGGCTGCACGCAAAGGCCGAGGAGGATCGGCGGAAGCAAGAGGAGGAGAAGACCCGTCAAGAGGGTCTACGGCTTGACCAGAGACGTATTGAGCAAACCATGCTGCGGGAATCACTGCAAGGTGGTATTCCTCCTCCCATGGTCCCTCTCATCTTTGCCGGTATCGGCGGCGGCAACCTACCGGCTCACACCTTGGAGTGGGCGCAGCAGTATCTCGCCAGCCTGAGTATCCAGAACCAGCAGCAACAGCAGCAGATCCAGGCTCAACAGCAGCAACTTCAGCAGCAACAACATCTCCAGCAACAAGTGTCGCCGGATGTCCATCGAGATAGTCGAATGATCCCACCCAACCCGTATGGGTCAATTCAGCCCACACAGCCTCAACAAAGTCTCGTGTCTACACAACCCGTGCAAGCACCAAGCCATGGACGAAACTCTCTCTCGGGAACTCAAGGGGCAACCTCTGCACTGTCGCGGCTCAACACTACCGAGTTTGTTCCTACTTCATCAACAGGCCAAGGTAACCGGCAGTCGACTCATCAACTACACAACACACCGACCGGAGCGTCTGAACAATCATCAGCACCTGGGCTCTTCTTCCACCACTGGACGCCTCCGAATCATTCGTCAGGAGGAGGACAGCCTCCGACACCTTCGGGTAAAAGCACTCAAAGCTCACCCTTCTCGCAACAACCGGCGTCTCACCTGAGAAGCGACTATCAGCACTCACCGAAGAAGCGCAAAGTCGTGACCGGCCAAACTGGTCCTGCACCAACTTCGGATCCCTCGCAGCCCATGTCATCTCGATCGTCTCGAGAGCGCGAGTTCTCACCCGGGCAGCGTCATCACCGGTCGGATCGGCATTCGCGTCAAAACAGCGACGCTTCGATGCGGGATCACGACATGGGCGGTCGTCACGTTCCCCGGCCCAGTAGTCGCCAGCAACGTCGGGACGAAGCCGGTGGCGTGGCACCAGGCCCAAGAAGGCAACATACTAGCTCGTCGACCAGTGGATCAAGCGATGACCACCCCGTTCGGTATGAGGGGTACAAATCTGAAACGCGGTAGCGGTGCCATCTAGTTGGGTCGGAGATGAGGCGCCAGAGTAGGGGGGGTGGGTCGAGCGTTGGTACTTTTCAGCCATGTCAGATGTGGTGTCTGACCTCGGGTCCCATATGCACGAAATGATGTGCATGTGCGACACTTGTTATTCTTGTTTTCGTTTGCCGAGTTCTCGGTTGCCGAGGATCGAGTTAATAACGACGCTTAATCGTCGGTTGTATCTTCTACTGAATATGGAAGGGTTTTTTTTCTGTGTGGAAGGACGAGCATGTTACGAGATTCCTAGCAGGGAATATTTCAACCCCAGATTTTGGACGGCAGGCAGGTTGCTGGACGACAAGATAGGACCAGACACATGATGTTTACGGCTCATGAAGGAATTCCCACCCATCCCACCATCAATAAGATAGTGACTTGTTTTGACTTTGACATTCTCAAACCACCGTCGGGCGGTGATCTGATGAATGTGGCTTTTTTGGGCATCTGGCCCATGGCGACGCTCGAAAAGAGGTCCAAGCGGATGGAGTCTTGTTTTGGGGCTCAACACCTGGACCGACCTTTACTGTGCTCGTAGCTGACAAGAGGTCTTGGGAGGAGGGGTGGAGAATGGCCAAGCACAGGGAACATGGTCCAAGATTTCGTGCATGGAGGCTTGAGTCTCATGGCCAGAAGTGTCTTGCGATTAAGCGAGAGTAAGGCACGGATGGTGTGCTCTGGGAAAAAGAGATGTTTGACGCGTCCTTTTCGGAAGTTGGGCCTGATGGTCGAAAGGTTGGAACATCTGAAACTTGCCAGGAAATATGATTGAGGTGGGAAATTGGCTCCGCAAACAGCCACAACAGGATTACGGGTATTACCAGTTCAAGCCACCCGAAAAGATGCGAGCGACGCCATGTTTTGGGATATCTCGTTGTCGGATAAGCACAGACGAAGGAGAAGACCAACGGGCAAAACCTGAAACATGACAACAACACCACCACCACCACCACCACCACAACGACCGTGGCATTCAGCCTCTTGGATGTCTGATCAACACGGTCCAGAACTGAAGTGAAGTGCGCGCACCGGGCCGCACATTCATTTGCTTTTACGGAGTCCAAAAAAAGAGAGTGAGAAAGCCTCATGTGGATCCAAGCGCTGGATTTTAACCACATTCGGGAAAGGGCTTTTGCCGCAAAGATGTTTTTTGGTGTTGTCTGTGCGCTTGGCCGATAGAAATAGAATTCCAGGTTGCTACGGAGTATGCTTGCTACAATATAGAGAGAGAAAGTCAGCGGCCGTTGTTTACGGAGTACACGTTTGACATACATGTCCGTGATCTGTGTGATTCATTACTGCGTGTTTTTGGAAATTATGCAACCTCCAATGCGGAGTGTGTAGTACGTGAAATATTTCCAAACATGAAACATGTCGAAAGAAATTGGACTCGGACCTCTCGATCGACGCCAGTGTTTCATGCGGCCGTTTTGGACTCGGGAAATTATGATTGGCCCTTTTTGTACAATAGTGGAATGGGAGTGATATTGATTTTGTACAAATCGAGGGGGAGCGGGTGTCTGTCTTATGTAATTGAACCGTCTCGATTGCCTTGTTCGTACTCGTACCTGGGTACAGAGTACAGAGTACAGAGTACTGTACGGAGTAGGTACTTTGGCTTTTACCTTGCAATATGTACTGTAGGTCTGGTAATATGTCAGTTTTGACTCCATTTCCTTTGTTTACCTCGCTTTACCGTATATGGTGTACAGTTCTCTCTCGTATGCGGATACGCAGTGAAAAATGCCTTTTTACCTACGCCCAATCAACCTTTGATTTGACCTAGTGTGATGAGAAGGAGATTTGAGTTGTTTTTGTTTGTGTTTTTTTTCCCTTCTAAGTTGATAATGATAACTCTCAGTACTCAGTATTAGGTGATCAAAAAGTTGTTTGATTTTTTCTGTATCCGTTAACTACCATTGACAGGACACAGAAAAACAACGGAAGAGTACCTACCTAGGTATTACCAAGGCGGAAACGGGATTCAGGTACGGAGTATCCTTACTATTGTAGGTAGGCACACCTAAAACCGAGTCGGACAAATTTTACGAGGGGGACAGGGTACTCTTCGTATTCTGTGCCACAAGGGTGTTTCCATCTCCCGCCCCCTGTAACACTTTTTTTCCCATCCCGTGTGTGTCAACAAGAACGAACACACAACAATCACGACAAAACAAAACATTGACAAGGGCTCTCTCCCTCCCTCCATTTTTTTGGTTACAACTTTGGCGAGTGGTGAAGCCGAGTACTGTATGAAGTAAAATCAGACATCCCTACCTTTTTGTAATGGTTCTTTACCGTTTTGTGGCGTGTACAGTACCTAAACTGACCTCTTGGGAAACACGCCTTCGCCGCTCACCTCTAGCATCATCCAATTCGTAATGGCAAATCAACAAACCCCAACCCAACCGACCCCGAGATCCTTTGATCGAGTATCATTCTTGTCTTTTTTATTCCAGTTGATAAACCGTGACTTTTTTGTCAGATCAAAACCCCGGTATGAGAGTAATACTCCGCCGGATGGGTTGTTGCTGTACTCCGTACCGTACAGTACATTGTACAAAGTACCTAGCAAGAGAAGCATGGAACATGTCTCGTCCTCTTCTCCTTCCTCCTCCACAGAAAGAACGTTTCGATGGTCCGTACGTTTCAAGACCTGAATGAGTCTCGTCTCGAGTTATCGGTAATTACCTAGTCTCGAACAAGACAATGCACTCACTACTCCCACATCTTGACTGAAAGAGTACGGGGTACTTGTACACCATTCAAGATTAATTCTGTGACAATGTCTTTGTTGAACCCGATTTCCTCATCCACAACTCATGTTTGCTGGGTCATGTTCGTGTTGCACGGTATCATCATCCTGGTTTGGTGTAGACCATCCCCCGGCTCTCTTCTCTTATTTTGGTTTCCATTTTCCGATGTCTTGGTCCTTCGTGTCGCTGCCGAGCTGAAAGTCCGGGGGGGTTTCTCTGAAACACCCAATGGTAGTCCAAAGGTCTGGTACTCGTACCTCGGCGAGACAGTCGTTCCTTTCTCCTCTAGACACGACATGACCAATCGTTTTTCTTCTCTCTCCCTCTCTCTTTTGGTCTCCGTCTGCCTGTCTCCCTTCAGCCCGTGATAGTCGAAACGAAAAATCCAAAACAGCCCATGACTATCCAATGGCCTTTGAGAGTTCAAATTCTCCAGGCCTGTCTTACTGTCGTACCCGTGAATCATTGGTCTCCTTCCATTTTGGGACACCCTGTCGTCTCTGACGTCGGCGGAAGGAAACTTGGTTACGAGAACCTCAGCTCGTCTTTCAATTGTCCCATGATGACTTTATGACATAAAACCTTTTCCATTTTTCTAGCCTCAGTCCGTCCGAACACCAATGTCGTCCTTCCACAGGACTGTCGGCCCACTCGGCGTACAGAACATGGTCGTTTGGATACCCTAACACGCCAGCTGAACCAGAACATGGCGGCCAATAATTTGTCGATAAAGAGACCGGACAGATCGTGCTTCGCTCAAGGCTCGTCGATTGTCGCCGTCAAATCCGAGGTCATTGGCGCCCATAGCAGCCCCCAAGGCAAGGTCGAGGGCTTGAATATCGGTAGGAACCTGTGCCTGGGATGTCTTGGATTTACATTCCGACCCCATTGACAGCCTTTTGTGTTCAACTCTTAACGACAAGCAAAGGCACTATGGGCTGGACGATGTGTGTTCTCCACATACTCCGCGACAGGACCATAACACGGGCTCTGACGATCCTTGTTCCTGTCCGGGATTGGTCCCTCGTGGCCGCACTGAAGGGGAAGGTCGTTCATTGACATGGGAAGGGGAATGGGCCCACAACATGAACTTGAGCACGTTGCACTCCCAAGGTCAGGAAGGTCGCAAAAGGCTATGATGGCTCAAAACCAACGCAGGAAGGGTGCTTGTGAGAGAGGAAAGGAAAGAGGAAAAGCAAAAGGGACTTTCAGGGGTTTACGAGCAAATATAAGTGACCTGACTGGCCTCCGCTAGGTTCACGTCTGTCGTTCGCCCGTGACGAATCACAGGGCTCAAACGGCCTCGACGAATGGGATGGGCAAATCTTTTCCTGCATGAAGAGTGCCCGCCCTTCGATCGGAAGATCCCTCGATGGGGTGACAGGGCTTGTGGGATGGCTTGCATGAACGATGCACATCTCTTCCCCCCATGCAACTGCCAGGTCGATCCAATCTAGTTGGCGCCATGACCGGTTTCTTGTTGCGCAATCGCTTCGCATGATCCACTCGGAGATAATTGATAGTCGAGCTTCGCTTCGACGGGGTTGTCGAAATGTGGCTGGCTGTGGCTATGATCCAGTCGGTGCGGTGATCGTCCTTTGGTATGACTCCCAAGGAATGACCGGTCATTACTGGCACCAAGGGATTAGGGCCACTCACGCAGGCCCGGTGGCTTCGTTTCCCCATACCGACCTTTCTTTCGACGATGCCCGACGAACATGCAGCGGAAAACCGGTTGGGTCGAGGCGCGTCGGGAGAAAACTCCCCTCTGGGAGGGTTCGGGGGTTTGTGGTTTTTTTGGTTCAAGATGAATCGGACAGCAACTCTAGGCGCGGCCTTTCTCTCGCGCAGCCCGCGCACGCACACGCTCCCCCCCATTTAAATCCCATATTTGACAATGCCGATCATCGCTTCATCTTGCTCAAAGCCGGCATTGCATCGCGGGCCCTATTGTTTTTTCTTTCTTCAGACGCTTCCCTGGGTCACGCCACGACGGGTTGTCAAACCATGGGCTGAACTTGGTATTGCAAACTACTCCACCGCCAGTGCCACGGCACCTGATTGCTTTGCCAGGTTACTTCCTGGACAGGTAGGTGGGTGAGGATGTCCTACTTTTCGTCGTTCACGGTGATGAGAAAAAACGGGATTCCAGTCGTCCGTCTTGTCTCTCCTGGACGGCCCGGCCGGCTGTGTCCGGGTTGGCAAAGTCGTCTGCAAGCTCGTGGATGGATGAGCCACGCGATTATAATGTCATCGGTGGACAAACGCACGAGACAATTTTACGTACTGCCAGCACCAATGGCAGCTACGAAGCCGTACATCTATCGACGACACGTTCAATCCCAGATCCACATGGTCCCCCCTCCCCCCAACCTCTGACATACTAAGGTACATATGTACTCCCGTGCAGAGTATATATACATGGGCGTTTGTGTCCTCTCATTCGTGGGCATCCGTCGACTCAACGAACGCAAGTCTGTTTCTTGACTCCGGGGGGGGGGAACACGTCGTCGCACTCTTTGACTCGCTCGCTGGCAAGAGGTCAAGTCTTCTTGTTTCTGTGCGTCATGATACTTGACAGGGATCTGCATTCAATACTTGCCTTTACTGGTCGCTCGGCACGGATTCAAGTGAAGTTGTGTGTGTGTGTGTGTGTGTGTGTGTGTGTGTGTGTGTGTGTGTGTGTGTGTGTGTGTGTGTGTGTGTGTGTGTTTGTATATTCATCTTCGGAGCCTCTGGTCCAGTTACGGCAACAGATATAGGACACCTTGCCACTTCCCAACGACGGATACAATGTGATCGTTACTGCATCCAACCCTCGTGTTCTGAGGATACTCGTCCCGAGAAAGGGTGCTACTAGCTGATCCTTCTAGGAGCGTCGTCGTTTTCGTTTTCTCTTCTCGAAACCCGACCGACTTTCACAGTACACCTCGTCACTCTTGGAGTATTTCGACCATGTTAATCTGGAAGCAAGCGAGCCAAGCAGCCTCTTGTAGTCGACGAAGACGACAATGACCGATCTACAATGAGGCAACCCAATACACATCTTGTGATCATTCCAACGTACACACACGGGGACGAGGCATCTCAACGGTTCTACAATGCGAGAGAGAGAATACGAGAAAAAAAAAGGGGGGGGAACCATTTGAACATCATATTAAATCAATCGATGGTTCCACCTGTTACCAACCACTGGACTTGGGAGAAAAAGAAGAAATCCGAGAGCAAGAGAGCTTCGACAAACAAAACAGAAATCCTCAATCCAGCAACACCTTACGAGATGCCCAGTTCAGATGTGATACTCTCGTACACAACCAAAAGGTATCTAAAATACCTTATATTTACCGTCGGGGTTTTTTCCCCATCAAGTTCGCCAACTTTCAATCCCTACCTGGCTACTTTCAAACATGCCATGTCGTGGGTCAATATTATCATTTATCGATTACTCCCTACCTCAAGGTATGGTAAGGTAGGTACTAGTATAAAAGTCTGGTACTTCTTTTTCGAGTCAAAAAGGTAGGTACCTCTAACTAGCATTAAGGTATATACATAACATGGTGTCAAAGGAGAAAAAAGATCCTCTTTTCCGTCACAACACTGACATCCAAGTCCCCCGGATCAAGTATCTTTTCTGCCGCTCTCATCCAGACGGGATCATTTTGGTTTTTCATGGTTTTTTTTTGTCTTCCGAAAAAACCACCCTCGCGTGTCCCTTGTCTCATGGGAAATTAACTCGGTCCATTTCGCTCCATTGATTTTTGTCCCCAAGCGTTGTGTTTCTTGACTTGTTGACGCTGTCAATGTGGTTCTTTCGATTTTATCCCGTATTCCATTCCCATCGGCCTCGTCCGGGGAGAGGGGGAAAAAACCCAAAAAAACCAAAACCAAAACAAAAAGAAAAATCAAGTTTCGTTTCGTGAATTCACTTGTCGCATGTATGCCCCGTGGTGATTCGTGTGTGTGTATGATGTGGCGTGTTCTTCCTCCAAATCCTTTCCCTTTCCCTTCACTCCCCCCCGGTGAAGAGGTAAAGAGGTTTTATTATTGATCAAAACATTGGTAATGTTTGGGAATGGGAGTGGCGGCACCGCGCGCGGGTATAAATCATTACTTTGATTCGTGCGATGACTCCCTACGTAGGTACGTAGTTTCCGGGGGGTTTCTTCTTCTTTGTTTTCGCCTACTGGCTCTCGTCATCACTTTCCGGTCTTTTTCCCTTGGGAACTGGCTGTGCCATGATGATTCGACTGTTGTTTTTTCAAATGCATCTTCCACTCTGCCCGTGCGATCCGCATGAACAAATCTTCGTCCTGGATCGGGATCCAACTGGTCAAAACCTTCATGGCGTTTTCAAAGTCGGACTCGAGCAAGATGTCCCGCATCCCGTCGATCAAGGCGGCCGAGGAAGCGTGCAGGACGTCGAGAGTCGTCCCGAATTTAGGTTCTTCTGGATTTTGATCTTGGCCAGGATCCTGGGCTTGGTTTTGCGACGCCACTGCGACCGAAGCCTTCCTATTGTTGTTCGTGGTCGACGAGGTCGAAGGGGCCGGTGAGGTATCGTCTCCGAGAAGCATGAATACATCCCAGACACGTAGTTGCGCAGGGAAAGGAATGGTGTAGTTGAACAATGTCAAGTACCAGCGTGTGCCGTATGCCGTCGGGCCGATGTTGAGTTCCTCCTGAAGAATGGTCAGTCATGCACCGAGTCTGTCAAGACAAGCTCGACAAGCACTCACCAATTTCCGCGCGACTTCCCCCTGGCCCAGCCACCCCTGCTCAAAGTCGTTCAAGGCGGTCATCAACCCTCCAAACCCTGACTTGTACAACTCCCCCAAACCCCGGAGTTCCCACATGCGAACAATCATTACGAACGCCTTTTCTTCGTCGTAATACGCCAGTAAAGTGACCGCCAACGCCGCCATGCCTTGAACGTACCCTGTTTCAGGGCAGTGTAGAGACATGGCATGTAAAAGACGAAACAGTAAACGTTGTCCACCGCGATACCGCCTTCGGAACATGATATGTGCAGAGATGGTTCGTGGGACGTCAATATCAATCTGGACATCGTCAGGTGACGACTGTGTCTGATAGTCGTGAAACAAAGTAATCAGTTCGTCGTCGCTTAAACACTCTTTCCGCCGCGAGGCCGAGGTGCTCAAAAAGCTGTGCCACGCCGTCGCTCGCCACTTGTCTGGGATGCCCTTCCAGGTACGTTCGATGAGTTTCGATGAGCTGGTGTCAAAAGTATATCCTGTGGCAGAGCCACCACCTACAATTGGCAGACCGGTCTTTGGATCCGTGGGAGGAGGTTTCTCTCGTGCCATCCGTCGCCACTTCTCTTCCCGCTCCAATTCTTTTCTCCGGGCTCGAGCGTCGTCAATGTGTACGTGGCCGTCCTCAACAACGGATTTCGCGGACCGCGGCAATGTAAGCATATCCATTGCTGATTCCATCAGCCGCCGGTCTTTTGAGCCAGGCCCAAGCATACGACTCGAGGTGCTTCGCCGACCGGAAGTACGAACATAGCCACTCTGCGAACTCGTCGGGCGTGGCGGAGTCTGATCAGAAGTGCTGTGTCTGCTATGAACCGATCTCGTAGAGGCATGGGCACTGCTCGGTGTGCGACGTATCGTCACCCTCCGCCGAGGAGTTTCGGAGGCTTGTTGTAAACTCGTCGAGACACGAGTCAGTCGTTGAGGCTTGGACTCATCTGCACCGTCCATGACGGGCGTCCGCGATACGATGAACCCGTATCTGTCGACGTCTGCGTTATCGACATCTTTCCAGTCTTCCAAGCCACCAGCCAGCTCAGTCTCTTCCCGTTCAGGTATTATGTACGTTTGCGAAGCGGAAGCCGTCATACTCGGATGTCTCGAGGAGCTGTCTAGATCCTCATTCATATCGGTGGTAGACGTCGCCCTTGACAGAGATGGTATACTTGCACTCTGCGCATCGGTACCCAACGACGTTTGCCACCGTGTGCCCATACGAGCTGCAAGATTGGTTGTTGATTCCGTCTCATTCTGACTATCTGTACCTGCGGCGTAGAAAGCACGTACTTTTTCAGAGAGCATTTCTTCATCGGCCGACAAAACCTTTGCGGGCGGTCGCTCTTTTACAGCCTTCGGTGTAGCGCTGGGAGACGGCATCGAAGTTGCTTTGGCACTGTTCGTCGGCGTGACATCTTGTGCCCCATCTTCTCTCTTTTCTTCGTCCATGATTGAAGCGAGCATAGGTGAAGATCTGCGATTGTTTGACGGATTCACTCTTCTCCCATCAATCAGCATGCTCCCTCTCTTTGAGAATTCTATGCTGTTCGTCGTAAGGTCGTCGGCAAACCCTCCTGATGGAATGCTTATGTCTAATGCAAGAGCGTCGAAATTCCCCTGCATGGAAGACTTGTCTTTGGCTGCCTCTTGCCCCGAAAACATTGAGCCTATTCGACCCGGATTCAAGGATAACCATTTCTTGCTCTCCCCAACACTCACATCACTCTTCCGATCGGGCGCGTCGTTGACGCGGATCTGAGGAACACTGGCTGCGGCGGATGTCAAGCTGCTTACGGTCGGGGTCCTGGTATTGAGGCTTGTTTGGCTGTCTCGTGCGGAAATTGAACCTGCAGAAGCAAACCGAAATGCGTCTCCATCGTGCGGCGACGCGTCGTTTTGGTTTCTTCTATTGGACAAGGTGGACGCGTTATCCCCTGTCGGCGGCGAAGGTAAATGCTCGTTGCTCTCGTGGTCAGGAATGCGATGCAAAGAGGTCGAGCTTGTGACCTTGATGGGTGGCTGCGATGCTACGGTCTGGCCGTAGGGTAAGCCATGCAAGCTGTACCTGAATTCGGAGGTCGGCGACTTGTTGGATGAGGCAATGGAGCCGCCCATTATCCTGCATGCGAATCCGACGTGACAGGCACTGAGATGGAGGTGGTGCGGGAGCGAGTGCGGGCGAGCGCGAGGGCCGGCATGGGCTTGACAGGCAGTATGATTGGGGGGCCGACAAGGGCGCCTAGGCGTTCTGAGTAGGTATAGGCCTTCCAGTGACACCGGAGGCTAGAATCGATCCTTCTCTTTGTTGATATGTTGTTTTCTCGATCTCGTTTTGTCCCAAGGGTCACAGTCTGGATGTAAGGGTTTTCCTTTGAGTATCTCCATGTAGGTACGGTGCGAAAATTGGCAAAGAAAAGGAGAGATCGACGTCATGATCGCAAGTGAAGCGAAGCGAACTTGGGCAAGCGAGGGCGCAATCCCCTTTTGAATCCAGGCTTTGGCTGGTCGAATTTCGGGGATTTCGCTTAAAGAATGAAGCTGGAACATAGACACGATTCGAGAAAAGGAAAATTGGGAATCACGTCCGAGGATCAAGACGAATATACTGCGAGCCTGTCATGTGCAACACAGAATTTTCAATGAAGCCAGCGTTACACAGTTCATTCTGACCCCAGATACTTCACGGGGTTAAATACGAGGCTGAGTCTTTGAGCGTCATGAGCAGTGTGACCAATCTACGGACACAATGATCGGATCTCTGTCAAAGGGATGGCACATACGCAGTATAAATTGTCAAACTGACTTGTCTAATAGCATTAAAGCAATCCCTTACTCCATAGTACAGCTGGCATTCATTCTACGATGAGCCTCTGCGAAGTAATCGAACTCTGAGGACAGGCTGGAGAAGAATACTCTAAGGGTCTGACACAAGGGCCGTGCCGTATCTCCAGCAAAGCACCTATAATTCATGGTGTCAGACTAGTGCGAATTGATTTTCTTATCTCGATAACGAATGTTGGAGAAGTTCCAGAAATATTTTTCAGCCGATTTGCAGTTTCAATTCTCTCTCTGTGCAGGAATTCACCTTTTGCTCTTACATCGTTCCTCCCAACAACGCACCATGGCTGCCGAGGACTCTGCGACTGGTCTGCTTACTGCACTGACATCCGCCTTGCAGCTGGCGACCTCTACGTTTCCCGACGATGAGGAGCAATTCCTACCTCCCAGCGAAGGCATCTCGCTTCTGGACATTAAGAACGACCTTTTACTCTCCTACCTCCAGAACTTAACCTTCCTCGTATTACTGAAACTAAGACAAGGCGATGAATCACAAGAGAATCAGAGTATTGGGGCGGAAGTCGTGAACAAACTGGTCGAGCTGCGAGTCTACCTAGAAAGAGGCGTCCGACCACTGGAGAACAAATTGAAATATCAAATTGATAAAGTCATCAGAGCCGCAGAGGAATCCGATCGTCGTGAAGCCAATAAAGGTTCTACCACCGCCACCACCAAAAAGACCAAAGACCGAGCCATACCCACTACCAAAACGCTTAACCCAGGCTCAGATATCTCTGCGTCCGAGTCGGAAGATGTCGAGTCGGAAGAGGAAGCAGATGGAGATATCGATGGGGACGTGGCAGCTGCACCAAGACCTGCCGCGTTGCAACGCAAAGTCGAGTCTTCACAGACAAGAGCGGCGTCTTCAACATCAAGGACCACAGGAACGGGCGCATACAAGCCGCCCCGGATTACCCCTACAGCTATGCCGGAGGCATCATCCTCCACTCGAGACCGCAGTGACCCCACCCGCAAACGAAAATCACAACTTCTGGACGAATACATCGACGAGGAGCTCTCCTCTGCCCCGCGCGCACAACCTTCGATCGGTTCAAACAGCACGATCATCCAGCACGGACGTGGCTCCATGTCCTCACGGGAGCGTGAACGGCAAAAAGAACGTACCGAGTACGAAGAGCGTAACTTTGTCCGTCTGCCGGCTCTCAGCAAGGCAGAAAAGCGCAAGGCAAGGGCACAGGGCGAGCGAAACCAGAGGGACCTCTTTGGCGGCGAGGACTGGACTGGACTGGGCGGCCTGGGTGACAGGATCAACAGGACTGTGGCAGGGCGTTCGCGAGGGGAGGGTGGAGGTGTTCTCGAACGAAGGGAGAAACGGCGAAGAGACACACAGGACGGACCGAGAGGTGACGGCGTTGGCATCGGAGAAACCTTTGAAAAGAAGAGGAAAGTCATGCAGCAGAGGATGGATCGGAAGGCGAGAAGAAAAGGGTGAAAATGTGTCATATGTCTGTCTGAGTCCAGCCTTCCCCTCTCCCTCCATTTCCACAGATACTATTATACAGACTCCGTGTATCTACTCGAGCTTGTTGGAAGACAAAATCCCGCATCCATTTCCGAACACAGTCTATCTTTGATACATCGCTATCGATTCTTGTAGACTTGTTTGTGCAATACGTCATGCTTTTGCACGAGATGAGTATCATGGCAGTAAACCTAGCCATTACTCAAATGGCGGGATTCTCGTATTCCTCCTCTTGGTGAAGAACCTAGGTCGATCCTCCTGTCAAGTTCTCCAGGTTCCGTGACTAGCTGAGTACTCATTCCTATTGATAAAAGGCGATCACGAAAGCAGAGCATGGCCGTTCGTGCGGCCTTGTTTGTAGTCTTGCTCTCGATCAACGGATCTGCGCAGCATAGCATCAAGTAGTCCTTCTCGATCGGGTTTGGCCAGATACGCTTCACTTTCGTGATGTGAATAGGCCAGTGACTCCCGCCCATATCTGGATTGAGTGGAGCCTGAGGTCACTCATGTGCCTCGAGATATTTGTTCACTTGATATATTATGTTTTTCGAATTCTGTTCAACAATGGGACTCGACCCTGGTCTAACTCAAAGGCAACTTTCCTTTCCAGTCGTCCAGTTGCAAAGATCATGCTTGAAAGCGCTATGCACTTTGTATAGTGGTGATCTTTGCAACAGTGGAGACCAGAAAAAGAGAGTTCCTCGAGCAGGTCGACTCGGGTTCGAGTACCATCGGTGTTGCCCCTTTAAAAATCAGGTTTTCCCTGGTTTTCTAATTCCCATGATCCCTTCGGGGATTATGGGATGAGTTTTTTTGTTCGCCAAGAGAGACCCCAGTGATCGACTTCACATGTGCTGCCAATTCACTCAGGCTTCAAAAGTTCGCGTAGTCTCTGAGTCGAGCGGAAACGACCAATGCTGTTTGTTCATCGGCGCTGTATCATTTTGCACTGGATGATGTCCACGAGAGGCTGCCGATCGGCGTCGATATTATGGGTTGCCAGATGACAGAATAGAATATCATCGATCAAGGGCACATTTCATGCGATGATTCCCAGTCTTCCTTCCCACTGGTCCTCCTTCTTTATCCCGTCACCACCACCCTTTCGTCGCTTCTCGTTTCTCTTTCGCCTCTTCTCCTCTCGTTCTGCCGCATCCAGTTCCTCGGCCTTCTTGATTCGAGCCTGTATGTCGACTTCACCTAATCTCTTGTCCTCCTCCTCTTGTTGCCTCTTTCTGGCTTTGAGCATCTCCAGCCGCTCATGTACATCTTGTAGAGTCGCTCTCTTGACCTCTCCTGACTGACCAGTGTTGATAAGGTGCTGCTTTGAATTCAAGTGTTCGATGTACTGCACATTGTCCTTGTATGTGAGATCACAAGCCTCGCAATAGAAACCTGCGCCTTTTCCTCTCTTGCCTACACCTGCACCCGCTGGAACGAGCGTGCTCTTGCCCACCATGCTGGCGACGTCGAGCCGAGAGCCTCGAGCAGAGGTGGCGTCGAGAGACGACATGTCCACTTGCTTGTGCCATTTCTTGCCTTCAAGTTTCGCTTCATATCGTGCTTTCGCTTCTTCCTTGCGCTCTTCTTGATCCTTTTTAGCCTTTGCCTCGTACTCGGATCGGTCCCATGTTCTGCGAAAGTCTGTGTCGGAGGCGGCAGACTTGCCGTATGCTGACTTGGAGTCTGCCATGATGGAGGGGGGAGAGCGCCTTGTTGTACGTCGAAGTTAGAAGGCAACGTTGGAAAAACGGATGTTGTGAGATGTATGTAGTTCCCAATTTTTGGATGGACGTGGTGGTGCCTGCGTCATGCACAAGCGGGAAAAAGCGAGACCAACAAACTCCAGTCGTGACTCCGAAATGCGGAGAACTTTTTTTGATTGAGATCGTGCGTATTCAGCACTCGACCTTCTTTTCTATGTTTGCATCACCCATAAACGCCTTCAACATGTCGCGGAAGTCTCCTTTTGACCTGTCTAAATGCGCGCGACCGAATATTCTCAAGTTGCAACCTTATCGTTGCGCACGCGAGTAAGAAACGTCTCCCTACCTCCCCGCACTGGGAATGTTGACTCACATCTTCGCAGTGACTACAAAGACGATGGCCACAATATCCTCCTCGATGCCAACGAGAACGCCTATGGTCCTGGCCTAGCTCTCGATAACAATGGCACCTACCCGCCCGCCTCTACGAACACGAATCTGAGCGTGGACTTTCTCGGTCTGAACCGATATCCAGACCCTCATCAGCACGATCTGAAGGCACGCTTCTGTGCCTTGCGCAACACCCACACCCACACGAGTAAAACCCTTACACCTGCTAATCTTTTCTGCGGAGTTGGGTCCGACGAAGCCATAGACGCAATAATACGATGTTTCTGTACCCCTGGCATAGACAAGATTGTTACGTGTCCTCCGACGTATGGCATGTACGCCGTCTCCGCAGATGTAAACGACGTCGCGATTGTTCACGTACCGCTGAACCCAGACGACGACTTCTCCTTGCAGCCCGATGCCATCCTCGCCAAACTCTCTCAAGACTCTTCCATAAAGATGGTCTACATTTGCTCTCCCGGTAACCCAACTGCATCCTTGATCCGCAAGGCCGACATTCAACGCATACTGGAACACCCCACGTGGAACGGGATTGTGGTCGTCGACGAAGCGTACATCGACTTCGCCCCGGACGACTCCAGTCTCGCCGAATGGGTCCTCGACTGGCCCAACCTCGTGGTCATGCAGACGCTCAGCAAGGCCTTTGGACTGGCGGGTATACGTCTCGGCGTCGCCTTCGCCGCGCCCGAAGTTGCAGGTCTGTTGAACAATCTGAAAGCCCCATATAACATTTCAAGCCCGACCAGCGCCATTGCCACGGCCGCGTTGAGCCCGCAGAACCTTAAGGTCATGCGAGCCAACCGGGCGAAGATCCTCGTCCAGCGCGACAGATTGCTCCAGGAGCTCCCGCGCATACCTGGCGTAGGACGCTTCCGCGGCGGGACCGATTCGAATTTCTTGCTCGTGGAGATCTTGGACGCGCCGGCGGACCAAGGTGGAAACCCTCACAACCCGACGGCACTTCACGTCTACGAGACCATGGCCGGCCAGCGTGGCGTCGTAGTCAGGTTCAGGGGCAAGGAGTACGGTTGTACGGGCTGTCTCCGAATCACGGTCGGCACGGAACAAGAAGTCGATCGCTTCTTGCGAGAATTGAAGTCTGTCTTGCAACAAGCTTTTACGAAACACGCTCAGGTCAACGAACCCGACGAGACGAAGAGGGAAGTTGAGGCGAATGGTGTGATATCGTGATGCACCGGTCGTTTCTTAAGGCAGATAAAAAAGGTCCACAATGTACAGCAGCCCGTTCAGGACGAGGAGCTCAAAAAGCCGACAACCATAGACTTGGTGAGGTGGCGGCGTTGTCGCATTTAAATAGAGAAAGTGCGGCGTTGGCTTGTATAAAGGTGACTCTAGTTCAACTGGATCCCATAAAGAGTATGGATATAACCGGAGCAAACCTAGACGACAGGCAATGCCGTCTCTAGAGCATGCCAATCGAAGAATGCTGCGCACATGCCGGCCCTAGGCATCATAGATGGCAGAAGATTCTTGCGAATCCAGAGGGAGAACGATGCCTCATTCAGGCACTAGAGACACGCATCTTGAATGATGATTCTGGAATAAACAAGTTTGACTTAATTGATAGTGTAGACATTCTCTTAGTCGCTTGCTATATATGAGTGGCAATTGAAGGGGGTCGTAGATGAGCTATTTAAAGGTCGTAAACTAAAAAGATATTATATAAAATGAGTAAGATTGTTTCCAGGGTTGACCCAGATCATTTTCAGTTCAGCCTC
The DNA here is from genome assembly GCF_000835515.1 of Exophiala oligosperma. Lineage (NCBI taxonomy): Eukaryota > Fungi > Ascomycota > Eurotiomycetes > Chaetothyriales > Herpotrichiellaceae > Exophiala > Exophiala oligosperma. The sequence goes on from NW_015622819.1 coordinate 3,195,350, forward strand.
GTTTGCCCCAGCCACTGAAGAAGCCGCCCGTGCTCGCAGATGCAGCGTGCAATGTTTTGGACGCCTCCTTCGCTCCAGGGCTGACGCTGGTAGAAGTCGCGGAGGTCGGCGATTCGGATACTCGCACTCCTGGCGAAGACGTGGAGCCACTAAGGATCTTCCGTAGAGCATCGAGCTTGCCCCTGGTCTCTTCTAGCTCTTGCCTGGCCACCGCCTCCGCTGTTTTGGCACTGGCCAGTTCGATCAGAAGCGCATCATTGGATACCGGCTCGTGGTTCTCTGTCGCCAGGAGAGCTTGGGTGTTGAGACTGCTCGATCGCTTCGAAAATGGTCCGGCGCTGGACGATCGAGATTGGGGCTCTGATCGGCCCAATCGTAGTTCTCGAAGACCAGATTTGGGTGCAGGCAGCTTGAGATCCGGGAATTCATCCACGGGTGTGTAAAGATCCGCAGGTGAATCAGGGACAGAACTATTCCGTGAGCGCAGATCGGAGACCGTTCGTTCGAGGCGTTGCTTTTCACGATGTGAATCCTGTATCCGAGTCCTGGCATCCTTTAGGCTTTCCTTTACCGAATTATACTCGGCTTCGCGCTCGTCAAGCTGTCGCATCAACTCTCGGCATTTGGAAGCTTCAGCTTCGTGCTTTTCTTTCCACTCAGACACCGCATCTCGAAGTTGATGCTTCGACTGCACAATGGACATTCGTTTGGAATCGTTTGTCCCAAGATGCTGCTCCGCTTGATCTAGAAGTCCGACAAGTGTACCATCCTCCTCCTCGTCGTCACCTCCAGCCAACTCTTTGATGTCTTCAGTTTGTTGCCGTAAGCGATCGAGTAAAGTACGGGCCAGTCGTCGATCCTCTTCTCGCTCTTCTCGCTCTTGCTGCAATTCGCGGGCAAGTTCGACATGCTGATGTTGAACTCTAGATAATTCTGTCAACAACTCCTCGATCTGGTGGTGTAAGTCACGGTCGTTCGAGTTTGGCGGTGAAATCGAGTTTTCGATCACAACCGAGTTCGACATTACAGCTTTCGGTGCTGCTTCTTCAGAAAGCTCGGTGGCTAATGTACTAGCGTCAGAAACTGAAGTTTCCACTGAATTGACTGTCGATGTTACACTCTGGCCTGAGGATGACTTTCGGACAGATTTGTTGTTTCCTGGAATCAACAAACTCAAGTTTGCAGACCGTGAAGGAGAGTGCGTTGAACCTGCCCAAAATCGTCCAAGAAAAGACGCCGCTGCACTTTTGAGTGAAGGCGCCGCCGTCAGATTTTGTGATTGCTTGAAGCTTGTTTCGAGAGACTGTAGAGTCTCTGGGCTGACAAGACCAGTCAATGACACGAAATCAGTTACGAGGTCGTCTGCTTGCTGTGCATAAGTATCCCACAAACGTCTCGAGAGAAGAAACTGCATCGCATCCTCGAACTCGGTATAAGCCAAGAGCTTCTTCTGATTGCGTTGCATCAAAGACAGGGCGACTCGCATAAGCGTCTCGGTGGCACCTTCAGATAGGATTACGTCGTATATGCGCAGTAACATCGGAAGTGGACAAGTAACCGCGAAGAATGACAGGAACCACTGAGACACATAGAGTGGCTCGATTTTCAGGGATTCGAGATGGGCAGCCAAGTCCGGCAGATGACGAGTGAGGAGCTGTTGAAATTGATAAATGCGAAGATGTAATCCTGACAGATCAGGCAGGTAGCATGATCGAAGGTCATAATGCTCCATCAGTCTAGGAATTAGTTAGAGATGGAAGGCACGATATTGAAGTGTGAGATCTTACCTCACGAGAATGCAGAAAGCTTCAGCTTCGCCCATGTGCATCAGTAGTGGGCCAACAACAAACCCAAGGCCTTGACAGTATCCAATCTTTTCGTCATAGATGCTGAAGGCCTTCAAGACGTTTCCAAGCATGCGTTGACCTTCACCATCTTTTTCTCGAAACATGTCGACGTTGGGAAAACTCCGGCCTACGTCTTTGCCGATCAGAGCATCATAGGGGCTAGGCTCCAAGGAGAGCCTTTGGTACTCAGAGATAAGAAAGGGGTCTCGTGCTCGTGCAATGCTGGGCCACACATGTTCTCTGAACATCGCTGGCACACCACTTCGAATCTTGTTGGAGGTGAGCGTCGGCAAGCGTTGAGCCGTCTGATTGTAATCCTGAACCAAGGCAGCCCAGAACTCCAGCTCGGTGAAGCCAGGCGCAGGAAGCATTGAGTATCTTAGCGACTGTCTGATCGGGCCATCCATCATTCTCTTCAGTTGTTGTATCGAAGGTGGCCTTGTATTTTTGCGCGGTCGGGTTGTGGCTGTAATTCCAGCCTTTGGGTCAGTCGCCAGGGCAGCATTCTCCTTTTCGAGGCGGGCAAGCAGAAGGGCCGTAGACTAGACATTGTTAGAGCCTCTCCTGGAATGATCTACCAAGGATCTTACCTCATCCGTGGCCTCGTCTTTATGTTCTTGTTCCTCGGTCTTCTCAAGGCCCTCCCAATCCACGGAGTTTATCGAGACAGAACTCTCGGATGTCCTGGAAGATGAACGGCTGGAACGGGTGGACGAAGGGCTGCTTTGTCGAACAGAGGGCTGCGGTGAAGCTTGTGCTTCAGCGTCTACGTCGAGCTCTGGCGGCGTCTGTATATCGGATAATCGGACAGTTATCATTGAGCTTCTGGGTAAAGGTATGTCCTCAGGTTTAACTTCGGTGTTGGCTTCGAATGGAATCTCTTGCTTTTCCTCTGGGGCAAGTTCGTCCATGATTGTTTGCTCCATCCTTAAGATGTAACGTTTTTGAGCGAGAAGAATGGAAGAGGCGGGAAAGGAAAGGCAGTTCGTCAGAGGCCAAAAGAGTGAAGCCTTGACGGAGGTTGGAAAGTTGCAATAGTGATCAAATGAAAGGCTGCTCGCAGAGGTTCGCCAGCGACCGTGCGAGGGGAATGTCGGAGGTGGCTGCGGCTGGTAAGGAAAGGACGTCGTCGAAGACGATCAAGGCGATGAGCGACAGAGGAGAAGAGGGTGGTGTTTGCAGAAGCACAGTTCGCAGAATGGAATCAGTGGAATGAATGTTCGAGAGGGGAGTGGGCCAGGGGGTCGATGCATGAAACTGCTCCTCATTTGGCACTAGCTGGCCAATGCTGATCGTCGGCGATAATAGCTGTAATCTCGGTTGACGACGAGATGGTTAAACTATCTCTGGGGGCTCTTTTATATTGCTCGTTCAGTATATTGATCACTCATGCTTGATTGAACACCAGAAGGGATTTCAGGGCAGATTGAAGCTTGACGCTGTACGGAGTTATATTCAACCAGCTCTTCATGAGACGCGTCGATGCGAGACCCCGAAAACAATGCGGGGACATCTGAGCAAAGAAAGCAACGAGACACATCTGAAGCAGCATATGCCACATAGGAGTCAGCCAATAGTAGTGTCTGACATTTCATTGTGAGGTCGCCAGGGACGTGAGTGCGCTGACCTGACAGAATCTGCAGTGATCGAGACTGTTGATTTCGAGAGGGTGGTACGGAATACAATCATTCGCCAACCCACGCTCATGGTTCAGGGGTAATAAACAAGCAGCGGCAGGCAATGACTTCCACCCCGCATCCTGGATACGACAATATTTGATCGAGCCTCGACTGTTGACAAGCCATGGCGCTGTTCTACGACGCTTAGGAACAGGAGCGCCACAAGTGATACCCTTCTCCGTATTCGTACAGTCGGTAACTCATAGCATGCAGAATTTGATCTCGTAAAGAGAGGGAGGCTCTCAAAACGGGTTAGCTCTAAACTTCCAGTATAGGCCTAGCTCTTCTCGCGAGATCTTGGCGCGACAAGGCTGACCCTGGGCCGCTAATGCGACTCAGGCTGTGTCTTGTTATTGTTTTGCCCAAATCTCTGTTTACAATTCAATTCTTGACAACAACGCCCTCTTTGTGCAGCCTGTGTCTCTTCCAACGATCCATGTCTTGATGTGCACAACGACGCAAGACATACGCCCACCTAACGGGTGTTTCTAAACGGCAAGAATCTCATACTCTAACTCGATCAAGATGGATTCCTCTGTTTTCGACATTGACGGTGGGAGCTCAGATTTTGAGCCAGCGCCTGTGAGTGGAAAAGGTTTGTCTCATGTCTGAGCTGTTGTTCTGACAACTTTGTCCACAGAAGGTGAAAGCCAAGCCTGCGAAAAAGGCAACGGCGCCTAAAGCACTAAAGACAACTGCACCCAAAGCGAAAACGGGCCCCAAACCTAAGGCTACTGTTCCAAAGAAGCGCTCTAAAAAGGATGCCGAAAACGACGATGAAGATGATGGGGCAGGCGATCTTTTCGACGATGAGTCGCTGCTGGCAAACACTCCCCCCAAGACGAAGAAAGTGAAGGCCAATCCCAACCCAGTCAAGGGCAGTCATAAGAAGCCTTTGGGTGACTTGGTCAATGAGGCCATTGGTGCAGATGGCGCAAATGACTCCCCGCAGCCTCAAAAGAAGAAACGTGTCTCAGAACAATATCAGAAATTGACACAGCTGGAGCATATCATCAAACGTCCCGATACATACATCGGATCAGTAGAGCGCACGGAGAAACAGATGTGGGTCTACAACAGCGAACAAGACAGCATGGAGTTCCGAGAGGTATCTTATGTCCCCGGTATCTTCAAGATTTTCGACGAAATATTGGTGAACGCTGCAGACAACAAGCAAAATGACAAAAACATGAACGAACTCAGAGTCACAATCGATCGGGAGAACGGCGAGATTAGTGTTTACAACAACGGCCGTGGTATTCCCATCGAAATCCACTCCAAAGAGAAGATTTATATCCCGGAGATGATCTTTGGTCATCTTCTCACAGGGTCGAACTACGATGATAACGAACAAAAGGTCACTGGTGGTAGAAATGGTTATGGTGCGAAACTTTGCAACATATTTAGTACAGAGTTCACCATCGAAACTGCCGATGCACGCCAGAAGAAGAAGTACAAGCAGACTTGGACCCATAACATGTCTCAGATGGGCAAGGCAAAGATCACAGATTGCAAAGGCGAGGACTACACCAAAGTCACCTTCAAGCCTGACTTCGCCAAATTCGGCATGGAAGGTATGGATGACGACCTCGAGGCCCTTTTCAAGCGGAGAGTCTACGACATGGCAGGCACTTGTAGGAGTGTCAATGTCAAGCTGAACGGCACACGCCTGCCAGTCCGGAACTTCAAGAAATACATCGAGATGTACACGAAGGCAATCAAAAAGGAACGAGGTGAAGAGGCTGCGAATGATAACAATGAAATCATCACCGAATCTACTGATCCTCGTTGGGAGATTGGTTTTACAGTATCAGATGGCTCTTTCCAACAAGTTTCATTCGTCAATTCTGTTGCCACCACGTCTGGCGGTACTCACGTCAATTATGTTGCTGATCAGATCGTCAACAAGTTGATGGATGTTGTCAAAAAGAAGAACAAGGGTGGTGCGACGTTGAAGCCAAATCAGATCCGCAACCACATTTTTATCTTCGTCAATGCTCTGATTGTCAATCCAGCTTTCACCTCGCAAACGAAGGAACAGCTTACCACCAAGTCCAGTCAGTTTGGCAGCAAGTGCCAAGTCTCCGATGACTTCATGAAGAAGGTCATAAAAACCGAAGTCATCACCAACATTCTCCATTTTGCTCAGCAGAAGGCCGATCAGATCCTCAAAAAGTCCGATGGCAGTAAACGAAGCCGCATGAACAATCCCAAATTGACTGATGCCAACAAGGCTGGTACCAAAGAGGGCTACAAGTGCACTTTGATCTTGACAGAAGGTGATTCAGCCAAGGGTCTTGCGATGGCAGGCCGATCAGTCGTGGGCCCTGACCTATGGGGTGTATTCCCTCTCCGTGGAAAGCTCCTCAACGTCCGAGATGCTTCGATCGACCAGATTTCGAAGAACGCAGAGATTCAAAATATCAAAAACTTCCTTGGACTTCAGCATAAGAAGGTCTATACTGACAGACAAGGCTTGCGGTATGGTCGGTTAATGATCATGACTGACCAGGATCATGATGGTAGCCACATTAAGGGCTTGTTGATCAACTTTCTACAAGTACAATTCCCTAGTCTTCTGAAAATGCCAGACTTCCTTGTCGAATTCATCACTCCCATCATCAAGGTCTGGAAGGGCGACCCACAGAATCCCTCTCAATCTCGAGCGTTCTATTCGATTCCCGAATATCAAGCATGGAAGGAAGCGCACAGACATGACCGTGGCTGGGAAAGCAAATACTACAAAGGATTGGGTACAAGTACCACTGAAGAGGCTCAAGAGTACTTCAATGACTTAGATACCCACCACAAAGAATTTGACACTATGAAGGATGACGAGCCCGCGTTGATCGAGCTCGCATTCTCAAAGAAGAAAGCAGACGAGCGAAAGGAGTGGTTGCGTCAATACAAGCCAGGAACTTACCTTGATCACCAACTCAAGAAGATTACCTACTCTGATTTTGTCAACAAAGAGCTGATTCTCTTCAGTATGGCTGACAATATACGATCCATCCCTTCTGTTGTCGATGGTCTAAAGCCTGGTCAGCGAAAGGTCATGTACGCATGTTTTAAACGAAATCTGAAAAAGGATATGAAGGTCGCCGAGCTTGCCTCTCTCGTCAGTGGTATGACTGCTTACCACCACGGCGACACTTCCCTACAGCAAACCATCGTCGGTCTGGCACAGAATTTCGTGGGATCCAACAACGTCAACCTACTGGTTCCTTCCGGCCAGTTCGGCACGCGAAACCAGGGCGGCAACGATTGTGCCAGCGCTCGTTATATCTTCACCCGACTCTCTCCATTCGCCAGGAAGCTGTTCCACCAGGCTGACGAGCCGCTTCTCACCTACAATACAGATGATGAACGGAAAATCGAGCCTGAAATCTATGCCCCCGTAATTCCTATGATCCTCGTCAATGGAGCTGATGGTATTGGTACGGGCTGGAGTTCATCCATTCCTAACTACAACCCAGAAGACATTGTTGAAAATCTCAAGCGGCGAATGGCTGGCGAAGAATGGAGACCAATGCAACCCTGGTTCCGCGGCTTCAAGGGCGAAGTTAAAGAGACTGCCCCAGATCGTTTTCAATTCAGCGGTATTATTCACCAAAGCGGGTCCACCGAAGTTGAGATCACTGAGTTGCCTATCCGGACTTGGACACAGGACTTCAAAGATAAATTGGAAGAGATCATCAAGGCTGAGAAAGTTCCCTCCTTCATCAAGGACTACAAGGACTACAACACTCATGACCAGGTCCATTTCATTATTCAGATGGATGAAAAGCACATGGATAAGGCTATCGAAGAAGGCCTGGTTGAGAAATTCAAACTCAACAAGTCTATTGCCACATCCAACCTTGTAGCCTTTGATCCTGAAGGGCGCATCACCAAATACGCAAATGTAGAGGCCATCATGAACGAATTCTACAGCTACCGGCTTCAGCTGTATGCAAAACGAAAAGAGCGGTTATTGCAAGACATGCAAAAAGATTTGAGACGTTTGACAAATCAAGCTCGGTTCATTCAGATGATCATTGACGGCAAGCTCAACATCTCAAAGAAGAAAAAGGCTGTTCTCATTGCAGAGCTGCAGAAATTGAACTTCGATCCTTTTCCAAAATCAAAGGAGGCCACCAAAGAAGAAGAGATTCTCCGCGCTGCTCAAGAGGATGAAGATGAAGATGACAATACCGACGCAAGTGCGTACGATTATCTGCTTGGTATGGCTCTATGGTCATTAACCCAAGAACGGGTAGAGAGACTGCTCAGCAAGATCGGCGATAAAGAGACTGAGATCGATGCCTTGATGCAGAGATCCAAGGAGGATCTGTGGATGCAGGACCTGGATGATTTTATCGCAGAATGGCGATTCCAATTGGAAGACGAACACGAACGGAAGCGAAAAGTTCGGAAGGGACGACGTGTTTCCAAGAAATTCGCAACGGCTGCCTCGAAACCAAAGGGCAAGAAGCGCAAGGGCATGGCTGATTCTTCGGACGACTCTGATTTTGAGGCATATGCACCCAAAGCAAAGAAGCCCATCCCTGCGCCCAAACCACTTCAAAAACCTCTGCCGAAGCAGCGGACTATCGAAGCGTATGCTGCCCCCAAAACCAATGCTCTAGCGCATGCGATGGAGCAGCGAAAGCTGTATACTGACGGCAATAGCGATCCTTTAGACCAGCCAGAAGAACTCACAGACGGCACCAAAGATGGCATCCCAGTCAAAGTCGAGTCTCAGATCGAAGTGATCTCCACCAAGCCCCCTAATCGCCAAGCTCGAGCCGTCACGAAGAAAGCGACAAACTATGCTTTATTAAGTGATTCCGAGAGCGATAACGGAGATGGCTTGCTTGCGGATCTTGGTGATATGGTCAAAGGATTGCCGAGCAAGACGACAATTGACAGTGGCAACGAGTCTCGCACATTGTTTTCTGCATCTGCATCAAGACCTACCAGCAGCCATGGCTACAGACTTCCTACCAAACCCCCTCCTAGAGAGGATTTCTCCGCCGATGAGACAGACTATAAGAGGTTAGCTCCGCAGTCTTCCCCGAGGCGATCCATCATCGTCACGAGCAAAGAAGATTCCAATGATGTTGAGGAGAGCGATGATGACATTGTTCCGGCAAAATCATCCAAAAAGGCAGCGCCAAAGAAACAGCAAGATGTCATGGACCTGGACAGTGATAGCGATGCTATAATGCCTAAGAAGACTGTGCCTGTCAAAAAGGCGGCTAAGGACACCCAAACCAACGCTAAAAAGCCTACTGCGAAGAAGACTGCTCCTCCCTCGAAGAAAGTCGAGCAGTCACCAGTAGCCAAAGCGTATGCCAAACGACTCGCAAAGAAGAAGGTGGTCGACTCTGATGATGATATGGATCTACTTGCAGACGACATCTTGAAGTCACCATCTGCATCAGATTCTGATGAGCCCGTGATCCGCAAACCTGCTGCTCGACCAGCACGACGAGCTGTGGCTACGAAGAAGACGGCGACATACACGTTTGATGACGAAGACGAAGACGACGAAGACGAAGACGACGAAGACGGAGGAGTTCAGGATGATGCATCATCTGCGATGTTTTCGGAGAGTGAATGAAGACGTTTTTAAGGGACCCGAGCATACTCGAGGAAGCGTGAACCAAATGAGGTGGTTTTAGCACGAGGACGGGTACGCACTGGACCATAGTGTGCCGGCTGTGTGAGTCAATTTGCTGCTATTGAAGCGATGTGTTCATTTTTTAGTACACAGCATTATCTTGGGCACCCTCAGTGCCTTACTGATACTGATGTATTAATGCCAAATGTCATTTACTACGAGGTCGAAGCGACCGTAACAGCATCACCACCATAGTGAAGTCTTCTGCAATGGTCTTTCAACCTTCAGAGCACGGCCCATACCACTTATGTTGCATACGATGGCAACGACTCTAGGCCTCTTCAACTCATGTCCTAACCCTTCGTGCATGGTCTGATACAGAATAGTTCTTTGTCTGTTCGGCAACGACGGCCAATGACCCCTCTTGTCGTGAAACGCATGTATGCATCAATCCGCGCAATCCGCGACCACCACTTGAAAGGCTGCCTGGTTCCTCATTGCCCTGACAACACAACCGGTCATCCTTCGGTTCCCACGGGACTCCGTTTTTCATTCTACTTGAGGTTAACTGGGAAATGTGCTCGAGGCCACTGTGTATCTGGGCCCGGGGCGATATATTGAGCTAGGTGAAACATGAGTCTAAGCCACTCTCAACCACTGTACTAATGATAAATCGATCTGGAACGACACAGTCTCCTCGATCTGGACAAGGTCATATTCATCTCTTCAGGGTGGCATTCGATGAATGCCTCAGTCAGATCCAACGGTGAGATTCCACATCCAGAGCAGCGATTGCAAACCTGCCTACAATATCATGTTGAGCCCTCAGAGCTGCGCCAAACCGACCGTCCAGAAGACCTTCTTTCACCGCCCCTTTTTCTGCGTGCCAAAGCCAGTTCCAAAGGCTCGTTGATTCGTTCACTGAGCGAACATCTGGATGAGCGACGTCTTGCTTAACATATTGGCCAGACTGGATACCTACCTTAGCATCAGTCCTTGTTGCCATGCGGTCAAAGAATCGACTGCCATCTTGGTCTGGAATTCTGGATGTCCTCATAGCAAGTGGAGCCATAATGAACAGGAGAAAGGAGATCTTTCAAGTTTGTCTGATTCAACCTTTGTCTCAAGCAAAGGCGCTGATTGCTGTTTGTGTCAACTGGATCAAGTGCCACGCGTGAATCCAAACAGGGTAGATAGACGGTCTGTCTTCCTCGAATTCAGTACATAGATGCCCGCTTCTTCCCATCTGGAAGAACCTTCCTCTTCCACAAGCAATGGCCCAGATCAAATCTCTTCTCAATCCCACCATGGACGACGCCGAATACGACAGCAAAGACGAAGTCTCCACGGCAGACAGCCAAACCTCGTCAGGGTCGCCTAAGCGCAGAGGTGGTTACGACCTTGCCAGTCGAAAGAAGCAAAAGACTGTCAAGGATGCGGCGGTCTTCAAGCCTGGTACTGTTCGTGAACCATGTCGGTATCCGCCTCACGAGGATCAAGACGACTTCCTAGCTGCTCAGCATCAGATGCACGAGATATACCCGATGGGCAGTATCGCCGACTACCCCCGGCACATCCCCTACAACGGCGGTAAGAAATTGTTCTGGGAGAAGACAGGACGAGACAGCTTTGAAGGTATGGCACCCTCGACGGATCGATCATCAGCTATGCATGGGCTTACTGGATCCTCGGTAGTTTTTCAGTATCAATTCAAGATTCCCAACGACCCAACCACGTACACGATGCTCTGGGACTACAACATTGGGCTCGTACGCACCACGCCTCTTTTCAAATGTGGACGGTATTCCAAAGTAAGAGAAAAAATTCAGACCACCTCTAGTTTTGGTTAACCTCTATCAGACAACTCCTGCCAAAACCCTGTCTCGAAACGAGGGATTGAAAGACATCTGTCACAGCATCACTGGAGGAGCTCTTGTTGCTCAAGGTACGTCAACTCCTGGTCAGACAATCAGGAGCCATTGCTGAGTGTCTTGCCCTCAGGTTACTGGATTCCGTATGAAGCGGCCAAAGCCGTCGCTGCTACTTTCTGCTGGAGCATTCGCTATGCATTGACTCCAGTGTTCGGTACAGACTTCCCAGACATGTGCATTCGTCCAAACGCTGAGAACTTCGGTTCTATGCTGATTGATCCGGAGATCACGAAGCGTTGTGCCCTACAAGCTCAGCACTATCGAGCACTGGAGGGAAGAGAAACATCACCGCCAGTGCCAGCCACACCCAGTCCACAATTACCTTCAACACCAAAGTTGGGACCTTACTTCAAGCGAATCTTGCCAAAGCCGATCAGAACGACGACAGACTATGCCAGTGACTGCACCTCTGACATAGGTGGAGAGGATCAGTATGCTCTATCTTCTACATCACCCAATATCGGCTTCAGCACTCCATGGTCTGCGATCAATTCTCCTCGCTCTCCGTCGCCCAAAGTCGCCTTCACCAATCCATGGTCGCCGGCGAGTACGACTCGTTCGGATTCGCCTTCAGGCACGTCTCGTAAGGGACGCAAAGCTGCTGACATTCCTCGTTCTCACACCCCTCTTGACCTGATGCCGCCTCCGCGAAAACCGATGTACCCGACGATCAACACCTTGACTTCCCAAGCATCTGTCACAAGTCCCACTTATCTCCCTACGCCGACGACACCAGGCATATCCCCCAAGTGCCGTCGTCGACCCATGGACATAGATGAGCACTACGAAGCTGGTTCAGATGACTCGGAGGCTCCAAGAGCAGAGAAGAGCAGGAAGAGATCTTCACATACCTTTACCGAGACAAATGCTGCATATGTGTTGTTGAAACTGTCTGGTAAGAATAATGTTGGAGAAGGGTTGAGGTCTCTCAAACGTAGAGCTTCAGCATGAGCGATACCACGATGAAGAGCACGATGCAATGTTTAGATGAGAGACACGGTCGGAACGGGGCTTGAGGACATTGGACTGAGAAGAATAACAATGTGATGAGCTGCAATCAAGACGACGATATGAAATTCTTTTTGTACTGGTAGTTTTTTCGTCCCTTCCTCATGTTACAGCATTTTTCCTTCCCAGTGACCGCAGTTTCGTCTGAAGTGAAGCTGATGTCCACTCCACCCTCTCCTTTTCTTCTTGCCAATGTTTCCCTCTTCTACTTGGCTTCTCCTTGTTCTCGTATCGTTCGTTCATACTCGTTGCCCTTAGTTCGGTCCCTATCCGCCGTGTTTCTTCCATCGTCGTCGTGCTCTTGTCTAACTCAAATCTGCTCTCTCTGTGCATACGACATCTTCTCTGTCCCTGTCTCATCATGCGACAGACGCCATACATTGACAAGTCACGTACTTGTCGTTACTGGGCACTGGGCTCGGGATGTCCCAACTTCGACGCGTTTGGCGCTGTTACATGCTCTTATGCTCACTGGGACACCGGTAGACTGGTCAGTCACTTCCAGCAACGCGGTACCTGTATTCAATGGAAATATTACGGCTACTGTGGTCGGGGAGCCGGTTGCTGGTATGAGCACCGGCATACTGGAGTCGATGGCTTGTACCAAGGAAGTATGTTTTGCCCTTGAGCCTGTTCGTCACATTCAACATGCTGACCCCTATAGCGGTCGATCTGGGTGGTGTTGAACTCGAAATCGCAGATGCAGCTACGAAGGCAGGTTTTGACACTTTCAACCACGAAGCATTATTCGAACTCATCTGGGCTGTCAAGCGTATAGGCTTGAAAACAGGTCCTGGTCGATTTACGCCTCCTTCATACTCTCGAACGTCCATATATCCCGACAGATATCGTCCGCGACAGCGTTGCAAGAAATGGAAAAAGAAGAACAATGCAAACCCCGTCAGACGACCTCCAAACCACGATGTCGAGCTCAAGTTCCATCCTGTGAAGCCTCTGATGCGGAAACGTCCACATGAGGATGTCAAAGAGGAAGAGATCATAGATCTGACAGCGGCTTCGGATACCTTGGAAAGGCCAGCGCAGCCAGGCTCTCCTAGCATCCCGCTCAAGAGACAAAAGACCTTCAAATGCGAAAGTGCGTCCAAGAATGGAATGCAAACAATATCTAGCATTCCCAAGACCACTGTGACCTACTCAATCCCTACTCGATCCGCCGGAGAGTCGAGGGCAACAGATCCTGGCCCACGTACAAGTACTCCTGGGCCAGCCTTTAAGCCTCAACCGCCTATCACACCAGAGGCGGAGATCACGAAGCAGTTGAATCTAGTCAAGAAAAAGCTCGATGATGCCAGAATTAACATAAACACCTGTCAATCAGCGATGAAGGACTTGTTTGATGTCTATTGCCACAAATTCGAGAACGACCAGATCATGGCAAGCTTACAAAAGCTAAGCAACTGCATGAACAACATATATGATAGTAGCAAGGATGGTGCTAGTGAGATTGACACAGTGGTTAAGCTTCTAATCGATAGGAAGAATATCAAACCCTGAGGTATGTGAGTGTTGACTACCGAACTTACACTGTTCAGAGATCCTAATGCTCCCAGGGGCATCCAATGTGTTTGTCAAAGGAAAACTTCGAGGAAGAGGTTTTGTTCGAGCGAAAGTGTCTGTTGACACGTCAATTCTGTGGGCTAAAGATGCAGCTGATGATGCCTAGGATGGAGGGTTTGTCTGAGTTCAATAGAATGTTGTGATCAGATCATGTGGAGCTGCGAGACGGCATGATACTGCGAGACCTTATGCTGGGGCTGTAACCAGCTCATCATGCCAACTACAGGTTGCTGTGTATTATGAGATACATCCTCACGCAATGGTGATTTCTTTGAACTACCATTCAAGTTATGCATCCGATGCTGGCGCACTGTAGACGTTGAGAAAATCGGCAAATCAGGGGAAACTGCAGGAGGAACCAGTCGCTACCGAGCTGAGCCGAGCTTCCGATGTTTATGAATGAAACACCTGTCAGTTCTTCTGCCTCTTCATCCTTCTCGCCATTTGCAATTTCTCTCCATCGAAAGATTGTTTGTCCAGTCCAGCAAAGAGTATGTTGTCTTCGCCCTGTGAAGCTCTTACTGTTGAATAGCTACAAGACCACCCAAAACTACGATATGACCACGAGAAGTATTGCGGTCTTACCACTTCCACTGGCAGTGAGTGGCGCCATTTCTGCATAACAAGGGAGTCCATCTTGTATGGCAGACCCTCGATCCATGCTATTTGTGGCCGGAATTTCTCTTCTCTTCTCATAATGAGCGATTTAGATTGTCCAGAAGGCTCGGGGCTTGATGACTCGAAGGACTCGCACCGAAAAAGGCGAAATCACAAAATGCCTGATGGCCGCCCCAATCACAACCAGCTGTGATTGCATTTGGGAATGGTGAGTGTTACGAGTCCGCTAGCAAACCATAAGATGCACACTGCCGCACCCTCGGGCAGTGAACTGGGTTTGTTTACAACAAGATTCACTCACCATGGCGCGTATCGCTTTTCATCTTCACTGCAGCAGGAAACATTATCCTGACCGCCCGAATCACTTTCCCTGCGCGCTGAAAGAACTCCGTTTGCCTCATAAACTCTCTCGATATCGTTTGGCACAACCATGGACATCGTTCGCTTCGTCTGCGTCTCAGCACATACGTCAGCAAGCCGGTTCTGACGCTCAATCGTATCGCGCCAACGGAGTTGACTCTGCGAATTCGTTTCACGCTCTTCAACAAGGTTCCTTTGTTTGATCATGGCTTCACGAAGAGATGACCCAGCTGGCCCGTCAACTTTGCCCGTCTCCCCGTCTGTCATCGTTGGCATTGTGATATTGTGCGCTTTCTGCGTCATGGTCCTCGTCGCAAGCGTCTTTGCATATTGCCGAAACAATCGTTCAACAACGACGGATGCTGAAGCTGATGACGGCTATGATATATTCAATCCAAACCGCCCCGTGAGTGCAAGCCAAGCTGCGCGCATGAGAGAAGTAAGATGGATCAATAACATGTACGCGTGGGAACGAGCAAGGGAAGCCAGAAAGGAGGTCGGTGAAGTGAGAAATACAGCACTCTTTGTTGGACGCGTAGGCGAAGAGCGTCATTGGGATGAATGGAGCAGCATCGGCACTGGAGATGGAGATTCGGCTTCGAAAGGAAAGGTCAGTCACCCTTGCCTCTCATGAATGGTCCTTGCTGATAATGTTCTTCTAAAAGACCTTCAAGGACTCGGCTCAGGACTACACTCGTGTCCCACTGTTCTACGGTAGTGACGACCCGTATGCAGTATCGAGTCTACACCGATCCAGCCACCTTATGTCATCCTCAGCTCGAGGCTCGTATCGGTCTTCCCAGTACTCTGGTCTGCCACAGTATCCTTCCATGTTGCTTCCGCAACCCATCCCTCGTGACACGATTCAGGGTCCTTTCAAACGCAGACAACCCCCAACAGAGATGACCGAGCCGATTGAGGCACAAACCATGCAGAATGATGGGAACAATCCGAAGATCACCATTAACAACGGCGTCGAGGATCTTACACGTTGCAGTAGTATCACTTATCATCCAAACATCGAAGGCTTCGCGACGAACAGTAACGATGAAGAAAGGCTGAGCCCGACATTGACGACTACGACTAATGACAATGACGTCGACATCAGTGACACGTTCTCAGCGCTACCACTACGACCACATACACCAAACTCGCTGGTTGTCCACAATGAGAACAATCAGGTTGTGTTCGAGCAAGAACTTCGTCCTGCAGACCCTTCTCAAGCTCAAGAGGACCAACCCGAGCACAGACCCTCGCAAGAAGGTGTCAAGGCTATGATTGAAGAGTGGGAGAAGACCAATGGACGATTTGCGAGACACAATTGACTTCGACCTCGACATTGCACGTCATGAGAGTGCTTTCTATGACCATTGCGGACTCCGAAGAGCTATCGACCTGTCCCAGACGGACTTTTTATTTCTGACCGACCAACTTGACACACTGACATGGAACTCCGATGAAGGGAAGGCAATTGGGGTTCAAGATTGCTCATGCTTTGCATGTGTGCTATTTTGGACAGAAGAGCTACGGAAAGCTTCATCGGGCTTCATGAGATTGTTAGATCATCATCACATCACAAACAAGGCAACTATCAAGACCATCAAAAGGCTTCATTCCTGTGTTCAACATGCCTGACCCTGTCCGGACTTTCTTCGTTGCACCTTGGCACGTCTTGTTTGTCTTGTTTGTTTTTGTTTTTCTTCGTCTTGTGTGTTGACCGGACATCCAGGTTGAGAGTTTGCTCATGGTGGACCTGACGTTCGCCTGTCCCAAAGATCATCCCGAGTCTATCTCTTTGTTTTCTTTCATGATTCTCTCATGACGTTTTATTCGCCTACCTCCTCCAGCATCCAGATCCCACCTACACCATTGACTTGCACAATGATTTTGGATACCACTTGTTTTCACCTCTACAAGAATCAATTGTTGGGGGGAAGCTTTTCTTCTTTCGTTTGACCTCCTGACGTCTACTCGCCGAAGAGAGATCCTTTTCGAGCGATTCATGACGAGTATGACAATTATGACAATTATGAAAAAAACACGACAAAGAACATGTAGATTGTTTATTTATACTGACCTTTTCCTCGGACAGCCTTGTTTTCTTTCTTTTTTTCCTCCTTCCTCCAGGACTTGATACTTTTCTGTTACTCTCACTACTCACACACACTCACACACTACCTGACTACTCACTTACATTTGCCCTACCCTTTTTTTTCTCGAGTAAGTGAGAAAAAAAAACAAAAAACAAAAAATGTCTCCCGTCTTTTTTTACATTCTGCTCCTCTTGGCTTGTTGTGGAAACTTCACCACAACAATGACAACAATGGCCTCCCCGGCCCCAATGGCGTCCCCCCTGGTTGGAAGGGAGGAGATGTTGACCATGACGGACGTCTTGACCATAGCGGACGCCTCCACCACCACCACCGTCACCACCACCTTTGTCACCACCAACGTTCCCACCATCACCACCACCACCAACCAACTCACCATCACCACCACGACCAACGAACTGACAATCACCACCACCACCATCGACCCTACCTTGACCACCACCACCAACGCTCCCCCCACCATCACCACCACGAGCACCACCTTCACGACCTTGTCGGCGACGCAAGGCACGTCGAAGAGGGCAGTGGAAGTAGCTTCTTCTATAGCTACAGCAGCAGGACCAATAGCAGCGGTCGTCATCGGATGAAAAAAAAAACGACGAGCATGGGAGAGAGCAGGGGGGAGAAAAAAAAAGAAACGGCATGAGAATGACGTCCATCAGAGACGAAAGGGGGGTTTTTTTTTCCAGAGACATGTCCCAAGATGAATGTCTTTTGGTTCTCCCAATTTGTCAAGCTTGACAAAGTTAGGGCTGGGGCCCGTCAAGGAGGCAATTCTGGTCGTCAAGAATGACAATGACATCGAGGGGGACGCTTTTAGTAAAGATGGGAAAAGAAAAAAAAAGAAAGGAGGGCGGTCATCATGTAGATAATGATTTGATTCTTTAGACAAAAAAGCTTTCTTGGGAAAAAGGAGGGTCATCAAGGAGGGAGAAACGTGTGGCAAGGGAACCCGAAAAAAATTCATGTGTGTGTGTACGCGAGGTTTTTGCAATCTCTTTCAAGAAAGATTACATACCTTAGCTATAGGTATCAAGACGGGAGTATACTGTACAGAAAGTATTGTACACATGTCACATACAGACAATTACTCCCGTAGAGTAAAATGGTACGACTTCCGGTTACGGAAGATGAAGATCCTCAATTTCCACATGACGACATTCTTGCTACGAGTGAACAAATGCCACAGAGGTTCTATTTCAATACAGCAGCTATTAGGTATACAAGGTAGAGAGGTGGGTAGACAGGGTATATATATTCATCCACTACGTGACAACCTCACCGAGTCAAACCTCCCTATCTTACTCCCGTATACACACAATTCATACTCATTTCGTTCCAATCGTTCACAAGAAACATCAACCACTCCAAAGATTCATGTCATAAGCACCTTTTCTTCCCTTCTGTTCAAGATTCATCATCGGGGTCCCTGACCAGTCCTCCTAACCAGTACCTCATAAAACCCGTGTTCCAATCAACCAATCTCACAAAACCCCCTTTCAAAGTTTTGCCATTGCCAAAGCAATCAAAAACGATGTATTCCCAGCCAGCCAACCCTCCCAAAAATACAACGTCAATGACCCTCATGAAGAATTCCTCCCAGAAGCGCCCACGCTAGATGGTATAAAAAGCCACAAAAATAAAAATAAAAAGCGACCACTCCATAAATCACATCCCCACCACACATCTAGCTATGCTGTTTGCTAGTTGTCCCGTCTTATATGTTCCTTTTTCATCTTCATCTTCATATTCGCGTCGACGCCTGCAGACCATGGTCACCGGAGGAGTCCACCGACGTCCACAAACGTCAAGTCATCGGGTCCACTCGGTACAGGTCGAATGGGTTCTTCATCCTCTTCTTTTTGCGACGCTAGACGGTGGCTCTTTGATATTCTCCTATCCATGGCGAAACGCATCGGCGAGCGACCTGGGCTCCTTCCTTTACTGCGTGTAGGTGAGGGTGTTGTGCCAGACACTTCGTCTTCCTCGCGAATGTGAGAATGGCGAGACAACAATCCCCCGATATCTGACAAGAACGCCTTGGACCCGGATCGGGAACTGGTGCTAGGGAGGGAAAGGCGGCGGGCTTCATGGATTGAAGCCTGTCGGGATACAGAACTCGGAGACTCTGGGTTTGCAACCAGGCCACCAACGTCAAAAAATCCCATCTTGCTCGGGGTGTCCGGCTGTTCGGCATGCGGACTGATGGGCTCATGTAGTTGGGCTCTGAGGTCACGGAGTTTGATGTCCGTCGACGTACTGCTCATACTGTTCATCGAGCTCCGTCGCCGGCCGCGAGACGCAGAGTTAAAGTTCCAGTCTGAATTGAACGTGGAGCTGTGACGATGATGAAGTCCCGACTCGAGGTCTTTTGTTGAGTCGTGATTGCTCGGTGTCGCTGGTTCGGCGAGACGAGGTTCTCTATTACTTCCGTGTCTGAGAGGAGCGGGCAAGGATACGCCAACACTGCGTGCTAGATCTTCGTCCGATCCCCAATGATGATGAGTGATGGAGCGTGTGCGGGTTCGAGTGACCGTGCGACTGACGCTTCGGCCGAGGGAGCTCGTTTCATCGACCGAAGGAATGCGGAACTTGGCCTTTTTGACGCCCTTGTCGCGGATAAAACTGCCAATGGCAATGGCATTCGAGACACCAGCGGCGGCGAGAATTTCGAGCGACGCAAGGAGTGACCGATACTGCTGGGAGGAGCGGCGTGAGATGGTCGTGGGGATTCGGTAGGCTGTGATGGCGATGAGGATGACGGAGAGAAGGAAGAGCAGTATCAAGGATATTTTCTTGGTGTACCGCATGGAGGACTGCCAGACCAAAGGGATGGGGAAGACAATCAGCACGACATCCGTGACCATGTCACAAGCTCCCATGACAATCAGTTGGATCAGACCCTCCCGACATTTCGGGCCTGGGTCTGGCACGACCTGCCAGTAGTGGTCAAAGGGTTGGCATTCACTGAGCGTGCCGATGACGACGCCAATGTAGGTTACAATGAGGAAGGCGTAGATGATTTGGAGGCCGATTTCGTACGATTTGGCCCACGACTTTCCGATCAGACGTTTGAGGAATTCCAGAACCGTCCATTTGGCAATCCAGATGAAAGCCGCGTAAGATATGCGCGCCGCAAGGACCAACCTACTTCCGACCTCGCGATGGTGTATCTGCGTCTCGGTCAAGCCTTGTGTCTTTGTGTTGTTGGTGCCCCAGATCAAGATAACGTGGACAAAGGCCATTCGGATCATGAGCGGGATCATACTGCACAACATGATCCAGTCTTCCCGAAACAGTCTTTCCGTACGTATCCATCGTCCAAATAATCTGATTAGGATTATTGTCACAGAGAACAATGTACACCACCACGACACTATGAGGGTCGGGTTCATGTCCAGCCTCGACTGTATGTCGGGAGGTTCATAATGGTACATGTGCGCCTCTATTCTATCGTGTTCCGCCATTTCGTTTTCGTGTGCGTTCGATTGGAGGAATATCGCGACGTCGGCTTCATAGCCTCGAGGAAATCGGGGGGAGATGTTTGAGCTCCTGACTATGTAAGGAAGCAGCCATCGATCTGCGAGTGAGTCGTGCACAGTCCAACACGGGTGACCTGCAAAACTGGAAGATCTTGCGCCGTCTCTTGGGTCGCGTGGGAGTCAAGTCGATATCTTGGGTATGCGGATTCGTGAGAAGCTTTCACAAGGTCGCTGCGAAATGATGAGGAGTAGTAGTAAGAACAGCAGCGAGGCACTCGGTACAAGTGGTGGTGTGGTAAGTTGAGGGCAGGCTGGAGAGTGAGGCATGACGAGCCTAGAATCTGAGGTGATGGGCATCCTCGAGTGCTGGATGGTCGGTTCAGGGACCTGGCGAGCTAGCGGGCGTTTGTGTGGGCACAAGGAGTGTGCCGGTGGACGGTGGCGCTGGTTTGCTGATAGAGCGAACCATTTCAAGTGGACGAGAGACGGGGGAGGGATAATGGAGGCGAACGAGAGAGAGGATTAAGCGAAGCAGAGCCCACGCCATCATCCACTGAGACCGCCGCCCGCCGATGAGGAGTTCGATAGCGGGATGGGCACAAGGCCTACGGAGTACGTCAGGTAGTTTTTGGATTAGGTGCGAACTACCTCCCTTAGGGAGATACGAGTACCAACCAGCCCTCGAGATTCACGCTTATCAAAACTGTCAACCGGCCTCCTGGGCACAGACGGGGAAGGGTCTTTGGCCCAAGACATACAACACACACGAAAAGCCCGGAAGCTTCCTCTTGCGGTACGGATGCTTGTTGGACTGTACATTTGTACTCGGTAGAGCAACCAAAACTCACGGATGTGTCCCTTAGCGATGATGGAATTACTTCCGTACAGAAGAAAATACACGAGACCATCAATTGTTTCTATCTAGTCTCCTTGACCGTACCAACTTGTTGACGACTTCACACAATCCAATTCCTTACACCACTACATTCTCAAAAGTCGTACTAGTCCTGTCGCCGCCGGTGGGTTCACACAAAAGGCCGAGATAAGGGAAAAAGAGAGACTCTTACGGCCCTAATAATCAGGAATCTACCCACACGCGATAAAGCAGAGCCTACTGTACGGAGTAAGAAACTTCGCTTGCTATCTCGTGGTCCGAGCCCCAAACCCTGCCTCGATGACTCGGCAATTATGGTCCGAGGCACATGTTCCAAGGTCTCCCTTCTGGGTAAAGGGTCACGCTGCACACACCTCCCTGCATGCCCATTGTCAAATCAGTGAACAGGACGAGAGTCAACCAAAATCTGGTACGCTCACTTTCATATGCAACTATGATCCTACAAGATCGGTGTCCTAAAACAATGATATCGTTTGGTACTCCTGTACTCCTATTCACGTCCACCCAAAATACTGCATGCATCCATTTCACGTCACACACGAGCATAAGTCGTTTCAAAAACACAATGCACTAGATACAGTACGGAGACAATCTCGCAATCCAGTATCTTATACAAGTAACAAGCGAACCCCCCCCAAGTCGCATGTACAGTACTCCGTACTAAACGAAGAACCCCTTGCTTCATCAGCGGAGCCCCTCATTCACCCACTGGTTCTTGAACACTTCATCCTCTCCCCCGTAATTCATACCGTCGTCAGCCTCGACAATTCCTGTATCGTCCAGCTCGATTGCACTTGCCGGCAATGATAAGGTAGACATGTTTGGGAAACAAATATCAAATGTTCTCTCTGAGCCTTCTCTCACACCGGTAGGTTCGAGGCGGATCGGACCGGCTAGCTCCACCCCTCCGACAAACGCGTTTTGGTGGTGGGAAATGTGCTCGAGAAGACGGTCTTCGCCCTGAAATATGGCTGAAGAATCACCGCCCAAGATGCAGATCAAGCACTTGTAGCTCCGCGCCTTCTTCTCCTTTGACGCTAGGTGAGACTTGAACAGGAGCAGAGGCCGGAAACGGACCATCGATGCCGTATACACATTGTCATCGAAGCGAGGACGACCGCGTTCGTCTTTGTCGGCCGGCGTGGCAAAGGAGCACTTGCGACAGTGGCAGGACCATTCCATGTTCCTCATCGAAACTTGGACCGATGTCTCGTACACGCCTTGTTGGACATGATAAGCGCCCTTGCAAAAGCCTGCACCGGCGAGGGCTTCGTACGGTGTAAATGTCGAGGCTGGACTGATGGGTGGTGTGAGTATTGTTGAGGTTCGCGATGTTCTCAATGTGATCGAAGCAGGCGAGGCGGATAGGACAGGTGAGGCGCCAGCGGCACTCGACTCTGCTGAGTTCAAGACCGTTGACGGGTCTTCCCTCCACGATTCGGTGGAAGATGTCCGCTGGCGTTTCTTGAAGAGATTCCAAGACGACTTGCGACTCGCCGCGGGAGTGGGTGGCATTTTGGATTCCGTTCCAAATGTTCCAACTGTGTCACTGCGCTTCTTTGACCCTTTGATTTCTTTCATCACGCCACCGTTCTTGTCGTCCTCTTTTCCTGCCATTCGTCCAGGTATTTGCAGATTGGGCTCATTGACCAGGCTGGAGCGCTTCTGCTGCCGTAGGTATAGCTCATTAAGGATGGTGACGGCTTTGAGTCTAGCCTCAATCGCGGAATCGATGCAGGATTCGAAGTCGGTGAAATCGTCGTTTTTACCCGCAATGACCAGATGGTGCAGGAACGTCGCTTGCACCTCGATGGTGAGTGCTTGTAGGGCGCCATACGCGATGTCTGTGCTTGCGTGTTAGAAGAGAGACGTGTAGCACTGCGGAAGATACGAGGTATATTCACCATCGCCTTGCTCAAAGTCAGTTCCGAATCGTTGAATGCCCTTGGCCGTGATCCTTTCAATCTCTTCCTGCCCTTCCTTGAGGGATTCTTCCAAAGCAAAGCTAGGAGGGAGGGCTCCCTTGGCCTTGCGACGTGCTTTGATGTTGCCGACTATCCCACCAGCATCTTTGTACGCCGTGATAAGTGCTGCTATGGCTCCTACGACCGCGATGCCGATCTCGACACCGGACATGGTGGTGAAGGTGGTTCGTGTTTCTAGTCTCTGCAGATTCGTGTCGCGTGATGTGAGCTGCTAAAACAAGATGTATGATATGGGCGAAAGCATCACTGCTTCACCGGCAGGTGCCTGCAATCAGCAAGGACACCGGCCATATGGATAAACAACGAGAGCTTGCTGGGCACGATAGAGGCAAGGAAGAATTCAATTTGGATCAAAGAAGGGCTTTTGAGGGAGATTCTGATAGCGCAGAGAGCGAGAGGCAGGGAGTTCATCACCCACTCCTTTTGTTGGCCCCTAGAGACATCAAGAGTCACCACTGGTTACCTTACCTAGGTACTATTTCTGAGCACCGCGTGCGCCCTGCCCGGAACAATTGAAGGGAGACAAGACAGCCCCTTCGTCTTTGCAGGCAGCACGTTCGGCAATGAAAGCGATCTTAAAGTCCAGAGAATGGTAGCCAATGGAGTGAGCATGTGGTTCGCTACAAAGACTCGTTGTTTGGGGGCGCAGCAACATTTCCAAAGTGAGGCGGGAGCTGTTCCGAAGTACCTTGCTTTCGCTTGTCCACGTTCCACCACTTGATTTTCCAAGGAAGCTAAGGAACTACTGTGTACCTGTGCCTATGTATGTCAGTATAGTGGCCTTTCATCATTGTCGGCGACCTCCGTGCCCAGCATCAAGAATCAAACTGAGCCGCCCAAAGGCCATGTCGAGTCTGCATTAGCTTGTGACACCAGCCGCCAGGATGTGCGGCATTTATGATATACATGTCATTTTTCCGTGCAAGGCGTTTTTTTGTCGTCTACGCGATGTATCTGCTTCTCCTTTGGTACTCGTACATGTCTGCTCCGTGACTCAATTCTATGCGCCTGCAGGTCTGGCTCCAAAGATCCTAACCACATTGCTACCTCCTGTGTGGAGATTGGCCTCCTCAACCCAGCCTGGCACTGGCTCGTCTCCCATTCTGCTGTTGATGACCTTCCATATTTCTGGAAACCCAGCTTTCATCGGTCCTCCTGCCTTTTGACTGCCCGGTATTGCAAATCTCGGATTGGTATGCAGCGCAAATCCTTTGATGAGCCCTTGTTGTATGAGGCTGAGTATCACCGACTCGATCTCAGTCATTGTCGGTGTTTGCTCAACATTGTCGCCATTGGAACTCTGATGCTGGCCAACATACTCTTCAATATACTCTCCACTCTCTACATCGAAGCCTGTTTCATTGATCGCTAAATCCATATCACCGAATTCGGTGTCAATGTAAGAGGATTTTGCGTTTGATGCGTGAGACATGAAGCCACTTGCCGGCGTCGGAGGTATGCGCCTGTTCAAGGCCCAAGCGGCAGCGTGTTGAACATATTGAAGCCTCAAGAACGGGACTTTCTTCTCTTCGCCCATGTAACCACTGAAGGAAAACGTTTTCCTGATCAAGCTTCTCCAAACTATGATCTCGCATCTGTTCTGTAATTGGAGCAGGACAGATCGACGTAGGAACCACATTCCGGACTCTGTTTCCGCATCTAGATATTGGTAGAAAGCCCCCAGGTCGCCAGTCCGCACTATCTTGCAAAGAGGCAGGAACCTTTGACTCAGCTCGATGGCTTCAGGCCTTGACAGCAAGGACGATGATGGGAAGCGACCCAAACACAGGTTCGCCGCGATGAGGTAGATAAGGATGGTCTTTCGGTGTTTGATTGCATCTCGATGACATTGCTCGTAGGCCGCTTGGAGAGCTGCTTGAGCACGCAGGAAATGATTGTTGGCGAAGTGATAGCGACCGAGATAATACAGATATGTAACTCGCTGGGCCGCAGGATAATACAACAGTGGCGGGGACTGTGCGTCAATGCTAGAGAACATTTGTTGTGCATTCCGTAATTTCCGACACTGGGTCAACAGCTTGAGACACGAGTTTGCCGTCAAATAGATTCCGACACGTTTGTCATCGGCGGTTGGCCGTGAAGTACGCGACACGCCAGGACTGCCCGCAAGACACTTGATGAAGGCATCTCGCAAGACATTAGCAGCATCTTCAACGAAACTGACTTTGCCCGGAGCGCCTTCTGTGTCTGGAGTCTTGAGGAGATCGTTGCTTCTCACCAGGCTTGGGTTCCGGTCCAGATTCGAGGCGATCGTAGCCAAAGTACGTGAAAAGGAGAGCACAATCGGTATCATAATCACTCCATATCTGGAATCGCCAAGAGCAATAACACATTGACTGAGAGGCTCCATTAGCTTAGACTCAACAAACAGCGTCGATGCACGTACCTAGTAAGTTGTCGAATCTTCGAGGCTTTTGCATGATTATCGGCTGTGGTGAAATCTCGAAGATAGCGGAAGTAATGTACGATGCTATCGGAAAAAGTAATGCTGAATAGCCCAAACTCATCCTGTGATAGATCTCTGTGGCATCTGGCCGATAGTTCTCCATCCTTCTCCGGAGGGTAGTTTCGATTCAATTCTGAATTGAGGTCGGCATATGGCTTTTGTCGTTCTGGCGGTAGGCTGCCAATGTCCAGTTGAATGAGTTCCGTGATACGCTGGCCATTTTTACTTCTGATACTATCGATAATGACAGTCAAAAAGGAGTCTAGAACCGGCGTGTTGGCTCCAAATGCCGGCATCGTGCTGCCAGGTCACTAAATGCTGTCCCTTTGCGACTCTTTCGGTGGTGTCAGGGATTCTTTTTCAAATGTCCGTCATTTGTTCAGGTTCAGCTCCGGGCTCAACTAGACAACATTTGGGGATGCCCTTGAAAAGATCTCTCTAAAATTCTCGCGAGGCGAAACGCTATCTTAAACCTGCGTGTCGTTTGCGGCGTAACGAGTTGTTCGTTGTTCTCTGTCACACATCGGTAAGTGACTGGGTTATTGTATTCGTATTGAGTGGCTTGCTCGAGTCGAAAATGCCATGGAGTCAAAGCGATATCAATCACGCTAGTACAAGTGCGGAAGGCCTTGGTTTAAACTAGAGTCAGCCTTTATGGCTGCGTTGTGAGGATTGCTCATGGCGATATGATGCATCTTGGGTTACCACAGAAAGCATGTATGTGGCCTATGTGCGCAATGGCGGAGAGAATCTAACAGAAGGCCTCCACAGCACAGAATTTCCGAGCAAGGAACAGCCCGAGATGCTAGCAATAAACACCCAACTTTGATATTCAGCCTACCAGTAGTGTAGCCCTGGAGATATCCTGGTGCCTCCCTCGTAATAAGATAGGTATGAAAGTTCGTTGGTCGCTTTGACCCTCAGTGCCCAGCACATATCTTCGTGTTCGCATCGTATGAATGGGTTGTCACGCACATCGGCGTCTTCTCTTCTCTCGCCATAAGTAGAGCAAATGATCCAAGCACTAGCCACGAGACACGACGTTCGCAATCGCTGAAGAGCTCAAACATGCTGTCTCGCGATATAATGTCCTTCAAGCAAGAATCCCATGGATCAATCAGACCAGCCCATCGTACAGCGAAAGCGCTGACACGATCGTTTCGTCCCGCTTACTTCCCTCTTTGAATTCAGCCATGTCGAGGCTTCCGTTCTCATCTTTATCCATCATTCGGAAGATTTTTCTCACCCTCTTCTCAGGCGTATCCTCGTCCTCGGGCAACTTGACCATAGAGCCTACCTGTATGGGCCAATTGTCAGTAGGCTGATTACATCTTTGCGATGATGGGATGTTAAACTTACCATCTTGTATATCGCCTCCACAATGGCGAGCATCTCATCAAAGCTGATCTTTCCATCGCCATCAATATCATATAATTGAAATGCCCAGTCCAACTTGTCTTCCATCTTGCCCCGACTTGTCACACTCAGTGCGCATATGAACTCCTTAAAATCAATAGTCCCGCTCTTATCCGAGTCGAACACTTTGAAGACATAATCCGCAAAGGAGCTCGGGTCACCGAAGGGGAAGAACTGTCGATATATCTTCTGGAACTCTTGCTTGGTCAATGTGCCAGAGGGGCAATCCTTGAGGAAGCCTGGGTATATTGATCAGCGTGAAGGAACCCAGTGCGCTCATGTCTTCAAAGACGCACCTTTGTACCATTGTTGTAACTCTTTTCTGTCGAAATGTGTAGCCTTTTGAAGTTCGTCGAGTTGGTCTCGCGACAACTTGGACTGTCTAGAAGGCGTGTATTAGCGGCAAGTACATATGAGGTCAAGTACGCTATTGCTCACTTCTGACCCATACTAGTAGCCCACCTGGGGCCTTGCGGCCAACTATTTCAAGAAATTCAGGGCAGGATCGAAATAGAATGTGCCAGGAGCCACCTCAGGAAGGTCAGGCCGTGGAGGAGTTGTGCTGCGCTCTGGTTTTCTGTAAAGGGTCGAGGAACTCGGCGGGAGCGGATGCGATTACGGATCGAGAGCAGGACAGTGGGTGTTCGTTCGTGAAGTCGTGAGAGTCAAAGAAGGTACTTGATGGAAAATGGCGCGATCGCAGTGTTTGGTAAGATCTGAAAGAAAGCAGGAGGTTTACAGCCTCACATTGTTCGGCCGGAAACAGTTGCAGTGAACCAGTCTTCGGCGCCTGGAGCCTTTTCTTTGGCGGGGAGTCAATCCGCCAAATGACAAAGCCTCGCATCTCACATTTGGAACGGAGCTTGACACTAAGAACGGGTCTGCCGCCACACGTAGATGGCCAATGATTTTTATGAACAAGGATTCTTTGATCTAGAACTTGGTCGATTGTTGTGCAGTCGGGATAATTATCTAGGTCCAGCAAAGACTGGTCAGCAGCCGTAACTACTCGTGAGAAGATGACTGCCGCCGATCAACGTGATGTTCCCCATTCCCAGAACTGTGCCAATCCCAAACTCCATGCCTAATCTACTCTAACAACGCTGCTTGATTGGTATAGAGCACGTCGACCACGTTGCTCAGCTTTTCAATTGTCTCCAAAGCCGCGTCGTAACCGGCATCTCTTTCCACCTCATCGTACACGATCAAGCATCCCTCTCCTTGGTCCAAGACGCCAACGATGACCTTGTCGAGGATCATTTGAGACAATTTTCTTTCCACCTGCTGCACATCAAGGCCGACCATCTTTGCAACGTGATCGATTTCGACCTTGCTGAAAGGCTCAATCACTTTGATGAGATTCTGTTCCAGCATAGCATCATACAACCGTCTGAGATGATTGCGGATGAACACGTCGCTACCGAGTTCATACCGGTAATTGGAGAGTGCTTGCTCATATTCTTCCAGTGATCTATTCGAGTGTGCTCGTGCGACTGCCTTCATGGCTTCCAGATTGGTGCCAGCGTATTTCTGTGCCTGCTTTGAGGACAACAGATTGGTGACATCGTCTCCAAGGTTCAGCATGATTTTACACAACAGCATGTACTGTAATGCAGAAGTCGCCCGGGCAGTGTCGTCCTGGCTGTGGTATCCTTCCAGAGCTTCAATGAAGTATGAGAAGGCGGTGTTGAAGTCCTGATCTTCAGCATGCAGCATTCCACTCTGCATGTCTAATCCGGCCTGTAACAGTGGAGGTGTGTAGACAGAGGCGGCAGATGTCCTCGCAGAGGTCAATGCAGCTCGGGCTTTGGCCTGGTTCGTAAGGGCATGGTATACCCTTGATTCCAGCAATTGTACCTCTACAAGGACGAGTTTGTCATCCAACCTCTTCAACTCTCGCAGTAGACTATTGATCAGAGTGAGAGCATCATAGTAGGATTGTTTTTGCATGTAGAGGCTGACCAGTCGCGTTTCGAGGTTTTGACGCAGGAAGGATCTCTTTTCCGAGTTGGCCCAATCGATACATGACTTGGTGGTCGCGATCTGTAATTCCAAGGTGTTGGGAATCTCGGCGATGAAGTCAAGTAATTGGCGAACTAGGCATTACAATTAGCGACATTGAAAGGACGTCTGTGATATACATACCTAGTTTTGCTGTCTTTGCTTTGGCGAACGAAGATAACGTCGACCGGCTTGTCTTCACCAGCTGAGCCAGATCTTCAGATCGCTTATTGTCTCGATAGAGTTCTCCCAGTCCGACGAGAGCATTCTCATAATTTTGAAGAGCAGCTTGATTGGAGCCGGGTGACTTTGCCAGAACTTCCTTGTAGATGCTCTCTGCTTTTGCGGGCTCTGTCTTGGCCAATTTATTGGCGTCAGTGATCTTCGTGTTGTCGGCAGGTGGAAGAGCCATGATGGCAGTCATAGATGTGGTCGAGGAGGAGGGGGTTAAGGAAGGCGGCTGAGAGATGGATAAACGGTGTTGAGGCTGTAGAGTGACTGATCGCAGTACGCGGTCTAGCGAGTGACAAGCATCAAAATGCTAAGGACGCAGGCACCGCGGATGACGCCAGACCCTAAATGCATAAATGCCCTTATTTCTCCACAAAAAAGTTCGGCTGCGTTTCTACAATTTCTCCTCATCGAATGCGTTGTGAAGAAGCCTCTTCGATTCGCTCAGTGATGATTCTCACGAGATGGTATGTACGCTGTATCCCGATAGTAATTATCTCAAGCTGAGCATGCACAGAAGATAAAGTCGCTAACTAGGGCGCCGCCGCCCCCAGGCGATGGTGCGGTGCGCCAATCTCGAAATCTTGATCCATCCCACCATCCCTTCGAGCGGGCAAGAGAATACACGAGAGCCCTAAACGCCGTCAAGATGGAACGGATGTTTGCTGCTCCATTTATTGGCCAGCTGGGTGTAGGCCATGTCGACGGAGTGTACTCGATGGCGAAAGATCCAGGATCCCTCGAGCGTTTCGCCAGCGGCAGCGGTGATGGCGTAGTCAAAGTTTGGGACTTGACCAGTCGCGAAGAGGTATGGCAGGCCAGAGCACATGAGAACGTCGTCAGAGGCATGTGTTGGACTCCAGATCGAAAACTATTGTCTTGTGCTACCGACAAAACCGTCAAAGTCTGGGATCCTTACAACAGCGAGAAGGACAACACGCCTCTGACCACATACCATGGTCAAGGGGCTTTTACAGATATAACACACCACCGCGACCATTCTTCTTTTGCCGCTTCATCCAGTGCCATCTCCATCTACGATCTTTCACGCCCTGCCTCCGGCCCCAGCCAGGTGTTGCGGTGGCCAACTTCTACCGACACTATTACGGCTGTCTCGTTCAACCAGACTGAAACGTCGATACTTGCTTCTGCTGCCCTTGATAGAGCTCTTGTGCTCTACGATCTCCGGACATCCTCATCCATTTCAAAAGTTGTCCTCAGGCTGGCATCGAATGCCATTTCTTGGAATCCGATGGAGGCGTTCAATTTTGCTGCTGCAAATGAAGATCACAATATATACATTTTCGATATGCGGAAGATGGACAGAGCTTTGAACGTACTGAAGGATCACGTGGCTGCTGTTATGGATGTCGAATTTAGTCCAACTGGTGAAGAGTTGGTCAGCGCTTCATATGATCGGTCGATTCGACTATGGAACAGAGATCGAGGGCATTCAAGAGATATCTATCACACCAAGCGAATGCAACGAGTCTTCTCTGCAAGGTTCACTGCTGACAACAATTATGTCTTGTCGGGGTCAGACGATGGCAATATCAGATTATGGCGAACAAATGCCTCAAGTCGATCTGGGATCAAGTCAGCTAGGCAACGACAAAAGCTGGAGTACGACCAAGCCTTGATCAAGCGTTACTCGCACATGCCCGAAATTCGACGTATCAAGAGACATCGGCACTTACCTAAGACGGTCAAGAAGGCTTCTGAGATCAAAGGAGAAGAGATCAAGTCGATCAAGAGAACAGAGGAGAACGTTCGTAAGCATAGCAAGAAAGGAAGCATGCCTCGACAAAGTGAAAGGGAAAAGATGATCCTCGGTACTGAGAAGTGAAGCGATCTCTATAGCATCTCGACATGTGCCCTCTCACCGGTCGAATCTTTGCATAGCAGTGACCACGGCTCGTTATTCACCACGAGAGAGCGCGGCACCTAGCATGGCAACAGGAGCGCCTTCGAAGCATTTTCGATGGGCAACTATGATTACCCTTTGGGAACGATGTCCCGACAACATTATCAACTCCGCGGTCGTTTTGTTCACCTGAAAGACGTCGTGTTGTTTTCGTTGTGAGATACTTGTCATGACTCCAAGATGGCGTTTCAAACGTCTTTAGCCACTGGATTGCATCTTGGACCACGGAACATAGCCTCACTGGATGGAATCATGGGGTTTACGAGGCAAGAGAAGGCTGAGGTTCTCTGTATGGATCGGATGAATTACAACAAGTCGTCTAAAGGACTGACTATCAACCACTCACAATCTGATACGTGTGCATACTCGTGAACGTGCTCGAAGCGACCTACGAGGGCTTCAGAGTACAATTATTGGACGGACAGCGAGTTTCTACGATAAATTCTATACGATCCAATCTTTTGCTTGTCATATCTTGGAAGCGTGGCTTCCGTTGTCGACATTGGTCCACCCCTTGACTTTTTGCAAGTCCATCACTTTTCCATCGGCCCCAAATCGATCCTGCGTATCGCGCCAGTCTCTGCCGACGGCAGTCTCCGGCCTCCATCTGAAAGCTTTCTTCAGTCGGGACTCCATACGACCTTCTAGAGAGTTGACAACCTGGATGCCTACGGCTGGCATTGTCATGAATCCCATGCCACTTCCCCCGACGGCCACCACAAGCCTCGAGTATTTCGGGTGCTGATCGATGAGGAAGACTCGATCTGGAGTATCCGAATCCCAGCACACTCTCGCGAAGGTGAAGGGACGATCTGCAATTTGGGGCACTGTCTCACGCAGGAATTGGCGTGCACGAGCTTCAGCGTCAATGGGGATCTGTTGCCGAGAAAGAGGGACAGAACGCTCAGCATCGATGGACTGGTCATGGATGAAGTTGCAGTATCCAGGGTGTTCGTCAACGAATTTGAGTTCGCCCGTCCCTGTCGTCGGTTCCTGAGAACGATGAACATTAGTATCTACAGCTAATTGTGTGTGTACTCCTCCACCGTGAGACAGAAAAAAAATAGTTACGTCGAAAGATAAACTTTGTCACACCTTAAACACGAGTGGAAACTATGTTACGCTCGCACAAGAGGGTAGCGGAAGGAAGAATAGGACGGGGCAGATAAAGGGGAGGGCTCTTTGAAAATGAGAATGACATTACATACCATGAAGAATCCACGCTCGACGTTGAACAGAACAGGTAGATCTTTCCACGTCTGGCGCTCCTCGTCCGTCATCTGGATATGAGCCAGAGTCCACGCCGTCGGTCTGAGTTGTTTTTCAAAGTCGAATAACCTGTCGCTGTACGCACCGGCACAGAGAACAGTCCTGTCCGCTCTGTGCTCGACCCCGTCACTCGTGAATGCGCCCAGTACATCTGAACCAGAGTAGATCAGTCGTTCGACCTTTCCTTGGGGTCCGCCCGTGACGAAGCGGACGCCCAGCCTGCGGGCCTCGTTGTGCGCGGCCTCGAGCGCTCCGCGGGCAAACACCCACCCGGCGCCCTCGGGCCGAACGAAGCCCTTCCAGTTGGGAAAGTCGCCCGTCAGGATGCCCGGGGCCATGGTGGCGCGGAAGGCTTCGGGCGTGTCGAGGCGGCGGATGGGCGACGACGACGTCCGGCACGACGCGATGTACGACTCGACGTGCCTGCCGGCCTCGGGGGACGAGGCGGCCATGACGAAGCCCGTGGCGTGGTAGAAGGGGGAGTACACCGGGTCGGACCTCCAGGCTTCGGTGGCGAGTTGGAAGAGCCGGTTCCAAACATAACTTTCCTCGTCGTCATCATCCGAGGGCACACCCTCCTCCATGATCTTGTTGACGTCGTTGCCGGCAGAGATGGGTGAAGGGATGGCGTGGGCGTCGAGAACCGTCACTTTTTTGTAGCCTTGTCGAGCGAGCTGGAGGGCCGTTGCACATCCCCACGTGCCGCCGCCTATGATTAGGATCGACGAGTCGTGTGTCAACTGGGACATGGTGGTCGTGGAAACGTCTAGGAGTCAGGAGGTGAGAGTGAATCAGGTGTGAGAGTGCCGAGTGGCAATTTGATTGGATGGTAGCTGGTAGCTGGTTGCGTAGGTTGATCGAGGATATTCAGTAAGAAAGGTCTTTTCAATATCAGATCTCGTCGATGACTTAGACCGGCGGGTTCTGCTTCCCCCAAGGCAAGATATGTCAGTGCTATTAGGTACACGAATCGTCGGCAGCTCAGACTCGTGGTAGATATGGACGGCCAAATGTAAACAGCCTAATCAAAGTTAGAAGAGATCCTTCACTTGTACACATCTCCCGCGAGGTACTTATGCTGTGGATCATATCCTGCCCTGTCTTCCTTGAAAGGGGAGGTGCTCCCGTTTTGTGTGCGCATCACATTCCCATTCGTACGCTTCGACCTTCTGTGCCTCTTTTGGTGGAGTCAAGCAGTCGATTCGGCTCGCAGCTCAGGGTGCTAGTTAAAGCTTAGTTCTCTCCCCAACATTTTCTCCACGTAACTTATACATGGGTCCGTCTAGCATCTGTCCCCTCGATTACCATGGACGGCCTACAGCAGTGTCTCTGGCACTGTTCTTGTGGGGCATCTGATTGCCATTACGGAGGAGGCAGAGATAACAAGGAGGCAGGCATTGGGTGTGGAGAAGTACACCCTAAATGGCCTTCATGAATATAGGTATATATTTCTCGATATCCCAGGGAGAAATAGTTGAGTAGACCAGATCTGTGAACCAGGTCATAGGATACAAGCATCGCCAGTCATCTTCCAGCATGGCTCCAAACAGTGTCACTTTGGCGGCGACCGACATACCGGGGACGGTGTACTTGATCGACCGTAAGTAATTCTTCCCTGCCCCTCATCATCGTCGTGATCCAGTGCTGATACACTATGAAGTCGACCACCATGAGACCGTGGCCGCCCACGCTGGTCGAAACCATGATATCGTGCTTGTGCCCCAGCCTATGAGGACCGCCCGGGACCCTCTCGTTCGTATGCCCTTTCCGAAACATTCTCTCAAGCCGGACTGACATGAGATTCGCAGAACTGGGCACGCTCAAAGAAACTCTGGTCATTGCTCCTGGCAGCGTTTTATGCCTGTGTCATGTCCTTTGGCGAGAACAACTTGGGTGCGGCCTGGACGCAAATATCTGTCGAAACAGATGTTACCTTGAATAATATGAACGGCGGTTCGGCGCTGAACTATCTTCTCCTCGGCTTCGTCAACATTCTCTGGATACCTACCGCGATGAAAATCGGGCGCAAGTTCGTCTACATCTCCAGCATGTTGATCAACATGGCAGCTGCCTTGTGGAACGCGTACATCTATGGTACAGCGCAGTGGTATCTCAACAATGCATTTGGAGGAGTTGGAACAAGCGCATACGAGGCACTCATCCAGCTTACCGTAGGAACCCACCCATGTCCACAAAGTCTGCAAAGGACTAGCTGACGCCATTGATAGGTTTTTGACATCTTTTTTGCTCATCAGCGTGGCACTGCACTCGCCTTCTATGTGAGTTAAACACTTTCACAGTCGGAAGCAGCTCAATAGAAGCGAACTTGTGCATAAATACCTTTCAACTAACAATATCTCTAGATCTGGGGTCAGCAGCTGGGATCAATCCTCGGATTAATCCTTGGTGGTTATATTGCAGAGGGTCCTGGGTATGTATGCATAGCTAAAGGTGCATACCAAGCGCCTTGCGAAGATTATAGACAGAGTTGTTAACAAACGTGCCCATGATGCTAACAAAAATCCTTTTATTAGATGGAGATGGGGTTGTAAGATCGTTGCGCTACTCAGCGTGAGTAAGGTGGCCGTTTCCATCATGTCTTGTGTCTGATGATATATTTTGAAGGCGCTCGTGATACTCCTCTTCATTTTCACATTCGATGATTCACTCTTCCCACGACATGTCTTTCGCACTTTGAACCAGTCTACACAAACTGCGTTAGTGGTGACTGAAACAACCGACACACTCGGCAAAAAGGATGGGAGCGAACTTCAAGGAGAGAGTAAATCCGATCTACCTGTTACAAGACAACTCACTTTGACCGAAGGCGACATGAACAGATCTCGTACATACTGGGAGATTTTGAGTCCCATTCAGCGATTCCCGGAGGACAAAACCACATGGTGGCAATATTTTCGCCGTCCCTTCGTCTTGTTCTTCTTCCCAAACATAGTGCTGGTGAGCAGTCTCTTTGATCATCGTGGAGCAATACTGACGGTGTCGAAGGCTGGGATAATCTTTGCTTTCGGGTGTACAGCTGGTAAACTGAACCTCCTCTTTCAGCAACAATGCCAAGAGTTGAAAGCTGACTTTTATGCAGGAATCGTGTCGTTCAACACTATTTCCGAGATCTTGACAGAGGATCCATATGATTGGGGAACTGGCCCTACTGGTCTTGTTTTTCTGGCAGCCCTTGTCGGCTCCTTCATTGGGTAGGGATCATTTCGCTGTTGGACACACAGCATGCTGACATGGACGCTCAGAATGGGTACTGGCTACCTGGGAGACTTGATAGTTTTACGGCTTGCACGTCGTAACAAGGGATACAAGGAGCCCGAGATGCGCTTATGGACTCTGTCTCTTAGTTTCATATATGGAGGTGTTGGGTACTTCTCTTATGGGTGGACTGCAGAGGCTGGAAGCTCTTGGGTTGGTATCGCGATCGGCCTGGGCGCCATGATAGCCCAGCAAGTCTCAGCTACCAGCATAGCCACCACATATGCTATGGAGTGTTTCGAGGGGGTAAGTAATATTGACGTCAAGCTTGTGATCTCAATACTAACCCTTCTGCTCCTCAGATTTCTGGAGAGCTCGTCGTCGTACTTGCGATATGCTCCTCGTGCATCAACTTCGCCATGT
This sequence comes from Exophiala oligosperma, assembly GCF_000835515.1. Lineage (NCBI taxonomy): Eukaryota > Fungi > Ascomycota > Eurotiomycetes > Chaetothyriales > Herpotrichiellaceae > Exophiala > Exophiala oligosperma. Next base: position 3,231,396 of record NW_015622819.1, read on the forward strand.
CATTCAGCGTACAACCTTTGATTGACGCCACTGATTATGGCCGAGCGTTCACTTTCTTCGGTTGTCTCGTGCTTGGATCCATGGCACTGGCGGTTCCAATCGGGATATGGGGCAAATACTGGAGGAGTCGATGCGCCGAAAAATATCGGAAGTTTGTTGCAGAGGCAGTCACCATCTGACAAGTACACCAAGACTGGTTCGCTCCCTCAATGTCAATAAATGGAGGCTAAGACGTGATCACAGTCAATCCAGGTCTCCAGAAAATGCAGTACGATAGGGATTATTTGCTCCTAGGGGTGATAGCCCTCTACATCACAATGAAATAGCAAGTCAGGTCGATTACCATTGTCATCTCGTCTCAAGTTGTGGTCATTACCTAATGGAAACTGTCGAATGGTAGAGAACACCGCCGTCAAGAGGATGCGTAGCGCATGTACATATAGTCGCCGTAGACCCAAATCATCCTACGAGTAAAGCTCATCTAGTGACAAAGATGCATATGATAAAGAGCGGCTTGCTTCAGGTAAGGTACGGATTTATGAATAACCAGGGACATCATGAGTGGCAGCTTGAGTCGGGGAAAGTTAGCCGATACCTTTCTCAATCACGAACGCGCAGGCAACTTTTAAATGGTATTTCCTTGCGTGGTGGTCTATAGAGAACAAGGACTTCTTTGCACTGCTATATACTGGAAAGCGACATTACTATCTGTTAATTGAGACTACCAGCTTCGCTCGCAGCATCCGCTTCCCATGACGACCATGAACAGATCGTGACAAGTGGCTTTCTGAAAGACGTTCTTGGGCTCTTGATTGGAATCTGTCACGATCCTCGACTTCAGCCTGCGGTCTCTCCGGACATACACCGACTATGAATTTCTTGCTCGCTTCAGCACTTCTGTGCAGCATCTCGATCAATAACGTGGCAGCATTCTATCTACCTGGAGTTGCACCCTCTTCATATTCTCAGGGTGACCGAGTCCCCTTGACAGTCAACGCCCTCACTCCTTCGATATCACGCCACGATGAACAAATTCATGCGGTTGTTTCCTATGACTACTATCATCCCGCATTTCGGTTTTGTCGTCCGGAAAAGGGGCCACAACGAGTCCGCGAGTCGCTTGGGAGCATCATATTTGGGGACCGTATTCAAACATCGCCTTTCGAATTGCACATGGCACAGAATGAAACATGCAAGATGATTTGTGACAGCGGGGATTTTGACGAGAAGTCGGTGCGCTTCGTGAGATCAAGGATCAATGAAGCCTACAATGTCAATTTGCTCGTGGATGGTTTACCTGCGGCCGAGTTGAGAGAGGACCCGTTGACACATGAACGATTTTCCAGTCCTGGCTTCCCGTTAGGCAAAGTGAGGGAAGATGGCGCAGTCATACTGAACAATCATTGGGACATCATTGTCGACTACCACACAGCCGGCCTCCGAGGCACAAGGTACAGGGTTGTTGGGGTTCTGGTCCAGCCGCAGTCGTATTCCGAGTCGAAAGTGACGGGAGCAGGAAAGGCCGACTGCGCTGTCAACTCCGGACCATTGATGTTGAAGGAGGGAGAAGGAACAAAGGTCACTTATACGTACAGCGTTTATTGGCGACCCTCAGACACTGCTTGGGCCACTCGCTGGGACAAATACCTACACATCATCGACCCAAAGATTCACTGGTTCTCGCTCATCAACTCGACGATTTTTGTTATCTTCCTGGTTGGTATGGTCAGCAGCATACTTGTCAGAGCGTTGCGAAAGGATATCGCGCGATACAACCGGCTCGACAACATCAACCTTGATGATCTATCGGGCACGTCAGCTGTTGATGACGACATCCAAGAGGACTCAGGGTGGAAGCTTGTTCACGGTGATGTCTTCCGTAGTCCCCGATACAGTCTGATGTTAAGTGTTCTCCTTGGTAACGGGGCACAACTCTTTGTTATGACTGGGGTGACGGTCGCTTTTGCCATGCTAGGATTTCTGTCCCCATCCAACCGGGGCTGGCTCACTTCGATTGGCCTGCTCTTATACACGCTGTTCGGTTGCATCGGTGGCTATATCTCTGCACGCGTGTACAAGAGCTTTGGAGGGGAGAAGTGGAAGGTCAATATTGCGGCTACTCCAATATTTGTGCCGGGCATCGTGTTTGGAACCTTTTTTCTCCTAAATCTTTTTGTTTGGGCAAAGGGTTCCAGTGGTGCAGTTCCTTTCACCACAATGCTAGCAATCATCGCCATCTGGTTTGTGATCAGCGTGCCACTGAGTGTGGCCGGATCCTGGTATGGTTTTAAGCAGCCGGCAATTGAAGCACCGACACGAATCAATCAAATACCCCGTCAAATACCACCAGTCACTCGATCTCTTCGACCTCTACCGTCATTGCTCCTTACTGGGATACTACCATTCTGCGCTATCTTCGTGGAACTGTACTTCATCATGACATCGTTGTGGACCAGCAAGATCTACTACATGTTTGGATTTCTCTTCATCTGCTACGCTTTGATGGTCCTGACGTCTGCTTGCACCACCATCCTACTTGTGTACTTCTTGCTGTGCGCGGAGGACTACCGCTGGCAGTGGCGGGCATTCTTTGGCGCTGGGATGACCGGCGGATATGTATTTGTGAATGCGCTGGGTTTCTGGGTGACTCGAGTCAGCTTTGGAGGGTTGACTGGAGCTGTACTCTATGTCGGATACTCCGCGCTCATTAGTTTCTTGGTTGCAGTGTTGTCTGGTAAGTCCCCTTGCAGGTGACGAGTGCGCTTCATTTACTGACTATCGATAGGTACCATTGGCTTCTTTGCATCCTACGCATTTGTCTACCGAATTTACGGCTCTATCAAGGTCGATTAAGATCCAGCCCTTTTATGTACGATATACAATGAGATGTGATTGGCCACGGGTGCGTAAATGTACCCCCAAAATTGGACATGATAGCGCGAGACATGAACAACATCAAGTTATCATTGTCGAAGTTACGGAGAGCTGTCTTACTTTGCCGCTGGTGGTCAGTGTGCGCTATAGTCTCCACGATGGAACAGTGCATGGAAGAATCTTCTACCCAGGAAACACCTCAAGACTAGTAGGTCTTGGAGATGCAACTTACAGCCTCGTCTGCCTCAGTCAAGACCGCGGTGGCCGTAATTTTATGGCACGATCAACTAAGACGCCGAGATCTTACCGCGGGATTTGCTGCAGACGGGTATCCTGCCGGAAGGCCTTGTGAGTGATAGAATGGGAAGTGTGTATTTGTAGACTCGCTACCAACCGTGTAACTTATGTTGTATGACATGTTGGCGGCGAAAAAGTAACATCCAAAACACAGAATGAGTAAGGATTGAGTTTTCATCAGTGCGGGTTCGGTGGACGGGCCGCGAGACGCGAGCAGAAGCGATCAACACGAGGTCAAGTTAGTGATCGTCATCAGATTCATTTCGCGTGAGGCGAGGTGGATGTCGGATTGACCATTTAGCAGGAGTAAGAAGCACAGACATCCCAACGGACTACCGATCAAAAGCAAAGGGGGACTTAGCGACGAGCACCGTACTGTACCCCGTAGGGGCAATGATAGTGAAAATGTACCGAGTACTACCAAAAATGTCAATGTCGCAGTGGCTAAAATTCGCCCAAAACCATGATAATCACACTATGGCCCAATGATGTGAAGACCGGGAACGACGGGTGGTGGGTTGGCATTTTTCAGACCGTGACACAGATTGAGGCGTGGAAGGCGTATATAGAGACCCAGTTAGGCCAAGCATCTAGTGTAGCACCAGCGAGATACTGCGTACATCATGCCGTGTTTGTAGTCAATGGGGCATCAGGTGGACAAAAAAAGGTGGACGGGTGGTGGGCACAACACTATGGCCGACAGGAGGGATAGGGAGCGACAGTACTCCGTATAGTGTGAGGACAAAGGAAGGGAAAAAAGCAGATGCCAATCAATCAGTGAATCTGATGTATTGAAATATGACTAGCTTGGACGGCGTAAGCTTGATGAATATCTATCTACCTTATTAGTTATTCGTACCTGAACTCCGTGAATGCTAATAAATATAACAAGGATATTGATTGGACTTTTGGCCCTTATTGCACTCCGTTATACTCGTACCCGTAGAAGCTTTTAATTAGGGAGTACGGATATCCCTACCGTGAGAGAAGCCTAAGGAACCTACCCTAAGTAGTAGTATTACTTCGTACTCGTACGGGGTGCAGGCTGGTGAGGCTCACTAAGGGACCAAGTGGTGGACTTTAAGTGGCATGGTGCCCGTCATTGGCTTAGACGGATAAGTCCCCAAACACGACGTCATTGTACGTGGTACATACTGCAAGAGCGCCACGGCCGGAAAGTGCGATCCTCTCGTCTCTGGCCTCGCCTGCGCCTTTGCCTGTTCTCTACAGCCGCTGGTTCCATCTTTCGCGCGTCTTTACACTACATCTCGATTTCCACACCAGGCCTGCTCTCTGTCAACTATTCACCATCAACATCTTCCATACTGCTATCACACCCGCTTGTTTCCCGGGCACCTGTCGCTTAATTGCCCGTTTCTCTCCTTCGTCACTAGTACCTCGCGAGTTGTGTTTGGCCACAGATCTCCTCTACACACCCACACCTTCGTGTTTTATCTTCAAGAAAAATCACTTTGATCCCGAAGATCACAGTCGCACGCTTCACCGTAACCATCGAATACCGGTTACGAGGTGTTAATATTGCATGGGAAGAGACGAAACAAACACATGGCTCCATCATTTTTGGGTCAATCGGTTCCATGAATCTACTCCTACAACAACGAGGTCGCAGACACTCTGATACAATATTTGAGTGTCTGCAGCCAAGATGAAGTCGTCAAAGTCCTCACATCCCGGTCTCTCTCCACGGGGTCGATCGTCGCGCCTGGCAGAAGGTCATGGATCATCAACATCACCGACAAGATCTGTCCCAGGAGGTGAAGACACAATGAACGAGAACAGAAATTCACAGGTCACGACAACTGGCACTTCGTCACTTGTACATCAGCAAGTCACGCAAGTTCTCGCACGTGAGCCACCGGGCAGTATGGAGGCAATGCGACGAAAAATGAGCAAAGCTTTGGCTCAAAAACAACAGATGCGCGCCGCTGTTGTCTCTGCGGCCTCTGTTGATGGTGCCAAACAGAGCGAACCGGTAGAACCGCCACCACCTCTCTTACATACCGAGTCCAGCTCCGATGAGTCTGTCAATACTGGGACCCTGTCGACCGACTCTGCCCGGACTATAAGAGCCACATTTGATGCGACACCGGGTGCTATCAGGACACCTTCGTATCCTTTTCCCCGTATGGCATTCCGGCTCAATCGGGGTATCAGTCAACGGTCTGGGCCCTCTCATAAACCATTCACGCTGCTCTCGCCAACGAACGAGCCCCCGTTGACCGGGTCTTCACCTGCACCGGCAGAACTACAGCGGCATGCCTCTTCTTCCGACTTAAGCACACCCATTGGTCAGATGCCGCTAGTTGCTGCTTTCCCTGAAGATCCCAATTTTCCAGCACCAGATCTGCTGGAGTGCATACTGGTCCTCAACTCTGAGCCTGGGCTGGATATGTGGTGGGCGAATGTTACAGATATTCTAAGTGAGTTCGGCGCTGAAAGAGCGTCACTCGCCGTACCTGGAGATATCACCGATCTGGAAAATGTTCCTTGGGGTCAGAAAGCCACATACAATTGCTATGGTAGTGATGGCGTTCCTCCTTCGCAACTGGACTTCCCGACCGCGTCAGATCTTGACACGTCCTCTGTCGGAAAGCGGCCGGAGCCATCTGTACGGACATCCAGTGACATGAGTACCTTGTCCACTCGTCGACCTCCTCTTGTGTCGAGACATTCCATCGCAGGGGCAATGCCAGATCATATTAGTCGCACTTCTCGTCAGCGGCCAGCCGGACCTGTCCGCGCGTTTAGTAGTGCGGCCAGAGAGCAAGATGGACAAGCTTCGACGGTAACCCCGTCAGTACTACCTAGGCTCACCAAGCAGCCTGCCACCCCCCGTTCTTCATCCCTAGCCGAGTCCGACCCACTAAGCTTCAAAGGACCGTACAATTCGTCTGGATCGGCATCATCCACTTTGAGATGCTACGTCCATCGTTCGCTTCAGCCATTGGAAGCGGAGCCTGACCCGCTGCTTGTTCGAACGGGTGTGGCATCTTTATTCAACAAACGGAAGCCTGTCATTTTGACGAGGGCCTACTCAGAGGAGGTCCCGAAACGCTCTCCGCTCCCGAGGGGATGTGAAGATGCTTGGGCGGCGCCTCAGGCATTGCCAGCTACAGCTGCAGATAAACATAAAACCAACAATCTTGAAGAGCCACCGTATTCAATAATTCGCGCCTTCGACGAATATGAACAACCTGAACCTTCACCTTGGTCTCAAAGTCCATCGCCTTCGCCTGCAGCCAGAGCCGATCCTGAGGAATCACCCTTCTTCAACCCACCAACAGCTTCCATTGATGAGACAGCATTTGAGCAGAATCCCCCGGTGTATGACTATGCCACCACCGCGAATCAGTCCTTGAATGCCATAGGGACAGACATGTCCAAAACTTTGGTGCACGTACCACTAATACAGCCGATTCTAGCTCGAGGCGCCATGGCATCGAATCTACGCTTCCCTGTTGCCATTCTATCATTCATCTCCAACGTCAATCCTTTTCCACTCAGCTGGCGTCGAGCACTCGAGGCCTTGTTGCCTCATATTGCAAGCTCGTACTCACTTGCGCAGCAATATAGCGCTCTACAAGATCGTCTAAGGGGTGCTCCTGGAAGCCGTCACGGCGCAGCATTCGGCTTAGGAGGGACGTTCTCCGACGAAGGCTCGGAATTGGAATTGGTAGCGGAGCTCAGCGAGCAAATCGCGCTGGACAAAGAGCAGCCAAGAACCTGGGCTAACTACGAAGTCGGCAGTCCTTCGGCGCTGAAAGATAGCCCCAGTAGCTCCCTTTCGAGCACTCCTCATTTAGAACACCTTGGCTTAAGTCCAGGTCTTCCACCCACTCCTGGAAGGTCAGGCTCGGAGTTGGTTGACAGTTATTTCTCGACGCGGAGACAGCGCGGTGCTCAGCAGCCCCTGACACCAGGGCCTCGGCCCACCAAGGACGATGGGGAACAGCCCAGACGGTCCGCCGAGAAAGTTGCATCGACCTCTAAAGCATCAGCGAAGAAGTCCACCATCATCAAGACACAACCCGAGGCTCAAATACAAAGCCCCGTGGCAATGCGCGCAGGAAGCACTGCCTCTGGAAGTGAGATGGGAGATCAAGTGTATGAGCGACCTGAGTCCTCTGCTCGGCGTTCAACAATCAGACGTGGCAGCCAGTCAAAGGATGAAGAAAAACCTCTCCCGGAGCTTATTTCATCGCTGATGTTGAATTCAGTACCTCTCCAGCTGTTCCTAGCTAAGCCAACTACCGGCGATTTAGTCTGGACAAACCGTAAATTTGACGCCTTCAGAAGTCAGGGAGAAGGGCGAGTCCGCGATCCGTGGAAGAATGTCCATCCTGCAGAAAGAAATGGCCTGGTGAAGTTGTGGAACGACGCTCTGCGAACTGGAAGCCAATTTACTCACTACATCCGAGTGAAGCGTTTCAACAGTGATAACGATTTTCGCTGGTTCGTTTTCCGAGCTAGTACTTTATTGACCAATAATGGCCGACTTTTGTACTGGATTGGGTCATTCCTTGACGTCCATGAACAGTATATGAAGAATCTTGAGGCGAGCGAGAAGGAAGCAATCATGGCCCGAGAGACCAAAATACGTGCTTTGGCAGACGCCATTCCACAGGTCTTGTTCGAAGCCATCGAAGGAGATGGCATCGTAGCTGTCAACCAGCAATGGCATGCATATTCGGGCCAAACCCTAGATGACGCTCGCGGCCTAGGCTTTGCTAAGCACGTTCATCGTGATGACCTGCACAAATGTGGCATCTTGTCACCCTCCGACATTGCCGCCATTGCGAAATCTTCGGCGAGTAGCCGTACAGATTCATCCAGTGATTCGAACAAAACGGCAGCTCCTCCACTCCCTACACGAAAGAATCTGTTTTCCCCTGACCTGTCATCGCTCGATCAGATGATCAAGTCGGGATCGGTCATGGTCGAGAAGGACGAAAATGGCCAGTTGTCGTATTTGACTGAAATTCGACTGAGATCAAAAGGTGGTGAATACAGATGGTTTCTCGTACGCTTGGTCCGCGTGGATACAGGACTTTGGCAGACTCAAAGCGGAAAAGCATCCTGGTACGGTACCTGCACCGATATTGAGACACGAAAAGCCCTGGAGCGCAAATTGAACGAAGCAAATGAGAAGGTACATCGAGAAATGGAATCGAAAACTAAGTTCTTTGCCAACATGTCTCATGAAATTCGAACGCCGCTGAATGGTATCATTGGCAGTATGCCTTGGCTAGTCGAGTCCTCGCTAGACCATGATCAACGAAGAACGGTCGACACCATCCAAAACAGTGCCAACAATCTGAGGGAGCTTGTCGACAATATCTTGGATGTGACCAAGGTTGAAGCAGGCAAGATGACACTATTTCCAAAATGGTTCCATGTCCGTAGCCTCTGCGAGGAAGTGATTGACACGGTATCGTCCCGAGCGATCGAGCGGGGGTTGGAGCTCAACTATTCTCTGGAAACGAATGTACCCTCTACGGTCAAGGGGGATGCATTCAGAGTCCGGCAAGTCTTACTCAATCTTCTTGGAAATTCTGTAAAGTTCACGGAGCAAGGTGAAGTTTACATGAAATGCTCTTTACGCACGGCTACACTCATGAGTCCAAAGGGGGGTGCCGTCAAGACAGTCTTGCTCAACTTTGACGTTGTGGACACTGGCCGTGGATTCAACGAAGACGAGTTCCAGAGGCTATTCAAGCAATTTGGACAAATTGGTGGTGGTACTAGTCACGAAGCTGGGTCCGGACTAGGGCTGTTTCTCTCTAAACAGCTAGTCGAGATGCATGGCGGGGAGCTCTCTGTGCAGAGCAAGGCCGGAGAAGGCTCAATATTCAGCTTCTACGTCAAAGTAGAAATGGAACCTTCAGGCGTCGAGTCCAGCATTGCACCCTCAGCTACGACAAAAAGCAGCCCGCCGCAAGCGAACATGCTCAATTCAAGCGCTCGGTCGCGCTCGGACAATAAAACCCCAACGATGAGCGTCACAAGGCACCCTTCTGATTCAATCATTCAGACACCAGGTCTTTCTCGATACATTTCCTCGCCAGAACAGGCTTCGCCTGCAGCGCTATCTTCACCCGCCGTGCCCACCCCAGCTGTGATGTCGCCTGCTATAGTGGCATCGGAGAGCTCTGGAGTGTCGACCTCTGTGAGATCAAATTCAGGCCCTGTGGCGAATGCTTCAACGATAACCTCGTTGGTGCCTACCCCAGAATCGGCACCTTCTCGCGAGTCTGAACCAGAACTGTATGAACGAAGAGTGTCGGAGGCGAAAACGAGTGCCCACCCCGTGTTTCGACGCAGTAAAAGCGACACTGATGGAGGCGGGTTGTCCCCTGCCCATCCTCAAACGTACTCGGTCATCATTATCTGCCCGGCAGAACATGCACGAACGGCTATCAAACAACATATTGAGCACGTTGTGCCATACCAGATTGCGGCCAATGTCACAACGATCCCAGATATTGGATCATTCTTGGATTTGATCAACGGTCGCTCACCACCGACGTTCACTCACATCGTTTTAGACATACCTGCGACCTCTGATATCATGCTTTTTATGAGGCAGATGGCGACATATACTGCTCCTGTGATTCCGGCACTCGTAGTCATTACTGACCACTATCAGAAGAGAGATATCCTGGAGGATTTCACTGCATTGACATCGACCGGACGAAAAGCATTCTTGATCCACAAACCCGTCAAACCCTCGGTCTTCGCAATGATCTTTGATCCCGCGCAGCTACGGAACTTAAGTAAAGACCGGGCGCGGGAAGTGGCCCAATCGAGCTCCGATGACTTCCAGCAAATAGTGAGGCTCGTCAAGGAGAAGATTGGCAACGGGAACAAGCGACTTTTGCTGGTAGAGGACAGCGAAGTGAACCGAAGAGTGATTCAACGCTACTTCTTGAAGACTTCGCTAGCCAACGAATGCGCCAAAAACGGACAAGAATGCGTCGACATGGTCAAAGAAAAGGGTCCAGGGTACTATTCCCTGATAATTTGCGATATCCAGATGCCAATCAAAAACGGGTACGAGGCGTGTCAGGAAATCCGAGAGTGGGAGAGGAGTCAAGGCTATAAGTCATGCCCAATCATGGCCTTGACCGCAAACGCCATGCCTGAGGAGCGAGCAGCGGCTGCTAACGCTGGATTTACTGACTACCTCACGAAGCCGGTGGATTTCAACCTGCTAGGGACCATGATGATGACGCTGCTAGACCCAAGCGTGCCACACGTGTTCTTACGTGATAGGCCTCTCGAAACTTAGGGAGTGAAGGATTGACGCCGGGACAGTTGAGTTTGCCACAACTTGCAGGTGACAAAGTATGCAGCACAGTTGTGTTGTGCGTTCTTAGCGAGGATTGCATGGTTGCTTTTATGGGGGAATGGCGTTATCGAGTCCGATGCTGCTTTTGTATTGCAGGGTTGGTTACGGACGGCCAGAATGGAAGGCCGGAATATTTGTGGCTTCGACCATGACAGTCTTGAGGGATCTCCCTACATCATCTTGTTATGTATTAGGTTCATGGTACGGGGTTTTCGGACAGAACGAACATCTTGAAGGACCTGGATTGTCAAGGAAACGGGAAAACGGACGACAAGCATCACTTGATGAGCCACGATTTGCAATGACCAACTGGGTAGCGCTGGCACTGGAAACGGCACCAGACAAAAGTGCTGCCAGTTAGACCTGTGCTCGGTCGCGGAGAAGAGAAAAGCGCAATTGTATTTATTGCCGTTGCTGGTGAATGGGTAGAAGAGCCTAGTTAGCATAGGCAACTACTCACAGTACGTAATGTATGATTTCTACGCGCAGGGTGCAGAAGAGATAAGTAGATCTCTGGATCGATGAATCGCACGAGTACAGGGATGCACTGAATTGACTGCTGGTCTTTACTCTGTAATGTATATGGGCGTTGGTTGCGCCTGGGTCAAAATCATGGTGGATGCCAAGGCCCAAGCATTTTGCCGACATATCACAAACTCGTGCTGTATCATAGGTGTATTGTAGGTGTTAGGCTTTGGCGGCTAATTATCAATACAGGCTCTGAGCAGCCACTGATTGAGGTCAACAGGCGCCTATCATCGGTACTACATGAGATGCGCCGTAGATTTTTTGGGCATTACTTATAGGCATCCAGCTTCACTAGATGATCGCCCTACCTCTTTGCCACGGAAGCCTCTTGCGTACGGAGTAATATCCCGTACCTTTCCCCCCTAGGGTATCTACTGTAATTTTATTACTACGAATAATACGGATACCCGTACTAAGTTCAGGCCGTGGCTCGCGTGTGTTTCGTTAATTTCCACTCCCCCTCCCCATCACTGGCTGCGCTGCGCTATGGCTATTCCTCTTCCCTCCTTGTTCTCGTACTAATATCCCTCAGCAGCACAATAGGCCAGGCGCCTCTATCACAATGACTTGTCCACAATCAACCATCTAACAATCTTGCTGACCATTCACAGCTATCGACCGGAGCGTTTCATGCCTACCGAGGCCAGACAATGGCTTCACGCCTTCACACCGACACCGATGCCGTTGCAAATCCCCCTTGTCGTTGCCGATGACCCCGGACGAGGTCGAGACACCAAACCGAGTCATTCGGGTACAGCCCAAGCCGCCACCCATGACGCCCGCGTTCCACACTACTGATTATACTTGCGCCATAGTCGACGAGCCTGCTGCATGCTGATGCTCACGCTTGACCTTTTCCTGACCTTCTCCTTGCTGCTTCAGCCCGTCGAGTATCCTGTCCACCTACACGTCTTCCGCGCCCCGGGCACAAAAAATTCAGGCTCGACCGCGGCCATGCTGAAGCCAATTTCAAAATAACCAAGCACACCGGCGGCCCTCATACCTATGCATTTGGCTGCGAAATTGCCCTCGGTGGCCTTTTCATCCTCCGCAGGACCGCCGTGTCCTGCTGTAGAGGCTCACTACGTTGCAACGGCCTCCACCAAATCATCACCTCCCGCAACTCCCCCCTGTTTATGTCTCTCACAACTTGCTCCGTCCTCGTTCCCTCAACAGCCACTCCCGTCCGCCGCTCGCTTTCTAGATCCCGCAACTAAAGACCAAGAGGCACGGCACAATGGCCAATCCCTCCAATGATCGGCCTCTACTTCCCGTTTCCTTCCTAACGGGGATCCAGCTGAGACTATCATCCCACCAACATGCATGCTGCTACTGCCGCCCTGCTCATGGTGGGCTGCCCGCCGTTCTCTTTGGTCGTGGCCGTCACGGACTTCTCTCTTGACCTGCCGGGCGGAAGGTGACGGACAGTGCCGACCCTGTCTGGCTGTCCGCTTCGCAGGTCCTACGCTTTTCCCTTCTCTTGCTTCAGGAGCGGGGTCGGTGGCTCAACCTGACACCACATTCTTCGTCGACTTGCACTCATATTGGCTCTTCTCATGGAGGGGATGAGTTGGCAATCACAATCCCTGCGAAGTTGCGTCCGCCCGGTTCGAACTCTCGCCTATAAAAAGGTGCTCCATGGCCCTCGAAATCCTCCTTCCTCCTGCTTCCTTTCCCATCACTCACCTCGAGACTCTCCAAGCCTTCTCTCTGCCCCCCTCAGCTAACTCCATCACATACTTTGACTTGACTGTTGCCATACCCTTTGATCTTCTTTCAGTCTATTACTCCCTTCATCATGGCTACTCATGTGTCTCGTCACCCTACCAGCCATGCTGCTCCCCGCAAGACCCTACCCATCACCATGCCACCCAAGACCACAAGCTACAGTGCTCCCTACTCTAGGGCTATGTCCCCTCCTGAGCTGTCTGACACCAGCACCTTCTATGCTCCTAGTCGCACCTCCGCTGGTTCGTACTCGGCAAGGTCCAGCTACGCACCAAGCCACAGTGGCAGTGATGGCGACTCGTACGCCTCATACTCGGGTGTCGACATCATGGACGTTCTAAACGACAAGATGAGCACCGCGTTCGACCCAATTCGCATGGATCATTCGTTGGTGACCCAGGCACAAACGTAAGTGTACCGTACTCGATCAAAATTGCCGAAACTAACCGCAACAATAGATCTGGCGAGCTCAATGCCAAACAGCGAGAACTGGAAGAATTGCAGGCTTACGCTCAGCGACGCCTCAAGGCCGCAAAGGTCAATTTTGCCGAGGGTTTGGACACTGTTCGAGAAATCCGAAGGGATCTTGAGTATTCCTCCAAGAAAATGGCGTAAGTCGCCCGCCCGGCGGTTATGGCAGTCCTTAGTGACAATTTTGAAACCAGCTCCATCAAAAGCAAGGCTGAAAAGAAGCATCCTGAGGCATATGCGAAAGCAAGCCGAAGTCGCCATTCTTGAAACAATCATGATACAACTTTGATGAAGTGACGAATTTCATTGATCTACTTTCTTCACGACTGTTCTATCGCACAATCTCTTCCCCTTCGACACCCATTTCAATCTGTCCTGGCGTGGAGAGGAGAGTCCGAGCGATATACAAAGCGGCACATCATTTCGCAAGCGAGGTCGAACAGCAGCAAATCGGAATGCATCTTAAACACCGCACATTCATTCGTCGGGACAGTCAACAAACAGCCTTGGCAGTATTCCGCCGTTGTCGTTGACGTGGCAGTTGGATTAAGTTCCGCTCCACCCCACGAATCTGGCCAAATGGATCGCTGCTTTTGCCCCGCAGCTTGCGGGCAGATGGCGTGCATGGCGCCAATCCCATTTTGCCCCAGAAAATGAGATGGCCAAATCGCACTGCAGCGATCGCCCTTTGCAGGCGGCCGAGCCGGCGACCGGGCGTGGTGTGCCACACGAGAGCCCATGCAGGTACGCTTGCCATTTTCACTCGTTTGGTACGACGCTCTTTCCGATATGATTGGGTGGGTCAGCCCTCCTGGTCCGTTTTCTGCCCGGTGCAGCACCCATTTTCAATCACCGGACCTTGCAATCTGCAGGTGAAGCAGGCCCCCAAAGCTGCAGATGGTGTGGAGCTCTGGGTGTACTGGCTAAGCCATATTTGGGTTTGGGCCGGGGATTTGAAGCCCTGGACATGAGTAGGAGTGTGACTTGTTTTGAAGCTCGAAAACCCTGGGCATTTCACAGGGCATGGGGGCCTTAGTGAGAGGGATCACGTTTTTAGGGTTTCTTTTGGTGATGACAGACTGACAGGTTTTTCATACCCTTGTATTCGTGCCTTGAGGTATTCTCTTTTTATCACAATCAATACCCATTGCAAACCTAGCCGGGACCGGCAACGAGTACGCGAGCGAAGGGAGGAGGTTCACAGGAGGTTCATCCTCGACCAGGACTGGAAGCTCGATAGGGGGGGGATCATGCGGCCTTGAGCTGCATTGCCCCGTGGGCTGGCCCTCTTGTGGACGGCGCCTAGGAGCTCAATGAAAGCTCTTGATTCTGTGATTTATAGGCTCTAGCTTGACGACTTCTAGGCAGCCCCCCTGCTTAACCCAAGGGGGGCCCTGGTCTCTCGGACAAGGGGGTTGTTGAGGCTTCAAAACGTGCCTGGGGGTTTTCACCTCGAAGCGTCCGCGTGAGAGTCGAGTGGCTCTGGCATGTGCCATGGTCTCTCGGGCGCGATGGACCATGACCTTCTGGAGAGCCCGGTTGGAGTATCTAGACCTTGGTAATTTTCCTCGGCCCTAGGTCTCTGGGAATCGCTTCGTAGGTCACGGTAGAAGCTCGTAGGTACATTTGTAGCTAATTGTACCCAGCCATCGGGCCATGACTGCTAAACAGGTCTTTGAAGGGCCTACGATGACAATGTAGATAGGTCTAGGTTAGGGAGCACCTGTAAATGAATACTGTCAACAGATACTGCTCGGTAACTCCGTACATGATAACACAGGCATGGCTACTCCTTGGAGGTCGAGGATATTACTGGGTGGACTCGGTCGGTCCTTGGTCTTGAAGAGTAAAGTTTGGTAACCTCGAAGACGAAAAAAAGAACCCGTCTGATCATCAGGTCTCGCCTCGCTCCGTGTGCCGTGGACCATGATACCTATTACCGTACACACCGGAAGGGTTTGACTTGAATTTGACATGGTAAACCAGTTTACCTTTTCTGGGGCTTGCCTGGACCTGTTTCAAAAGTAACCCCCTTGGTGGCGAACTTGTACCGGCTTTTGGTCCCTCCTCCCCCCCTTTCTCCCTCTCTTCCACCAGCCCACACACACACACACACACACACACACACACAATGATCCGCACTGTACTGTACGAGTCCACGATTCTGTTTTCCAAAATCGTATACCCGTTTCACGCCGGTAGGCACTCTGTGGACCTTTCAAGGGTGTGACCGTTGGACGTTGTGTGAAAGAGCGTTTGACGACTTGTCGACATCAGGGAATCAATGTACGGACGGTTTCTGTCCCCGACCAAGTTTCCCCTCGGCGTTATCGTGCCCTCCCCCCTTACCCCCTAACCCCCCAATTCGAACAACCTCAAAAAGGACCGACTCGTGAGTGAGTGAGTGAGTGAGTGAGTGAGTGTTTGTGTGATGGCCTGGGCGGGCAATGGACGTAGGATCTTGGTCAAAGGTCGCTAGGAAGAAGCGGGAGCCATTGAATCATCTGAAAATTGTGTCAAGGGGAGGTACAAGTATGTAGCAAGCAAAAAGCACGAAACTTCAATCCATGAGTCGACGAGATGGTGTCCAAGGTTATGGAGTAGGGAAAAATGAAGGAACCTTGGCACAAAATTGGAATGGCCAGAAGCTTGGATTCCCAACGAGTGGACTCGAAGCGTGGGTCATGCATTGGCGGGCCTGGAATGGATGGTGTCAAGGCCTGGCGGTGACAGGAACTTTCATTTTGGTTTGGAAATACAAACATCTTGGAAATTGCAGATTGATCGGAAATGTGAGATTGACAAGAACAGGAGAGGATCCCCATCTGGATGGTTTGTAAACGATACGACCAGACCGCGGAAGATGTCGTGGGTGCTACAGGTGCATCAACTTCTCATGACGTTCTCAGGCCATATCATCGACCCGTTTGCAGTCGCACGGCCTCATAGACCCGTCTTGACTGTTGCAGAACCCAACACAATAGGGGGTGCACGCCTCGCTTGCCTCAAATCGCAGCAGTCCTTCACTATCGCTGGAAAGAAGGGGTCCTTGGCGTTTCTCATGTCGATGACCAGCGTGTACACCGTACAACGGTGCACTTATCCGATCAGGAGTGAATGGCTCCGCTGAATACGACATGCAATTGGCTTCTTGCCAGCTCTGAGGTGTTGGCCGTCGTGTCGTGGTACCTGAATTGGTCCCTTCTCGGCAATGTCTCAACGTCAGAGGAGCCGCTGTATGAGCCTCAAAGTTCATGCATGGCCCAATGAAAGACACCTCAAAAGATCGTCGTCAGATCAGGCTCCGGCGGTCTTGTTGTCATTTTCTTCTCTCGGACGAAGCCTCGCCCAGGGGTCATTGGAGACGAACCCGGGTTTGAAGTAGACAGTGTCTCCATTGGCGTTGATCATGCCCCGTGCCCATCGATCCAGGTCTTCCTTGGTGTAGTAGGTATTGCTGACTGGCGAGCTGAAGGCATAGATTGGTTCTTCATCGCCCTGACCCTGAGTTTGTGGTACTTGTTGAGACGCGTGTTGTGGGGTTATAAGACTCGTTGGTCCGATGGATGTTGTTGGTTCGTTTGAAGATCCTCCTGGTTGCGACGCTGCCGATGATGAGGCAAAGGATGTATCTAAGAGACGTTAGAAGAAAATATTCGAGTCTCTGTTGGAATTACGGGCTTTCACGAAGCATGAAACAAGTCTGTGAGAGAATGCCACGAGCTTTTCATGGGGTAAGAGATCGGTTTGCTCACGGCGGTGTGATGGGAATAACGAGCAGATTCAAACGAGCTCATCAGACTTCTCGCCGTAAAGGGTCTCTGCACATAGGACATCTGGTCGCAATGAAACCTTCGGACAACTCATAGGTGTCATGCCGAAGGCAGGGTAGGAAATGAACGCTTGAAAACAAGGCGGAATGACACCTACCAGGTGGATTATTCTTTCGACGCTCTGTGAAAGTGCCAAAGCCCATCATCTGGCGCATCGCCGCATCGGCGTCACCGTCAAAATCCGGTTGCCCCGACATCGTTATGAACCCGAGATCGCTTGCGAATAGAGGAGGCGATGTAGACGATTCACGCTCAAGAGTTGTGAGGTTGAACATGGGTCAGGAAGAATGAGTCCAAACCAAAATTCAAATGACGTCAAATTGCAGGGAACGAACACGGTCTGATGGGAATAAAAATTACGCCGCAATTGCTGTGGTGAATACGGAGTACAGTCAAAGCAATATATTCGACCACGTACTCCTTGTTCTCAGTCATTACCTGCCGTTGACCCTTGGAACTGACCCTGGTGAGTCCTAGTAAAATACCAGTCCATACACCGAGGGCCATGAGATCCTGAATTGATTACCATATCTCAGTTGACTATTCCACCTAATCTAAGAATCAAGATTTGTTCAACCTGGGCTTATGACAAGGCAACCAGCTATTGTGGTATATTGTCCATAGCAGCGTCCAAGGATTCCTATCACGTACGAACACCTCCATCGCACAAACTGGACCTATGAGTTTACCCACCATGCTGTCCATGTCCATACTTCAGATCCCCAGTATCGACTGACTCGACCTGTGCCGGGGAACACAAAAACTTCAGATACGTTTCCATAATTGTCCTCCCAAAATGTGAAGAGACCAGGACTAGGGCCCCAACTACCGATGGTATAGTTGTATGTTCGAAAGGGGCCGGGGCCGAGAGGTGCAGGAGCCTAAGACAGTTAGTAAAACACGTAGGCTGAGCAGTACAATCTCTGGGGAACTGGGTATCGCCGAAACCCGCTGGTTGAGACCAGCCGCAGTCATGAGAGTAACGCACATTCCAGAAGAGACTTTGGCCCGGTGTATGAGTCGTTGAAATGGCGATATCGATGCACGGTTCTATCCAGTCACTGAAGCGTAGTCAGTTCGAAGGCCGAGTAACATGGGTAGTAGGAAGAACTCAACAAATTCTGACAGATGTAGACAGAGTGATTGAGCTCTGAGGTTGTTTCATTCGGTTTTTCGGTTTGTTTTGCCACCAGGAAAGCAGACGCACGCGAGAGCAGGAGCACAAGGGCAGTTTGGAAGACAGGCAAGAGCAACATCATCTGAATCTTTCACCAACTAAAGTCAGAAGCAAAGTCTAGCAAAAGGTAGACCAGATGTCGGGAGCGCGGGCTTGGGCCAATATCAAGCAGCATCAATTTGGTACCGTACCGACCTCTTTGCCCATGTTGTACATTGCCTCCTTGCCGTGGGACCGAATGAAAGCTAGCCGTCACACAGATCGGATGGGTACAGCTGATGATTGCTGCTCTCATCTCTTACAATGATCTGCACCATGGCGAAAGCCGTACGAAAAGCAAGCCGGCTACGCGAAGGCCACCTCAAGTCGACGACAATAGATGTATCGGTCGCAACCGGCCGCAGCATTTCAGAATGGATAAGGAGGCATGATCGATACCATCGGAATGTTGCATCGGTTACATTCACATCTTTCGTGGAGAGCGGCCCGTCTGAAGCGATATGCCGCGCATCATTATTGAGCCAGTAGCCACCTCCCAAATTTGAGATTTTGAATTGCCACATTGATCAGTGTTCAAGATGCCAGTATGCCGTCATGGTGCTGATCGTGGGGGAAAAGGGAGCAATCTCAAGATCCATGTCGTTGTCATCAGATCCGAAAGGACGGATGGAAAGGATCCCCTGCAGGAGCCATTGGCAAGTCGACGACGACGATGGGGAGGTCATCATTTGCGTATGTCCATGCCGTACATTGGTTTCAAAGTCCTCTCCCTCCCTGCAGTTATCACTTCCAAGCCGCCACTCGTTAGCGGCCTTTCGCCCCTGCATCAGTGGGTGGCCATTCAACAGTATTGAAATTTCAATGTTTAATATCGGGGATTGTAATGTTGCTTTTGCGAGACAAACTCCACGGCACTCTGCGGCAAGGTTGTACTCATCAGCGCCAGAGTGACTGTGAGGCAAGTCGCTAGGGAGTACAGGCAAGATAAGGCTGGAGGCCAACCAGTCAGGAGGCCGGATAAGATGAAATTATTATATCGTGTTATTGCTTACTCTGAGCTTCTCGCCGGCCACGAGAACATCCATTTCCTTAGTCACTGGCCGATCAGCACTTTGTTTTTCGGACAAGAGACGCTAAACACTGCCGTTCCGACCTTTGCAAGGCTCCCCTTCTCAACTGCCTGTGTCAACGGCTCACTAGGCTTTTAAAGTGGTCTTACTGTGGCACAAACCTCAGGGAACCCCCTTGTTAGCCCCTACTTGGCGCTAAACATGGCTTGTGGGCTTCTTTTAGCCTTGGTCTCTCCCTAAAAGTTGCCCGCCCGGAGTCGCGAGTTCCAGGAACTCGGTAACAAAAAGACATTGACTGGAGCAGATACTCCGTACACCAGCCATACATATATGCAACACTCGACTGTCGCAAGGCTGTCAAGAGTGATTACAGATCTGAAGGCGACGGGAAGAGGGAAGCGGCCTCTTCCCGACTCTGACAGGAGTTTGGCGCTATATGACCTTCGAACTGCTGTCACCAGGGGGGTTTGTTTTAAGTGGCCATTGCAAGCCACCTTCTGCCTAAGGATCCTCGTTGGTTGCGATAAGGGTAGGGGTAGTAGGTCATTTCAGGCCTGTATCCGGGTGAGTTCCTACTGTTATCTGCTCGGTTCCCACAGTATTCCCCCCACTCCGGAGTGCGCCATTGACATCCCGGGCCCAAGTCCCAGAGTAGCAGGTCTCTCATACTGTCACCTTTTCTGATTCTTCGCCTGTTGCTTGGAGTAAGACGTCTCATCTCGCATGTAGGATCAGGCGGGATGCCATGTGGTCAAGGCTGATAAAACCACACGCAGGCCCCATGCTTTCCCCTGCTCCTCAACAGGTCTCTGACTGAGAATCGGTTATGGCCCTGAATGGTGCAAAAGACCTTCACCTTCCGAACACCTAGACATGAGCGTAGCTCGCTGCCCGCATGGCCCTCTTGTGGATTTCCGTTACTGCAACCATAGCAGTCTGTTAGCTGGTGGAGTCTCACATTAGTTCATAAACCCAGCAGTACTCCGTACCTCCCACGACAAGTAGTGGGCTTACATCGACTGAGTATGTCACCGACTTCTCAGGCATACTGGACCGATGAGCGCGTATACGAGACAGTCACGTCGGCGTATGTCCATGCTCAGCTACGTCCTGACGAGCAGGCTCTGCTTCGCCGGCCTTTGTATTTCGGTGCTGGGTTGACGGATGATACCTATCTCGACTGGATCCTTACTCGAGCGCGGCGTTTCTTTCTAATATTGGTCCAGACAGGAGTTCCCGATCAGATCTTTGGTGTGGTGGATGACTCTTACGACGATGACGATCTTCCCATTGCAGAGCATGCTGTACCAAACCTTCGCCTGTCCTACGAACCCGATCGCTCCTTGGACAGGCGCTTCTATAAGACTCAATTTCGCTTATTGAGTCGTACACTCGATGAAGGCGAACATATCAGATATGCTGATGAAGAGAACATCCCTATCACCGCCCTCAGTCTGAAATCTGTTGTGATATCCCTCAGCCAAGAAGGCACCGACAAAGTCCGACTCCCCAACAAACCATCCAATGTCTTCCTCCGTCGCCGCGTTCACATCGACGCTAAGGTCACCGAGGCAGACCTTCTCAACGAGATTGCAACAATTAGGAGATTGCGCCATGAGCACATTATTTCTGTATTTGCCTCGTACACACATCAAGCCAACTTCTATGTGCTCTCTCTACCTTCACCAGATTGGTGTTTGAAAACCTTTCTGTCAGATCCACCAAAGTCATTCACCAATCTATCCAAGACAGAACGTCGACATACTCTCGTAAATTGGCCTCACTGTCTCGTAAACGCTTTGTCGTGGCTCCACCGCAATGGGCGATATCACGGAGCTATCAGGCCATCAAACATTCATGTCACAGACACCTTCCAGATTTGTTTAGGCTACCTAGAGGGTGATGGTGTTCTTTGTGATCGCGTCCGGTCAGATGACATTGAAGCATATCAGTACGGACCTCCTGAAAGATGGAAAAGGGCTGTCACTGTTCGCAGCACAGGTGCCGCTGCGGTATCACTTCCATCGGGCGGTCGTACAGGTCGACGAGTTGGTGGTAAGGATACTGGAACTTCTTCGAGTGGGAGGAACAGTGTCAGGAGCGGGTCGGATTCGATCACGCCAGCCTATAGCTTTCAGCCTACTTCAAGGGGCGATTATGCAAGACTGCGTCTAAGTAGCTCAATGAGTGCTGGTGGCTTGCTACAGCCAAATACTCGGGGGCGGCCTCCGCGAACGCCGTCGGACAACCACTCCATTATCACACAGGACACAACACGTCCGACTACCTCCGTATCAACTCCAAAAAGAGCCCCATCAGTTCTGTCATCCAAGTCATCCAATAGCAACAACCTCGCTTCCATCTTCACGGGCCAAAATATGTTCGTCGCCAACCCTGAAACTCGAAGTGCGGTGGTGCAGACATGGCAATCGATGGAGGATGACATGTTTGCATCGGATATCTTTTCACTTGGGGCTGTGATTCTCGACATCATTACGATTCTGTGTAAACGCAGCTACAGCTCCTTTGTCCGCCATCGGTCTTCCAAGAACCGCGTAGCCGGACGTGGTGGAGGTTTGGCGGATGCCAGTTTCCATGCGAATTTGGGCCAAGTCTTTACGTGGGCGCAATCATTGCAGAACGAGGCTGAAAAGAAGGCAAAGAAGGATGATAGCCTTAGCTTTCATGCTGTTGGTCCGATCGTACAACTCACATTACACTGCCTGGCCAGGGATCCGTCAGCAAGATCCTCGAGCCAAGATCTGGAAAGGAAGCTGACTGAACACATCTGTCGCGCTGCGAATATGCCCCAGCTTCATTGCAAGAGCGAGATTGTCAAGGAGAATGTCGAGCGGAGTGCCAGTGCGCAGCTCTCACAGAACAGGTCTGTAAGTGTGACGCGAGGTGAAAGCCGGTCGTCGGAGCGCTTGCGGCAGGTCTCGACGAACCTACGTACCCTAACCGCCGATCGACAACAACAGGAACTGCGACTGCGACAGCGACTGCCACCACCTCAAGAGATCGTCCAAGATATGCAGATACTGCAACCACCGTTTTTGCCTGTGGCGCGAAGTGCAATGACCACTCCTGCAACAACATCCGCCAGTTCTCTGGCCTCGTTCAATTTCGACACCCTCTCGGATACGGTCGTGGCCGACAGTCCACACTCCCGAGACCAGTCATTGCGTCGCCAGTCCAGTCGCCGGAATGATCCGCCGCGCCTTCAGCAGCATGACGGTTGGTCGAACGAGCAGCACGACGGCCCGAAGAATAATCCGACCTATACTTGGCAAAGAAACGACAGCCAGGTGGATCCTCGTCTATCATTTGGTGAATCGGTCGACACGGGGGCGTTCACGTACCTCAACTACAGCACCAGCGCTTCGTCCGAAGAAGGTGTGAAATATTTCCCGCCTCGCCCGCAGACAGGAGGACCTCCTCCCATGAAGGCTCCACCGGACAGAGCACTGCCTCCGGTACCACCCATCCCTCCTGAGAGCATAGCTGGTAGTGTATCGTCACGACGTCCCAAATCCGGCCGTGACGAGGTCGACAAGCGAAAGAGATCGCCGTCCGGCACAACTAGGGGAAGATATCCCCTTCGACAAGACAGTCTTCCCAAGACCATGGATGATGAGGAAGATGACTATCATGACCTTCTACGTTTCACTAGGGCATTGGCCATCAAGAAGGTCTCATCTCGCAGTCGAACCCGACAACAGACAGAGCCTACTAGCGCATGGTAGGATTTTGCCAATGGCGTCAAACTGTGTTTTAGATATCATTGGGCCATGAGGGAGAAAAGTTCTTGTGCCACTATGCATGATCTCGAGTCTTGAAAGTAGATGTACTACCATGTTTCATATTTATATCCCGTAGATGAAGAAATCAAGATGAAGACACACTGGGCGCAGATTGAGTTGTATTTCTTTCCCCTGTACGGAGTATGAAGTTAATCATTCTCCTCATATACTATTGTACATATTGTACTATTCGACAACCGAAGTTTTGCCGAAATGTTTCTGAAGTTTGATTTCATTGACGTTTTTGATGCCGCCATTAATATCAACGTTCATCAAAAGTGTGCAAGGACAGCGGATTAGGGTCTCAATCACTTGATACGAGATTTGACTCTCGATCAGTAGTCGACAACTCATGATGAAACACATCCGATCACGTCAACCTCGAAGGAAAAGAAAGGATTGACTGTAATCCACACGATAAGACTCATCTTCTCCATTCCCAGAGTACTCGTACGCAGGCTTCGCCCCAGCCATTCGCGCCGATGACAAAGGGCCTTGAGGACGACCGATTTTCTAGAATGAATATATCGTGCAATGCAGACCGGCAAGAAACGAACACGGGAGGTTAAAGCCAAGACCAAAACGTTTTCAGGGTAAGAAAATCTGCTCATGACCTCTCTATATCTCTCTGTCTCTCATAGACCTTCCTCCCTGGCTGACATTATCAAATCTTCAAGTTGCTGGACATGTCGAGCGAGAAAGGTGAAATGCGATGCAAACAGACCAGAATGCAATCGATGTCGGAAAGCAGAGCTAAAATGCGAAGGGTACGGCCTGCGCTTGTACTGGATTACGGATGAAGACACCGTCGCACCCTCGGCCATCAAGCGCCAGGCCATGTCACTAGAAGGTAGGTACAACGACCCGAAATCCAGTGCCTGGCACACCTCACCGGCAAACGCTCCCTAGATGTTACCTTGTGCTGACCCACACTATCAGGCCTCGAGACATGGACCTTCCAGCTCGACGAGGTGGATCAGCAACTACTTGACATCGAGGCTCACGAAGACAACCACGATGACCTGCCTTGTTTCTCTACTGGGCCCTTTGGCGTCTTTCCACTTCCAAGGAAACCCAGCGATGAGCCACCGGGCGCAGGTTCGCAGCCCCAACAAGCTGATTTGGACAGTACCAGACAGCATGACGCTCCTCTGTTCGACCAGGATGACACGACCCTAGAAGCACTGCGCGACATCTTCTCTTCCGAAACGCTGGAAGAGCATCCTCTCGTGGTGAGAGGTGGCTCGCCCGTCGAGAACTTCCCTTCTCGCTTCGACATGGAGTCAGGTCTCCTACAAGAACCCATCGTCCGGCGGCTCATGGACAACTATGTCAATGTGTGTGCCAAAATTCTTCCGCCATTGCCACACCCCGAGAACCTTTACTCAACGATATATGTCCCTCAGGCCATGGCGGGTGCCTCGAGTCTGTTGCCCTACCTCGACCACGGCCCTACCGAAGTGCCGGCCAGTAATGAAGCCATTTTCTACGCGGTCTTGGCCACGTCGGCGTTCCATCTCCGTAGGGACAAAGCCGAGAACGGTCTTGAGCTCGATGTGCTCGCTCGAGGCTTCCGTGCAAAAGCGTTCGAGTCTCTTCAAAAGGCACTCCGAGAGCCGTTGGAGATGGAGACATTTGGAGCGGGCGGCGGCGGCGGCGGCGGCGAGGCGGCCACCACCACCACTCGCGACGTATCATCCTTTTCCGACGTCCATCTCGAGGCCATCCTTTCGGCGATGTTGACACTCACGACCATGGACGTCATGGAAGGTTCCATGTCGGAATACTGGATCCACCTCGGAGGCATGGGTCGTCTCGCCAGAGAATTGCAACGGGAAGAAGAGCATGCCAGTCCCAGGATCGCCCGCCTCATCACCATGTCTACCTTCCTCTCGACACTGGCGAGCACCACCTCACTGGAACTCGACGAGCTACCGTGGTCGTCGGCCGAGCAGCACTACTACGGTGACACGAGAGAAGTGATGGTGGTGCGGGGGTACGACGTCTCCGGTCGAGATTCCGGTCTGGAATTCGCCTACGGCATCACTCCCAGACTCGCCAATCTCATGCATCACATTGTCACTCTGGGTCAACACATTTCGTATTATGTTTCCCGGTCCGACGCTTTTCCTCCTACCTTGATCTCGGCTTGCAGAAGACTGTCCGAGGACATTTCATCTTGGTCGATCGAATCCGAACCGGTGGCCGAAGACATCATCGACCGTGACCCTTCGGGGACGGGGACGGACCTCACCCCTCAACTGGCCAAACACCACATTTTTGCCTTTGCACGTGCACTCAGAGTGTATTATCACACTCGCATCTTACCCTGTCGACCTTCGGAAATGCATTCTCACATTTCCGAGGTCGCAAAACATCTGGTCGAGATTGAAGAATTGAAACTCCGGGCGGGTTACGATCACAACCTGTGCGCAACCATCACTTGGCCGGGGTTTGTCGCGTCGTGTGAAGCCGAAAGAGGCCCTCACAGGGACGTTTGGTATAAATGGTGGACGGGGATGCTTCAGTACGGGATAGGTAACATTACGGAGTTATGGCAGGTGGTTCAAGAGGCATGGGAATTGAAGGACAACAACGACAACGACAACATCAACATGCACGGTGGTGGTGGTGGTGGTATTGTCAATGAAGTTCCTTCATGGGTACCTGTTTTGCGTAAAAGAGGTCAACATATATTAGCCGTTTGATCAATAAGTCTGTCACTGGTACATAAACTTGTCTTATTATTTATTACCTTACTTTTACCCTATGTAGCTCACCTTGGGCTTGACCCGGGAGATGGTCGATACTCCGTACTCGTCATCAGATATGAGCAAAAGTGCCCTCGCTGACTCCTTCCCTTTGACAGTTGATGTCGGCAAATGATCCTCGTTTTTCAACCCCCATGTATCGAGGTACGGCGAGTCTAAAAGAGTCGAGGAGGACTTGTCTACTGTGCTTGTCAGCTTGGCAATTTCTGGGCGTAGAGTACGGGATGACCTTGATTCGTTATCGTCGGAAGACAGGGCGGGTTTAGACACCAAGTTGAGTATAGGGATTTTCCCAATCCAACTCCATAACTCCATATTCCAAGTGAAATTGATCGGCCCATTGTCTTCTTATCTACGGGGCTAGTAGAGAGGCGAACGATCATCTCCGTTGTTGTCGTTGTCATGGGACACTATTATTTGATACATATTACTCCATACCGTGTACCAACTATTGAGAACAAGGAGGTCGGGAATGGTGAATGTAATTAGCAGGATAATTGTATACTGTGAGTATTATCTCCAGACGCAAGCCCCCCCCCCCCCCCCAAGTATACGTGACAGTATTTCTACCGTACGGGTACAAAAGTACATGAAGAGGTATGTGTGATCCGATAATAAGTCTCGAGTACTCGAGCAAAGACCTCACAATCACATCAAAAAGGCCGCATCTGTCTAGTATTCTCTACATAGTTGTTCTGCTTTTCTGGCGTCTCGGTACGGAGTAAGCGTACTCAAACTCGCCATCCGCCACCGTCACTTGTTCAGTCCAAGTAGAGTTCATGACACGCCGCACTACTTCGTACCGTCTCGTGTGCCCAGGCACGCATGTCGACAGGGATCGTGTATCTCTTTTTGTTTTCCCTTATCTTGAGGATTTGGTTCTTTTCGCCTATTCCACGCGCGATGCATAGCCGGTCCCCCCTTGCAGCAAAAGAGTGGAGGAAATCCCCAAGAACCCTTCACTCCCTAATTGTCTGCCGAAAAGGTCCAAGGTACCCAACTAGCATAGGCAATCGCATGCATGGCATGGCATGGCAAAGCGAGTGGTCGTTTTGATACGTACACGTTACTCCGTGTATAACCTGCTAGGTATATATATCCGTTGGTTTTCCCCTCCTCTCAAGGTCCACTAGCAATACTTTCACTGCTGTTCAGAGATTTTCAGGTCTCCATTTCGATTACGACCCCCCGGGGTTCTCTCACGTATAGATTCCCTCGATCCTCGTCCCTCCTTCTTTTCACTTACTATGAACACGTACTGTAAAAGGTGAACAACAATAACAAGACATCAGACCTTACCACTCACGGACAAACAAAATGGGCGTCGACCCTCAAGATGTCAAGACGACCGAAGAGGGAGGGGAACAACCAATCACCGAAACAGCCTCTGAGGAAGTTCAAGGTGATGTCTACGAGAGACGTCTCAGCAATGCCGAATGGGAAAAGTACGGAACGACCAAAAGAGGCCTAAGTCCTCGTCATGTCCAGATCATGGCCATCGGAGGGAGCATCGGTACTGCCCTTTTCGTCGGTATAGGTGGTAGTCTCTCTCGAACTGGTCCTTTGAGTCTGCTTCTCGGTTATCTCTGTACGTTTGCGGCCATCCTCGTTTTACCTCACCATCTCCATATTCAAAACTCTGGCTGCTGCGAACCGAGCAACTAACTCTCGAACCACACAGTCTGGGGACTCTTGTTCATTTGGCCTTGCTATCTGTGCGTCGCCGAGATGATCGCCTGGCTTCCTGTCAAAGGCAACATTTTTGAACTCGCCGCTCGTTACGTCGATCCTTCATTGGGATTCGCCATGGTACGAAAATATTCTCCCCCCCCTCCCCATGGACATTGTTCTTCGGGAGATCTTCAATCTGACTGACTGTTTGTCAACAGGGATGGACGTATTACTTTGGCGGACAGATGCTTGTGTGCACGGAATACTCGGCCGTGGCTACCGTGATGCAATATTGGGAACCATCAGACAAGGTCAATCCAGCGGCGTGGGTCGCAATGTGTCTGGTCGTATGCTATTTGTTAAACATCGTCGCTGTCAAGTGAGTTGGTCTCTCTGGACCCCCTCATCACGACTGTTCGTGCTCCTTCTTGCTGACAATCTCCCCATCAGGTGGTATGGAGAGTCTGAATTCATCATGGCGTCCACCAAGATACTTCTGCTGATCGGATTATGCCTTCTCACCTTCGTCACCATGGTAGGGGGTAACCCCAAACATGACGCCTATGGTTTCCGCTACTGGAAACACGGACTGGCCATGCACGAGTACTACGCCACCGGAGTGACTGGTCGATTCCTGGGGTTCTGGTCGGTCGTCAGGTACGCCGCGTTCACCATCTCCGGACCAGACTTGATCGCCTTGGCCGCCGGAGAGATCCAGAACCCCCGCCGCACCGTCCCCCGCGTGGCACGGCTCGTCTTTTACCGGTTGGTCGGTTTCTACATCCTCGGAGTCTTCTTTGTCGGCGTCATCTGCTCGTCTCGGGACACTCGCCTGATGGGTGCGATCGAAGAGGGCTTGGCGGGTTCCGCGGCGTCCCCCTGGGTCATCGGCATCGAAAACTTGGCCATCACCGGCCTCCCGGGTTTCATCAACTTCCTCATTTTGTTGTCCGGATGGTCATGTGGAAACGCCTACCTGTACTCGACCAGCCGCACCTTGTTCTCGCTGGCGCGCGACGGCCAGGCCCCCAAGATCTTCATGAAGTGCACAAAATCCGGGGTTCCCATCTACAGCGTCTCGATAGTCAGTCTGATCAGCTGCGTGACCTTTTTGGTCGCTTCGGATTCCGCCGTGACGGTGTTTTACTGGTTTGTGTCTCTGACCACCATTGCCTTCATCTTGACGTACACGAGCATGCTCTGGACGTTCATCGGATGGTTCCGAGCGTTGAAGGCACAAGGTATCGACCGCAACACCTTACCCTACAAGGCACCCTTTGCTCCATACTCGGCTTATTTTGCGATCGGGATCGGTTGTGTCACCATGTTCTTCATTGGATTCGACGTTTTCGTCCCGTGGGATACTGAAGGTTTCGTCACGAGCTATTTCGGGCTTGCGTACGGCATTGTCGTCTTCATCTTCTGGAAGTTGTTCAAGCGTACCAAGTTCCAAGATCCAAAGACGACCGACATCTACAGTGGAAAGGCGGAGATTGATGCAGAATGCCGACACTGGGAAGAAGGCGGACTGAACGAACACGAGAGACAGAGACTTGCGCAAATGAACATCGTGAGGAGGACCTGGGAAAAGATGTGGTAGATGTGAGATGGACACTGTGGACAATGAATGATACAATCAATGAAATGAGACTCTTCAAGTCAAGGGAATTAATTCTCCTTGTCTGACGTAAAAGTCGCCTAAGAATTGTTATTTCTGTGTATGGTTTCACGGCTTGTCAGACATCGAGCCTCCCTGCCCTAGGAAACTCATTACTCGCGAATCGATTATCTAAGGTCGCGAATCTCGGCTTTTCCAGAGGCCGAACACGTTGCGATGTTAACATAATCAGGTCCAAAAGTCTACTGATGGCCAGAGTACTCTTGTCTGGTACCAACTGTGATAACAGGTGTTCTGTACCATAGTCAAAGTGTCGTCGGGGTTAATCCACGCTATTTCACCGACTCCAGAACTCATGAGTGATATTGGTAAGCTTGGGGGCCTTTGTATAGGCCGATTGTACTTGATCAAACAACAGATCCCAATACGGAATATGAGCACATAGCTGTTAAGGCCGATTGAAATAACAGATTCTTGGATATATCTATATCTATATATACTACCTTGATCGCTGACCCTCACGGCTTTGACTCACAAACACACAGAAGACCCAGAAGACAACAGACAGCAGAACAGATACTCCTCACGAGATTCTAAAAGCAACCTCGAAACATCTACCAAACCAAAAACAAGACCAGGACCTCATTCGACTCCAAACATGGTTTCCACGTCCGACATTCTACTGAACAACGAGTCCCTCTCGTCTTCCGGGTCCGGGCTCGTCGCTGCTCTGGTCGGGGCCACGTCAGGGATAGGGCTTTCGACGCTCCAGGCGATCCTCAAACACACGACCTCCCCCACCGTGTACGTCGTCGGGCGCGGCGCCGCCCGGTTGGACCGACTCATCGCGGAGGTCCAACCTCTGAACCGGGGCGCGACCCTCCACGCCGTCGTCGCCGGTGACCTCACGTCGGTCCGCGGCGCCCAACGGGCCGCCGAGGAGGTCGCCTCTCGAGCCACCCACCTCGACCTCTTGATCGAGTCCCAGGGCTTCTTCTCGTTCCGGTCGACGCCCGATTACACCCCCGGGGAAGGACTGGACCGGGTCACGGCGGTGAGGTACCACTCCCGCATGAGGATCCTCGTCACCCTCCTCCCGCTGCTCCGGCGTTCGCGGTCCCCTCGAGTCGTCAGCGTCCTGGGGGCCGGCACCGAGGGTCCCCTGGACCTGTCGGATCTGGGCATGACCCGGCCGGAGACTTACGGCATGGCGTACGCCATGGGGGCTTCGGCCTCGCTCACCACGCTCTTCCTCGAGGAACTCTCCCGACGACCCGGCAACGAGGAGATTGTTTTTATTCACCTCTACCCCGGCCTCGTCTCGGGGACGAACCTGCGCGTGCCCCCGTCCACCAACTTCCTGGTCCGTTGGCTCTGGGACTACGTGGCCAAAACCGTCGTCTGGGTCGTCGGTCGTGGTTCCCAAGAGGTCGGCGAACGGGTCCTCTTCGCCGCGACGAACGGTCGCTTCAGACGACTCCCTCCCGACACCGCCGCCCCGGGCACCTTGGTCCAACAGGGCAGCGACGGCGTCCAAGGCAGCGGAGCCTACATGGTCAAGGACGACACGAGTGTCGTCGAGAACGGGGGAAACGCCCAACTGAAAAAATTGAGGGAGCAAGGTGCGGGTTCAAAAGTTTATGAGTACACAATGTCGGAATTTGAGAGGATCGAAAAGTTATGATCATTTTTTTTGTACCTTTCTTGAAGTGCAATCCTGAATGCCCAAAAAAAGGGCGTGCGGCTTTTTGTCTTATCTAGCATATATACATAGAATATCAAAACCAGCCATGTACTAATATAGCATAATAACCATTTCATGTTGATGAAATTTGTCAAATAAGTCATCTGGCTGGTCTCTCTTCGACTTTCTTTTTTTTCTATTCAGAAGAAATCATCGACCATCACAAACCCACCCTTCCTCCCTCTTGGCCTCGGGACATGGCTGTTTTTTTCGACTCGCGCTTGTGGTGACTCAGCTTTCAAAGTCGAGGAGAGTGACAGACTGGAACTTGATTTCTGTTGCTGACTACCTTTGCCCCTTGTGGCCAACTTCCCCTTCCACTCTTGACTCTCCCCGGGAGACCAGGATATCGGACTGCCAGCGACGATATCAACACTCTCGGTACCATGCACTCGGACCCTGCTATTCCAGGCACCAGTGCACATACCTACGCTTTCATCCTCGCCTTCTTGAGTGACGTTGGCTTGGCTGGACTTGCTGGTTGATGCGCTCCGTCGTCGTTTCTCCGATTTTGCCTTTTCGTTGATCCCAAGTAGCTCAGCCCAGCCTGTCAAACCTCCGTTGTCGTCATGTCCCGGCAGGTCAGGCTCAAGGTAGAGGATAGGCCGATTCGGTCGCGTTGAGGGAATGTTGGTTTCTCCAGACGTTATAGCATGGCTCACACAAGAATCTGGCGCCGACCTATAGGAAGAGACATTCTGAGTTGTTCCAAGAGTGCGGTTGAGAGAAGGAAACCTCCGTCGTAAAGGGCTTCGTGGTGGAGGCGGAGGAGGAAGCGTGTCAAGAGTTTGTGGATCAGCAATATGGTCGCAAGTGCAGCTAACTCTTCGAACTCGTTCACAGCAACATTCTCCATTGCTCCAAGAAACAGCATCATCACCTTTGTGGCCCTGGCAGAACACTTCTTTGTCCGAAGAGCGCCGTGAAATTTTGATCTCTGTGGAAGGTACAACGCAACGCGTACCATCAATTAGATCGGCGATTTTGGAGATGGACTGCTCTATCAGTGGATCGCTAGCCATCAACGCTGCTCGCAGCTTTGCTGAACGCAGGGAGTTTGGGGGAGAACTTCGTCCCAACACTTGCTGTCCTACATCCCGCTCCAGATCATTCATCTGTTTAGCTGTAGGGGGCCGGCAAGCTGATTGTAGAATTCCGCGGGGTGATGTATCGCGTGGTGCCCGAAGCTTGGTCAACGCTGGAAAGCCACTATGAACAATTGACAAGGCCAAGTGGTGGTTTGGTGTAGGGCTGACAGCCAGATCTGACTCAGAGCAACCATGATGTGGGTAAAAATCACTGCTCTCGCTCGCCACTGAATCTCGTAGGTCCTGGCTGCATCCTACATCCCAGTGCATGAACTGCAAGCTTTTGGAAGCCATGATCGGCTGGAAAATAAGGGAACTCATGTCATCCGGCATTGTTGGGACAACGTCCACCTGAACAAGTGTAAACCTTTTTAGTTTATCGAGACTGGCAAAGATTTTAGACAAGGTTAGCAAATTCGTCACATTCTGATGTATCAGCGAAAGCCTTTCGATCATGGCAGCCCTTGGAGATCCCGCCCAGCGGGTCAAACCAGAATCAGTCACCCCCACGCATTCCTCGAGTCGCACTGACACGAGCGAAGGTAGAGACAGCAAGGTCTTGTCATTGAAATCATCAACATCAAAAGATGAGACGCAGAAATTCTTGAGTGAAGGTAAAGCATGAAGGACTTCGATGAAGACCTCATGCTCAACAACACCAAACCCTCCAGGAGAGCAAAGCATTAGTGTCTCCAGCACCTGCCACCTGTCATGGTAGAGTATGAATTCAAAGGTCTGCTGGCTGTCCAAGAGGCCTGGAGGAAGTTGTTTCTGACTTCGTTCTTTCACATCCTCGTTCTCCGCGATGACCCATACATGCTGACGGAGTTTTGTTCTTGTGGACAGTGCATGTGTGAGCCGGTCAAAGGTATGGTTGTAGAAAGGCGAAAATCCCAACAGTGCCTCGAGGTTCGGGCATGCCATGATCACAGACGACAGTGTGCAAAGGTAGGCGTCGTACTCCGGATTAGGATCATCATTAAAGAGATACAGAGGTATATGGGGATCTGCAACCCGGAGGGTCCTTACAAGAGCAGCAACCCGAGGCCTCGCTCGTAGGGTTGCCCGGAGTCTGACCAGCCGCGCTGCTCGTGACAATCTCCATTTCCGCAGCATGCGAGGATCATCTTGTCCAATAAGCTCGATATGTGTATACCTGTGAGAGTTAGCCTTGGGCGCCTGCTCGACTTCTTCAGAAGAGAGAGGACTACAGCATTCGTTGAGCATCAGAGAACCATGCTTTACAGGTTCGCTGTACAGCACAAAGATCTCTCATGAAGCAAGTCGCACATGATGCTGGTTCGGCATCAAAATGTAATTCCCTGAGTTGCTGTAAAATCAGCTCGAAAATTGTGGCAGGCAACTTTCGCCAACCGCGACTGGGCGTAAATGTTGTCGGTATTGTATCGGCCGCGCGAGCACACTTTTGACGTGTTGGGAGAGGGAGCGATCTTGTTTGGGTGGCTGTTGTCCCCATTTTCCAGTTCCTGTCATCGCAGTAGATTCCCAAATATGGCTTTGACATGATGGCCGAGAGCAAGCTGTAGCGTACAGGTCATGTCACAGCAGCAGCCACGCCACCCAGGCAAAAGCGTAGGTAGGGGGGACCTTCCTCAGCCAGACCTCGGGGCTGGAAAACCATTTGAGGACTGTTGTGAATATATTATTGTAGATCAAGAAATCGATCCTATTCGAAGGCGACACCTGGAGTCGCCCGACAACTTGGGCAAATCAGCCAAGGGCTTCACCCATTGCTTTGTCTATCTAGCGCAAGTAGAAGGTCTGACGTCGAATGAAGTTGAAACATGGAGAGAAAACATTGGTCTTTAGCGAGCAAAGCAAGCGAGAAATGAGCTAGAGGCCAGCTCGACATGGCCAAATGCCAGGGTACAAGTAGTCGAGAAAGAAATGCGTGGGCAGATGAAGTCCGCAGAGTTGGAACGCGGTGCAGCAAGACTTGGAAGTAAGTGGCTCCGTGGCGTTGGGCTCTGGCCAATACATCTGAACGAGATCGACTGTGAACGGGAACAGCGGTAACAACGGTTGTTATTACTCAACGCACCAATCACTGACTCTAGCCTCAACGAGTTCTAGATTTATGTGCGAGTAATAGTAGCGCAGCCTTTCAATGGAAGCTCACTCAAGGCCAGGCTTGAAATTCACACAAAAAGAAATACACAGTTCGTACGTCAACACAACAAAGGACGCTGGGGAAAGTTGGCATATTCAGCTGTGCTGGATTCATTATTACAAGCAATGCAACTTGGTTTTATTGTCATACTGAATCCGCCCAAGAGTCCGTCAGCATGGCTGCGGATAATGACCTATATCCACCATGATCTATCTGGACGCCATACATGCCTATGCTAGTGTGTACAAGCCAGGACTCATCGTCGTCCTGGGAGAAACAGCATGGCGCAAGATGGTGACGCCTATGCGTAGAAGTTGACACTATTTATGTTAGTCTCTCAGAATCTGAACAGGGAAGGGATGTAACTTACGTATCCTTCTTCTTCGCCATCACCTCGGCGATAGCGTCCACGTAGTTCTCATGGACCAATTTGCTCTGACCCTTTCGAAGGGCGATCATGCCTGCTTCGACGCAAACAGCTTTCAACTGCGCTCCTCCCATCTCATCTGTCGATCGGGCAAGTTCATTCCAATTAATATTACCTTCATCGACAGTCATCTTTCTGGAATGGATACGCAGGATCTGTGCTCGTGACTCCTCGTTAGGAAGGGGGAACTCAATCTTTCTGTCCAGTCGGCCGGAGCGGAGCAGGGCAGGATCGAGCACATCGACTCTGTTCGTGGCAGCTAGTACCTTGATTCGCTCATCCGAAGCAAAACCGTCAAGCTGATTGAGCAGTTCCAACATTGTCCGTTGCACTTCTCGGTCACCACTCTTTTCTGAATCGAAACGCTTCGTCCCTACAGCGTCGAGTTCGTCGATAAAAATGATCGAAGGCGCCTTCTCTTTAGCCAGAGCGAAACAATCCCGAACAAGCTTGGCACCATCACCGATGAACATCTGCACAAGCTGAGGACCGGCAAGCTTGAGGAAGGTGGCATTCGTCTGAGCAGCGCAGGCACGGGCAAGAAGAGTCTTGCCTGTACCGGGAGGTCCATACATCAATGCACCTAGAAGCCAAGGGTTTAGCATAACAATAATACAAAAAAGTGACTCGCAACATACCCTTTGGAGCCTTGATACCAATCTTTTTGAACCTCTCTGCCTCCTTCATGGGCCAAACTACGGCCTCGACAAGCTCTTCAATCTGTTTGTCCAAACCTCCAACATCAGTGTACTTTTCGGTAGGCTTCTCATCGACCTCCATGGCCTTGACTCTTGAATCGTACTCGGCAGGTAGCGTATCGAGGACTAGATATGAATCCTTGTTGACACCAATGAGATCAGCCGGTTTCAGCTTATTGTGGTCGACCAGTCCGATCAGAGGCAGGAAGATCGTTTGTCGCGTGCTGGTCTTGATGACGGCCGATTTGCCCACACGTGTGGCGTCGAGATCGATGTTCGCTCCCTCTTCTGCAGCCTCTGCTTCGACATCTAGGTCAAGGAGTTCGACGACATTGCCCACGAGGTACGGTAATTGTCTTTCGCAGAGACGTTAGGTTTGTTTACACTTGCATTTTGATAATCACTCACCTGTTGTTCTCAATCTTGTCCAGGTTATCCTTGATCTTGTCCTTCATCGTAGCCTCCTCGTGCTTCAAGCGCTGAAATTCGCTCTTCAAAATCTTCAATTCATTCTCTAATAACCGCCGCCGGTTGATGATGTCTCTTGTACTTGACTGAAGGATTTCCGAATCAATGTATTCTTCTTCTTCATCTTTCTTCTCTGCTTCGCCGTCTTTCATCTCTGCATCCTTGGAATCACCATCCGTCGGTGGTTTCTTGTCCTTGTCGTCGCCATCCTTCTTCTGCTCCTTCTGGTCGCGTTCCAGATCATCGAGATCTTCTAATGTAGACATGTTCGCAGGGGTTGTGTTAGGTTGTGGTTTTGGGAAGGGGAAGAAAGTGAGATGGACAAAACAGTTCAAGTGGAAGAGTAGAAGCTAAAGAGTTCCGCAGAGATGAATGAACGATACCAGTGTAGTGGAAGGCGTTTGGAGAGCCTTGGAGGTGTTCGGATTGGATTACATAGCCGTAAGTGGAAGCTCATAGACAGTAAGTGAGGCGACGGCGCAGCGAGACAGGCCTGGCCTTGGCATTTGTTCACCGCGTCACTCGTCGCAGCCTGAGCCTCATCAGCCAGACTTGTACTCCGTACTCCATCCATCACTAGAGATTACCAACTTCGAGAATGTCACATTGGGCGATCTTAGGATGTTCACTAATTGATGCTGGTAATCGATCTTTTATTTTTGTTCTTTCTCGTTGTCTTGCGCAAAAAAGCCATAGCAATAATCTATCACGGGGTATAAGCCCACCGAATGAATGCATTCAAACCCTGCCATCGGATGAAGAAGTTGACGGAAGGTCCCTTGAACACCATGGCCAACATGTTCTGTGGAGCCCATTCTCTGCTAACACCGCCGTTTCTAGGTGCGTTCCGCGTTCCATATCTTGTCATGCAGACCTTGACGTTCACCAAACACTCGAGGTATAATGAAATCTCTTCTTGCACCAGGAAGCCACCTCAACTCATTCGCCGCCTCATTTTCACATAGCTAATTAGAAGGATGACGGATTCAACAAGCAAAGTGCAAGATCCCAGGGTGCCCTCCCACCATCCATTCGTGTCGTGCTTCGCTGTCGAAGAAAAAAAGTACCGTTAAGCAAATATATGAACGGTGTCTTGTGCTGGAAATGAAAAACCCGATGCGTGACACTCTTGTCACTAAACCATAACGCCACCAAACCGACTCTGGAGCCCGGAACTTTTTTTAGACTTTTGCCTTCCCCTGAAGCTCCTGATATCACCCACCCATCATGAATGTATGTGGAAAGAATGAAACCCTTGCTCTATCACTGGAAGAAAGGAATTTGCTCGCTGTTCAAATGCCGAAGAATGAAAGACTGGAAGGTACAGCATCGTAAAAGGTCGTTATATGTGAGCTCGATGAGAGAGATTTCGACTCGTAAAGAAGCACCGTCGGTCCGAAATCTTTGATTCTCTCTGTTGTCATGTAGAGCCCTCCAAGGATAATTGACGGTGGTAAAACAAGACCGAAAAAACGTTGTAAGCACTAACTTTTTCCCCGCGAAAGTCAAGCTCGCTGAACGCAGGAATGTTGTGGAAGGATTCAACCGACCACAGTCTGCAACGGATATCCGGTATGATTGAAGTAATAATCTGACTGTTTAGCGTGCAGACCATGACCATGGGCCATCCAATTTGGTGTAATGCTTGGATAGCCATACGTATGGCCATAAGTTGGGAGTTGATTACGTTGTGCAGCGTAGGCTGAGGCAGTGCTGGCTTGATATGACTGACGGCCAAACGAGGCATTCGAAGGTGTGTACGACCAGGTTGGAGTGTAATAATCAGGCGTAGCAGGTCCGCTGTGGGGTGCAGATGGAGGTGAATACTCCGAAATGTATGGCTGGACCCAGCGAGTATCGTATTGCGAGCCTTGTTGGTACTGAGGTGGGATTGGTCCTTCGGGCGACATGAGTGGTTGGCTGTGTAGAGACCGGCTGCGACGAATGTTGGTCTCGATTGGCGCCAACTTTTGCAACTCTTTTGCTTTGGCAAGCTGAGCCTTCTCTTCGTAGGCGTGCCAGTGCTCCACCCACATAAAGAAACCCTCCTCTTTATCATACATCATACCATGAATCTCCCAGTTGAAGTCTGTGAGCCATTGAATTTCCATCATGTTGAGCTCTTGGACAGGGATGCTACTGACTTCAGCCCAGGATCTGTTCTGAAATGTGTTGTCGTCGAGGAACTTGCTGCCAAGGAGAAGGCAGGTGGTGAGCATGCGATAGACCGTACCAGAGGACGATGTCGACTGGCCTCGTTCGTTGAGCTGGCCCATACGAGAAGCCAGGTAGAACAGACCTAACATGATGGTGGAGCTTGGCAGGCGTGTTGATGACAGTATCTGCGAGACATACTTCCGAAATTGGGAGGATGGAGATGATTCCGGTGTAACACTGGGTAGATTGTCAGTCTGGTTGACCAGTATAGTCGAAGATTATTACTTACAGTTTCTGGGACATTTCAGCAACGAAGTTTGACATCAGATCCATGTCATAATCAAGATGTTGCGCAACGCCTCCCGTCGGCTTCTCTTCCTTAAGGTTTGATTCGGTGGACTGTTGGGTGAAGTGTCCAGAGAAGTCCATTGAGTCGCCGACACGGATAGGTGGTAAGATCGGAGCACCGACGGGAGCATACCCATATTGTGCGGCCGTCTGAGGGTATGGCTGGGGGTAAGGATATTCTTGAGATCCTTGACCATGTCCGAGACGAGCCACATGACTAGCAAGGGGCTGTTGAGCAGTGTATGCTGGTGGTGCCTGATATCTGTCACCGTAGTCTCTGCTGGAGAGTGATCGTCGAGGGAGGTAGTTCTGCTGTTGGTAGAAGCCTCTGTCGGAGACTGCGCTCATGGGAGTGAGGTAGTCATTTTGATACTCTGGAGGAGTTGGTGGCAGTCTCGAGTGTTGGCCATGCGGGCCCCAAGAATGGTATGAAGGCATGATCGGTAAGGAGAAGTGAAGACAGCCAGAAACCCTGAAAGTGCGTCAACAATGGGGAACAAGCACATCCAATTCCGGATGGAACTCACTGTCTGTCTTCGGAGGTCGCGTCAACGCACTAGGCGTTGAAGCCGAAGCTTTGGAAGCTGTTTAGACTTGTGACCTCAAAAGCCAAGCATGGAGGTGATGAGAATGTATTTCGCGCGCAAACAACTTTTGCGTAACGCTGGTTTCGATATTGACGAGGTATCAATTTGTGCGCGAGCAGGACGAAAGTCGATGCTTGCTGAGAGTAACGGGTCGGCAAACGATTGGTGTGTACAGTGGTGATCTCTGGTAAGAGGTTGATGATGAAGAGTATTAAATTTTGTTCGACAAGACTTAGTGAAAAGCTCGTCGTAATCGTGAGGCGCGGTGAATAGCAAGACTTTTTTGATCAATACGGCAGCCTGCAGATGCAAGTGAGGTTAGAGTGAGGTTGTCAATGCAGAAGCCGACATTGGTAGGTGGTGAGGGGAGCAGCGGTGAAAATAACATACCAAGTGGTGTCACCCAATCCGCACTGACACTCGCAGACAAACAAAAACCCAACGTGTCCTGTGACTTTGATGTAAAGGAAGAAAAAAGTAGGAAGCGCGTTTGATGTTTTGAACGGGAGCAGGCGAGAGGTGTAGAGGGATGTTTGAGACCCTGCAATGCCGGAAGGAGAACGGTGTATGGACAAGGAACACAGCCGCTAACAATGACGAGAAACGCCGCCGTGGAAAGGCTCTGACCGGCTCGTGACGCGCAGGTGCTTCGTCAGAAGAAAGCACAATTTGGCCACCAACACTATTCACAGGCTGCCTGGGCGACCGAGGAGGTTGACTTGGTACGGGCGAAGCAAGGCCCAAAAGTCGGTAGCCTGGCGACGGTGGTGCAGTTGGGAAATTGTGGCAATCAAGCTGACCGTAAGGAGTCGTCACTCAAGAGGCAGACGTGGGCCCGGGTCCGAAATTGGCTGGGTGAAAATCCTTCAATGGGCGGCCAGGAATAGCAATCGTGGCTGCACCAACAACAAAGGACGACCAACACACAACACCGGGGACGAGGTGTTAAAATGGGAGAGGAGAGGTTGAGGTTAAGAGGGAGTGAGGAGTTAAGTGAAAGTAGAGTGGAAAAAAAGCAGATGAGGGAATTGAGGAAGAGATGATGCGGTTGAAGAGGCGGGATCGGGAGGGGGAAAGAAAGGGACCAGCAGGATGAGAGAGTGTGTGTGCACATCGACGTGCAGCAGCCAGTCGGTCGCCCAGTCATTGACTGGCCGAGCGAAGTTTTTAGCGGGTGGACTGGGAAGTGCTGATGGCGAAGGCGAGGGACGGCTGCTAAGTTGGGCTCACTAGCCAACCCTAGGGGGTCGTAGGGGGGCTAGGAGGGCCACAGGCTTGTAAGGCCCATGGCTGTGGGCAGAGGGCGAAGGACGAGCAACGGCACGGATTGGGCCTGCAAACGGGGACAATTCACATTGAAGCGGAGGCAAAATGGTAAAGTGGCTGCAGCACGAAGAGCACAACTCGGAAACGAAGAGACGATCCAGCCAACAGCGGGCAGTGAAAAAAAGGAGCCTGGGGGAGCCAAACGCAACTAGTAGCAAGTGAAGGGAGCCAGTCGGGCCTCGAAGACCCTGAGCAGCAAACGCCTTTCGTTAGGTAGCCAACTTGCAGAAAATTTGGGTGGGTGGCATCCAATCCACAGGGGCGATTTGATGTGCTCGCTCACAAGCAAGACACTGGGCCGTGAAGAATGTGTCACCCTGTCCATCACTTCAGTCAAATTGAAAGTCCAACACTCCATTGACTTCGTAATCCAACCTCCGTATGCACGCACTTCCCTTCTTTCGACGTAACTTTGAGTTGGCGTGTCCGTTGCCATTTTCGCGTGGCTTGGGTTTTTATTCATCATCACAATCCTTTGATCCCTGGACACACCCGACTGTGACCGCGTGGTTTGGCTGCCTTGAGCCAATCACCACCCCTTGAAGCCTCCGGTCCGTCCGAGCGCCGCCTTGGCCCCTTGCGAGAGAAACCGAACACACCGACACATGGCAACTCCGTATGTACTGTACACCTTTGTTAAGCAAATACCTCGTTGGCCAATGCCGCTTCGACCTACTCCGTACTCTGGCAGTGTTCACGCCTGCGCCCCTCAGGCCCGCGATGAAGATCCAATCCCACGTACCCGTATGGCTTGAGGGCCCGAGGATCGTCTTCGGATCACATTCTTACCACCTGTTCTGTCCGCTAGACATACGTTATACGCATCATGATGAAATGATCTCAACACCATCGCTGTTCACTACTCGCATCCTATCACTCGTATTCGTAGTGACTTGCCACCATACGTACTTCGTACGATACCAGACGAAGGTGTCGGTTATGGATGGATCACTGATCGGGGGCTTTGTGACAACAAACCACATCCATCACAATGGAAAAATCCCAAGACCCTGTTTCACCACCGATCAATGCTGCCTGATTTCATCCATCCAGCTTCCCTACCGTCTATGTCAAACCCTGGAAAGATCGAGGTCGGGACCATGAGATCCCTGTTACTCGTAGAACTTAGATTCGCCCCTCGAGTGTACCTATCATTTAGCTGCAGTATCTCATAAGCACTGGTGAATAAACCTTCCTGCACCCGACACTGCCTCGGACTCTCCCATGCACGGCGACATCATTGTGCGCTCTTGCTGACTCTCACGTGCAGGCCAGATAGATGCAGGTGACCTGCCATTAGGAATAGGGCACATTTTGGCCGTGAAGTAGCCGCCACGAGAGGCATACTCGTACTTCAGATTTCATACTTACTGTCCACCTCTTCTGAGTATGGTCTCGGTAGCCTCATTTGGTATGAAATCCACCGCTCACTTTGGCGGTCTAACGAAGTTTCCTTTAATCACCACCCATTCACATATTTGCGGACTCCTGACTTCTCTGCCGCGGTTCACAAGCATGCAATGCGAGACTGCTCCACTCATAAGAAAATTCTACATTGTCACGAAGATGATGAAGGAGTGGTGCAGCACGGTATCATTGGTTGAAAGAAATGGTGTTTAAGAAACAGAGCTTGCTTGACCAATCATGTTCGAAATGATTGCTTCTTCTCCACGAAATCCGCCGAACATCGGTTGTGCACTGTCTTCGAAATCACACTTCGATTCTCTGCTGCATATGACCCCCTCTTCTCATTCGGGTCTCGCCGGACTTCAGACTTCGATGCGTGCTATTGCCGTGGGTGATGTACTCCATGATCCTTGAAACAAGTCAACAGAAATGCATCCTCGGCTTTCGGTCGGTTTAGAAGTGAAGCCCCGCGCGTTCTCGGTGCTGCAATCTCTCGACACGACCGGACAAAGGGCGCAAGTATGAGGCAGCAGATAGATGTCGTCTCGGCTGTCAGTAGGCCCAAAAATGGCGTAGTAGTAAAGCGCGGGCACTCAGCTCTCAGGTCAACCGTATGTAGACAAAGTCCGGGGGAAGCGAAGAAACTTTGCTTTCCGGGGGAGTTCCAATGCATGGCCAACATGTCCCTCACAAAATGATGCTCGGCGCTAGCCATTCAGAATGCTTTGTTGAGAACATTGAATAGCGCTGTTGTGGTTCTTTCTCCATCTAACTCACTTAGGATACCAATCCACTGAGGGCAGAAGCTGCGCTCGGAAGCCATTAACTCGCTCAGACTGCCATTTGTTTCTCCAGTTAGCTTCACGAGCCTTGGCATCTTCAAAAGCAATCAGACAATCTGCAGGCAGTTCTTCGAGTATTGCCGGAGGTATTGAGGAAAGACCTTCAACGTCTTCATTGTGGCCCGGCCTCCCGAGCCATGACTCGGGAGCTGATTCGAGACACAGGTCGTGAATTCGAAAGTTCCTGGCGAAGACCGGGTCTAGGTGAGGAAGAGTAGCTGTTTTCTCAGCGCCCTCGATATCGTTCTCGTCGTCAACAACGTCCCATCGAGCATGAGTTGGTTGCATATGACTTGGCCAGTGCATGGAATTGGTGTGAATATCGTACACTCCGTCTATGTTGGTCCCGCGCGCCGCTGCTAGCATCGAGTTGAAGCGACTGCATAAATTAGCTCGAGGATTACTCGCAAAGTTCAGATCACGTACCTTGCTTCTCTTGCATGTTCCAACATCCAATTGTCACTTGTCACAACGATCTTGCGCCTTTTAGCATCCTGGATCTTGACTGCCTGATTCGGCATACTCGGCGCATTGGTATGATATACAGCACTAGCACCATGCCACGCGACATACTGATTGCGATTGTAAGGTTCCCCGTGTGGTGGCAGCCGGTCCTCAGGAACAGCAATTTCGCCCTCGATGTCTCCATGCTCTCGTGCCTGCCGAGTTTCGTAGTCATCTAAAACCTTCTTCCCTCCAATGACAATCTTGGCACCAAACTCCCGGAAAACAGATCGAGCTGTTACAACTCCGATGGCGCGGCCTTTGTAGGAATGTGGTATGACGTCTCGGTCGATGAGATCCCGTTTCTCGTCGTCGTCAATGATGATCTTGTAAAGATGCGGATGCTTCTGAAAGAACAGGTATGAGTCGCGGAACCCAATGCACCGAGCAGGCTCTGTCGAAAGCATGTAGAGTCGATCATCCCTTCCCATAATGGTGAATGTCCGGACTCGATATTCGCGTCCACCAAGGAGCTCGCCGTTTTTATCCACTTTAGTCTCTCCCTCGGGGTCTTCTGGTAATTCAACCTCGTCATTCACTATCTCCATAGGGTTCCCATTCGCGTCAAGTGGTGCAACTGTTCTCGCTGTGCCGCCTCTCGATTTTCCCCAACGTCCTCCACGATGGCCGCGAAAGCCTCCTCTTCGTTTAGGCGTGCTTATCTCTGAGCCAGCATCGTTATTGTCATCATCAGATACGGGCGGCCTATTTTTTGGCGGTCTTCCTAGTCGCTTCCGCCGGCCAAACTGTAGAGAGGGTCGCCCCGGACCACGACGAGGAGTCGCTGAGCGCGACGCTTGATCGGAGCCTCTTGATGGGGTGGGAGCCTCTTCCGCATCTTGATTCTCTTCATCACCTGCGTTCCCCTCATCCTCATCTTCTTCGTCATCTTGAGGCGTTGCAGGATCAGCAGGAGTTGCATCGGGCATGTCTTCGTCCTCGTTGTCTGATAAATTTGGGATAGGTGTTCCTGTCCAATGTCAACAAAAGGGAAGGGCAAGCATAACATTGGAGAACGTACTCATCGAGGCTTGAGCAGCCTGCGCTGCAAGACGAGGACGCCTAGCCATGGTGGAAGTGAGGCGTACAATCAAATTCCAGAATCCTTCGTATAATCGTCACCAGCGGTACTTGTACAGACGCGCAACCGCGATTACTAGACGTAGCCTTACCGGGGGCGTTCTGTAAAGTTAGCGGCTGGATGGAGACTTGGCAACAATTTCGTCTGGTGAAGCATGAATCTAGTTAGTGCAGGATCTACGGTGACACACTTCACCCTACATGCCCTATTGAACTGTCCTGTGCACTCCGTACTGTGTACCTCCATTCCTTTTGGGCGAGACACATGGAAGAAATACCCAGTCACGCAGTTGGAAAAGCAGAATCACACACCCGTTCCTTGCGCATATGATTTGTCTATTGCACACATATAGTTGTCTTTGTGTCAAACTTACCTTGGTAATTGTTATTAAGAGCAATGCATCTCGAGGTTAACTCAGCCTTGTTCTCGAGGTCACACGGTCGATCGCTCTCGAGTAACACTGCCGATCCAAACTCGGCCGGCTGAATGGGGTGACTGATGACTTCTCAACCGTTGGTGACACGTCTGGTTGAGAGGTTAACTTCACAGCCACTGTCATCCTTCAACAAACTGAAATTCAAGTCCAAGGATGGGCTCCGGGCTTACTGGAGGTACGCAGTTGTCCGCATGGTTGATAGTCG
Source organism: Exophiala oligosperma (assembly GCF_000835515.1). Lineage (NCBI taxonomy): Eukaryota > Fungi > Ascomycota > Eurotiomycetes > Chaetothyriales > Herpotrichiellaceae > Exophiala > Exophiala oligosperma. The sequence goes on from NW_015622819.1 coordinate 3,276,055, forward strand.
CGCAAATGGCGCATTATCGTTGAATCCCTATCATCGCTATTAAATTTGGGGATAATTTTTACAATGGACAACAAACAACAGGCCAATAGATAGCCGAACCAACAACTACAATTATTCTCTGCGACACAGACTGCGAGTACCAAGATCTATTCTTAAGACAGGTTGGGTAGGACGGAACATGGACTCCCTAGCCTTGCATGCAGAGCCGAGACGATGTTTGCATGTGCTGTGGACTAATAATTCTTTGCGCGATAAATTTCGCGCTGGTCGAATCAAAGGCCCGGCATTCGCCCATTTGCACATGCAAGTTGCGGCTGTTGCCTACGGAGCACCGCTGACTCGTTCACCCACGCTCCTACGAGTACTCCCGTACTAGGGAAGTCACTTCAGGCAAAGAACGTGGAAATAATGAAATGAGAACCACTCAGACGTTGCTTTACAGACTCCTCGGGGGCGAAAGCCGTGAATAGGATGTCTGACAAGTCGACTTGGTGAATCTAGACGATAGGAATTGGTGACATGTAATAAATGACGTTCCTTCAGCTACATGGGCTCGACCGGGCACAGTCACCGAGAGACATTTTGTTGTGCCGTGCAATAGTTCTCTTTAGTGAAGCTGAAGCACAGCCCATTGTTGAGCACGGTTGGGCCAGATCGAGTATCGCAAAGCCGCATGAGTTGGGGCACTCTAGGGTAACCACCCGAACTTTGGCTCCTGTACAATACATACTGTAGTATGACTGGTCTATGTCTGGTCGCCCTTACGGGCCACTCGTATCCTTGTTATTCTAGATACTTTGCATTTGTCCTCGTCTCGCCCGGGTGACTGGGCAGCCTTTCAAGTCTGCAGACCCCGTATGCAGAGTAGCAAGGGAAGAGATCTCGTTCGAGAGGCAAAACAATATGTGCTAGTGTACCAGTGAGGGCATCTGCGACCTACGGAGTACGTATGTACCTAATGAGGGGCATCCGTAACTCATCGATTTTTGGCTATCGGCCCAACCTAGACAGCCTAGCCACATCCCCATCCCACCTGAAGAATCAGATTGACAGGGTGTGTGTGCGTGTCTGGTGCTACTGCTCGTATTTCGCTCGCCTGTGGTATCCAGAACAGAAGCATCTTGTTTTTCTGCCCTATGACATCGGCCCTGGAAGGCGATTATTTCCTTTAGCCTCACCCAGCCCGCTGTCCTTGCGCTTGCCCTTTCGCCCTTCGTTTTGCCATCATCGAACCACTCTTTTACCCCATCCCACACATTTATCAACTACGCTCGGTGTACCATAAGCTGGCCAGAATCTTGAAGAAGGGTCATATTTTTCCAGCACCTGTAACTCGATTATATCACCATTGCCGTCCGCATCTGTGTCGAAACTTGCTGTCATTACCGATATCTTCGCCACCGACCTCTTCTCCCATATCCTCCATCTTCCCGTCTCAGCGACGATTGACTTTCACTCTGACCTGCAGGCGTTCCGAGACCTACCTTACGATCCCTGCCGACCAGCTTCCGAGAATCTCCAAATCCTGCACCACTTTCGTCACTCCTTTGAGCCTGTATCCGGAAAACTCAGGGAACTCCCCCTCCATACGCCAGTAGCTGTGATAATCAGCCAGGATACTGAGGAACATCCACCAGCGGCGGCTCTGCACAGAGGAGGGTTTTAAAAAGTTGTGTCGCCATCATGGCGCAAACCGGGCTCAACCCTCAGGATCCTGCAGACCTGTTGAGGCAAGCCATGGCACAAAAGTATGTTCCCAAATTTTCCTCTCGCCACCAAAGTGCTGCGTGATACAAGTGACTCGGGAGCGACTGGATAAAACGAGACTGGTTTGACCCCAGGCTCACTTATGAGGAGGGTCCGTGTTTTCACGCTGCATCCAGACGACCAGTCTTGGTCGTTACAGGCTGGAAAAATGTCAAGACACGTCTGTCAATCGAAAATTACAAGGTGTCACTGTGTGCGACCTATCGACATCTTTCTATCGCTATTTGTTGTTCTCTTGCAAGCCGGTTACTAATTTTCCTTGTAGCAGTGCCAGACATCAGCTCCGCGATGATATCGGCGATGGAATTGGCTCAGGGTCGCCAACTCCTTCAGGCGTCGCAACGCCACGGCCTGATCTCCATGACAAACGACTACCGGGAATCATGCACAGCTACTTTGGCCAGGTGGGTAGAGATCCTTCCCAAGATACGGCTTCACGGTCGTCACGAGGTGCCGCAAGCCTTGAAAAGAACGACGAGCCTGCACATTCCTCGTTGAAGCGCAGGGAGAAACAAGAGGACCGACGGAGATCGTCTGCGTCCATAGGCTCGATGGTGATGGTGGAGCGGGAACAAGCACCAGTGTCCACACCACCACCTGATGAGCCACAGAGCGAGTCTACACAGCCAGTCACACAGGCTGATAGTTCTCGGATGCCACCTACGCCCATCTCGTCCGCCGCCTCAGTGGTGAACCGAGATGGAGAGGTCGCAGAAAATGGCTCGTCGATACTGGATGGTGGTCTCGCTTCCATCACCCAGGCTCTGAGGAACTTTGTACTTCCCAAGAGCGCCTCTGCGGTGAAAGAACGCCGGCACCAGTCCTTACCCGTTTCTAGCGTTACAAAAAGCAATGTTTCTGCGGCACATATCTCCAACCCTACATCATCCACTCACTCTTCACGACCTGAAAGCCCTAAACCTCTATCTCCAAGTTCTGCTAAGCCACCGTCCTCTGAGATTTTGGAAGAGACTCATGAGCTAACTTCAAGCGTGGCCGACCGGCCGCGTAAAAAGAGCACACCTCCTCTCACACCCCGAGCCTTGTCACAAGAAGATCGACGAATTGACACACGATCGCCATTATCCAGCACAAGCACTACTGCCAGGGATAGCAGTGTTGATTCGGCAGAGAAAACTATACAGAAGGAGCAGATTCCCACGAATGCCCCCCGTGGCAAGCTATCCATCAAGATAGCAGAGGGACGTAACCTAAAGCCATCGTATGACCCCTACGTGGTTTGCCAGTTTGAGTGGAATGAATATGTCTCGAAAGGGGCGAGACATGACAAAATGGACGTGGATGGCGATGACCAAAAGGGCCCTGTGGGCGCATTGCAGTCCATCATTCGTAGGACAGACAGCGACATGGGGAAGCCGATGGCCATTCCGATGCGAAGTCGTCAATGTAGCACAAATGGCACTGGGGATGACCGTGGAATCACCAAAGTGGTTGATCCACAGTGGGATCACGATGCTACATTGTAAGTCTCCTGCCTTGCTGTGCAGTTCAAACTCTAACAACCTCAAAGCGATGTGGTCAGCCATCAATCTGAATTGGATGTGACGGTCTACGATCGCCAGACCGAGGCATTCCTGGGTCATGTCCGTTTGTGTTTGAACCTTTCGGAGCAGCAACCAGATCTGGAGGGTTTCTTCCGGCTAGAAGCCAGAAGCCCAGAAGACCATGATATCACCGGAGAAATCCATATCAGAATGCACTTTACCAAGGTCGACAAGAAGCACTACGGTCCCAACGATTTCACAATACTGAAACTAATAGGCAAGGGTACCTTTGGTCAAGTTTACCAAGTCCGGAAGAAGGATACCGGGCGGATCTACGCCATGAAGGTTCTTTCCAAGAAGGTCATAATCCAGAAGAAGGAGATCCAGCATACCATCGGAGAGAGGAATATTTTGGTCCGGACGGCCACTACCGAGTCCCCATTCATTGTCGGCCTCAAATTCTCTTTCCAGACACCTACAGATCTTTACTTGGTTACAGACTTCATGTCAGGAGGTGAGTTGTTCTGGCATCTTCAAAAGGAAGGTCGCTTCAAGGAGGATCGTGCCAAGTTCTACATCGCGGAGCTCATCCTGGCATTAAAGCACCTGCACGAACACAACATAGTTTACCGAGATCTGAAGCCAGAGAACATTCTTCTTGACGCCAATGGTCACATTGCTTTGTGCGATTTTGGCCTTTCCAAGGCCAATTTGACTCAGGATGACACTACCAATACCTTCTGCGGTACCACTGAGTACTTGGCTCCAGAAGTTTTACTTGACGAGCAAGGCTATACCAAGATGGTCGACTTCTGGTCACTGGGCGTTTTGGTCTTCGAGATGTGCTGCGGCTGGAGTCCGTTCTATGCTGAGGATACCCAACAAATGTACAAGAACATTGCCTTCGGGAAGGTACGCTTTCCAAGAGACGCTCTGAGCACTGAAGGCCGGAATTTCGTCAAGGGACTTCTGAATCGCAATCCCCGACATCGGCTAGGTGCCAATGGTGATGCCGATGAGTTGATGGCGCATCCTTTCTTCGGCGATGTCAACTGGAATGCCCTCGGTAAGAAAAACCTCATTCCTCCTTTCAAGCCAAAGTTGTCCTCTGTGGCCGACACGTCGAACTTTGACCCCGAATTTACCAACGCCCTGAACACGTCGTCGTCTCTTAATGCCCGAGCGGCGGCTCTAGCGGCTGGTGCCAACCCGGCCTCGACGCCATTGTCACCCACCATGCAGAACGCCTTCCGAGGGTTCACTTTTGTTGATGAAAGTACCATGGAGGAACGTTTCGGCGGCTCGAGAGAGCCAGAGGATGACAGGATCGACGAAAATGAACTAGCCCGATCAAGAACGCATGAACATCGGATGAGTGGTGTACAGAAAACTGGGGATGATGGATTCTTCTTCGAAGAATAATCGAGTTACGGATCTTGGATACTGAAAAAAAGCCCGTCACCACACGCACAGCTGCGTGTTGGAAAATACGTCTATAATACTGCATCTGAGGACATGCATGCCTCACCGTCATACTTTCTAATCTTGTGTTGTTCCTAGCTGAACCCCTGGAATGTCGATGGAGGCATCTGAGATTGCCGGGCAAAGGAAGCGACAGGTCGACGAAGCAGATGGAGCAGATGAAAGCTATCAGCCCGGACCTCGAATGGTCAGGCATCGCTTCGGGTGTCTATTCGCACCTGGCCCGAGGTATCGTTCCCAGCTTTATTTTGGCTCAAATAAGCAGTCAGTCCTGTGCCGAAGCGACTTCCAACGCCAGCAGGTCTCCACAGGGGAAAGAGGAGGATGGGAAAAAGTGATTTCCAGCACCATCAAGTTGCTCAAATTCCGTCGATTCGGCCGCGTTTTAACCCCTTTTACATATTACCAGCATCATATCATATCAGAGACGAGATAATGAATTGAGCATGTTGCAACTGTGATAATACTTGATTCCGCACTGCGTGTTTGCTTCTCATCGATTTCCCGTCCACGGTCGTGCAGAACGAATCAGCCCACACAGCTCGTGGTGTAATCATGTGAGATACGATCAGGCGTCGACGCGGTACGTCAAGGCAGGATATTTCTGTCTTATTGCACGATAATCGCGCTGTAGTTTTTGTCTTTGTACATTATTGTTGTGTCTAAGAATACATAGCTATCGCTATCAACTGATAGTGTCCTCGCGCGATGCTCAAACACCTCCAGGAAGACAGCTTAGAGTAAAGCATGAGCCGTTCCTCGAAATTTCCAGCACCGGCATCCTTTGTCCACCCCCAGATATTCACTATCCGGGTCTCTAAAGCAATGCTAACCTGATGTTCCCCAGCCGAGACCTTTGTTGATACTTTGCAATGAAACCGACCGACTTGACTTGTGTTCGGTCTGTCAGTCTCTGTGTGGGTGTGCTTGGGAGTTCCGAGTGCCAGAGTCTCACTTTGACAATCCCGTGGTGGCGTGGCCTTTTCCGATGGTGGCGGCTCCGGGGCTATTCGTGGCGTCGACCGCCGTCGTCCCGACAGGAGGTTTGCCCGATTTCGCGGCGAGTCTCTGGTCCTCTTCACCCATCTTCTCGAAACCCTTTTCCTGCATGTTCTTGTTCCGGAGGAGGGTGCCGGTGGCGGCCTCCACGGAACCGGCGACGCCGTGGGCCATGCCCTTGAGGTCACCCGCGACCTTGGTGCTGGGTTTGGCGTGTGCGTCGGCGCCGGTGTCGCTGGACCGGAGGCCGGTGGTGTTGTCAGATGCGTCGTGGTGGGTCGGGTGGTTCGTGAGGTGTTGGTGCGAGGGCGCCGACGGGTCGACCGCTTTGGGGTGGGTGGTCGGGTGGCCGGGGGTGTGGCCGTGGGTGTGTTGGTGAGAAGACATGGTTTTTCGATTTTTACGGGTGGTGAAGGGCTTGAAAAGAAGGGTTTGGGGGCTATTGGGGGGTTTTGGAACAGGTTTGGACTGGGTTCGAGACTTGGTATGCGAGTCGACGAACGATCACGGTCCTGTACCGTCGGACGCGAGGCTGATTGGGATCCAGGAAAGGGCGAGGGGGGGAGGGGGGGCAGTAGAGATATTCGCCGATATTGAAGAGATCGAAAAGGTCGAGTCGTTTGCCGTCTCGGTCATCCAAATTGTGAGACAGAACAATCGAGGTTCGATATTTGCAGTTACGATACCATATCCTCACGCTTTCCCCATCAATGAATTGTCCGTCTCACGGGCGCCGGGCGGTCAATCGCGGTCGCTCGCAACCATCAATCAATGACGTACATGTGACGACAAGTAACCACCCAAAAACACACTGATCCGGTGAAGTACGGAGCCTCAACCGCAATATTGCGCATCATTGACACCACCATCTGCAAACCTCTGGCCGGCGATATGCTCCGACGTACAGTTGGTAGTTTTTTGACATCCCTAACGTCAATGACTTTCAATGTCGAGTAAGAAATGATCATCTCACAAGTACATTCGTTTTCGTTGGACGAGATTGTCCGTTCCACAGAGACTCGAAGCTGTCAATGCGAAATTGAGGGGATCGGACAGATTATCGTGGGAGACATGCGGTGGATTTGAGAAAGTCTGGCACCACTCTTCCTAAACATTCGACCTGTCACGACAAATATTATTCGAATTTGTTTGAACCGCCGCTCTTATTCAAAAGAGGATCTTGAAGCGCTCCCCCGCGGCCTTCTCAACCCTTTACAAGTTCAAAACGACATGCCTACGATATCGGGCCGCGCTAGGCCTATCGAAAAGTTTGCGGAAGCTGCTGCAAAATGTTCGGTCGAGGTGAGTTTACAACTACCCATTCAAACTCGACCGGAGAAGGGTGATAGGCCGGTCTCGAAAGACGTGTAAACCAGATTGCAATTCTTCTAAGCCACAGTTTAACTGAGCAATAAACATGGTCGTCGAGATGCGGGACGATAGAGCGATCAACCCCAAGTCTGAGCTACGAGTTGCCACCACCGAGAGACGAGGATCGTTGGATCAAGAGGGGAGAGAAGAATATTTAGCTAACTCGAAACACATGCCTAGGCCACAGCGTATGGAAAGTGCATAGTTGCAGATTACCAGTCGACACACCAGGACATGTGTGCGAAGGAGTTTATGCGTCTGAAGGATTGTTACTTGGTACGTGAACCTCTCATCTCTTGTGGCATTGCTCCTTTCTACTGCGAAGAGTCCTGTCTCCTGCTCCAGAGCATGCTAGAGAAGCTTGGTCGCTCTTCATTCATCCTCTGTCTCTTTATCTAGTTCTTTTCCACTAATAATTTCCCGCAGAAACATACAAAGAAATCATGATACATCGCAGGTGATCTGGCCTGGTTGTTCATCATCTATTCTTTCTCCATAAACATACTACTTTTCTTCATTTCGTCAATCCTCGAGGAATCCGTCCAGCATCAGACTTGTAACCACCTCACATCTTCAGCAATCTCAACAAGAAGGTCGCTTTCTGAACTTCTTGGACTTCTTCAGCGATGATGTTTTCCTGAGCTCCATTTGGTATTTGCCCATCGAGCTCTGTAACGACATGCTTGTCTACAGGCCGTCTTAGCGCCTTCTCAATAAAACCGCTCTGCTGTTCAAACACCTTCTCCAGTCCAACCTGATCTGGATCTTCTTGCACCTTGTACTCCATCTTCACGTCATCAGTCGGCTTAAGATTGGCCTTCTTTCGTAGTTGTTGTATACGATTTATGATCTCTCGAGCAACACCTTCTTGTGCAAGCTCAGGATAGAGCGCAGCATCTAGAATTGTCAAGACATCGTTGTCCGTATTCGTTTCCTGGTTCTTGGACGTATCGTCTTCTTTCAGTGCCCTTCGGACTACCAAGTCACCTTCGACTAATTCGATGCCGGCGACGTTGAGCTTGCCTGATGACAAGTACTCCTTACATTCGCTGCTCGTCACGTCTGGGAGCGCCTTTTTCACCTTCTGCACATCCTTCTTCAGTTTCTTTCCGAGGACAGGCCAATCCGCAGTCACACTGTATTGCACATTGTATTTCTCCTCATCGGACGACAGTACTAGATCTCGCACATTCAGTTCCTCGGTGATGTATCCTTCCAATGACTTGACGTCGTCAAGATACTGCTGGTCCTTGTGGATAACCACGAGAGTCTTGAGAGGTGTCTTCAATCCCATTGATCGACGTTCTCGTGATTGCCGGGCGAGTTCAATGACTTTTTGCATGCGACCCACCCGTCGTTCGACAGCATCATTGAAGAGCTCCTCGCGGACTTCGGGGAATGACAAGAAATGAACGCTTCGCATGTCTTCGCTGTATAATGACTTGGGAATGTGAGGAAGAAGCTTAGAATAGATGAGGTCGGCAATGAAAGGAGTAAAAGGTGCTAGTCCTCTGACCAGAGTGAACAAAACGTCGAACAAGGTATTGAGAGCGTGAAGAGTATCGTCCAATCCAAGTTCACCCTTCAGACGCTTGCGATTGAACCGAATGTACCAGTTTGTAGTCTCATCAATCAAATTGAGCAGTCCGGGCACAACCGTATACAACCGATAGGCAGCCATCTCCTTGTTGATGTACTTGAGTAGACTCTGGCAACTGGCTAGAATCCACTTGTCCATGACATTGGTGTTTGTCCTTTCTGCCGATGGATCGAAGACGTAGTCGATATTTTCCACCTTCTTGAGGAGTTCGACCTGTCCCTCGAAGAATTTGTAACTGTTCCAGAAGGGTAACAACACTCTCGAGACGATTTCCTTCACACCGGTCTCTTTGAATCTCAATGGCTCTGCTCGAACGACGGGAGAATTGATCATGTACAGACGGAGGGCATCTGCACCATATTTATCGATGACCGTAATCGGGTCTGGATAGTTCTTCAGCCGTTTGGACATTTTTTTGCCATCTTCGGCCAAAACGATGCCATTGACAACGCAATTCTTGAAGGGCAGCATTTTCTTCAAATGGATGCCCAGAATGACCAGAGTATAAAACCATCCTCTGGTCTGATCAAGTCCTTCAGCGATGAAGTCGCCAGGGAAGGTATTCTCGAAGCGTTCAGAATTCTCGAAAGGATAATGAGATGAAGCGTAGGGCATGCTTCCAGACTCAAACCAGCAGTCAAATACTTCCTCCACACGTTTCAGGACACCATTGCCCTTCTGACTTGGAATAGTGATCTCATCGACTGTGTCTCGGTGAAGGTCTGTGATCTCTCCAGCATATCCGCTCAACTTTTTCAGCTCTTCAACACTACCGATGGCAATGACTTCAGAGTAGTCCTCGTTCGCCCACAGTGGAATGGGTGTGCCCCAGTATCGATTTCGTGAAATATTCCAGTCGCGAGCGTTCTTGATCCATTCGGCAAAGCGTTTCTCCTTGACAAAATTCGGAACCCAATGTGACTTGGCAATTCCATCGAGCATATCCGGGATAATGCTTGGAACCTTATCGTTTCCAGCAATATTGACGAACCAACCCGAGATCGCACGATAGATCAAAGGTGTGTCTGAGCGCCAGCAAAAGGGATACTGATGTGTCAGTTGACTTTCTCGGACTAGTCTGCCTGAGGTCTTCAAGTGTTTGATGATATGTTTGTCGGCTTCTTTGACATGCTGACCTACGAAATCCGTGATTTCGGCAGTGAAGCGGCCAGTATCATCGACGGGATTCGGCGGCAGCTTGTGGTGGCTTACGACACCATTCTCAAACGCGACCCTGAAATCGTCCTCGCCAAAAGCTGGGGCCTGGTGTACAATCCCCGTACCATCGTCGTCTGTCACATAATCTGCGAGAAGGACTCTGAAAGCACTGTCTTTGAACTCTTCGTAGAAATAATTGAATGGGGGTAGATAGCGTTTCCCCTTGAGTTCGGGCGCCTTGATCTTTTCCAAGATGGTGAACTTGGCCTTCTTGGGATCTTTGTACAGTGTTCGAAGTAGCTTTTCGAGCATAATGTATTGTTGGCCAGATTCATTGTCCAAGAACTTTACGTACTCGAATTTGGGATTGACAGCTAGAGCAAGATTAGACGGCAAGGTCCATGGAGTGGTCGTCCACGCTAGGAAGCTGGTCTTTGGATCCTCCTCGAGCGGGAACGCAATCACAACAGCCGGGTCCTGAGCCTCTTTATAGTTTGACTGCGCTTCATGCTGACTCAAGGGTGTGCTTAAGGCGGTAGAGAAAGGCATTACTCGGTAACTGCGATACACTTGTCCTTGGTCATAGAGCTGCTTGAACACCCACCATACAGATTCCATGAAACTAGCATTCATGGTCTTGTAGTCGTTGTCGAAGTCGATCCATCGTCCCAAGCGGTCAATGGTCTCTCTCCACTCGGTAGCATATCTCATCACAATAGCCTTGCACTCCGCGTTGTATTTTGCAATGCCCATCTCTTTCACTGCGGCTGGCCCCGAGATGTTAAACTTCTTGTCAATCTCGTATTCAATAGGCAGTCCATGAGTGTCCCAACCGAACCTTCGTTCGACATAGTAGCCCTTCATCGACCAGTATCTCGGTATGATGTCTTTTATGGTCGAAGCCAGTAAATGGCCATAGTGAGGGAGACCAGTCGCAAACGGCGGTCCATCGTAGAAAGTGTAAGGCCTGTTGCCTTGCGACAGGCGCAATTGTGTCTGAAAAGCGTCAATTTCTCTCCAGCGCTTGAGGGTGGCAGCTTCTTCTGCCGAGAAATCGACCGCCATGTTTGTGTTGTCTACAAAACGCAATTGCGCTGGTCGTAGGAATTTTGTGCCTAAGCATGAGTCAGGAAGCCAATGCCGCAGATTATATCGAAATCTTGGCAGGCACTTGTGGTGTCGGGCTCCGATTGGACAGGAGCGTCCAAGGCTGTGACAGCCTCGTTGAGGGGTGCTGGCCTTTCGATACCTACCCTACTGTAGACAGTCTCTTGCGGAAAACCTGTCGTCCATCCTCCTTTTCTGATTAGCCTCTCGCCGCTTTGCTCACCTGCCGCTCAGGGAGCGATTCCTGAGTGCTCCTTAAGAACTGCCTAAGTAACTTAGTCCTTCTTTCTTCCTCATCATTCACAACTTCAAGTCACCGACATCCGCCTTCTTTGATTACTTTGATTACGATCGTTACGCTGCTGATTGGCTCACGCAGATAGAAGAAGTGCTTGAGCAACAAGAGGAGGAGAAAGACCATGGTCATCATATAGATTGGAATCATAACTAAACGACGTCGGCAGATACGAGATTGGAAGAAGCTCAGGTTGGACTCGAAGCCAAGGTGAACACCCGAAACAGGGAATTGGCAATCAGGCGAGAGGCCAGAGATGACGGGGAGGATCAATCTCAGGCGCAGAACTGCAGGTCACCAAACGCAAACCATCAGGATAGCCCCTCTAAGGATCTCCATTGTTCGAAGAAACGAAAGTATGCCGGAAAATATGAGGAAACTGTCGTGAACATCCGAAAAGTTGGCCAGATCTGGATCCAATAATTGCCAAAGAGACATCTCCCGAAAGAATACACCAGTGTCTGCAAGTACGCCTCTAAGACCCCTAAGATCGGTATCTGACTCGCCTTCTCAATTCACTCTGGAGGCCCATACGCGCTTCGACAGGTCAGAAATGCCTTTTCAGCTAGATGTAGCACGGAATACTCTGAATTTTTCAACGACTAGGGGGGCACTCAGGCACTTGATAAGATCGACTTTGCTCACCCTATGGAGCAGCGAGCTCTTCCGGTGGAACTTTATGGTGAACGCACCTGTCTACAACAGCAAACCCGTACCAAGGGTAAGCTCCAGCCGGACGGGACGGCCTTATGCGACTTGATGGCCTGCGCATATCCAGAGTTGAAAGTCAAGAGTAAAGAATACGCCAACAAGAAAGAGCGATTACAAAGAACATTGGACGAAGGTCGCAATTGGTCTACAGCGCAGGGACGCTACCCGAGCGGTCTGTGGATGTTTCCTCCAAATATGCTCGAGAGAGAGTAAGTCCCATTCTTTCTATGACCCCGTCCCTCCCCGATCCTCGTCCTGAATTGCTACTTTCGATAAGCAATCTACTTGAGCGGCTCCGTGATGTCAATGCCGTGGCCCGCGGGAACAAGCAACTGTATTGGCACCTCAATGATTATCTGTACCGCCTCGAAGTGCGGGCAACAGGAGGCTCAAGTGGCCAATGCCCCGAACCGTTGTCATAAGATACCCCCGGATCATCTTGGTCTTTGAATGTCAAGTTACAAGGAGCGTACGAAGACCTGAATGTGGTCAGTGCCTCATCATTTGAATTAGCAGCACCCTCGACAGAAGGGATGAAATCTTCAAAGTCCATTTGATGCACCATATTGCTAGCTCCTTGCGCTGGATACTTTTCCGTAGCCCTTTCCAAGGTCATCGGGTGATCCTCAAGATCCTCGCCGTCCAAATTCCAATGACTTTCGAGGCCGAACAAATACTTTAGAAGCCTCGAAAGTATGGCTGGTCGAGGCCTCGCCACATTTTAAGTGGTATACGGTTCGGAGTTCATTCGGTGAAGGGACGAACGGCTCGAAAGTTACCTGGCAGCAGACTTGATTTAAAAAAAAATCAGGGGTTACAGCTAGGCCATCACCAGTGAAGGCCCAAAGGGGATCCCCCAAGCTTGAATTTACTTCAAGGAGCGGCATTAGACAACGCTCCATATGGGTAGAGCCAAAGCTTTTGCGCCGTCCTGCTCTACTCTACCATGGATCTCTCAACGTTCCCCAGGCTCGCCTAGCCCTTATGGCGGACAGGGTTAACAAAGTCATCGCCCGAAGACCTCGATTAGCGCTAGTAGGCTCTCGTAAATTACTCGAAAGTAGTTAGACAGTCCCCACGGGGCCACCCCGCCTGGACTCGGGTAGTTCGGTAGATAAAGCACGATCGCTGGTGTCAAAAGAGATAAGAGACACCGAACCGCCCGTCTCAAGCGTCGAATCACTTGTTCGTCTTCACTCTACATGTTCGGAGAGGCCAATCAAACTGTCCTGAATCGGACGGGGCAACATGAGCCTTATTGACCCAGACGCTAACTCCAAGAGAAGGGAGACTGTGGATTGCTTCAACTGTACCAGCTCTCGCAGACCGTGTGACAGGACTCGCCATCGCTGCAAAAGTTGCGCTCAAAGGTCTGATGTCTGTCAAGGATATCCCCGAGAACTGCGATGGCTCCCGGGTGTAAAGTCGCGGGGTAAGCGGAAGGACCAGTCCATGAGCATCACTTCTTCCGATCGAGACTGGCAGCCTGCCACTTCTCTGATCCATCAGACTTTCCGATTCAAACCTGCAAGGCTGCAAAAAGAACCTCGGCGAAATGCAAACGGCTTGCGCACAGTCTCAGCGGCCGAATACATCTCTGGAACTCATCAAAAGGCAAGGGATCAACAGGATCCTCCCGCCCTACACATGGGCCTCCGAAGAAACAGACAACCATCAGTTCCGTTTAGGGATTCGAGTCAGAGTCTTGAGTCCACAGCTGCAATTTTTCCCGATGCTCCCAATCCTCCTCTTTGCGATGAGATTGATCTCTACCTCGACGAAGACTCAAACGGTCCCGATTATAACGTAACCTTGCCCGAGCCGCAACTGGAGCCTTCATGGCACCATGATGATGCTGGTGATGTTGAGGTGCCGTTTTCACGGACGAGCGACTCAGAAGCAATCTGCTCGCTGTCTTCATTAGAAGCGCTGGGAATTCCCCAATTGCTCACACTTTGTACGCTCTTCCCCCGACAGGTCCCTCTGGCTGATCTTTCCCACTGATCTGCCAGATGATAATGAGCTCTGCACTCTCCCTCTCACCTTCGATTTCCGTGGAAATCCATTTCGATTTGACAGGGAGCGGTCGCACAGTCCGCCGCAGCATTTGTTGCACGCTTTATTGGCCACCTCAATGCAGCACGTTAGCCGCATGCTTGATGCTCCTCCCGAGGACCCGGTATTTCAGCACATAGCGGCTTACAAGCATTCTGCGCAGGAATTGTGTGCCGCAGCTCAGGTGACCACTTCGAAAGAACCTGAAACGGTTCCGATGGATACCATGCTCATCCTTTTTGCCCTCGACGTATGTCTATGCATTCCTAGTTCTCTTGCCGGCCTGTCATCCGCTGACTTCACTGTCGTGCACGCCAGTCTCTTGTTTCAGCTGTCGGCCCGTGGAAAGCACGTTTGTCCGATACCTATCTCAGGCTTGAATCCATCGGGGGCGTGAATTTCATCGCATCTTCCTCGGCTCGTTTCCGGGCGCAGCTGGCGATGTTCGTGTGGTAAGTGTCATGTTGAAGGAACCTTCCCCGCCTATGGTGGTTTCTAAGGCTCAAACAATGTACAGGTGGGATTGCAGTGTAGCCCTGCTAGCCCGTTCAGAACCCATCTTCCCGGCGTCTTATTATGACTTGATCCTTTCTGTTGACGACAACGCGTCTTGGAACATTTTTACGCTCTCCGGCGTGCCTCCCGCACTCTTCCAGTACTGCCGGGAGCTGACCCAGTTATCGAGTGAGAAGGAGCAGATCTCGAACCTCCGATACGCCATTTTTGACAATACGCGCGCGCTGGAGCTCGAACGGTGCATACGAGAATACACTGTCGGAGATTTCATTTTGTCTCGAGGCACCGCCGATCGCTGGGAGTCCATTCAAGGCTGGCACGATTATTACAATGCAAGCAACGCTTGGAAGTATGCGTTGATGCTGTACATCTCGCGCGTTCTGAAATGGGACAGAAAGAGTGACGAGCTGCTTCCCGAAATCACCACACTGTCGAGATTGGTCCTAGACAGTATACGATGCTGCAGGCTCGACTCCCCACTGCAGAAGCAGCTCCTATTCCCTGTCTTCTTGGCCGGCTCAGAGTCCCTTGATTCCTACTCGAGGGAGTTTGTGCGGGATTACTGCGAGCAGTGGTACCAAAAGTGCAGATATAACATGTTCAGAGAAGTGTCGGCCCTTTTGGAAACGATATGGGCTCAAAGAGATCTTAGTCACGATAACTTCAGCGTGTGGTGGGGTAGCATGTTATACACCCGGAATCCCAACGCTCCCGAGTTTCTGTTTGGCTGAAGCGCACAAATATTTTGGGTTGACTTGCTGCTCCTAATGGACGAGAGCGAGCATCTACAAGAAATCAGGACAAATGAATTGAATTCTGCCATCAGCATTGAGGCCGTCGATATCGTCCTCATTGCCGGCTGCATGTCCTAGGTATTGTTTCCCTACGCTAGAGAACAAGAAACGGCTCTACGAGGAAACTACCATCAAGATTGATTTCTCCTCCTCATGACAGTCAAAGCGAAGCTTTGCAATCAGTCCAGCCAGCGTCTTCCGCGATGAGCTCTGCTGCTCGCTCGCCAACCACGCACACCGTCTGCATCAGATTCACCGATATCATTGTGGGAAATACCCCGGCGTCAGCGATTCGGAGATTGTGGATCCCTCGCACCTTGAGCCGGGAGTCGACCACGGCCAGAGTGTCCTTATCAAGATCACCTATCTTGGTCGTACAAGCTGGGTGATAGATGGTGTGGCTCACAGCACGAGCATACTTGTCGAGGTCTTCGTCCGAGGCAATGTTCGGGCCAGGCGCAACCTCTCGTTTTATCCACTTCCTGAAAGGCTCTGTTTCGGCAACTTTTCGAGCCGCCTTGATGCCTGCGACGATGACCTGGGCATCGTAGCCATTCTTGTCCTCGAAGAACTTGAAATCAAGAGCCGGCTTCTCGGCCGGGTCGTTGGATTTCAAGTACAGACGCCCTCGAGCCTTCGGACGCAACGCGACCGGAAGGAAACAGAAAGGATGTTTTGGCCGATCGTAACCAAGGCGAGTCGTGTCGCTGCAGAAGTCGAGTGCCCACGTATGGAGAAGAAGGTCAGGGACATGCCCATCATCATCTCCAACCAGGTTGTTTTGAGGTTTGTGGCGTAGAAACGCGAGCACGTCCGAGTGCGTGGCTGTATTCGGCGAGACTGGCTCATGAAGATCATAAACCACGACTGAGCCAGGATGGTCTTGCAGATTTTCCCCAACCCCAGGAATGTGCTTGACGACAGGGATCTTGACAGACTCCAAATGGTCCCTAGGACCAAGCCCCGAGAGCAGCAAGAGCCTTGGAGTGTCGATGGCTCCGGCACACAAAATAATCTCTGCAGAAGCGTGCACAGTGTGTTTGACCCCATCCCGAGTAGTGACATCGACACTGACGGCTCTGCTGCCTTGTAAATTGACGCGAGACACCCAAGAATTGGTCAAGATGGTCAAGTGCTCTCTTTTCTGTTCTCCACGGAGAATAGGGTGAATGTAAGCAACACTCGCGCCGCATCGCCAACCGTTGTCAGGGTTATAGGAGAGCGGTGTCCATCCAACGCCTTCAGCCAGGACTCCAGGCGCCGAATCGTTCTCATTGAAGTCTCTGACCAAAGGCAGGCCCAGGGCCCGATGCGCAGATTGGATCCAATCCTTACTCATCTGGTTGCGGTCGCGTGGATGAGCCGCATGCCATGTTGAAAGGCGCAGTTGGTCGAGCAGCCGGTTGAATATCTCGAATGACCAGCCCGTACAGCCCAGCCTCTCCCAAGTGCGGATGTCGTTTTTTGGCGTTCGAATCGAAACCATGTCATTGTGGCTGGAACAACCACCGAGGATCTTGGCTCGTGAATGGACGTGGTGACTGTTTCCTACAGATTATATCAGCTTCCTGGCAGAGACTTCCCTTGGAATTGCAAGGAGGTACTTACCCATCGGCTGTTCAACGGCGGTGTACCCAAAATCAAGCTCGGACCCAAGCATTTCCAGACGATCTTTCAGAACCAGTGCCCGTCTCTCCCCTAAATCACTGGGGCCTGCCTCGATTAAGAGAATTCGCTTTTGAGGTAGATAGCCCGAGAGCCGGCTTGCGACAATGCAGCCTGCCGTGCCACCTCCGACGATGATATAGTCGAACCCCCTCCCATCACCGACGGGAAGGCTGTCAGTGATACACATATCGTTCGAAAGACACGCACTCTCCCTTTCTTTCTGTTGATATCTGTGGTTTTGGAAAGGGCAGAGACCGGCCACTTATAACACCATGGATCAAGCACTCTGCCTTACGAAATGTTCAGTGAATCGGGCAATCCTGTCTGCCCCCGGCCCGGGTGCTTAAGGAGCTCCCCACGCAGGGTAGTTGACATTTATCCCTGATCTATTAGTAATGAGCGAGAACTTTGTGCTCCCATCAGGGGAAATTAGAGAGCCTGGAGCTTTCTGAACGGGTGCAATGTAGATAGTAAGATGCCACAGCCTGGGCGCAGGCTCGAGAGGGGGCCAACAATCCCCTTCAATCCAACTTCGTTGATTTGCCTAAAGCGGTAATCTACGGTGCGGTGTTGGGTTGCTTCAGAATGGACTTGAGTCTTGCGGAAACCTTCTCCAGAGACTTCCCAACTCTGGAATGGTGTCAGTGAATGACTGGAGAACTGGCGACTACAAGTTCCTGGGCTTACACATGTTCCCAGAAATTTCCGGTGCCAGTCTCAGAAGCGACCTCGAGCTTCTGAAGCTTACTGCCACTAAAACAATACGGGGTTCTCAGGATCAAAAGCACCGTGGTCTCAACACAAGAAGAGGGGATAACATGAATTGTTACGAACACTCCAGCTGGTCAGTTGATGAATTCAATCTGCTCTGCTACACGCTTTCGCCCTGGAACATCTTATCTTGAACCTCTTCAATGATGTTGTTCTTAGAATGTTCGATCAGTGGCCTCCCCGCCGTTCTTCAAGACTGGTCGCCCATTGGACATATTGGCCTGGCCTTCCGGCTCGACACCATGGAGCCGGGTTCTTAGAGCAATCCGTCTCCTCTCATTCATCACTTCAAAATCGACATGAGGACCTGTAAACCTTCCTTTCTTGGTAGTGAGCCACAACAGAACCACAAAAGTCACGCAGCCAACGGAGACGACCGACACATAACTCATGCTCTGAGGGGTGACGGGTCTGGAAGTCGGGAAACAATAGAGTACATCCAAGAAAATGACCCAAGCTACGGCAATAGCATTGACGGCCACGCCGAACTTGCCGAGGCTGAAATAGCGTTCTGGAAGGACTCGATCGCGGCCTCGAAAAAGGAGGATGGCTTGAGGGACGACACACGATGTTTGTAGAAACATGATTGCTGCATTCACCATCGCGGAAAACGCGGTTGTAGAACCCAGGAATATGAGTCCGTAGAGCTGATATGGCGTTAGCATCAATTAGTCAAATATTTCGACCCGGCAGGAGCTGAGGAATGGAGTACAGTCTGATAATGACTTACCGAGACGCAGGTTGCTGTCAGAACCATGGAATGGACTGGCATTCTCCAAGTCGAATCCACTCGCATCCAGATATGGGAGAAGGGCAAGGCTCCGTCACGAGATATCGCCCACAGCGTTCGAGAACAAGTCGTCCCTGGTGAGGATTTTAGCATCCAGTTCCCGTGGAGGGGGGATTCTTTCCCCTCGGACTCACCGACGGCGACCAATGCACCGAACATGCAAAAAGTAAACAGAGCCAGCAAGATCGTGGATGCCGCGTACGACCTGGTCCCTTGGTAGTAAATCTCGAGGAGCGGTAACCCGGTCGGCGTGCCAAGGACCGCGTCGAGATCCGAAATGGCGTACAACAACGACGCCGCAAAGGGGAATGCGGTGAGCGTGCCCACCACCAAGGGATACATGATGACTTTGGGGACGTTCTTCGACGGATTGACTATCTCTTCGCAGAGATGCGCTCCGCAATCCGTGCCCAGGAAGCCGTAGACGGCATTGCCGGTGGCGAGGAGAAATGTGAAGCCCTGGTTGGTCCATCCACTTCTACTGGCGACATCGGTGAAGATAAAGGATGCCGGTGCATGGTGATGTCGAGCAACAATAAAAAGGGTGAGCATGGTCGCCCCCAGAGTGACCACGGACAGGACCGAGACCAGCTTGTTGAAGATGGGCATGAGTCGGGAGGCGAAGATATTGAGGACGGCGGCCAACCAGACCAGAGCGGCATAGGTCAAGTATTGTTGCCAGGCT
Source organism: Exophiala oligosperma (assembly GCF_000835515.1). NCBI lineage: Eukaryota > Fungi > Ascomycota > Eurotiomycetes > Chaetothyriales > Herpotrichiellaceae > Exophiala > Exophiala oligosperma. The sequence continues at coordinate 3,295,329 of NW_015622819.1, forward strand.
TTGGGCGTGTAGGTGGGATGCCAGATGGCGGCGACGGTCAGAATCAGGGAGGAGACAAAGTTGGCAACCGACCCCGACGCCAGCCACCATCCAAGGACGCTGAGCCACCCGTTGCTACATTGCATGAACCCAAGCATCAGCCAGGGCGACGTTCTGTCATCTCGATGGCTTGGAGGGAGAGGGAGAGGGAGAGGAGAAGGGGCAGCTTACATGTATGATGCAAAAGGCCTATATTTGTCGCTGGCAACCATGAACGACCAGTAATACTGTGCTCCGGCCACTGGGTAGGCGGACGACAACTCGGCCATTCCAGCCGATACCACCAGGGTCATGAAGCCTGCGATGACGAGGGACCACAGCGACCCTGCCGCTGAAGCCTCAGTAAGGCCGATGCCAATCGACGCTCCAGTTCCAATCCAGGTACACGTCAGAGTGAAGGACAGCGCCCCGAGCGCCCAAGTCGAGAACTGGCGAGGCATGGCTTGCGAGTAGCCTGCGGCCTCGAGTTCGAGGTGATCGACTCTGGACGCATCAAGAGAGTCGTCGTCTTGATTCATGATGGCAGTCTCGATGACGCGGCGTTGGGAAATGTCGCAGAAGGTGCTGTTGTACCGACACTGTTTAATGTGCACTGCCCGAGTGGTCGGGCGGAGATGCGAACGTGGTCAAGATGAAGGGAGCACTGTAGGAGATATAAAGCTCCCAGGGTCGATCATGTGCCTCGGGACTCAAGACTCGAGAAGGTTTCTTTTTTCAACATGAACAAGGAGATGGAGGGCGATGGCAAAATCCGAGAGATACCCTATACCGACTCTGTTCCACGCTAAGCCATCGGGATATACCAGAGCGAGTGGCCTTGAACACCTCGTGGCCAGAACCATCGAGACCGAAGCCTCCAACCAAAAGGAAACGACGTGGCTGGACCCCAGATCCCCGGATTCAGGCATACGAGCTTCAGAGACCACTGAAAGAGGCTTTTGCCATTGAGCGAAGTCGGATTGACGACTTTCCAATTCTCCTATTGCGGCCAATCAAAAAATTACCTAAAAAGGACAATCAAAATCCGCTTGAATACCCAAAACAAGTTAGTGTGCTACCCAACCAGCCCCCAGCAATCAGAGGCCCAACGACTTACCCGGTGAGTCTCCAGTGCATTATGTTTGTCGCTCTCGGGTAATAGAGGTACTCCGCACGGTTACATAGACGTCAATCATCAATTGCAGAAATGATGCAAGGGCCAGCAAGTTTTTCTGAACGGAATTCTGTGGTCTGACCACATTTAAGAAATGCGACGTGAGATAGATGGCCAAAGCCAATGGGCAGCCTACGGAGGGCTCAATTATACAAAATATATAGGGTATCACGATAACTTTTATTCGACATCGTCGTCCCCATCTTCAGTCGCTTCACTGCCAGCCTCGTTGTCGTCCTCGTCCTCGTCTTCGGATACCTCCTGACCCAATTCTTTGAGCTTCTGTTTATCCGCCAATCTCTTCGCCTCCAGGTCACCAAAGACGACGAGAAGGTCGTCAAGTTCCGTTTGTACATCCTTTCGTGCAGCTTTCTCCTTATCGACCTCGTCATTGAGGAACTGGGCATGTTTTTCAGCATCTTCAAGTCGACTCTCTGCACGCTTCAGGCGTTCGACGAGGCCTTTCTTCTCAGAACTATACTCATCATGTGCAGTCTGAAGGTCTTGGGCATGCTCCTCCTGGTTCTTTTTCAGGCGTGTTTCTAGTTCAGCGACGGAGGCTTGCAAATCGCGGACCTCTGCTGCTTCCCTCTGGCGGGCTTGCTGTGCTTTTGAATCTGCGTCGCTCATCTCACGTCGATGCTGCTCGATCAATGCGGATCGATCCCTTGCAGCTTCTTGCTCAAGCAATTTTAGGCGCTGCTCAAACTTCTGAACCTCGGCTTGATGCTGCTTCCTGATAGTCTCGACCATACTGACATGTTCAGTGCGGCGCTGGTGTATTTCTTCCTCGTGGTTTTTCACCAGCAGACTCCTTTCTTTAGCAGCTTCCTCTTGTAGTTTTCGCACTTCGTCTTCGTGATTGTCTTGCAGGCTCTGATTGATTTGCCGAATCCTAGAGACTTCAACACTCAGAGATTCACGGGTTCTGCGGTGGTCGAGTTCCTCCTGCTCTAGTTTCCTCTTTAGCTGCAGTAACTCAGTGTTGGCCGTCTCCAGAGCCTGCTTCTGTTCTTGAACCTCGGCCCTCAAGCTATCGACCAAGTCTCTTGAGACTCCTTTCTGAACACCATTGCTTACGATCGAGACCTCAAAGTTTGGATCCCTATCAATGGCCCGTAGAAATCGGCTAAAGTTGTCTTTCAAGAAGTCGATAAAAGTTTTGTCGAAGAAGATATCTGGTAGGCTGCCATTTCCGCTTTGAGGCAGAACCTCGAAATCACGAATGAAAACATTCTCCCGGAGTTTGGTCAACCGACTGACATATGTCTCACGCCCAAGATTGGTCATCAATAACCCATGAAGTGTCTTGCGCGGCACGGGAGAATCTTTCGTTGAAAACTCGTAGACTATACCAAGCAGGAAAGCGCAAAGGCCAGCCACCAGAGGCATTGAGTTGTTAGCAATCTTCACAGCAGCAGCGAGACCTTGAATGTTGCTACCCTCTCCAAGAAGGTCATTGACTGCTTCCGGATCCTCAAAAAGCCATATTGAAAGCAACATCAAATACCCGAGTAAGGCACGTTCGTCCTCCACGTGCTGTACACCAGCCACCACATTACTTGTAATGCTTTGAATGAATGTGACAACCTCCTCGCCATTGTCAGCATCGCCTTCGGTGACCGTCAATGCAAGCTCTTTAGTCTCGGCATTGTCGTAAAGGAGATGGAGGAACAATACAGCAGCAAACCATTGCTGGTAAGGATCAGAAGTGCCACGAGTTCCAGGCGGTTCCAATAACACTGTGAGCATGTTGGGGATGGTATCGTCCCCACTTTTATGTCCTTCAATGGCTCTGCGCAAGACGTGGGCTTTGATACCGGCATGGTCCTCCACAAAAGCCTTGAGACAGGATGTCGCTGCCAACCTCACGTCAAATAAAGCGATCGGCGCTGGCTCTAGGGCCAACTCAAGGAGTGATTCGATGACGTTCTGATCCTGGTAAACTGGCGTTGGACCTTTAGAAGGTTTTTCGGATGTAGCTGGAGAGACATGTCCGTTTGAAGCAGGTCCTGGTTGCTTAATCTGCACAGGAAGATCGCCGAATCGCTCCTGGAGTCCAGGGTTCCCTCGAATGATATCTCCACAAGCTTGGAGGGCTTTAGCGCGAATTCCACTACTGAAAGCTGTATAAAAAGCAAAGCGCAGAATAATTTGGAGGACTCCTGCTTGCCAAAATGACTGTTGATTCAAGGCAGTTCCTTGGGAGCCCGAGATGAGAAATAATTGTACGATGCCAAGTAAACCCCAAACATTCATGTCTCGCTGAGGCTTCATCCACTCCGAGATTGCCTCCGAGGAGTCTTCCTGTTCCAAAACCGCCAAGAACAGGTTCTTGATCTTAACAATACCTCCGATTTCTCTGAAATATGACTGGTTCGATGTGTTGAGATTCAACAGATTTGCTAGCAGAGATAGACAATCTTGGACGGTGGTGCTGCCATGGGACAGAGCGCCGTCGCCTTCAATTAGCGTAAAGATGCGATCGAAAGCGTTCTCAAATGCCACAACCTTTTGTAGCTCGGCTGATGTCGGCGTGAGGGCCACAAGCAGCACCAAGGCTTCATTCCGGACGGCTTCTCGACGGTCATCCAACACATTCGTAATCCTCGAGACACCTAGGGGCGCAGCAAAAATGGCTTCTTGAGTTCTCTGCGGCCGCGCCGTAGATATATGTGAGAGGATCTGTAGAACATAAAGCCGTAGGTAGAACTCGTTTGATTCCAAAAGATCCAGTAGCGCCGTGACATTGTCTTGATGTTGTGTGAATTCGTCAGCCAGCCACAGCGTTATCTCTTCTGAAGCCTCCGGAGATTTTTCATCTGGTTCGAAGAGCATCAGAAGGGTCTCCAACACCACTTTGATTGTATCTGAATCGTCTCCATCTCTTCTAAGGCCTGCTATGAGGTCCCGGAGCGCTCCAGACGCAACTGACGCAGGGTAGAGTTTTGCAAAGCTTCTCAATCCCAATATGGCAGCCCGCCGATCTTCAAGTAGTGTTGCACTCGATAATCGGTTACTTAGTGTCTGGATGGTATCGGTAGCGGTCTGCCGTGCAGGTGCCTGGGCTTCAAGTATTCGCATCATCTTGGAAGAGGACTTCGCGCTACCGTGTAGGCCGTCATTGTGAAGTGATAAATGCCGGCATATTTGTGGTAGGCCTCTGGAGTCTGTTGCGCCTATCTCGTACTCAGGTTTGTGAGGTAGGGATCAATTCGTTAGTTTCCAAAGTGTCCTTTTGTGTTAGGAAGCCCTCTTGTAGGATCGCGTCGCCGTACAGCCTTGTCCAGATGCACGTGATACTGCAAGGCTGTGGCACTAGGACTCGGTCTTTGCTAGTTACTGCCAAGCCTGCGCCTCTTTGAAGTTCTCGGGTCGAGAGAGCGCGCAGATTTCAAGGCATCCTCCAATCGAGATCAACTCCCTCACGCTCATCCTCATAATCCTTCTCGCAACAATGCGCCGGTGCATATAGCTGCCGACCCGCAGATCTCAGCCTGATACTGTCTGTGCCAGAAGCATAGTTCTCGTGTCCAGACTCGGGCGCAGTTGTTCCAACCCTACGACTTGCGCTCAACTTTGTCTAAGTTGATTCTTTCTTCGTTCTCGTCAAGCCAGTTTTCATACTCTAGGATCATCATACCGGCCCTAGATTATCATGGGTGTCCCGGCGCTGTTCAGATGGCTTACCAAGAAGTATCCTAAAATCATTACGCCCGTCATCGAGGAGCAACCTTATGAAATTGATGGCGTGCAATATCCCGTGGACACTACGAAGCCCAACCCTAATGGCGAGGAATTGCACAATTTGTATCTCGATTTCAATGGTATTGTTCATCCCTGTTCTCACCCAGAGAACAAGCCGCCCCCAGCCAATGAAAGTGAAATGATGCTGGAGATCTTTAAATACACTGAGCGAGTGGTGAACATGGTCCGTCCGCGCAGATTGCTCATGATCGCAATAGGTATGTTTCCTTGGACTTTCTGGACATTGCAAGTACTGACGTGGATATAGATGGAGTCGCCCCTCGTGCGAAAATGAACCAGCAACGTGCTCGTCGTTTCAGGTCAGCGCGCGATGCAAAAGAGGCGGATGAAAAGAAAGCAGAATTTCAGACACTGCTTCGTCAACAAAAGCAAGATAGGGACGAAGACAGCGAGTCATCGGCCGAAGAAGTAATCAAGAAAACATGGGATAGTAATGTCATCACACCTGGCACACCTTTCATGTTCATCCTTGCGCAATCTATTCGCTACTGGGTCCAATGGAAACTCAACACTGATCCTGCCTGGGCTGAATTGAAGATCATAATCTCAGATGCCAGTGTACCAGGTGAGGGTGAACACAAGATCATGCAGTTCATACGTTCTCAGCGCTCTGATCCTGAGTATGATCCCAATACTCGACACGTCATGTATGGACTTGATGCAGACTTGATCATGCTCGGGCTTGCCACGCATGAACCGCATTTTCGTGTGCTTCGAGAAGATGTCAACGTCAGAGATGCCAAGGCAAAGACCTGCAAGCTTTGCGGCCAGCAGGGCCATTATGCAGAGAATTGCAGAGGTAATGCAAAGGCCAAGTCGGGCGAGTTTGACGAAAAGGGCACCACCGAGGAATTGAAGCCTTTCGTCTGGTTGAATGTCCCTATCTTGCGTGAGTACTTGGCTGCAGAAATGTTTGTACCCGGTCAATCTTTCCGTTTCGACCTTGAACGCGCCCTTGACGATTGGGTTTTCATGTGCTTTTTCGTTGGCAACGACTTTCTCCCTCACCTGCCCAGTCTGGATATTCATGAAGATGGTATCGACAAATTAATTGCTATCTGGAGAGATAACATCCCAGTCATGGGCGGGTATTTGACTTGCGATGGAAACGTGGATCTTGCTCGAGCCCAGATCATTCTCCAAGGACTTGCGAAACAGGAAGATGCTATTTTCAAGCGCAGGAAAGAGATGGAAGACAGACGAGAGCGTAACCAACGACGCCGAGACCAAGACAACAAGGCCCGAGACGCCAGGGAGGCTGCGCGAAACCCTAAGAAACGCCGCAGTTCGCCTGATTACAGCCTAGGCGGTCGGATCCCTGCCAGAGTTGATGCACGTGTTCCTACTGGACCAATTGACGCCATCGAAGCCACAAGCTATCCCATGCTTAACTACAATGCAATTGTCAACAGAACCTCCGTGGACAAGACACAGGCCTCAAACAAGAGTGCAGCAGCAGTTCTCAAGGAGCAAATGCTTGCTAAGAAAGCCGCCGAGACTCCAAGTACGAATGGCAATATCAACCCCAGCAATGGTCCCGGTTCCGCCGAAACAACGCCTACGTCTGCATTAGGAAAACGGAAAGCCGAATTGATAGAAGCCGAGTCCGACGACAGTGGTACACCTGGACGGAACACACCCGTGGAAAAAGCTCCAACCAGTGCCGACCCCAACGATCCGCCCCCGGATACTGTGCGACTCTGGGAATCTGGCTATGCTGAACGTTATTACGAGCAGAAATTTCACGTTTCACCGGACGATTTTGAATTCCGACACAAAGTTGCCAGATCCTACGTGGAAGGCTTGTGTTGGGTGCTGCTTTACTATTTTCAGGGCTGCCCCTCATGGACATGGTATTATCCCTATCACTATGCACCGTTCGCAGCCGATTTTGTGGACATTGACAAGATGACCGTCAAATTCGACAAAGGAAAGCCTTTCAAGCCTTACGAACAACTCATGGGTGTCTTGCCCGCCTCATCAAACCACGCCATCCCTAAGGCTTTCCATCCACTCATGACTGACGAAGACTCCGACATTGTTGATTTCTACCCAGAAGAGTTCGACCTTGACTTGAACGGGAAGAAACAATCCTGGAAAGCTATCGTGCTCCTACCGTTCATTGATGAGAAGCGACTTCTGAACGCAATGGCCACCAAATATCCTCTCCTCACAGAAGACGAGCGGATTAGGAATGAGCTTGGCAAGGAAGCTTTAATCATCTCCCACAGGCATCCTCTGTATGAAGAATTGGCCTTACAATTCTATTCCAAAAAAGCCAAGGATGGCAGCGTCGTCAAGCTTTCCATGAAGAAGGGAAAACTAGCTGGCACCGCAATGAAGAACGACGACTTCTTGCCACACATGGATTTGATCGGTCCAGAAGAAGACATCAAGCTGGAACCCATTGTTGACGACGACCATTCATTAATGGTTCACTATTCAGCGCCGCCTGCTACTCATGTGCATAAGTCCATGTTGTTTCCAGGGGTCGTGTTGCCTCCTCCGGTGCTGGACAAGAGTGATCTTGCCATCTTGAGATCCAAGGCAAGAAATTCCGGCCGCGATTTTGGAGGCGCACCTCTTTACGATAACTCTAGACGTGACCCAAATGATCACCAAAACCGAGGAGGACGGATCAACTATGCTGTAGACCGGTCTTACCCTGGTGCGAACCAAGCAGACACTAACAGTGACAACCCGTTCGCAGCGTTGCTTGATCCTCGGTACGCACCACAAGGACGTGGCGGGCCTCCTCCGCCTCCGCCTCACTATCAGAATGGATATCAAAATGGTTATGATCGATATCAAGCTCCTGCCAACAACTATGGCAGCTACGGCGGCGGTCAACCCAACTACCAAAACTACCAGAATTCGGCTCGTGGTGGCCAGGACCAACATAATTACGGAAACCAAGGTCAGAGGCAAAATCACGGCTACTATCAATCTCAAGGGCAGGGTCAACGCGGAGGGGGTAATTACAATCAGGGATATGGTCGGAGGTGATGGTCACACAAGATGATACCTTTTCTCATATGGTAAATGATGGGCTGCAGGATGGCAGTTAATTGTGTATATTAGCCAGTACTGCTCACTGAGACACGCATCACGAGTATTGCTGGCTTGCAGTCTTGCGAGCGAGGTGCCCTCGCGATTCTTGTAAAAGTAGCTATCGATTGCCGAGTATTCATTCCACATCCATCAAGCCTTCATAGAGGTATTTCCTTGCTCTCTCACGTTTAAGCCTTTTTCCTCTGATACGTAGTCCAATAAGCCCTTTAACCAACGCATGTCTAAGTAGAAAGTCAAAAGCTTCTGAGCTACGGAGTACGCAGCACGCAGTTCAGTTGCTCCATTTTTATTGTAATATTCTAACTTCGGTGTCTCTATAACGACACGAAGGCCAGCTTCACAAAGGGAAAAAAAGAGAATTTCGGCCAAAGATACAAAAAATTCGATGGTGATGGGACTCGAACCCACAGTCTTTGCCATGCTCCAAAGCACCGGAAAGCAACGCCTTACCATTAGGCCACACCATCGGCTTATGTCAGCATTCTGCGGCATTTCCAGTGCCGCAGATGTGTGTGCAATTCGTGGACGAAATCAGACAAGAATTTCTCGGGAAGAGATTATATTGTGTCGACTATTTTGCCGGCGCCCCTCACGGTTCTCCTGGTGCGGAGATATTTTTTTCTTCGTCATACTCCTGACATCTCGTGTTTTGCGAAAATGAGTTTACGCAGGAAAGCTGGCGCGAAGTCAACGAAGCCATGTCCCGGCGAGTGCTCAATCCCAGAGCCTTCTTGCTTCAGTGCAGGAGAAGCTATGCCACATCTGTTGATCCACCGAGAGCTGCAACCGCACCTAAGCAGCACCCTCAACTTAGTCAGATCCGGAACAATGTCGAGCTCTACGAAAGCAACACACTGGCGCGAAACTACCGCACACACAGAACAGTACCACGGCAAGTCGCCAAAAATCTCTGGCGCATGCAGGAGCTTGACCGGCGGATGAACGAGCCAAGACGGAGGTTAAAAGACCTGCAAAAGACGCTGAATGCTAGCAAGGGAGACAAGTCCGATCTTGTCGCGCAGATGAAGGCGGTCAAACAAGAAATAGCAAAGCTGGAAGACGAGCATGGCGACCTGGCCGATGCAACCGACACCCTGGCTCTATCTTTACCCAATCTGACCTCCGACGAGACTCCTCTCGACAATGAGCCGAAGCTGCGCACCTATATCAACTACGACCCAGGAAACCCTCCGACCTACAGCAGTTCGGCGGACCATTCTATCATTGGAGACATACTCAAACTCCTCAACTTCACCTCGGCATCTACGGCCTCAGGATGGGGATTTTATTATCTCTTGAACGAAGCAGCCTTGCTGGAGCAGGCTCTGGTTCAATACGCGCTGGCGGTCGCGATGAAACATGGCTGGTCCGTTGTGGCTCCTCCTTCTGTCGTGTACTCGCATATGGCTGCATCTTGCGGGTTCCAGCCGCGGGATCAGAATGATGAACAACAGATATGGCAGGTGGCGCAATCAGAAAGAGACGCTGGAAAACCCACGCGGAGCTTGGCCGCGACAGCAGAGATTCCCTTGGCAGCCATGTATGCCAGCAGACTTATACAGGAGGAGGACCTCCCCGTCAAACTCGTCGGGTCAAGTCGGTGTTTTCGTGCGGAAGCCGGTGCGCGTGGGGTGGACACAAAGGGCCTTTATCGGGTGCACGAGTTCACCAAGGTGGAAATGTTCGCATGGACCAACTGTCCAGCGACCGGGAGTGAGGTTTGGGAGGAGAGCATGTGGACGAGGGACTCGAGAAGGACATTTAACGAGATGCTCGACATCCAGACCGAGATATTGTCCTCGCTGGGCCTCCCGTGTCGAGTTCTGGAGATGCCTTCGTCGGATCTGGGTGCCAGTGCGTATCGCAAAATCGACATCGAAGCCATGTTTCCGTCACGCAAGAACAGAGACGATGGCTGGGGCGAGGTCACCTCTGTGTCCATTTGTACGGATTACCAGAGTCGACGATTGGACACGAGGATCCAAGAGGCGAACGGATCAAGAAGGAAGTTTCCACACACTGTCAACGGCACCGCGCTCGCCGTTCCGAGAGTCCTTGCAGCCATTCTGGAGAATGGGTGGCGTGAACAGGAAGGGTGCGTGGTGATCCCCGAAGTGCTTCGAGGCTACATGGGTGGTATGGAACGGATTGGACCACGTTGAGAATAGACACCATATTATTCCTCACTTTCGTTCTCAATTCCGAGAGTGCTTTGAAATCTCGTCTGGGAATAAAGTCTACATAGGCTCTTGGATTCGATGCTCCGTGGATCTCCGACTTGAAGAATTATGACGCCCACCAGGTCGTCATAGCTGGCGCCATCACTTTGATCGGTCGTCATCTAAACAACGAAAGCTGACATATCCAGCCTGATTGAATTCCTACCGTGTCAAGCTAACATGGAAGAAAGCCGCCGTTCACACACCCATATATGAATGGCTATGCTTCTTCTACATTGGTATATCTAATATACGGCGAGGAATCCTCGACACCAATTTTCATTTTCAATAAGAAGTCTCGAGTCGACTCAATCTATCTCGTCTTTGACCCACCATGACTTCTCCTGCTCCTGCTTCGTCGCCGTCTGCGAAGATTCTGGGCGACATTAACGAAATATGCATCGTGACGCCCGACATTTACAAGACCATCGACGGGCTGACAAAGCTCGGTGTTGGCCCTTTTCAGATTTACGAATTCAACTCCACGACCGTACCCAGGCAGGAACTGTACGGAAAACGAGGCACGGACCTGTTCCGAATCAAAGTCGCGTTTGCGAAACAGAACTCCCTGGTGGTCGAGCTCATGCAGCCTTTGCCCGGCGGCGGGAGTGAGCGGTCTCTGATGCAACGATACCTGGACGAGAACGGGGGCAGGGAGGGCGTCCAGCACATTGCCTGGGACATGGGTGGGATACCCATGGCACAGAGACTCAATGAAATGAAGGAAAGAGGTTTCGAGCCGGCGATGCAAGGGTGGTGGATGGGGAAAAAGGGACAGTGCCACTTTTGTTTTCTTGATACGCTCGAAAAGGCTGTGGGAACGGTCTTTGAAACGATCGAGTTCAGTCAAGACTGGGAGGACCCAGACTGCGAGTGGTACCCCCGGCAGCCTCTTCAGTGAAGGGAAGAGAGGTTTGGAGGGGGGGTTGTGGTTGCAGTATCTTTGAGAGTGAGAGAAAAGAGACAAAAAGATATCCCGAGAGGTATATATTATACTTAGTTGTATATAACACAAAGAGAAAAGTCCGGTGCCAGCACCAGTTTCAGACACTGACCCGCGTAGTTGTTCATTCACATCTCAAGTAGGTACACTAATCATGCCCTGGGAATTTCACCTTGCACATGCATGGGTAATTCCCCGTTAGACGCCTTGACCACGTCTTCAAACCCGTATGAATCAATAAACATTAGCCAAAAGTCAAGTGGGATCAGGGGGTGTGATACAAACAAAACTGTTGTAACGTACGCTGACTGGAACATGATGTAAACCATCTCATCATTATACGTGTTTCGCGTATATTCGGCCTCTTCGTGTCCGACCTTGATGGTCGTACTTCCCCTTCCAGCACACGCCGCGTCCGCGAGGAGCTGGGCCTGGATACACCTGTCCATGGCACCGAAGAGGAAAGCGGCACCGTCGACCGTCTTCGCGACGGTCAAGTGGCCGTGGTTCTGCAGGATGACACCCTTTGTGCCACCTAACGCTTGAGCAATGTGTTTACCCTCGTCTTCCTTGAACACGATCCCGCCAAAGCCAGAGTACACACCGTGGTCGTTGTAGAACCTACGACATGGTCAGATATTTCAGCTCAACTTGACCGTTTCGCCAGTGACTATGTCTTTGATGAGACATTAACGAGTAAAAGAGAGAAAAACTTTGATGGTTCAAGGTGTTGGAAAAGGTCATGAGACAGGAGAGACTGCGCGAGACATACCTGCACGCATCCTGGTTGATGGGTTCAAGTTGACATCCTATGGCGGAAAAGGCCTTGCTGGGCACGCTGTGGCAATGGACCGCGGCCACGACGTCCGGTCGCGCTTCGTGGACGGCCGAGTGGATGATGTACCCCGCGGGGTTGATCGAGTGCATGTTCCCACCCTCCTTGACCTCGCCGTCCTTGCTGACCAGGCAGAGATCCTCGGGCCTCATGTGGCTGAACGACTTGCCGTGAGGGTTGATCCAGAAGTGGTCCGGCATGATGGGGTCGCGGACCGTGACGTGTCCGCCCGCGCCTTCGTTGTTGTACCCCTGGTAACCGAGCCACCTCAAGGCGGCGGCGTGGTGGAGTTTGCGGTGCGCCCGCTCGGCTTCGAGGGATTCGAATTTAGGGATGCGGATGCGATGCACGGGTTTGGCGTTGGGCCCGCCGACCTTCATGTACGCGCCATAGGTAAACTCCGTAGATGGCGGCGGCGACGCCCTGTTGTTGTCGCCGGTGACGGTGTTGGAGGATGCCACAGACGCCGGAGCGGTCTTTGACGTCGATATCGAACGCTTGAGTGTGTTGTATAGAAGAGGAGAGGTCGGAGGACCAGCAGAGGTGTACCGCGGCGTTCGGCCGGACAGGTTGAGGCTGGCACTGCGTAGAGGACTACTGAGTCGAGGTATCCGGAAAGCCATTCTGAGGGAGTGTATGTGGTCGCTTTCTAGGCGCTATCTTATGTGCCTCTCTTCGATCAAAAGTCAAAGTTCTTTCCTTCTGATCCAAGCCAAATTGTACCGTTCACAATCAGTGAATAGTACCCTCGGGTAATACATCAACACTCCTCACATGTACTCCGTACATCGTTGATCTATAGAGTCGTTGCGGGGAAATCCCCAAATCACACTTTGCGTTCTAGGCGGCTCGGGCCGTTTTTGGACTTAGTCGCGGGGGGAGGTGTAATGCTTCTTTTGATGGCTATTAAGAACTCATGTCTCCCAATCCCAACCCATCTCACTTTCTTCTAACCGAATAAATCAACTGGTATTTGACATCCCGTTTGGCCCTGAGATATATTCTTAAGGATAATTAAGTCTTCCAAGTTTGGCCGTAGTATGGACGACCAAGAGGGTAAAGCCGTCTTGATGTCCATGCCAGTGTACTAGAGGTAAACAGCTTTGCGGGTAGAGGATTGATAGATGCCTACTTCCTCGTTTAGCAAAGGCAACATTTATGAGCACATGGCAAATCAAGGGGGGAGAGTGTCAGGGTGGAATACTACTAGACGCAAATCTCCACACATTGGGTCATGGGAATGCACATTCCCAATATCCAGTCCTTGAATCGTCCCGTGTCGCACTCAAAACAGGAATGGAGTTCATAGCTGTTTGCGCAACACACCATGAGCTCACGCGGTGCTGCGCCCTCCCACGCGTGTCTGACTCCTACGAGGAGCCACTTGAAGCGCCTACATAGGTGACACATTGGGAACCCCAAAATACATCTCGGCTGCATATCAAGTTCAACCGTACCGATTTTCCCATTCCATGGCTCAACTGCCACGATGTTTCATACGGTTCACGACATCAATCCGGCTCGTCTGAACTCGATCATGCCAATTCTCCAGCAGATGGCGGACGATCCGGCATTCCTTGAATACCGAGAGCGTCGCTTCGGACAAGATGACCCTCCGTGGCCTTATTCATCACGCAGCACGACGAGAGAATCAACACCTGGACCATTTGACCAACCTCGGGCCCAAATCAATCTCGCCGAGCTTCTTGGACTGCCGCTGAGCAGTCTCGAGATTGACACAATCCGGAGAAGATTTCGTCTTGGTGGATATGACGCAGTCGATCGATACAATGATGAAGTGCGTCTAGAGCAGGAGCGGGTCTGTAAAGCATCGAGAAGACGGGATGAAAATTACACTCCGCTCTATCGTGGACCTGACCTGGTCGGGACTCGGGGACTACAGAGGTTACACATAATGATCCGACACAGTATCAAGAAAAGATGGCAACAGCTTGGAGTCTGGGACCCCGAATGGGAAGTCCCAACCAGCAAACTAGGAGAGTTTGGAGAAAGTCGTGGGCCTGTACATTGGCCGTGGTGTAATTCACGAGACAAGGTCTCGCTCGAAAGCCGTGCGGTTCGACGATATCTTCAGAAAAAGGCTGCCCGTGATGAGAACGAGACTCTCATGCCGCAGCCCGTACAAGCCGATGGCATAGCTGAGGTCCCGGAGGTAGACGATCATGAGTCTCCGATTACAAGCCGACCTTGGTTCCTATGGGCACTGGAGGTTACAGAGGAAGAGGTGAGACTAAGGCGCAACCCAGAGAGACTGGGGACTTATGTACCAGCACGGGCGAATGTGACGGCTCGATGGAAAGAGAAAGGATACTGGAAAGACAGCTGGAGTAACAATTTGCCCCAATACTTTGACTGGAGAGACTCGCCAGGATGGAAATGGAGACATGAATCTCCCTCACCAGAACCTCCGGATCCGAATGACATGGACTTCACCCCGTCCGAGGTCGACGCCTTGGAAGCAATACCTCCTCCTACACCGTCACCGCCAGTAGTGAAGCCCGAGTTTGATCCACCTCCACCCCCGGGCGCTCACCCTATGGCATTTCTCTTCTGGAAATGCAGGAACGCACCCTCTCCCGAGTCTACACCACAGAAATTTATGTCTCCTACAGACGATGGTGGTGACCACGAAGCTAGCAGACCAGAAACTGTGGCGGAACTCACAAGTGGAAAGTCGGCCGCACAGCGGCTGTTGGTGGAGGACAACGTCGACGTGGCCCCTTGCGCAGAACAGAGCCGATCATCCTCGACCCGAGCAACATCATCACGCAAGCAGCAGCGTCCGCCACCGACTACACGTCATCACCCGACACGTTCCAATGGCCGCACAGCTCGTTCGGCGGCTGCTCCGGTCGTCGAAATTCCATCTCCACCACCTGCCCCGAAAACTAGGCAAGCTCGGAGTGCCGCTGGAGGTCCAGCCTCGTCTTCGCAGCTCTCTAAGCCAACCCCAAACCGTCGCAGCTCTCGGATAGCGGAGAGAAAACAGCGAGCGGAAGTTGTTAGGGACCCACCTAACGAAGCCTTGAAAGCTATGAACAAAGACGATGTGACAGCGAAGCGACAGATGAAGCAGCATGTCAAGGGGACCCCAACCAGAACGACGACAAGAAGAGAGACGGAACGCACCAAGGGAAAGCATCCACCGAAAGCATCGTCAAAACCGCAAGGCGTTGCAAAACGGAAGGCCTGTTCAAGGCGGTTGAATGCTTGAAAGAGAAACCAATATGTCCAGCGTTGTTCTTTTGGGTGGCGGCACATGGGACTGGTGGAAGCCTCTGACACTCGATCTGTCCCAGTGGACCGGGTACGCCTACCAGAATTTATGATGACATCTGATGATGACCTGCTCTAGTTTGGTGTTGGCAAGGCTGAGGAATCAGGGGAACAGGTGCATCGCGCGGCAGGGGTTATCACGGCGTGTCTGACGCAAAGCAGAGGGGAAATTCGAGTCTTGCTGTTGGAAAGCCGATATTAACATTCTTGGTATCTACCAACACCTAGCATGAGATATGCAATGACATGACGCTTTAGAGTAACACGAAAGAAAAAATTATGAGGGCGGAGTAGGGAATATGGGTCGTTCAAATAAATCAGCCGAAGACTTTCAGGAACGCCCATAAACCGGCACTGCTCAACAACGGTATCGTCAAGTTGTCGTCCCAGCCCCATATATCCACCAATTCTGAGAGACTAGCAATGATACCGGTGCATACGCTCATGACTGCCAGAGCAGCATTGCCAACAATGACACCCTGGTTTGGTTGCCACCCAAGGTATTCCTTTACTCCGCCTGGAATGGATAGTCGATCCTTGAACATAAACCCGTCGACGGGGTCGTTAGGGAAAGGACCCGTGCGTGGTGCTAGGTATCCCCAGAAGAAAACGGCGACAATGGCGCCAGTGAAAAAAGCGGCCATGGAGCCAGCCAGAGATTTTCCCCGTCGCAGACGGATCGTATAGCGGCCATACAGGCGCCCTATGGTGCTTGCAGCGGTATCGCACCACGACAACAATAAAATCGACACCACTCCGATGTCTTTCGGTGAGAACTTCAAAGCGACATATGCTCCAACAAGATACCAAATGACGCCGTTGTAGCCGTCAACCTCGGTCTCACGCATCAAAGCACCCAAAACTCTTATATAGAATCTGTTGAAGCGGTCGGAATGATGTCTCAATACATCCGTTGGTGCAATGATCGCCAGTGCTCCAAGCAACCAGGGCGTGATCGAGGTGGTTTGAATGCCGGTGACATAAAACCTTAGCGTGAAAAAGCCTATGGAGACATGTAGGAGTTTTCTGGGTATTTCGTGCTTGTGTATAAGGTTTCGGTAATGTCGGTGTAGCGGGATCAAACCCAACGGCGATGGTGATCTGGAAAACTCTCGCCAGGATTTCTTGACCCGATCATATGGCGATAGGTGGCCGTTCGGCTGTGGTAATGGAGTCGATCCGTTGATTAAAGGCTCCGACTTTTTGACCGGTGTTTTCGTAGTAAGGCCGCTCATGCGCCGCTTTTTGGAGCCGGTACTTGCAGCCCCGTTCATATGGACTGCGGCTGACAAAATAGGGCTTCTCGACCTCGTCCTCGCACGTTTCTCGACGCTGGAATCCGAACCCGAGCCATTCTTTTCTTCGTTGATGGGTTCCGGTTGAGGGGATCTCTGTCGCTGGGCTTTGGCAGCAGATCGTGTGACCGGCGCGAAATAGGAGTCTTGCCGGTCGGAGGCCTCGGATGGAGTTGGGGAGGGTGAAATGACCCTAGGAGTCGCTGGAATGGGATGCTGAGAAGACATCGAGAGGCTTCAAGGCCGACCGAGCCCAAAAAAAGGATCGAGGGGTGCAATAAGTGGGCGGATTCGTGGAGAGAAAAGTTCACCACCGCGTCGTGGTAAGGAGAGCGCAGGCTCTGTCGAGAAAATTATTGAAGCGACATCGTGAAAGACGGTCGCATGTATTCTTGCCCTAGTAACCTTGACTCGGCTCAAGAGAAGAACGACCTGGATTTAGGAATGGATTATGACGCGTGAAGACAGCGCAGGCGGCAGGTGTGGGAGCGGAAGAAGATATGTCACTTGTGCCTTGGATAAAGAAGTTGACATGATGGCACATGCAAGGGTCATTCATTTGCTCGCACCGACTCTTTCGCTTATCGCTGCCGGCATCGGATTAAAGTGGCTCCGTAGGGCTATCCAATTGTGGAAAGAAGATGCTGCTGCTTTTTCCCGATCGTAAATCGTATCCATCATATGCCTGCATTTGAAGGCCGATGTTTAGCCGACAACTTTTTTGGCTGCGCCCGCATCTTGAAGACTTTCATACAAAGCGAGACGTAAAT
This sequence comes from Exophiala oligosperma, assembly GCF_000835515.1. NCBI lineage: Eukaryota > Fungi > Ascomycota > Eurotiomycetes > Chaetothyriales > Herpotrichiellaceae > Exophiala > Exophiala oligosperma. The sequence continues at coordinate 3,312,720 of NW_015622819.1, forward strand.
TTGCACCTCGTTGCATCTTCCAGAAAATAACATATGGCCCCTGACAGAGGGCAAAAGTCCTCGAAGTCCCGAGCGTGGGACTCGCTCGAACCCGCAGTTTCGCCATGGGTCCTTGATGCGCTCTCGTCCATGAACTTTTCCCGCATGACGCCCGTACAGGCTTCGACGATTCCACTCTTCATGGGCCACAAAGATGTGGTGGTTGAAGCAGTCACTGGCAGTGGAAAGACGTTGGCATTCCTTATACCGGTTGTCGAGAGATTGCTGAGGCTAGAGGAGCCCATCAAGAAACATCATGTCGGAGCGATCATCATCTCGCCTACAAGGGAATTGGCATCACAGATATACAACGTCCTATTGTCTTTGTTGGACTTTCACTCTCCTTCGGCGGCCACACGCAGAGCTTTGAACACATCAGAGGACTCGGCAGTGGATAGTGCACCAGAAATAGTACCTGCGTCAACATTAAGAATCGTCCCGCAGTTGCTCTTGGGCGGTGCCACTACTCCGGCGCAAGATCTGAGTACGTTCCTGAAAACATCGCCAAACGTATTGGTATCGACCCCAGGCCGACTCCTGGAGATTCTCTCTTCACCTTACGTCCATTGTCCACAATCCTCTTTCGAGGTGCTGGTATTGGACGAGGCTGATCGACTACTCGATCTCGGCTTCAAAGATGATCTGACCAAGATTTTGAATCTGCTTCCCAAACAACGACGGACAGGTCTATTCAGTGCCAGCGTGAGCGAAGCTGTTGACCAAATTATACGCGTCGGATTGCGGAACCCAGTCAAAATTGCCGTCAAAGTCAAAGGCACAAATGGAGTCGAAGACAAGCGCACTCCTGCAAGTCTGCGAATGACATACGCCGTGACACCGGCTTCACACAAGTTCCCGGCGCTGGTTGCTTTACTGAGGGGCTTGGACACATTACCACTACGCACTATAGTGTATCTCTCTACCTGTGCTGCCGTGGACTACTTCCAAGCTCTACTGCCGGCTATACTCCCATCCGAAACGATACTAGTCCCTCTGCACGGCAAGCATCCTGCCAACGTCCGCCAGAAAAATTTCATACAGTTCACGAACTCAGCGTCTCCAGCAATCTTGCTAACTACAGATGTTGCCGCAAGAGGACTTGATATTCCATCAGTGGATTTGGTTGTTCAAGTTGATCCCCCTTCAGATCCGAAAGCCTTCCTCCATCGCTGTGGACGAGCAGGTCGAGCTGGCAGAAAGGGTCTGAGTGTTGTGTTCCTCCTACCAGGGCGTGAGGAAGACTACGTGTCGTTTCTGAACGTGCGCCAAACCCCAATTGAACTACTCACAGAACCAAATATCTATGTCACTCAAGACGAGTGCCGCGCAATCGAAGAAAAGTTTCGAAAGGTTGTGCTGAAGGACAGAGGTTTGCACGAAAAGGCACAGAAGGGGTTTGTTAGTTGGGTTCGAAGTTACTCCAAACATCAGGCATCTTCGATATTCCGGATCAGCGACATCGACTGGACAGACCACGCGTCTGCTTGGGGTTTGCTGAAGATGCCAAAGATGCCGGAACTCAAGAATTGGGATCGAAGTGCGTACCGACCACCTGCCGTGGACTGGGACGCGTACGCATACAAGGACAAACAGAGGGAGAAGCAGCGGAAGCAGGCTCTCCAGGAAGCTCCGAAGGAGGACGTGTCTGACAAGAAGAGAGAAAATGACAAGAAGCGCGGCAGCACCGTGGCATGGTCGGACAAGATCGAGCACAAGGCCACCAAGGAAGTCAAACGGTCAAAGAAGGCCGCTCGACGAGAACATGACAGAATCGCCAAAATGACAGACGCGGAGAAGGAACAAGAAGCCAAAACGGCGAGGATGGTGGAGGAGATTCGACAGAAACAATTACGTGCCAAAGACAAAGACGATACATTTGAAGGCTTTGATTGAGTCTAAGAGGGCTTGGAAGAGTTCAGTTCTAGTATGTGGCGTCAGTCCCCGTCCGTTCGATCAGGTCGGTCAGGATGACTACGTTTGTAAAAACTGCTCATCCGAGGTTGTGGTTCGACAAAACAATCTCCAATCTTGTCCAGCCAGACGAACCCGGCGAATTCGATACGGACTTGTGCCGTGCATCCACCACACACACACAACCGTCTCCAGACGATGCACGGCCGGAGAGATTCTCAGTGCTGGACTGCGCTTCCCAAGGTCACCTTCGACGGCAGCTTGTTGTGTACTGTTTTCGAAGCCGCACCGGTGTTGATACACGTCTTGTTCTTGTTCGGGCCGCCTGAACCTGACATCCCAGGTACATCGCCAGGCCTCGAGATGCCTTCTCCTTTGTTGAGATCACGACAGTCTCGACGGAGACGAGTGAAAGGGGAGACACCATCAGAATCCTGTTCTTCTCTCGTCCTATGTCTGCCGTATCGACACGTGGACGAGTCAATACTGCCTGCCTAGGTACAAATTGAAACCTGCAGTTGATATATAAAAATATACTGGTACTTGGTAGGTCGAAACGGAGCAGAAAACATTCAAAAAGTCTTTTGTCAAAGATCTTTACAACGAATTTGCATTCTGTAGTCTCTCTGTCTTCTCGCTGCTAAAAGGCACGATGCAAAACGCCCAGTAGAACTTGTTGCACCTCACATCCCCCGCACGCGACGACGAGCAGTAATACCACGAGGACATAGTACGTAGCATCACCATGATCATCACCACCTCCGCCATGCTCTTCCCACCCAGTTTCATTCATTATCATTCGTGCCTCCGTCATCCCCGCGTCCCACCATCAAACCGTCCTCACTGTAAATTCATTACAACGTCTGCATTGTCTTCGATCGCACGACCAGTCCGTCGGCCCCCTAATCAACCAGATGGAGTGAAAGTAGCTTCAAGATATGCCATTTCCCCAGATAGTGCATGTGTCCAGAGAGAAAATCGCTCGGTTGTGTAAAAGCCCATGCCCGCTATCCCAGATGATTTCACTTCCAGAAAAGTAAGTGACGGGATGGAGTCAGCGCAACGATGTCCCCAAGATCTCTTGCTAACAGTTCTGGTGGGCGTGGAATTTGAAAACTATCAAGTCTCGATCGTCTTGTCGAGCAAAAGACTTGAACACCGTGTCAACCCAGTCAAGTTCATATCGGTATTCTGTTGCACCGAATCCGGAGGCCTCGGGTGTGCTCAGTCGTGTAATGACTTCGTGGGGGGTTTTTGTAATCATCACAACATGAAAGAATGGCTCCCACTGAGACTCGCCTGTCTATAGGGTGCAATTCTCGGACCTGCCGTTGTTGGCAGTCGTTCTCTGTACCGATCTGATCTCGGGGACTCTGGATGGCAATTTAACAAGCTGCATTATCAGACAAGACCACCACGAAGAGTGTTTTTTGGGGAATAGTGAGCGCCGTCTCATGGGGGCTATTCTTGGATCTGATCTCATATCCAAGTCGAGGTCTCCTGTTGCTGACCTTGTTTTTGACCTGCTGACTTTTGTTTCGACTTCCCAGAGCCTTGTTTATCCTTGATGTTGGCTTGACTTTGACTAGCCATGATTGCATCTCCATCAGCATCCGCGACATCGTCTTCCGCGTCCTCATCTTCCTGCTCACCGGCAGTCTGCTCCGCTTCTTCCTCCGGGTCTCCATCCACAGTTCCCCCATATCTTTCATGCCACAGCCTTGCTTCGTCAAGTTCATTTATGTCTGCTGGTTTTGAACGCAACCACCGCATTCTTGGGCCGCTCTTAGCTCGTTCAGATACACGAAACCCATAGATTTTGGGCTCGTAGATCTTGCCTCTACCCAATCCAGGAGCAAGATTGCCTGTAGCGATTCCATTTATGCTGGCTGGCTGAGGTGGGAGGGTTGGTGGAGCATTTCCCGACGCCTGTTGAGCATCCTTGGCTGTCGTGATACCTGGAATCGTGGGAGGTTGTGGCAGTGTGAGACTGGAGCTTCGGCTGGCCGTCATGCCTGCACGCGAGACGTTAGCTTCGCTGGGGCTTAATGTGCTTTCTACGTCATCATTGCCTTGATGGGACGAGTCTCGTGCTCGTGGCCTCTTAGGCGGAGCAATATCGAGATCCGGGTAGGACATCAAGAACAAGTAGGGAAATGTCGTTCCAAAGAACGCTCCGTCCACGGCCTGAAACCGAGAATTTGGCGGCGTATATGCGTCCTGACAACTCGGACAGAAAAGTTTTACCGTCTGTTGACCTGGGGTATCTGTCAATCCTATGGGTAGGACCTTGGCACCAGCACAATATACTCGCGGACAATAGCCAAAGTGAGCCAACTCATACTTCTCCATCATTTGCTGGATGCCCGGTCTTGAGGTGATGTATCGGGCGTGTATGAGACCGTAGAGAAGTTCTGCAGAGGATTCGATGACTGACGTATCCGATGATGAACGTCCATGCTTTCTGCCACCTGCTGACATGCCTGATTGTCGTCTCGCGCCACCATTCGCGGCGGGATCATCGAGTTCGTCACCAAGTAATCCGTCGTCCTCTTCTTCCTCTTCTTCCTCCTCCTCATCGGACAATGCCGATGAATTTGTGTCAGAAGGTTCCACGTCAAGTATCATTTCCAGGGCGTCTTTGTACATTGGTACTTGAGCTTGTAGACCTGTCAGGTTGAAATCATCCTCAATAAAGTCCTCGCTGACTTCGGCAAAGTATTCGTGTCCAACCAAACTGCAGAATTGACCTATCCAGCTGTCCGGACTCTGCGAGGAGGATTGCGACATGTCTGAAATCGTCGCAGAAGAACTTGTAAACTGCTGATAGTAGAGAGATTCAGAGTACTCTGTGTCGATTTCGAGCCTGTCCAGGCCAGCGGCCAGAACGGAGGCCTTTTCTGCAGACAGATTGGTAAGACGTCCTGCTGTGCAGTGTCGACGCGAAGCAGTCGCTAGGCAGCGATAACGTCGTAAGGAGAAGTGGCTACTTCGCAGAGGCCGCGGGGTCGCGGGGTTGAGAGGTGGGCAGGGCGTTGAGAACTCTTGTGTCAAGATCCGTGCATAAAGAGCGTATTCCAAGCCTGGACGTTTCTGTATGTGCGTCTTCTAGGTCGCGTTTACAGAATACCCAGGATTCGAGAAAGGCCGAGCAAAAGGAGAGGATGATTGCGATTGACAGGTTGCTAGGGTTGCTCTACGAATATTCCAGGAGACCGAGGTCCTGCAAAGGTGTATCGTAAAGGCCTTCGAGCAATGCCGCTCGAGAGGTCGCAAGTATCTAGGAAAGAAGGTGGATTGGTAGAATACGAGTGCAGTGACAAGCGCACAGTCAAATGCACTTTTGGGCTGCGGAGCGAAACTGATGATACGCAGTCAAAGTCACCAGGATCAGGCGCGCTCATGTCTTGGCATGTCACGTGATCGCAAGGCTTGCCTAGGATATATTGCACGCAAGGCTTTACCAAAGGCTCGATCATATCACGAGTAGTAGCATAGAACTTTGGATCTTTGTATTCCACCCTAAAGCACGTAATCCTTGAACATTGACGCATACATATTTTCATACCTCATCGAATTCCATCGAGCCCTCCAAATCTAAAACAACTCGTTCATGATTCTCGTCAACTCAGGCTCGTTTCCAAAGACATTGAATCCTTCACCAATATTCATTTCGCCATTACTGCCCACAAAATTGAACGAATCCGGTCCAGGTGTTGTCCCACCATACCCGCCTGCAAGTTCAAATAGACTCGACAATTCATTCGTGATTTGCAGGGCATCATCAGGACTAACGCCGAGTTCGTTGCCATTTTGGCCCGGATGGTGATTTCCAAACGCCGGGTAATCGACCTTGTGCCCAGCCAACCCAGCCATGGCGACAGCAGCATCTGAATGCGCGTCTTGCTCAGTCTCACCCATTGGTGGGTTATTTCGTGCCAAAAGACCAATCTTGTCGCCCATCTCTTTCAAGCCGCGAACAGTCCTCCACAACCGTTTAGAGACATGAGACTTGGTGCTAAACCCCTTGACCATCTCGATCGCTGCATAGAACTCGCCCCGGGTTTGCGGGCAGAAGACCGCCGGAGCATGAGCGACAGACAGGAATAGCACTGCCAGGGCTTGAACCAGGAAATAATTGTACATGACCTGTTGTGTCTTGTAGATGTCAGATATCTGGTTGACTCCATTCAGTGTGTTGATCGTGTCTTTTGCAACATCGACTACGTTTTGGGCATAATGTCGGTTCTCCATGATGCTAGTTGCTGAATGCAGGATGGGTCGGTAGATGGATATGCGTGCTTGATTCTTCCGCAAATACATCAGCAATCGAAGCCGTCGTACACCGCGTCCGGGTATCCCGTTCTCCGCGACAAGATCTCGGCTGTTAAATTGCAACGATTCAGGTAACTGTTGATACCACTGCAGGATCTGGTAGTCCAAGAAGCCGATCTCATCCTTTTTGGTGTTCTGGCCTGCTTCATATGCCAAATTGTGGTACCAGACTTTGGTCGCAATCTGGTTGTACTTGGTGATGTGTTTGAGATAGAGGTGGCCCTCATCCTATATAACAGTTTCAGTAGGTGACTTCAATCCACAGCTGGTCCACATACAGGTTCAGGCAGGTTCGGGTCGATGTCGGCATCTTGGAGAGCGAAAGGCATGCCAGTACCAAAGCTCCATCGTCGATCGAGAGCATATACCGTCCAAAAGATGCGAACGGTTTGCTGATAATCGGCTTCGTCCGAGAAGGACTTGAGGAGGGAGTCTTTCCTGTGCAGGCCCATCTCGATGCACATACGCGCGGCGATGCCGATAAAGCGCCACGCCTGTGCCTCTTCGTCTCTCTGGAAGTAATACGTAGCCTAGAGTCTGGTCAGTGTCCGTCACGTCACGGCCGCAGTATAAGATGGAGGCACCCACCGTCAGGACAACCAAGATGACCGACTTTATGTCAAGGGCGGTAACCAGCTGCAAATCAACCGCGGGTTTCGCCGCTTCGAAAAAGCGTTGCCCGAACTCACTTCGCCCATGGCCCTCGACAGTGAGAGTAGTGGCAAGGATCATCTTCAGCACAATAGTCTCCTCATCGTCAATCGCATCGGCGCCCGGCAAATTTGGCTGTCCAAACCCAGTCCTCAGCGAAGCTTGTATGAACTTGTACAAGGAATTGGCGTGTTTCATGACCCTGTCGATGTCTACGACAGGGTACATGATCCCAATCTCTTCCTCGTATACGCGCAACAGACGGATCACCTCGGCATGGTCAATCAGCCACAAAGGATCTTTACTTGGGTGTGGTGTGGCGGGAATAGGCACTGGCGAAGCCGCCCGGCTACGGTCGCGCGAGAGCAGCCCGTCATCGTTTGCATTTTGTGTTATTCCCATCGTCTGTAGCGACGATCGCGCAACGTCCAGACCATATAATGTGCTCGTCGGGCCGTGAAACTGGGGCAACGGCTTCGAGGACTGGCGCTTCGGCGAGATGAGTGGCGGAAGAGTGCGCGACATGGAAACGGACAGAGAGCGGCCAGAGGCATCCTGAGCGAATTGAGGATCAATAGGGCCAGGGTAATTCACCTCAGACCGGCTGCGTAACTCGTTCAGGCTCGTGTAGAGGTCGTTGACTTGATCTTGCAGGGCAGTGATGTGATCGCGCATCTGTTTGAACTCGCTATTTTTGAACAGTCAGCTAAGGCTCAAAGGACGATGTTGGCTACGGTATACGCACGCAGAGTCCTTCAAGGAATTCGTGCAGCAGTTTGGTGCGTACACGCACTCGAGAGAGAGGTTCCCACATCGCTGACAGGGCGTCTGGCCATTGCACTTGATTTTTCGCCTCTTGCATTCATTGCTATCAGACAGATCTAGTGAGCACTCTCAAACATTTAGTATGATGGTGTCTGCAAAGCTTCTTACCAGGCGATTGATATATATCGGTTCCTCTTGGATCGAGTATGAGTCTGCTTGTCGCTGGCCGCATCGCCGTCGGCCTTGCGCTTTTGACCGCGCTCGTCGCCGTTGAGGTGAGGGGAGTCATCGGAGGCAGTCACGCTCGACACCATATTTACAAGTATCCCAGCAGAGTTAGGCAGCCTGTGAGGACAGCCGTGGCGAGCGTGGAGTGATGTTTTGCGGGAGAGAATGGAATATTTCCGCCAAAGCGATCGGGGTGGGAAGAATGAGAATCCAGACGTTGTGGGCAGCGGAACTGGAGAAAGAGGGGAAGCTTGGGAAGCCCGGGGATTTAATTCCAGTAGCAAATTATGTATATGAGAGCCCAGATTGGCCCATGCTGAATTGGCTGCCATCGGAACAGAGGTACTTATCACTTACCACCTACTAACAACAACGAGTACCTAAAACACCATGTACCTACTAGTAGGTTCCTGTTACTCAAGTCATGTAGGTAGGCAAATGCCGATACAAAGTGCCTACTAAGGTAACATAGATAGGTACGTCCTGCACTCACTTCTAATTACCAGCTAGACAGTCAACGAGTCAATGTAGAACTCCAGTCCCCCTTGACACATCACCAATCCGACGCCTGATTACATGGGCTTCTGCTTTGCATACGAGGGGCATGCGCTCAACGATGTGTGCCATTGCGAATCAAACCATGCCACGACAATGTCAACCTATGGAATCCTTAAAGCACCTTGATCGGGCGCACAGGTGTGGACTAATCAGCCTTCACCACGTCTAGAGCTACCAACAAGGCACAATCGGGCGCAGGCCTGCAGTATGCAGCTGAGGGCGGGTGGGGGAGGATATGCCTGACCAGGACGGCATAAAAGGTGGACGAAGAAACCCCTCCCAGGATGATCCCACGGAAACTCTTGAACCGCACATTCACGATTCGTAGCATTGTCAATCCGATCAGCAATTCAGCAATGTCGGTGATACGCAGACCACCAAATCCAGGTGATACCCTCCCAGGCCCTGCCCAACCAGACGCTCGATCTGTTCTTAAGCGGCTCAAATCCCATTCCGAGGGACTCATGAACCCCGACGAATCCGAAATACATTTCCCACGACCGTTGCCGACTTTCAAAGCAGGGAAACACCTCTGTCTGGAGCTCTTGTCTGGTATGGACTTGGTGACCAGCCGAAACTGTTACTCGAGGCCGAGCCTATTTGATCGGACTGCTTCGAAGATGTTCGACAATTATGATAAGGACATCAATTCAAAGCGCAAGGATATCAGAAGGGCTCTGGAAACCTGCGAGACTGCAATAAGGAACGACGACGATGGTCGTATGTCTGAGGGCGTGTACAAGCAATTGATTGAACTTCAACAATGGGCCCTCTCATTGGCGTTGAGGTCGGAAGCAATTTACACGGCTTTGGCGAGAGCCAAAGACAGAAAACTGGAGCGTGATTTGCGCGAGCAAGCCTTGACCGACGCAAAGATCGAGAATGTCAAGGTCATTCTAGAGGCAATCTCGAGCTTCGTACCTGACCTCCACGCCATGTGAGGAAATGTGTGGGCATGTTTGGACGCAAGGGCTCTGTTGAGGTTGTCACAATTGCAAAAGGGGACGAGTTTGGCAGGATATTGATGAAAGGTTTTCGACGCCTGGATTGTGTTTTAGGACGGTTTCCTCTCTAGGTCAACAATACCTCAGATACTAGAGACATATTTCCAAGTCTCAACGTGCAAGAAAACGAACCAAGGGTACTTAATGACAGTAGGATTCTTTACGAGGTAATGATGGCCTCCTGTGTACTCCTCACTCAGTACTCTCTCTGGAGCGGTAGGCAAGGTACAAATTGTTGTACCCTCATCGCAATATCCGCCGTTAACCGGCTCTTACCACCCCAACCCTTGAACGCTGGCCCCAAGTGTGCAACGGTAAGGTTGTACTTCTTTTGATTGTACTCTATACACTCCCCATATCAAATTGATCTAATAGATTAAACGCAGACATGTCCGGGCAATTTTGAACGGGTACTTCGAATGGATTACAGGACATCTAACGGGTATTTCGAACGGTACATTCAAACGGGTTTTTTCGGGATTTTGTTGATTTGAGGTTGTACTACACAGTTACCACAACAAGTACGTATCTACGGTCTACGGGTACCTACGGGTACAGGTAGTCCTGTACACCTTACCCGTACTGGTGTACCTTTTCGATAACTCCTCGTACTCGTTTTCGTTACGAGTCACCAGCCCCCCCCTTTTCTCGCTTCCTCTCTCCCTCTCCTTTCATGGTCAGCGTTCTCCAGAAATGTTCTCTCAGAGATGATACCAAGGACTCCGTACATGTCCTCAACAAGAAGAAGAAGAAGTGTGGTATGTTCCACACGCACCTATGTAACTAGGTATTTACGACGATCAGTACCTACCTAGGTAGGTGGATGTTATCGTCCTGGCCACTCCATATCTCTCTCTCTCACACCTCTCTCATTTCTCGGGAAGAATAAGAAAAAGACACTGCCACGTGGTGTACGAGGTCCTTGCCGTCTTTTGGTACCACCACCTCCACCACCTCCTCCTCCTCCTGGAGGGCCTTAGGCCCCGGCAATGAAATGGACGGGGGCCTTGGTGAGCCTGAATTTGCTCGGTACCTAGGTAAAGTACTCCAATGAAACACGAGAGTACTCGTTCGTTTCTCTCTTCGAAGTGATACTCTGTACGTACGAGTACAGAGTCGCATTCTTGATTTCATACCGGCAAGGTAACCTGTTTTGTCTCCACTCCCAACCCGTATTCTCAGAGAGGGGGGCCGACAATGCCTATGCACATACACTCTTTTAATACTCCATACTCTGTACCCCTACAGGAAAAGGAGTGGGTTATCCTTTTATGGCACGGCTAGTCTTGGTCCCAACACTGAGGGTCGATCGACGTCCTGATTTCCTGTGTGTGTGCGTGCGTGCAAGGTACCGTAAGTCATTGGACTGACTACTGCATAGCCATGACCTCAGACCATGATCACCTACCCCAACGCTCTCTCCTCTTCTCGATAGAGACGGTGGTGTGGCACCGCGCCACCAGCATTTGTGCCCCGTCGTTGCCGTCGGCCTCCTCCTCCTCCTATCACTTCCGAAATCAGACATCAAAGAGCTTTTCCGCGTTCAAGCGAACAAAGTACTCATTACCGAGTATTGCGAGAAGAATCTTGTCTTTTTCTGATGGAGATCCATACCTACTCACTGATCGGCAGTACAGACATAACCCATGTCTGTCATATTGCCGGCCATGGCATTCTCGGTCCTCGTACGGATACCAGGGACAGCTCATCATAGGCAATAAGGGTGGAATGCCTCCTCTTGCTTGCCGCTTAGAGTAACAGGGTCAGGCACCCGGTTGGGCACGCGAGAGGTGCTCCAAAGTTCCACAATGGTCGCCGATCAGTGCAGGTACCATTCCGCCGAAGCTGCTGCTCCCCAACTACTCCGTAAACCAAGGTAACCACAGTATGCATCAGCCAGAAATCTCGCAAGCCAAATGATGTGCGGTCGGCCTGGCCAGGCAGGCAGTGTTTTCGACCTTGTTTCGGCCTTGATCTTGTCCTAAGAAAACTTACATCCAATAATTTGATGCTCCGTGTTCATTTCAGAAATCACACAAAACACTTGGCCCCTTTTTGGAGCACGCCATACACACTATGCCGCCTACGAGTAGTTCGTTTCCGAGTCGGCATAATGGTGGTGGTGATGGTGGTCTTGTCGTGGCGGTGGCAATTCGCAGGCCAGGCACATCGCCGATGGCCAAGGTAAAAAGCTCCTGAACCATCACAGAAACTCATCCTGCGTGGTGCAGATTTCCCATTGGAATCCTTCGGTGCGTTACCTCTTGTCCCAGAGCCCAGGATCCAGGGACTAAACATCCAAATTAGGAGGTTCACCTGTGCCGGTGAAGCACCTCTTTGACACGTGTAGTATAGCCTAATAGTCGAGGTGACCAACGCCATGGGGAACTGGACGAATCGGCAAATCGAGAACTGTCGGCATGTATGTTTCCAAACGTTTGAGCAGAGTGTACGGAGAGTACAACCATCAACACACACAAAGTTACCTAGGGTGTTTATTGCCCGCTTCCTCATTCATCAGGGTGTTGCGTTTCTCCGTCTCGGATTCGTGTTTGTGGATCCTTAGTGCTCATCTCCTGTTGAATTTCCGCCTTGGATACGAGGTGTATCAGTGAAAGGAACGACAACTCATCACTGAAGTTGATTTCGAGTCTGTGCATGGCTTTCCACATGCACCTCCAGGGGGCTCAGGTCGGTACCGCTCGACTTCCTGCACCAAGTATCAAGTCCAGGGAGGTGTTCTGGACTTTTGCAGATCCCTCAAGGAGCTCCATACGACGTGTTCGAATCAACCGGGCTATTGCCTGTCGAAGGATCATTTCGCATATGACAGGGAAATTTGTGGACCGGCACCTTTCCCTTAGGGTCAAAGCCCCCCAGCCCTATTAAATGGGTTGCTGCAGCCCAGTTCCCATTTCGCAACTATACGTATCAGTCAGCATCTGCAGGTAGGGATGTTTTCCTCGTGGGTGGTGGGTTGCTCCAGTAGCTTTTGGGGACGGGGGCCAAAGACCTACTCTTACAGGAGTAAGTTCTTCGTCCCTTTCTTGTGGGTGGATGATTATGTCAGACAGATAACAAAAACGATCAGGTCGCTCAATGGTCAGCGTATCGTGAAAACTTTACGTCCGTGTGCTCGTGGCAAAGGAGAAAGGGCGTGCTTCCCGCGATGCCTTGATTGGCTTGTTGAGGTTGACTTCCCAATCATAACGGGGAAACCACCACTCCAACAGAGGAAGGCTTGAAGCTGCTCATCAGCCCAAAAGAGTCAGTGGACTCGGTGGGATCTCTCAAGACGAGGTGGGAGGGTCTTTGGCTAAACACCTTCGGATTCGAATTGAAGCCAAAACAGCAAGAGCTCGTGTCTGGTAAAAGAGGCGGCACGCACGCCCGTTGGAAGTGGAAAAGAACGAGGTGAAGATGTTCCTCATGTGGCTGGGTCTTGCTCATCTGCTCGAGCGTTGGAACATGAGCCTGAGATTCACTTCACATCTTCTTACTCCCCCACCCAGTGATCGTGATGTCTCGAGTTAGTAACTTGCAAGGCCACCTGCGAGGACGATTTCTGATTGTCTCCCTGTGAACGCTCATTTTGAATCATCCACAATGAATCATCGAAAGTTCAATTTTCTTTCCTCCGAGGCCTTGTTACATTGTCATAGTCTGGAAGTGCGGCAGTCGCAAAAGTCCTCAATCTCACCCTCCCGCAGATACGCCGTGGAAAGCATCGTTGTTTCACTCACCTTCGCAGGAACAGGAAGGTAACCTACCATGATGTGTTTGAATTTCTAGGATTCCAAAGTGACAACGAGGTTTAGCCAGTATCTGGGGTTCTTTCGCTCCACTAATGGAGCAGCGGATTTGGAAACCTCCCAGGTACCAGACGGGGGAGGGGGGCTGGCCACGTTTGAAACAACGCTGCATGAAAGCTCTCTACCCAGCACCCACGACCGGGAAACATGAACGACGGTTGGAGGATAAGCGCACAATGACAAAGTCGTACTGGATACTCGTAGGGCTTGAAAGTAATGAGCAAGCTGCATATCACAACGGCGGAGGGCAAGCCAGAGCCCACTCAATACGCCGGGAGTAACACTTTCACCAGGAAAAGACACGGCGTGGTTGGTCGGAGTATGACTGACAAGGATCAGGGACATCTGTAATTCGGCACATAAAACCGGAGATCTGGGTGATGGAGAGGGTCTGTCTACATGGTACTTGTAGTCTCTTCGCGCCAGCCCGCAGGGGGTCATGGCGCAGCGTTGGTCTGCGCTAAAGAACGAACAAATAGAATTCCCACAGCCTGCTCCCCAATGAGGCATAGATCGGAACTAACGGCATTAGGAAGGTAGTGAGTGGATGAGATTGGTGTGTCGCCGTCTTAAGGACCAACTGTTTACCTCAACACGACCGCACCAGAGAAGTGTATGAGAGTGGGACGGAGAGACAGAGAGAGAGGACAATGATGTTTGATCCCGAAGTTCAACTTCTGGGACGTGTGGATAGCCCGGGTTTCTTTTCCCAAGTAGCCTGCAAGAGAAAAGAAGGAGCACAAGAGAACGATGTCTACCCTATCTTTTTTACCCTCTCCACCAAGTTTAAACTACTGTCTGTTGTAGCACTTTCTAGGGCGGCCAATCCGGCTGCATGGAAGTCCACCAAGTTGTCACCCATGACCAACTTGACTATGCAGTCCCTTTCAGAGGAAATGAGTGACTGGTCGCCGCATCCGTTTGTCGTACGGGCGTAGCGTAATTGACTCGAGATACAGATGCTGCATGCCTAAGTACTAAAGAGTATTTTTGGTGACATTTCTTTGTCAGCTGGTTTGGTTTTTGGTGCAAATACATACTGGATGATCCTTGCGTTGGCGCCAGCGCACCCAAGGAACTCCCCGTGGATTAGCCTCCTCCTCCTCCGCTGAATGGCCGATTAAGGCCTAGCAGGCTCGCTGTCAAAATGCCCGAAACATCTTGGTGTGTGGTTTTTAGTGCGACATGGGTCATCTGCGTTTATTGATCCTCAAAGGTCCTTTTGTTGCGTTGGCCTGTCATTAGGGCTGAACGGAATTCTCATCTGACAATTGGCGGAAAAGAGCCTGGCAAGACAGAGGGAGGGCTGGGAGGGACCACTTTGGCTCGAAGGAGAAAATGACCACCTTGCAAGCGAAATGGGGGCCACCTTTTGACCCTTGCAAGCGTCCTCCTCCCTAATTAATTACGCTATTGCGTTTCGATGGGATGTTAGAAGCACGCTTTTTGGCACCAATAATTCAAGGGAACTTTGGTGTCCTGTTTGATACTCGTACACAGGCCAACATTTTCGTTACCGCTCTGTGCAACATACGGTGGGCAGCGTTTACGCGGAACAACACGACCTGGTTCCGGACCATGTCTGGGTTTCCATTCTTGAAGGCGATCGCCAGTCTCGCAGATTATCTTGCGAGCCATCGCCTGCGCGTTTTTTAAGGCGCCTTGAGTGTTGATGCTACTGCCCCTAACGTCGACTTCGATGTCCTTGCGTGTGTACGGATGATACGATACATCTTGCTACTTTACACACAGCACTGTTGAATATTCTGGACTAGCTAGCCCTATGGTGCTTTGGACCCAGGAGTGATGGTTCTCCCGTACAGCGCTTCCTGAAACTCCACACTTTCTGACCACCTCCCTCGTGATTATTGCGACATGAGGTGTTGTTCACGAAGCTGTCGACGATTCCATGAAGCCAGATGCGTTATCTCGAGTAAAATATTGTCCTTTTGAACAGGGCATACGGCGGGTCCATTCTGAGGCCCCCACGATGATTCCATCTTACTGGAAACCAATGATTGAGGGTGAGTGAACCATGTTGCTCCTTCTTCCGGTATTCCACCGCACGAAACAGAACGCGACAAGTCTACTGGAGTGCCCTTCGAACTGTAATCTGCTGCTTGCCGAAGTTTGGTGAAGCTGGCCAGGAGATCAAGCTACTGGGAGAATATTTCAAATCACAACTGGGCCAAAATTAGCCGGTTGTTATTGTGGCTCAGGGGTCGGGAGGAGCAACCCGGAGGCTGCTCTTCGAAACAGTGATGGCCTTCTGGAATAGCTGCCACGCCAGCCCTATGGGCCACAGACGCAGCCACAAGCCGCTCGACTTGGCACGGAAGGAGCCCGTTTGTTGGACATGGATGAGCTGACGGCGACGGTGGGTCCTTGGGCCGGGTGCTCGTTCTCCCTCTCGTACCATGGGCATTGGAATCTCAGCTACGAGAAACGAGTGACATTACGATCGAATGGTTGACCGAAGTAATCGACAGCAATGTGACCTGACTGTGCAGACTGACAGATATCCGCACAGATCTCCAGGTTGCACAGGGATTGACTCTCGGGGAGTGAGCGAGAGATGAGCATTACAGTAGACTCGTATAGGAGAGTTCTGGCGGATCCTTACCGTTTTAGGATATTCACGACCTGCAGGCGAAGTGTGTCGCTGTCCTCATGAGGTAGAGGGGGTGAGGGTCGATCAGGGGGCCTAAGAATACCCGGAATGTTGTGTGAGGCCCTCTTACTCGCGGACATGCGCACGGGGATCCGTATGGCGTATACACACACTGGCGTGGCGTGGTGATCTCCCTCTTGGAGTACTGTGCGTGTCGGATGGGCGCTTCTTTACGATGAGTTAGGTTGAAAGCCCTCCATTCAGCCATACTTCGGGATAATCTTCCCTCCTAGAGTCAACGGTGGAATTCGGGGATTGACTTCGGGACCAACAGCACCAAGGTCAATGGAGGTAGTCTGAGTTTCTAAGCAGATGGCACGAGATTGTAAATCAGAACTGTAATCAGCAATTGAGGTGCCTGGAACGGACGGTCATAAGGCGATTCCGGGGGCCAGAGGCCGCGGATTTTAGCGGACTTGATCCGTTAACTGGAGGAGCACATTTTGCGGCATATTGTCAATGGGCGGAGACAGAAATGTCACCAACTAATTCTACCTGTAGCTTCACGCCTTCCCGACCTGTACAGAGGTATGGACTCTACAGTGTCCGTGTCGTCGATACCTTACCGACTGCGCTGCCGAGTAAATGAATGATTCCGGTCCTTTTGCCAGTTTATGATATCACGTTGGGGGCCACGCATTGACTCGATGCGGACAAAGTCTTGATTATGGCATAGCAGGGTCGGAGTGTTTAGGTAGCCTGGAGTTAGGCTGTCCGTCTTCTTGGGTCTTCTACCTTTTGGTGAGGGCTGCGCGATCGCCAAGCTCGTTCTTTAGCGCCTATTGTGGACGTTTCATGTACCAAACAAGCAGGAGCTGGACAAGTACGGATTGGGGTACACTATTTGGGAGATAGCGAGGCTGGCTGGGTAGACTGAAGGAGAAGTAGTAACGAGAGACTGGCCCAAGAGAGGGCGGGAACTGACCGAATGAGTGAGGGAGACTGGACGACTTTCAGGCGGACGGGCACGTTCGAGGATGACTAGAGAGAGTCACGACTCAACGAACGAACGATGATGGGATGATCGATGATATCGGTTAACTCAGGGCCACTGCGAGCACTGCATGTCAAGCCAGATAATTATTGATTGCAATGTAATGATCACGCAAAGCAAAGAGGGGGAGCGAGAAGGAGGAGAATGGAGCTCTTGGTGGGCACGTTGAGAGTACCAACCTTTTGAGAAGTAGGGTATGCGTACGAGTCTCCATTCCCGTACTCGTACTCCGTACAATACGAGAGTGACAGACAGACATGCCCAACAACACGAACAGTCCACGTAGCACAGTTACTCCATACACACACAAACACACACACAGCGAGAGGCGGACGGACACTTGCGGCAAAGGTCGAGTCGCTGTTTGGGGCAGCTATCAGACCGCCCTTCTCTTTCAAGCGGCGAGCCACTATCGCCAACCGGGTTAGGCATGCGGCAGGGGCGCAGCGCCCTACAACGTTGCAATGCACTCCGTTCTTCGTGAATTCGAGCCCAAAACGCATGTCTGCACCACTATTTCCGTCCTGACCCGGTTCCTCGTTCGCAGCACCCTTGTCATCCTTCGACCTGGAGACCCGCTGTGACCGTGTCCCAGGGCCGCCGCCTCGCTCCCCTGCTCGCTCCTGGGGCGGTCAACATGCTCCCCTGCACAGTGCGAGTCTCCACTCACTATCCCTGCTCTCCCGCCGCCGCCTCGCAGGGCAGGCAGGGCAGGGCAGATGATGGAGGGTCTGAGTTTGGACATGTGGTCCTTCGCTCGTGGTTCATCCACGACCACCCCGGTTGAACTTTTGCGGCCGGCTTCCTGAATGCCTCCGAGCCACGACAGTTCTGCCTATAACCCATTGGGACAAGCGGTATTTGTGTTTCCAGGCAGTTACCAAGGACCTATATATCAAGGGACCTCACGTTCGGCCTCCCATTGATCTGTCCATCTGTGATTCGACTACATCTTGCGAACAACCATATTGTTATTAAGGCCCTTCGATACCCTCATCCCTCTTCCATTCGAACCTTCTTCTTGTACTTCTCCAGATCAACCCACGACCTGGTCATTTTCTTGTCGTTACTTCATTTGGCCCATTCAATTCCCCTCCACTACAAAGTCGTCACCATGCAGCGGAGTCAAAGTTATTCCTACCCACAAACAATGGTGGGACATTCCAGATATGCCTCGACACACGCTACCAGCTCTGCATTCAGTGCATCTGCAAACCCCAATGAAGACTGGACCAAGATTTCCGACCTCGCGGAGAGAAGACGGATCCAGAATCGGATCGCCCAGGTATGTGGCCTTCACAGGCTGACCTTGGGTATCTTCTAACAGATTGTTTAGCGAAATTATCGAAAGAAGCTCAAGAGAAGACTTGAAGATCTAGAGCGTCGTGCCGGCTCTTCATCCGCTTCTCCAGAACAGTCACATTCAGAACTCGCGACGACGAGTCCGCCAAAGGACTCCAAGCAGTCACAAACCATGGCTCGTCAAACGTCAAGGTCAAGCACTTCACACGAGACCCAGAGAGCGTCCCCTGAGATCGTGGCATTGGACGACCATTCTACCCTTTTCGACACTCCTGCCTCTCGCCATCTCTCTGTCACCTCTCCCCCAGCATTCACCTTCTCCACCTACCCTCCCACAACTGCCTATCTCCAGTACGAGCAGCAACAGCAACAACCAATGTACGACACTCCATCCAATTACTACTCAAATTACCAGTACAACCTGGATGTGTCATCCTCAACCTTACCTCCAACACTGCCGGCCATGCTGCCCTCATCCTACGCCAAGCAAGAACAGCTTTTCGGCGATGACGATTTTCTAAGTCCCTTTAGCATGAACTATGCTTCTCTAGCGGGTCTAGAGATGCCCTCGCACCAAGCGTTTACGGGGGCCACTTCTCATGTAAATCCCACCAGTTTCTTCTCTCGTTCATATTCAAGCCCGCACTTTTGAGCCTCAGCAAGAAAGAGCACCTGGCACCCTCCTAGATTTCGACTTGCACTTTGCAGCTCAAATGCTGACATCCTTTCGGCAGACACCGCCGCTCACAGATCCCTACTCTATCGACTCAACGCATAATTCACCCAACTACTTTGATGTTCCGTTGACTCCGATATCAAGGACGGCAAGCCCCAATTTTCACTTATTCGACATCAGTTGCATATGAGAGCCTTATTCTCGATCACCACCCTTGTGTTCGATTTCACAGAAGACTTCCCAAGCCGCCACGCATGCGTCTCTTGGAACAGGGATGGATGAATGGCTACCTCTACGAACTGTTATGATGGGCAAGCTCTAAGGGCCAGAGCTGGACGGGAGCACTTAGATGGCCGAACGGGCTCTTCATTGAGCGGTCAAATGCGCTCGCAGCGCCGTGGAATGGCGTGCAGTCAATGCTAGTTTACGGTGGTAATACCCAGGGTAGCGTTGAAAAATTGGCGGACAGCGTTGCTTGATTTGATTTTATGTTGTTACGAAGTTCATAGCGAAAGGTTCACGAGACTGGCAATTGAATAGCAGACCAGTCACATCTCAGAGTATTGAATGTACGCATTCTACACCACTCCAAAACCATTCCCTTTACGGTCTGTGGTGTAACTGTAGCAGGCGCTGAGTTGTGCTTAGCTGCATCTCGTGCCGCCATATGTGGCAGCTGCATTTCAGCTCGCAGGGCTGAGAGGCGGCATAAACGAGGCGGCAGACGACAGTCTCGAATAGTGAAGCATGCAGCAGCCGCCCTGTTAAATTGGGCGCTCGAGGTCTAGCCTCTATCCCTGCACAATCGATATAGTGGAAGGAACAGGAGCGTGATAAGAAGAGTCTGGCGGTGGCTTGGGCGCAAGCTTTACCGACGAGGGGCCGATGAGGGATCAGGAGGGAAAAAGCCCAGCAAAGCTCCTCGCAACGTGTCAACATCACCAGTCAAATCGCTGTGATCTTCTTCCTAACCTGGGCCCAAACCCACTAACCAAGCCGAAACGTTGCTCGATCCTGTCGAGATCCCTCTTAATCTACCTACTGCAATCCCCTGCGTGCCGACACAATTTAGTACAATCCCACGTTCAAAGGCAACGCGCCACCACACGTTCAACCGGGAGGAAGAGAGTCTAGATCTGAAGGCTGGCGCAGGGACGACGCGCTGGACCAACAGCACAATTACAAAGACTTAAGCAAGTAGGGACTAAGGATTATCATGGCTCAGCGGCAAGTCCTTTTTGGAATGAATATGTAAGCCGTTGTTATTTTCGATCCTGCTTCAGCCTCGGCGTTGGTAATAAGTCTCCTACATACATGGCCAGTGGCGCAATCTCCCTAATTGGCAACCTTGACCACGGAATCATACCTGACTTCCTGAGAGAGTCCTGACTGACTGGCCAGTAGAGGGTGGGAGCTGGAGCGTTGGACCTCGAGTGATGATAGAGTGAGAGGTGGTGAATCACAGGTAACCACGATACCTATCCTTTCCCCTTAGGCTTAGGTCACAGCTGGCATCGTGCTCGATTCTTGCTCGCGTGGATAAATCAGCACCGATACGTGACCTTTTGTGCGGAAGCTGACAGGAGGATCCTATGGCTTACAGTCTTATCTGGAATCATCTGGCAATAACAGTGTGTCTTTCCACGGCCGTCTCGATATCAAAGCTCTGGGCGGGGCTGGTTTCGCCTCCCAACGAAGTGCTGGAGAAGATCGACGTTGGAACTTGTCCGCCTTCACAGGCATCGAGCTTTCAATCGACCCTTTTCAATCTGACACCAATACATACACACTGATCTTGAAAGACCATCTTCTTCCTCCGAATCCCGAGAATGGTCGCGAGCAGTCTACTGTCTCGTGGGAATACGACTTCTCGAAGTCAAATTTCCTAGTCAATTCTGGAGACAATAATTCGTCCGCCACCGTCTTCATACCTTGGGACCATTTCAGGCCCACCTACCGTGGCAAACCGTGCTCTGAGATGGACCGCCTGAAGCTGGGCGAGATCAAGAGAATCAGCATCATGATCAGAAGGTAGACTTGTGGTTTGGTTCTGGGTATGGATAGAGCTGACAGCATGTTGTAGCTTTTTCGGATCCCAAGAAGGGCAATTCAACTTGCATGTCAACTCCCTCGTTGCCAGTAACTAGCGAACATCCGCGGACTTGCCCACGTAGTCCACTATCTCGAGGGCATGGGCTCCAACACTTTGCCACAGGCACAGCAAACCCCAGAAGGGGGGCAAAGAGGAGGATAGACAAGTGGGCTGTGGAATCACCTACAGGCCCTGTTATGAGCCAACTGGTGAATCGTTCCTCCAGACACCCCCTCGAGCCGGCCGCATACACCGAGGAAGCTTGTTGAGATGCAGACTGAGCCTTTCTTTCGATGATTTTTACCCAACATGCCCAGTTAGGCCAGAAGTCAGAGTGATCCAAGCGCTTTAGCACTCTGCCTCGTATCTTTGTTCACACAGTGGCAAGATGATCTGTCGAAGACCAAGCAGAACTGCACCCACAACCTACAGCCAATGGCCCTCTTTACCAGGTAATCCCCAGTATTGGATACGAGATGGCTGAGTAAGGTCATCATTTCCCGCCTCGCAAAGGCTTTCAAGGAAGGTTTCATTACCGGTATACGAGCAGGTTCAAAACGACAACTGGAGATAGCGGCTTTGCAAAGCAGTCGACAGCGATATGTCAAGCATGAACTCCAGAAAGGTTGACGACGCTCCAAAGTTACATGAGATGTTCAGCCTCCCCATCAACGGCCACAGTATTTCGCGCCACTGTACCGATAAGGGAATTGATTATCGAACGCCCATAGGTCGAAAGCATTGACTCATTCTACAGGAACATACGCCAGTGGCTCTATTGTGTCAGTCTTACAACGCTGCTTAGAGCCTTATGATAATGTGGCTGTGGGCTGAACCGAAAATGTGACCCAAGTCATTATTCCTGAACAGGTAGTAGGGCAGCGAGCCCTACTGGCCTTCCTTCGAGCCCCGGAAGTCTGGGTCACGTTGACGCAATTCGGCCACGGGGGTTTTAAGAGACCCCGAGATGTGCGAATCTATGCTATCCAGGTAACAACGGCCACAACAAAGACGCGTGTAAAATGTCTCAAAAGCCCGAATGCCCAGAAATTTGTCGAGAGGGGTTTATGACGAAATGTGTGTCGGCGTTCCTCATGATCAGGCAACAAGGTAAAAGGGAAGCTTGCCAATGCATAACATCTCGCATCATATTCCCAGGGCGTCGTTGTCGAGGGTTTCGAGTCAATCGGAGGCGTAACTAGAGCTCGTTTCGTGAATTACTTGGTTCGGAAGTCGACGGCAGGGCGCCTCGATACTTGTTCCCCGTACGGAGTAGAGATGATTGCTTCTTGCATAAAAAATCACAAAGCGTCCGGCGGTTTGCCTCGGACGAAATGGTGATTAGTGCAACCTTCTCGACATATGTAATCACACAATACGATACGCCTCTTAGCGTGGTTTACAATACCAAACATACTGGGCGGACAGGGGTTCTCGACCAGTCGTTCCCACAAACTCCGTCTGCTTCTACGGAGTCAAGTCTCGGGCTATTTTTGGCCCCTTCGATCAATTCTTGGGGAGGGAGACACTTCTGGATCGCGATTGTGATGCGTCCAGCAGCCTTGCAGTTGACTGGCTTCAATACTTATTGCGAGAGTGGGGGAAAACGAGTTTCGAATGGCTGGCCTCACGAATGCTATACGGAGTACGGAGTACAGAGAGTATTTCGCTTCGAAGTCGGTGCGAATCAGTGCGAATCAGCGCGAAACTCATCAACTGCGGCTCCGAGGCTTTTTTTTGGTTGGCATTCGATGACAATGCCAGCATGAAGTGTCGACGCAAGTTGTCGAAAGAGACCATGCATCCGACGGGTAGAACAACGCGAACCGTCGTCAGGCGATGTGGCGCCCAGAGAGGGTGTTTTTTGCCCAGGCTTCGATCAAGCAGTTTGTCGTCTGTGAGGTTTCACTGCATCTCGCTCAAGCACAATTTGTCACCTGGCGAGTTTCCTAGGCGAAGTTACCTTGGGTTTGTTAGCCTTCAAGTAGGACCTAAACACTAAGGCCGCCGCCAAGTTTCTTCGCAAAACGTGCGAGAATTCAATTATTGGTTTGTTACGAAGTCACGGAGTAGCGCGTTGTCCTTGGATGAATGGCCCTAAAGCCCAACACGAGGCTGGTTCCAAGAAGAAGCTGAAAAAAAAAGATGCAACACCACCACCACCTTCCTTTTCTTTCCAACGAAACAAGGTAGCCAAAAGGGAGTGATTGGTTCAAAACTGGAGTCCTTTTTCGAAATTCAGGGGGCGATCGACACATACGACCACCGACGTATTCGTTTGTTACCCTTTTTTTTGCCTCCGTCTCGTCCACCAAAGCATTTGTAATTCAACTTTGGCAGTAGAGAGGAGGTGCTCGCGTTCGCCCCAACCCCAAGGCTCAACTTGAGCCTAGAGATTCTGGACCACATTGAATACGAATGCCCAGCCGCAGCACTTCAGTACCTAACGTACATTACTTTCTGCAAGAACGAGAGAGCGGGAGAATTGTTCCTCCGTACGGGAATACGCTGTGGTCGGTAGGTAAATACGCATAACTACTAATGTCGCCAAGGGGATTTATTTTGCTCGTTGAAATGGAGGAGGACCAGGTAGGGCCACCAGCATTTCATTCTTTCTTTCCTTTTTGCCTTCTCTTTTACGGAGTACCAAACCAACAATTTTGATGGTGAGACTTTTTCACCTTATTGTATGTATACAAGTAGTACACACCAGCTAAACCCCCCCCCCCCCCCGAAAAGAAGGTCGGCCGGGGGTGGCCCTACCTACTGAGTACTGCAAGTACACCGTGTACTCGTTGTGTAGCCTTCTTTCCCTCCCGTACTTATTATATTAGCGCCGAGGCAGTACTGGACCCCCCTCCCCCCCTCTTTCAAGCGTCTGACGTGTGCACTGTGAATTGACGTCTATTTCGGCCAACTCTTAAGTGACGTTGATGGGTCAACTTTACTGAGTATATATATGTACATAATAGAGCCGAAATTGGTAAGATGTCCAAGGCATATCATTGTAAAGATGCATTTTCTTTTACTCTACTCCGTAACAATCTCCTCGTAACATCTTTTGATCATGGGAGGCCTGTTACACGAATCCGTACCGTACCGAGTTGATGAACGAAGTTGCCTTAGCGTGGCGTAACCGTCCCAGCACCCCAATATTTCCCGTAGGATAAATAACCCTTGGTACAAGTTATCTTTGCCAGAAGAGGATAGTGATGCGGACAGTGGCGTTTGTTTTAAAGCCGTGTGTGGTGTTTTTTTGGTTTCAAAAAAGACAAAAACAATAAGCAGGGCCTGAAAACACCTACTCTCAAGTAGGAAAGTATTTCAGGAACAGGAATGACAGGCCTCCTTGGTTACCTACAAGTAAATACGCAAGGCCCTGGGTGGGAGATTTCAATTTCATGTGGCTGGGACGGCAAAGCGAGCCATGCAATCTAAAAAAGTGTAACTGTACGAGAAAAGATCATTGAGGCGTGCCACCGACGAAGACAGACAATGCGAGTTTTCGTTTAGCCAGCTACTCGGTATGATGCCTAGGAAGTTTGTTTGTTCCCCACCGTACGAGGAAGTTGTGTAAGGGAGGGCGAGCAGTGAACTTGACTACTGTACGGGGTCATCCGTAGGTAGCTTGGACTTCTCTGAAAGAAACTCGGACTCTCGGTCTCTGAACTCGTGCGAAGATTTGCTGTCTTTGATTCAAAGTCACAAGGTTCAAGGTTGTTTCTGGACGGGAGGAGAGGGGAGGGGGTGTTTTGGTTTTGCGCGCTCGCAACATGTAGTACACTTTTATGCCTAGTTTCGCCCGCGGTCCCGGGGGCCTTGGGGATGCGGCTTGGGAGGGGGCAAAAGTGTGACGAACATCCAAAGCCGAAAGCGCCGAGTGACGGGGCCTGATGATGTTAGCTGAAAAAAAAACAAGGTGGTGAAAGCTAGCAGAGGGATCAAAGGCCAAGGTCCAACGCCCCCGTCGTTGCTCGTGCTCGTACTCGTACTGCGTACCCGTACAGGGGGAGGGTTGGCCACTGGTTTTGAAAAAAGCAGCCAGATATTTTTGATTTCCAATGACTTACCACCTGGGTACCCCGTAGGCAACTAAAAAAAAGGGACGGAGACGGAAGGAAAAGAGAGAGTACGACGTGTTTGTTTCCGTACTCCGAACGAACGAACGAACAAAGACGACGACGACGTCCGAGCCGAGTTGACGTACATACTTATTGCTCGGACGACGGAAAGTCACTGAGCAAGGGTGAATTTCTTTCCGGATACCCGCCAAGACCCGACCGCGACCGCGCTTTTCTAGCTTTTGGAAATGGACTGGATGGATCAAGGATATCCCGGATACTCTACCCCGTAGAGAGGGTCTGATCTGATGTTGGGATTGTGAAATGGAGACAAAAGACATCGGAATGATAAAGTACGCATGGTACGCACGGGACGCGAATAACACGCGTTCTTTTTGAACAATACACCCGACTTTGTAAGTAAAGACACGGCACACGGCATGCGGCACACCACGCCACGCCATGACATGCATACAAATCGAGTGATTTGGCTATCGAATGGCTAGCGTTGAGACTCCGTTGCTCCGTATGAGGTTAATCGAAGGAACCGGAAGTCAGGACGAGCCGAAGCGGTCACGGAAGGATAAAAGAAGGAATTCAACGATCCTGGTTTCGCCGCAAGTCAAGTTTTGTGGCCTTGGGGTCCTGGAATCAATCCTTGATCCTTGACTGTTCTGCCAGGAATACCCGGTGAGGATGGATGGGGATCATGCATGCATAATCCCAAAGAAAAAGGTGGTCGATGGACGAAACACCGTTCAAAGATGCGCCATATCCGTCTATGGAGTACGGGATATGTACTGTAGCGAATGTACTCCGTCCGACCTACCCTATGTATCCTTTTTTGTTGTTTTGTTGTGTTTGTCTCGTCTCCTTTCGAAGGAATCGGCCTTGCACATGCACCATGCATCATCTACACAGCCCGGTCCTTGCTTGGATGGAGGAATGAATGCATGAGACCCATGGAGCAGGTAGGTTAGCTTTGTCCCCCTGTATGTACTCATACGGTACGGGTACTATGGAGTAGGCCGATTCCTTTTCATGTTCCCAACACACCTTCCTTTTTCTCTCTTTGGTAGTTCGGTGGATTGTTCCGCTCAGTAATGGAGTAACGGTGTCAGGCAGGACAGGATTCTCCAAATGACCGCCAAAGGATCCTTTCGCTACTTTTTGTCGCTGCAAGGCTTAGTGCTTTCTGTTGTAGGATGATCGACAGGGGGAAGGGGAGGGGGAGGCTCGGGACGACCAAGACACAAAAGACGACGACGCAGACGACGACGCAGACGAAGACGCGGAAAGCATACAACGACAACCAAAGACAACACATCCATGTCGACATTACGAGTACAAGATGATGGTGGTTTGACGAAAAGGATTCAACAACAATACGACTCCGCTTTCATCTGGACAATGGCGTGTACGCGGTTGATCCGGACGTGTACTTGGTGCGGGTACGAGGATGAGGAACGAGTATGTACATTGGTTTGATCCACTGCTAAGGTATATCCTGGTTAGGAGAAAACGCTACATGCCCTACAGTATCTCTAGATACCCTTGATGCTATAGGCTATGCACACTGATATTACAGCAGAGGAACAACAGCTTAAGTGCATGTGACACTGGACAACGATCACACACTCCTTGTCAGGGGCGTGTTTGTAGGTTTTCATTCGTTGGCAAGAGAAGGATGGTGAAACGGCAACAGGTCCTGGATGTATTTGGTTTTGCGAAGCCATCTCAAAGGTCATTTGGGCATCACCGCCATGTGAAGATCCATTTTTTTTATACAGTACACTCATCCCTACCTACGGTAGATAGGTACGGAGGGGGAACAGTGTAAGTGGTTATTTGCAGTCACGAACCCTTCACAAGGAACCCCTTTTGGACACTCTTATGGCCAGGTGACTTTTTTTTTGCAATCCGAAAATCCCAACGTGGATTGTATGGTCACGAAGGAACACTGTCAACGAGTCACTATGACGATGACGGACTGCAAGAACGGAATGGACAGAGACAAATATCTCTGAACTTTAGGTATTCAAACATGAAAATCTGGACTGATAAAAGATGGCTCTCAAAAAAAACGACGCTGCGATTCGCTTTCTCATTCTATCTCTCCCCTACTACCTGACTCGGGTGTCGGTGTTCTTTTTTCTCTCTCCCCTTTCCATCACATCTATATTGACAATTCACTCTTTTCGAGGATACCAAGAGTAGTTGAAAAAAAGGTGAAAAAGTTCTCTGTTCAAGGGGTTTTTTTTTGATCAAATCTTTACACTCCATGGATGATCCTCATCGCCATACTGTATACCCTCGATCCAACCCTTCATTCGGAGAGCGATCTCCCCCGCCTCCTCGGTCGGCTTCAGGCCGCAATCCAGCATGCGGTCCCTCCAGGAGATCTTCCTCACGGGCGCCACGATGGCGGCGGTGCCGGCGCCGAACACCTCGATCAGCCGTCCGTCGGCCTCGGCGTCGGCGAGTTCCTGCATCTTGACGTAGCGCTCCACGACCTTCCACCCTTCGGGCTCGAGTCGCTCGCGGGCCAGGGCGAGCACCGAGTCCCGCGTGACGCCTTCGAGGATGGTCCCGTCCAGGGGGGCCGTCAACAGTTCCTTTTGTCCCGTCTCCTTGTTCTTGATGCACACAAACAGGTTCATGGTGCCGACCTCGGTGATGAACTCTTCGGGCCCAAACAGCCACAGGTTCTGGTGGAGACCCTTTTTCGCGGCCTTGAGTTGCGGCACGATGCACGGCGCGTAGTTGGCGCCGAGTTTCTTGTCGCCCACGCCCCCCGGCCACGCGCGCACGGCGTAGTCGGTGGCCTCCAGGGAGATGGCCTTGAACCCGGTCGGGTAGTAGGGGCCCACGGGCGACGCGATCACGTAGAGCAGGGCAGAGCCCGGTGGGCCGACCCCCAGCGTCCGCTGCGTCCCGATCAGCGTCGGGCGGATGTACAGTGAATAACCCTTTTCGGACGAGATGAACCTCTCGTCCAACCGGCACAGTCGGCCGATCAGCTCCGTCAGCTTGTCCCCGTCGAAGGTGGGCAGGGCGATGCGGGCGGCCGACTTGTTCATGCGGGCCATGTTCTTGTCCGGGCGGAAAAGTCGCAGCGAATCGTCCTTGGCGCACTTGTACGCCTTCATCCCCTCGAAGCATTCAAAGGCGTAGTGGAATACGCATGTCGCCGGGTCGAGGGAGAGGTTCTGGTAAGGTGTGATTCTCGGTGCCAGCCAGCCTTGTCCGGCCGTCCATTCGATAGATAGCATGTGGTCTATATGGCACAATAGAGTAAGTTCTTGTACTTTTTCAAATTTCTGCATCTTGGCGGCATGGGTCACTCTTTTTCCTTTCTAACACGTGTGTGTTGTTCCCCCCAACGTACCTGTAAACGTCCTCCCAAAGACGAGATCTTGATTCGCCACGAGGGATTTGGGGGTGATTGTTTCTGTGACTTCGACCCTTGACGGGTCGATTCCCGGTAGCTTGGATTGGAGGTCATCGTCGAGTGCCAGAGCTTCTAGCCTCCTGCGGGACAGTGAGAATTGTCTGGACGCGAGTGATATCCGTGTGGAGGATGGTGTGAATGTTGCTTTTGTAAGACTTCGTGCGCAGGGCGTGCGCAATAGCCGAGGGAGTGACATGGTGTGTATTTCAGTAACTGCGGAGGGACGACCAGAGAGGGAGGAGAGGGAGAACAAGGGACGCCAGTGAGGGTGAGGACGCGCTGCGCAGTATATTTGTCAAGACGCAGACAGTGGCTATCTTGTAGTGTTGTAGAATGTCAATTGGAAGGGCGCCGGGGGTTGTACCGAGTAGATGTACGGAGTAGGTGATTCATATCTCTACAAAGACCTCGAACGACTCGATAATACAAAAATGTCCCCCGGCAATCGGAGGTTCGGCACTTGGCGCCGCCAGGAACATCTAATCACGTAGAGAAACAAGGGCAAAAGGCCCATGAACGCCGGCGATAACCGTCAATGGCCCGTAGCTTCAAAGTACTACTCATAGGTACTCCGTATGACTGTGATAACTTGCCCCCGGAGTCTTCCAAGTATCCCCGAAAGCGGCGACCAAGTTCCATGAATTGCTGACGAGATCAAGCCCAACACAGCATCTACTGAATGGGGTATTCGATATCAATTTGTATTCTGTACTTTTATATGTTATTCACATGTTGTAAGGAAAACATTCTGCATTACTATTTTCGTGACGCATGACTCGCGTAGCGACGAATGCGGTGTTGAATCTCGTCGAGGTACTCCGTGGGAACCCCCAAGGTAGAACATATATCGCTGTTTGCCTATGTCGGTCATTGACTACTCATGTCGAACCGGGTATAGAGCTTCCAGTTGTTCATCTAATGAGACTGTTAGCTCAGCCAGCCAGCACCAAATTCTTTGTCATAGCTCTTACCAGTCAGTTCGTTTCTAACTCTGACTCTCATCTTTGAGTCGGGGTTCTCAAAAGCCACGACTGAAGTCATAGCGGCACGAAGAGCAGCTTGGTCATGCCCAACAGGAGCATCGTAGTCGATGCTAAAGACAGACACGGAGCCATAGCAGCCTCCATTCACCACAGGGGTCTCTCCGGGCAAGGCACAATTGCCGTTGATGCACCGATTGAGCGCAGCCGTCACCTTATTGCCATACTTAAACAAGCCTGTCGTGGCGTTGTAGACGGCTTTGTCAGTGAAGGCACCACCATTAAGTCGAGTCTGGATGAGAGGCGGCGCCACACAAGAATCATTCGTAAGCGATGTGATGAACGGGAAATTCACACTACAAGGTCGGCGGTCAGCATGCTGTGGAAGAATGGAAGTGAGAAAAGACCTACTTCAGTCCATAACCGAGTGGCATCAGCCGCTTCCCGGGCGCGGTACCGTTGACCAGTGCATTCACGACACTGACAGCCAGTTGAGCATGGATAGTAGCCGGATCAGGTTGGCCAGACTTAGTCGTCTCGTTGATCCAGGTGTAGGCACGTTGTTCACTGTTGCCTCCGGAGTAAGAGATGGCAGGAAGATTTCGTCCAACAGCACCATATGTTCCACCCATCGTCCCAGACAAGGTATAGAGGAATGGTCCCAGATTGGTGCCGTAATTTGGTCCGCCAACATAGAGATCGATGCTTCTATTGCCGTAGTAATTCGGGAGGACAAAGTCCAGGGCAACAAATGTGCATGCCGCCGGGGTGCCATTGTAATACCAAATATCTGGATCCTTCGGATCACGACCGAGCGAGGGAGCACCAGCCGGAATGAGGTCGTACTCGGAAGGCCTCTCAAGTTTGTTCGAACTCGTGAATGATGATCGACCACCTTGACCGCTTTCGTCATCTGCTGGCGCAACAATCAAAACTTGGTGTCCCGATGCTTTCAGAAGACGGCAGAACTCTCGAAGTTGAGCACTTCCGAAACCATCATCATTTCCCATAAGGATATTGATGGCGGAAGAGGTGCCGACGAGGCCACAGGCCGCAAAGACGGCAGAGAGAGTTGAGAGCTTCATGCTGGTAGGCGTCTTAGTGTTGCGCTGGACACGGCGACCGATTCATCAGAGCAGAAGCTACAACGCCCAGTAAAGCAAGCACTGGCAAGCGAGCAATGTCTCGTGCTTTATAGCTTCATTGGGACGGCTCATACTGGAGCTCTCGCCGGACGACAGGTCAAGCTCTCTAAGATCTGCACATCTCGTCATATCGTTGGCGGAACTTGATTGTATGGTGGTATCCGTTGTATCCATCGACATGCCACATTCCGGAAGTAGCTTAGTCCCTTGTAGAGATGATTGGCTGTGATAAGAGATTCGGCGACCTGCGATCGCTTGGGATTATGTAGGTACGAGGAAGACGACTCGCATCCCAAAGCCTCAGGAACAGTCGGCAACTGATCCACTTCCTAAAACCTCGGCTACTCGTATGCACGTTGGAAGGAGTGACTCTGTGAACTATTGCTGTCTTCAACGAGACCCACGAAGCCATTTTAAGTAAGCTTAACCATTCAACTATCCCAAGACGTCTTCGTCTGAATGCCCTAATTCGGCTAAAATGCTGCTCCCAACCGACGACTAACTTATAGCAGTGACTCGTATTTGTCCAAGCCCGACTTCTTTGGTTGTACAGACGGTTGAGAGGTAGTTTGCGGTTGTAGTATATTCGTTGAGGCTCCAATAGGAGGCGGCGATGCCGTTCCAACATGATAGTTCGGCT
This sequence comes from Exophiala oligosperma, assembly GCF_000835515.1. Classification (NCBI taxonomy): domain Eukaryota; kingdom Fungi; phylum Ascomycota; class Eurotiomycetes; order Chaetothyriales; family Herpotrichiellaceae; genus Exophiala; species Exophiala oligosperma. The sequence continues at coordinate 3,344,035 of NW_015622819.1, forward strand.
GCTGCCTTTGTGGCCAGGCATTTGTTTGCAAATTGGACTGTGGTGGAGGTGCTATACTTGGAGACCATCCTGGATTCTGCCCAGGCCTCGAGCCTGGAGGCGGTGGAAGCTGCCATGCATTATTCGAAGTCGGCGGTGGTGATGCGATAGATTGTGCAGGTCGTGGAGACATATGTGATGACGGTTGTAGAACCTGAGGCTGACTCGCCATGGGAGCAGAAGATGCGCCCCATATTGAAGAAGAGGATTGTTGGGGCTGCAAACTCGGGAATGTTGATGCGCTGATATCGGGTGTGATAGATCGAGACGCAGGCTGTGGTTGCAACGTGGCGAGATTTGAAAGGGGATTACCTGAAGGGGGTGGACTTTTGGTCTGAGTGTTGGCCGAAGACCATGAGAAGGAAGGTGGGTTAGGAGTCAGCCTTTCTCCCTCAGAAAGAGCACCAGCGAAAACATCATTACTCTGAGTGCCTTTACCCCCAAGAACCAGCTTCTCAAAGTCCTCTTCTGGACTGAGCTCGCCGTTCCTAACGGCACCGGTGTTAGTGTTTGTGAACGTGATGCTAGTCCGAGACTCTCCTGGCCGGGTGGAAGACATTTCTTGCAATTTGCGCATCTGCTCACGTTCAATCTTTGCCGTCAGAGACTTGATGACATCCATGTAAGCCTTGAACTGGGAGAGGTTGAGAAGAGGTCCTAGGCAGAAGGTCCATAGAATAGGCATTACTTCAATGGCCAGGAAGTCGGTGTCAGCAACTGTGCCAACCTGCCGAAAAACCTTGAGGGCAGCCATCATGACAGCTGGTTCTTTTGTTTTTATGTTGTTCAGTAACGGAACTACTTTTTCCTGCATGGTAAACTTGTCAAGGTTAGAAACATTCCTGTCAGGTTTCTCCTGCTGGTTTGAGCCCGTGAAGTCATCATCACTTGTGTTCATCTTGTGGATTGAGACACCGCAGAGAACTGCAAGGGCCTCAAGACCACGAACTTTGATGGCAAGACTACTTGTTTTGCTGAAAACATTGGCGACCACAGGGAAGAGGTCGTGCTTGACTGTGGAAAAGTCAATGAGAGGTAACACAACCGGCAAGGTCTGCAAAGCTGCATCGGTCAGGGAATGTGTTGGTGATTCCATCGCAACATGAACAATGGGTAAGACGTCCTCCTTGAATTGTCGGGCCGAGCAGTTGTCGGCAACGAGTTGAATGTTATTGAGCACTGCCAATAATGCGGCCTCCTTGCTGGTGTCACGTTCCTCTGACTTGGCTTTAGAGAGAAATATCTCTCTCATCCTTGGAAGAATCTTATCTGAGACAACTTCTTTGCCGGACGGGATGACTTTGATGATATGGAAGATGTTCTGCATGATCAACGGCAGCAATTCTTTGTCCTTCATCTCGTCCAGGAGAACACTCAGAATCTTCTTCTCAAGCACCGAGGGTGGAAATTGAGGCATGACTCGACCGAGGCCTTTCATGAACTGTGATTTTTCCGCAGGTGTCTTCGCAGGTAGAGCGTCAAGGAACCTGATGGTATTGACCAAGATGTTATCGAAGTATTCAGACTGTTGAAACTCTGTCGCGGTCAATCGTTGTGCAGGCCTTCTGGCGAGCATGCGTGGGAGTGTGACATTGAGTTCTCTTGGCAAAGTACCTTCGGAGAGGTAATTGTTGGAGCCAGATGGGAGCATGGAAGGAGTGTTGAAGATCTTTCTATAGGTGGATTGGTTCCCATGCGTTTCAATAGGGGATCGATGGGGCTTTCTGTAGCAGGCTAGAATGACAAGCCCGAGTGAGAAGATGTCCGCGGAGAAATTAATGTTGGAATCAAGGACAAAGTCAGGGGAGGTATAGTCGAGCTCAAGCTGCACCATGCGCGGAAGCCGAGAATCGTGGTAGAGGACTTCGGAGAGTGATATCTGTGGGACTGCTTGATGTCCCTCTGCTCCATCAGCTGGACCAGCAAAACCTAGCCCAGATATCTTCCAATCAGATTTTGCGTTGATCATAATAGCATCCGGTGTCAGATTGCCATGTACCAACTTGGCCGAGTCATGCAAAAATTCCAATCCTTTGGCAACCTGTAGGAGGCCTTTCTGGACCTCTAGCTCGTCTATTTCGATATCCTGGAGAGCTCTAGAGGTGTTTGCGTCAAGACCGGAAGTAGACCTCGAATAGCCGCTACCACTTCTGCTTTCAGAGCGATCTTTCTGAGCAAGAGCCGCAGATAATGAACACACGACTGGTTCAGTTGCGAACATAAGGCCGCCATTCCGGGTCTCTTCCACTGGCTCTACCAGTTGTAGGACCGAAGGGTGGCGCAGACGGGCAAGGATGCTGGCCTCCTTTTTTAGTCTCTCGATAACTTCATCCTGAATCTTGCGAATCGATGTCGAACTAGTTGCACGTGCTCCAAAACCAGAACTGTTGATATCTAGAGACTTCCGTTCGAAGACAAAGACAGATGCTTGAGCACCTGTGCTCTTCTTCTTCGCATCAAATAGTGTCCATGGCCCGACAGTTGCGGAAGATTGTTTCGAAATTTCATAGTTGGAGCTGATATTGGATGTGAAAGACTTGAAAGCGGATGCGAACATCGCAGCCTTGTTGACAATTTTGCGGTCGAAGGCTACCAGAAAATTGATTAATAACTTTGATTGATGTCAAGTTTCCATGCTAGAATGTATCTCGGTCTTCTTCGACTTGGAACTCTTTGAGATTTGGCGTTAGACAGACACATACGTCGATGAAACTCGTGGAGGCTGAAGAGAGCAATGAATGGCACGTTCCACTTTCCTGGAAACGGTCGCCACACCTTCCTCTTTAGCAGCACAGCCTCGTCATGTCGGTTCGCAGCCTCGCGGGGACGCTCATCATCGACCTGCCTGCACCTGCTCGTGGTAGACTGACTGACCGTTCGTTTTACTTACATCTACTCGTACATGTCACGCACTCTACAATCTACTCTCTCGCCCCAGAGCATTTCCAGCAGACTTTCTCAACTCACCCATCAAGTCCAAATTACTCCAAAGCTACGGAACACCATGGACCACTCTCTCAGATCCCACTATCTCGCTGACAATCCTCCCACCGTTGTAAAACTGGAGATCACTCCTCATTTCGCTGCCCTGTCTGCCAAACAAAAACGTTATGCTCATCATTTGAGCAAAGCTTGCTTTCATGGCACAAGAGTGACATTGGCACAGGTGTCGCCCGAATCGCCAGTCATATACGAGCTGATACTGGCCCTACACCATGCTTGCGGTGGAAATTACAAGAAGTTGTCCGATAGTACATCAGTGGGCTCAGACGATATCACCCTATGGCTCGAATATGCCGCTCAGTTCTTAGGAAATTGTGGCAACTATAAAGGCTTCGGAGACTCCAAGTTCATCCCCAGGATCTCTCCCGAGGCACTCAAACAGCTGTGTGCAGTGAATGAGGAATGCAAGAAGTTGCATGATACGGCTACACAAGCAGGAGGTGGAATATATGAGACCAAAGACGTAGCGTTGATGCACCTTGGATATCCTGAAGGCGGGCATATGACTGCATACTATCCAGACTCTCCTACTATAACCAAAGAGGAGATTACAATCGTGGGCGATGTATTGGAGGAGAAGAAGCTGCTTATCGAGAACACTAGATTACGCAAGCTGGCCTCCGGAGATTTTGATCTATTGATTGCGTCTGGTATCCAGAATCCACCGGCATCAGAAAGAGATCTGGGTGACCTGTCGACTATTGATTTGCCAGGGAAGCTCTCGGGGAAGAAGCTACACCTCGTGTTCGGTGACTACCTGAATGAGATGGGGAAGATTGCCCTTGAGATCAAGAAAGCGAAAAAGGAAGCCGCCAACGAAACAGAGGAGAAGATGATGGACGAGTATGCTCGATCATTCGGCACCGGCAGTATTCAGGGCTTTGTAGAATCTCAGCGATACTGGATCAAAGACAAGAAGCCTATGGTTGAGACTGACATCGGGTTTGTAGAAACTTACCGAGATCCCCATGGGGTCCGCGGTGAGTGGGAGGGCTTTGTCGCCATGGTCAATCAAGAGCGAACTAGAGCATTCGGCAAACTCGTGGACGCGGCACCAAGTATGATTCCGAAATTGCCATGGGACAAAGATTTTGAGAAAGACAAGTTCTTGAGCCCTGATTTTACATCCCTGGAGGTGCTTAGTTTTGCTGGCAGCGGCATCCCTGCAGGAATCAACATACCCAACTACGACTTCATCAGACAAAACGAAGGCTTCAAGAACGTCTCTTTGGGCAATGTTCTCAGTGCCAAGGCACCTAAGGAGCCCATACCTTTTATTCGTGCACAGGACGACGAACTGTACCGAAAATATCGAGATGGCGCTTTCGAGGTTCAGGTAGGCATTCACGAGCTCCTGGGACACGGTTGCGGCAAACTGCTGCAGGAGACCTCCCCAGGAGAATACAACTTTGATATCAAGAATCCCCCTGCCAGTCCCGTCACAGGGAAAGCAGTCACTTCATGGTACAAACCTGGCCAGACTTGGTCCAGTGTGTTTGGTTCCATTGCTTCGTCGTACGAGGAGTGCCGAGCAGAATGTGTTGCCATGGCACTGTCCTGTGACTTTGAGATCTTGAAAATCTTTGGGTTTGGTAATGGCAAAGAAGACATGAGCAATGAAGCAGGTGATGTTCTTTACGTCGCTTACCTCCAGATGGCCAGAGCAGGCGTTGCGGCTCTCGAGTATTGGGATCCCAAATCACGCAAGTGGGGACAAGCTCACATGCAAGCTCGCTTTTCCATCCTCCGGACTTTCATGAATGCAGGTGGGAGTTTCTGTGAGATCAAAGCTCCTAATGGAGATTTGAACAGTCCCGACGATCTCGAGATCTTCTTGGACAGAAGCAAGATTTTGTCACACGGTCGGCCAGCTGTGGAGGATTACCTTCAAAAGCTACACATATACAAAGCAACGGCCGATTTCGAAGCAGGGAAGAAATTGTACGACGACATCACCGGGGTTGATACTTGGTGGGCAGAGAAAGCCAGGCCTATTGTTCTCAAGAAAAAGACTCCTCGAAAAGTATTCGTGCAGGCGAATACAGTACTGGACGAACAGACTGGTGAAGTCAAGTTGGTCGAATACGAGCCGACGATCGAAGGCATGGTGCAAAGTTACGTTGAACGGGGAGTCTGAAAGAACCCTAGCCTTTTCTTGACGATATACACAGCATGGCCGGCATATAGTCGTACTCTTACTCAAATCAGCGTGCATCAATATGATGAATGAACAAACCCAGTTGAGGTTCACAGCACAGTCGTACTCGTACATACAGCTTCCTCGACCAGGATGGAAATGCAGCTTTCCCCCGCAAAGGTTGGGCATGTATCGAATGCCGTGTAACCACCGGAGCATGTACTATCGAGGCATGTAACAATGGAGATCGTGGTGTACGAGTACGTGGCCGGTTAGCCGACTTCGGTTCGACCGAGAGTGATACATACACCTCAACCAAATGTTGATTCGCTCGGCATAGACCTGCATATGACGGACCATACTGTGTTCGTCGACATTTAGATGATATACAAGCTCCGCGAAGCTTTCAACAGTGCATGCATTGCAGATCCAACTCCACTGGTGCGGAGATGGTAACATCTCTTTCTCTGTCACATCATCATTGATCCAACCTTGTACATGGGCTCGGGTCCCGGGTCTTTTCTCGCTGTGTGATGCTATAAGAGTCAATCAGGCAGCCAGTCGATCGGTCAAAATGCAGCCTCCAATTGCGAACTCCTCTAGAGCAAGGAGGAGAGATCATGTGGTGCCGACCTTGGGCGTATCTGGCCCTCATCTCTTCGTATGCCTTGGCTCAAAACCCGTATCTGAACGCAGATGATGCCAATGACAACCGCCTACCCAATTACTCTCCAGCTCGGCCACCAGTGGTGCCATTGGCTGTCCGATCGCCTTATACAAGTGCATGGCAATCCACGGCAGGTAACAGCACGCTGAATTCCGGTGGTGTCCAGTTCTGGACGGGTGGCGGACTTGGATGGGAAGGAATTGTGACCGTCGACGGCATCTCGTATGAGTACCTGGGTGTTGGGTCGAAATCTCTTCCCACTCTACCCTTGATCAAATCAGCTATTCCACAGGATGTCTCCTACGACAGCCAGTACTCGAACTATACTTTCCAAGCTGGTCCTGTCTTGGTCACGGCCAGCTTCTTTTCTCCTGTCATACCTAAAGATCTATGTCGAACAAGTATCCCTCTGAGCTACTTGACCACCTCTGTCGAGTCTCTGGATGGCTCGAGTCATGACGTACAGTTCTACAGCGATGTCAACGGCGACTGGATGGCACCTGAAGGCAACAAGACCTTGATCTGGGATCTGTACCAAAGCATCAGGTCCATCAATGGGAGCGGGGATGCCACTGATTCATCAAACCTCATCTACACATGGCTTTTCAATCTTTCGTCACAATACGAATTCGCCGAGGAAAGTCAGCTACCGTTATGGGGGAACTTTTCATACACCACAAGCCCTGGTCAAGCCAGCAACTTCAGCTTCCAAAGCGGCTATTCGGCGACGCTGAGATTCAACTACATCATGCAGCACTATCTCACTGATATCGTTGACGGCAACTATCGTGGTGCTCAAGACATGGAGCCCGTCTTCGCATTTGCCCATGATTTTGGTTCAACGACGTCTGCGTCTGTCCGGTACACCATTGGATCTTCTCAGACTCCCATCATGCGATACATCACCTCAGCCGGCGTCGTGCCCCTACAGCCATGGTGGACCAAATGTTACGGCGACCTCTTCTCGATGATCCAGTACCACTACAACGACTACGACAATGCGGCAGCGCTGGGCAACGCCTTCGAATCCCAACTCAAGTCCGACATCGACGCCTACTACGCGCCCGACTACGCCAACACGGCGGTCTACAGCAACAGCACCGCTTCCGCACCGCCAGTCTATCCGGATCAGAACATCGGAACAGACCAATACGGCCAGCAGTACTATTTCGACCCCGATTCGGCGTACGGATTCCTCAACCCCAACAACTTCAGCGGCATCGCGATCCCCGACGTCTCGGAGCCAGAAGCGTACTACTCTCTCGTCGCCCTGGCGGCACGACAGATAATGGGCGCCTACGTCCTCACCATCCCCCCGTCTCTAGACTCGAGCTCCAACCTCGACGAACCGCTCATGTTTCAGAAGGAAATCTCGTCCGACGGCAACGTCAACACGGTCGACGTCATGTTCCCGGCCATGCCCTTCTTCTTGTACGCCAACCCGGACCTGCTCCGGTACAACCTCAACCCGCTGTTCTACAACCAGGAAAACAATTTCTATCCGAACCAGTATTCCATGCACGACCTGGGCTCGAACTTCCCAAACGCCACGGGCCACGTCGAGGGCAACGACGAATACATGCCGGTCGAAGAGTCGGGCAACATGATCATCATGACGTACGCGTACTACGCCTTCACTCACGACACGGCGTACCTTGAATCTCACTACGCCATCCTGCAGCAGTGGTCTGAATATTTGATCCAGTATTCTCTCCTGCCGGGCCAGCAACTGTCGACCGACGACTTTGCGGGTCAACTCGCCAACCAGACCAACCTGGCCGTTAAAGGGATTGTAGGTCTGGCTTGCATGGCCAACGTCGCCGAGGCCGTCGGTCAGGGGGCCAACTCTTCCAACTACTCGTCCATCGCGACGAGTTATTTCTCCAACTGGACCGACTTCGCCATCGACCCTTCGGGTCACCACACCATGCTCGCCTACCAGTGGAGGTCGTCTTGGGGGTTGCTGTACAACATTTTCCCCGCCAGGTTGTTTTCACTGTCCATCATCCCGGATTTTGTCTTCGACATGCAGTGCGCTTGGTACCCGACCGTGAGTCAGGTTTTTGGTGTGCCCCTGGACAACCGTCACGCCCTGACGAAGAGCGATTGGGAACTCTGGACGGCAGCGACGTGCGGTACCAGCACGCGAAGACTTTTCGTCAACGCCTTGGCGTATTGGCTCAACGAGACCAGCACAATGTTCCCCTTTACCGATTTGTATCTGACAACAGGTACGGGGGCTTACCCAAACAGCGATTCAAGTATGAGTCCCATCGAGTTCATCGCCAGACCCGTACAGGGTGGATTGTTCAGTTTGTTGGCAATGTACGCCGCCGGTGGGACTGCCAACAAGTTCCCTTCTGCCGACAACAGTACTGCGAACGTGGGCGGGGGGAACGGAACAACATCATCAGCAGCAACAACGACACTCTCGTCTTATAGTTTACCCATGAATACAAGTTGGACGAGTATGCCCGCCTCGACTTATGCTTTTCCGAGCGAGACGAGTGAGAGTGCGAGTATCAGCGAGAGCCTGAATATCACTCTGACAACATCTGAATCAACCTACGTCAGTCCGAATTACTTGACTTACACCATGACGGGGCCACCGACATTGTCGACCGTCACGACGAGCTCCACGATGAGTACCACTTTCACGACGTAGGGGGTGGGAAGAGACGGCACTGCTTTCGAGACGAATGACGAAATGAGATAAAAGATTGAAGTTAGAAATGAAGTTGATATGACGACCGAAGCTCAAGTTAGTAGTTGCAAACCGTTACAATAATTCAAATTTTGCTGGCAGTACTATTTGGTGTCTCGAGTCATGACTTTTTGTATCCCATTGACCTATCTCAATTAAGATAGATGCTACTTTGATGTGACCTCTGTAGCATCTTTCTATCATCCCTACAGGCACATATTACTATTCCGATACGTGTGCAAGGCGAAACGCTGTCATCAAGCACCATCCACACTAGCGTCGATATCCTGATTGCTAGCCATGTCTCCTGCTGCAATCGCGAGAGCAGCAGCGACGAATGGATGCGATCCAGTGTCAGGCCGCGGCCCCTGCAGTAGAGCTTGGCTGCTGACGGTATTTCGAAAGCCGTTTTCGGGCCATTGCATGTTGCCGACAGAATTGCACTCCAGCACGAGGCCTTTGTAGACCATCTGAGATGGATCCTCGTGGCCGGGCCCTTGATCTTGAGCAGAGGCGGAAAACTCGGGCCTGATTCGCTCATCAGATAGTCGGACAGCCCGATCAAGCCATTTTCTTTCGAGATCGAAATCTCCGCACCTCTCTCAGGACGGTCCGCCAAACATGCCCATTGATGGAATTTGATGTGGCCGCGACGGCTAAGCCAAGACCAGGTGGGATAGCCTGTTCTGAGGCAGTCTGACCAAGTTGTATCATCGTCCTGCTTCTGGCCAAACCACAGGAGAGCACCGAACCATACGTGTGCCCCGCGGTCCTTTAAGGGAACCCCCCATAAGGTTGGCAGAGTGGTCGACCTCAAGATGCCATGAAAAGCGTCAAGGATATCTGCATCATATGTCAATGTCCGCGATGTATACTCTTCAATATCCGCGAGCCTTTCAGCACTTTCATTCTCGACTTCTGCTTCATCTCTGGGAAGTCGTGGTCTCAAAATTGCAGAAACGAAAGCCGGCCTGACATCGCGATGTTTAGATACGCCCCTGATCGTATCCTCGGACGAGATCTCTCCTCCACAAGAGTAGTAAACTTGGTCTTCGGTGAAGAACAAACATCTTCGTGACAACCTCACTTCTTGAAATGTCCAACCCCTGGTCACCCATATTGAATTTGCCAATGGATGCGAGAGGTGAGGCGCTGTCAGAAGTAATTCGTGATGGCCTATTTGCAACACCTGTTGAGGAAGTCTGGCTCGAGATACGCCGTGAAGACCAGAGTTCGATGAAGTGTCGGGGTCAGGGTCAATAGCCACAATTGTTGCGGTCGCGCATAGATATATCTGATCCATATTTTGAATCTGGACGTGTTTATCTGTCCAAGAAGGAATACAATAGCGATCAACCCACAAATATCGGCCGTGAAGATTTTTGACCACGGAAAGAGCATCTTCGACCGTTTGCGGTAACTTGGAAGGCAAATTTCTCGAATCGTCCAAAGAATATCCATTACAGGCTTCACTGGAGAGCTCGGAACCGTGCCAATGGCCCCAAACGTAGCTCAGTGCAAAGTACTCCATGTTCTCTTGCAACACTATTATCCGGCGAGTCTCGCAGTCAATCACGTAGCGCTCGAAGGTATCCACTGCCCGGGTTATAGAAAAAACGTTCTGGTATGATCGGAAGTGGCTTTCTTGCAGCCAGTGCCGGACTTCGTCATAGTTGATGCACATCTGTGATAGTTTCCGCCCACCCAAGCATCTAGAAGCTTCCGCCGTTGATGAGATACTGGTGTGGACAATGACACCACCTCTTGCCGACTCATCAATGTGCTCTTCCAGTGGGCTGTATGATGACCTTGAACCTTCGGCTATCGCGACATAAATTTCATCCTCAAACCCTTCTGATCTGTCGTAGCACGCTCTAAAGTGGAAAGGTGTCCGGCCGTTCCGCTGTTTGGGGTAGTATTGTCGTTGGAGGCAGGTCTTTGCCATGTGACAAAGTCGACATTCGTCCTGAAAGCTCGTGAGGTCCCTTGAAATTGGCTTCGACCACTCTTCAAGCTTGGAATCCGATTTGAAAGGCAAGTCGAACACAGCATCGAAGTCGATCTGAGCACCTTCTTCGCATAAATTGTGCGTCGTATCGTGAGAGATGGTTGGGACTGGCCGGCTGCACTCTTGCTCGTTGGTTGAGTGGTTGACCTCCGACATGTTCATAGCACTGAGCGCGCGCTCTGCTGACGTATTTACTGGTTTGCTGCAATCGATGGTGACGGCCGATGATTGTAGGATGACAGATATCAGAAGGCGTTGGAAGAGTGACGACTTTCGAGTTTCCTCATCACGTCTGAGAAGCGATGATTCCTACCTATTTACCACATGTTTCGACATGAGGCTGTGCGAGTCCGAAATGGTTGGGACTTTTGGATTGACCAAAAGTCTTCAGGTGCTAGAGACCTTTAATCCATGCCTCCCGTGACGGCAATTATTCCTCTGTAGCCATCACCTACCTTCGGATTGGGGAGCAATTGCATGCTCTGCATGAAACCAAAGGTGCTCGAGAATGCAGCTTCGACACTGCCACCAGCAGGGTTCTTTGGCACAACATGTTAGCCGAAGGGTGTGGTTCCCGAGACCTAAACACCAGTGTAACTGTACTTGACACCCAGTAAGATATATCTAGGCTCACTAGGCGGAGTATCGAGGTATGATATTGGCCGGCGTTGCTGCATGCGCGAAAGAAAAGCCATCCTGTAGAAATGGCTGAAATGTGTTCGAACGCCTTGCTACAGTAGTGACAAGCTCATCGGGAAAGAAACGACTAGATGCTTGGCGCCACAAGACTATCTCGAACCTGTTTGTTTCTACGACGTTCCTACGAGTAAAAAACTGTACTATCATGGGAACGGCAATGGAATATCAAAAGTGATTCTTTTTTCATCATTTATTGATTGATGTTATTGAACTCTAGTCATAGAAACATAATGCACGTGTCTTTTTTTGTTCTGGTTTTGACGTGTTACGTAGGTCGAATGCTTACAGTCTGGCGCTGGCCTTTCCTGGTTGCGAACCCTGGTGGACCTCGAATCGGTCGGCCATCATGACCTTGTCCCATGCGGCAACAAAGTCCTTGACAAACTTCTCGGCATTTTCAGGCTCGGCATAAACCTCACAGATGGCGCGGAGCTCGGCCTGGGAACCAAAGACGAGATCGTTGCGCGTCGCAATCCACTTCTTCTGGCCAGTCTTGCGGTCAACACCCTCGAAGTACTCTCCGTCGGAGCTGGTCGACTTCCAGGCGGTGTTCATGTCGAGCAAGTTGACGAAGAAGTCGTTGGACAATTGACCAGGGCGGTTGGTGAAGACACCGTACTTGGAGCCATCCCAGTTGGCGTTTAGGGAACGGAGACCACCGACGAGCACGGCCAATTCTGGTGGAGTGAGGTTGAGCAAGTGGGCCTTGTCAACGAGGAACTGCTCAGTGCTGACACGAGGGCTGGACTTGCCATAGTTGCGGAAGCCATCGTGGTGAGGCTCGAGGTGTGCAAATGATTGTTCGTCGGTCTGCTCTTGCGAAGCATCGGTTCGGCCGGGAGTGAATGGAACAGATGCGCCAGAGGCCTTTTCAAGGGCAGCAGCACCAGCAAGGACGATCAAGTCAGCCAATGAGACCTTCTTGCCACCGCTTGCAGAGCCGTTGAACTTCTGCTGCACCCGCTCAAGGGCACTAAGAACTTGTTGCAGAGATGATTTGTCATTGACTTCCCAGTTCTTCTGAGGAGCAAGACGAATGCGAGCACCGTTCGCACCACCACGCTTGTCGCTGTTGCGGTAAGTGGAGGCGGAAGCCCAGGCAGTTGTGATGAACTTGGTGTTGTCCACGCCAGTGGCAAGAATCTCCTTCTTCAGGGAAGCAATGTCGCTGTCGTCAACGAGAGGATGGTCGACGGGAGGGATCGGGTCTTCCCAGAGAAGAACCTCTGAAGGAATCTCGGGGCCGAGCCAGCGGGATCGAGGACCCATGTCACGATGAAGCAGCTTGAACCAAGCACGGGCAAAGGCATCGTGGAACTTGTCGGGATTCTCGAGGAAGTTACGGGAGATCTTCTCGTAGACTGGATCGAAGCGGAGAGAGAGATCGGTGGTCAACATTCTCGCGGGGTGCTTCTTGTTAGGGTCGAAAGCATCAGGGATGATATTGCCAGAGTTCTTGGCCACCCATTGGTTGGCACCAGCAGGAGACTTTTCGAGCTCCCAATCGAACTTGAAGAGATATTCGAGATAGGCGTTGCTGAACTTGTTCGGGGTCTTGGTCCAGATGACTTCCAATCCGGAGGTAATGGTGTCTGGGCCCTTGCCAGAGCCGTGCTTGTTCTGCCATCCGAGACCTTGGTTCTCCATGGAGGTAGCTTCGGGCTCAGCGCCAACGTTGTCAGAAGGAGCAGCACCGTGGGTCTTGCCAAAGCTGTGACCTCCAGCAATCAGAGCAACAGTTTCCTCGTCGTCCATGGCCATACGACCGAAGGTGGTTCTGATGTCGCGGGCAGCGGCAACAGGGTCTGGGACACCATCAGGACCCTCTGGGTTGACGTAAATCAAACCCATGTGGGCGGCAGCAAGAGGAGATTCGAGATCTCTTGAGTGGATATCTTTGTAATCTTTCTTGTGCTCATCTCCGTCGACGACGCCATGGGCGCCCTCAGGTACACCGGCCTTGCCGTCAGAGTAACGAACATCGTTACCGAGCCAGGTGGTCTCGCCACCCCAGTAAACGGCCTCGTCAGCTTCAAAGGTCTCTGGACGACCACCAGCAAAGCCAAAGGTCTTGCAGCCCATGGATTCGAGAGCAACGTTACCAGTGAGCAACATCAAGTCAGCCCACGAGATTTTGTTGCCGTACTTTTGCTTGATGGGCCACAACAAACGACGAGCCTTGTCGAGGGAGACGTTGTCAGGCCAGCTGTTCAGAGGAGCGAATCTCTGTTGACCTTGACCACCACCGCCACGACCATCGGAGACACGGTATGTGCCAGCACTGTGCCATGCCATTCGGATGAAGAGACCACCGTAGTGACCGTGGTCCGCGGGCCACCAGTCCTGCGAGTCGGTCATCAGAGCATGTAGATCTTTCTTGACAGCATCGTAATCCAAGCTCTTAAAGGCTGAGGCATAGTCAAAGTCCTTGCCCAGGGGGGTCGAGACGGCGTTGTTCTGACGGAGGATGTTGAGTCTGAGACCCTCTGGCCACCAGTCGCGGTTATGCTGGCCACCGCCGCCAACGTTGGCTCTTCGGGTATCGTGCTTGACGGGACACTCTGCCATTGCGTCTGTGGAATGTCTTCTTGTTTGATGTGTTTGAGGGAGAAGGGATGTTCTGGCGGAAGAAGAGGAAGCGGACAGGGCGTAGAAAGGATTACCCCGCGTCCTATTTGTATGAACTGCGAGCCCCTCGGAGCGTCCAATGACCAGAATGGGATTTGTTTGCACAAGGGTCTGTGGCCTGATACGAGGAACAGCCCACATTGCTCCTACTCCAGAGCTCGCTCTCGAATACCGAATTTGGAACCGCAGGGCGACTGAGGGGAAGTTATTCGCTGTATCTAGCCGTTCATGGACTAGCTGCTGTAGCTGGACAGTTGGCGGGGTGGAGGTGTCGATACAGCGACGAAAGAGACTCCTCCAATAGACAACAACTTGGTGGAATTGTTAGCAAGGCCATTGGTGGTCACCAGCTCAAAGCTAGATGTTTCTCCATCAACCAACTCACCTGCGAACTCGTAGTCAAGGACGAGATGGAAGGGAAAAGAATTGATGTGTCAAGTCGAAATTGAGACTTCAAACCACGGTCAAGCAAAGGGTACAATGAGCACATACGACTGAGTACAAGTCCCCGATGGAGAATTGAAAGCGAAGTGGAAGAAGGAAGGAAGGTACTGTACACGCTATCGCTGACCTTGAGATGTCTCTAAATGCCAATGCCCCTCCTTTGCCTGCGAATTGTCATCCCAACACAAGTCCCGACGAGGCCGCGCTACCCCTCCCTCCATCTCCTCGAGCACGTCCCCGAAATGAGTACTTGTAGTCGTACCTAGGTAGGATCAGGGTTGTCCTATCTCGTCCTGTCATTCCATACTCGTACCTCTCCACTCACCGAAACGCAGATCACGCAACTGTGTCCAGATATTGAGAATCTAAACGCGATCGAGACCACGGCAGACATTTTGCTGGAGAAGCCCGCAATGTGCCGCCAGTGCCGCAGCCAGTGCCGCAGCCAGACCATATATCGTGCATGTATTGCGAGCAACATCATTGGTTATACGCAAAAACTACCTAAGCTATTTTCATGGCGGGTACCAGTGGAAGAATTGTCCCAAATTGAAACACCGACACCGTGACAGGGAACCTTGAGGTTCGAAACGGGTAACAATAGCGTTGATGGCAGATTTTGCTGATTCGAGGAAAAGAACACTACAGTATCAGAGAACACGACGTCGCCTAGCTTGTACTCCGTACCTCGTGAACGGATAATGCTTGGTGATGCTGACTTGGGCCAATGCAGCTTTGCTCATCGCCGGGACACTCGCCTCCGGGACGTCTAGTTCGCTACTGGTAGAACAAGTACAAGACGTAGCATTTGACGTAGATGGACAAGTCCATAAGAAGAAAAAGTAGACATTGTCAGCAGGTGGGAACTATTCTTCGTCCAACGAAGCTCGGTTATTCGGTTATTGGCCTTAGTTGAATGTTTGGCTCCAAAACAGAAACAATATTCCATACAGAAGAACGACTCCATCGTCGTCGTCGACTCATAGAATTTGGTGCAGGTCTAGAAAGGCCGCCGACAGCATCAAAACTGTGCTTTTAGCCACGTCACGTAGACATGTTTGTACATGTTGTGGTGTTGCTCTCTATCTAGTCTAGATAGGTAGGCAGTGACTCAACAGATGACATTTGATGACTCGTACCTTACAACAAGCTAAGCCTCAATGGCTGTGTGAATGTTACTACCACGAAGCAGTGTTACGATGGCGCTTTTGTTTTGGAAAAGCAAACAATGGCGAGACTGTGTGACATGCGAGTCATCCATTGTTCCAGCCCAACAGTCATGTGTGGCCGCATCATCTGGCGTGGAATGTTATTCATAAGCAATTTCGACTTGGTGACATATCCCTCACCACCCGCAGTTGGGAAAAAAAAGGCTGAAAGTTGCACGCAGCTATTCTCTGTTTACCGTACCAACAAGCCAACCGGACCGTATCTAGTCACTATCTTTCTCGTTTCGGGGCACCGACAGCGATACTACTAACGTCACAAATGTTGACTCTCGACGGTTCCACCCTCGAAGGAGGTGGTCAACTTGTACGTGTCGCTTTGTCATTGTCCTCGATATGTTCTATTCCAGTTCGAGTCACCAATATCCGAGCAAACCGGTCTTCAAGGGCCTCCCGCCAGTCGAGCAAGAACTCATCCAACAAGTCGGGTAGTAGACATGACCGCTCTGGGAACCGCCGCGTGGGTGGTGGAGGTGGTGGCGGTCACGGAGGCGGACTCAAGGAGAGTCACCTCGCCGCCGTGAACTGGTTGGCTGAACAATGCAATGCAGACGTCCAGGGCAATGAGGTCGGATGTTCAGAAATTGTTTTCAAACCTTCTCGAAAGACGACGACTGTTTGTGCTCGATCTGTACCGACAGGGAACCAAACGGATACAGTCGCCGACGTCATTGCTCTTCAAAAGCCAGGAAGTGTCTGGTTGATATGGCAAGCGATATTCCCTTGTATCGCATTACGTCTCATGGATCATTCTCTCCACGAACCATCTTCGCGACCTACAAAACCATTCCGCATCACTCTCAAGGGTGGCACCAATGTCCCCAAATCCCCGTCGACAGAGTATGTACGACAAGTCCTGCTCCCGCTTTGCGAAAAGATCGGTCTCCCCAAGGTCGACATCAATCTCGTTCAGCGCGGTTGGGCCGGGAGTGCTCCTGAGATCGGGCACGTCGAACTCACCGTGCATCGTCCCAACACTCGTCGATCCGAACTGTCGCACCCGCCACCATCAGGTCATCATGCATCGAGACTACTCGAACCACAACATCTTCTTGCACCATTCACCTTGTCCTCTCGCGGTCCCATCACGCACGTCGTCATGACCATTGTATCAGGCAGCTCGACCACACAATCCTGTCTGGAGTCTGATCTTCGCCAAGCCTTGTCGGCCAGATCGTTGCTCTCATCCGTACCGGTATCAGTACATCCGTCATCTGGCCTGTCCGGCGACGAACGACGTCTATACATCCTCCTGGTCGCACACACGAGTGACGGCCATCGACTGGGCCGTGACTATCTAGGTACAGGACGCAAGGTGACATCTGACCCGGACAGACGGGGAGTGGTGACCGAAGCCGTGGCCCGCGTCGTGAGAGATTTTACCAGGGAGTGTGAATCCAACAACGCCGGTGTTGACGAATTCGCAGAGGATCAGCTGGTGATTTTCCAAGCTCTGGCAGCCGGCGCGACGAACGTTGAACCTGCGCGGCCCGTTCGGGCTCAAGGATCAGATCTGAACCAGCATCCTGATCGTCCTGGCTCGACAGCTGTTCGGCCAAGGCAGAATAACGAGACCGGTAGCCTCCACACGAGGACTGTACGCTGGGTATGTGGACAAATGTTGGGCACCAAGTTTGACGGTCACGGAGGGTGTAAAGGGATGTTGGACTTGTAAAACGAAGATGCCGGTCTAGAGAATCGGAATGGGAGATTGGACGGTGTAGATCAGTGATTGGCACGAGACAATGCCAGCTGTTCTTTATCTCAACGGGATGAAATAATCAGTATGTACGGATGGAGGTCTACATATGAACCAAGGAACCAAAAAGTTCGCTCACCCGCTCACGTAAAAAAAGTCCGTCTCGCCATCAAAAGCATACTAGAACTTTTCTTGTTCCCCTTTTGCACATTCGCCTGTGCCACACTGCTCAGTAGAGACTACTTACAGGTAGAAATGAGTTGATACTGGCCCAAAACTCGTAATGCGAGGTGACGGACCCGCGCTTTTCTGCTCCCAACCAATGATGCTCTAAGATGAGCCACTGCTCAAACGACGTTGACCACTGAATTTCTTGGACAGCATCTCCTTCTTCATCTCCTTGTGTGCCCGACGCGCCGCCTTGTCGTACTTTGACTTGCCCATGAGAGGCATGCCGTCCTTGCCAGACGCTTGGGGTTCCTGTCTAGACTTCTGCGACGTGGGAACTAGATTCGACTTGGGTCCGCGGGCTTTGACGAGGTTCTTGCGGTCCTTCTTCTTCTTTTCCTTCTTCCAGGGCTTGGCCAGTTTTCCAGGTTTGCCAGCTTGCTCATTTGCGCCCGAGTCGTCGCCCGAGTCGGCTTGTTCGTCAGCAAACTCGGCGAGGGAGATGAAGTCTGCTCCGGATTCCGCAGGCGCAGCTTCCGACGAGACAGGCGGCTCTACGGCAGGCTCTGCTGCTTCCTCGACGGCGACAGAAGCCTCTTGTGACTTTTTCTGGGCTTGCTTTTCCTTCTTGGACAGCTTTTTCTCTGGAATAGCGACTGAAGTGTGAGCTTCTACCTGTTCGGCAGAGTCGGACTTCTGCTTCTTCTTCTTGTCCTTCTTTGCTGGCTTAGCTTCTGTCGCCTCTGGAACAGTAACCTCGTCGGTAGTAGTCTCCGTCACGGTCTTTGCCTGAGCCTCTGCTGGAGTGATATCAACCTGCTTGCTCTTCTTGTCCTTTTTCGAAGACTTGCCTGTCACATCCTTTTTGGAGGTCGTGGTAGATGGCTCGTCCTCAACAGCGGCTGATGCAACCTTCTCCGGCTTCTTCTCCTTTTTCGATTTCTTCGCCTCTTTCACAGCGACGGCATCCTTTGGTACATTCTTTGGTGGTTCGAGCATGCCAGTCGGGACAGAGATTTCATCTTGGAGTTGCTGCTGCTGTTCTTGTGCGGCCAATCTCTCCCGAAGAGCTTTGCTAGGGTCGGTCAACGTAGACGAAGGCATGTCGATTCCGAGCTTCTGCAGTTTTCTAGCCTTCTTGTCTCGTCTGTTTTGCTCTTTCTTAATAAGTCTCTGCCATTGTGCTTCGGTCTTAGGAGCAGCCAGTTTTTCTCGTTCAAGTTTCTCATGCGGGATTCTTCTGAATTTCTTGTCTGCGCCCTTCCAGACGTCGGGATGGAGTGAGCCAGGCTCTGCATATTTGCACTTGAGGATATGGCCGAAGAGCAGGTAGTTGTCCATGGTGCTGGCTACAATCTTCGCCACCTCGTTGGACTTGAACTCAATGAAAGCAAAATGCTTCGATGCTCCAGTTCGCTTGTTTCGAGAAAGTCGTAGACGGCTGATGTCTCCGAACTGTGAAAAGTATTCTTTCATCTGCGCCTCATAGAAACCGTGGGGAATGCGCCCAACATAGACTGTTCCAGGCTCTTCGTCAGCGCCTTCGGAATTCTTGATCTTCTTCAATTGAGACCGTAGTTTCTTGTTGGCAGGAATGGTAGGTTTGGAATTGACGTCAAGGCCCTTGTCTTCTTGGTTGTCTTCCGATTCACTATCGAAGCCAGCTAGTAGGACGGCTGCGTTGTCGTCTTGCTCCGCTTCATCATCATCGCCGGCACTTCCGTACTCGTCCTGCAGTTCGTGATCGACCGTATGTTCAGCTTCGGCTTGCATTGACGTCGATACGGGCTTGTGTGTTGTGGCAGTCTCAACTTCCTCTTCGCCACTATGTTCAATGATGCCATTGACGCCATCTGCGCTTAGAAGTTCGTCATGTTTGCCCTTATTGCTCTTTTTGGCCTTCTTGGTTTTCTTGGAGGTGGATTTGTCTGTAGGGGCCGTCGTCAAATCGACGGCACTCTTTGTTGCTGTCACGGCTTTTCCTGGTGCATCTTCGCCATCCTCCATGAAGTCGGCAGCCCGCTTCCGAGATGACTTTGCAGAGACAGCAGCAGCATTGCTAGGGGCATTGGTCTTTGACTTTGCAACGGGGGCATCGGCGACAGGTATGGTGGCTGACGAGATCGTTGCGTTGTCTGCCGCTGTGGACTTGGACTTTTTGCTCTTCTTGTGCGGGACCTCACCGGCACCGGAAGATTCTGAGATAGTGTCAGCTGTGGTCAAATGTTCGGTCAATTGGAGCAATTGGAGCAATACCTTTGCGCTTTTTAGTCGCCATAGTGTAATTACGGGTAAATTGGGAGAGGAAAAAAGATGGTGTGGTATGCTGATTGAACTTTTGACTTGAACTGAGGCCTGAGATGCAATCCAAAAATTTCTCCAATTCCTGCCAAGTGGTCGGGAAAACTGCTGCCGGCTCCAGCCTTCTTCAGGACGAGGCTGACGCCGCCTTGCCCAATCTTATGTCAGCATTTAAGTATTTGACTTACTTCAATTAGTTTACCTCTACAGCGTAGTCACAGCGATGAGTTCACATCCCTGAAGTCCCTTCATGATGAAGAGGGAGCTGGAGTTTGAAGAGCTTGCTTTGAGATAGCACACTGTAACGACTTGTTCAGACAACTTCTATGTGCATCATTTGGAATTCGTTTGGATACCGCATATCTAGGCCTAAGGCATGCAACAGGACATGAACGTGGGCCCTCGAGTGATCATAATATCTCAATTGACATGCTTACCATTGGCAAATCAAATATCAATGAGTGTCACTATCTTATAGGTAGCTCTTGACAGTTGAATAGACGCAAACAAACCACATCATGCAACTCCCTCGTTCGCCAGAGCAATGCAAAGATCTCCTCTCTTTTTGTCGTAGATATAACCATCCCCCATTGTCACACATAAAAACTGAAATTAAGACCCTGATGAGTTTGGGATAACACTCCTTCACCACAAATTCGCTTTCCTTGACCGGCATCATCGACAGGCGAGTTTGTTACTACCACCAGGAGTAAACGAGTTCGCTTTCCTTGACCGACATCATTGGCAAGTTCTCCATCTTCTCGAGCGCGTTTGTTACTACCACCTGGAGTAGACTGGGTTGTTACCACCTGGAGTAGACTGGGTTGTTACCGCCTGGAGTAGACTGTGTTACTACCACCTGAAGTAAATTGTGTTGCTACCATCTAGAGTGAACTGTGCAGCTTGTGGGTTTGGATTCGCTCGACCCGGACTGCCCACGTTGCCGTCTCCTCAAGTCTGCTGTGGAACACCGGTCTGAACATGTGGCGCGCCTCTTCCTCGACGAATACCGCTGCCCTAGGTACCACGAATCAACTCTGTCGGCTTGAAGTTGCTTAGCGGTCTCAGCTATTGCTGCTTGGGTTCCTGATAGGTGTCTCACCAGACATATTCGCCGCTCAGTTCTTGTCAGTGGATCTGGGACTTCATATGGATGAGCGACAGTACGAAAAAATAGGCTGAGGGTGATGATTCCAATTATCGCCCAAGGTAGGTTGTGTCAATTGGCTTGAGGTCTGCGTGGACGGAGGAGTTTGGGCTTCGAGTGAAGTGGAGGATTCGGTGAAGGCTAGAGAGTCTTTTGTCAGATGGAATTTGATATGAGAACAATAGCAAGGAGTGGAGGAAGTCACGTACTCGAGGTCACGTTATCTTGCCTTTTTGAGAGCCAATAGATAAGCCGAGATAAGTACTGATTGGTCAAAAGTTGCGCTAGGCCAGCACCTGGAATCCCAGCTTTCGTTTTCTTTGTTCTCCGTATGAAGTAAAGTTTTGACACCCAAAAATATATTTTACAACAATTTGGAAAGAAAAAAAAATTAAACAGTCGAAAATGAAAAAAAAAAGAGACAATCGAGCTTGTTCCAGATCGGGCTGAGGAGGTATTAGTTTTACTGCCATCTGACTGGGATTGTGGTAATAGACTTACGAATTGAACCCCGAGCTTATCGGAGCTATCATCTTGTGAAAGGTGAGAGCGATAAATGTTACCATTACACCAATCTGGATGTTGGTTGTTGAAGCGAATTTGGGTTTTGTAATATTTAGAGTCTCAAAAAATCCACTGGTAAATGCTTGGCGTGACCGGAATTATCAAGCCCACCGGTGCTCTGGTCCAGACTGTGAGGAAGGTGCAGTCGTCGTGAGTTTTTGGAAGTAGACCGGGCTGCTCTTCTCACTCCTCTCCATTCCTTTCGACGATGACTGATAGTGTAGAACTAACTGGCCACAAGCTGTCAATCCTGAACTCGTTCACGTTCCCAATATCCTACTCTGAGGCAGCAAGGCGGATGCTCAAGAAAGAGGTGGACACTTCAATAGCAAGGCTACATCTATTTTTGAGAGTGATCAAAGGGCTTCAAGAGTCTACAAGTAAGGTTTAGACACCGACACCCTCAAGTGTCACACATTTGCGTGGTGGATGGTGGAAATGGAGTCGAATTCTATCATGATGATGATGATGATGATGGTTCTAGAATTGGGATCAGGGAAAATCCTCTCCAACGCTGTTGACCTCATTTCAGAGTAACACATTGAGTCATCAATGTTAAACATGGCAATCCGCATGATTCAGATGTTTGGAGAATGTTTATGTACCGCGCGTGAGCAACCTGACTTAGAGACGCGACTATTGCTCAAATCAATCGATAAATATAAGAATCTATGTCGAAGAGGTGGACAATAGGTAAATCAAGGGAACTCGGATTACATAACGAGATAAGCGTCGCTCATACCATCATTAAATGATTCCCCACGGGAATGGGATGGCTTTCGTGGTGTTTGTCAGCGGTGCATGAAACTTCGTATGGTGAAGACTTGACGGGAGGACTTGCCAATGTCGTACTCCGTATGCGGAGGAGCCACGGTCAAGGTTGCAAGGGACTCAGGCAACCGACCAATAATGCGAAAGAGTTTGTCGTTGGTGTGACGAATATTACGAAAAGATGCAGAAGACCTGAGCGAGTGGAAGTTCTGGAAGGTGCCACCGACGGCCACAAGCCCATAAGCCCATAAGCGGGCGCTAATCAGAGAATCGGCGAGCGCACGGTTGTCGTTAAGAGTGGGTTGAGGTTGGATTTACCCTTGTCAATGTCGAGCGAAGGGCGTGCATAGCCAAGTCAAGTCTCCTCTTCACTTCCACCGTTGGGGGAACAAGAGTCATTCTTTGATAAGCGATTTCGGACTGGATCGTACTCGTATTGATTCACACCGTATACCACGGGGAGACTTCAAAGGCTGCTTATCCCACGGAGGCTCTCCATCCTACTCTTCTCTGTCTTGTTCATTTTCTCGTTCTTCAGGATAACTTGCCACTGCGGATTCGTGGCCTGAAGCCGCGACAAACAAAATGGAGTACTTCAACTTCGAGGATGCCTCGAATGTCATCCCCAACCTGGATCTCGATGACTGTGGTTCGTTGCTGGGCGAGACCACCCAGGATGAGGCCACGGAATGCTACGACTCTCTTTTCTTCGACAAGTCATTTGCCCTTCCTTCCAGTCGACCTGCGGAACCAAGCACGGTGATGATCAAATTAATCAACAATGTCGAAGTCGAGGCTGTTCCACACACTTCTGACCTTAACATGGACTACCCCATGTTTCGTGCCAAAGAACCTTGTGAATTGTGTGCGAGAATGGGATTGGACTGTTTCCTAGCTACTAGAGGCGCACTTGTCACAGGGTGTACATGCTGCATCTCCCTGTACCGAGAATGCAGCTTTGTTCATCCAAAAATCCCAAAGGGTTTCGTCAGTACATTGACCGGTATCTCAGAAGATCATCAAGTCGGTGAAGGCGAGGTCACTGAACGCCGACGGGCGATGAGATCGATGGAAGAAGGACGAGGTCGTAAAACAGGTGCTCGGTTCCCCCGCGACGCTGTCAAGATCCTCAAGCAGTGGCTCGCCGAGCATGCTGATCACCCATACCCCAACGAGCGTGAAAAGGATGAATTGAAACAAGTCACCGGTCTCAAGCGAAGCCAGATCTCAAATTGGCTCGCCAACGCACGGAGGAGGGGCAAAGTTCGACCAGCTTCAGGTCCTTCCTCGCCCATGTTGGGAGCCATTGATATCCCACAAAGAGCTCAAGATTCTGCAGACATTGCCAACCTCAATCCCCTAGACAGATGGAAGGCATCGCCTCCTGAACACGAACCTGCCTCGATGACTGCCATCGCCAAAGCCGTTACGTCGACGCCGTTCCCTGCTCGCAACCCGTCATACTCGAGCGCACATAATTCCAGAGCCGGCTCTCGGGCCGGTTCAAGGAACAGCTCACGCAAAGGCTCAAGTGAAGAGAACTCGTCCTTTTCCATGTTCCGTGCACCATCAGTTAGCAGTTTCGGTACAAGAGAATCCACCAACAGTGACTTGACATTCGCTTCTTCAAGGTCGAACAAGTCCAAGGCGTCTTTTGCTTCATCTCAAGAACGACGCAGACGTAGGAGGGCACCAGTCACTCAACGGGCTGCTGCACA
This sequence comes from Exophiala oligosperma, assembly GCF_000835515.1. Taxonomy (NCBI): domain Eukaryota; kingdom Fungi; phylum Ascomycota; class Eurotiomycetes; order Chaetothyriales; family Herpotrichiellaceae; genus Exophiala; species Exophiala oligosperma. Next base: position 3,367,958 of record NW_015622819.1, read on the forward strand.
ACAGGCCAAAACACGAAGCGCCAGAATATTCCAGTGTACATTTTGTACGGATTCTTTCCCTGCAAAGTACGACTGGCAACGGCACGAGAAGTCACTACATCTGGCACTGGAAAGATGGACGTGCTGTCCCAATGGTGGAACAATGATTGATGCTTTGACGCAGACCGAAATGTGTGTCTTCTGCCGGGAGCCAAACCCGACAGCCGATCACTTGGAGTTGCACAATTTCACGGCTTGTCAGGAAAAGACTTTGCAAGAACGTACCTTTTACAGGAAGGACCACCTGAGTCAGCATCTCAAGTTGATGCACAACGCCAAAGTGCATTCTCACATGGACTCGTGGAAGAGTACCACCAATGAGATCAAATCGGCTTGCGGTTTTTGTCCCTCCAAGTTCACTACCTGGCAGCAGAGGGCGGACCATTTGGCTGCGCATTTCCGCAATGGCGCCGACATGAGCACGTGGGCAAACGGATGGGGTTTCGAGCCATACGTCGAAAGGCTGGTTGAGAATGCCATTCCTCCTTACCTTATTGCCCACGAGAAGTTGACCATGGATCCTTACGTTGCTCGAGCGGCGCAAGCGACCCCTTCGGCTGGCACGGATGCCGGACTGACGACCGGTACCTCTGCCGAGAGCACCGAGCCTGACCAGATAACCAAAGACTCGAACTGCTGGGGCAGACTGGAGCAAGAACTCACCAAATTTGTCTCGCAGCAACGGTCCGCAGGCAGATTTCCTTCTGACAAGGAGATTCAAGATCAAGCTCGTATGATCATCTACGAAGACAATGACCCTTGGAACTGGACCTGCGCGGACAATCAGCAGTGGCTCGACACATTCAAATACCAACAAGGCCTGTGTGGTCTCACGGATGCCCTGGCGACTCAAAACCTGGCCGAGGTACCCATCATGGCCCCGTACGTTATCAAGGGTGGCTTGAAGACCAAGACGAGCCCTCCACCACACCACCACCACCACAACAGCAGGAAAAGTGTCTCTACCGACTCCGCCTCTTTGCCCGGCATGAGTGCCGACTACGGCAGTAGTGCTCCCAACTCTGCCGTGGCCACCACCTTTGACCAAAACATGGATTTCGACTTTGACAGTATCGATTTCAGTGGTCTCGATCTAGGTATGGCGGACGACATGACGTTCAACATGGGTTTGGAAGGTCAGGTCGGCGGGGCCGGTAGCAGTACTGGTGCTGTCATGACGTCTGCGCCTTTCTCGTCGAGTATCCCTGGTGAGACTTTATATGGATCTTTTGGAATTGATCCTATGATGGACATGGGTATGGGAATGGGAAATATGAACATGAACATGAACATGCCTATGCAACCGCAGCAGAAAAAGAGTCCCCAAAATACTCACAGTCCAATGAGCGAGCAGGATATGAATCAGTTGACTGGATACATGTCTGGATTTCAATGATTTTGTTGGGTTTCGGAAAAGCGGAGTGTTTGGACCTTGTATATATGGTTCAAAAAAAAGTGGTGAAGGAAAAAAAAGAAGAAGGAACCGTGACTGTCGCGTTGATCATACATATACACAGACACATACAGACACACAGAGACACGAGAACAAGGATCGCACATTCAACACCCTCATTGGATTTGCCTTGGTTTGTCAAGCAAAGGGCGTACCGAGTACCCTATATACAGAATAATAATACGAATGATCTAATCCAATTGTCATCTCTTGTTTCAGCTTGAATTGTCATCCGTACACATACTACACACACCAAACACACAAACACACACGAGTGGTTCCAAGGGTTGACGACTTGCGCCCTTTCGCTGACTTTCTTTCCCCCAAACTACATAAAACATGGTTTCTCCATGTCGATTTTGTTTTTTGGCGGAAACGAGTAGTATGACTAGTCCACTTGCTCTTACCGAAAACTTCAGAAATGTCGTCTACACGCCTTTCGAATGACATTGTCCGGGACGTACTCGCCGGATGTCACCGGGCTCCCGTGCAGGTAATACTGTAGATGACGGGAGAAAAAAAAGAGAACGACGTGACGAGGTGACCGTGTAGAGTATTAGTGTGGTCTTGGGTGGTAATACGGATGATATGGGGTATCAAACGAGTTTACAGTATTATACGGAGTATGGTTGACGGATATACATTAATCCGATCCCGATATCCTTTGACTCCTCCGTACTGTTGTTGTCCGTACCAAAAGCAAAAACAAAAATTCTTTTTCACATGTCAATTCCATCTCCCCCGTACATACCACGACCACCACTACCACGACCACCACCCACCACCCTTCTTATCTCCTCCCAGATACCAACATGTTGGGCGGCTGATTGCGGGACCGTCAAAGTTTTTCCATCATCAACCTGGTCATGAATAACATAACAAGTACCCTCGGTGGTGCTTTCCCTGTTCCTCCCGACGGCGACGGATCTCCGACCGTTGCCGAAACATTTGATTGATCCTCGCCACGAACAGAGGAGGACAAGCAATAATAAAATCCAATCTAGCTTGACATGCGTCGGGGCGCCGAGCATGTGAAATAAAAAGAGGCGGAGGAGGCGAGAAAACAGCCCTACCCACAACACCAGCAGTACCCTCCCACGTTTTGGTTCTCCCTTGCCGTGGAAAGGGTCTCCTCTACAATTCAACAATTTTGAGACCGTGCCCTGCGCATCAAAAGGGAAAAAGAAATCTCCCGTTGGCCCAAAACATGGCCTTTTTCCCTCTCTGTCTATCTTATGTTCGTGCTCTTGTCCTGTGCATGTGAAAACAGACAGAACCTTACAGGAGATTGCTGATAACATCCCATACTCCCCGTAATCCCAAAGATAAACTTGCCATCTTGTCGTACCTGATCCTCTTCAACCCAGAACTGTACCCTTTCATAGCACCATCCCCCAAGGTCGCATTCTGTTACAAAAAATAACCACGACAGGAGAACGCGTTACCAAGGTGCCAGACAATACTCTGTACAGACAAAGTCACCATGGACCACCCTTCTCGGATCTCCTGCGATGACATCTCCCACTCGACCCTATATACCATGATCCCCTCGGCCGTTCGGTCACGGATGCCTGTCTTGACCTCTCTGCGACGGTCTGCAAAGGCTGTCATACTGCACGACTCGAGGGCACGGAGGAAACCTCAGACGCTATCACGTATCGAATCATTTCAAGAGAAGGAGACCACTACTACTGGCTTCGCTGCCACAGTGCCCTCGAGCGGCGCCAATACACCGATGATGAGACCAAACACTCCAGAGGAACATTTGTCCGCACAAGAGTTGAGTCTGAAGATGTTGTCGCAACAAGACACGAGCAGTGGGGTCGATTGGGATGTCGCCGCGACTGGCGTCCGGCTCTGGATAACTGCAAAAACACAAGCTGAACAAGGCGGGGATGTCAACGCCCTCCGGAGTATGCACATTGATGCACTTCGATACATGCACATGGCGCTTCCAGAGAACTTGACTGCACTCGAGGTGGAATCCTTGCGCGCCAGTATGTCTCCTCGGATTCTTTACCAGTCGTCATTGATGCCACAGATCGACAGAAAGTCAAGTCCGAGTCTCTTACGTCAGGGAGTTGCCAGGATAGTATGTTGGATCGTTGCAGGGATCCTTTTGGTCCTTCCAGTGATCATGGCGTTCCTCAATCGAGCATTGCAGTTCGAACGACAACACCAGCTGACCGAGAAGGTGCTTGCCAATGGACTCGACTTGACCTCTGCCCTTGGTGAACGTAGTTTGGAACTTCAAAAGGCCTTGTCCCGATTCAAAGATGGCCGTCTGGGAGGCGCCTGTGTAGATGCAGGGTCATGGTTGATCGAAGGGGTTGTTGGTGGTGTCAATGATGGTATTGATGCTGTTGCCCAAGGCCGGACGAGAGCATCGTGATAGATCATTCATGTCAATAAGCAAAATCACATATGTCTGAATATCTTGTTTGCGCCTTGTGTAGCTCTTAACGTCATTCTGCGGCAAAAGTCTCATGCATATCGGAACCTTGTTGTGAGTTTGTGCCTTGTCTGTTTCTGCCTGCCGTGAGGCCTCACGTCCAGTTTGATTGAAACCCCTTCTTTTGCAAACGATGCCTCTTCTGTCGTCGAAAGGATATTGATTTCAAACATCAGCTTAGAAACATGTCGCATCTCATTCAAGACAGCTGCAACGACTTTCGTTTGATTGTCTGACAGCACAGCGACCCTGTCTATCACGATAACCCCATGAATCTTTTGGTGTATCCATACCCATGAGATCATTGTGTTCCAATAACAAGCCCAATAAGGCCAGTTTCCGCGGCCGCATGTTACCCTCTTTCCGAGGCTGAACCTCAGGCATGCGGCTGAGATATTCAGGGGTGATCCACCAACGATAGTGGCTCGTTAAGGGCCGCGGCTTGTGCCTAGGTACACACCCTCTTTGTCTGGGCGCTCGTGGGGTTCAAGGTAAACTTCCTCCTTCAAAACACATCTCTTCTCGCACAACAATGTCCACTCCTTTACTTCCATCTTTTCGTCGCCAGCAGCTCGTTCTTGACTTGTAAGTCTGGTCATTGTCCGCGCTGGCTTCCTGCTGACACCTCAAAAGTTCAATTCTCAAGGACAACTGTCCCGAAGGCGTTTATCTTTCACTCGTACCTGGGAATCCTTCGCTCTGGGCGGCGGTCCTCTTCGTTCGAGATGGTACTCCATTCTCACCATTCGATTACGTGCGCATATTCATGCTGACTCGAGAAACCCAGGCCCTTATGCGGGTGCCGTCCTTCGATTCGATATAACCTTCCAAGACTCGTATCCTGCGGAGCCTCCTCGAATCGTCTTCTCTAGCGATATCTTTCATCCTTTGGTGGTGCCACAGACGACTTACACTTTCAGCGCAAGTGTAGTAGATTCGACGACTAATACCATAAGTGCATCGGATAATAACAGACTGAGGCCTGGCGAGTTCTGGTTGCGATATGGATTTCCATACTGGTTCCCGCAGTGGAATGTTGCGTCTGAAGAAGTGGTTCATGATAATGATGTGATGGTGAAGCAGCAAGCCTCCGGTCCAGGCTCTGAAACTGATACCGTCGATGAACCAGTTGGGCAACCTAGCGGCGACGAGGAAATACATGATCGTAAGGGTCTTCTGCTAAAATTGATATCCCACATCAAGAGTGCCTTTGAAGATGCCGACATGTTGGATAAGATGCCACTCGAATTTGCTGGAGATCCCAGCGCATGGCATGCCTGGCGTGCTCATCGAGGCCTTTCGAGGAAAGAAGTCCGCTCAAAGTGTCCGACTGTCGCTAATGATGGCTCACCGTCCTCGCCCAAAAATCCCGGTGAATGGAAGTGGGATGGTGTTTGGGAGTCTCGTGTCAACAATGGCATTGAAGCCAGCATAAACGAGGTGACGCTCTTCGGCAGTGCTGCTGGAGGGCGTGCAGGTAGGGGTGGTTCTGTGGATTTGACAACCTTGGATATGCGCCAAAAAGCAGCCGCCAGTGCCCATAGGCAAATCCGATTTTCAAAGCTTGATGATGACCATTACCTTGAAGTGATGAGGGCAATTTCGAAGTCTACTACCGCCACGCCAACATGATACCCGGCCTTCTCGTCCCTTCCAGCAGCACAACGATTAAAACCACGGCTTGGGATACTGGGAGGCTCTTGCTCGAGTGACCTTTGAATGGGGCACCCCTTCCACCTTTGACAAAGGCGACGTGCAGGTGCACCAAAGTGCGCTTTCCCACCGGATTGCTGAGCAATGGCTTCAGGGGCTCTGAGATCCAGACATCCTTTCTTCTTTTTGGACAACACCAACGTACTTTGCAGGATATGCCTCCAGCTTCTTTTTGAGTATCGGCACGGACATCGTACATCTTGTATGAGTTCTTTGCATCAGCAGCATACGCTCAACTCGAATTTGTTCACCCAGCATTTTCTTGGTCTTGACTTTGTATTCGACATCTTGGATGCCATTGGTTACGAAACCCAAGTGGAAGCACCGCGTTTGGCCACAACCTTTGAACACACCTCTTCAGAAACACTGATCGCTGGCATCGCTGTCCTACGGGAGATTCTGTGGAGGAAGGATTCGTGGCTCGAAATTCGAGGTATCTGCTCGATCCAGGAGAGGTCGATTTGGATATAAATCTATTGAAAAGACTTCGATATTGTACCCAAGCTGGGTCGGACGAAGGACGTGTAGTGCTTTGTTGGTTTGCTGGTACATGTTGATGGTTCCATAAAGCAACCAAAAAAAACAGTTCAAGAGCCTGACAAGATCAAAGAGAAGATTGCTGGACAGTGCCTCACATCTCAAACAAGCCTGAAGCAGGATATTGGTGAGGCGGTCAAAGTTATCTGCCGGTACCTGCACATGTCGTGACAATCTTGAGACCGGTCAAGACCATGGAAAGTGAGGATGCCATGACGACTCCAAGAGTCCTTAAGGTGCGAAATCCGACAAGAACAGAAGACCAGACAAGTCAGTCATCTCGGAACACTTCACAGAGGCTCTCTAGTATCTCTTTTCGATCATTCTCAGGCTCATGGTCTTCGCTCTGGGGTAGAGAAAGCACATCTCGCTCGCATACACATCTCAACCAAGACTCAGAGTCCTACGGATGCATCCCATTTACCACTTTCCTCCCCAGTCATCACACAATATCACAGCCTGCGAAGAGAAGGTTCCCCATTGACGGAGCAGACAAGGTAAGGGCTTCATTCATCCTCTTTGGATCCTATGCCAATCTCTGATCATCAATTCTAGCCTCTCAGCGCATGTAGTTGCTCATCCTCTATCTCTCGTCTTCCTTCAAACCAACTCACAATCCACAAGAGAGATCGCAGCAAGGTCACCTCATCTCACAAATTCGACAAGGTAATGCTCCTTCCTTCACTTTGACTTCTCTGTCGTGCTTGTACTAATCATCCAACAGCTCCTTGCAAGGTCAACAACATTGCCAGATTCATCTCAATCATCACAAGGTCGAAAAAGAAGTTCATTCTCAATACCACCTCGAGCACTCTTACGTCGTGTCCTTTCAAGAGCCATGACAACAAACACGAGCATCTCAGGTGTTAGTGCCGACGATGATCACCTGCCTGTGACTGAACCTCCTGATCTTCCACGTCTTCGATCTACACACCATCCCTCTATCGAAGGGGTTCTACGTGGTCACGTAACAGATGTTGGCGAGCCAAGCACTTTCACCAGAACTCTTTCAGCATTGAATCGTCGACACAACGGACATGTCTCTGGCACAGCTAGTCCAAACACTACGCGCAGTAGTGAGACCCAAGCCACTACATACTCAAGCATGTTCCACCCGACAGGCTCTACATACTACGATGTCCCAAATCCGAACCCTTTGCTCGTACCTCCACCTTCAGCTCATTCGGGATTGCCTTCAATATCAGCATCTGACGCTTCTCTAATTCGACAAGGACTTGTCGCAGGCAATCGAGTTCGTCTTCCCAACATTTCAGCTCTGACTGTTGACACATACACTTTCATGGTGCAGAGTAACGATCCGAAATACCGAGCAATAGCATATGTTGTCTTTGACCTGAGCACAAGAGAACAAAATTCCCTTCATCGCAACAGTGATGTCAACCCATACGTCCCCGAACCTCCCTACAACATGATTGACGCTTACTCCGGTTTCCTACACGAGCTGAGCATTGAAACAACTGTCTCTGGACCCGGCGTACAGGTCTCTCAAATCGGCTTGTCATCACTTGCATACCTGAATAACGATGATCGCTGGGTTTTTGTCGTCTCTCTGGGAATCAAAGACACAAGTCTTGCCTCTCGATTGTCAACATCCCTCCGCCATCGACAAAGCAACGCGCAGATGTCTTCGGCAATGGCGATGGTCGACCATTTCCTCGATGTCCTCAAAACGGACAAAGATGAGGAGTCTGTTGTCTTATCTGCGGTCATCAGATACAGACATGGTTTTCTGCCTCCTGACACCAAGCTGGTGTCACATGCAATGGTCACCATTGACCCGGCGGCAGGCATTGACGCGTACAACGTTATTGTACGTGATCACTACGCAGAGGTTGCTCCTGCAATCTTGTCCGTCCTCCTCCCTGGTGTGGACGACGTCGCCCTGGCGACCGTCGGTCCACCCAGTCACTCCCAATATGCCAAAACCCTGCCGATGGATGGGTTGCGGCTTTTGCAAGATTTTGACGGCCTGTTTGGTGTCGGGGGTGTGGGCGCCCTGGCCCTAGACTTCTCCACGATGGAGGGGTACTACCTGGATGCCGCCAGGGACGAGGTGGCGGGTTTGGCGCGGCCGTCCCTCGTTCGCCGCCTGGTTAAGAAGCTGTCGAACAACTAGGGGTCGACAGCCCCAGCGGCGGACGAGGCGGCCAAGGTGTGGATGGAGTTGGGGGAGGCGTCAGGCCTCGAGGACGATGCCAACGAAGGTGGCTTCTATGGGCCACCATGGCTCTAGAAATGTATGAAATTATTGCATTTTGAATGTCTCCCTGACCATTACTTCGTTTCCTTGTAGGTGACCGTCGCACGTAGAAGTGGTTCGTTATCTAGTAAAGCTCACTGGTGCAAAAGCGCTCGACTTAGGGCCCTAATCGTGTCACCTTGGTTTGCACTCCGGGCGGTCATCATATGCAGTAGATTTGGTGTCTACATTGTATTGTGTAGTGATAGTCATGAAGTCTCTTACATTGTAGGTCAAGAGTCATGATACTTGAGCCTAGGTAGGTGCTCGCCGTTTCCCCTTTTTTTTGTTGTGGTTGCTCCCTCTCTCGTGTCAATGACAATATGGCAACAATAATATTAATAACGTCGAGTATGTATCTACGTTTTACCTTGCATTTTTTTCGTCTCAAGTTTCAGGTGGATCATTGTAATCTTGTATTTCTTTTCCTTTTTCTTTTCTTTTCGTATTGTACCCATCAATTATTGTTGCCTAGCTTTCCGTTTTTGATCTATCTGGGTATACACTTGTTCTGCCTTGGTCACTGAAGAACCCCCCACATACGAAGTTCTTTGGCTACTCTGTCGGTGAACTGTAAGTATTGTACGGAGTACACACAGTACTCTCTTTTCGGATGATGTGTTACTGTAGTGGTACAGTGTGTGAGAGTGGAGGTTTTGATACACTCGTATTTGTTATTTCAAGGGGGTTGTTTTTTTTGGTTTTTTTTTGGTTTTACCAGCACCGTCTGCCTAAACTTTACTTTTGCCCTACCAGTGTACGTATTCCATAACATGTGTTTCACTGTTTCACATTTATATCTGGTACAGAGTATATATTCATTTGCACCACACCTAAAACGGTCGAGGTGAGTATGCTGCACTTTCGTTCACACAGAGTACTCCGTATGGGGTACAGAATACAGAATACGGATCGTACTTCCAGAAGTTCTACTCTGGTTTTCCCTTCTCCCAATCACTACCTCCTACCTTGATCCATCCTTCCCCCCCTTTTTCCCCCCCAAAAAAACCAGAAAAAAACTTCTTCAAAGGTCTCAAGTTCGGTTTCGGTACAAATGCGGTGGAGTAGAGTTTGATCGAAGAGTCATTGTGTTCAAAAAGGTTCGGTTGAGGATTTTGGAAAAATTCATATCCAAACGGAGACCTGTGTGATTCGATTGACTTACAAAGTTGTTGAAGGTTTGTCTGTGTCGTTGGTCGGGCGAGCGTGGGTGAAAAGAGAGAAAAGACAATCAAATCAATACTTCCGACTTGAATGAATTCGAGGTTCCAAGTAGCAAAAAGCAAGGAACCACAGAGCACACCGGAAACTGTCGAGACGGGTGATTGTAGTGGCTTTTTTCCCTGGGGACGACTTCACCCCGGCTCTTTTTTTCTTTCCCCCAAACGAAAGCAAACCGTGATGATTATGATGACCGCTTCCATCCCCTTCCAACGAGCCCCGTCAAGCAAACTCACCTTTCGAGATTCATAGGGTCACCGAGGGCACAAACTGGTCCGCCCAAGTGTTGATCGTCGTTGGGACCACTGGGTGGGTGAGGAGGGCTTCAAGTCAGGCTGTGACTCAAGACAATTGATTGCAAGGTTTTTTTTGGTTTCAAGTACGGAGTACTGTAGTATACTTTTGACTTTTGTCAGCGTCTGGGAGAGCGAGAGCTGAAAGACATGGTACAGAGAAGAAAAGAGACAGAGATAGAAAAAAGAGGTTCCTCATGAGAAGAAACCTTCAGTGGTGTGGAAGTGGAGGAAGATGTCATACAAAAATCGAATCCCACCCCCCCTTAGATTGAAATCCTTTTCCCTCATCTCGATCGATTCGAATACTTCAGACGACACAAAACGACATACCAATCGACTCGAGTTGAACAGAACTTGCTCAACACTTGGACTCACAGAACTGAACTCCACTCCTGCTCTTTCGGATTACCATCACATTATCGACTCCATTGACGACGACCCCTAGGACTTGTAGGACTGCACACCGTTGAACACTCTCGACTCACCATTGCACATCGACTCGTAGGAGCTCGTCTAGGGCCTGCGACACTCTTCCAGCATTGGACACCGTTGTTACCTTCCGACTTGACCGTTGCATATCGACTCGACCCAACAGAACTTGTACAACAATTCCAGGACTGGACACCTTGGTCATCTTTCGCCCTACCATTGCAAATCGAATCCATAGACGACTTCCAGAACTTCCAGGACTTACAGAACTCTTACAGAACAAAACACCCTCTTCACCTTCCGAACCTGACTTTGCATATTGACGGACTCGAAGTACTTGTAGTAGAACTCTTCCAGCACCGAGAACTGTTGTTGTCTTCCCCGTTAACATCGCAAACCGAATCCAAAGGACGACCTTTCTGGATCATCACATACCGACATCTTCTCAACTCATACCGAATCTCCGGAAAAGTTTGGACGAACTCGAAGGACCTGCAACACTTACGCGACTGAACACCTTTGTCATCTTTCCCCTTACCTTTTCAATCGAATCGAAAGACGACCTTCCTGGTTACCTGGATTTCTGGACTGACCTAACTAACCAAACCTCACAGCAGATCTTACTAACTGATCTTCACAACTGATCTTATTAGCCGACCATTTCAACAAACCACTTACCTCTTTCAACATGACTCTCTTCACTCAAAACGCACAAGCCCTCTTCCCAAAATTGCCGTCCGTCATCAGCATCGATGGGTATTATATCGACAAGAGAGATACCGATTCGACATGGTATCAACAACAAGAGCCGATGGGCGAGGAGGACGAAGGATATGAACTCTGTCGTGGCCTTCAACACGCTCAAGGAATGATTGAAGTGCTGCGCCGATTTGCAGATGAACGACAACCCGCCCTGCCAAAGCAATACATTGGACCCGGAGGCCGATTGACCGAAGAAGTGCGTGGCAACGAAGCCCTCGCACGCATGTTTCAACACCGAGCGGATCTTTGCCGTGTGTTGCACTCCGAGGATTTGCTGGATGTCGCCACCAGCCGCGAATTGGTCGACATAATCCAGAGTGGCATCACCGACGCAAAGGATGACGAGTACCGACTTCTACAAGGCGTCACTCAACGGCGCAACGAGTTCCATTGGCTTGCCGATTTTGAGAACTCTGTCGAAGAGTGCACCCGTGCTCTCTTCGACACCTACCGCGTTGCCCGGAAGCATTTCTCTTCCATCTCAAAGGTCAGGCACTTTGTCGAAAAGATGTACGCCATGATTCCACCAATGACCAGATTGGTGGTGGATCTGATGTTGGCCGAGGAGACCTTTGAGACGGACCACGCCAACACCCACATTTGCGATGTCAAGATCGAGAAGCGGGTGAAGATGGCGGTCGACGTACCGACCGATGCGGCCGTCATGGCCAACCAACGTCAGCAGGTGCTTTGGCACATGGACATCCTGAAGCAGTACGCTTCAGGATACTCGACCAGGATCAGAAACCTCTACGCATATAGGTACCTGGTCGAATGGGGCCATGGCAGACCCTGGAAGCAAATGTATCTGGTGGTGGATACTGGCAAGGACGGCATTCCAAAGGACATGGTGGATGAATTCCTCATGTTCACGACCTGCACCTCGCCACTGGCAAGCAAGATGTTCAATGTGCGTCCGATGGCCTTCAGCGACATCAGCAACGACGACATTTGTTCGATCTGCCAAGAGGAGTACCAGGTCAACGACTTGGTGATCGAGCTCCGCAACTGCCGGCACCGGATGCACCCCGAGTGCGTCAAGGGGTTCTGGGACAACCTCCACCACTACGACAACAGGTGCCCGATGTGCAGGGCGGAAAACCCCAGCATTCGGGAACTGTTTCCTTACTTCGTCGCAGAGGCGGAGGATGTCTGCTACCATGCAGACACCCAGGCGTCCGGGCTGGCGGTATGGTTGGACCGTGCCGTCAGACACCGGATGCGAAGAGACTTACCCGTCGACCGGTGGGAAGTCGACCTGCAGCGCCACTATTCGACGCGTGAGGTCGAGGCGTGGCTGGCCGATGAGCCTTTCGAGGAGCGACTGCTTTCGGAAGAGTTCTTCCCACGGCGGCGGGTGGAGTGGGACGAATCCTCCGCAACAACGGATGGAGAGTCCGACGAGGAAGAGGGGGACGACGAGGACGATGGGGAGGAGGGTGACGATGGAGATGAAGGAGTGGAGGAGGAGGATGATGATGATGATGGGAATGAGGGGGTTGGTGAGAATGAAGACGAGGAGGAGGACAGGGAGGGCAATGAGCAGGGAGAGGGGAATGGCAAATGAGGCCGGCACCAAGGAGAATTGAAGAAGGTGGCTTTCGACATGTGTAATGGGCGGCTCACGGGAAAAACGGAAAACTGAGGTGGATGAACAGGGAGGAGTTTGGGTGTCGTATTTTTTTTCTGGCAGTTTTGAAGGAGATTCGGAAGTGTCAATATCTGGATGGCAAAAGATCAAGATAATGACAGCAGTCATACTGTAACGTACAGGGGACAGTTGACAATTGAAATGATGGCAACTCCACAAGGTTCGAGTGCAGGATTCAGAGACACCGGTGTAAGACAAGTCACTCGTTTAATCCAGTGGCTTGTGATGAGAGTAGTAGGAGTGAGGATTGAAATTAATTCCTGACTCTCCGTAGTGATGTTCATCCGAGCATTTTTAGAGCGTTCATGGGTGATTCACTTATTTGGGCTTAGACTCGACGCCAACATCTGGGCCCAAAACATGTGGTTACTGTTTGGTAAGAGACGTTTTATGTAATGATGGGAACTCGTAGAGAAACACGAGGGAGAGACTGTGGTAGTACTCCGCACAGTACGACGAACAAGTTCCAGCCGAGGTCATGAACCTATAGAACACCTACCCAAGGTACCTGAGGTACAGTATGTTCGAGGATTGTCAAGGCATTCAGGACGAAGTAATCAGGCCATCACGAGAGACTCGACACAATGACGACAAATACCTACCTACATACGGAGTACGAGTACGTATACTCTCCTCGCTTCCTGACACGAGTCTCAAGTCCTTACGGGGTATGGAGTATCCTGTAAGCGTAAATGAAAAATGTATCCGTATGGAGTAAATGTAAATGTCAAAGTGGAAGTGAGGTAGGTGATGGGGCTCAGGTGTGAAGAAAATCATCTACCTTGTCGTCGTGTAATCAAATTCTGAGACTCGGCAAGGGCGAGGCGAGAGTCCTGGTGAATATTGACCAGCACTGGTAAATTATATTTTGTACCTAAAGTACCTCAAGGAACAGGTACATACCTAGGAAGTACTCGAGCACCAAAGACATGGAACCACTTACTACTTGTTCTCTAGGTACTCGTACTCTACGGAGTACTGCATGAGGAATCCGCTGAGATGTCTAGGGATCAAAGTTCAAGTCGACAGTGCGTACAGCCGTACGGAGTACATATGTAGAGCAATGACCCAAGGGAAAGGATAAACGGGTTCTCGTGGATACAATCCCTTCCCAGTCTCGTTAGGGAAGTCCACTATCCTACAAGTTTAATGTACGGTGCAGTCATAGCGTACCCAAAGAAAAAGACAAGTCGTCGACAAACTCAGTTCCGCGCACCTATCATGATCCCAATCCCAATCCCCAGGCTGCTCCAGGCTTCGGGTGGAAGGACTTAGTGCCGCCTATTCGACCCGTTGCAACGTCCTCCAGCCATGTTCATGCTTCTGTCAGAACCTGTAGCTTGGTCTGTCACTCGACTTCGCTTCCTGCCTCTCGACCAGTACGAGTACGAGTATCCATAGTCTACTCACGTTCTCTCACTCACACTTCGGCCACTTCCATCACCACACCTGAAGCCTTTTCTGCTTTTGCTCGTCCTTCCTTCCCGTCACTCGTCGAACCCCATACGTACCTACCGAGACCCAAGTGCCTGCGTCCTCCCACATACGGAGTACAACCTCTCATTCCCACCCACACCACAACGCCGGCACACCTGGGATTCTGCTTTTTGGCTGCGACAACATTTTCCCTGGCCTCTCCAATGCAAAGACTTATACGTTCCTTTTGAACCCCCAGACGAATTCCACAGAGTAACAAGTACTGCATATCCTCCTTCACGTGTTGTGCTGCGGCCCCCGGCTCTGTCCGACCCTTTGCGCCTAAACATTACTACCTGCGATACACACACACTCTCACCAGATCGAACCCACACCTTTGCTGCTGGCCGCATTGTTTGAAAGCAGTCGCTGTCGTGCGAGTCGTTCGTCGCCGGTGCCGTCTCGAGTTTGATCGCGAAATCCCATCGGAACAATCGTATACCTACACAATGTCCGTCGCCAAAATATCATGAAGCAAACCTGCGCATTCGTCACTCTCGATCCAGTGTCCCGCTCATGACCATGGTTGTAGCGGTATACTCTCTATATTCCTACCTTGATTCGTGACCGCCATGGTCTCCGAATCGACCGTCAGCACTCGCACGTCGCTGATCTCGCTCGACCCAGCTGTCGCCAGCCACATCACAGGCACCACCCGAGCCACAACCGTCCCCGGGACCTCCCAGCATGGCTCCAGTCCGAGAAAGAGCACGAAAACTCCAGACACAGACATATCGCGAAGGCATATGAGGAATAATTCTGCCCCGAACGTCAGTGGGAAGAAGAGAGCGGGCTCATTGAGGCGAGTGAAGAACAGTACAGAAGTCTTGAGACAGCGCTCCGCAAGGTCTTCCAAAAAGACAAAACCCTTGGAGACCATTCCCGATACAAGATCAGGTCGCAATTTCACCGTCGGGAATGTTGGTACCGGTGGAATCCTGTATCTCAAGTAGGTTTTGGCTTTGCGCGCAACAAGAGGAAATGCTAACCTGTCGCAGGCCGTCCGCGAAGCAAGCCCATCCGCGCTCTGTGATTTCTCCCCCAACCTTGCCAACAACGGCCCCGCCAGCACTGGGACATGAAAGCCATACTTTGACGAACCCAAAGCCCGTCTCGAATCCGTCAATCACTTCGCACACCCGTTCAGCGTCACCGAGAAGAGTCAGATCATCCGACAGAAGGATCGCCGCGCCCAATCATGCCCGCTCGCAATCCTTTTCGACGGTCGAGGAACGTCGACAGTCCCCTTCAGCATCCAAATCAAAGACGGTGAGGATCGTGATTCACCGCCCTGAGAACGGCCGACCGAACACAGCTGGTCAGTCCATCGACGAGGAAGACGAGGACGATGTTCTGCCGACCCTCGAGGTCCCCATTCCACATTACCGCATTGGCACTTTTCGCTTCAGTACCCAAGGCACGCCCATGCTGCGCGGTTCGTCGTTCACGATCGGGTCGGCCACACCTTCGGACATGACGCCCACGCCGGCCGCCATACAGCTCGACAACTATTTTGGTGCTCCTCATGCGTCTAGCTCAAAGATCTTTGCAAATCTTGACGCCAACATCCCCGGGCAGCGCGAAGGTCGGGAACGGTCAAAGTCGCAGCTCACGACTTCTTCCAACTCGACATCGGCAACCACTTCTACTTCGGCAACCTCCATACCACCCGAGGTGTTTGATGATTTGACTCAAGTCTACGATGATCCTTCTGTGGTTCGGTATTGCCAGAACGTGAGGGAGATAACAGCTGCCACTCCGGCACGTATCATCGCCCAGATATCGTCCGATTCCTTCATGGACTATGAGCTGGTCTCCGACTTTTTCTTGACATTCCGGTTGTACATGTCCACATCCACAGTTCTGGACCTCCTAATGGCACGATTGCGCTGGGCAATTGCCCGCTTGGAAGACGATGGTCGCATCATTCGTGTTCGGACGTTTGCTGCCCTTCGACATTGGATCCTGAATTATTTCATGGATGATTTCTATGCCAATCCACGCCTTCGAGAACGCTTCTGCCATGAAGTCAATAAATTGTATGGTGATGTCAAGGCCAGTCCGGAACATGGGTTTAGTGACCTCAAACTTTTGCGCGATCTCAAGCGCTGTTGGAATGGACGATGCTCCCTGTGTTGGGATCCGGCCGATTTCGATCTGGACGGCGATCAGGAGAATGACATTCAACCTGGAGGTGATGATGACTCGGAAAGCGCTCGGACGCCTCAGATCGGGCCTCCTCGCCTGGTGCACCCACGCAGTGATACACCACAGACAGAAATTCTACGGGGTCCATCGCACAGTTGGTTCGAGGCCGAGCCCGTTCCTCTGCGGCATCATCACGATGAAGGCTTCGATCCACTCGCGGACTCACTCATGAGTGATGGCAGCTTCCACGCCACTTCATGCTTCCCTCACAAAAATCTTCTTCGCTTAGGGGCCGACCGTGATTCCACGTCTCGAGGTCCTCATCCCGTGTCCGTACAATTAAGACGCAAGAATGCCCCCGCGAACCTACAGGTGAACACACAACCGAACTCCGCATCCAAGGTTTTGGGCCACAGGCGAGGGCCTAGCTCGATTGATAGTAATCGTGAGCATACCCCTCGCAAGCCTGAACCTGAAACTCCGGCAGTTGGTGTTGAAGATGGTGACATGATCAGAGGTCTGCTGTATAGTCCTAGTGGTCCGTTTGTGCAGATTCTGCCTTCAAATTCCACGCAGTCCCTGGACAATACGCAGTCGTCCGGTTCACAAGACATGCAAAAGAAGGAATACGGAGGTCACGGTGTCACGCACCCCATGGGCAGGAATATATTTGGCTCTCTACGAAAAGTCCTTGGGAATAGGCATGGGCATGCGGATATGACACTAGTGAGTGTTTCACACTCTGCAACAGATGTCCCAATCAGGCCTCACAAATCGCCAATGCCTCTGAACGTCTCCAAGTCACATGATGAGCTTCGGAACAAGGCTGCACCCACCAAGGCGAAGAAGGAAGAGGTTCGCATTGATTTGTTGTGCGCTGCAGTTTGTCAGAATTATGAGACAACATTTCCAACTAAACATCAAGTCCACTACAGTGCCCTATTGGGCAAACGTACGCCATTCGAGGCGATGGACGTTGATGACGAACAAGACAAGAGGCTGCGGATGGCTAGTCATGCCACTGCCCAGAGCGGTTCAATATTAATCGTGGACGGAACTGGACTCGATCTGACGGTCATGACTGGTGCTCTACCAGTGGACAGCCGAGGTTCATTGCCTCAAGATCCTGCGTCAATACCACTGCCTCTAGATGATGCGGCAGGCGATGATGCTCTCCAAAGCGACGATAGTCTCGACGCGATTGTCACACAGCGAAGCTCCAATATCTTCGGGAATCAGTTGGACTTGGGTGTTGGGAGCAACGACACCTTTGAGCTGCCGACCAGTAGTCCGCTACTACCAGAACCTGTGCAACCCGGCCAGATGGTTGATGACTTCTCACTGGACAAACGTCCACTTTCACCCACCACTGCTAGTTCCGGTACCGTACGTGGAGGGAGTGGCTCCCTTGATATCCCTAGACCGATGACAGAAGATACGGAGTTTCAGGAAACTGCTAGCCCAGTCGATCACAACGCGGCACCCTCGCACGAAGAGACGGAACCTCGCCCAGACAACAAATTACCGGCTCAAACGTTGAGAAGAAGGCCTGGGGGTAACCTACGACGCGTGGAAAATGTCCAGCAACTCGATCAGGCAATCCACCACGCTTCCATCGATACTGCCAGCATCGCCTCTGATTCTTCTCATGGCTCATTGCTGCTCACGAAGACAGTGACCCGTCGTGCTTCAGAGGGGGCTCCACGACCAGGCAAACCGATTTCGATGATCAATACCCACTCATCTCAGCATCTTCGCCCTTCGTTCGAAGCTGCTGTGGCTGGTTTCTCGGCCATCCCCGATGACGATGACGGTGGACTGGAAGCAACACTGATGAAATTGGAGGGGACATATGAAAAGAAATCACCTCCTATTGACCAACATCCTCACGACATGGCTGGACGTCGTAGGTCTTTGCCGGATTTGAGCATGAAGTCGCAGCTGGACCTCGAGGAACCGCTGCAGCCCGCAGTCACTGCGGACCCTGAAGAGCGTGCAGTTCTGGAAACGGTGAAAGAAATCGGGTCTGAAGACAGTCATGAAGATCTGCTCACAGAGAAAATGGAGGTTGTGGAGGTCAAGCCGTCGTCTTCTCGAAGATCGTCAATATTTGGCCTGCCTACTGAGTCTGTGGCAGATTCTGAGGAGTCATATGGCTCTCTGCCACTGCTCAGGCGAGAGACAGCTCATGACAGCACTGCTGAAGCATTGCCCACTCAGGGTAAGCATCGACCTCCTCCTATTGCGCCTGGTTACTTTGCACAAGATCCTCCGCAATTATTCCACCTGCCAAAGGGCCCTCCACCCAGTGCAACCAAGTCACGGCATAGCATCCCGAGACCAGAAACTTCTGGCAATGATAGTAATCAGTCTTTTCTCCTGGACGAGGATGAAAACCTGTCTGATTTGTCTTCCGAAATCTCTGTCGACATTATCAACTACTCTGAGATGGCAGGACGCTCAATCTCTCCGATGCTCGCAGCACCAGGAACTGCCATCTCTGGACTGGAGATCCCTGCTCATCCTTTGACCTACGCATCTGTGGTCAATCTCAACGTTCCGGAACCCCCTACCAGAGTCTCGGATCCTCTCCCGCAGACTGGAAACGTGCCGTCACAGGCTCAAACTCCTCTTATCCGTCCGGGACTTCGGCCCCCTGGCTCTTCGTCTCAGGTGATAACGCGACTGCCGGCTGGTCCGGCACATTTACCCTTTGTCCTCGCATGTGACTCACAAGTTCTTGCTCAGCAAATGACTTTGGTCGAGAAGTCGGCGCTTTGTGAAGTCGAATGGCCCGATCTCGTCGAAATGAACTGGAATAACAAGGCTGCTGAGGTCTTGGACTGGGTCGAATGTCTTTCTGACGGAACTATTCACGGTATCGATCTGGTCATCACTCGCTTCAACCTTGTCGTTAAGTGGGCGGTGTCCGAGATCGTTCTCACTCATGACATCCACGAACGAGCACGAGTCATTACGAAATTCATCCATGTCGCGGCTCATGCAAGGAGGCTGCATAATTACGCAACCATGTTGCAGCTAACCATAGCCCTCACATCGACGGACTGTACTCGACTTACAAAGACATGGGATATGGTCTCTAGTCCGGATAAGTCTCTGCTCAAACACATGGAAGCACTTGTACAGCCCATTCGCAACTTCCATGATCTTCGTCTAGAGATGGAATCAGCTGATCTCAGTGATGGTTGTATTCCATTTATTGGTGAGTCACGAAAATCTAATCATGCAATCATGCCCATGCTAACGTTAACTAGGTCTATATGTGCATGATTTGACTTATAACGCACAAAAACCGACCCACATCCCCGGTGGACGTGGCCAAGACACTTTGATCAATTTTGAACGTTATCGCACCGCCGCAGTGATTGTCAAGGGGCTTTTGAGGCTGATTGACGCCAGCTCGAGATATAGTTTTGAACCAGTCCAGGGTATCATCGAACGATGTCTCTGGTTGGCCGCTTTGGGAGACGATCGAATTCGACGTGCTAGCAAAGCTCTGGAACCGTAACCGGGGCGTTGGTTATGGAGTCCAAAAGATCGGCGGCTTCGTCTTTGTGAAGAGCAGTAAATACATTTCCAGCGATTCAGCGACGGCGTTTTGTTCCGACAGCAAGCAACAAGATTGAGGCATCGGTGAAGCGACCGCTTTAATTTTTTTTTTTGTTTTTTCAGGTTTGCCCTGTTATGGGTCACGAGTAAGAAGGAGCATATACTTTACCGGAACAACCTTCTGTGGGTAAAGGTTATTATGGTCATGGTACTGGAGAAACACTGCATCGAATGTTGGGTCCATGTTTATAGGATGAAGCGAGGAGCGTTATTTTGTTTAATGGTTAGTATACATATTCCAAATGTAATTTTGGCTAATCAGGGGAGGGGAGTGGTGGGGAGGGAGGGAAAAGGCAGTGGGTACTTGGGTAGCGGCGGCGAGGTTTTTGTTGTTACAGCATACGGTTGTACACAGAGAGAGTACTTTTTGTACAGGAGTATTAAAAAGGGAGAAGGGATCAGGTCAGAAAAGGTAGCAACCATGAGCGTAGTGAGTGTTGATTACAGCAAATACATAGTAGGTACAGAGAGCATCAATCGATATGGAGTAGACCAAAAGAACAATGTTTGCCCTTCGTCGCTGCATGAAGACACCGTTGAACGTAAGTCTCGCTTTCCTTGGAGCATTCTCAAATGAATACCTTATCGACGGGACTATTCCTCGTTTCGTTGAGCTTGGTCAAGTATGATAATGACGGACGACGTTGTGACGAGGTGAAATCGTTGAACCATCTCCACCTAATTCGGCCAGATTTTCTTGTTGTCCACCACCACCACCTTCTCCTCCTCCTCCTCGTCGAACGGAATTTGTGTTTGTATTTGTGGTTGTGGTGTCATTGACCGCCGTGACGGAATCAGAGGTATTGTGGTCACTTGTTGGATGAGTTGGACCGTTACTACCTATACCTGTTGATATGCTGGCTCGATGATGACCGTTGGGATCGGCGTCAAACCCACCACCACCTCCGCCACCGTCAACTTCGACGGGTAAAGGTAAAGCGGGAGAGTATTGAGGACCGACAACATCTTTGTTGTTGTTGTTGTTGTTGTTGTTGTTGTTGGGAGTATAATATCCACCACCGTACATTGGTGGTGGTGATTGTGATTGTGATGGTTGATAAAACCCCGAGTTCGGGGGACCACCGTATGGATCATGTTGTTGATATAGAGGGTATTGAGGGTATTGAGGGTACTGAGGTTGTTGATAACCAAAGGCAGGGCCATAACCGTGACCTTGTTGTAGATAACCACCGACGTGACTCATCTGTTGAGGACTTGCCGGTATGGTTTGAGGAGATATGGTCGTGGCGGTAGAAACGTGTTTACCTTGATTGTTTGGTGTCGGTCCCGTCGTCGTATCAAGGTGACTCGGACGTATGGGACCACCTGCTTGTGTGGCCGCGACCTCCAAAGCTCTCATCCTTTTACGTCTCCTGTGACGTACGGCCAGACAAGCCCAGACCGACAAGAACAAGAGGATAACGGCCACACCGACCCCGACACCTATACCTATTTTCGAACCGGTGCTCAGATGGGTCTCGTCTTTGTCTTCGTCTTCTCCTTCATCGTCGGCACATGGTAGACCTAAAGCAAAGACTCTAGATGAAAACAGAAAGGGGGGAACATCAGTAAGTGTTCAAGAAAAATGGAGGGGGGAGGGGGGGGAGGGGGACGGAGACCGTAAGGACCGTGAGAGTGTCCCTTTTTGAAAAAAGGAAGGCAAAGTCAAGAAGAGAAAAAAAATCCCTTTACAAAAGTAGTGCTTGGAATGGAAAGGAAAGTTGAAAAAACTAACTGATTAATTATGACGCTGACTGTGGGTGTCGAGGTGGTAGAAGCTGCCACCATGGAAGCGGATATCATCGAAGTGATTGACGACAAAACCGATGGATCGGGTGAATATATCGTCGTGGTGAGTGTACTGACACAAGGTTGATTTCCGATTATGCTCTGTCCGTAAAGGGAAAATCCACTTGGACTGTAGGTTTACCAAAATCAAACATGGCAATGTCAGTAAGAGAATTATACTACTTTGACCTTTTTCTTTTTGTACTTTCAGAAAAAAAAAGGCCCGACGTTTTGGGGGATGATTTGGTCGGACTTGGAAAGATGAGAAACAACGTACCAACATACTGGGTCTAGATCGACCATGTCACTAATGACATAGAAAATCATACATGTCAGTACACATTTCTGTCGTCATTTTGGAAATCGGTTGTGAGGTCGATCGGCTTGGAGTTGTACCAGGTGTATAGTTTACTCACCTCGGACACACCGTAAGTGGAGCTTTACTCAACATTGACACCACACCGGTCGGTGTCGGACTGGGAGTGGTACCTGTCCATGAGGAAGTTGTCGGGGTTGAATCACCATCGCCATCGTCCTGGGAACTCGTCGCTGCAGCAGCTCCTGTGGTCGAAGAAGATGCCCCGTCAACATCACTTCCGGTCTGCGATGGTCGAAACTCGGTGAAATTCAAGGATGGACAACATTCTGGTCTGTCATCCGAACATCCCACGAGAGGGACTTCAAGTGACCCTCCATTCGGGAAATTGATGATTGTGAATTGTGGAATTCCACATCTAAGAAACAAGTTAAATTCTTTGATCTTCAGACGTTTTTCAATCCGAGGGGGACCGGGGTGCAATCAAAAAAACTTACGTCCCAACGAGTAATGCTTGACCTGTGAATGGCACCGTCTGTATAGCTGGCAGACTTGTCGATGTGGGACCCGTACCAGGGGCCGTGGTAGACTCATCATACGTACTGGCAGTCGTATAAGAACTGTACAGTGTAGTACTGCTGGGGTAAGTTGCTGCTGCGGTTGTGGTTGTGTCTGATGCCGACAATGAATTCGTGGCCGGAGTGGCAGTGGCGGTAGCGGCACTGTCGTAAACCGTCGAAGAGTAGACGTTTCCATAACTATCTGTGCTGTATTCGACTGACTGACCGAGTACAGAGGAAATCAACCACAACAACGGGTACAACAGACAAGACGACACCATCGTGTTCTGAAATCTTTCAACGTCGAGATAGAACCACAGGAAAGACTCGTCTCACACAGGAAGTAACACAACAAAGGAAAGTTGTGCCTTGCAAGTGTGAAGGAAAGAAGAGAAGAGAAAAGAAAAGGAGGGTGGGGGGTGGGAAACAGCTCTGTTTCTTTTTCAGCCCTGTAGGAGAGAGAGAAGCAGCAGCAGCAGAAGCAGCAGCAGCCATCAAACTCGACAGAATAGAGAGTACTGTACTCGATGGCACAACCTTGTTAAAGCCACCAACAGACAGGGATTCCTGCCCAGTGTTCTTGCAGATGATTGGGGAACTCCTCTTTTGGGGGCTGAACGAGCGAAAACCGTGGACGAGTGAAGCAAGAGTTGGGCGTAGCCTTTTTCGTGAGCGGCCAACGCCAAAAGAAAGCCAGAGATGCACAGCCCTTTCTGAGAAAGACACGTCTGTCTGAACACGAGAAAGGAAGTGGGCAGGACAACAACGGTCGGTCGGGCTGGTTCACCAACAGCGTAGTGCTTGACCCACGAGAGGGATACCATCCTTTTCACTTAGCCCGTGCCAGGGTCAAGGCCACCTCACGAGTGCGGTTGATTCGAGACCTGGCAAAAATTCCCCAGCATACAAACATAACATGTGTGATTCGTTGAAGCTCGGTGGCTGCATGGGCTGGGAACATCTCCCTTTCGATTGAATGGGAAAAGGGAGAGAGACGGTGAAAGAGCTGGACCCCAAGAAGAAACAAATACGAGTTGTGACTGTAGTACCACACGACGACTCACCACTCACCACTCACCGTGTTGTGCCACCGACCGAAAGCAGAAGAAATCATGGTTCATGTTGTCTGGAACATGCCGGTTGATGGTTCTGGTGAACCAATCATGGCCAACTAACCTTGCCAGGGTACCAGGATCATGTTGTGTCTCTTTCAGGAGCTCTTCAACGGTTGAGGTTGTCATGCAGAGGACGGAATGGATTGGAAGAGTATGTCCTTGTTGAGGACTGACCGGAAGCTCGCGCCAGGGAAAAAAACCAGTCTCGCACATTTCGATGCAGATTCAAGTTCTGATCAGTCTTGATCGATACGAGACTTTTGGCATCGTTGACACAAAGCGGAAGCGAAGACTTTTGACAAGCAATAAAGAAATACGAAGTGACATTCAGCTGCCAAGACCTCAACTTGCTGGGCAATTTCAGCCTCGTCTTTTTTGGCTCATCTTGAGGGTGTGTGAAGGCACATGGTACCGAGGAGCGAGAACCAGGGATTCATTCAGCTTTGTACAGTGTAAGAAAAGGTACCAGACAATACAGAAACATGACTTCGAGATCATAATTACATTCTTTGCATTCGCTTGCTAACTATAAACAATAACACCAACAGATCTAACCATTTGGCCCCCCATTCAGTCATTATTACAATGCTTCCCAGCATCGCTCGCTTGGTGAAAATAATCCTTCCAAAACATTTCAGACAACAAACGTATAACACAAGATATGTACCATTCTAAGCTGAAGCAATCAGCCCCCAGGCACAAATTCCGCACCAAGAAAGTATGTGCATGATCAGACCGCTATGATCTCAGAAAGCCACTTTTGGTCTTTTGGATTTGTAGAGTCGAGTCCATGGATGCCGTCAACGGTAGGTAGGAGATGATTCTCTCCAGCTGGCAGTTTTTCAGGCTCGGTTGCACGGAGATCGGTCTCACCACCAGCGTCGGACAAGATTAGACTCGTCGAACGTGCGAGAACATAATTCTTGAGAACCTCGCTGTTACGTGCAAAAGCCGGACCCAGTGATGGTTGGGGCAAGGACAAAAACACATTTCCTTCTTCTGTTGGATTCAGATCCTTCTCCTTTCCTTTTTCTTTTCTGGACCTGACACTTTCAGACACTGGAGTCGTGCCTCGGGCTGGTGTAAAGAAATCATCCGAGTCGGAT
This sequence comes from Exophiala oligosperma, assembly GCF_000835515.1. NCBI lineage: Eukaryota > Fungi > Ascomycota > Eurotiomycetes > Chaetothyriales > Herpotrichiellaceae > Exophiala > Exophiala oligosperma. The sequence continues at coordinate 3,392,910 of NW_015622819.1, forward strand.
CCAGCATGTGAATCACGGTGGGAGCCTTCCGGTGTGGCGACCTTGACTGGAGACTGTTCAATTTCTGCAATCTGCGCCGGAATCACATTCGCAGCGATGTTGATTACAGGTCGGTTCGTCATCGATTCATCATGCATGACAACGTCGTCGGCCATCGCCCCGTTGCCTTGATCTTCACCCCCGCTCATCAGAGGAGCGTTCTCCATGACTTCAGTCTCTTCTTCTTCATCAATGACGGTGGTTTCATTGCGTCGACCGTGCAGACTGGCAAACCGAACAAACTTTGGAGGATCCGACAGACGTTTTGCTCCTCGTGGGCTTGACATGGCTGTCTCTCTCGGTTCCCGCATAGGAATTGTAGGTATTACCCGTGGTTCGACCGTGGCTTGTCGAGTATCGTTTTTAGCAACCTCCATCGGAATGATTGGTGTGTATTTTGATCGAGGGCTATCTGAGCTCCTTCTTTTCGAGCTCTCAGACGACCTTTCGATCTCGAAACTGAAATTCGTGCGCAGGTTTTCATTTTCCAACACTGGACTCAGTTCGTTGCCATAGCCTGATGGCCTCTTCAATTTCCCACAGCAAGAACATCTGGCATAGACTGGCGCAGAATGGATCTCCTTTTGCTTTCCTTTCCACTCGCTAGGGATGGTGACAGAGAGTGGCTGCACCGTAGGGTGTGTTATCATGTCGCTATCTTCTAATGTTGCGCCATCGACCTGGGTAGGGGAGGCGACCACTGTTGTTTGCTCTTCGTTCGGTGGCTCCTGGGCTTCGGACTTCTCTTTATCGGGACTCTTTCCTAGAGATAAAGTTCGTCTCCGAAGTTTTCTTAGTTTGCCCGCACTCTCTGGACTATTGCTGTGGGATTTGTCTCCGCCAAAAAGGGCACCGTTGAGGGTGAATCTCTTTCTCGGCTCCTTCTTAGGCGTTTCCGGGATTTCTTCAGCTGGGGGTTGTTGAAGCTCCGGTACTAACTGTGCTGGCAATTCACTGGGTGGTTCCTCAGCTTGAGGTCGGGATAGATCAGGATGTTGTTCGTCGTCACTTTGGATTTTGGGCTGGTTATGTGGATCGTCAGCAAGATCCAGGGCCGGAAACTGCTCGGTATCGTGGTTCATCATCGATACAGGGGAATCTGTAGCTCTAGGAGGACTAGGAGGCCGAGAAGATATCGTACTGATGTTGGAAACGGAATTATTGCGCCCGGTCGGTGCTTGATACCCAGGCATTTCCTGGGGAGCCCGAGACCGTTCTGGTGATGTACTTACGACGCTTTGCCGCGGTCTGGAGAAATAGGAAAGAGGATTTGATACAATATCGGCGGCTGGTCGCTGAAGCATGTTCATTGACACATGGTGAGTAACTTCGGGGCCTCGATAGGTGGGAAGCCCACGATACATTGAAGACCCAGATCCTGAGCTCGATGGCCGTGAGGATAACCCATTGGCAGCCATAAATGCGGCATGACCATGACCTCGTGGTCTTGGAGCATGAATGTGTCCGTGAGCATGTCCTTGGATCGGGGTATGGCTGTGGCTACGCGTGCTGGATTGTGATGGTCTTCGATGTCCGCTGGGAGTATGAGGTGGTGTTGGAATATCTACCGTCGACCTTCGAGAAATCGAGTCGCGATGCTTCTGTGCCTGAGCTCTAGAAGGATGATCCTCCGGCGTGGCAGGTGGCGTGGCATTGGTCGAGCGTCTTGAGGTCGAATGCGTCGATCCTCTTGAACTGGATTGACTGCCAGTTGCCGAGGCGAGGGCATTGTGATTAAGTGACCGAATCTCGGCCGGGGTCAGCTTTGCAACGTGTCCACTGTTTCGAACGGCATGGCGTTGTCGTTGCTTGAGAGACTTCTGCAACTTGGCCATGTCGAAATCATCTGAAATGGAAAAGAAGTAAGGCATGTTAGCAATCATGGACATATGTTCTTAAAAGAGGTCAGATAAGCGTGCCGCGGGTAGGATGAGCTTAACCGAAGAGGAGGAATGGAGTCAACAGATGTAGACGTCAGCTTCATATGGCAACGCCAACATTGCCAAAAAGAAGTGCTTGCATATCCGTTGCACATTTGACAGTAGTTGGCGTTCCCCATGATAAGATAAACATTTTTATGCTGAGACAAGGACGAACTCACCTGGTGCACGAGCCCCAGGCGTGACAGGTAGGCTGGGCATGGCTGGAAATAGGCACGGACAACCAAGAAGTGTCTCCGGTGCAGTGGTAAAATGGTTCTCGGTTGATGCCGTCAGCAACAAGACTGGAAGACCCAGTCCGTTGGATGCAGTCAACAATGGTTCACGATATGAACAGGCTGGTAAGGCGCCACGTAGAACAGCCCCGGTATCAGCCGTAGTAACAAGTTGGAACAGTTGTCGACTGGAATAGTAGAAGGCGACAGGCGATCATTTGATTAGAACGCGAGGGAGGCCGGGCGGGTTGACGATCAACAGGGACCCATTCAGTTATCCGTTTTACTGGAAATCAAAAAAAGACAGGCAAGGGTGAGATGTAACGAGTGTCGGTGAAATTCACGCACATCACTCTGTCTGTTGCGCAATGGCCGGGATATTGATGAGTCGAGCGAGAGGAAGGATCAAAAGAGATGGGAAAGAAAGGGCAGGGAGAATGTTATGCGACGACAAGTGTACGTGATCGATGACAGTTACGATCTTGAGAATGAAGCGAGGGATGGCAGGAGGGGCAAGACGTCGGCGACAGGAGACTTGCCAGGCCGCGAGAAAAAACCCTCTCTGTTCGTACTTAGCTCTCGGATACTCAAGGTAGTACGGAGTAAACGACTCCGTATTGCCAGGACTTGTCGCGTGATTGGAGACATCTTCCCAGGCAGTCGATGGTTTCGGACTGCTTCCCAGAAAAAGAGTGCGTGGTTTGATCTCTCCATCTTCTTCTCTCCGTTTCATCCTCTATTCGCAGTGAGTAGTTGGATGTAGGCTGCTGCCCGTACCGCGAGGTCCTTTCCGAACCTCTGGTATGCTCTTCTCCATGCCCTCCCGTGCTGGGTGACGGGTGCCACCTACAGCAGTTGTAACCCAACGGGGGATGGTGGAGATCCATCTTCGTTGGCTGGGTTTTGGCCACTGCCTGACTCTGGCAGAGCCACATCGCCAATAGAACGTGTCGGTGGCTGCAGGGTCAGGCGCCTAAAGCGCCTCAAGCACCTCTCGATGTGAGATTCTTCCACCGAACCTTGTCTGGAAGAGCCTCGAGTCGCTAAGCCAGGACACCAAGATACCGGTGGTCCAGCTTCGGACATTGCGGCTGCCATTGTCTATCGACCACTAGTATATGAAGCAAGTAATTGGTACAAGTACGCAAAAAGTTTTCGGATGTAGGTATAATTCGATAGTTCACCACTGTCACTCTGTCAGTAAACCAAAAGGAACTTGTCAGTCTCAAGTTCCGCGATGCCTTGTCCCGAGTCCGCAGACTTCGGTCATTTTCCGAGTCGTCCCCAGACCTGATTTCTGCGCCATGTTGATTGCTGACGAGGCCCATAGCGAGGGCATTTGTTATCTCGATGTGAAACCTTGTCTCTGCTTTGCCACAAGAGATGGCGGGATTACTCCAGCAAATTTCCATCAATGGCCGATACGGGGAATCATCAAGACGCTTTCGACCCGCAAGGCTCGCGGTGCTATCGAAAAGCGTTTCCACTCCTCATCCACAACAATTTCGTTGCAGACGAGTCGAGCCAGATGTTTCATATCCAGTTATTTTGATACTTGGAATGCCTTGTATGTTGCTCTCCGAAGTTTGCCGCGTTCCATTTTCCCGTCATCACTATTGACCCCTTGTTTACGTTGTAATTCGTCATCATTATGGACCCATATAAGAAGGGTCGTTCACCAATGCCAGCGAGTGTGTGCCGTGGGATATCATATATACATAATATTCACAAAGCGAGACCTGTACCATCGCCCGTCCACCTGTACAAGGCGAGCACCTCGCGCCTCCAGTGTTGCTGCTCAGCTAAATCTTCCGGAATGCGCCCTCGGACCTGCTGTAATGCAGACCTCATGACCTTGCGGAAATTGCGCTGCATTCCAAAGTTAGCTTCCACTCAACTGTGTTGACATTGTCCGGATACCAGAAGAAACTTACCTGATATTGGGTATCCAATGTGGCAACGCAAGCTTCATGAGCTCTGACAATGGTTTCACAAGCCTTCACAACGTCCGGACTCACGTCACCTTGCAGTTTGTCTGCGAACAACAGTAACAAAAAGCTACCTTGAAGCAAATATACACCAAAAAAGAACGGCATGAAGCTCAAGTCAGGATCATCCTCGATGATCTCGGCAACCGCTTCCGCAGCACTGACTGCGTGTCCAGTTGCTGTGACGAACGATTGTGATGAGATCCAGAGATCGTTGTCGTCCAGCAGAGCAATAGGATCCCACTTGCCGGTCAGCAGGATGTGTAACACATGCATGATGTGCGTACCATACGCCACCACTGTTTTGGTCTGCAACGCCAGTTCCGAAGCACTGTGTGACTCGTTCGTTCCTGCAGATACGACCGAGGGTGTAACAACATCGTTGTGGCTCGTTTCTGGAAGGTGACCCCCTGAAGCCTCAAAGTCCTTCAAACTCTGCCCATACGTTTCCAGTTGCTGAACAATTTCTTCAGTATGCTCATCCCAATTCTTGGCCTTGTTCGCTCTGGGACCAAAGCGAGGGCGGTTACGCGCATGATTGAGGTCCAGAATTTCTCCTAGAATGACCATCAGAGGCAGGAAATACCCAAATACACTGTGTGAGGTGCATTCAATATTCAGTCCTCGCCTTCGATGAGCGGGGTCCGATGCCCGCTCAAATTTGCCTGCCTGAAAAGCATCATCATCGAGCGGTTGCAGTAAACCTTCGCATTCCTTGTTGAGGAAGAACATAGGTCGATTGTAGCACAACGCCAAATGTCGGTCTTGCATGTACAAGAGCCACCACGTCCGTCGTCGCTCTTCTCTCTCCTCTTCGGACACATAGCCGGTGGGCTTCCGACGATTTTCGTCCATGGAGCCTTTGCGTCCGTCCCCGGTGTGGCCATCTGTAGCATTATTCTCTTCGCCGTCTTCCTCAGTGGGATTAGGTGGTAGCTCACGACCGAGTCTGATCTCACGAGCGAGCGACCAAGCAGCGTTCCACCATCGCAAGCTAGCCGCCTTCCTCTCACTCGCAGAAACTACTGTAGCGAGATGGATGTAGGTTGCTAGATTATCAATTTGTGCACGGTCGGTGCCGTGACCATTCGTTTGTGATGGCACGACGAGTGCGCCGAGTCCTGCATCATTAGGTGGCAGTTGCGGATAACTAGAGGTAGGGGTGGGTGCAGAGGTGTTTGGATGGCTGTGAACCAATGGCTTGAGCATATTGATGGTCAGTTCCAAGAGCCTTTGACAGATTCTCGCCCGAGCATCCAATTGGTTCGTCAAGAAAGCGGCGTCACTAGTCTGCGCAGCCGTCCAAAGCATGCTGGCTAGCAACGCAGGCGTACATGGACGAGGATCAGTAGGGTGCAAGATGGACTTCTTGCGGAAGATATAGCCAAGCACATACGGGTTGGCAGGTCGTAGATAGGCCGAGGTGGAACTGGTGAAGTATTGCTCTAGAAGGTCGCATGCTAGAGCTTGAGGAATAATAGGCTCGATATGCGGAAGGAGAGGTCGTAGGACAGGGTATCGGAGGGTGTCGGTAATGCGAGGCTGGGTGGGCATGGGCTCGTTGATAAACATGGGAGAGGTCAGAGCTAACCAGTCCGGCGACTCAACCATGGGCGCCTTGCCCATGAATGCGACGGAGTAGTCGTCTCCCAAAGGAAAGCCGAACCCTTGGGTAGTGCCCTGGACGTGCATAGAATCCAGAGACGGGGGAGGATATGCTTGGTTAGGGACGGCAAAATCGATGCTTCGGGGTTGTGTAATCTGTGGTACCAACGACTGGTCCATATCGTGCATTGGACCGCCATTGTTCATGGTCATGCCGGTCGTAGGGTCAAAACTGGCAAAGAAACTGTTTTGATTGTGGTGGCTTGTGTCGAATGTCGCACTCGGTGGAGTGTGGTTCGAAGGCATACCGTTGGTGTCGACAAGCTCAACAAGGCCATCTCGTGTGGTGTACGAAGTGCTGGAATATTTCCTGACACCAAGGTCTTGCCTCATTGTCGCGGCATTCGGTGCGGGAGGAACGTTCGCAATGACCGTGTCTTCGTTCTGATCCGTCTCTTTTTTGGGCGCCCTTCCGCGCTTTTTGTGAGCTCGAGCATACTCACACACCAGAGAATTGTCGGTACAGTGCGCACATGGTTGTTTTCCATCGCACTTTGTGCGCAGCTGGTTACACTGGTCGCAGGCTCGACTGATTCGGCGGCGAACTGCCGAGGCATCGTTGGCCACGTTCCCGTCCAGTTCAGACTCCCTCCTCTTGCGGCCTGCCTGTAGATTGGACCCCATCTCATAAGATTGTTGACTGGAGTGGAGTATGGAGGAGAGTTGCTGCGGTTGAGACTGCATCATGTCGGGCCTCTGGCCGTAATCGTGGAATTCGGCGTAGCCATTGTGGGATTGTGGGGGAATGCGGGAGAGCATGTTGAATAGCAACCGTGAGCGACGCCAACTACAGCGAGTGCTGCTGTCATATCTCAGAGGATGCAGGCAATTGCTGGTGTCGTCGCCCGTAGGAGTGGTGGACGAAGTATGCAATAGTGAAGAGCACACAGCACAAGACAGGGCCACCCACAGTCTGGAGTCTAGGCGATGCTACTCCGTACCAGCAGGAGGAATGGAGAAAGATGCCGGTGTCGGTGGCGCGGGCGTCGAGTGGTGATAAAATGGATTGTGGAGCCTGGATTTTTTGCTCACATGAGTGGAAGTAGGAACAGCACGCGGCAATGGTGTAGCGCAAGGGCCCGACAAATGGTACACGACTGTATGCCTGTAGCCAGAAAAGTGAGCGGAAGTGTAACCAATGCCAGTTCCACAGAGAAGCGAAGAAAAAGCGTAGCCTTCTTGTGCTTCGTACTAGGCGTAGTCAGTCCGGGCTGAAGGTGCCGAAGAGTGGAAGGCAAAAAACCGAGGAGCAAAGGAAGAGAGGAGCGGCAGGGTCTGGTTGGTCGTAGTTGCAGCGTTATTGAACAGTATTGCTCGTTTGCTCGTAAGGTCAGGACTGTACCTAAATTGTTAGTTCGTTGGGTCCTGTGCCTCGTGGTGAGCAAAGACCTGGGGACGAGAACGATGAGTCCAATCAATCATGCATCTGCCCGGGGTTGGAACTGCTCATGGCTGGTTGACGGTGCATCTTTTCCAGCCTTGGACAGGGATTGAAGCTTGGTATACCTGGAGAGGGAACAGGGAGCGAGGGAGCTACATCCCGGGGGGGTTGCCTCACTAAGATCACTAGTGACCCCCTATAGGTGCGAGTACAGGTAAGCCCCGGGGTTGGCAGATACCCAGAAAGGTGCCTATAGGCCACAATTGGGCCTGCCTTCCTAGGTGTTTGTACAGTAGGTTGGTACCGGGGAAGTCCTGTACCCGTAGTAAGGCCGCAATTCTGGCATAGTAATCTCTCTTCCGCCATTAATCCACCCTTTCTCATTTCCCCTCTCTACCTGATACTCTTGCACTGTCTTGTCGTCTTTTTCTTGTTCTCTGCATTGTTGATCCAAACACACCCCAGCTAGGAGCGTTACTTGACATGCCCATGCCATACACTCCCTGGCTTGAGCTCGTGCCGTCTGTGGAGATGGAGGAGTGGTAGATGCGGGGGGGTTGCCACTAAAGCAGAGCCACTGTTTGGCCACTAAAGAGACCTACTTGCACTCTGTACTCCAGTAGTACGTAGAAGGCCCCAAATGCACTGGTCACCAAATCATCACTTGACCGCTTCATTCAGCTGCACACCATCCAGTGGACCGGCAAATCGTCTGCGGGACTATCTTCCTTCTTGTATTTCTGCTTCATCATATAATGACTGTTCGTATCGTTCCTAGCCAAGTGTGTAGCATGCCACATCCCATGTCAGAGCTGCAACTTGCGAATGGTGCGAACCTTCTTAGTCGAGGTTGGTGTTCCATCCACGACTGCGCTTACCTACGCGACCTCATCCCCAAGCTGCAAGCTGCGGCTTTTGCAGATCCCAAGATAGAAGCCTTGTTCCGATTTGCTTGTTGCACATACCCATTGATATCGTAGTTGGTTTCGGCCCCGGGTCAAGGATGTCGAGCTTCGTTCAGCAGTCCAGGTAAATACCTAGGTAGACAATTGGTTGACAACGCTCGTTACTCTGAGCGACGAGTCGGCGCTTAATATAAGCTGTTTGCTGAATACTACACCAATGTTCTCGGAGCCATTCCTGGACACATGATTCAAGGTCACAGTGTCAGCCTCCTGTACTTGTACCTCCTCCTTTTTAGAGCAGCAGGGGTTCTCTCCTCTTCCAGTATGTCCTTGAATGCGTTTCATCGAGGCCCTTCTTTCCTGACCTTGCAGCATTTTGCGTAGGTGCTACCCCCGGCTTGAAGCAAGCGTGTACCACAAGCCCTCCTCTCATTATCGAGTTGGAAAGCAAAAATACAGATGGTAGAATGTCCCGGCAAGCAAGTTGAGGCGCAATACCTCGTGGAAGGTAAATAATCAGCTGTGAATCAACAATCTCGGGAACGGTTTCCAGTTTCCAGGCTCGTCGATCCTCAAACAGGATGGAGGAGGTGGGCGCGGTCTTGGATGTATACCATGTTCGAGATCTCGCGGCAGAATGAAGAGGCACGCATGGTTGGTACGGCTGTCTGGAAAGTGACTTCTTTCTGGAAGTGCAAAAGAATTAGTACACTGGGTAGGAAGGAAAGCAAGGTGTGTCTTATTCATCAGAGCCCTTCAACCTTCGTCTCAGGTGAATGGGTATGTCGGAAGATCTTGACATGATCCTTCGTACATAGGTCTCTTCATGCATCGACCGTTCGATGCCCAGGACACGAACGACATGACCGAGTACTACCACGTCGGAAATATTGATCTGATGTCGTTTCATGCCAGGCCCGTTGGAGACGAGGTCGAGAAGTGATGTTAGAAGTAGCGACAGGGAAAAGCATTGAACTTGTTCAGGCTATTTCCCCCGCGATATCAACCACTACATGGTGGACAGTAGAGCCCCAGATCTAACACGGGGCTAAATGCACGACTTCATCCCTGACGGCCAAGGAGATCTTGACTCGCAGATCTCATAGTCCGATTGGTAACATCCTTGATCCTGCCAATGCTGATACCGTCTCGAATACCACAGAAGTCCTGTCGAGGCAGAATCCGGCTAATAGGCTACCCCCAGATGCTACATGAGAGGGCAGTCTTGTTTTAGCCGATATCGCCATATTTGCCTTGGTGAGCCATGGTGAGGCATTCATGAGTAGTAGTATATCAGCAGATATCATCGTTCTCAAGACCAGCGTCGTTGAATACATTGCACAGTAAAACAGTTCGGGGATGCAAGTCGCGGCCGACGGTGCGATGTTGTTCCGTTCCGGCCAAAAGCAGACTGCCAAATTAGGACACCATCGCCTGTACTCCATAATGGTTCAACGATGCGGAATAACATCCCTTCAATTGGCACGGGCGTAAAACTGACTCTAAAGCAACCGTTGACTGGGAGAAAGGTCATATCAATGATGGAATATGATGACCGTTGACGGCGACTATACGCCCACCACCGAGCTATAAACCTTGGAAGCCACCGACAATCCCCAATTAATATGACTGTTATCAGCACTATCGGATGACGGATTAACTATCAATCTACCATTTTTACTTTGAGGCGTTTCTTTCACCGATACCACTCTGTCAAGCAACTCGAAAGAACGTTTCCGCGTATATAGCTTGTCTCCGCGCTTCGTTTTCTTGACCAAAACAGAAAATCCTCCACAAAGTCCGACGTTGCACATATCGCCTCGCCCAAGAACAAAGCCAGAACTCGTCCCAAACAAATCACTTCTACATTCGACAAGATGGCAGCCGAAGCTGAAAACGTTCCGATCCCCTCAAGCTGTCACTGCGGCGCCATCAAAGTCACAGTTCCACGGCTGCCTCAATATACCAATTACTGTCAATGCACCATCTGCAGGCGCTACGGCGTGGCATGGGCCTATTACCACCCGGACGAGGTCAAGATTGAGACCAAGCCCGACGCGATAACCAGACAATACATTTGGGGAGACCGAACTGCTTCTTTCAATTTTTGTGACAACTGTGGCTGCATGTAAAATCGAACCCCTCCCTTTCTGACGATTGAGATTTGAAAAACTGATGGTGTTTAGGTGCTACTGGTGGCCGCTCGGGCCTCGTCCGACTGACGGAGAAGAGTATATGATGGGGGTCAACACCAACAACATGGATCCGGAGGTGTTGAAGTACGTCGATCGGAAGTTTAGCTATTCGTACGTGAAAGTTCCTATGAAGGCGAAAGACGCGACTCATCCTGAGGATCTGGCGACGTATTAACACTAGTTCTGGAAGGTCTTATGATGAGATGCACTGTTTACGAGGTACAGTTTTATCTTATAACTATTCAACTATACATAGACGACTTGTAGTGTAGACCACCTGTGAGCGGGCCAGTCCCCATGTCAACCTGGGGATTCCTCACTGGTCAAGGTAGTAGCTGATACTGTAGTTCAACCAAGCACACTGTGGTAAATCCACAAAGGTCCCGTCGTATGACGGATAGTTGAAATGTTTGATTGGACCAGTGGCACTGCTGACCTTCTTCCACGGTCCCGACTGTTGTACTCCTTGCAAAGCCTTTGTGTAACCCCTAGACCTGAGGTAGTCAACTGGAGGGTTCGGCTGTCCGGTCTTGACGAACTCGGCAAAGTATCCACTGACGAGTTGGACGGAGTAGAGGTCGTTGGCGTCCCGCAAGGGGTCGTAAAAGTTGCCAAACAGCCAGGCCATATCGGCCCCATGGAGCTTGAAATAAGGCAAGTTGGGGTTGCCGTGAGGATAGCCAGGAGTGACCGGCGCGCCCGTCACGTTTTCGGGGTTGTAGCCATCGATGGTCCTCTCGAATTGATAAAAGTACGTGGCAGGGAACGTGCCCGTCTTCGCTCCGGCCCACACGGTGGCTTGGTCGACGCAGCGGAACGTGTTGTCAGTGGCCACTCGCTGCGTGACGTTGAACGAGTCGAAAGTCACATTGCCAGTGTCATAATAGGGGAACAAACCAGACTTGATGATGGCCTGGGCGTACGACTCGTTGATCCCGAGTCCGTACATGAGACCCGCGGTCTCGTTCATGACGGGAGTGGGCGACAGATTCGAGAACGAAGCGCCGTCGTTTGCCGCCACGCCGAAAATGATGGGCACATTCGCGGCACTGCCGTTACGATTGACGACGTCCAGCTCGGGAGTGTTGACGATCGTGCCGTCTTGGACGACGTACCGAGCGACGGTCTCGAGAGAGACCAAGTCGGTGGCGTTGGCCTGCTTGAGGCACGCGATCTTGCCCTTCAGTGTAGGTTGGGTACAGTTCGACCCGTTGAAGATTTGAGGGCCCGCGACGGTGTAGGACTCGTTGATGGTGTAGTAGGACGAGTAGGTCGTTCCATAGTTCCCCTCGAGACCGAGGTCGGCACCGCCGCCCAGGTTGGACATCGCAACCGCCCCTTGGAACATGCCAATGGCAGGTGGACTACCCAAAAGGGTCCGGACAGACCCGGCACCGGCAGACTCTCCTATGATTGTAATCTGCTTCGGGTCACCTCCAAACTTTGCAATGTTCTGAACCGTCCACTCCAGTGCCAGGATCTGGTCCCCGATACCAAAGTTGCCTTTGATGTCTGTGCCCGGGACGGCGAGGAAACCGAGTGTACTGAGGCGGTAGTTGATGGTGACGACCACAATATCCTCTCGAGAGGCAAGGTTGCCGCCGTCGCTCAGGGGGTCAGCGCCAGTACCTCCCGTAAAGCCGCCTCCGTGGATCCAAAACAGGACGGGCCGCAGGCCCTTGGTCGATCCAGCCTTGGGAATGTACGGGGTTTGAATGTTCAGGAAGAGGCAATCTTCACTTCCGCTACCCACTTGAATACACTGGGAACCATAAGCTGTGGCGTTCACGACCTTGCCGGTCTCCGTATACTTTTGTGGGTATTGGAATCTCTCGGGTGGATTGGCATATCTTATGCCTAGGAACCGGAAAGACTTCTGGTTCCGATACCCAACGTAAGTGTTGCCAGCTGCGGCGACGCTGATCTCATTGGCTTTGCTCGCAGTCGAGTTTGGTGGTTCGCTGGCCCTACTGCTTTGTGTGCACAGCACAGGCAGGACGGCATTGCCCTGTGCTGTAGGCTGAAACGATAGTTGCGAGTTTTGAGAAAGCTGCAGGTTCTCTCCTGCGATATGGTATGCTTGATCTGGTACGACTCTACCCGCGAATGCCAGGTATGACAACGCGGAGACAAAATCAGAGCTGTAGTTGTGAATAGTGGCTTGCGTCAACAATGTTTCGCTCAACGCACCACAGGCTGCTGATGCCGAGCTCGCGGTCATGGGATCGAGCAGGATAGCTCCGACATGATTGATATCATCGGAAGCATTCAGGTTGTTTTGGTACACGAATGTCAACGAACTCTGGGCATTTGAGGCGGACACACCAGCTCTGGCTTCGACATCATGAGGATGACTGCAAGCAGTCACAACGAGCAGAACCAACGGCAATGCGACTCGTCTTAGGGATGCCATGTTCAATCGCGGTCGATTCCACTGAAAGAGAAACTGGAAAATGAAAGGGATAGAACCACAGCAGCTTTCATCGAGTAGGAGAAAATGTCCTTACTATTATCATTGCGAGCTCGACCATGGCTCCTCGGTATTTCGCCCACAACTTCACTTCCATCCATCCGTAACCACTATGCATCATCGACTTTCTGTCTTGCGTCTGGCGAGACAGTTCGGCTCTATGGCCAGGGAAGAAAAACTCAAGCTGCCATACCTGGATTGGAAGGACGTTCAGCGCGGCTCCTCCACGACGCTTGTCTGCCGGTGCAGGAAAATGCGGAGGAGGAAAATGCAAGCGTCACTATCAGGCTGAGAAGAGAAGACCTCGCGGCGTCACAAGAGAGCAGGGTATCCGAGATCGAGCAGCCTGGAGCATTACAGGCTATTCAAACTCATGGTCGTCGTCGAATGCGCTAGTCAATGTCAGCCCCTGCTGGGCTTGATCTGGTGGTACGGAGTACAGTAGGTCGGAATGTTCGACTCTGGTCTGGGGGGCCTTCTTTAGGCTAAATTCGATGCCAGGGGAAAAGATCTTGTCAACACCTCCAGAGATCAGTTCATTTCCCGAAAACGGCCCTGATCTTCAACCCACTGTTGGATTTTTATTCTTCCCTCGTTGCTTTCCGCTATCCAGATTTCGTCGGGCTCCACATCTATTCTGTGTGTACGGAAGACTTACGATGACAAGCTATACTGCCCGTACTTCGGCTAAATTTCTGGACTTGTTGCTTGCAATGTTGACCATGTTGGCCGGGATCTTTCTGAATGTGAAAATTGCGGTCCCCAACGAAAACAAGACTTGGGATCTGCAGACTTGTTATCCATTATGCGTTGACGAAGTGATATGCAAACAGTAATATTTTCCTGTGTAAGGTAAGGCACTTCTTGAGCCCCACCGTATACAAATGTATCGAGAGGTCGAGTATAGTCCTGGTTTGATGGTCTGCAATATGTGTTATATCTTCGCAAGATTGTTCATGGAGTGAAGTTGAACCTGTCATTCGATTTTCACGGCTCGAGATGGTGACTTTTGGGATTTCCTTGACTCTGTTATTGTCCTTTTGCTGGACCATCACTGCACAACAGCCACTGGTTACTTTTAGCCATACCCCAGGAGCGTTTCTTCTTGCGAATAGCTCGACCTCGCCGACGCTGGTTGTGAGTAGTGATGAATGGTTCGGGGTAAGAAGAGCTGCGAGTGACTTTGCTCAAGATGTCGGGCGAGTGACTGGAACAAATGGCAGTGTGGCCACATTCAATTCGAACCTCACCGCCTCATCTTCATCTCCGGTCGTCATTGCAGGTACAATCGGGAAGTCTTCACTCATAAATCAGTTGGTGCAACAAGGAAAGATAAATATCAATGACATCAAAGGGCAATGGGAAGCATATCAGGTCGAAGTGGTCCCAAATCCCATCAATGGGATCTCACAGGCGGTGGTTATTGCCGGTTCCGACAAAAGAGGAACGATATATGGTATCTACGACTTATCAGAGCAGATGGGCGTGTCGCCGTGGTACTGGTGGGCCGATGTTGCTGCCATGCCTCGTTCATCAGTCTATGTTCTTAATCACACCAAGTTACAGCCTTCCCCGTCGGTCAAGTACCGTGGCTTCTTTCTGAACGATGAACAGCCTGCGCTCACCAATTGGATCAATACTCGATTTTCTCCAGGCGAATACGGGCCTGGCTTCAATCATCTATTCTATTCGACCGTCTTCGAGCTGCTGTTGCGATTGAGAGCAAATTACCTTTGGCCAGCTCAATGGGGTAAGCGATGAATGTCACTGTAGAGACCAATAGCTGAGACTTGTACCAGGTTCGATGTTCAGTGTCGACGATCCCTTGAATCCAGCGATGGCAGACGATTATGGTATTGTAATGGGCACCAGTCATACCGAACCGATGATGAGAGCTACGAACGAACAGAGCCGCTTCATGAATGGCACATGGTCATGGTCCACAAATCGAGCCAATGTCACCGAATTCATGCGCCAGGGTGCTGTGAGAGCCAAACCGTACGAGTCATTATACACCATGGGAATGCGTGGTTTGGGGGACGTTGCCTCCCCTACACTTAACGCTAGCAGCCTAGAAACAATCGTCAATGTCCAGCAAGGATTGCTTCGACAAGTCTACAACATCTCCAATGTCTCGGCAATTCCTCAAATGTGGTGCCTATACAAAGAGGTGGGTGGATACTTTGCGGATGGTATGAATGTACCTGATGATGTGACCTTGTTGTGGTCCGACGACAACTGGGCAAATATGCAACGTCTGCCTTTATCAAATGAGACCGGGCGTTCTGGTGGTGCCGGCATCTACTACCATGCTGATTACGTCGGAGATCCTAGAGACTACAAATGGATCGACACAAACTCTCTGCAGAAGTATTGGAGTGAGCTTCAGCAGGCATATGACAGGCAGGCTCGCACGATCTGGATCCTCAACGTCGGTGATCTGAAACCCATGGAGGTTCCCATCAGCTATTTCTTCGCCGCAGCCTATGACAACCCATCCCTTTCTTCACCGAATAGCACACATTCATGGCTCAGTCAATGGGTCGTTCGCCAATTTGGATCGGAAGTTGCAGACTCTACCGCCACAGTCCTTCTCAACTACTCCATGTACGCGGCCAGGAGGAAATATGAGCTCATTGATCCGTCCACTTATAGTCTCATCAACTACAATGAAGCAGACAATGTGCTACAACAATGGGCAGATCTGGTCAATATTGCATCGCAGATATACAACAGTCTTGATGCCTCCCTCCAACCGTCGTATTTCGAGCTCGTTCTTCACAAGTGTATGGCAGGATACATTGTCACTTTGATTCATATCAACGCGGCAAAGAATAATTTGTATGAAGAGCAAGGAAGATCAAGCACGAATACTCTTGCGCAAACTGTGCTAAACAATTTTGCTCAAGACCATGCTTTGACCCAAAGGTACCATCAACTCCTCAAAGGCAAGTGGAACCACATGATGGATCAAACTCATTTGGGGTACTACTACTGGCAGCAACCTATGCGAAACAGCCTCCCACCTCTCGGCTACGTTCAATCACAGGAAATCAGTTCGGCAGGACAACTGGGCGTGACTTGCGAGGGCAACAACGGCACTGTACCAGGAGACGACATGTACCACGCCTTATCAACAAACATTCTTACGTTGCCACCAATGGACCCATACGGGCCTTCACGATGGATCGAGGTCTTCTCTCGAGGGACGGACGCCGTCAACTTCAAAGTCACCAGCGAACCTCACATCGCAGTCACTCCGTCAAGTGGCTCCCTTCAAGCCAACGGCAATAATACTGACATGCGACTGATGGTATCAGTCAACTGGGCCCTGGCTCCCAACGGCTCTACAGTCTCCACGGTCAACATCACCACCACGACACCAAGCGGGCAATACATCAACGAGACCTATCCGTATAGTAGTTTCAGCATGCCACAGATAAGCGTCCCCGTGAACAAGACTTCAGTGCCTTCATCTTTCCATGGTTTCGTCGAGTCTGACCGCACCATATCCATTGAGCCAGAGCACTTTTCTGCGAACTTGTCGAACAGCAGCTCCTCAAGCGCATATTACCAGATAATACCGGCCTACGGACGTACAATGTCTGGAGTGGGGCTATTCCCATTCACAGCACCGTCTCAAAAGGCTTCTTCCCCCTCAGCATCACCGAAGCTTGTCTACCATTTCTACACGGTCACCCCCAACGTGGCGAATGCCAACCTCACGGTCTACGCCGGAACTGCAATGAACACCGACCCATCAAGACCCTTAAAATACGCCGTCAGTATAGACGACGCTTCTCCGCAGCTCGTCCAGCCAAATCCACTTACTCGTCTCTGGCCGTTGCCTGACATGTGGGGAGACATGGTCGCCAATGCGGCCATGACCAATACCACAACACACAATCTCAGTGAAGCAGGTGCACATAGTTTGAATCTTTGGCTGCTGGAGCCAGGACTCATCGTACAAAAACTGGTCCTCGACCTAGGAGGCGTAAGGCAGAGTTATCTCGGACCCCCGGAAAGTACAATCGTCTAATAATTAGGGGCCACTACAGCCTCGTTTTCATTCTTGCTTGCGTTTGCATGCCGTTGGGATATGCCGTGCTCAACCAAGTAGTAAACGCGGAACTTACCGATGCCCTTTGCCTGAGGATTTCGCATTCAGAACAGGGAATAGAACAGAAACGGACATGCCGTATCACGCACGATACTGTTGCTGTACAGAATCCTAGCCCTCCGGATAAAATCCCTTTGCCAGCAACTTAGAAGCTGAACACTCAATATCCGTATCCGTACAGTAGTTTAGCACGCGCGCCCAAAGAAACCTCGGTCGCCCGGTAACCCGGTTGAATTGAGAAGCTGGCCCCCCACACACCTACCTCCTCTGGGTCCCTTCGATCCCTCGATCAGAAGATGGACGGGGATCATGAACGGCAAAGAAACTTCGGAGCTCTTTGAAAAAGGGTTGCGCCGTTTTGGGGTGGTCAGAACACGTTAGGACAGGCAATGTCTGTAGCCATAATCAGATGAGAACGAACAAGCTTGTAATGGATAAACTTCGCAACTCACCAGTCACTCTACTCGGTAAAGCCTCGTCTGATCAAACCCCCTTTGCACATCGCATGCAAGCAACAGTAAGCAAGCATTCTCTTCTAAGCAATGTGGCCGGCTTCACATCCGGAGTATCTAGTGTGTAGACATGCCGAGCAAGCGAAGTACAGTACTCCGTACTGTAAAGAGAGAAAGAACTCGGTTGAACATCGGCGAGAATTTGTTTCCTTCTTTATCCAGTTGTAACGAAGGATTCACAGTACCCACACGACACTGTGTGTACGCTTAGTATAGCACCTAGGTGTGTACATGAAATGGTCTCATGATCATGCAAGACATTATGTTGGGTTTTGAGTCTTGACAAACTAGACTCTCCAAAGTGTGGAATTTGAACCAATACTATTTCAAGGCTACAAACTACCCAATCGCCTCATGCTAATCCACTGAAGAGGTTGAATGACCGGAAGGAGAGATAGGTCTTGCGTATCATGACAGAGAATAGAAACGAAAAACAAGTGACAGAATTAAACTTGGCTATTATCAGACTGAGATCGAACAATAGAGGGTACGTACTACCCCCTCCCCATTACACTATGTTCGTCCCCTTCAAAGGGCACTTGTCAATCTCTGAGTCTTTCTCTCAAACAGAGAAAAAGCTAGAACACCAATGAGATGCATTTGTCTAAAAGTCAATCATGCCGAAGGACCAGGGCACGTCAAGAACCCAGAGAAGTCAAGGCAATTCTAAGCGGAGCAGACAGAGCACGGCACACCCTGCAGGGCCTCGCCAACCGCGTAGTAGGCGGGCTTCCGGGTAAAATCTGCATTGTACAAGTCCGCGACACCCTGGCCGGGGAAGGTGCCAGGGATCCAGGAGTACTGGTCGTCAAAGTCCCAGACGGTGATGCCGATGCATCCGTCGACCTGGACGCAGCTGGCCACGCTGTCGTAGTAGTTCTGGGCCTGCATGGCAAACGCCGTGGCGTTGGTCATGTTGGCCTCGACGAAGCGAACATCCAACTCCGTGATGGCCACCTCCAACCCCAATGCCACGTACCCTTGCTTCGCGGCTATTTGCTCCTCAAGGCTTGGGGTGCCACCCACTTCAAAGTGTGATTCCAGGCCCACCCCGTCGATCTTGATGCCGCGGGCCTGAACCTCCTTGATGAGTGCGTACGTCGCCTGGGTCTTGTTGCCCGTGTCCTCGATGCCGTAGTCGTTGTAAAACAACTTGATGTCCTTGCCAGTGGCCTCGACGGCTTCCTGGGCGAACTGGTAGGCCAGAAAGAAATACTCTGGACCGATCACATCGTACTGTTTGGCCACCAGTTTGTTAGATTGTGACTATGCAGCAACTAAAAAAGGAATACATATAAACAAAAGGGGAGAGGGAAGGAACACAAAATCGGACTTACCCAGATACTCTCAGAGAAACTACCATTGGCGGCCAGAGCTTCGTTGACAACGTCCCAGGAATAACAGGCATCTTGCCAGTGAGTGATCAATGTTTGAATGTGGTTCTTCATGACGGCCGTCAGGGTCTCGTTGCTCCAGGTGCCGTTCACAACAAAGTCACTCAGCTGCGAGTTCCAGACCAAGTTGTGGCATCGAAGGTATTTGCCGTGATCTTGGGCAATGTCGACTGCGACTTGACCACCTGTGAAGTTGAACAGCCCTTGCTCTGGCTCGGTGGCGAAGAACTTCATGTCATTGGCCGGAGTGATTTGGCCGAAAATGTTGGTGTCATTCAAGATCTCTTGATAGAGAATGTTGGTGTCCTCTCCTGTCCCCTGGGCATCCGCGTCAGTCATGGGGAATGGCAGGGACTGGTCTGTGCCAAAGAGAACTCACAGGCTGATCTGTGGCACTGCCAAACCATAGCTTCCCAGCAGAGCGAGCCAAGTCATTCAAGTATGGTGGTGCCAGCGGCTCGAAATACCCTGAGCATGATGGAGATGCAGGAGCTGTTGAGCTCGATCCGGATGATGTGGTGGATGCTGTTGGACCCGGCTTGCCAGGCCAGGATTGGGGTCCTGGGAATCCTGAAGACTTCTGGGGAGGGGGTGGCGGAGGAGGAGGCCCCCATGGGTGCATGGGATTTGCATTTGAAAGGCCTGCCAAAGCCACGAACGCGGCTGACAAAAGACTATACGAATGCATGTTATACAGCAAGGAATCAGACGTCAAGATGAGGAATGAACAAAGATGCTCTTCGATTTGCTGCACGTTACGGTCACGATGTACCTTGCAGAAGAGCTTCTTCATATACTTCTCACCGGTAAAATCGATCCTCGTCTGTACCAGGATCCAAGATTACCTTTCGTCTTCATTTGAGATACACCTGCCGATAGCGTCGACCAAGATTGCGGTGACGAGGCAGATCGAATCTTGGATAACAACCGGGACCCCGCAGCCTGAGATTCATGCTGCAGAGGAGACGAAATCAACACGTCGACCTTCCGCGTCTGGTGTAGCACGCAATACACAAGGCACGTGGCCGGTAGATATCAAGAGACAGACACTTGAGTCGAGGCGAGGTACATCTGGACAGGGAGACCCATGTGAGAGGCGAAATGTGGAGGTGGAGCATCAATATCCCTTTTGATATATTGCATTGCTACTCGGACCTATACGAACGAGGCTCAAATGCTTTTCCCAGTCAGGCTAAACCAAGCCTGAGAGCCTTGCTTCAGACGATCAATTAATCATTAGAGTCAAGCTTTTCCTTCGTGTAGCCAGCCGCTCGACCGATGGCTATTAGTTTGACGAGGAAGTGGCGTGTCGGGCGCGAAATACCCAGACGGACGTGTGTGGCCAGACGAAGTTGCTCGTGAAGTCCTTGATGTTTTTGCAAAAGTGCCACCAAAAGCTTATGTTAGATGGGATGCCCAGGGTAAAATGCCCTAGTGTGTCGATCGATGTTAACAAGAGAGATGAACCATGAGCCGTCCAGAGTCTGGCTGCTCCGTGCTTCGCGACAAACGACATTCCGGTTAATAGGATAATAGGGGGATAACTAGCCGCATGGACGTCCCTCCGTGCAAAAAAAGAGACTGCCGATATTCTGCCATATGGTCGTCAGGCTCTAGGGGATCCACACCGGCCCATGATCCCAGCACATGTCGTTTCTCACTCCCATGGGCAAGTGGTGTGCTGCCCACATTTTCTCCTTCTAATTCCGTCCTCCACACACCTCCGGATCAGGTGGCACGGATTCTTCAGTGGATTCTTTTTTCAGCTACCACCTATCTTCAACGAGTTTTGACGCGGACATCCCTGACCAAGCGAAGGGGGAAAGAATACAGCATCTTTCATTCCATGAGACCCCCTTGTCAGTCTATTCCTGATGCCAGGTAAGAAATCAGCCGTGCCCAGCTCCGGTCGGGGCCATGACTTTTGCCTTCGACGCCGCATCCATCACCATCGAAGAGACCCAAGCTAAAGTCAAGCTCCGCGACGAACAGAGGAACAACCGTTCTATTGGCGGGGCCGACTTTTACCCAGCCCTTCGCCTCGGATGTCGCCTCTAGTCTAGACCATTTTGTCTCTGGCTAAATGCATATTCAGGCGAAGGAATGGCCCCATTGGTCTCTACCATCCCATCCCAGGTTCGCTACATGGACTTCTGGTTTGACTAACACCAGACACCACACGCGGGCTCTCCAGATGAAGTGCCGGGGTATGATGAGTGTGCATGGACACTGCTACGTTGTATATAACTACTCTCGTGCATCCATTCCTGACTCTTGTCTCTTCTCCTTCATCATCAAGCTTTTCAGCCATCTCTTCTGGCCTAGGACCATTATCCCCTGACGGAAGTATCCTTGGATCAGACCATCAAACGAACATGGGGAAAGACTACTTCGAGGTGGCCGGTCGCCAGTTCCCGGCGGTG
The DNA here is from genome assembly GCF_000835515.1 of Exophiala oligosperma. Lineage (NCBI taxonomy): Eukaryota > Fungi > Ascomycota > Eurotiomycetes > Chaetothyriales > Herpotrichiellaceae > Exophiala > Exophiala oligosperma. Next base: position 3,414,157 of record NW_015622819.1, read on the forward strand.
ACCTGGTACAAAGATCCAGCTCTGCGAAAGACCTACATCATTCTCATGTTCGTGGTCTTGACCAGTGCCACAAACGGGTAAGCCGACAGCACTCGAAGCACTAGTCCTCGATTCTAATCACTTTTTGGCAGTTACGATGGATCTATGATGAACGGTCTTCAGACTCTGACACCATGGAAAGACCATTTCGGCAACCCTTCAAAGGGTAGACTCGGTATATTGAATGCCATCATGGCTGCTGGTTCCATCTCGGCCATCCCATTCGTGCCCTACGCCGCAGATATCCTCGGTCGTCGCATGGGTATTCTCGTGGGATGTATCCTCATGCTGGTTGGTGTCATCCTGCAGTCGATCGGTTCCAACTACGACATGTTCTTGGGTGCTCGATTCTTGATCGGTTTCGGTGTTGCCATTGCCCACGGAGCCTCCCCCTTGCTCATCACCGAGTTGGTCCACCCACAACACCGTGCCGTCTTCACCACCATCTATAACACGACCTGGTACGCGGGTTCCATCGTTGCCGCTTGGCTTACCTACGGCACCGATCATATCAGCAACAACTGGGCATGGCGTATTCCCACCATTGTTCAAGCTGCCCCCAGTTTGATCCAGATCGCGTTTATCTGGTTCGTGCCCGAGTCCCCCCGTTGGTATATTGCCCACGGCAAGGAAGAGAAGGGTCTCGCGGTCCTTGGCAACGTCCATGCCAACGGCAACATCAACGACGAAATGGTCCAGGTCGAATTCGTCGAAATCCGCGACACCATCAGACTCGAGAAGGAACTTGAATCCAATGGCTGGATGGAGCTCATCAAGACCAAGGGTAATCGACGCCGACTCATCATTCTCTTGTCCGCCGGTCTCTTCTCACAATGGTCCGGCAACGGTCTCGTCTCGTACTACATCACCAAGGTCTTGGATCAGATTGGCTACACCGACACCTTGACCCAGAACTTGATCAACGGTGTCCTCCAAATCTTCAACCTCTTCATCGCCGTCCTCTCCTGCTTCTTCGTCGACAAGATCGGTCGTCGCAAGCTCTTCCTCTTCTCCACCACCGGTATGCTCATCACCTTCATCTGCTGGACCATCTGCTCGGCCCGCTTCGCCATCACCGGCGCCCGAGGTGCCGCCAACGCCGTCGTCGGCTTCATCTACATCTACTACTTCTTCTACAACTGGGCTTGGTCCGGTATGTTGGTTGGCTACACCGTCGAAATCCTCCCTTACAACATCCGTGCTAAGGGTATGACCGTCATGTTCCTCATGGTCGACGCCGCCCTCTTCTTCAACCAGTACGTCAACCCAATCGCCCTGGGAGACATCGGCTGGAAGTACTACATTGTCTACTGCGTCTGGCTCGCCGTCGAACTTGTCGTGGTCTACATCTTCTACGTCGAGACGAGAAACACTCCTCTGGAAGAAATTGCCAAGCATTTCGACGGAGAAGATGCCCTGCTGGCTGGTGGTGCTGCCACCCACAAGGGTCTCGCCATGGCCACCGAGATGGGTCTCGAGGGCACCGTCCTCCAAGCCACCGATGAGAAGAGAGGTGGTGCTGAAGTCGAGCACGTGCCCCACAAAGATTCCGTGTAAAAAACCCCAAACAAATCAGCGCTTCTCTCTGCTCTCTGCTTTTTGTGCGGTGGATATGTTTGACGAGTACACAGGCTCACAAGAGGAAGAGGAAAGCTCGCAGTCTTAAAGAAGAAGAATGAAATGAAGGGATCAAATGATTTAGCCAACAGGTTTGAAGTAGATTTCCAATACTGATTTCTATTGATCAAAGATGTCGTTCTCATCCATTGAGGATTCTTGTAGACACGATCGACACGATGAACCTCAGAATCATGACTCGGGCATGCGGCCGTGATATGCTCCTGCAGACCAACGTGCCGACAGGGCCTTGCCGATTGCCTATTATGTTCGTAGAGCGAGAATTCTGACCAGATCAATACACACTCAATGTAAGCGTACAGTAAAGAAGCAAATAGACTTTCCGTAATAGATTATGCGGAATGTGAGCTCGCTCAGCCTCGTCGCAAAAGGCGAGGCTGAAAAACTCGTCACGTGTGATAAGGCCTTATCACAAAAAATATTTCCCCAAAGTTCTACAAATAATCCCTCTCTTTCTCACTCTCTCTGTCCACGCACAAACACGCCGCCCGCCCACTCAAGATGCCGCCGCTCAAGAAAAGAAAAATCAGCCATGATGGCCAGACCTCCCGAACTGAAGACCGCGAGAGGTCAACCACACCGACCGAACCCTCTGAAGCCAGCGCGAGCGATGCAGAAACGACAGATGAACAACAACCCACTGAACGACGTCCTCGCACATTTAGAGAGTTAGGCATCATTGACTCGTTGTGCGAAGCCTGCGAATCCCTTGGCTACAAAGCCCCTACCCCGATCCAAGCCGAGTCCATACCCCTAGCCCTCCAGGGTCGAGATCTTATAGGGTTGGCAGAGACCGGAAGCGGGAAGACGGCTGCGTTTGTACTGCCCATCCTACAAGCCCTGATGGCGAAGCCTCAGGGCCTGCACTCGTTGATTTTGGCCCCGACGAGAGAATTGGCATACCAGATCTCTCAAGCGGTGGAAGCATTGGGCTCGGTCATAGCTGTCCGATGTGTGGTTCTAGTGGGCGGCATGGACATGATTCCGCAGGCCATCGCACTGGGGAAGCAACCCCATGTTGTCGTGGCCACACCTGGGCGTCTGATGGACCACCTCGAGAACACAAAGGGATTCTCACTCCGACAATTGAAATACCTAGTCATGGACGAAGCCGATCGTCTCCTCGATCTGGACTTTGGGCCGGTTCTGGACAAGATTCTCAAGATCATCCCCAAAGAAGGAAGAAAGACATATCTCTTCTCGGCCACCATGTCGAGTAAAGTCGAGTCCCTACAGCGAGCGTCGTTGTCGAATCCTCTTCGTGTGGCCGTATCGCAGGACAAGTACCAGACGGTATCAACACTCATACAGTCATACCTATTTATCCCTCATAAGCACAAAGATCTCTATCTCGTCCACATTCTGAACGAACTTGCAGGACAGACGGGAATCATCTTCACGAGGACTGTCAACGAGGCGCAACGCATATCGATACTGTTGAAGTCGTTGGGATTTTCCGCCATCCCCATTCACGGTCAACTCTCGCAGCACGCTCGATTGGCCGCGCTGAACAAGTTCCGGGCCAGATCGAGAAATTTGCTGGTCGCATCTGACGTTGCCGCTCGTGGTTTGGATATTCCGTCTGTTGATCTGGTGGTGAACTTTGACCTTCCTCACGACAGCAAGACGTACATCCACCGAGTTGGACGGACAGCTCGAGCCGGTAAGAGCGGCAAGGCGGTTTCGTTTGTCACGCAGTATGACGTTGAGCTGTGGATGAGGATTGAGGGGGCACTGGGGAAGAAATTAAAAGAGTACGAGGCTGTCAAGGAAGAGGTCATGGTACTCGCGGAGAGAGTTGGTGATGCCCAAAGAGCTGCTGCGATGGAAATGAAGGAGCTACACGAGGACAGGGGCAAGAAAGGAGCTACACTGAGACATAAGAGGACTGGGAAGGGCGGTGGTGATAAGAGAGGAAGAGACAATATGGATCAAGATGAGGGTTGATGATTAATGAATGTTGACTGTCGTAGGTACAGTAATAGAGGTGATGAGGATAAAAGTTGGTATCCAATGGAATGTTTTTGACCAGCGTATGTGCTTGTGTAGGTATGTAGTGATGGTGTTTTGGTATTCATATCGCCTCATCAACCTACCTAGCTACCTTTTATATTTCATCAAGTCCTCGTACGGTGCTTCGATCGTATTGGAACTGAGGTGATGGTATCTGACCCACCAAACAACGATCGATGATCCACTTTTGAGATAACGGGACCCTCGTCACTCGGTAATATGTGGTCTTGTTGATCTCGAAAGAGAGAAAAAAAAGATACTAAAATAAAGTCCTCTCGGATGAGAAGGCATAAATTACTGTAGTGTGAGATGTGCTGTATGAGCTAACAAAAACTACCATCCATCTACTTAAGGGTATCCGACACATCTAGCAATCGTGAAAAAGTCATATGTATCAGCACCTCGGTCAATCCATCACAACTTGACTCGTCCTAGCACCCACCTGACCTACCCTCGGACGTCCACACTCACCAGCTATTTGTTTCACTCAATATTCACAACTGAACAATGACAATCCACCAAGACCAATGTCCTCTTCCATCTCCTCACCCTCAAGACGAAAAATCCTTGGTTCGTCAACAGGTCTGGACTTCCTTGAGGTCCGTCGCCTTGCCCGATTCGCGTCACCATTATGATTTTTCGAGCTTCATCCCGGACTTTTGGGGTTCCGACGAAGCCGTCACCAGACTTGTCGACCTCGAGATTTACAGGTCCAGCAAGGTTCTTTTCATCACCCCGGACAATTGTTTGGAAGGTCTACGGCTACGGGCGTTGAAGGACAAAAAGACAATCTTGATGACCACGTATGGCATACGTCGTGGGTTTTGGATTTTGGATCCTACCGAGATTCCTCGAGACTCGTACCTTTTGGCATCGACTTTGGACGGCATGGAGAGGTTCGGTAGACGTGTCGGATTGTCGGAAATGGCCGGTGCACTAAACCCGCACGCCAGTCGATCACACAGTGACGGCAACGACGGCAACGGCGACGCCCAGGGTGAGACGGTGGTTTTGCCTCTTCTCGTGACAGGGACAGGGGCGATCAACACCTTTGGTGTTCGGTTCGGCAAAGGTCACGGTTTTTTCGACTTGGAATGGTCGATACTTTTCAGTCTCGGACTCGTCGACCCCTTGACGAGTGTGACGGTCGCAGTCGTACACGACTGTCAAGTTTTGGAAGATCAAGAATTGACACCGGAGGAATTCGACACGGTTTGTGACTTGGTCATCACACCTACGAGGGTCATTGTCGTCGACCATCATGTCCAACAGGATGGAACGAATCCAGAACGGTCACGCACAAAGACACAGTCGAAGACCATGGTACAAAAACCTACGTGTGGGATTCTGTGGGATAAATTACAACCTGGTATGTTGGATGACATACCACCTCTACAAGAATTGAAGAGTATGATGTTGGATAAATCATAGAATACAACAATACACAGAGAGGACACAAAGATCGGAGGCAAGACAGCTTTTCCGAGTACATTCTCCAAGTTCGGAACAGAAAAGACAAACAAGACCATAGACCATGCTCATTACACTGTTCATCTCCGGTTTTTGTCTCGAGAATGAATGGTAGAACGCACAAGACATCAACTACCTTACAACAACACACATGTATATCTTCACAGTCAAATCAAACGTCACATATATCCTCCTCCACATGTTCTCCATAGGGTAAACCGTCACAACATGTTCTTTTTCTTTTTTTCAAGAAGTAATAGAATATGGAGCCACGTTTGGATCCAAAGCTTGCCACAAGAAAGGCATACCCTGACTTAAACCGTTCGAGTCAAAGTTACGAGACGACACCTGTCCGCTAAACTGTTGCATGGTGTTGAAAAAGGTCGAAGCCGCCTGTTGGGTGGCCGGGTTCATACGATTCAACATCGGTTGATCATTGAACATGTTCATCAACGTACGGTTTGACCCGACGAAGAATGGACGGGCAAAGAGAGCCGCAAAACCGAACTGAGCTTCTACCTTGACCAGTGGAGGGAGGTATTGAGCCAAATTCGAGGCTCCCTTTGTCGTTGGTGGTGGCTGGTACAGAGACGGTGGGTGGAAAGGGAGGGTCGAACTGACACTGATCAATTCGTTGGTGTTGATGGTGTGGTGTGAGGTGGATGCTAGATGTGCCTAAAACAAAGCAAATAGGTCAGCAGTGCAGATTCAAAAAAGAGAAACTGAAAATAGAGGCAACGACTACGTCATACGGCCAGGCAAGGGGAAATCTTGCTTACCATGTGAGTCAAAACATCAACCAGATCAGACTTTGTCTTGATTTCGGGAAAGTCAATGGCTTCAGCCGGACCTTGAGCCTCGGTCACCCACGCTTGCATTTCCTTGTCGGCGGTGACGTCCGAGTCTGAAGAGTAGTACGATCCCACAAAGGAAGTCATGAAGGTGTGGATGGCGTCGTAGATGGTCGAGGCGTCATCGTAGAACGGGAAATTCTTCAACGCCGGGCCAAAATCCGAATTGACCAACCCACGTCTCTCGAGGTCGGTCACGAAGTAATTGGACTGGAACCGACCGCTGCCGGCGTTCTTGTACAGGTTGGTCGAGTAGTCTTGGGCCGACGTGCCCGTGTAGGCAAAGACTTGGTCGACGACGGCCCCAGGCAAAAACAGCAACGTCGCGGCGAGAGGTTGAATCGCGTAGACCTCGTACATGATGCGGTTCAGGAGAGCCAAGACCGGATGCTGGTCGCTCAGAGATCGAATGGCGGCCATGTAGGCAATCTGCACGACCTCGTGGGTGCTGGCCAGGTGGTTCCACTGGGCAAACCAGAAATCGTTGACATTGTACATGATCTTGGCGAGAAGCCAGTCGTCGGGAGAATCGGCGGGAGTGTAGATCAGGTTCGAGCCCACATTGGTACGGATGGCCAACGGCAGGAACTCTTCCGTCTTCTGGTCGATGTAGAAGAAGGCGTCGCACGCCGCCGAGTAGCGAGAGGTCGGGGTGAGCTCCTTCTGGTCCCGGTAGTCGGCGTAGAAGAGACGACCTTGGCTGAAGAGTTGCTGGAGCGTCATGCCCGTGAGGTTCGTCGCGGTGGCGTCGTCGATGGTGAATTGCAACGTGTCCGACGCAGGGTTGAGTCTCTTGACCTGGTAGGGGCTGAGGGAAAGTCGTTCCATCGAGAACAGCAGGTCCTGGGTGTAGTTGGACAGGATACCCGGGACGGGACCATGTGGGAGGAAGCTCTTCCAGTGACCATCGTACAACAACTTGTAGTCGTCCAAGGTCTTCAAGCCGTTGTACTGTAATGCAAACAATGTACTGTCGGCGGCGTCGACGGCGGTAGCTGCGAGGATCGGTGCTTCGTCGAGCTGAATCTCGACTTGATCGGCCGCAGCCCTCGCCACGCCCAAGACTCCCGATGGGAAGAACGGTCCACCGGCGACCGGAGGGCCATACAAGAACCCGGCTTGCTTTGTCTCGATATCCGTCGACCTCAACAAGGCATTGGAGTCGTTCTGCGGCAATGAATAACCATTCGTCGCGCGTACGTTCAGTCTCGGAGCTCTTTGTATGGCGACCGACGCGACCTCGCTGCTGCCCAGCGAAAAGACCAACAGCAAGTACGACATAAACGATTGACGACCCATTTTGGATGAAACGAATGTAAGAAGTAACGAACGACAGGCGAAATTTTTCAGCAGGGTGCACTGATTCCCTTGGACAACGCGCGGGCACTGCCTCACGTAAATATCATTCCTGTGAAGGAAGAGAAAAAAGAGTGTGTTGAAAAGGCCCGGGGGGCGTGTATTGCTTGTTGACACAGGTGGTGTACAAGGACGGTGGTATTCAAAGGCGCATTTTCTTCTGGAAAGTAATAATGAACCCCGATCGCGATGTTATTGCGCCGGCTAAGCCTGTCGGTAGGGATCGACGCAAATTTGGGTGGTACCAACGGTTTCCTCATAGCCTGGGATGCCTCACATTCCGTACGGAGTACCGTGCTCCGTACGACGCCCACAGGAGCTGAAGGAGCTGGTGATACTCCGTACTCTCCAGTTATGCTGACGTTCGACTAGGCCACAAAAAGGGAAAAGGGGATAAATCATTCTCGGATAGACGCGAAATTGCGGTAGGTGACGAATTAGCCCCCCGGTCGCAGTGGCCTTGAGGCTTTCTATACCCCTTGGAGTAAAGTCGGCGGTCGATCCCAATCAAAATCGCATCCACGATGGGTTTGGAGTTTTGATGGGATTCCACACACCAGATGTAGTATATGGCTCGCTCTCCTATTATTGTCTGTGTGGGTGTCACCCCAGACTCCGCGCTGCTTGTTGACATTGTACAGTACTTTTTTGTAGTCTCGCCGTGGGTCTAGTAGTGGTGTCAGAAAGTCAGATGTCATGGGGTTACCTCGAATCCAATATGCATTGTGAAACAAGCCACTCTCCGACTTTCTGCTAGAGACGACGCCGGCGTACGGATACCAAGTTCGGATATCGTCCACCATTAATTGTTGGTCTCGTTCATCGGGTTTCGTAAGAGCGAGGCGGCCGCTAAAAGGGCCGACAATCGATCTCATGCCATATCGATTCGAAGGCGAGAAAAAAGCTTAAGAAGCTTGACGTACGTAGAACGATTCTTTTTTTCGCCAGTGCCCTTGGGCTTCAACTTCATCCACAAAGTCGACAGGTCATGTATTGATTTTAGCGTACAGCCATGTTAGTGGAGAAGAGAGGCACCCCCGTACTTATAGCACGATACACTCAGCCCTGGCGGAGAATTGACTGCTGCTGTTTTCTCATGGCAGCACATGGTGGGATGAAGTCAAGGATCAAAATCCTCCATGGACGACAATGACTGCACGTCAAAGTCCTTGACTGACACGAACTCAAATGTCTCTTCGTCCCCTGAATTATCGTCATGGTCAGAAAGATTCCTCGGTTCATCATCTGCTTGTCGACGATCATCCTTGTCGACACCATCGCGAGCCACCGAGCCGTCCCAGTCTACTTCGTTATCACCATCTAACTGGCCAGATTCTGCTGCATCGTCGACGCTGTTCAATCCATCGTGGTTATACGACATCGCCACTTCTGCTTGGCCTTCGGCAATCGCACCGTTTACGGCCTTGGTTTTCGCCTTCATACTTCTCCCCAGTGTCTCCATCGTCCATTTGGTGCTCCTTTTCTCTCGAATCTTCTTGCCCCTGTGATGCCGTCGATCCAGAGGCCAAATGTCGGTGTCTCGGTCAACCCACATGTCATGTTTGGTCCAGGTTGATATCCTCATATGCTGAGGCATTGAGATGAGAGGAGCGAATGCCGGATACATGGCTTCATAGAAGGAAGAATACTCTCCTGTCAGAGAACGCCGCGTACCTGATGTAGAAGTGAATGCATAGTGGGGTTGGCCAACCCAACTGGGATGCACACCGCGATAGCCGTAGTACTTGGAGGCCTGTTTGGCATCTCGATTTCGAGTGCGTCGTCGAGATCGTAGGTCACGGTACTGGTCGGCATATTCGAAGTCCATTTCTAAGAGGTCGTTGAAGTCGAGGCAGAATGCGGTTGTGGATGGGTTGTATGCAAAACTTGAAAGTCAATGGCCATGCATCAGAGAGGCAACTGGTTGATTTATTGGGCGTCCAGATAATGCGCCATCATCCGGAAATGCCTCGATATTAGCATGTCTAACTGCGCTGAATGAATGGCGTCTGTAGAGGCGAGGGAAAGGATTATGATGAGTCATCCAGATCAACAAAGTCGTCTTGATGCTGTAGGCCACAAACACACATCCCGAGGCCTTGATAATTGATTGGCCTGGGACGAGGAAAAGTCAATTCCATTCACCTCAGCCACTTTATACTCGCGTGTTGCAATCAACGAACGAGGCTTAGCGGTTCAATAGCTGGTGTGGCCTTCGACTTCCTTGAATCTGCAGAAGATTTGTTTTCCCAAATCGAAGCCCCATCGAGGTGGTTAAAGTGCAGTTGCAGCTGAATTAATGCGGTTTTTGTATTCACGATTTTGTACAACAGTAACTAGTTTGGTAATTATTCCCAGTATCAACATGTCTCGATCCATGTGTCCAGATCAATGTTCTTGAGGATGGTCGAAAAATGAGCTTCGTCTGGATCAGTGCAATACTTTTTCTTCGTCTTAGACGAGACCGGGTTGTTATTACTGGTGTCTGGGCCTTTTGGGTACTCGACGTGGAAGACGGGTTTCTGGTGTTGTATAAAGACTGCATACGTGTCGCACTCAGTATATTGGACGCACTGCTCATTGACACTCCATTCCATACACTCGACGACATCGTCAATGATGGCACCGGCGTTCTTGAGGCCGATCGATAAATTGCGCCCGTGTGCCTCGTTGGCAAGAAAGATCATGTAGTCGATCGAGTCGTCCTGCGTCAGATCGAGGCCGTTGTCATTGTCGTATCCATCAACGTTGTCGGGATCGACTCCGTCACAACCCTTGTGTACCGCGAGATCTAGGCGAGCCTTCATGATGGTCCGAACTTTCGGCGAACTGATGTTGAGCCATTTTTCACCAGGCCATCCGTCGAGATCGTTACCCAGATCCGAGGGGCTGAATTTGGATGCATCAGGTCGCCAGTTCTCGTAACTGCCGGCGGAAAAGTAACAGATGACTCGGTGGCCGTTGCTTTTCATGGTGCTGATGGAGGTGGCATTGTTGTCGAATAAGTCAATGTCCCACACCTTGGGTTTGGAGGCAATTGTTGATGGTGAAGCGACTGGCTTGAGCAACTGGTAATTCCATGATACTCCAACCACAGGCTGCCAAAGGCCCTTTGGTCGGGGTGAGCATATGCTTCTTGCAACTAAGCTAGGTGCTAGCGACGTCCTTTGCGGAAGTGCTGTACAGAAGACTACTCCAAGGAGCAGGTTTAGGAGGGTGAGCAGGATCATCGTTCTTTTGTCGCCTGATTAAAGAATTATAGTCATGGTGGTGGTCAGGGAACAATGATGCTGCGAGGCTTCCGGCCTTATAGAAAAAAAAGTATGGAGTTGTGCTGCAAGGCTGCAGTAAAAAGGCTGTAAGCCACGACAACGTCGCAAGCGTAAATCTTTCATTTGCTGACGACTCCAGACAAGGCGCAGTTACACAAAGCCACACTTGTAGTTCGTATTTGTACTCACAGGTCTCTCGACTACAGTTGGTCCGCGCTCCAAAGGCTGTGGAAAACCTAAAGCAAAAGCCTAGATCGGTTTTTGGGGGCCTGGAACTTCTCACACTTTTGCCCTAAATGAACAATAGCGCTGAAAGTGAATTCTTATGAAAATGGTAAAGTCGGAATAGTTTGGAACCAGACCGAAATGAAATTTACCTAACGCTGCGTGAAACAATCCTACAGCACTTCATATGACATCATATGGCAGATGCTTGAAGACCAAGGAGAACTGTTTTCTGCTGGCCGAGAGAGGTACTAAGGTATTCGTAGTCAACAGGGTCAACCCAGCCACAATACCCATGCACATCACTACAGCTGTCTTTCGGTAGACTACGCCAATGTAACATGACCCTCCTGCGTCGATTCAGCTTTCGAGTGGATACCGTGGTCCTTGTTGATGTGCACCTCCGGCAAGCCTCGGCGGCGTGTGAGACATGAAGGTCATCGGCCAGGCTCGTACTCTACTCGCAATCTCTTGCAATGTACCATCTCGTTGAGGACGGCGCTTGAAGGCTAGCGGGCAGCCGAGGAGATGTCTCCAACCGTGAGATAATAGGACTCGATTCCCAATTTGCACTCCCACATCTTTTCAAATCTTTCAAAGTACAAACCTTGCCCCGGGCGGGCACAGAAGCACTGCAGATGGGATATACCAGGATGATTGGAAGTGTATTGCAAAGAGTTCACGAGCTGTACCACTTGCGGCAAGGCCAATGCTGCCATGGAGTGACGCACCACGCTGTCTCTCAGGGGGCTATTCGTGCAATGCTTGCTCGGCGCGATCACGTTAGGACTGTCTGCATGCGTAACGATAGGATTGCTGGTGATCAGTCCAAGTCGCTTAGTAGCCGTCGTGAAACCCAATCTGATCGCTCAGTTCCGGGAAATGAGCCAGAACAGAACTGTGTAGGGTCCAATTTTCCTTTTGGCTGATGTGTGATATGAAGGCATCAGTGAGTCGACTCTTATATTCCAGCTTAGTGCCTCCGATGGATTCGACGCATGCATCCTCACCAAAGCTCCAGTTAGGGTTGAAGGTATCATGTCTCATGACATGGGTGAAGTCTCGATTGTAGGTCAAGAAGGACTTTCGAAGCTGTGGGATATGGCAAAGATCAACAAACAGCTTGTGATGCGGTACGACCATTTGATCCAGGAGGGGTCTCATAAGTTCGGGCATCATAACCCAGGTCTCTTTACATGGCATGATCATCCACCTCATAAAGGATGTCACCATGTATAGGGTGGTGTACAGGCAGCTCGGAGGAAGCATGCCTTTCCATGACTTGGTGAACTCGCACACCCATGTAGAAACAGTTTGTCCATCTCCGGGTTGTCGGTCGCGGAAAAAGAGTTCAGTTTGCAGTCCATCCATGCTAAGAATGGTTCGAGCTGGTACTCCTTGAGCGATCAGAGAGCGGGCCTCGTCGATGAATGCGTGGGCAGACAATGACAATGGATCTTCAACTCCTGCCTCGTCTAGCAACAATGGAGCGCAAGAAAATTGCGGTTTGTGAAAGATATTAAGCTGTTGCTGCTGCACATCGGGCCCCCAGCCATTACTCCGAACTGCGCTTGACATGGGAAGGTTTCCAAAGGACCTGACAGCACCAGGCTCGACATAGTTGTCTTCGCTGGAGGGAAACCGTGGCTGCTGTTCTGAAGGGTTGGTCGCGTCTGCGGGATTGGATATAAATGCTAGGAGGTGCTCTTCAAGCGAGTATGGACGATGTCCGGTGGGCTCGTCGATTCCTCGTTGTTGTGGACTCGGAGGATTTAGCAATGCTCTTAAGGAAGTCGACCGTGTCAATACTGGCTGACTGCTACTACCGCCTTGAGGCTGTGAAGAGCCTGATGGTGCTTCCCAGCCGAAGGGGAATGATTCTCCTCCATCCGACTGTGCAAGATGTGCTTCCAAGGCCGCTAATGGAGCCCTTTCGCTGATTAAGTTGAGCAAAGTCTCTACCTTGCCTCCCGAGCGCTGTCGCAGAGTCGCCAGCACTTGGTGAAGAAGTTGTTGGTCCTTTCGAGCCTTTTCACGGTGCATTTTCCGTCGTAGATCAGAATTTGCATCCAGGACACATTCAAAGTTGTGTTTGACGCATTCGGAACATCTTCCGCCGCCCTGGTCACCATCGCACTGATTGAGATGTCGAGTCAGCATTTGGACAATAGGCAAAGTGAACAAAAAGCCCCATACCTTGCGTCTTCGCTTCCGGCAAGATGTACATGCTCGAGAAGTGTGCTTGGTTGCTGCTCGTGTTGATCGTGCGGCAGGTGCGACGTTTTGAGCCTCTGGTGGTGTAGCTTCGGACAAAGTGGTGCGCTGGTCGACTTCATACTCTAGATCTGGTGCTCGAGGCATCATAGACGTAGCGAGGGGCTGTAGTGACTCCGGCGGAGGGAAGCCTGTGCCGGAAAAGCGATCCATTTTGCTTGAGGTTGAGCTGCATATCCTCTGCGTGAGAGTTGCGCATTAATAAATCCGACAACGTGGGGATTACAGTAATGAAAAGAGACTGTCGACCGTTATGGACACCAGCTCTTGGACGTGTGATCAGATCTGCAGGTCGTCACAGCTTTTTGAAACTAATGCAAAGAACCCTGGAAAGCCGATGCCGGGGAAGCGTCTAGTGAGGCCACACAGAAAACGACGGGCAGGGATAAGAAGGCCTAAGGGGCCTAGTGAGCATGCAGGGAAGCCGAAAAGGTCACTGTGCGGCAGCAGCAATTTTGTTGTGGAGTGACCTCGACAGCCAGAATACCTATGACCACCTAATTACATCAGCCTAGGAAGCCCCGGGACGTCTCAGGAGCCCCAGGTAGCCCCCAATCGCTATGGTCTACATTGCCTAGGAGTGGTGAGGTTCAGGCATGGCAGGACAGGGACCCCAGCACCTTCGCATTGTGTGGCTGCTTCTACCGAGCCCGTGAGTGTCAATGGCGTCCACGTTGACTTGGCGCAGCTAAATGTCTGTAAACAACCCTGTCAGAAAACTGTCAGAGACCGAGAAACACATGAAAAGCTCCCCTCGAGAGCCCATCAACAAACTTACCCTTGCGATGAATTGCAGGCCATCCATTTCTGATACCTATTATGTATACTCCGTAGTACGACCACTATTGCCTTGTTACTATCTTATATAACGTACCTAGTTGGCCACTAAGTAGCCACTAAATACCTATTGTACAATAGGTACATAGGCACGTGGGGGCTCAAGGGAAATATTTTCCCCTCATCCGTGTCCAATTAGGGGCATCTCACCCTATCGGCCTTATCAGTAAAAATCGGATTAGGCTCGCCGTACTTTTTTTTCCCGCAAGCGCAGTTTGCACTACGAGGTTGTGCCTCACAGACACGATTCGCTCCATCTCAACACAACACCGCACTGACTGAGATCATGGCGAAACCTAGGAAGAAGAAGAGGACTCAACCTCGCAAAGATGAAGTTTCTGGAAAGTCTGGCCAGGGCAACCGCTCGCCGAAGAGCATGGTTATTCGCATGGGCGCTGGCGACATTGGCCCCAGCGTTACTCAACTGGCAAGAGATTTTCGAGCAGTGATGGAACCAGATACAGCGAGCAGGTTAAAGGTGGGTGCTTGGTCGAAGATCGTACTTGGTGAAAATTGTCTGACTTTCGACTAGGAACGAAGAGCCAACAAGCTCAAAGACTACACCGCGATGGCCGGTCCTCTTGGTGTGACACACCTCTTCCTATTCTCGCGATCCAAGACGGGAAATGTTCATCTCAGAGTTGCCCTCGCTCCCCGGGGCCCGACACTGACCTTCCGAGTTGAACGGTATGCTTTGAGCAAGGACATCGCAAGAGCTCAAAAACATCCGAGAGGAGGTGGGAAGGAATTTCTCACAGCGCCGCTCCTCGTGATGAACAATTTCGTGTCGCAACCTGCAGGCGATGCGGACGTAGACCCGATCAAGAAGCAACTCGAATCCCTGACGACGACCATTTTCCAGTCAATGTTTCCTCCCATTAGCCCACAAACAACGCCCCTGAATTCTATAAAGAGAATCCTTCTGCTCAACCGCGAGACCCAGACAGACGGAAAATACATCATCAGCTTACGGCATTACGCAATCACCACGCGTAGGACAGGCATTTCGAAGAGGGTGCGCCGCTTCGACCCCAGTGAACAAAGACACAGAGAGAAGAAAACAAGCGCTCTGCCGAATCTGGGAAAGCTTGAAGATGTGGCCGACTACATCCTGGATCCGGCCTCTGGCGGTTATACTTCTGCGAGTGAGACCGAACTCGATACCGATGCCGAGGTCGAGGTGACACAGACGACGACGCAGCGAATTCTAAGTAAGCGCGAGCTGCAGAAAAAGCAAAAGGGGGATAGGGAGAAGAAGAGAGACACAGAAGAACGGTCGAATGTGGAAAAGCGAGCGGTGAAGCTGGTGGAACTAGGTCCACGCATGCGCCTGCGGCTCGTCAAAGTCGAGGAAGGCGTTTGTGAGGGCCGGGTCATGTGGAACGAGTTCGTGACCAAGACGAAAGAAGAGGAGAAAGAACTCGACGAGAAATGGGACAAGAGGCGCAAAGAGAAAGAAGAACGCAAAAAGGAGCAGAGGGAGAACGTTGAGCGCAAGAAACAGTTGAAGAAGAACACCAAGGCCAACGCAGGGCAATCGGTGGACGGCGCCGACGATGAAGATGAAGAAGAAGAAGAATGGGACAGTGACGATCTCGAAGATTGGGACGACCTCGACGAGGCAGAAGAGCAAGAGAATGGCGAGAAAGGGGTAGAAGAAGAAGATGAGGACGAGGATGAAGAAATGGCGGATTGAACTCGGCCACGATGAGATTCATGAAACCGTACTGCACAAAGAGCTTCGTGTTGGCTTCAAGGAGCAATCCCACAGGTCCTGAATTGGCATTGATGTCGTTCCAATGCAGACTCGGCTTCTCCATAACCGCCATGGACATGGCACTGGCACCGCCCCTGCTCGGGATGCAGTTGTACGTTGGGCGACACCGCGACAGCCGATGATGTATGAGCATCACTTTTGTTGCTCGTACTTTCTTGTCTCCGTCCCTATTACGTGATTGGATCCCGCAGGACCGGATTGATCTCGTGCTACTGCAGTCTAGGGACAATTTCTATTTCGTCCAAGCCGAGTACAATTTGTCGATGAATGCCCGGCACATAAGTCTTGTTGAAAGGCGTCTCTGCATGGCCCTTCCAGGGAGAAGATGTATATGCTCAGGTTGACATCTGTGGAAAGAACAAAGCTCCACTTCCAGCCTGTCCGAGGGTGAGGGTTTTGGTACGAGACTGGAATAATCCAGGTCAAGTTTTATAGTCGAATAAGAGCATTGGAGACAAAGAGAAGAAAAAACAGAATGGTTCGTGATTGAATCAGCTGATGATGGTATAATCATTGCAAGGGATACCTAGTCACCAATCTTTTCCATCTATCCTTTCTCCCAAAGAAAAGCGTGACAGATATCGCCGCTCATGGTGACCTTTGTTGTAATGTGATTGAAGCGCAATAAAAAAACAAGAAACCGCGTGACAACTGTGGGTTCGTCTCACTCAAGGGAGAGTATGGGCTTTCCCCCATTTCGTGACAAACTTTCAGTTCGTAGCCTGCACATGATTGCTCCATTCATTGCGTGACATCCCTTGTATGAATAGCCAAAAGCATCTTGTCTAGACCGTCCCTTCCAGTTTGGCTCTAGAGTGAGAAGCTGTGTGCTTTGTGTAACGGAACGTGAAGAGGCACAAGGCTCCAGGTTGTGATCAATTACCAGTTGAACGACCAAAGCTGACGCCGAGTCCGTAGAGCTGGATTGCAGGCTCAGCAGCAGCAGTTTCTCCACCATTTTGAGGCCCAGGAGTCGTTTCAGCTTCAGCTTCAGCGACAACCGGGACATAGGCGGCGCCGAGAGCATTAGCTGGGGGGGCAAGAGTCGGCAAGGGATTCGGAGCGAGTTCGGAACCAGAGCCAGAGTCGCGGAGGAGGAATTTCGACAAGAATTCCTATTTCTTATTGTTGCTAGGAGAGGAGTTGGAGGCATAGCGCTTGACCCATTCTTTGGCCTCCCTCTCGTACGCAGCCCGGTCGTCACGGTACTGTTCGGCGATCTTAGCTTCGACAGCATCGTCAGGGTTTGGTTCTGTAATTCACACAGACAGTTAGCGTGATCCGACGCCAAATATATCTACAAATGAGAGAGTTGTTGTTGAGAGGAGACACCAAAAAAAACCATCATACCTTTCAACAATTGTCTGGCAAATTCCAACACGGCAGACATCTTGGTGCTGGGCTTCCACTCGCTGTCCTTGAGCATTCCGAGACACATGGTGCCGCTGTTGGGCGGGTTGTCATTGCTGATGTTGGGGTGGTAGATCTTGGTGGCAAAGGTGACGGTCGGGGCCTTGAAAGGGTAGGTTGGTGGAAGGGTGATGTTGAGAGTGAAGACACCGCCCTAGTAATTTGTGTTAGAGATGTCGATTCGCAACCTGTAGGTGCCATATTTGCCCATCACAAAAAAAGACCAGAAGTTCTTGAATGTTTGTCTGGAGGAGAAGTGTTGATGACGCTCACGGCGGGACCACGTGAGACTGAAATTGCCCCGCCACGCAGGTGACAGGGTCAATTGGCCATGCAAGAAGAGTACCAGGTAACGGGTGAAACAGACATGATAAACCTTGAGTAAGAGAGCAGAGCGAAGAAGCCATCGACGCAGAACCAGAGGCAAGGTACTCACAGCATAAGGAGAACCCGCGGGTCCTTCCATGGTGACGACCCATTTGAACAGGTCCGACTCATCTGTCAAAGCGACTGTGATGCCAGTCAGTGGCGAGGCCGTCAAATCGCGCAGCTCCTTTGGGTCTTGGTTAGTCAAGTAAACGCATCTAATCAAGGCTAGGCACTCATACCCTCGTGATACGCTTCTGACCGGACATGATGACTTCGTCGTGGGGTTTCCTGGTTGACGTTGGTTGATGATCAGTCCTGCCTGTTGGGTTGTGAAAGAAAGAAAGTTTTGAGGAAGCCAAGTTCAAAACGGCAGGCCATTTAATGCCTCAATGAGGCGAGCATAGGTCGAATTCAACAAGGCAAACACAATCTGATACTAAGGTGGTGTAGACAGCGGACGTACGATGACAGCGCTCAAAGCGGAAAATGAGTGTTACCAATAGATACTCCTCCGTAGTTCGGATATTGTACGGTCAAGCAAAATGTCGCCATAAGCGTAGGAAGGATGAGGTTATGGCTCAATGCTTGGAAAATAATGACACACAAAACACGGTTAAGATGTTTATAATTGATTATTGGTATTCACTGTGTTTGCCATGACCTTTGACACACCTGCCCTGGGCGGAAATCCCAGCGCCACCAAATCCGAATGTACGGAATATTGATCTCATAAAATAGAGCAACGCCAGCGCTCGCTCGAAAGCCTGCTTGCAGTAACCGATCGAGTCCAGGCCAAAGTAAAGCAGGAAGTTTTTTATGCTCGTCCTAGTTCCTCTAGCTCGTCGTCTATCCCTCCGTCCCACTGCTCCTGAAAGCCACACATAGTTGACAGTACTCGTGAGTTAGGTCAAGCACATGTTGTGGCAGGTTGGTAGACTGGACAATGCTGCGAACCTTGACAGCACCCTCCTCTTCAATAAGTTTTCGTATAGAATAAAAGAGTTCAGGGGAGAACTGTAGTATCATGTCAGCGCGGGAACATCAATACATGCAAACAGTACTTACCTCCGAGTACCACCTATATTGCCAAGTGATCAGACGGATTAAGCAGGCAAGAATATTTCTTGTGTCACCCTTCTTCTCGTACATGCGAAGAATACCTCTCATGGATTTGGGCGAGAACCGGATATTCAAACATTGTTGGTAGGCTTCGAGGGCTTCATTCGTATGATGCAATCGTTCAGCGAGGTCTCCCAATATTTCCCACTCGGCGGCCGATTTCTTGTATTGCATTTGCTGCTGGCGGTATTGGCCCATTTCCGTGCGCCATATGGTGTATATACGAAGATCTTCATAAAGGACCATAAAGAGGTTGTCAAGCCAGCGCTCGCACAGTCTCTTATTTTGGAAGCCAGGGTATTGCGAGTGTGATGGATCAGGATCGTCGCTGCCAGATTTGACTTCTTCTGCTGCAATTGTCGGTACAGGCTTTTCCATCGACTGGTCTGCTTTCATCTCAGCGTTCTCTTCTGAGCCGCCATTGACCGAAGACCCGTTCGCTTTCTCGGCAAGAGTTTTCTCGTCGTCTGCAGCAGAGTTATTCTCGGATTCGTCTTCATCTGAATCTTCCGCTTTCCCGGCATCGGCATGACCGTTTGGTGTTCCCGACAAGGCGACGGTGCTTGCATTCTTGCTCGAGGGAGCTTTGAGCGCCACGGTGTGCTGGCGTTCTGATCTATACTCTTCCTCCATAACAAAAACATGGCTTCGCGTCTTCAAGAGAGTATCCCATCCTATTGAAGCCGCAATCCTGGTGAGAATACTGTATGCTTTCAAGAAGGTTCCTTGGTAGGTGGCGGCTTGCAGCTTCCGCAGTGACACATGCACTTGGTCGAATGGCTCTCCCTGTCGCGGCTGACCCTCATCAATCTCGTCAAGTGCGCTCTCTGGAAGAATCGGTAGAAGTACGCGGCTGGGTTCTGGCATTCTTGGCGAATCTTTGTCTTGATAGGAAAACATAGGGCAAGAATTGAGGGTAAGAAGAGCCAGGTCCCACTGTTCCAGGTCGACGTACACCTCTGCCAGACGGGCCCAAGTGCTGAACTCGCTCGGGGCGGCAGTAACGCCCTGCTTTGCCAACTCGAGTGCCATTGCGCCTTCACCTTTGCTCTGACAGAAGGATGCCTGACAATCTAGAAGTGCATAGTCCATGGGAACGTCTTGTAGTGCGTCGTGCAGGAGGCGCACAGCTTGAATTTCTTCATCTCCTTCTAGCAATACTCGCGCGAGTAGCGAGGAAACCTCCACGTCCTTCGATCGCAACTTCTCGAACAGGTTGATTCCAGAGGTATATCGCCCGGTAGTTTTGATGTATTTCAGCAAGCCTGCAGTGAGATGGTTGGACACAACATTTGGGATCTGTATTTCAGGATCGGACCCCAGCTGTCGTCCGCTGAAGAACAGTCTCTCAGCGGCCTCGAAAAATCGATGTTCCTGCTCTGTACTTGTGATGGGGTTGAATCTTCTGACCCCAACGATCTTCTTGATTGTGTCTCCACTGCCGTCGTCGGCGTAGGAGTAGGCTCGTAGGACTGCGCACAGAAATGTTTCCAACCAGAGACCGTCCGTTGCAACTCGCCTGTCGCCTCTTTCGTCAACGCAGTAGCTTTCAACGCTTCCCGGAATCTTGACCTCTACTCTCATGTCCAAATGTGAGAATGCATTGTAACAACAATATAGTCCCGAGACCACCTTATGTGTCTTATCTGCGGGATTGAAAGTCAAGGTATTGACATAGGCCGCGAGACTTGCGGAAGAGGAGGCATCGGCACCGGTAACATGATGATACACGCCCGTCTGCTTCGCGCCAGCCTTTACACTTTGCTTGACGAGGTGTACGAGGTCAGGAGGTCCCAATTCGCGCAAGGCAGGAAGACTTTCTGTTCGGGCGTCGACAGCCAGTCCGATATCGTCATCTTCGATGATCCTAAAATGCTCAAGTCAGTGACAGCACAAAGGCACCACTTGCTGGGCCTGCGAACTCACTCTGGCACTGCAGGCGCAAACATGGCAGCGCACCCCTCTGGGCGAACTCGACACTTTCAGGACAGATCGACTCAAGCTGGGAGGTGGGTTTTGTACGGCACAGGGGTGTGATGTTATAACAAGTATGTCTTTAAACTTCAAGGCTTAGACGTGCATCATTCGATTACCACCTTTGTATCATCTTCACGAGAATTTCAGCTTTGGATTGTAGCATCAAATGTTGAACATACTGTACCGGACTTCGGGAAACCTGCCCGATCTAGAATCCCATCTAAGTGCTAGGTTCGTTAGTGGTGAATCTTCGCGTCTACATCGCGTACATTGACGACTATTGATCGCCTCACTCTTTCATCATTTCCCGAAATAACTCTTTGTTTGACATTACAGCGTTGCAAGTTTGGTTCAGCCTTCAGGCCAGATAGGAGGCAAAGACCCGGCGTTTCAATAGCGGCAATTAAGAGAGCCTGCTGCTAGAAATTCAGGATTTCGCCTCGCGATATACGACATGACGTTGGCACATTCCCGCGAGGCTTCGACCCGATCAACGAAATCATAGACAACACAAATCATGTCCGGCTTCACTGCGCTCAACGTTGAACCTGAAGAAACTTTTGAAGAAGAGATCGATGATACGAAGGAGATCCAACTTGAAGAAGCCTTCAAACTCTATCAAAATGCCTTGAAACTTCACTCTCAAGGCCCCCAGTATTTCGAGGAAGCTCTTGCTGCCTACCAGGAGTTAATACAATCAGAGATCTTCAAATATCCAGAAGCCGTCTCCGACTACTCTCACGATGAAACCGAAGACGATCCAACTGTAGCGAGTATTGCACCTGACACCGTACCCGCCGCTTTGCTTCCCAGCAGTGCTGCCGAAAGCTCGGCCAGTTCAATTCCACAGCTTCTGTACCTTGCTTTCAAGAACCGAGGTCAATTCTTGTTAGATGTGGCGCATCACAAAGTCCCGGACAAAAAAGCTTCCAGAGCCGATCTATGCAGGTACTACGTCAAGGCTTGTAACGAGGGAATCCGAGATTTTGCCAAGGCTCTTGAACGTGACGATGCCGACCTCGATCTGTGGAAAAAGTCTGCGCGCATTGCAGGCGTTTTATCGTCCCAGAGGGTGGCTCGCTTCTGTTTGGAAAGTGTTCTTGCTGGAGATGATGAAGATGCCGAACAGACTATTGATCTGTCAGGCCTTGATGAGGCATTCGCTGCCGGTGAACTTGAAGAAGTGCTGGAAACCTTGAATGACGATCTCAGTCTCCTTCGAAGTACAAATGTCAACGTGAAGAGCACACTACTGAACGCGCTGCGAAGGACGAATGACCCTTATCCTTTCCTCCCTGAGCGTGGGAAGACCATGGAGTACCTTGACGACCGACATAGACCACTAAGTATTGGGATCGTTTCAGTTGAGCTTGCCCCAAACAGCTTTGTCGCTCTTGGGCAGGCTATTGAGCAGATTGTGTCGAGTCTACAACATGCTTCTACCTCATACACCTCCGCAACGCGGGTAAAGCTTGTATCACAAAGCTCGGAAGCTGGCCGCCGCGATACTCAGATGGAAATTGCCATTGCCAAGAACGACAGGCCTCATAAGGGAGCTGATGCATTGCACGACAAGCAAATGAAGGATGTCCAGGATGGCAGTGCTGACGACAAAATGAGCGTAAAATCTCCTCGACAAGAAGTCTCTGGGAAGGAACAACCAGAAGACACCGCACCTGTGAAAGATGATGAGAAAGCCGATGATTCGATGGACGAAGACACCATTCTAGTTACCGTCATTAGGCGCGAACAACCGAGCGACCCTGCACCCACCCCAGCTCGTAAGCGATCGGCCACCGCTGCTGGAAATGAGGAGCTTGAAGGTCGCACAAAGAGCAAGCGACTTCGTGCGCGGGAGTCATTGGCCGAAATGACTGCACTTGAGGAGAATGGCGCTCCTGAAGATCCACATTCATTTCTCGATCAGCTTCGAACTTACGAACAAGCCGATCAAACTGCATTCGATGTGGTCAACTCTTTACTGGCGAAGTTTGAGCTGAAACTATACTTTTCCTCAGAGGATGCGAGACGTGTATTCTGGCAAGGCAGCCTCGAGAAAGAATCATCCATCATTTCAAAAGAGGAACTCGTCTTACTTGCTGATATGAGGAATTCCCTGAAAAATTGGTCGGATGACAAAAGCCACGCCCTGATGCAAGGACATGGCAGCCAGGATTTTGCCGAGGGTTCAACCGGAATGTCTCTGTTTGCACTGCACTCTAAGTCTACAGCCCCTCGGAAGACCGCACAAGTCGAAGGCTCCAATGAAGATGCGTTGTTACCGATTGTGAGGCGTGTCAATGCTCAATCGCTAAATGTCTATCAAGCTGCACATGACTGGCTATTCTCGACCCTCGTCTCTGGGATAGACGTTACATCTTCTCTCCCTTCATCTTACATGCGAGAGATCTGGCCACAAGAAATGAAAGATGCAGTTACGAAATTAGCTGACAATACGGAGACGTATCTTTACGAGAGGCTTCGTGAAGATTCCTTTTCTCTGGCTGGGACTAAGCAGCTAACACAGGGAGGGAGACAGACTTTGATCAAACAGCTTTTTGAGTTTGTGCAGACACTCTTCGAACTTCACCTCGATATCTTTATGCCGATGACTGATCCGAACACTACGGTCGAAAAGGAAGTTCGAATTGCTCGAGGTGACTGTGTCAGACGATGGGCAACGTTGGCTGACGACTTTTTGCAATTATACCTTGCTGAAGAAGAAAAGCCAGAGTTGACCGACACCTTGATCTTGCGGTTTATTTGGGCAACCACTGTCAATGCGACCATGACAAAAGGGGTTGATAAAACTCACGTTGTCTTATGTTTGGACGATCTCAAAGCAATTCTGGAAAGGACAAATGCCGACACAATTCATCTACCGAATAACGGAACAATGGCTGTGATCTCAGTGAAAGCAATTGAGCAGGAAATCTCTCGTCTAAGTACTATCGATTTCTTCAAAAGTATCTTTGACAACGATAGCAGCGACCCGGTTGCAGTGATAGAAAAGTTAGAGCCGATACTTGAATCCACTCCCGATGGAGCCGACAACGAGTCAAGATCTGACACCCTCGATGAGCGTTCTCCACAGGTTGAGCAATTGATAAAATTCTTGGAATCTGGCGATCCCAGCTTGAAGCTCTTCTTATGGCGACGGCTACAAAACGCTTATACGTCTATATCCTATCCACCGAAGGTTGTTTCATGTCTACTGCGATCAATAGAGATGAGCTTCAACGAACTGTACACGAACCGACATTTAGAGCTGAGCGACGTCGATCGTCAGATCTCTATGCTCAAGTGGCTAAGAGATATTGACGAGCTTTTGTTGAAAGTTCTGATAAAGCTCACCAGCGAATCAAATGCTTTTGAGTGCTTGGACGAAGCACATTTGTTCTCGTCTTTGACTGTGATAAGTGGCCTTGTCAAGCTGCTCCATGGGTTCGCTGTCTATGAGGACTCGGTAAGGGTTGGACAGACCGCTGGACCCCAATTGAAAGGTGCTGCTTCATCCAAGTTGTATGACAAAAGCAAAGAGCGTTTTAGGGACATGCTCGTCCGTGCATGGACACTGCAATATCTCCTCCTGAAAGAAGCTGCTGCACAAGATCCTGCAGCGTACCCTCGAGCCTCAGATGATCTTGCAGAATATCTCGGTAGTGTTCATCATATGCTCGGCATTAGACACTATTGCAGATATGCCACTAAGACATTCCTCAAGCTGGCAAGGAGTGAGTTTGGGATGCTTAAAACCCAACAGGATTATTCTGCAGACATGTCACAAGTTCTCTTTGATCTGTACCAGTTGCACTTCATCACCGGCATAGGAGACCGAAACCATGGATGTTCTGCTGAGAATATGGATAAGAAGACTGCTGGGTCACTTATACCTATCATCATGCAATATACCGATCAAATGCAGATGAAGGATATTCTCAAAAGCGAGCTTAAGGGCACAATTGAAAAGATACAGCAGGCATTGGGAACATTCAAAAGTCCCCCGGCTGTGGCCTACAACAAGCGGCTCATTTCGGCCTACCTAAAATCGCCCATCATTGCAAATGATCTCTATCGTTCAGTACGCGGCATCGGAGATCTTCAGACGCGGCCAGTGCAGCACGATTCGAATAGTCCTGCCATTCAAGGGTGGTCATTCCTCCTGGGTTATCTGACTCTGGCGAAATACAAATCTGTCAAGCGGGTTCAGCCTACTCCTACAAACGATCTAGACACTGCTGCCACATTTTTTCGGCAAGATTTAGATCATGACATCGACAAATGGGAGTCGTGGTATCGACTTGCCCAGGTCTACGAGGCGAAAATTGAGGATGATCTCATCTGGAATTCCACGAAGCTCAATGACTCAAGAGGTGACATTGCACTACTCGAGCGCCAGGCAATACACTGTTACATGATGGCCACCGCCATGGCTCTGAGAAACGCTGACAATAAATATGAGACGACACAGAAAATTCAGGACATGTTTGCAGAATTCGGAACTCGCTTGTACGCCTCATCAAGACCTCCGTTGAACATGGAAGCTTTCCGAACCGATAAAAGCATGCGACACATGAGTAGCATGGTTGATCAGACCATGTCAAAGCAGCCTTTTCACAACCCGATCAGTAAATATTCACTCTGGCACTTTGCGGCATATCTACTAGGCAAAAGGTTCAACGATAAGCCAAAGCCATGGATAACGCACTATACTCGAGCCAAGTGTCTTTGGAAAATGTTTCAGAGCACCGAGAACAACGGGCGTGTCTCTGCCGAAGAGGTCATTGATGGCATCAACGGAGCTCTGGGAGCTCTGCCGAAGAAGGAAAAGTCCAACGAGCCCATTCTAGAGCCACATTACAAGCTTGTCTCAGTGATTCACAAGATGGTTAAACGTGGGGCAATTTCTCCCTTACAGGGCCAGGAGTACATGCATATGACACGTTTTGCTCATGGCATCCACCTCGCCGCCGATGACGAGGGAGAAGTGGAGTGGGAGCCTTATGTTCTTGACATTTTGCACAAACTGGAGCACGCCGACAAATCAAATTGGCACCACAGAATCACGGCCCGTGCTGCACATGTATTGTATGACGACGGTCCGACTGTCGCAAATGCTCTGGGTGCAAAGTACGAATTTACCAAGCAGATTTTTACCAAGACAATGACCATCCAGGTTTGGAAGCCTGAATTTGAACGCGCCGGCCGACATTATGTGTACACTGGGCGATATGTCACTTATTTCTCTCATCTCCTGGAGCAGCTCAGTGACCGTGTCAATTTGGATCAGTTGGTTCGTCGCATCAGGCGAAAGACAACAGATTTCCTTGACCATGCAAAGATCTGGGAGGATGTGGTGACGGCATTTGTTCGAAGCTTGCGACGGATCGGAAAGATTCCCGAGGGTCATGAGAGAGTGGTGTTTGATGGAATGAATCACGAAGAATTCACCAAAAAGTCCGAACAGATGGAACAATGGTCCCACGAGCCCGACACATCATCTGTCTTTTTAGACATCATGAAGGATGGGATAGACCTGAAACGCCTCAACAACAGCCTGATGAAGGGTCCCCTGATTGATGATCTGATTGGCGACTCATACGCGTGTCTTTTTGAGGAATACATAAGACAGCTACCTCCAGAGGAACAGCCTCAGCCACAGCCAACTCCTTTACCACAAGGCACATTCATCAATATGACTGCAGAAGTTTTACAGTCTGGCGAAGAAGAGGCTGAGAAGTCTCGAGTGAACGATATGCTCCGAGCTCAGGGAGATGGTGCCGCGGACGGACCGCTATCAGTATCGATATCTGCGCCTGTGGGACTTGGCTTGCAGAATCCTGCATCACCATTCGCGAACACCACCCCCCAACCTGAAGCCCCTCGTGTCACTAGTAAGCCTGGACGTGTGAAGACTGTCACAAGGCGTGAGATTCAACGGAAGGCTGAAGCGGCGATTGTCAAACCACCACCTATCAAGACACCAATCCTGGGTAAAAGACCTATCGTGGAGATACCAACGAGGCCCGGGCAGGACTCGCCTCTGGACAAGCGTCTCCAGGATGCGAGAGAGGAAGATGGTGAAAGAAGCATGTCAAGCTCGAGACGAGGCAGTGTGCATGACAGCGATGATGGTGAGGCTGACGGCGAAGATGAGTCTGGAAGTGAGCTTAGCGATCTCGACGACCTGGACGAGGACAAAAGGCAGTTGATGTCGGAACTCGATAAGGCCAACAACCAGGACGATGAGGAGAATGATGAGGAGGGGCAAGAGGGCGGTGATGATGAGGATGGGCAAGAAGGTGGTGGTGGTGAAGAAGGCGAAGACGAAGAAGCAGAAGAAGCAGAGGACTATGATCAGCAGAGAAGTGACCAGGAAGACGAGGAAATGCCAGACGCCAATGATGGCGACATGGAGATAAAGGACTCTCAGGAGAACGTCGACGGACCAGAAGGGCGCGAGCAGGATGTGCATGAGCCCCAGGAGGGATCATGATTTCAGTCGATCCTCCAGGGAGATATACCTCGGATATTACATTACCGGGATACCAATGGCAGAAATACCTAAAATGCGAAATGGTCATGGATCATGAAGAATACAGATGGCAGCAATAGAAGTCCAGAGAACAAGTCTACATCGATACTATTTAGACTTGTCAATATGGCATACAAGTGACGAGGCTCTCGGAGACCTGACGAGGCTGTCGCTGGACTTCCGAGGATCTACCGTCGCATTCAAACAAAAAATTGTACAAAAGTGTTCTCCAAATACTTCATGTAGCGTACTCGTAGAGTCTCGACGTCGAGGTTCGCAGTGTACTGACCGACGATTTTCTCTGTGTCGGCCAGTGTCTTTTTCATGCCTCTTGGTCCTGCCAGACTGAGTTTCACGAGCAGGCTCGTGACCCGTCACCATTGTCTTGCAGCTGCGACATCAATATCAGCGTCTTCCGGCTGCCCTATCCAAGGCCGGTGTCGCTCATCCTCTTCCTCGTTTTCCTCCGCCCTGACACCATCTACACCCAAAGCCACCATGTCTACCACTCCTCACTATCCTCCTCCAACTCCGACCCAGACCACCTCCGCTCCGATGCCACCAGAAGCAGGAGATTACACGTCTTATTCGAACTCGGAACTCATTTCTCGCATATCACATCTCGAATCGCAACTGCGCGAGCAGACGACTCGGTTGGCCCAATTCACATTTTCAGATGATGACAGTAATGGGCCTTGTACGACGCATCATCTCGGTGGCTTGATCCCGAAACGTCACCGCTCTCGAGAGCGACGACGGTCGAGACGCAGTCGCAGTCGCAGTCGGACCCCGTCTCCGTCACGGCGAGCCCGACCGTTCGATGCGAGCGCGTACTCGACGCGGCGAATAGCCCTGAAGTTCGCGTACCTGGGTCACCGGTACAATGGGTTCGAGCACGCCAACGGCAACGTCACGCCGGCCCCGACGATCGAGGAGGTCTTGTGGAAGGCCCTCCGCAAGGCGAGGCTGATCAGCCCCTCTCTGGCGGACGGGGCCGACACGAGCGTCGACGTGGTGTGGGGAGAAAAGGAGAGACTGGCAAGATATACTCGCGGAGACAATCCCTCGGACTACGATGAAACAAAAGTCCGGCTGGACCTGAGTTGGGACGGGTGCGAGTATAGCAAGTGCGGACGTACGGATAGGGGAGTGAGTGCGTTTGGGCAGGTGATCGGGGTGCGTGTCAGAAGCAACAAACCCATCGAGAAACGGTCTGAGGACGCTGCCCGGAGCCAGAAGAAGAGAGGCGGAAAAGAAGAACCAGGAGTTCATCATCAATCAGAGGAAGAGCAAGAAGGAGAACAAGACATGTTTGGAATGATGGTGGGGGATTCAGAAAATGAATCGGAAACAGAATCAAAAACCGAGACAAAGTCTTTTGACCCGGTCAAGGATGAGTTGTCCTACATATCTATCTTGAACGCCATTCTGCCGGCTGATATCCGCATGTTGGCGTGGTGTCCGAATCCGCCGCCGACGTTTGACGCGCGTTTCTCCTGCCGCGAGAGACGATACAAGTATTTCTTCACAAACCCGGCATTTTGTCCGACGCCCGGAGCGTTGGGCCTCAAGAAGAATGACAGTGGTATTCGTGAAGGGTACCTAAACATTGAGAAGATGCGGATTGCAGCCAAAAAGTTGGAAGGGTTACATGATTTTCGAAACTTGTGCAAGATCGACGCGAGTAAACAGATGCCCAACTGCGAGAGAAGGGTGACGTTTGCCGACGTGGTCAAGTTTCATGAAGATGACCACAACAATACACCACCATTCGCCGCGTCAGTAATGAGTCAGTTCGGGTTTGATAGTATTACTTCGACAGGCGTCAACAAGGCCGGGGCCCGGCCGGAAGTATACACTTTTTGTGTACACGGGACTGCATTCCTGTGGCATCAGGTACGATGTATGGTGGCTATATTGTTTCTTGTCGGTCAGGGCTTGGAGCAACCGAGTATCGTGGACGAATTGCTCGACATCGAAAAGAACCCCGGTAGACCGATGTACGAAATGGCGGACGACGCACCATTGGTTCTCTGGGATTGTATCTTTCCAGATGACGATTCAAAAATGGTCGATTCTCTGGACTGGCTGTATGCGGGTGACAAAAGGACGTTGCCTTCTCTGACGACCAAAGGAGACGGCAAGTTCGGCGCGGGTGGTGTCGTCGATGAGTTGTGGACCGTGTGGCGCGAGGCCAAGATGAAGGAGATACTGGCCGGGAGTCTGCTCGACTTGGCCATCGGACAGGGCGACGGGAGTTCGTTGCGGAGAGGAGCCCAGAAGGACGCAAATCACCCTCCTAGTCGGAGCCAGAAGTTGTTCCAGGGTGGTGACAATGCGAGGATCGCTGGTAAATACGTCCCCGTCATGCAGAAGCCGAAAATGGACACTTTGGAAGCATTGAACGCAAAGTTTGCCAATGGGAAAAAGGTCCGACGTGATGCCAGGAATGGTGTTGTATAGTCGGTAGATGAAGAGAGTTACAGAGCGCCATACCAGCTTAGCTACCCGGTACCTGGTAGTTTGTTGGATGAAGCTCAACGTATACCGGAATACAAACATTTTCGACCTCCTCTCCAAACTTCTTCTAGGATTTCACGTCGTGGAAGTAATGTCTGTAGGTTGTGGACTTGTCAGCTCATCCATTGCTAGTCAGGTAAAGTACACCCGTTGTGGAGGCGGTATGAGATGGAATGCCTTCAGGGTCGTCTCATACTCACTGGAAACACCACCACCACTTCTGTCGCCCCTTCGACAATTACTGCCAAGTAGAAGCGTACCCCCAAACCCTTGAAGGCTTCGTGGATGACAATGTCTTGAATCTGGGTCGTGGGGATGAACGTCGTCGTGGGAGCGGTGAAAAAGTATCGAGAACTCGTGCTGGTTTGGATCCCGAGTCCTTGTAGGACTAGAAGTGATTCTTCTGTGACAGACCGAAAGAAAACAATCAGAGTAGTGTCTTCGATATGAGACGTACAACGCACGACACAGGTGCGAGAGATACCCACCGACATAATCCCTTCTCAAACACGAATAAATCACCAACAAACCCACCCCGGCTAGAATCCACCATTCGCACCTCTCCGTCAAAGGTTTGACCAAACTCGTCGCCGTCCCGAGACCACCGAACTTGAGGAAAGCATCCAAAAAGTAGTCTGCGTTGTTGCCGTCGTCGGTACCGTTGCTGTCAACAACATCATCATTTTCTCGTGCTTTGACCACGTTCACCAGTATGGCCAAATAAATCAAAAGTACCCGACAAGTGTGTCGGAGCAAAGTCCGCAACGTGGCTCGAAACTTGGACGACTCTGGCCTGCGCGTGGTGACTGTGAAAGATACTGTTGTAGGGCTGGGGAGGTAGACTGCGAGGTACTGCGACGGACCACTGGATAACCCTGACAACATTTTTTTTTGTTTTTGTTCTGCCTATGTAGGTATGTCTGCCTTGAGAAAAGCAAAGTGGGTGTCGTTGAAGAGCGTGTAAAGTAGAATAGAGTCATGAGGTTGGGTGTCCTTACTACATATTCCCGTACAGAGTGGCACAATGTGACGAGGCTGAAAGGAGAGATGTTATGCCAAGTCGTATTCGGCAAGTCGGACGAGATGGAATATTTACAGGGGTATCCGTAAATATCTACCAAAGTACTCCGTAAAAAGATCGATCCTCCATACTCTGTACTTCATCACTATCGTACACATTTACTCTGAGTTAATGGACTTCACTGGGATTGATAGTATTTCTTCGCGCATACATTTACTGATATTTGGCTTCCCTCAGTGCCCATTTATGAACTAGATGGAGCTCGTAAATAATCGAACCCCATCGTCGTGCCCGGGATCTAAAGGTCTTTGCTCCGAGGTCCCCAAAAGCGACTCATTCATATAAAAAAGTGGATCATTTTTCTCAAGTGAACTCTGGAGTGGAGAGGTTGAAAAAAATTGATCTAAATCATACAAGCCGTTGAAGTTGAGTGACGTATCTGGTACATAGTAGTTGACTTCCCCCATGTCTTGTTTCAAAATATTGGAATTGTAGGAGACATACGATGGGTCATACAGGGCCATGCCTGTCGGGAGCCGTAGCTTTGGCGGTCGTAAAGGTTCACCAGGTAACGGCAAATGTTTCTCAGAATACGTGTTCCTTGGTCCGTGATGATATTTCGATGAATTCTCTTGTGGTGGCCCAGGGTTGGAATTATACTCTTGCCAGTAATTTGGCAGTCGCCCATCGTAGGAGTGAGATTCTCTGGTGTCCAAAACTCTGTCGCCAGGAATAGATTCGCTACCGGGGAAAGGTTTGAGGACAACATCGTCTAAGCTCGTATGATACGTCTTGACATGCTTTTGAAGAGCAGACCGCGAGGCAAAACCGCGAACGGAAAAGTCACAACTGGGATCCGAGCATCGGAATCGTTCCTCGTGGCATGTCTCGTGCCTGGATCGTTCCTCGGAACTTTGGAATCCAATTGACGCCCGAACACATCCACGTCTGTGGCAGAGATAAGCAGCGTGGCTATGGCGGGCCCTGAAGCTGAGCAAATCTGGGAGGCTGACACCAAGTTCGTTGGCTAATTCTGATGACTGATCATCCAATAAGGACTCAAAGCAGTCCTGGAAGCGGCTGAATGCGATATTGAGCAACATTGGATCGTCCCAAAGACCTTGTCGAGGAGGCTTCCCAAGCAGTGTATTTGCGTTCGCGCCATCGCGGGTTGCCTGTTTTCTCTTCTTCGAATCAAGGTGATGAAGAACGGGTCTGGGCAGATCTTCCAGAGTTAAGACCTGCCTATACATTGGGCCCGTCACAGAAGGGCTGCCATCCACTTGGTTGGACCCGTCATACCCATTAATCTGAAACGACTGCAGTAAATCAACGAGGAGTTGGTGGATTTCCTTCTTCGCGCAACCGTCTTCCTCGGATATCGTTGTCGGCTCAGCTCTAAGGCATTCAACAAGGTGGTTCGTCCAGAATTGATTTATGTATGGGAAAATATCGTGGAACCCTTTCACGATGTCGGCTCTGGTCTGATGGGTGAGAGGCTCTACACTGAAAGGTTGGCAGGTCATCAAATATCGGAGGCAGACTTGAGTGATACTGAACTGGATCTGCTGACGAGGAAGAAATGGACCACTGTGTTCGTGTAAAAAGTACCTGCCAGGAAATCAGCATCAATGGGCTTGCTCTTTCACAACAAGGTATGAGTACTCTCTGCTTGAGAAGTGCACTAAGGTCATAGAGTGATCTTCATGCTCCTCGAGGAGAGGTTTACAAATATCTAGAAAACCTGCATGAAGTTTTGTATTGTCATTGAGCAACGCGTTTTTCTTTTGGAAAATCACGAGATCACACAATTCATGAGCCTTCAGTGGCCGATAGGAAAATGCCAACCAGCCGAAAAGATGTTTGACGCGGCGCTTTTGTTCCACATTGCAGGATTTTTGAATACGTTTAAGTATTGCAGCATATCTGGATCGGATTAGTAACAATTATGAGACGGCAACACAGGGGACCAACACTCCAAAGAGGTCTCTGGGTAATTCGTCCAATGTATTTCGTAGATCCTCCACACTGTGTTGTTCAAGGAGCATATCTAGAACTAGTTGCACCCATAGAAACATACCTACTTTTGACTCAGTAACGTCAACTGGCGCTGGTGGGGGAGGAGGGGTCTTACCATCAGCCTTTTCTACTACGCCCTGCTCAACTTCGGCGATAACGGTTGCTTTGAATCGATCTCTAAGAGGTGATAAGGCAACCTTGGCCAACTTTGCAATATCCTTCGATACCTTGTCCTTTTCTTCCATGAGGACAAGTCGGGGGACTTTCTTCAAGTTCGCCCAAGCCTCCTTGGTTTCCCGGCAGGAGATGAGGATTTTAACAGGGGATTGATCCTCGGAAGACGGCTTGACCGAAACGAGAAGTTGACGTAACTCTGACAATAGCTGTCGTTGATGAATGCCTTCGCACTCGTCGAGGCCATCGAATATCAGAAAGGCTGGACCTGAAGCCTGTAAAAGACTCTTGAGAAGGTCTCTTGCTCTAGAAGCTGAAAGAACAACTCCAGTCTTTGCGAAGTTATTGTAAACATACGAGACAAGATTTCGTCCTTTTCTAACAAGCTGCGCAATGAGTGACCGATATGTCAATCCACAAGCATTGGCTTCAGATCTTGCAAAGCCATAAGCACATAAACAGTAGAGCATGATTGATTCTGGAGGGATTTGGGCGTTTTCGTAAAGATACGTGATCAGGGTAGTTTTCCCTAAGAAAAGTAAAGCTCGTCAAAGACTGACCGGACATTCAGGTAAACATTGACAGTATGACACGGCCACTATCTTCAGCTAGAGTGCGCAACCCTTTTCACGAAAGGAGAGGCAATCGCATGGGCTGTCACTCGGAAATTCCATCATATTCCATCATGATGTAGAGGAGATCAGAGGAGATCAGAGGAGATCAGAGGAGATCAAAGGACTGATTTACGGTACTGACCTGAGCCCGGCTTGCCACGAAGCCAAAGTTGAGGCCGCCCATCCTCAGGATCAAGCCAGGAACGGATTTTAGCATTGTCCAGAATCCATTCGCAGGTGCCTGGTTTCCGAGCGCTGGACCGACATTCGAATAGGTCATCTTGCTCGCGGTCCTGACCTTTCAGATCCAGCCAAGACAAGGTATCGCGTAATTGCCAATGCTGGCGTTCATGCTCGGAACGGTCGAGTTCATCGAGCACTTGCTGGCGGAAGGCCTTTACTTCGAGAAGGTCAAAGGCTTGTGCTTCTTTATCAATAAGGTCACGACCTCTTGATAATCTTTGGAGGATCGAGTTGAAGCGGCGAGAGAAACTCCTCCAGGAGGCATCGAATAAGCATTTCCAGCCTAGTCAGGCAGTTAGATTAACCACAAACCGACTGCATTGATCTCACCTCCACGCCGTAAATATTGATATGCATGTGTATGGAATTCAAGAATATCGCTATAGATTTCCGCCAGGACGACCTGAAAGTCGTCTTGATCACACAACGCTGTTCCGAGGCGGCCAAAACGAGGGAGGTTCTGGGCTATTTGCCGGTAGGCGTCGATGAGCTGATCAAAGGCACTCGTGTGTTCGTCTGCAATATGGAGGACGAGCTTGATGGGAGCCTTTTGATGGTATCTTAATCCATGTCCAAAGATAGGGAGCATCCCACATACCCATATGAAGCACAGATAGGGAGTTCCTGAGCATAGCGTCTCGATAGCTCCACCAAGTTTGTGGAGAGCGTCGAACAATGGCTCGATCCGTCGCATATTCCGTAGGCATCTTCTCTGCGACTGATCCCGTTCGATGATCCGTGCAGCTTCTCGCACATCCGCCAGGGTCGTTGATTTAAACATGCGTGCGTCATTGACCCGTACAAGAGACTCGAAGTTCGTGAAGGCTTCTTTGATTATGGGATGAGCCTGATCTCGCAGGGAAGCCATCACGGCACTGCTTCCACCAAGCAGCAGGCGATGTGACGGGAGGGAAACACAGGGAATTGAAGCTTGGGGTCGGCGTGAACAATGAGAAAAGAAGGGGTCTTCTGTGACAAGCCATGTTATTGATCAGGCGGTGTGACCGGCTGCGACTCGCGGTGAGGCTGGATTGTTGGCGCAGTCGATAGGCGCACTCACTTCCTTGCATCGTAACTACCTCGACATACGGACCAGCCTCTGACTTGAGATGCTTGGGCCTCTTCAACAATACAAGCTGGGATCTTACAGCTGCTTGCTTCAAGAAATTATTCTCAAGGCCAAATTTTGGTACCAAGGCTGACAGTGCTTCCAGAGATTCCCTGCACGAGATATGTATCAGTCCATGGCCACTGCATATGACTACATGCCATCCCGCGACCAGGAGTGGAACAAGAGACGGAGGTTAAACAATCGGAACTTCCAAGAGTTGGTTGTAACACAGTATGGCTCCGAAAGTGAACATCCATCTTTCATGGGTCCGTACAACGCGGATGCGTATCTGTCAGGCCGCAGCACGCAGTACAATCCCGGCCAAGAAAGCATTGCTCAGGAGGTCGACGACAATCTTACACAACTCAGCCAGGTCCATCAAACCTCCTACTTCGAATACACAAGAAGCCCGGTCGATCGAGACACAGATGCGAACGGGATCATTTTACATGGTAGTGAAAGCACGGTTATCTCGCTATTGCAGGTCGACGGCTGTGTTGAAGGCTTCGTTGATGCAACCGAAACCGATGTTCCTCCTGATGCTTTCTGTATAGATCCAGATCCCGACCAGGAATGTTCTGCATCTGTATCGAGCATGACTATTTGTTACGGGATGCTTTGCGATATCCAAGTCGAGATTTTGATGTCGCATCAGTCTTTAATGGCATATCAAGCCTTGTGCTGGGACGGGTTCAGAGCGTTGCAACATCCAACCGATAAAATCAAGTTGCCGAACTTGCTTCAACTACTGCTCAAATACTTCAGACACTGTCTTCTGAAGCCTGTACGGAATTTCAATTTTGGCTTTGGCCACCACAGCAATCGACTGACCAACAATGTCATGGTTCAGAAAAGCCTACAGCTAGAGGAGGTGGTCTCACAGTCCGCAATCTATCGGTCATCTTATACGGGCCTAACAACATGGCGGATCGTGTAGCAGAGTGGCTTGACAGCCTGAAGATGTATCTCCAAATCCCTGGAGCATGCGATCGAGATGTTCCCTACATCAACCCGCACTGTCTGACTTCGAACCGAGAGTCAATAGTATACACTTCTGAACTCCCCTCTGACCTTTCAGTAAAGGCAGACGAAGGCCAGAACTTCAGCGATGATCCTTTCGGGGACCTTTATAACAGCTCGGTCTTTGAATTGGCTCCTCAGCCGAGCGCAATTGCCTCGAGGCTCCATGATCATCAGAGACAAGCCTTGACCTTCATGATAGAACGAGAAAACGGCTGGAATTTATCTGGGACGCGAATGGACATATGGAAATCTCACATTACTGCCTTTGGCGACAAGAGATACAAGAACACAGTGTGCGGACTTACGCAAGGACATCCGCCCGAGAACTTCCAAGGAGGGATCATTGCGGATGAGATGGGCCTTGGAAAGACTTGCACCATGCTGGCTTTGATAGCGGCAAATCCTTTTCAATTCGTCACCCATCCTCGCAATTCTGAGTGCGTGAAAAGCACGTTGATCGTTGTGCCATTTTCTTTGTTGTTTGTCTGGGAGAAGCAAATCAAGGAACACCTCTGCCCAGGGCAAGTCCGCCACACTATATTCTATGGCCGCGACCGCCAGAAAGTCGTCAATCTCAATGATCTTGATATCGTCGTAACCACTTACAACACGGTTGTCTTAGAATGGAAGAATTACAAGCCATCGCGAACTTCCTCTAATCGCAGTCTTTTGTTCAGCACATTGTGGCATAGGATCATCTTGGACGAGGCTCATGTCATCCGCTCCAAGGAAACCCTATGTGCCAAATCCGTCTATGCTCTGCAAGCAGAACGGCGTTGGTGCATCACTGGTACTCCAATTCAGAACCGGTTGACAGATATCTACTCTCTTCTTCGCTTCCTCCAGGTGCACCCTTATGACGGTCTGCGAATTTTCGAGGAGCAAATCTTGCACCCATGGAAGTCAAAGATGGACGAGAATGCCTTGAAGAGACTTCAATCGATCATGAAAGCGATTGCCATTCGTCGTCCGAGAGCCGTTATTGCTCTTCCTGATCGCATAGAGCACACTGAAAAACTTGATTTTACGCACGAGGAGCGTATTGTTTATAACACGGCACGAATCGGCGCCATGGAGGTTCTAGAGAGCGCGACAAGTGACAACCAAGCCACATCGGGATCTGTATACCTGAATGCATTCCAACGAGTCAACGATTTGAGATATATTTGCAATCATGGTGTCAGTCCGCCACGTCGCAGGCAGCAGACGAACTCTGTGGATGGATTCGAACAGGTGTCGTATTCTCTCCCAGATGAAAGGCTGGAAGCATGGAAGGATAGCACAGACACATTATGCATTCATTGCAGCGCGGAACTTTTGGATGAAGACGAAACCGAGCGATTTCTTTCTGTTCGTGACAGCGGTGGCCTCGACCAGCTGTCATCTCGATCATGCAGAAATTGTGCTCTGCGAAACCACCTGCTCCTGGCCCCGTCAGCGTCGAATCCGTCCTCTGAAATATCGACGCCGGTCAGCTTCAGTATGCCGGTGCAGGCCTCAAGCAAGATCAAAGTCCTCGTATCGCAGATTGAACAACTCCCGTTCGATGACAAATGTGTCGTTTTTTCATACTGGACGTCGAGCCTGGACGCCATCGAGGTCGCCCTGAACCAAGCACAAGTTCGATTCTGTCGCTACGACGGTCGCCTGAACCGACAGAGACGCAGCCAGGCGTTGAGCGAGTTCACCACCGACCCCTCGCTGCGCGTCTTTTTGGTGTCCATCACCTGCGGAGGCCAAGGGCTCGACCTCACGGCCGCGAACCATGCCTTTTTGCTGGAGCCGCAGTGGAACCCCATGATCGAGGAACAGGCCATGGCCCGGGTGCACCGACTCGGCCAGCAGAAGCCGGTCCGTTTGGTGAGGTTGCTCGTCAGGGACACGTTTGAAGAGAACATTGTCCGACTTCAGGGCCGAAAACGGACCCTGGCCGACCTCATCGTCGACCGGTCGCCGTTGAAGGAAGGCTCGGACGGTAAGAAGCAGTTGTATTATCTACGTGAATTGGTAGAGTAGGCGTATTCTGATTTATCCCATCGTTCCTTTCTCGAAAAAGCCTCCGAGATCTTTCGGTCCAATAAATGGGCAAAACAAAAAAGAAATTGTGATTTTGGGTATCTAGACTCAACACGACCACGGCACAACCTGGGAATTCAAGACCGCAGATGTAGTACACAGCTATTATGTGTACCGCCATGAGTAAAAGTACAGAACAGAACAAGGTCTTCCAGAAGCATTAATCTCAAGTTCTTCTTCTTGAGGCCCGATGCACCCGACCCACACGCAGTTTTTCAAAATAGTTTCGGTGATCAATAATAACTGCAGCCCCTCTGCAGAACCAGACGCTGGTCCGAGACAGCGTTGACCGTTGTCCCCTTTCCCGAGTGATGCAAAAAAACCTGATGACAATAAAAAGTGATACAAGCGGTAACTACACTTACACCGGCGTGCTTGTGATTCTGTTAACAACTTCTCTGATGAGGGGAGAAATTTGTTGTGGAAGTCAAGCACACACGGGATGTAAAGGAACTGGTCGGCTAACCGCGGCCGCGTGGACAATTGCACATTCGCTCACCCGTGTGCTCTTCAGTCAAGAGTCAAAAAGCGAAGAAACGAAAGGATAGTTCTTCAGATAATTCCCTTTCGAGACCGAGGCCGAGACCGAGAAGGACAGAGGGACGAAATATGTCCTGCTCAACTCACTCATTCGAATGAGCGAGACATGTCGCGGCTGTAAAATAAGACGACGTGGGACGATTGATCATCTATGTCGACAACCTTCGACGGTCAACATTTAGATCATGTTGTCCTGTTCAGTCGTCGCTGTGGCGGGCGCAGATGTATTCTCGACTGGAGTTTGTTGTCGAGCAGCTGCAGATGCAGGCGGTGTCAATTTGGGAACTGTGGAGCAGATTACAACGTCAGTCAACCGAAAGCTTCTCTCTCTACAACTGTCCCAGCTGGTGAGAGAAAAAAAAGGAAAAGGAAACAATACATACTTGACATTCCATAACCCTGCGTCTTGCCCTCACGATCATGATTGTCTATTTCGACACGAATCGCGACGTTCAATCCACCCTTGAGCGAACCTTGGGCATTGATTCCGTCGGCGGCAGGATGCTTCGAGCCAGCGCCATCTTCGCCCGCGTGGAGCGGGCTGTGGCCGTCCGTGCCAGCGTTGGGACGTGACTTGCCCAACTTCCCTGTCGAGTTGACGTGCACGGAGCCATTGACTCCCCCATTGGCCTGCTGCTGCGCCTGAGGGTCGCCGCCGCCGGGGTGGTGGTCATCGTCGTCCGGGATTTCCGTGATACAGGCGAAATTCCGACTCGGCATGGTGACGTTGTTCCAAGTCGCGCCCTTTTCCTGCCCGCCGGGCTGTACATCAAACATGCTCATCAGCGTCTCGTCGGTGTTGCCGTCTCTCAAATGGTGAATCTTGTTGCGTCGCGCGAGCAGATTGGCAACCGCCTTGGGAGGAGGTTTGTTGGTGATGGCCGACGAAATGATGTTGACCATGTAACGTGGGTCCTCGAGGGCGTCCATGTTGTCCGCAGGGGTCGAGTAGAATCGGCCAATCGCGGCAAGATGGACGTCGCCACCGAGTATAGTCACACGCACCGAATGCTTCGCGGCGAGCTTCTGTAGGCGGACGACGAGCTCGCGGCGTTCGTGCTTGTGATGTCGGGCCGTGTAATGGTCGTCAAGGTCGTCCAGCAGATCCACCGACCCATCGAAGTTGTTGAACAGACCACCGGCAAAGCCGAATCTCTTGTTCAAAAGCTTGATAGGCGCCATGATCGGAGAGGTGAAGATGTTTTCGAGCCATGCGAGCCGGGGATAAGCAATGGGCACACCCAGGAGCAGAATGAGATGCTTGATCTCGCCACGTGCATCTCTGAGTTCGGTGTCCAGTCGGTCAAAAATCAAGTCATAGGTTTCCGGGTAATTGACTTGTTTCCTGGTCCGCTCGGTTCGGGCGTCAACGCCACAAAATGCAATTCGTCTGCCTAGGCGCATGTACAGATTCCTCGATTTCTCCTCGACGTACGGTCCTGGTCGCTTTCCCACGATCCAGCTGGGATCATCCGCAGTCCTCTTATAGACATACGTATCCTTCAACTGGCGTGGATCGGCACCTGCGGAGCCGTCTGCGGTCGCCTCCATGGTCGAAGGCGCATCGGTCGTGAATGTCGACACCGGTGGAGCTGTATGATGTTGAAACAGACAGTAGTATTTGAAGCTGACGCCGCCTATGCCTCGGAAGACGGCGCATCTCATGAAATGGTCCGTGTATGACCCAAACCCATCGATGATGTCGTGGTCGTCCCAAATGTTGATCTGAGGTATTTGAGAATTCGCCGCGGCAAAAGGCTCAGTGCCGTACCATCGAACATAGTTATTGAAGTAATATTCGTCGCATTCTTCCCGCATGCGCTCATCAAACGGGTAGTCTCTTCTTTTGGCGGGATTGGCAATGTTCGTCCACGGCTTCAACGGCCCATTCACGCGAACTCCATCGTTGTAGATCTGGTCGCCGCCGCCGATCATGACATGGAAGGGTTTCTCATTGTGAATCCGCAAGACCTCATTCCACAGCACAGGGCCTTGTAAAGCAACTTGTTAGGTCTTGCACTCGACAAAACAGACCTGCATGCCAGGCGAAACTCACCTGACCAGAAATCTTCATCCGTGCCTACAGAGAAGCCATTACACGAGTGAAACATTATGCGCATAGATTCGGTCACCGCAGGCACCACGAACACCCTCGATGACTCTTTGCTCACATCTGAGAGGAAGCGCATGTTGGGTATTGTGTACTGCCATTGGGCTTCCGCCTCTGCCAGGGGCAGCTGCACACTAAATCGCCAGAAAGCCTTGCCCGGATCTTGGTAGAGCTTCAAGCCCTCGACTGTCTGTGTTGGCGAACTCTTGACCTTTCCACTTTTGTCCCATGCGCCCAGCGATTTCAGCTCGAGTGTTGGCTTCTGTTCCCCGGGCTTTGTGACGACGAGCACGGAGCCATGCCAGAACATATCTGTCCCTTGCTCGCTCATGCGCTGGTAATTGAGAAGAGGGCCGCAGATGACTTCGATATCGGATCCCGAGTGTCCAGCATCTTGTCCAGCCCCGGAGCCGGCTGGATTCTCGGTGACCTGCTGATGATGGCTCTGGGCTGTGCCATCTAGCTGTCCTGTTACTCTGTGTTAACAGGAGACCAATCGTGAGCAGTCCGGGCAGGGAAAACCACAGTACCTTCCATCTTGCTCAACTTCTCCGCTCTGAGAGGCTCGTTCGTTGACCAATATTAGTAGCTTGGAGGGAAAGTTGGAGCTGGTGATAGGATGTAAACAATGCAATCGGGGTCCAACACGACACCCCCTAGGAATTACTTCAACCAGGTAAAATAGGTCGAGGGAATGGCGAGAAACGAAGAATCAGGTCAAGGGAAGGGTGACAATGACAAAAATACTTGTACGGAGGAGTGGCTTGCGAAACAATGGCATGCAAGTTCCAGCTATACAGTACGGTGGAAGTCCAGCGCAGCCTAGTCAGCGCCAGTACAGTACTCGTAAGGCCGGCCAGTCAAGTCAGCGTTGGGAAATGAGCGCATGGGCTATTGTACAGGCTTAGGCATGCAGACTCCATCATCGTAGGGGCTTATGGGCGACAACAAGGTGCCTGCTGCTGGGGCTACGGGGGTGTATGATGACGCCAAGAAGACTGAAGCCTCGCCTAATACGTAGTCCTCCCCAGGGCTCTACACACTTTTGCATTAGAACCCGTGGGCATGGCTCATGAAGCAATCAAAGCTCTACAATTCGCACACTATCAAGACAAGACTTCTTGACGTACAACCGGATCGACGAAATGTCCACATCCAAAACCGGGAACACCATCAACATGTCGCCTGTTCAGCTGGGCACTCTCAAATAGTTCGCCTTCTATTGGCTTTTAGACTACCACACCACTTATCCGCTATGATGCTTAGCTCGATCCCATCGTTGCCGTCGACTCCGAAAAGATCTTGGCCTTTTGATATTGTATGCCCTCGCCGATCGTTGTCCTTGCATGTCTGTAACAGTCTCATTGCAGCTCCTCCCACCCTGTGAACGCCGATCGCTATACCCGGTACATAAAGCATGGCCAATGAATCGTCTCGATAATTGTACATCTTCTCCTGTTGCTGTTGTTCACTCTTTGTCGTCTTTCGGCTGGGGGTCACCAATACCGTGCTCGTAGATCGCGAACAAAGTATCACTCTCGGGCAGGCACGGGCTGTCGTAGATCTTGCAGATACGGGTTTCACCCCGTCCCTTCTTCAGACTGAGTCGCGTGGTACTTGCATGAGCAATGATGTTACCACCAATGGGTTTTTTGGGGTCAGGATTGAACATGGCACTGGGCCCTCCGTCGACCTGTGCAACCACTTGATTGGTGATGACCACGGCGATTCCAAATTCATCTGCGAGCCGCTGTAAGGTGCGCAAGAATTTGGCCATGTGTGACTGTCTGGACGACAATTCTCCTCGACCGTTGTAGTCAGTCCGGTACAGTGACGTGGCAGAGTCGACAATGAGGAGCGAAAACCGTGTTTCACACATCATCTGTGAAGCCTGCTGTAGAAGCTGCAGTTGGTGTTCAGAGTTGTACGCTCGTGCATATGCGACATTGTCGAGGACTTCTTCGCCCTCCAAGCCATAACGGTTGGCAACCGAGAGCAGACGAACAGGTCTGAACGTGCCTTCAGTGTCGATGTAGAGGCACTTGCCTTCTCCGCCGCCCATGTCAAAAGGCAATTGGCAAGTAACAGCCAATGTATGGCATATCTGACTCTTTCCCGTTCTGAATTCACCAAATATCTCAGTGATGGAGCCGGTCTCAACACCCCCTCCCAGTAAGCGATCGAGGTTCTTCGAGCCGGTAGTGATGGAGATGAGCTCGCTTCTTCGTGCATGCATTTCGGTGGCAGTGGTGAAGCCCATGGGGACCAGTTTCATTGCTGAAAAGTGCATTAGCCATGTGTGGCTGAAAGAATACAAGGTGAGCTAACCTTCGTTCAGCAGCTTGGATGCCTTGGCTTCTGAAATTCCCTTGATCTGCTCGAGGGTCCGTCGCGGACTATCATGGATCGGTTAGTTATGACTTCGTATCGATCATATCTCAACTCACGTGTACGCTATTGATTCGACGGTGTGAAATCCGCCTTCAACGACGAGTTTTATGTCTCTGTCGGTCAATCCGGCAAGCC
Source organism: Exophiala oligosperma (assembly GCF_000835515.1). Taxonomy (NCBI): domain Eukaryota; kingdom Fungi; phylum Ascomycota; class Eurotiomycetes; order Chaetothyriales; family Herpotrichiellaceae; genus Exophiala; species Exophiala oligosperma. The sequence continues at coordinate 3,457,296 of NW_015622819.1, forward strand.
CCTACTCTGTGTAAGCGCAGTGAAAGTGTCGGGGCGCATATGTGCATACCACCAATTGCGAGACTGGTATTGGTGCCCCGGGGCCTCCAGGCATATCATCGTACTCATCCTGGACGGCGTCCGAGTTATCAACTTGAGTCATGATGATGGCTCACAAGGCTGAGTTGGTCAAGGAAAAAAGGAATAGGGATGCTGACGAAGTCGAGAACCAGAGATGCGATTAAGACTCAGCCAGGTACGAGAATTCCCAGTGGCGATGTTGAGAAAATCAAAGTTCCTCGCGTAAACAGCGAGGTGAAAGACGCGACCGCGTCGCGTTCTACCACGAAAGCACGTGATGAAGGTCAATTCTTGTCCACTCCTCTTTCATCGTACTTGACTTGCCAAACTCATCTAGTCACCAGCCATCATGGAATCAATTCAATTACCTCTCAACAACAAATGAATTCTCTATTACAATAACATAGCAATTGCCACCCATTCGGTATCACTACCGGGTTGATCCACCAATTGTCAATTTTACCATTTTGCGGCCATTTCCATGCACCCAGCCATCATAGTTGTACATCTCTTGAGATCTTATCGACCTCCCTTCTAACTCCGTCGCTGTCGTATCATGATTGCTTCCAAAAATGCAATGTCAAAACCGGGTATTTTCCCATCACTCCCAAAGGTGAGAATATTCTGAATCGCGCCATCGATCTACCCTGGACCCTCATAAACAGTTTGCGATCCGGTGCTGCTAATCGAGCACTCTGGAGATGTATTTCATGAACTCCTGGTCCTCCAACAACCGTGCCATATCCTCTTGCGTCATCTGGATAACAACTTCGAGGTAATCTTTGCGCTCATCACGGGGGAGCACAATGCAGGAACCCGGATCTTTGGACCAGGGTTTTCGCACCCAATCGGGCGGACCCAGGCCCATTTCAAATGTTGCTTCATAACAACTCAGCTTTTCCCAACTGGTGACATACATGTCAGCACCATTGGCTCGATCCATATTGCTGGCTTGGAGATCGCGCACGTCGATTTTGGGGTCGACGTAGCGGGCCAACGCAATCGCCTGTCGAATATAAGATTCGTTTACATCGTTGATAGCATTGCGTATCGTCACTGCAGATTCTGCAAGTGCAGCAGCACTGCTACCCTCCAAGTGGGACAGTGGCATTTTTGCAGAAGCAAAGTCAATGGCTGCCCCAAAGTATGAGTCCGGCAGTGGTTTCTTCAGCTTGTTGCGGATATTGACTGGTATCAGAAGACTCGACTCTTGGACCTTGCTGTCCGTTGCCAGTGACGGAATGCGCGCTCTGGTCATGCTGTGCCAAAGCAGTGCTTGCAAGGCATCATTTTGGCTGAAGAAGTCGCTGCCAGAGACAGCCTGTAGACTTTCTCTCAGTTCTTGGAGCCCTAAAAGCGGAAGAGAGACGACACATCCGCGGCCTTGGACCTTTGCACCACCCTTGATTTCCGACCTTTGCTTGACGACCTTGCATTTCAACCGTCGGTCATTAATCTGATTTGCGGAGCTGTACGACAATTCCTGTCTGACGATGCTTTTATGGTGTGCAAATGCGTTCAATCTTCTGGACAGACTTGGGGTCTCATGGCCTTTGCTGTCCAGGTATCGGTGGAAGGTGAAATCGTCGTTGAGCACACTACCGGAAATGAGCTGTCCAATACCTGTGCCGTCCGAGATACAATGGTGCAGATACACCGAGACGATGAGGCCTCCTCTCACAACATTTGCTTGAACTCGGAACACTGGTGCTCGTTCTTCATCTGCCGATTCAGACAGAGCCGACACTAGTTCCGGCTTGATCGTACTAGGAGGCAGAGCCTTAGCCTCCATTTCTTCATATGTGTACGGGACTTCGTCGTGCGAAAGGTGCCGGATGTTGACAGTTGGAAACTCAAGAAAGTCCCGGTCAGAGAAGTGAATCTCAACAGCTCCCACTTGCTTATTGGGCTCCTGGACGGACACCACATAGCCACTCAGGTATGGCTTTGCATCTACAAGCTTTCTGATGTATCCATTGAGTCTTGAAAGTGCCAGGGGAAGCATATCATCGTCGGGTACCTTATATGCCAGGCAGATACGAATGTAAGACCGAGGCATGCAATGTTCAATACTTGATAAGTGAATGACATGGTCGCTTGACTCTGCTGTTGGGTTGATGTCGATGCCACCATTGAGAACGCTTGCATCCACCAGATCTGCGAGGCCGGAATTGTTCTCTGATACAGGATGACCCGCAAATTCGTGTCTGTCGGATTCGAACGAATTGGGAGAGGGAGGCCCACTGCCAGGGCTGGCCGTCGAAGTTGAGAAACTTGACATTTGATCGAATGGGAGGGTACTTGTGGCTTTATCTCGAATCAGCTGAGACCGAAGGGAAATTTTGGATGTGCGAATTACCGAGGAGAGAACAGGCAGGGCGCGGGCGTTCAACGTCAAGAAGAGAGCTCTTGTTGTCTGATAATTCCTGCGAGAATGATAGACGAGCATTATGTTGAAGCAAAAGCATGATTGAAAGGTTGCTTTCTAAACAGCAACGATCAATGCTTGCTGTTTGTGTATATATGGGTGGAAAAAAGGACTGTAAAAGGATATGGTGGGCTGCCGGACGTGTGACGACGAGTATTGTTGTGCTTTTGGGCTCGGATTTTGCTGTACACTGACGGCCTGAGATTTGCGATTTCCGGATGATTTACAGGCCGGGAACAACGTTGTTAGATCCACAGACCTGCTGGTCAAAGATGGGAATTCCTCTGCTGGCAGACCGCTCGGGGGGACGAGAGACAAGATTCAAGCCCGACAATCGCCACGAATGGACCAATCAATCGTCGAGACCTGGTATTTGCCTGACGCAGAGAATCGAAAGCTAGCAGGTTCTAAGTCAATTGAAAGCCATACTGCAATCGACTAGTACACGCAATCGAGACAAAGGGACGCAGGACTCTATATAGACGAAGACAGTCCAACGTCCAACTTCTGGACCTCAGAGTAAGAGAGGCGGATTTGAGAATCCGCCAACAGGTTGCCTTTTTGACCGCGATACACGGGTACGTGTTGATCTTTGTGGGGGGTAGGGTATCGATACTTCGGGTATATGCCCTTTTAGCAACTTTGCGGGAAGACCCATGTAGGTGTCTCTATTCGTTCAATTAGCGTATACCGATCCACACAGATGCAGGAAGTCAGACCTCGTGAGGATGCTGAGCCGTAGATTTCCAAAGCAGGAGTCATTCGTGCGCAGAAACTCGAGCAAATCCAAAAGATTCGATAGCTATCCTGCGGTATACGAGTAAGGCAGCCGCAGCATGGAAGATTGGCAGTGACGAACTGACGAACCAAAGCCAGCACTTACACTGACGCCAATGCTGTGTCACTTCGCCAGTGTTCCGTCGCCGAAAGCGTCAGCCTCGCCTTTTTCCCCTGCGCGTCAAGTCGAGTGGTCCCAGCTGTCCGCGGGATTGCACCGGTACTTATTGTCGGAGCTCTGGAAGAAGTGAGTAGCCTGGCCAAGATACTCTGCACTTGCAGTCCTGTCAGAAGTAGCGGCGAGTCAGGGACGGGACGACGGAGACTGCGTCATCTGTTGGGTCAGCTGAGAATGATTGCTCCAGCATGCAGACGCCGCAGGCCCTGTTGCAGACACCCTACTAGAAAGAAAAATTGAGCGGTGATCAGAAGGAAAATCGAGGGAATAGAGCATCCAATAGCTCATGCCGAACACAAGGCAAGCGAAGCGCCGCTCGACATCGTGCGCTACTGCAGCATGCATGATCGCAGAGGGTGGTGGTGGTGTGGGCTGTGTGGGAGGGGAACGCTGGATAAGAACGAGACATTCGTGAAATAGGCCTAGCCGATGCCAGGGTAAGCAGCATGGGGGTATGTTGCTAATGACTGACGTTTTCGACGCTCGAAGAAAGTTGCCAGGCCGTTGTACGTGCCGAACCTTAACAGTGTCTCTGATGATCCTCGCATGGACCTTGAAGTGGATCTGACCCTTTGGACGGAGTGCCCGTAGTCAGGTCATCACAACTGTTTTGCTCGGACACGAGTCGAACGGAGCAGGACTGGTGGAAGAGCGATGCTTCGGACTAGATAGGCGTATTCGGTCGGCATCGCCCCAAAAAGGCGGCGTACAGGCAGTCGTTTGATCAATCTCGCAGAGATGGGTTGGCACGGAAAGGTCCCCTGGACGAGTTCGCCGAAGGACAGGGGCTTGTGGTTGCCTAGGCAGACGTGGAAGGAAAAATCCCTCCCGAACGAAGCTCAAGGTCCTTGTTGTCAAGATCTGGCAAAAAGCGATAGTACGGGAGGTCGAAACAGTGGTGACACCAGCGGCCTTGTCCTCAGGGGACCCTGGTGTTCATCCCACTGTGGATCGCTTATTGCATTCAGAGCTTATTGCCAATTGAGAATGGTCGACGGGGAAGCCGTCTCCCCCCCGAACGCGCCGTCTTCCGCGCCATGGGCAAGCTTCTGTGTGATACGGCTAGGGTTGGTGCTGCAATGAGCCGCTCACAGCTCCTGGCCATCGAAGCCCTCTGCGATGGCTTGAAGCATCCAAATGAACCCTGGAACTTCTGCCAACTCCTGCATGGGTATCTGACTCACCTGACAACCTCGTATACATGTTGACATTTAGGGGCTCTATTTCCGCACATGGTTGATGCCTTCAAATTTGGACCATGCCGACAGCGCAGAGTAATTCGATACGTACAATCCTGCCTTGTAGCCACACCCAATCCGATGGCTGAGCCCTCCGGCGTTCATCATCGTCAAATCACTCGTCCAAAAATAGCGATTGGGCCGTGGCCAATGACCCCAGGGGCGCTTACCATCAACTAGTCGCAAATCCTCTGGATGCGCAAATGAGGCTACCCTCATAGGTACTCCATCAGGATACGGTGTATGATATACATATTGTATCGAGCACTTTGGCTCCATTCGTCGGCCACCACATTCTCCAGATGATCGCCGCCTAGGTACGCTTCTTCGAGACAACACCCACAAAGGCACTCCTACGAGCACTTGTAAAGAGGAAGCATTGGCTGACCAAGAACCAGCACCCACCTCAAGGTACCATAGTTCGCTCATTTCGCGTATAGCACGGAGTAGAGCATTACAAGACGGCATCCTCGATGAAGAATCGGATCACGCATATTGTAGTAGCAGTTCCGTAGCCGAGTGGGGACGAGGACGCTGTCAGAACAACAGATTGACACCGCATGGTAGCAGTTGTGATGACCATGTGCCTAACGTGTCAATCCTCAAAGTACCGTCGATCAAAGATCACCATCACGTTGCCAAGCCTAATTCAACTTGGGCATGATACGCACCCGTTCGCATACCTGGCTTGCACGCCTGCAGTGCGTTTACCAGGGGGAGCCTGGGATCATTGGTGTGGAACAAATACAGCCTGATGTTTCTTTATTGCTGCCCGAAGTTACGGAACTGGAGTCGCCAATTGTTGCTCGTCATCATTCACCGCCATCTCCATGGCTGCATATTTTGAGACAGGTGATGGTGCTGTTGTGGTTGTCACCTATGATTTCAATCAAGTGCTAGTATTCCGTTGCCCATAAATTGGCTGTCGCAAGCGGCTGTCACTGAGCCGAAGCAAGGCGAAGGCGGGGTCTTCTAAGGAATCAATTCTGCTGCAGGTGGACAATCGGAGAAAGCAGTGTTTCCTTTTCATCAGAGATAGCGAAAGCGCCACAATCCATGGCGAGCGGACCCATTCTGGAAATAAGCCTCGAAGCCGTGAAATGTGTTTTGAAGTAAAGATTCAGACCGAGTTCGTCAGGCGGTGCAGAAGCGATGAAGTCCTGTGAACGTTCAGCTTCGGGACAGAGGCAGGACTTCCGCGCATCCGCCCGAAGCCAGAGTGAGAACCACACTCACAGCTAGTCCTGATTCTCGAATCATCAAGCACAAATACGTAAACTTTGGAGATCCGGATCCAGCCCACACATTGAGAGATATTCCACACCAGAATCCACCAAGCCAGGAACGAGCATAAAAGTACCACAAAAGCCGTCCAGGTAAACCGATTTGGCAACAGGCCTCCGGGAGAAGTTGCAGCATCGCTGTCAGAATATAACATCTCCGGAGTTCGGCTGATTTATGTCAAGCTGACACGCTATGCTTCGGCCACAGAGCGAGGTGGACGTCCTAGCCCAGCGCCTTGTCACGTCCAGTGTAACCAGGTGAAGCGATTCGTGTCGTCTAATCACTTCAATCGCAGCCGAAATTCCCGCCAGACCACTAGTCGTGGGACACGTTGGGTGACATGGAGGGCTGCTTCGGGGGACAATGCCAGAAATGCAGATGCAAGAACACTGGTCATGATTCCGGCCGGAACTTGCATGTGTAACCCAAGCGTCGCTGTTCTCAAGGTCTCCTCGTCGCCACGGCAATCTCGAAATGGTAAATGGTACGCAGTAAATGATGGAAAATTTGTTGCTCTGAACTCCATTCCTTGCTCCCTGGGCCGTGTAGGCATTTTGGCCGTCGGTGCCACTCCACCTATTAAGAGCGTGACAACGTGCACCAGTAAACGAGTCGTTGCTGATACATTATCCTTTGCCGGCGCCTTCAAGGTGGTCAATTACGCACTGGAAATGTCAGAAATTGCAAAGTTTAGCCACCATGGTCTGCCAACGGGGAGACGAGTGGTCCTGGCTGGGACTTCTGATCAAGGGCGACAGGGCTGCTGGATTCCCCAATCGAGACTCTCGTCAGTCCTGACAGTAGATGACACCTTTGTCCGGGAATACCACCCCGAGCGAGCAAGGGTTGCGACGCGCCCACCTGCCATCTGTCTCGTCTATTGTATGGCTCTATGGTCAAAGTTGACGGCCCCGACACAACTCCCGGTGGGAATCTGATACATCGGTGACGTAGGTGCACTCACTGAACCAGAAGTTGTAGGGTTTGGAGTGCGACCAATATGGGTGATGCCACTTTGTATGCACCTGCGAAGTAGATCCAACCTGAGTTAGCGTAAGGTAGGAGGTAACGCCAAAAGAGGAAAGTATGGCGATATTTCCCTGTTCCGTATTTGTAGTAGACTGCGCTGTGATGAACTCATGGCATTCGAGTCCAACGTTCTATGTGTCTACACATATCCGACGCACCAAGCCATTTGTCGCCCTTGTCTATCCAACGTTCCAAGAACTCGATCGATGCCTAGACTCCCCTGTAAACCATCCTTCGTCTCTTACGTCCGCCCAAGTCTCTTATCGCCTACCTAGCCTGTCGATGCGAACTATGGTTTCAGGGTCCCACGACAGAGCGCGAAGGCTAGCTTTCAGCTAAGCCATTCTGACTTCGTTGAAGATGCGTCGAGGATGTACCTGGCTCAGAAACATGTGCTGTTCGCCGCTCTCGCAGCTTTCATTGCCTGGGGTCTTGCCGTCCGGAATCTACCTGTTCTCCGCTACCTTGGCTATGCCTTCACACTCGGCTGCGTTACGACATTGCTCTCGGTGATTGCGAGCATCACATTTACCTCTCGGGCGCGGGCAAGATTCAATGACTTGCATAGCCTTTCTTCCAGGCCGCTTGCCCTATTAAGATCGGATCGATGGCGCTCTGAGATTGCCGCTTTCAATGCTCTCCGTAAATACCAGCCTGGACATATCTACGACAAGTCCTTTGTCGTCTCCCAAGCGCTTGATGGTTTGATCGGATTGGCACTAAGAGATTTTGTGTCGTCATGGTACGGCAGTATCACCAAAAGTCCCGTATTTTTGAACGAGGTGGACAAGAATATCAGAGCGGCCTTGGTAGAAATTCGAGACCGTGTAGTCAATGAGGATATGGTCAACGTCATAGTCTCCAGGGTTGTACCCATCATGACCACACACTTGCGAGATTTTGACCAGGCAGAGCGTGTGGTACGAGGACGTAGCCTTAATCGAAGTGTGACGGAGTCGGAGGAGCTGGAATTGGCTATTGCTGCCAAATACAGAGACGGAAAGCTTCATCCCGCAGCCTCTCTTGCATATTCTGACACCAAGTCCATCCAGCAAGACCATTTACGGAAGATGCTGGTTCGAATTCTGCCAGATCTTCTTCCATCGACGATGATGGGCAGCCGGGCCACACTAGTCTTGGTGAAAGAGATCGTTGCTTGCGCTGTTCTATTTCCTCTTCTCCAGCTTCTGTCAGAGCCTGACACCTGGAATCAAATTGTTGAAGCGTACGGTCGCACCACACTGCAGGACCGAAAAACCGTCCGTCGAATGAGGGCTGCTCTTGATCAGCACACTTCGCCAATGTCTACAACAAAAAGCAGTCTGGAACTGCCCCGACTGGGCCCGAATGACAGCGAACGAGCTTTTGAGCGCTTCGTCAGAGCGATCCGTAAGACCAAAAATCTATCTGATGCGCGAAGGTTTCGTAATGTGATTGCAAGCCAGATCCAGCGCGAAGGGATGGTGGAAGGTCAGGACCCCGTCTATCTACGCAGGCTAGAAATGGCGAAAAGGGTTCTCGAACAAAAGATCTCAAAATTGAGTCAGACAGCAATGATTCCCAAAGCTACGAGTTCACAGCCTGCGCCCCAGTCAAACACTGGCGCCAAACCTCACGAGTGGACTATGGTAGAGATCATGCACACTGCATCTGGTCTGTCCTATTTCATGGAATATATGGATCGTCAGCATAAAATGGCCTCGGTGCAGTTCTGGGTCGTAGTGGACGGCTTTCGCAATCCACTGGAGGACGACTTTGGAGATGAAATGAACCCAGCACCTCAGCAGACTTGGACAGACGCTGATCGAATGGATATCGCGCAGATCAGTGAAACCTATATGTCTAAGCCGGAATTGAATATTCCCCGAGAGTCCAAGGATGCAATCAGATCTTTCTTGATTGCTGGTCGAAAGGCAACGCCACAACAATATCGAGCTGCGAGGACCGCCATACTCTCGGCGCAATCTGCTGTCTTAGAAGACCTTGAAATCAATCACTTGCCCAACTTTCGAAAATCCGATTTATACTACAAATTCCTTGCTTCAGCTGAAGCATCCGCAATGCAACCCCGCCTCCAAACACCCCCAGATGCTGCTGAGCAGAATGGCATCACTTCACCGAACATGACTACGGCCAGAGGGGGCCTGTCGATGACTAGAACTAACTCTCAGCCCGGTTTCCGACCGAAGGACTTGCGTAGAGCAGCAGTCTCTTCCTCGGATGTTCGTAGTCTTGCTTCTTCCAAGCTCTTCGATGACGCAGAGGTTGTAAAGCGCTCAGGGTCTTCAGGCCCTCTGTTCGATGATGGTTATGACACGGATCCTCTGGCACATTCGACCCAGAGCCTAGGTCAAGAATCTTTAAATGGTGATTCGGTCGACCAACGACGAGTCATAGAGAACATGGAGGCGGCCATGAACAACATCATGACTGACAGCCCGATGGAGGAACAAAACGCTTATGACGACGATGCTCTATTCGGATCTCCGGTGTCCGGATCAAAGTCGATCAGAACAATAGATTCCCCAAGAGGCTCTCTCGATATTCAGACGAGCGACTACACAAACAAGTCTAAACCTAGTCTAGCAACCCTAGGACTAGTCAACACAGCTTCACGAATTGGTGTTTTCTCGGACAACGATCTGTTCCCCGATGAAGAGAAGTTCATTGAGGATGAGTACGCGGACAACGATGACAGTAAAAATGAGGATGTCACAGAAGATGAGATCCATGAAGCAGCCCCGGGGGATCTTGGACTGGCTGAAGCCATTACTGTGTTGAACAATGACATCGAACGCCTTGTGTCCCAGGAAGGGGTGGTGGATGCATTGACCCGCAAGGCCGAATTGACCAACAATGTGGCCGAGTTACGCATTCTAGGTAAATCGAAAGCAAGCTTGCAACGAGAAATTCGACGGAAAGAATTGCAGCGCCAGCAGTACATCGTCCAGGAGAGTGACAACAGTTTGTATGGTCGATCGAAGATATCAATCAAGTCCGTCGTTGTCGGAAAGGAAGACGATGGTCGCGAATTTGCACTGTACGTCATTGAAGTTCATCGGCAGGCTGGAGATCAAATGCCCGCAGCAGTTTGGGCAATACCTCGTCGCTATTCCGAATTTCACGACCTTCACCAAAAGTTACGTCGCAGATATCCTTCGACAAGAAATCTTGAATTTCCCAGGAGAAGAATGGTCATGAAACTTCAAAAACAATTCCTACAGAACCGGCGCCTGGCGTTGGAACACTACCTGCAGCAGCTGCTTCAGATGCCTGATGTATGCCGAAGCCGGGAGCTGAGGTCCTTCCTTTCTCAACAGAGTATCTCGTCCCATGAGGAGACAAATAGTGCATCCAATGCGCAGGATATAGTCAGCCGCATCTATAATTCGGTAACCGACGGTATGGACGAATTCCTGGGTAATGTCTCGGTGCTCGATCAGCTATCTGTGGCTGGTCAGAACCTTATATCTGCTGCTACCAATCAATTAGGAATGGGTCAAGGGGAAATTGTTCCTCTCGACCCAGGGCCAGTGGCGGAAGCCGAAGCAGAGTTGCAAGCTTTCGAGGACAAAGAGCTCGAACCTTTTGTGAAGCCAATCTGTGACATCTTTCTGGAAACCTTTGAGCTCAACCGAGGGAACAATTGGCTTCGGGGTCGAGCAGTGATTGTGGTCCTTCATCAGTTACTGGGTGGGACTATCGAACGCAAAATCCGGGAGATTGTGAAGGGCTTTACTACGGAAGATTCACTGCTTCGGTATATTGACATGATTAAAGAAACGATGTGGCCTGGCGGTGGGCCCATGAGGACATCCAAACCTCGTACGCCTATCGAGAAGACTAAAACTCGAACTGAGGCAACTATGATGCTCGCAACTCTTGTGCCAGACCTGGCTGGCAGTGTAGTGGGAAGGGCAAATGCACAAGCTGCAGCTAGAAGAATTGCTGCAACTATGAATAACGCTCGACTCAACCAGCATTTGATTTTTACCATACTGGATGAGATTGTCGGAGTGCTGTTTGATCCATCCAAGAAAGCCTGAGAAGTCATAGGTTGTCGGCTAGGCTAGGCTTGACAATTCACCTCTTGATGATCATGACTTGTGGCGGAAGTTTGTGCTGGGATGTATCAAAGACAGTCGCTATTTGATGTTGATGGAGAGAATAAACTTCTTCCATACGACGACCTTATTGCAATGGATCTGCTGTTCCCGTTCTGTATACATAAACAAGCAAGCGTTTCGATCTATTCTTTTCAATCGGATCCGTGTTTCATTTCAGATTTATGGGCTGGCAATGCTGCTCACTTCGAGACTGGGTTCGGGGACTTTTACATTGAGACCGAACAGGATGCTGCCTTTGGACATGTGTTGGTCGTTATGTTTATGTACGAGTAAAGCATACAGTCATTGGGCTTTATTATCTAAGAGAAAATCACATAATTTCGCTTCGAGACGAACAGAAGCAGAGCCTCGAGCTGGTTGATTGGACACAAGGGTTTCCAGCCTCGTCGGCGTTCTGGTGCCGAAATAACCGAAGTTACCTCGGCGAAAGTGTTCTACAAATTCCCTTTTATGGCTTCCTCCGCAACCCGCAATCCCCAAAGATCTCTCACACATCGAAATACTCTGAAGATCATACAATACATACCTAGGTACTGTTGCTGTCCTTCGATCGCGATCTTTGAATATATAATATAAAAAACACATCCTCTCCTATTGCCTTTCTCCTCCGACCCTCCTTTCTCTCGTCACCTCTACACAACCAGTCACCATGGCTCAACGAGCGCAGCAAATCGCCGGTCACCTAAACTACCCCTCGGGCATGCTGGCCGGGCAGGTCGCCATTGTATGTTCGAACTCGTTTTCCCTTTCTTTTCGCTTGTCCTGCCTTTGCCATACATGGCAGGTTTGACTAATACGAAAATGTACAGATCACCGGATCAGGCCAAGGCATCGGTGCTGAATGCGCCCGTCTGTTCGCCAACGAAGGCGCCAAAGTGGTAGTGTGCGATGTCGACAGCTCCAAGTCCGACGCGGTCGCCTCATCGATCAACGCCACCACGCCCAACTCTGCCATAAGCGTGCCCGGCGACGTAACCGACCCCAACTACTTCCCCGTGCTGGTCAAGAAGGCGGCCGAGTTTGGTGGCGGGAAGATCCACATCATCGTCAACAATGCAGGATACACCTGGGACGGGGTGATTCACAAGATGGGGGACAAGCAGTGGGACACCATGCTGGCCGTACACAACACGGCGCCGTTCAGGCTGATCCGCCAGGCGGCCCCGTTCTTCCGAGTCAAGGACGGCGAGAACAGGTGTATCGTCAACATCAGCAGCGTGAGCGGCACGCACGGGAATGCGGGACAGGCGAACTACAGTCTCGCAAAGGCCGGTGTGGTCGGACTGACCAAGACGATTGCGAAGGAATGGGGACCTCAGGTACGTTTTTGAATCCGTTGCACCCCAAAACTTGGGTGACGGCTTGTCCTTGTTTCTGCATCCATTCTCCGGACGGATGGCACCAAATCCCCCCCATCGTTCTGGACGGGTAGACGGAGGCGCAGGTTACTGACCATGCCAATAGTTCGGCGTCCGCGCCAACACAATCGCCTTTGGTCATATCAACACGCGTCTCACACAAGCCAAGGAGTCGGGTGCCTTCATCACCACCCCGGACGGCCAGCGCATCGCTCTGGGCATCCCGTCGGCTCAATTGGCGTCCCGGAAGGGGGACGATGCTAGTGCGTACAAGGATATCCCGCTGGGACGACCTGGCACAGCCACCGAGGCAGCCGCTGCCGTGCTGGCAACGTGCAGTCCGCTTTTCAGCTATGTAAGCGGACAGACAATCGAGGTTACAGGTGGAAGATTGATATAGAGAAAGCGTAGTCTGTAAAAAGTGAGCTGATTAGAAAAGGACTTTTGAACGGATTTTACAAATGACTTGGTTCCAATTTTTACTCTGTAACGTCAATTTTCTATCTGGATGCACCATCCCTAGATATACTTGTGAGTCTCTGCACACGAGTCTTGATGTCGTAGTCGTCACCATCCCTGATGGATTTATGCGTGTCAAGTCGATTTTTCCATCGCCTATCAAAGCTTTTGTATTGTTCGCACAGAGACACAGCCACACAAAGGCATGGATGAGAGTTGATACGATTGTGTAGGGGGAAAGAATAAACAGCCAAAGATGTCAAAGACGTCTCAATGGGGACAAAGGCTCAACACATGTTCGTCTTCATCGCTTGGTAATTGTTGCCTTGTCCGTCTCAAGACAAAGGATGCTTTTGGTAAGGAACACGTCAGAATCGGTTCATGCTTCTCGATAAAAAGTAATGCAGCCTCGGAGGTCCGTGACACCCTGAGAGAACCAAACCGATACAACATAATGTCGTCCAAATCAAGCACGACCACGCCGCTGGCCGACGATTACTTCATCTCCGGCCATCTTACCTTGACTAAAGAATCCGATAGATACGAGACCAGGAGCTGGTCATTGCATCTAATATCGAACAACGACCGAGACCGGGAAGGCATGCCATCACCAGGAGTTTATATGAGCAGACTAGAAGTGCCTCTTCTGTCGGCAGCCGAGCCAAAAGCAGGTAGGTCGAGACTTGATGTCAAGGGATTTGTTGGAAATGCAGATGCAAGGGCAAGCGATACCCAGAAAGACGCGCGAGTCCTTCTCAAGCCCAAATTGCGCATTCAGACTGACATCCCGCTGCCATTGTTCCCGATCAAGGCTGACCAAGCAGAACCTTCAGCGTCGTCACTTACCAAGTTCCAGGAATCGTTGGAGCGGACGTTCCCTCAGATGTCACCACGACGCGCCGAGCATCGCACCCCAGAGATCCAAATCAACGGTCAAACGATCGGAGAAGAGAACAAGACGAAACAGCGGGAATTATCGAGTCCTGTTCGAGAATGGCTGGAAAAGCGTGGTGACAAAGCTCGTGCGAGGAAGACGGGGAGGTGGATCGGGATGTGGAAGCAGATGTGAAGCATAGACATTGTATGAGTAGGAAAAGACATGGAGATAGATTGAAGAACGACTAGGAGTACCTTATGTGAATAACAAGAACGTCCTCCCTCCGGACAAATGACTGTGGAGGGCGGCAAGACTGCCAATCTGGGGTTGAACATTATATAAGGCGGAATGAAGTCCCGATGTTGCTTATCAAACCATCGGCGACTTTGTTTGGTGCGCTTCGGATTGACATTCGCACCGCATCATACGGAGTACAAATGGCTATTATTATTGTAGGAAATTGTCGTAGTAGATCCTTCTACTCGTACTACGGAGTGAGTCTTCCGCACCCACTAATAAATTCCCCCCTCAAGTCATTCCGATATACTGTAGTAGACACGGTCCGTCCATCGGAATCATCCTCGTACTCCCGTACATAACATGGTTATTTTCTCCACGTCTTCTTACCTCCTTCTACAGTCCTTTTAATTTTTCCTCTGACATCCACGCCTTTTGCAGGTTGCTATCTCGCGATTTTCGCCCTCTGGCTACTCCGCCGCGTTCGGTATAGCTGCTGCATCATCTTTAATTTCGTGGTGGTGAGCTGGAAAATGTTTTATTCTTGACCCAAAAACGGTCCAACCCTGGAAATTCGACACAATCATATCAACATGGAGCGAAAGGACAGCGTGGGTCAGACTCAGCCGGGCATCGAGCTCCGTAACAACACAGACACAGAAGCAAATGTCGGCCTCGGCGATTTCGAAAAGGTCGAGCCCACCGCGTCGATAGGTGCGTCTCTGGCGCCCACCGAGACAAACCAGTACGGCTCTCGACCAGAATGTTTTAGCAACCTACTCGAGGAGTGCATGTTTGTTCTGACCACGACCGTCGCCGTGGGTCAATCGTCCATCTTCTCGGGCGCCATCTTGTGCATGACCAACACAATAGGCGAGGACTTGAACATGACGGCCGCAGAAGTCACCTGGATCAGTGCGGCACAATACCTGGCGGCGGGCTCATTCCTGCTTTTCTTCGGACGCGTCGCCGATCTCTTCGGCAGGAGACTGTTGTTTCTACTCAGTTTGGGTTTCTTTACCGTCTGCCTGCTCGTCATCGGCTTTGCCACGAATGCCATGTACCTGGACATTTTTTGCGGTCTGCTTGGCCTGAGTTCGGCCGCGTCCGTACCACCAGCCATTGGAAAACTAGGCGCCGTGTACAACAAGCCTTCCCGACGCAAGAATCGGGCCTTTGCGTGTTTCAGTGCAGGGAACCCTGTCGGCTTCGTGCTGGGGGCGTTTATCTCCGGCATCGTCATGACCGTCTCGACGTGGCGAGCCGCGTTCTGGGTCATCGCCGTCATCTACGCCTTCTTCACCTTTGTTGCGTGGTGGACCACGCCGCCTGACAACGAACAGACCTTGGGCGGTTTCAACATGGCGACCTTCGTCAAGTTTGATTTGCTCGGGGCTATCCTGGCGATTGCCGGAGTCGCCATGTTCACGGCATCTCTGAGTTTGGCAGCCGATGCACCGAATGGCTGGCAAACACCTTATGTGATTGCACTGCTGATCGTCGGTGCTGTTTTGGTTCTTGGTTTTGTTTACTGGCAAAGCGTCTTCCGGTACCCCCTGATGCCCCTGGCTGTCTGGAAAGACAAGAATTTTAGCCTTGTTGTGATGGTACTGCTTCTCGGATTCTACGGTTTCACTGGCAACCTGTTCTGGTTGAGTCTCATGTGGCAACGGATCTATCATGTGCAACCCATCATGGTTGCCGTGCGACTTCTTCCTGCTGGCATTGGTGGCATTCTGGTTAACGTTCTGGCTGCGGTGATTATGCACCGCGTCAGCAACAAGCTGATCATGGTGGTGGGAGCCATCAGCCAAGTCATTGCTTGTGCCTTGTTGAGTGCCACGTCGACATCCATTTCCTACTGGGCCCTCACCTTCCCGGCACTGCTCTTCAGCGTCTTGTCACAGGATCTGGAGTTCACAGTGACAAACATGTATGTCATGTCAAGTCTGCCGAGCGAGCAACAGTCTGTCGCGGGAGGTTTGATCAACACGGTGATTCGGCTTGGGGCGACTGTTGGACTGGGCGTTCAGACGAGCATATACAACAGCGCCGGAGGTTCAGCACAAGGCGCCGATGCCCTGAAATACAGACCCTATCAGACTACATTCTGGGTCGCCTTGGTCGGAGCTGCTGCGGGTATATTCCTGGTGCCTTTCCTCACCATTGGACGACAAGGTGTTAGGAAATAAGTTGAGATGGAATCAAGGAAAGAGCCTGCTGTAAGATAAGAGTTGACGGCGAAGTCCCCCATTTGTGAAATTATATATAAATTTACATGAGCAATCCATTTTCTTGCTTGGCCGATCAGAGAGGCGACAAATAGTAAAACATTTACAGAGTACTTCGTCCCACTGATGATAGCTGTCGCTCCTCTCGATATGCCTCGAAACAAGCCATAATGGAGGCAGAGACAGGGATGTACGTCAAGTCCCTCGACCAAGAGAACAGGCATGACAAAACGCAGGATGGAGGACACTCGCCGTTACAGGCCTTCGTCGGGAAGAGCCTAGTGCCTAACGTCCAAGTGATTAGTGCCCAAGGCCTCGTGGACGTCGCCTGAATTCCCGCCTATGGGGGAACGAATGAGTCTCGAAAACGCCTATTATCTGACCCCTACGAGTGCCGATTAGGCACCTCCCGCACGCATGACATGTGGCATCTTCCCTCTGCAGGGTCTGGTGTCGTACGGGGTATGTACGTACAGAGTCAACACCAGATACCTTCCGACTCTTGCGGAGAATCAAATATTCTACAAATAGAAAACAGTGTGAAGAAGATCCGAACCTCGTCTCCTGCATATTCCGTGATGAGCTGGTGATTGTTTCTCGTATCTGTGATTGACAAGGATGTCCTTCAGCTTAGCACCTCCTCCGCTTGTGATCCTGAAATGTGTGTAGTGTTTCACCTTTTCTGCCACGCCGCCGCAACCAATGACCGCCCAATCGACTTCGCGTTCTGACTCCGGACAAACAACTTTGTCCACGATGAATCTGAACCCCTGGCCATGATTGCCATTCATAGTAATTGACCAACATCCCGGGTCGATGTTTTAGACATTACAGCACTCGAACTGCCACCAGCAAACCTGCCTGGGGTGAGAGAGACCACCATCAGCTCCCAGTGACTTACGAGTTGTCGACAAACAAACACAACGCAAGCCATTCCTCACTCTCCTCCAAACAAAGAAACACCTCTCTCCACGGACACTCGTACGCTATTATGATCTACCTGGCGACCGTGCACCGAAAAGCCACTGCATCATCGAGATAGCAAGCACACGAAAGCCCTCGTACATCTCTAATCATCACGCACGCACCACCGCTGTCACCATGTGGAGGAGCAGAAACAACGCACCGCAGATGGGCTACAATGCCTGGGCCGAGCCAACAATGGACGATCGCTATTTGGAAACAATCCCAGAGGTCGAGTCTTTGTATTCTCAATACAGTCGCCGGAGTAGTGTCGCCGCGACCACTCTTCCTGACCTACCATTGTATGCCCGAGTCACTCCTTCTCTCCATTGTCTGCGCGATACGAGTAAAGGCTGACATGAGTTTCCTCGCAGTCGTGCTGTGCCTCCAATCAACGATTACGATCCAGTGCAGTCTCGAGGATCTGTCACCCCCACCACTTCGGATCCTTACGCCCAAGATCTTTCATCCCAAAATCTTCGTCGCAGTCAAAGCCCTGTAGATTCGGGAAATGTTTCTCCCATAAGTACCCTCAATTCACTACACCAGAACGGTTCAGACGGCTCCCTTGTCTCTCCTGTCGAATCCACGTTTCCTGCATCTACAAACGCCTCGCAGCCCGAGCAGACCACCAAAAGCAGGATTCCTCGCAAAATGCCTTTGCCCCTTCCCAAGAACAACGATGAGATCCCGAAACGATGGGCGCTGAAGAAGAGCGAGGGTGAAGAAACACGGTGGGATGAATATTCGGGCGAGCCCAATCAAGCAGGCAAGCCCTCTTCTGTTCGCCCAGGAACAATACCACCAGCCGATCAACCGTATCCACAACTGAAAGAGAGAACCAGGCAGATCTTGGCCGGTATCAAAGAGAGAGAGGCAGTCAAGAAGTCGAGTTGGGGAAAGGTACCTCCACCTGTGGAAGCAGACCCCCTCGACAACCCAGTTCAACGACCAGCATGGAGGGGCGCAAGCGGCAGACATGCCATAGTCGAACCGGTAAAGAACACGCCAGCTGCCAGAAATAAGCCTTTGATGTTGGTGGAAAGGAAGAAGGTAGCGGACACCGAACAACATAGGCGGACCGACAGTCCAGATTCGTTCGCTCCAGAAACAACTCCAAGATCTCCAATAGATGCAGTATCTGTGGCCGCCTCGAAACTTCCGACAATTCGCTCCATCCCTTCGGACGACAGCATCAAGCCTCTCGCCCCCTTGAAAACTAAAAACACACCCCGAGTGATGTCGCCAACTACTGTGGAACCGAAAGCCCTGGACAGTCCGTTCCGAAGCCCGGGTGCAGCACCACCAGTGTACGAACAAGCTCCCAGCCCGAGTCCTGCCCCGAGCACAATTCGGAGCTACGGCGATGAAAGTCCTACTCTTGGATCGAATGCCAGCTTTACTGGTGACAGGAGTTCAAGTGAGGACTCCATCGAAACGACCATGCAAGCACGTCCCCTACAGCGAGAGCACGACACCTCATCGAGCTGGAATACATACACAGACGGTGGGAGCCAGAACCCTTACTCTCGAGCCGAGATGACAAGCAGTCCAGTCTCTATGACCGGCCCCTCAGAAGACATGCCATCGCCGATTTACCTCAGGAAACGAGCCGCCGCCAATAATGGCGCACGCAGAGGTTTTGATACCTACACTGGGATATCACCGTTTTCCAACGTGGCTGCCCAAAGGTCTAGTTCCAATATTCTCCGCAAAGCCATCGGTAGTGAGGCTAAGCCGCGTGCCGTCAGCTTGATGTCAGGTTTATCAACGACGAAATCTCTGCCACCGACGCCGGTTGAGTTGGAAGCTACGGACAAGCTAGCGTCGCTCGAAGCTCGATTAGAAGACTTGGAACGGCGAAAGCGAAACCAACGGAAGATCATAGCGGAGTTGCATGAGTCTCTCAAACGGAACGCCATTATCTACGACACCAGAAAACGCCGAGAGATTGAGAAGATGATTACGAACCTCAACTTAGAGATTCAAGAAATCACGAACGAGGAACACGAAACTTCTCTCAGATTGCACCGTGTCGTCAAGCGTAGAGATCGGGAGGAATACTATGAGCAACCTACCGGACTGTGGATCAAGAGAGTCACAACTTGAAGACACTTGCTGGGGACCATTCAAACGACTTATCCTGCTTGTACAGCGGAGTGAAACTCAATCCGCTTTCAAAGCCATTCGAAATACACATGACTCCTGCAGCGTTCTTAGCGTCTATCCATGACTGTTCCAGAATCCGAAAAGCTCCTTGAAGCACAACCAGCTATCTTCCCAGCTGATTACGACAAATATCTCACAACCACAATCCTTGAACAACAATACGGAACCACACATGACGATTTCCCTTGCTACCTTGATTTTCAGCCACAAAAGGGCCAACGAACATGACACTTGTACCAATAATTTCATACTACTCTTCGATTCATCTTTGACCGTGGTCTGGTCTAGCACGGGGTACCAGAAGTCTTGACCCTCTTCTCGAGCACACAGCTTTTTTGTTTTCTTCAAACACATATACCCCTCGGCTTTTGTTTCACACTTTTCAGCGTGGGCGTTGGAAGGTCTCGCGGTATCAACACATTGCCGGGCGAGTTCCGAATTAGGGTGATGACTTGGTGGACATTGGCCCGTTTGTTTTCCATTACTCCGCTATGCAAATGCAAATACTTGTTTGACCTTTTGGGAGGGAGGGATCACTGTTGAGGGTTTTGGAAGGACAGGATGGAATTGGGTTGAACAAGAAAGAAGATTTGAGCACAGACAACAGAGTATAGAGACATACATGTCCACGGCCGTGTGAAGAGTCTCATCGATCATGAGGTCTTGACA
The DNA here is from genome assembly GCF_000835515.1 of Exophiala oligosperma. Taxonomy (NCBI): domain Eukaryota; kingdom Fungi; phylum Ascomycota; class Eurotiomycetes; order Chaetothyriales; family Herpotrichiellaceae; genus Exophiala; species Exophiala oligosperma. The sequence goes on from NW_015622819.1 coordinate 3,477,380, forward strand.
CTAAGAGATCTCAGAGCAGTTTTCTTCCGTAGGGCCTGGCGTATGTATATGTGTGTGCGTGGGACGACAGAACTTTTGAGCGTGGAGACCAAACAGAAAAACATTGAGCAGTTTACCTCTGATAAATCAAGAATCAAGAATCAAGAAATGTACCAGGAAGTATGAACTTTTACCCATAGGTAAATATATACGGAGCATGTAAACTTTACGACCTCAACACGGACTTGGGTGAGGTGCACGATCTTGCAGAGAGTCACCCTGAAAAACTCAAGGAGATGATCGGACATTACGAGACTTATTTCCAGGAGACGGGCATGTTTGAACGCCTACCCCCATGTTCCAAGAGGCGTTGAAGCGGGCCGGGGTGAAGAGATGGTGGTAGGATTGTACTCTCTCGTCCCGCGGAGGAGGGGATCCAGGGACAGTTCTCAAATGGCTCATATAAGAAAAGTGAAGAATGAACACACAACAGAGGCAGTTTGAACTATGGATCGTACGTGAGTACGTCGATTCCCCTTTGGACGTTTCCCTTTCAGATGGAGCCTCTTGTGTACTGTAAACATCGCTACACGTCTCATCCCAAGGTATTGTAGTTGCACACACACAACTGATCTATCTATCCAGAAAACATCAGGTCGTCTCCTCCCGTGATCTCGACGTCAGAAGGGGCCGTCCAATGTGGTCCCTCCCGGTTCCCGGGTTTCTCGACGTCCATGTCGAAACGATCTGGGATTCGGAGTCCCTGTTCTTGATGTTGCCTGGACGCCACCACCGAAATACTGTCCCTGAACAACCAAACGTCGTTGGTTCGGTATTGCCACTTTTCCAGTTCGCCGCGACACTTGCACAGAATGTCCCGATGATTTTCATCGTGAGCCAGATTTCGAAGTTCCAGAGGGTCGTTTTCCAGATCAAAGAGCTCCTCGGGACCGCGGAACAAATAACTCTCCAGTGACCTCTCTCCGATGGTGACGGGATCCGTGGCGTTCCTGATCCCCTCCCAAGATTGACTCACCGCCAGGTCGGTGCCGAAAGGGAATTCCAACCGCCAGGCAATGTTTCGGTGGTACTTGAACCGTCGGGTCCTCATGAATCTGGTGGGCCAGTAATTCTGGATTTCGTGAAAGGTGTGTGACCCAAAAACCCACTGTTGCCAGGAGGCTTCGTCCAATATCTCCTGGGATGAATTCAAGATTGGTAAGAAGGACCGACCTAGTCGTCTTGGAGATTTGCCAGTGTTGCAGGTCGTGACCTCCTCGACGTTTCTCCCGGTCCAGTCGAGACACGTAGGTAGTATGTCGATGAATGATACCACGTTGGGGTTCACCACCCCGGGCGTTCCCACGGGACACCTCACGATGAGCGGGAGTTTCACACCCGCGTCGTAAAGAGTCGTTTTCGAGTTGATAAAAGGTGCACCGTTGTCACTGACAAACACAACCATGGTCGACTTGTCGAGTCCGGTTTTTTCCAAAACATCCACGATCAATCCGACCCCCACGTCCATTCGACCGATGGCTCTGTAGTACCCTGCCAGTTCTTCCCTCACTTCCGGTACGTCCGAGAGGAAAGGTGGAATGTCGACCTCGTCTGGGGAATACCGGGGTAGAAGACGATCCAAGTCACGGACGTCTTCTTCGTCGTTACCAAACCCTCCTCTCGTACCGTCGCGATGGGGGTCCCGAAACCCTACCGTCAGGTGAAAGGGGCGGTTTGATTTTTGAGCCGCCTGGATAAACGCCTCTGTCCTTTGAGCGCACCATCGGACGTCTCGAGTCTGACTCGCCTCATTCACCTCCCAAGGATACACCTGCGCAGGGCCGACGTGGACTTTTCCAATGATTCCGGTCTGATAACCGAGGGCGTTGAAGATTTGTGGTAGAGTCTCGACGTGGTCGTAGGTCTGGAAATGATTCCAACCGTGAGCCAGTCCCATCTGGCCGTTTTGATGAGTGTGAAGACCGGTGTAGATGGTCGATCGGCTTCCGCTGCACGAAGCCGTACTGGCAAACGCCCGAGTGAATCTCGTGCCCTGAGATGCGAGTTTGTCGAGGTGAGGTGTCTTGACCCTGGAAGAGTAACAACCCAAGTGTAGACCTAGGTCGTCCGCAATCAAAAGGAGGACATTTTTCTTTTTGTTGTCGTCCCCCATCGTTGTTTCGCTCGAAGGCGGCCTTGAGTGGTTTTTACAACGTTGTGAGCTCCGTCGACCTTCTTCCCTCAAGGCTGAGAGAGTACGCAAACTGGCGGCAGCTTGCTTGGTTGATTGACTCGAGTTGTTGGAAAAGGACAATTCTATTTTTCTGTTTCTTTCATTCCACTCATCCCAAGAATCATGCAACAATGATGACCAGAAACACCACGGGTTCGTTTCTGATCATACTCCGTAGTCTTTTCGTTTCAACCATTTCACCTGAGCGGCGTCTTTTTGCATATCGTCGAACCAAATTCCGGAGTAAGTACCATCCCTTTGCTGGCACCGAGTACCGGGGAGCCCGGCAATGCAACGCCGACAGCCGTTCACGATACACCGACACCGCAAACCACCAAGTCAGGGCAAGGCTGGTGACTCCGTTACTTCAGAATACTTTTTCTCGTCCTTGACGTTCATGTCGGTATGTCTATCTACGGGAGCCGTGGTGGCATCGGATACGAATTTGTTTGATTGTCTGCCGGACCAGGGGGAGATCAAAAACCCGGGTTACGCTACCGACATCATCACGAAGAAATCGATCGATTAGCTCGACAACCGAGATCGGGGCAGGCCCTTTTTCCTCATGTGTCACCACAAGGCCCCCCCATCGGAAATGGGAGTGTCACCCTCGACACCGCAACCTGTACCAGGAAGACGTCAGGGTGCCCGAGACGTTTGAAGATGACTATAAGAACCGCGCGAAGGCCGCTTCGGCAGCAAAAATCAAGGTCGAGGCGGACCTGGACTATTTCGACCTGGGCCTGGTGCAGCCCGAAGGCGGTGACGAGGTCGGAGAGCGTCACTTTCCCGGAAACCCAAATCGCAAAGGTGCCCAACCCGGTCGACGTGACCCAGATGCGGCCGCTCATCGACAAAGACACGGGAGAAAAGTTTACCTTTCGAACGCGCGATGAGCTCCGCCATTTCAAATACCAGAGGTACATGAAGCGCTATCTGCGGTGTATCCAGGGGATCGACGACGGGGTCGGGGAACTACTGGATTACCTCGACTCGAACGGCCTGGCGGACAATACCGTGGTCATTTACACTTCCGACCAGGGATTTTTCCTAGGTGACCATGGCTGGTTCGACAAGAGATTCATGTACGAGGAGTCGTTTCAGATGCCCTTCCTGATTCGATACTCCGAGCTCATACGGCCGGGCTCTGTATGCAACGACGTAATATCCAACATCGATTTTGCTCCGACGTGGCTCGACCTCGCGGGAACCACGATCCCGTCGTACATGCAGGGACGATCGGTCAGAGAACTTCTCCGGGGAAACACGCCGACCCAGTGGCGTCAAGTGGCGTACCATCGATATTGGATGCACTAGGATACCATGCATGACTGTTACGCCCATTATGGTGTGCGGAACCAACGCTTCAAGCTCATCTATTGGTACAACCAAGGCTTTGACCTCCCGGGAACCAAAGCCGGAGGTCAAGAGAAGGAATGGGAACTGTTCGATTGTGAAAAAGATACCCTAACTGTTCAATGTGTACAGCTTGCCCGAGTATGCCCAGATCGTCAGAGACCTCAGAGACGAATTGAGGCGCACCATGCTCGAGATTGGAGATGAGCCGGCACACCCCTTATGATCCATGGGATTAGTGTTTTTTATAGCAGAAGTAAGACTTAGCGTTTACAAGAGGTTGCGACGCGGCGCCTCGAGCCTTATGTCGTCCAATTTGTCCACATATTTCCAGAGAAATTGTCCGGTCCCATGGAAGGTGCTGGTAGATCGTATCGTGCAGGCCACGGTTCGCATGGCCAGTCCCAGGGATATAGACCAAACGACCCTGGTAGCCTCAGTGGGCAATCAAGTGCTCCGTCGAAAGCGTCACTTCCCCGGATAGGCGTCGATGGAACAACGGCAAAGAGAGGATCTTGGACGAGTGCGACTTCCACCGTCTGCATGTCTCCCACAGCCGTAGTGTCAGTGTCGAAACCCGTGGACCGCTGTAGCCCAGACTGAGCGATCGAGGGGGTGGATGTAGATGCGGCTTGGGACAGCGGTGGCATGGAGAGATTGTCACTGTCGTCCACGATTCCGATTCTCTTGATTAAACTGTGCCGTGAAAACATTTGTTGCGACGACGCAGGTCCCGAAGGCTGCCTCTGGGTTCCTCCTGGAAGATCTTCAGGGGCAGGACTCGGCGACGGTGATCGGGAACATCCACGTTGGATCAGCGTGTCTAGGTCCTATTGGATGGTCAATAGTCCCTTCCATGGACTCGTGCACGCCTTGACAATATCCAAACAGCGTTGCGCCTGTTCAGTCACTTTCTCTGCGCTCATTGGGAATGATGCAATCTTGGTTCGATAGGAGTAGAACAAAAGTCTGGCACATTGGTAGGCACAGATAGGGAGATGGAAGTCGAGAAATGGTAACTGTGTCTTTATAGACAGAATCACTTTGAAAATCCCCCCAATCTCGGTAGCCTTTTCGAAACATTGCTGTTGGCAGACCATCACAAAGCTCTGATCGAGTTGATGGATCGTGGCGCTTGGCAAGGCCTCGTGTAAACCGTCTAGCACGATCCGGTATAGATCGCAATGACACTGGCGCCACCAAACGTGCAGTAAGGCCTCGTCTCTCAACCCAGACTTGTATCGCTGGACAAGGGACGCTCTGTGAAGGAACGATAGCACTGGGACATGATACAAGTGCTGAAAGAAGTTGTCAAAGACGTGAACCATGGTAGCTTCGTCCGGGAGCAGTGGCCTAGGACATCATAAGCACCATTCATCTGGTGAAGGATATTGTGTAGAGCACTTACGCATCACCCGTGTGTGAAGTCGGATTAAAACTTATGGACAGGCCTGGTGTATCGCTGTTGGCGGTCGAGGCTTCTACGGCCCCAGCTGGTGAATCTCTCTGCTCTATGTCCAAGGCAACTTGCAGAATGTTGCCTCCGTTTGATGTCGTCTGAGCAGCCCGTGACGTTCGAGAGTCTGGATACGAGCACTCGAACCGCAAATGTTGGCATCGGTCACACGAAGGAGTATCGCCAGTACAGCGCATCTTCCGACGGCGACATTCGCGGCACGCCCGCTGGGCTCGCTGACGGGGCAAATGGAGTGTAAAATCATCTTCTCGGCCCGTGGCTTGTTGGTAGAAGCAAGGAAGACCAAGTCTGTCACAATTGCTGCAGACATGGCGATTGCCATCACACCGCACCTTGCGGGCTCTGCACGTAGTGCAGGTAGTACTGCTGGCCCTGGAAGGTCGAGACATCAGGGTTGACACTGTCTGAGTAACCGTGTTTCTTTCCTTTCCTTTTCTTTTCCGTATTGGGGGTGACAGATAGGGCTGGGTCGGCTGATGCAGACTGCCATCAGCCATGAGCCACCAGTGCAGGCTTTTGTGAGGGGGGTTTTAACCTTACCTACACTATACTTAGACTGTGTTATTGTTCAAGAGGAGGGAGCGACGAAAGGCATTGCGGACTGCTCGACTCCGCAATTGCAAAGGCCAGAATAGGAAGAAGGCAGTAAGACACCAACTAGTGGGATCCCCGGGGAGTGAGGGTTGGTGGAGCTCCCGGCCAATATACAGAGAGCAAAGGACCATGCAGTATTTGACAGTCCACTCGTATGAAGAAGACTATGAGGAGAGTTCTTCGGATAAGGACCAAAGATGGTCTGGTGGTTGGTTATGGACATTCGGCTGTCGGAGGCATCGACGGAAGTCGGTGGATGTCGGAGAAGTCTGACCTGCGAGAAGATTGTGTGGTCGCCAATTAGCCTCTTCCTCCAGGGGATGTTCTTTCGTAAATGGAACTGCTTATGGCGTCAACAGACGAAGGCAGCTGTTCTGTCTCCCCGGCTGATCCTTTCTGGCCTCTACGAATTGATATACGATTACGAGGATCAATACAGTGCTGCTTAGCTGTAGGTCACGTGTTAGATTCATGCAACATAACTCCTTCTTCTGCACGATGAAAGACAATGCATTAAGCGGCTATACCTAGGTACTTATACTTGCGCAGATACGTATGACTTAAGTGTACGTCAGGTACATAAAAATGAAAACCTCATTCATCATGTCCAAGATCCATGCACTTCTCCTCGGTGTCTACCCGAGACGGGGGCGCATGGGGACAGAGCCGGGCCAGATGGAGCCAAAGCGAGAAATCCACCCATATTTCGCAGATGCACCTCTCATTTCAAGTCATCAAAACGCCGAGATAGGCTAGGTAGGTAGCTATTCGTAGCCATGGCGACGGGTAGAAGAGTCGAGTAGAGTAGGAAAAAGCAAAACCCAGAGTAAGCCGCGCAGACTCGCTGTAAAGTGATCCTCATGCCTTGAAACTCCATCGCTTTCCTATTGCAAGACAAAAACAACTTTCCCTTGTTGCATATCTCCTTACCGGAGGAGTTTTTGCAGGTCCTTGAATTTCTTAAAAACAAGAGATGTTAGTATTGTGTTTCTCGCCTGATAAAGGTACTCGACAGGGGGAGGGAGGGGGGTTTCAGGATCAGAGCGATGGACTACTCACAATTGGCTTACTCAAAAAATGATCAAAGCCAGCTTGGTAAGCTTCATTTTGCGCACTTTCACTCCCCAAGCCTGTCAGTGCGATAATCTCCACTGGATCCCTGATGTTGTTCTCCTTTTCAAACTGGCGGATCTCTCGAGTAGAAACAATGCCGTTCATGACCGGCATTGAAATATCCATAAGGATATATTTGAAGCCGTTCTTCTCCTCGAGCACACTTCGTTCATATGCCTCAAGGGCCTTGAGTCCGTCAGTAGCTGATTCGTGGGGATGGTTCGTCTTCCTAACGAACGTTATAAGAAGGTGTAGATTGATATGGTTGTCATCAACCACAAGTACTCGAGGTCTTTGATCTACCGGTACATCGTTCGCTTTGGGGGAAACCTGGCCTTCAGCCTTTCCATCCATTTGCGATGAGTTCGCGTTCTTTTCCTCGCCCGTAGATTTTGACTTGTCGGCGAAATCGTTTCCTTGGACGTGTTCGGCGGAAGCAACAGCTGGATCTATAGATTCGGAGGACTCGAACTCTTGTTGAGCAGGTTTCTGCGACGATAAAGAGACTCTGCTATTGTCTCTACTCTTCGAGAAGCCCTCAACCCCGTCCAGTTCATCATCAGACTCGCCCTGCGACAGATTCGCATCACGAGAAAACATGCGAGAGCTCTTATCCTTTTTGCGATTCAAAGACAATGACACATGCTCCCATGATTTCGAACGACCCTGGTCTTGGAGCAGGTCCATTCGTTGCATGCATCGGTGAAGGACTTTGGCAAGCTTGTGTGGACCGCAGGGTTGAGATATGATTTCAATTATTCGTCCTATGTCGGTGAGTCGATGCAGGCCATGAGTCCTTAGACTGGCAGCCTCGAATGCGTTCGTACACAAAACGATGACTGGTATCTCTCTTTCGGCGTTGGGCTTACCGTGATTGTGCATGAGAAAGTCGATCGGAGGCGGCTCGGGGTAGAGAAAGAAGTGCGGCGAGCGCCCCTCCATGCTATCATCCGTCGTGACTTTCATGCTGAACCACTGAGACAACAAATTGCGCATGGAGCTTTCGACCGAAGGCATTTCACGCAGAGGCTGGACTTGAGAACCGTTGTTTTGTTTTTCCAACTGCGGCAACAGGAGTGATATATCAAGACCTTTCGTTCGCGAGCGCATCTCAGTCATGATGTTCTTCTCAAAATCTTGCGGAGGGGCTGCTTGGCTTCGCGGAAGGCTCAGCCAGGTGCTGATCTCAGTTCCTCTGTCTTTCTCACTTGCAAGATCAATCTTGCCCCCAAGAGCGTCCACGATTTGTCGAACGATGCTCAAACCGAGGCCTGTCCCAGTTGCCAGCGAGTCTTCCTGAGCGAATGCAGTAAAGGCATGATTCTTCATGAAATCACCCGACATGCCCCTGCCTGTATCAGTGACTCTCAAAAGGGCATGAACATGTGAGTGGCGCTTCTTGCGGCTGCGGTCAATCTCTAGCGAAACATCAATGCTCCCTTCACTGGTATATTTCAAAGCATTTCCTAGAATATTCATAACAAGACGTCGCACTGCTCCTGGTTGGGATCTCACATTCCAATTCGTGTGGTCGTCGATGTTGAGCGTAAGGCGAACCTTGTTAGAGGCAATTGCTGACGCTTCACTGATGTTGGATCTGGCATCTTGCCTCTTTTCCATTGCCCGTCCAGCAGCAGACTGGGTGGGGCCTTTGCCTTGGAGAGCGTCACCATTGGCGGTGCGAAATACTTGGCCAGCATAGACCGCTTCCACTGCCTCTTCTACAATCAATGCCATATCGAAATCCACCGTCAGACTGTCATCAGAATTCGTGGCTTGTTGATACCCTTGATTCCGTGTTGAGCCGGTCTTTCGTGAAGTACGACCTGAAAGATTGTTTATTTTGGCATAATCAAGAACGTGATTCACTGTGTCGAGCAAGGTCTTGCCACAGGTTTCTACCGAGATCACCATACCAGCCTGAAAGTCGTCCATTGCCGTGTCGTGAAGAAATTCAATGCTTCCAAGGATACCATGTAACGGCGACCGTAGTTCATGCGAGATGTTTGCAAGAAATGTTGCTTTCGCAGTGTCAGAGAGAGCCAGATTGATGCGGTTGATCTCGTTGATGACTGCATTGTTGAATGCCACGAGGTACGCCATGTCGTCTTGAATGTTGGTGAGTGTGTGTGGGTCATTCGACCAAAGAACGACTGCTGCATGCCATCTGTCCTTGGCGTAATCCCAAAGCGGAAGGAAGACGATGTTTCGTGCGTCCGGCAAGACCTTCGCCAGCGCTCTGGTGGTGCTGACCTGCCTTACTGCTGTCGAAGAAGGAGTGTTCACAGGTTGTAGGCTGTTTTCATCTGAGGGGAGGCCAGAACCAGAACTGTCGTCACTTGAGGCAGGCCGGCCATGGCTATCGAAGACGAAACATTTTCCTGTCGGATGATGGCGAACGAATCGACTTATCCTTTGTAAGGTAATGTTCAGGGCCTTGGTTGGCTTGGAGACAGATACACCCAATACATCACAGAAGTCTTTCTTGGGCGTCGTGGTGGAAGAGTCGCTAGCGCTTCGTGCCGTCGTAGAAGAGTTGGAGTCGCTGTCGTCGTGGAGACCGATGACCCCGTTTGGCTCAGGCCCAAAGGGAATTTGTGGCTCGATACCCTCCTTCAGCTCGATCAAGCGTCTGCCTTTGTTCCTGGTGTGTTGCATAGTATGAACACCGGGCTCAGAATCATTCATAGCCGAGCCGGAGCTGAGGTTCGCGGAGCTGGCATCCAGGAAAACAACACCATCAGCCTTGATACAGTCGCGAAGAATTGACGCCGCTCGATCAAACGCATCTTGGGCATCCGTCATAGTCTTCCCAGTTCCTGATTTGGCCCTTGGGGGTCCGCTGGGACGCCTTTGACGAGAGTTCTTGTCGACCTTCTGCTCTCCATTGTGTGCGGCTGGAATTGAGTTTTTTGGAGCCTCAGGGGTATCGATGAAATGATTTTGAACTTCTGATTGCACAGCCTGTCCCATCTGGTGCTTGCGCTCTTCTGAAGCTTCATTTGCGTCACCTATAACCATGCCTTTGAACTTACTTGGCTTATCAGATTCGTCTGGCACTGGCTCCTTGACATCATCTAGACCAGTCTTAGTCTCGGAAGAAGTGAAGGCAGATGGCTGTTGAGGAGCAAAATTGGGACCAGGTTGTTTGTTGCCATCGCTAGCAGGTCCCACGATGAATGTTCCAATCCCCTGGATCAGTCGTTCTCCTCGTACTCTAGCTTGGTCACCTTTGACAGTCTCGAGATGCTGGGCAACGATGACGGCCATATCGACCATAAACCTCAACTCATCAGCCTGAAGGCGATCGCGGGGCTCATCGTCCGAAACCGTGTAGACCCCAATCACATAGCCCTGCCTTGTCGTAATGGGCACTCCACAATAGAAAGAGACTCCATTACCAGCATAGCCACGAGTCCAGTACTTCTCGTGCTTCGTCATATCCCCTATAACCAAGGCGGGAGCGCTGTAGGTATACCCATTGGGTCCATGCGCAGTGTAAGTATCTGGGAACATGGCATCACCCGACACGCCGCTATCTCGTTGGATGAAGGAGTTACCAAACCACAGTTCATCACCTGTCGCATGTTGCGAATCAGACAGAAGCGACAATGACTGTGTTGCTTCAGCGATGATGTACTGTTTCTTAGCATCCAATAGCGTCACAATCCCTCTTTTCGCACGTAGGCGAAGACATCCTAACTGCGCAAATGCTGTCAATGCCTTGTCTCGAGATGATCGAGGTCTATAGGTTTTCTCGGGGGGAAGCTGAGCGACTGGATGGAGGTCTCTGGTAGACATAAAGGTGTCTAGCCACGGTTGGTAATATCTGCATCAAGTGTTAGCACAAACCCACCATGGCTTGCTAGGACCACAAACCTGTGCATCTCACGCTCCCGCGCGCCTTCGCGATAGCCGTCGGGAGCCATATCGGTCGGCTTGGTGGTGTCTAGACGGGCAAGCATTCACGGAAGTCTTGCAGCCGCCGTTGGTTCTCGTAAAAACCCTATCTGGCGCATGCAAAGCATCGTCGAGGCAAATTTGGACTTGCGTGAGGGACAATACAGGCGACGAGAAGACAAGACTTTGTGCGACCTCAGAACAGAGAGCGGCTCGGCCTAAACGAAGGATCTTTTGGACTGGACTGGGGTAAGAATTCAAGGCGTCGTTCCAGGCTGTCCAAGGTACGAAGTAGGATGCGGAGGGGGTCTGTGGGAATGACCACGGGCCCGTGTCAAAGCCTGGAATATCCCAGCGGGTACAATCATCCGGGCGCCATTGGATAATGTCGGGCTGTCAAGGGTGATTGAATCTCAAATAACAAGGTTGAGACGGACAGTCGAGGGTCCATGGAAGCGGCATGGAATGAGGCCCAGATCGAATCGACTTTCAAACCATGGGAATCTATGAATCGTCCATGTTCAGATCCACATCAACCGCAAGGCAAAAGACTCACTAGGCGCAGTCAATTGCAGGCGGGGCTACCGATACGAGGACAAGCCTGTACGAGAACGAGAGCGAGGAGACCCTTGAAGTTAGTCATCGATCACACACGTGATGTACAGAACGGCGAGGAAATCCGATCGCGTCATGTCTCTCTATCATCCTGTAAGCAATTTACACGCAGCCAACTACTGCGACACCCACAGATTTTTCAATGCCCGTCACTAGGAGGACCATGGGAGGTTGAAACCAGGCCACTCCATATGGCTATAACAAACTGTCCCGCAATCCTTCTTCGATAAACCTGGGAACGTCATGTTACCCGACAGAAACGCCCGCTCTCCGTCCCCATCGCCGCAATCACCGGCGCAACAACATGAGTTATCCGCCTCCGATGCCACCCAGCAGGACATCTCCCGCACGAGGTCCGATCATGCATGTTACGCCAGTCCGGGTGCGGCCGACTCTGCACTCGATGGGACGAACTTTACACTCCGAGGTGTGCTGGTGGGAACGGGCATTGGCATTATAATATGTTTCTCAAATACATACTTCGGTCTTCAAACCGGATGGGTGTCAGGCATGGCCATGCCCGCATCGCTGATAGGGTTTGCTATATTCAAGGCGTTATCACCGTATCTGGCACTTCCATTTACACCAGTGGAGAACGTGTTGGTACAGACAGTCGCCGGAGCCGTGGGAACCATGCCATTAGGCCTGGGCTTCGTTGGTGTTATGCCCAGTTTAGAATTCCTGTTGAAGAAGAGCGAGGGTGCCCCAATAGATCTTGGCATATGGAGGCTATTCATCTGGGGCGTGGGATTGTGCCTCTTTGGTGTGGTCTTTGCTGTACCGCTGAGGAAACAGGTCATCATTCGAGAGCGGCTCAAATTTCCCAGCGGCACTGCGACGGCACTCATGATCAGTGTTTTGCACGGTGGTGCCAAAAGTGACGAGGCCAAAGGTCGAGAAATCAGTACACAAGGGACAGAGGAACGTGAAGAGCTTCTCACTGAGAACGAGAGAGACGACGCCGACAGTACAGCCAACGAGCGCGATGTACGAACTGACTGGAAGAAACAGATTCGACTTCTCCTTCTGGCCTTTACTGGATCTGGGTCCTACACTCTACTTCAATACTTCCTGCCTATCCTACACAAACTCCCCATCTTTGGTACCTACCTTGCCAACACATGGGTTTGGACACTGAATCCCTCCCCAGCATACGTCGGTCAAGGCATTATCATGGGTCCGGCAACAACCTTCCACATGCTTCTCGGCGCCATTGTCGGATGGGCAATCCTAAGCCCCATAGCTAAACATAAAGGCTGGGCTCCAGGTTCCGTTGACGACTGGGAGACGGGAAGCAAAGGCTGGATTGTCTGGGTGAGTTTGGCCATCATGCTCGCCGATGCGGTTGTCAACTTGGGCTGGCTGATCCTCCGACCGACTTTGATCCATGGTCCGGACTGGATCCACTCTGCCCAACAACATTACCAGCACAGCGACTCCTGGTTTGACTTTCTCTTCGGCCACAAGATGGCCGGCTATCTCGCTCTGAAATCCCCCCATTCCGCCAACTTCGAACCAGTAAAGTCTCAATCGGACGATCCTCCCGATGACGCACCTCTCCACCATCTCATCTCCGGGCGCACTGTGATGATTTTGCTTCCTGTAACGCTTCTCCTCTGTGTGCTCTGCATCCACGTCACATTCGGCAGCTACATTCCCATTGGCCTAAACATCCTCGCCATGCTTCTCGCATGCATCCTTTCTATAATGGGCGTTCGCGCTCTTGGCGAAACGGACTTAAACCCTGTGTCCGGCATTTCCAAACTCACCCAACTCGTCTTCGCCCTCGTCACTCCGACAGGTACGACGCACGGCAATCACGCAATCATAATCAACCTCCTCGCCGGCGCCGTCAGCGAAGCAGGTGCCCTTCAAGCCGGCGACATGCTCCAGGACCTCAAAGCGGGCCACCTCATCGGTGCGAGCCCCAAAGCCCAGTTCTACGGGCAAATGATCGGCAGCCTGGTGGGTGCGTTTGTCTCGGCCGCCGTGTACAAGCTTTACGCCTCGGTGTATCAAGTCCCCGGCGAACTGTTCGAGATCCCCACGGCGTACGTCTGGATTTTCACCGCCCGCCTCGTCACGGGCAAAGGTCTCCCACCCATGGCGTGGCAAGTCGCACTCGTCTTCGGGGCCATCTTCGTACTCACTACCTCGCTACGCATCTACCTGCTCGCCTACAGCGATGAGAAACCGTGGTGTCGTACCCTCCACTCCTGGATCCCAGGGGGCATCGCCGTCGCCGTGGGCATGTACAACACGCCGAGCTTCACTCTCGCGAGGACCGTCGGCGGGGTCATCAGTTATTGGTGGATCACGTGGAAACAGCGAGGCGAGACGAGGGTCATTGTCCTCGCGAGCGGTCTGATCCTGGGCGAAGGTGTCGTGAGTATTCTCAACCTCGTCCTCGCGAGCGTTGGTGTACCGCATTTGTGATTGTCTGTACGTTGTACTCGGTACGTCATACCCAGAACGAAACAGTCTTCTACGAGTACGAGTACAATCTAGTACGGTCTACAATCTACGATCTACGCAGTACATGTTCCGGACGGCCTCTGCCGATGACTGTGGTTCCGAAAGACGTTGACACATAAAAAAGGACGACGATGATGACGATGATGATTTATTCCCACGATATATATTATAGAACAGCATAGTAAATTACAGTACCCGATTCATCTACCTAGATATCTATGATTATGATGATGACTTTTGGATTTTTGGAAGTCATTACACGAGGATTTACGCACGTAGATACGTGTACACGCGTGCTCCATAGTGATACAATCATTATGAGTGGCAGAATAGTAGACTATGTTCGTTGAAAGCCTACCTAAAGTACGGGACACAGCGTACTGCAAGACAGGAACAGTAAATACGAGTTACCGTGTCAAGATTTATCAACAAGTCATTTTTGTATCAACAAGAAAGTTCAATGTATCTCGTGAAGACATGATGATGCCTCGATGCTTTCCTGATTCCGCAGTTCTCTCTCTCTCTCTCTCTATCAGTATGCATTTCTTTTCGGTTGGAAGCAAAAGAGATCGTTGTGTAATCGTGTGTAAATTCATATTTCATGTCTGTCATTCCCTCGACGCGTCTCTCAAGGATTCCTCCTCTTTTGTCTGTCCGTCTGTCTGCCTGCCTGCCTGGCTGTCTGTCTAAAGAAACAGAAAAACCCATCTACAATGTGCTGCCAAGTGTAGATATCTATCTATCTGGAGATGAGCTCATGACGAAAGAAATTTGGGGTTGGGGAAGGGAGGGAAGGGGGTATCTATGGAGTGAAACTTTTTTGGGTGAGAGAAACAACAGAAAGGGCGGAACAAAACTCGTGTCGACCAAAAAAGAAAAGAAAAAAACCATCTGTTTGCCGTTTCATGACCCAGCGCATACATAACGCTTGAAGGTTGGAAAAAGAATGAAAAAGTGGTTGAAGAGGAATAGAAAGCACAAAGTCAAAGCCGTGTCCTCTTACTCCATGAGCCAGGATCATTTCCCAGTCACCTCGCCACTCGTGCGTCCGTGGACATGTCAAGGTCAACTCGATCATGATCCCTGTCTCCAACTTTCGTAAGTCGCGACGACCAACAGCGCTCATGTCGTGCAGTTCCACACCGATGTATTCACTGGCACAGCGAGGGGCGGCGAGCAAAACACCGACGCAGCTCACATTGTTGTTCTGACTCACGACTCCATGGCCGATGGCCACATTTTGCTTGCAAATTGTCGGACCATACTTCTTTGCGACGGAGGATCGTACAGCATCTGTGAGAGAAGGCCCTCCAATTCTTCTGGAGAGGTCACCCCGAGCTCGGCGGCGGCGGCCTTGGAGATATTCAGAAACCACCGCAAATCGTCGTCGTTGTCTGTGCAAACACCACCGAGAACCGCAACCCACAACAGGCAGTCCGTATGTGGAGCCCACAGCATCTCAACGTCATTTCCGTCGAGACTTTGTCTTAGACTGTGCGCGGATTGCGATGCGGCTCGTCGGCCAACGTGAGGTGCTCGCGTCAATGTGATCCAGAAAGCCGCCGCGATACGCAGACTTTCTACCCTCCCGTCCAGCTCATAATGCAGTGGCATGGACAGCAATCGATGGAGGATTGTCAGGCACGTCCAACCGAACCACTTGTGGTGCTCCGGAACGTATCGTGCCGCATCTTCCAGGAGAATAGACATCTGAGACACGTGAACCATGTCCAACAACGTATCTGCCAATAGATGACTGGTGTCTGTCGTTTGCAACATCGCTTCAAACCTGGGTCCTAGTCCGAATCGAAATAGACCTTGAGATTCGATGCCGAGCAGGGCCTCGTGAGGTAGTGGGCCAGGATCCAGCGTCGCGAGCAAACGAGGAACGCCAAGGGACATGAGGGCACCCATACAGTCCACCAACATCATTCTCTCCTGCTGATAATCGTTGAAAGTGCTCAAGCCGCCCAAGCTCTCGATAATGGCCAGAAGAGCCTGAAGATGTGGCTCGGCAAATTCAGGGTTGCGGGTGTAAATGCCGGTGCTATAGAGCCGATGAACATCAACGGCAATATGATGGCCTACTTGGCCGCTGGCAAGTTTCGCTCTGATGGCTTGAATCGCCTTTGTCTTGAAGAATGTGGGTATCCTCTGGTAGTCTCCCTCAGACACATTTGGCAATACAAGTCGGCCCTCTCGTACAAGCATTTGTGTCGCAGCCGACGCAAGGAAGGAATACATATGCGCCGGTTCCGACATACAAGCTTCCATGTCGGCGTGGATTGACAGCGCATGCCTCGTTCGCCCCAACGGAGCCTTTTGCACATCCTTCCAGAATGTCTCTGGTATTATAACTGTGTTGTAGTGTTGAATGAGTGGCGGTGCCCATTGTTCCAGGATGCGTTGGGTGCTTGCGCCCGGGCTCGATATCCGACTCACTGGTACGGAAGGGGAGGTGATAGGCCCTCTTGGTGGTAGTGGCGGTGGGGTGACGCCATAGTTTGGAGGGGTCGTCTCGAAGTAGTGACTAGGGTGATACGAGGAAGAGGTCTCAAACCCAGTGACCGGCCTCGTAAGCGTAGGAGGTGTTGAAGTCGTGGAAGCGAAAGGGTTCGAGAAAATCGCGGCCAGTTGAGGATCTAACATTTCTTGCGACAAAGGTGCCGGACTGGTTTGGAATTGAGCATCATTGAGGTTGAGATTCTGCAATATGTCGAAGTATTCCCCAGCGTAAGGAGCGACTCCTTGAGAGGACGAAGAGGTCTCAGTGAGAGGTTCAGTCGTCGCAGGACTGGGAGATATAGAACTCTGGCTCTCAATTTGTTGAAGCGATACAGATTGTTCACGAAGCTGACGTCTGCGCGCGAAATTCTGGCGCTGTACGTGGCTTTGCTTCGTTCGGTCGAGCTCGGCATCTTTGGTGGCTCTTGTAACTGTTGAAGCGTCTTCGTTAACGAACAAGAACTGAGAGTCCGAAGACTTGGGTCGTTTCGGTTTTGTGGGCATGACACCGAATTAGGTCTTGGAGCTCTTATTAGTAGAGATACTGGGTTTCGGTGTGATGGCAAGTAGGTACCTCGAATTAGGTAAAAGGCGAGGCTGCTTTGGTAAGGACTCCAATCTCTGGCGGCCTCAGCCCGGTCCAGCACGTAGGGCGAAGGGATGGAGTACCAGGGCCTGAATGGCGTGGTACCCTTGACTGGTGACCCCAGGAACAGCAGCAGGCCAGATGCGAGTTCGGTCGTAGCTTTCTCCTGATTTAGCCTAGGCTTGCTGATGATACATGCGCTGAAGATATCATTGGACTTCGAGCCACTCTGCATGCAGTATCGCTTGCTTGCCGTTGATCCTTGCGCCACGGTACCGAGATGTCGTAGACGTTCGCTAATGAGTGGCACTTTGTTGGCTTATAAAGTCGTTAGATTTGATGCAGGCTTTGACCTTGTAGAGTCAAACTCAGTCGTAGGTAAACTGATCAAATGAGAAACAAGGATGAAAGGTAATAAAAGCTCATGTCAAGGGAAGACCCACAGCCCAAAAGACATGAACTTACGTACGGGCAGGGCTCATATGTATATGACGCTGGCTGGAGTGCGCCATACAATCAGGACAGCCTCGTCTGGGACCCGGGAGGAGTCAAGGTCTCCATTAGTGCGAGACGCTGGCCAGAACATTCGCAACGAAGATTTCTCGAAATACCTACGATGCCCTGTTCGCGAGTCATTGTGTTTAGATCGTGCCCAAGGGGAAGGACTAGCCTGTAAACGCATGACCACGGGTGTGAAGCGAAGCATGGACAAGGGTTGTACGAGGCAGATCGACAAACGATTTGAATATGGCGCACACCTAGCGGCTGAGCCGATCACGGAAGCCCCAACCATTGATCCGAGTAAACGGCACATAGCCGGGCGGAGTGTGAGAAAAAAAGTGCGATAGAGTTGAGGTTAGGAAGAACAATGAGAAAGAATGGATAGGATGGAGTGTAGGAAGCGTGGAAGCACGGAAGGCCAGGGAAAGGGACGGTCAGCCTCGGAGGGTATAGTCGAATTGCTTGGCAGAAGATCAGTAATTGCAAGGTTTCTGTTGGCAATGCAGATGGTAGGGATGAATTGTCGAATACGAAGGTGTTGAGACATGTTCGAAAATGAACGGTGACATTGCGATGTGCGATGCGTTTGGTCGTTGGTCGTGCTTACGATACGGCCGAAGATCCGGTTAACGGGCTCCGATGCACCCAATGGGCCGAACGCCCAATCATGACGTTGACGCATGCCGGTTTCCAAATACTCCGTACCGAGGATAAACTATTATTGACGCCCCCAAAAGCCTCTGCTCGAACCCTAAAGAGGCCACGTTCAAGCCCGGAGCGAGTCCCCTGTCGCCCCTAAAGAACCGCTAACTAGCCTCAATAGCCCCTAGTCTCACTGCCCTTTGGTGGTTTAAACTCCCATTAGCTCCAAGTAACCGACCTTCTAGAAAAAACCGCGCTTACATCATAGGTGCTTTCGTATGTCCGGAGTTCAAAGGTATCAACGAAGCCAATACCCGTACCATTCTAGTTTTTTGGCGATCTACAGTCCAACATTCCGTACTTCCAAAGTCCGATCCACATGCAATCGGATTTAATTCCTTGAGCCATTTCGTTGCTTCATGTCAAGGGTGAGTAACTCGGAATGAAAGCAAAGTCTCAATACAGACTGTCCCTGATCACTCCCTGTCGGCTCGAAAAGGCATATCATAAAGGGAAACTGGTTGGCTACCTGACGAGACAAACTACAACTGATGCGAAAGCCATAAGCGAACAAGGTGTGCACCAACCCGAGGTTGCTCTCTTCGTCTCTAGGTACATCTGCACGAACGACCAACAGAATTGCGCTCATTGTCGGTACCCAAAGTACAGTATGTGTAGTCAGACAAGGGCCTTGAATATGCTTTCTGGCGTCTGTATCTTGGAGCCATATGATTTGCAATTGTTGGAGCAGATGCTGGAATGCAGGTAAAGGTAGCATCGACCATTGATGTTCAGGGTATCCATACAACTTCAATTTTTCTATGGTTACAATAACCAGAATTGTCGAAAGCCACGTTTTGTCAAGGTTCCTTTGCATAACAACTAGCATTCAAACTAAGAGATGCAGCTAATATCTGCATGTATCTCAGGTTGCCGGCGGATCTTGCTTGGGCTGAAAGTCAAACACAAACCTGATGCGTGGTTGAGCGTCGTATAACCACAGCCATTCCAGAAACCGCTTCTTCAGGTGAGATGTGCGCATACCTAATTGAGTCTAGAAATTGTACACTAGACTGATGATGGTGCGACTTTGAGAGAACGCATTGAAAAGACCAGCTGCGTGGTGGCTTGAGCATCCCGAGAAAAGCTGGATATCGCCGGCTTCGAGCAAATTGGCTATTCAAATCTCGTATTCGACAATGTACCTCGGACATGCCTTGCCGCGTTCGAAACGAAGAATGCAGATAACCCATGCACAAGCACATGCAGGTGGCACAAAAGAGTAGATGTTGCTTACGTGCGGGAGACTCTGTGGTGGCTTGTGATGGTCTGAGGGATGATGTCACTTTAACGATCAGGGTAGATGTCGTGGTCTGACAATTCATTAAATTCATCAAGTGCCCTAATAATGGCAACAATGATTTCTCAAACACTCAGTCTGACACAATAATTAATTCGCTCTCGGCCCACCTGCCATATTCAGGAACAAGGGTCACCTCCGATTGCGCCCCGGTTGCGCATCACGATCGCAGGTTTGAGTACACAATCTGCAAGTCGGGTTAATTCAATGATACAACACACATCATCAACAGTTACTCAATGACAATGAACTCATATTTTCAGTGCTCGCTCAGACGATAATGTTCGCCGGCCCAGTGGCGATCTTGTAAACCGCACCAACTCATGAGCCACAGCGCCTTCACTCCCCGTCAATGCCTTGGTCTTGACGATTGTCAACACCGCCTTACTTTCAAGCGAGCAATCTTGACTTGACTTTATCGACTCTCCTGGCCATGCCCGGCTTTCACAAGATGCCTCGTCTCGATGCTTCTCCTTCCTTTGCGATGAATCCAGTTATTGAACGGACCCAATCGCAATGGCTGTTCACTCCCGACGAACTTCTCCTCTCCCCCAGTATAGTCGAAGGGATGCCGGTGGCGCAAGAGTTGGCAAACCGTCAAAAGGGTGTCAATTTCATTACCCAGGTTGGCATCATGTTGAAGTTACCTCAGTTGACTCTTGCAACGGCTTCTGTTTACCTCCACCGATTCTTTATGCGGCATGCGATGGTTCAGAACAATAAACCAGGCCTTCATCATTATTCGGTCGCAGCCACCGCTCTGTTCCTGGCTACGAAGGTGGAAGAGAACTATCGAAAAATGAGAGAGCTTGTGGTGGCATGTTGTCGTGTTGCACAAAAAAAACCTGACTTGGTCGTGGACGAACAAAGCAAGGAATATTGGAAATGGCGAGATACCATCCTGCACAACGAAGACCTGCTTCTCGAGGCTCTCTGTTTTGATCTGCAACTCGAGTTACCATATCGCATATTGCTTGATTTCTTGCGCTTCTACGATGTTCAGGAGAATAAGCATCTGCGTAACACTTCTTGGGCATTTCTCAACGATTCTCTCGTCACCACCATGTGCTTACAACTGAGCCCCAGCTCGATTGCTGGCAGCGCTTTATACATGGGAGTCAAATTTGCCGGCATCGCCTTACCAGATGACGAAAGAGGTCGGCCGTGGTGGGAACAATTAGGTCTGGAGGTGTCGGATATTCAGCGAGGTTGCAACATCATGGCCGACGTCTACGAGAATGCTGCACTCCCCCGACAAGGCCAGAAGGATGCCTATACTAAGGATGAAGATATGGCCATGTTTGATCGGACACGCCAGCCTGCTACACCTCAGCCTGACAGATCACCTGCAGGAAGTGCTAGGAGTGGGAGCCAAGGTGTCAAGCGTGATAGGGATGCTCTTGACGAGCAAGAATGGGGGTCGACTATAGTTCGTGCTCCTGTGACCGACGATGTGCATCCATCACCAAAGAGGGCACGTCGAGATTCTTCAGAGGCCGACAACTCAAATCTGCCGGATCGAGAACGCCCTCTGTCACGAATACCATCAGCAACAACTTCAGCGGCGATGCCTATTGACCCGGGGCAGAACGATGACGATGTCCAAAAACGCATTGATGAGATCGTAGGCAACTCATCATCGCAACGTCAACCAGCTCTCCCGCGAAGACCCTCTAACCAAGCATCATACGCCGGAGAAGGTCCGCGACGGCACTCTTCATCAGGATCCAACTGGAGTGGTCCTCCTCCATCATACGCCAATGGTCATGTTGACCGGCTTCCTTCGCAAAGCCGTCCGGACAGTCGAGAACACGGGGTGTACAATCAGAGCGACCAATTTGAGCTTCCAAGATCATCCAGTCGCATACCGCCTCTCCCGGGTGATGGTAGACGCGGTCTCCCCTCAACGAATCAAAATGGTCTTGAGGATCTAGACGATAAAGTTGATTATGGAAGCGAAGAAGGCGAGGTTTAGAAAACCTGTACCGAAGGGAACAACCAGAGTGATGACGACGGATCTTGGTCGAGCGCAATGCATATGACGCCGTCAAGTGCCAATTAATCGTCGCTGGTATCTGCACGATTCGACGAAAGAGATGAGTGACCTCCTCGGTCTTGTTTTGGTATATAGCGAATGATTTACCGTACCATCATTATTTGCTTAATCCATTCGCAGGATGGAGAACTTCGTACTGTATGGGCTGTTGCAGAGTAGGTACTCGTATTCGTACTGTATGTCATCAGTTCCACTCTGCCCTTGGTCCCGATAAAACGGCGATGCGGGGAAAAAACAGTGACCGGCATTGTTTCCCTCGGCCCAATGACGCCACCCAATGATGATGAATGATTTTTGTTACGGTTACGACTAATAATGAAGGATGATTATATTCTTTTGAATGGATTTCTAATATGTCGCATTGCGTGCTCGTTTACGCATAGACTTACAGAGTACCCTTTGGTCAGGTATATATCACGGGGTGATTCGGGGTTTCCTGATCTCACCTGTACTTACACTTTCAGTATAAAGCAGAGAGTATTCTTGCTTTCATACTTGTCACCACTGACTGACTGACTGCCCTTTTTCGCGAGAGTACGTGAGTACCTGCGGAGCACAGCAATGTCATCAACCACTACCACCACCCAGACCAGCCTCGCCCCCACGGCCGCGACGACTCTCTCGGGAGTTCAAGGTTCTACCTCTTCCTCGAATGATCAACATGTGCCGCGAGGTCCGGTCAGGACCAAACTCAACTTTTTCCGGGACCCCGAAGACGGCAGCCCTCCTCACAATTACGTCGAGAAGCCACCCGAGGGTCGACCCCAGCGCAACTTTGGCGAGGACGTGGTCGAGGTCGAGGTGAACGACGTCCGAGGTCGGGAGGAAGATTTCAGTCTGGACAAGGACGCCTTTCAAGCCGTCAAGGGCGTGGCGGCCTCGGGGGAGACGGAGTTCGTCGACGACGACCACATCAAGAGGGTGTACTACCCCGAAGTCGAAAGGCTGTTGTTGGACGTCGTCCCCGGCGCCCACAAGGTCACCATCTTCGACCACACCGTCCGACGGTCGAACCCGGACGCTCCCCGGGCCCCCGTGACCAGGGTCCACGTGGACCAGACGGAGCGGTCGACCCGGTGGCGGGTCAAGTTGCACGACCCCGACCGGGCCGACGAGTTGCTCGGTGAAGGTCAAAGGTACCGGATCATCAACGTGTGGAGACCCATCAACGGCACCGTCGTCGCGCACCCTCTGGGTTTCGCCTCGGCCGACACGGTCGACGATTCGGACCTGGTGCCCGTCGAGCACAGGTACCCCCACCGCACGGGCGAGACGGCCGCCGTGAGGCACAACCCCGACCAAAAGTTTTACTACTGGTCGGGCATGGACAACGACGAGAGGTTGCTCCTCAAGTGTTTCGACAGTCGGGGAGGCGTCGGGCAGAGGGTGCCTCACACGGCGTTCGTCGACCCCAGAACCCCCCAGGGGGCCAAGGGAAGAGAGAGCATCGAGGTCAGAGCCTTGGTTTACGGTTGATTTTTTCACCTTCACACTTTTTTCAACTCCTCTCTTGTGTGTGACGGGGGAGTACACTTGCGGGAGCAGTCGGCCAAGCAAATTGTTCGTCGAGAATATCTCGCCAGGTTTTAAAACATAAATTATTTCAAATGTAATTTCAATCACAATTCACGATCAAATCAAGATTCATTGACAGTATCGAAACACAAATCCAGTAGAAGTACAGGGTGGTGTTGTAGCCATGAGGGTGAGGGTGAGGGTGATGACGGGGCTGTGGAAAGGAGCACAGGGGAGGAAGAGGAAGAAGGGAGGGAGGCGTTATGGGACTTGTTCTCTTCGGGCATTTGATGCCCAATATTCGATTGTATTGTTCGTTATGTACACGGTGGTTTATAGCCAAGGTAGGCAGTATGACCATCACCGCTGCCACTTCCACCCCTTTGTCTCATGCCTTTTCTCCTGAGATGGTGCATTGCTACACATTTGCATTTTCATTTTCATTTTCATGCCATGCCATTCTTCTTCCCCTGAATATACAATTTTTCCCCCTGTACTATGCTGATGTTTTCCCTAGTACTCGGTCATATTCCGGCGATACTTTCGACACACCAATCGTCTGTGTTGATTGTCACATGAATGGTACACACGACCAAAGATGGTCTTGTCTAAGGATTCTTTGGGTCCACATTTTGGGGTACCAATTCGACAATATATCCATCCTTGTCACGGGAAACAAAAATCAGTCACTGTTCACAATGGGACAATTTTGTTCGATGGATAAAAATGTAAAACGAAAACAAAACATACCGGATCCCTGACAAAAGCAATCTTGGTGAAAACCTTTGCGTACTCTTGATGAATCTCCGATTCGGTTCCTTTGACCTCGACACCCACTCCCCGTTCGTTCTCCCAATCACTGATGGGGATGGAAGGTCTGTCACAGACCCCGAGGTCTTTGATGACGTGGACCCCGTTTTCCTTGAGCCTTTTCAACGCCGCGGGGACGTCGGGCACGGTGAACCCCAAGTGTCCGAACCCCAGGGCGGGAGGAGTGTTGCCGGTCGAGTAGTAACCGGGTTCTTGCTTCTCGGACCCATGGACGTGGTAGAGCTCCAACAGACCCAAAGTGTGTTGGAGGTTCGTGGCAGTGTCGAGGCCGAACTTGGGTAGGTCGGCTCGGTGTTCGTCCGTCTGAGGGTAACCCAGGTAATAAATTGTAAAAGGGCCGACGTTCAATCTGGGAATATAGAACGAGCGGAAAGATTAGATTGATCGTCGATTGAAGGGTTGACAAGTCATGATCGAACAAGTGACTGTGGATGAGAGGGAGGTGTAGGTGGACAAATGGATAAAGGAGAAGGAAGATGACGAAGAAGTAAAAATGTCAGGTCAAATTCATCTTCATATTGGACACTCTGCAGTCGGTAGAGATTCCAGTCGAGACATCAACCATGCCATTGACGACCACGACACCAGGATTGGATTCATCTCTCGTCTTTCAATCAACTCCGGAGCCGGTGGGTGGATGGTTCTTGAGACACCTTTTTGCGCGCTGAAACAGGAGTGATTTTTGGGCAGGCACTCACGTAAAAACCGTCCTCATCCCCATCAAATCGATATAAAACTTCATACTCTCCTTGGGATCTCGGATCCTCATCATGAAATGGTTCAGTTTGTAACCTATCGTAGGGTCGTCGGCCGGTAAAGGTGGATCGGTGTTTTGACCGTTTGGTAAAAAGACTCCATGTTCGAAGGGTGTCACTTTTTGGCCGTCCGAGTCACCCATCTTTTTCGCTTCTGATCCGATCTTTTTCGAAAATCGACAAAAACAGTATGGTAAGGTCTATCTGTGAGGAACGTATTCGATGGTTTCAAGTCGTGAAGAACGGTTTCGTCTTTGTCCTTTTTTTTATTCGTCTTTCTGACCTAACTATCGGAAGGAGAAAGAGAAAAAATTCAAGACGGTCAAAAGTGTACGATAGGTAGTGCACAGTATATATATATATGAAAATTATCATTTGTGGTGCCGGCGTTTCCAATAAAATACCTACCGAGTAGTACTCGTTCGTGATCGAAGGAGAGATCCCCGCAAGATCCGTTTTGCAGGATGGGTGTACTCCGGATCACACTTGACCATACTTACGGAGTATTTACGGGATGTACTCCGTACTGTGGGAGTACGGAGTACGGATACAGTATTAGTGAAAAGTGCGAGTACAATATGTTTTAAAAGGGACCACCAAAAAAAACCATGGTAAATACCCATCTGTGAAATTGCGGAGGGGGGATCCACGTCTTCGGATTCCAGCCTGGCGGGGCCTGGAACATTGTACAGAAGGCACATTTTGTTACCGAGTACGGAGTAAGGTAGGTACTGTAGACAGACGAATAGTCGGTACTCCGTACGTGGAGACCACCTAAGGAATTGAGAATTGTATCCTGTCATGGCCATATTCACAGCTTGCTACCAACCAACACAAAGAATTTCTTCGTCTATACACAGAATCTATCACAGTCTGTTTGTACTCATAAATCATACACTGACATGGACACAACCTCAACTTATTGCCCCCTCTCAGCAATAGCCCTGGACATTGTCCCGGCAAATCTACTGACCAAGTCACTATCATGCTTGGCAGTCTCAATGGCCTGCAAAACATGTTTGATGCCCACGCCGACTTCTTCGGATCGGGTGATGTCCTTGATCTCCGTAATCGCCTTGGTCGCATCTTCACTACCAAACACCTTTGTATCTTTCATGACATGTCTCAATTCCTCGTAAGTGCGAACATTTGCAACCGGGATATCGCTGTTGAAATGTCTCCAGAAATCCAGTTGTTGGAGTACACTTCGTTCAGTTGCTGTTGCTATAATCAACAAACTCCGGCCTGGAGGAGGTGCTTTCCGTAGCAACGCAACAAGACTCTTGAGGATACCATTGCTGAATCGAGGCCCAATGGGTGTCCATTCGATCAACTCTTCGATGTCATCAATGACAACACAACTCATTGGACTCTTGTATGCATCACTGAAGATCTTGCTGAGGTGTGAGATTTTCTGAGGTTCGTTCATCTCCAAGGTGTCCTTTGTGCTGACTAGCTTGATGAAGGGATATCCAGAGTCGATTGCAATCTTGGCTGCCAAAGCTGTCTTGCCAGACCCAGGAGGACCGTGTAAGCAGACCGAGAACAAGGGTGTCGAATTTGGTTGTCGGACCTGCTCAACAAACAATTTGCCTTCCTCAAGAACGTCCTTGATGTAAGGCGAGTAATGTATTACTCCTCCCCGGATGCAATATTGCAATTCCTCTTCTGATACACCAAAAGCCGGTTTAACTTCTTCCAATGCGTTTTCAAAGTCTGTCTTGTTCACCTTCATATCGGCCACGTCATCGCTGATACCAGCCACGGTGCCGACCTTAATATGTCGGTTGAACGCAAATGAGGTGGCTGCCTTGACTAGACCGTTCAATTCAGCACCAGAAAAGTTCTTCGTTCGATGTGCAAGCTCCAGTATATCAACATCACGATCCAACACTTTATTTTGCTGCATTCTGTGCGTGTGGATCTTTAGGATCTGGGCTCTGCCATGCTCGTCG
Source organism: Exophiala oligosperma (assembly GCF_000835515.1). Lineage (NCBI taxonomy): Eukaryota > Fungi > Ascomycota > Eurotiomycetes > Chaetothyriales > Herpotrichiellaceae > Exophiala > Exophiala oligosperma. Next base: position 3,503,828 of record NW_015622819.1, read on the forward strand.
GGAAGAGCGATCTCCAAGTGGACTTCGAGACGACCAGGTCGCAGTAGTGCATCATCAATCATGTCCTTTCGATTCGTCATTCCGATCAACAAGATGTTGTTGAGTTGGTCCACACCATCAAGTTTGGCCAACAGCTGGTTAACCACACTGTCTCCCACACCCGTACCACCTCCTGCGCCGCTTCCTCTCTGTTTGCACACGGCATCCAATTCATCAAAGATGATGATGTGCAGACCGGATTCGTCACCTTTCTCTTTATATTCCTTTTCGGCATCGGCGAACAGCTTGCGAATGTTTTCTTCCGACTGACCGACAAACTTATTCAGTACCTCCGGGCCATTGATAACCTTCGGTTCTCGGGCATTCAACATCTTGCCAATTTGTCGGGCAATCAACGTCTTTCCCGTACCAGGTGGACCGTACAGCAAGATACCCTTGACGTGTTGAATACCTAACTTCTCGACTAGTCCAGGCGGGAAGACACGTGATGCAAAGGCTCGTCTGAAAATGGTGGCAAACTCCTTGTCAAGACCACCGATGCCCATATCTTCAAACTTGAAATCCGGGGCGATGATCGAGTTAGCCGCTGGCCTCCGAGAAGACGCTTTAAGATTGATTGACGTTCTGCCATCCTTGAAAAAATTGATCTGAGTCTGTGGTGTAAGTATACCTCGAGCCATGGGATCTGATGTCGTTGGAGCGGACTTTTCGCTAAAATCTGCTAATTGCACCGTCTTGACAGTCATGTTCAAAGGGACACTCTTGAGATCCATCAAGAAACGTTGACTCGGTGCAAACATCTGGCTGTTGAACAACTGTATGAATGGTCAGCATAAGAACTCTTGACAGCCTGCCCAAAATCTCAAGTCGCTCACCTTTGTGATTTCCTTTGCAAGGTCGTCCTGGTCATAAGGAACGTCCGTCACTTTCCTCGTACTCGCAAACCCAATCTCTATATCCATAGAACCAATGTATGCCTGTCCACCCTGAGCGAATGGATCGTACAATTCTGCGCTCACTTGATCTGTCAACGCCACGCCCATCCATGACCTCTGAGGTTCTGAGAGACCGATGTTTCCGCGCGGAAACGCATCAAGTGGCCTCGCCGTCACAACGAACATGCCATTGATGATGATGAAGATGTCGGTGCCATCCGATGAAGGCGGGATATCCTGGGTTGAAACAGCGACCAGATTTCTAAAAGTGAATGTATTGTCAGGACTCTTCGCAGGTTGAAGTGTCAGGACATGGCCTCCTCTTGAACCACCTTTACTCGAGGTTCTCTGATGAGGCCGAGGTGATGATCGGAAACCAGGTTGTTGTTGTTGTCTGGGAGGAGGAGGGCCGGCATCGTAGCCACCGTTCATGTTCATGGGAGTATCGTAGGGACTTGGTCCGCCATAACCTGGACGGCCACCTCGCATGGCCGGTGGTTGCTGTTGACCGTAAGGGTCTCGAGGTGGTGGCTGAGGCCCATTGTTACCGAATAGACTGTTCTTGTTGAAAAATGACATCGCTTGGAAAACCAGAGAAGTTGCTGAGAAAGAAAACAGCAGGGAGACAGATTGTGATTATGGTCCGTACTGTTGTAATATGGCACAAGTTGCGTCTCACTTTCATTGTTTGTTCTGTTTGGCAACGGTGGCCGCTGCGCCCCCAAGTTTAGGCAGCCCCTCATACCTATTGGTCCCTAAAGACGCAGCGATCTGGCCGCTTTTATGCATGTTGCAGCCTTGCCTAAGATTCGTCAGCCTCATGCTCCTCCGTATCTAGGTACCCCAGGTACATCTGCCCCCGCAACATCACCGGCTTTAATTGATCTCCCTCAACGCTGACGATTCTGTGCGCGGTGAACAGCACCCGCCAATGCCTCTCCATCTTCTCGGAAAGAAATCATGGAACGTCTACAATCCCGCCAATATCGAAAGAGTTCGTCGAGATGAAGCCGAAGCAAAACGTCACGAAGAAGAACAAGAGGCGAGACAACGAGATGATGAATCCGATAACAGGCTGCGCCTCCTGCGCGGCGAGGCTTCTCTTCTGCAAGACCCCGGGTCTCGGATAGACCTACACTCCTCCTCCTCCCCCTCGTACAAGCGTAAACGCAAGCTTCCCGGGGAGGACGACACCGATCGAGATATTCGTCTGGCCAAGCAGCCCGACGTGAGGCGCATAGACAAGCTGGTTGATGCAAAGGGGAACTTCTCGCTGATTCCCGTGCCAGAATCCTCAAACAAGAAGGCGCGTGTAGATGAGGACCCTTTCACAGTTTACCTCTCACATGCTGCAGGTAAGGGTAAGAATTCGGGAGACAAGCCCTGGTATAGTAGCACACCTGGAGCCGAGGCGGGGCCGCCGACTCGAGACTCATGGGGCAACGACTCCCCTCGGCGGCAGGAGCGTGAAGCAGCGCGTGTTGCAGCGAATGATCCTCTGGCTGCGATGAAGAAGGGCGTGAAACAGCTCAGAGAAGCGGAGAGGCATAGAAAAGAATGGATGGATCAGCGGGAGCGAGATCTGAGAGAAGTTGAGGATCTCGCCAGGCAGAGGAGACGAGGGCGACGAAAGAGGGATGATCTCCAGAAAGATGACGATCTGGACAGTCTCGATGACTTTGATCTGGATCAAGGGTATCCAAAGGACAGCGGTCGTGATGACAACGACGATCATGGACCGAGACAGAGCCGTGAACACAAGCATCATCACCATCACCGACACCGCCGTCATCATCGTAGCCGTCTTGAGGTTGAGGACGACTATGATGCCCGAGAACGACCCAAAAGGGAGCGAGCTCGGATTGATCATGATCGCCGACGATCGTGAACCGGTTAGGATGAGCCCTCGTCCTGCCTGGAGCAGCACTCGCATAAAGCACAATCATATTCCCATGATCGCTCAAAGCGTCGAACAGAATGATCCATTGAAGCTCTACCGAAAGGAAATACACATTACGAATTAGTCTCGGTCAGTACAACAACAGCGAACACCCAGCGCCAGTTCCCCGCCCCATTCTGTCTCTTTTCTAAAGGATGTCTATACGAACACAACTCTCATTTCTCTTCATGCATCACCCAAACCCCAACGCCCTTTCTCAATCCTAAGGACTTCCAAATAACGATGCAAAGTCCGAATCTTTCGACTTGCCTCTCAAATTCCTGGGAGTAGGTTCATAGTCCAAGCCAGGCCCATCGATAGGTTTCGTTTTCCAGTCGTCCGAGCTGGGAGGCTCGATCGGCGAACGAGGAGATGCCCGTGTCCGTGGGCTTGACCGTGGCGACTTTCCACCACTACTTCCGCTGCCTCGCTTGCCTTTCTGACTATTAGGGGAAGGCTTCGCCTCATTACCCTTTCTTTTCTTCCCAGGGCTGCTCTTCACAGGCTCACCGTTCCCCTGACGCTTCCGTTTCTTGCTGGTGCTGCTGCTTTTCGCCGGCTCAACAATTCCATCGCGCCCACCTGCTTCGGCACGCGTTGGGACAAGTGTCAAGAGTGCCCGTCCCATGATCTGCGCCTCGGCATCTTCATGGTCGCGTAGGACCATGTCGACCTCAGCGGTCTGTCGACCATTTTGGCCGTGTTCCATACCACACCCGCTCAGGACGTAAGTTGGGAAATGGATAACGCAGCCATTGATGGTGGCGCGCACCTTAAGGGAAATTTGGCCCTTTTGAAGGGCGTCCTGAGCGATTTGGATACCGAATGCCCTGGACTGGCCGAACCCCTGAACCACAGGGAGCAATGGGCTTTGCGATGGCACGGCCGCTGCGGCTCGATCGGGGCTATCATGTTTGTGATCCTTCTCTTTGCCCTTGCCCTTGCCCGTCGGCTTGTTGTCATTGCGGCTGCCCTTGTTGTCATCATCAGCATCATCACTGTCATCGCCGTCGCCGTCATCGTCACCACCGTCACCTTTGCCAGTGGCAGTAACCGTGACATTAACGTTGGCGTTAGCGTTGGCACTGGCATCGTCGTCTTTCTCGCCAGAACCCACAATGTCGGCTCCAGCGTCATCCCCAATAGCACACCTCTCATACAAGAGCACATACGGACCCCAACGTTGATTTTGCAAGAATGCCTGCAAATCAGCCTCGGGCTTGACCCTTGCGTCATTGAGCTCGTGCCAGGTATCATCGATTCTGACGTCGGCAATGTAATGCCCAACATCCAAAATTCCGTAATGATTGATGATGCCGGTCAAGCGATACCTGGTAGACCCGCTGACCGCTACCTCCTCTTCGACACGATGTTCGATAAAGGATTTCAGGTCAAGATACTCGTCGAAGGCCACTGGCGTGTCATTCTTGGACGTCACCATGCCTGTCCCCGTACTGGTCCTCAGCATCTCGGATTTAAAGCGCTTGAGCTGGATGATCAACACTTCGGGCAGGACTTGAAACCGTCTCCACTGTGTGCTCTTTCTAGCAAGGATTGGCTCGAGCTCAGCCATGATCCTCTGGTATTCTTTCCTTCTTTCCTCCTTCCCGCCTCTCTTCTCCGCCTTGGCGAGGCGTTTGTCCTTCATGGCCTCCCACTCCGAATAGCAGACGCTGCATCTCTGACCATTTGTCAATGCCTTCATTTCTCCTTGGATGAGGTCTTCAATCTTTCTCGGGTCTGAGGACTTGGCCGCTGGTTGGCCGTCGTCGGCAGATTCGCCCAATGACACTATCCACCGCCAATCTGCGTCCGGGCGCTCGACACGGTATTTGGATCGGGCATCTTCGCCTTCCCGCAGACCACCGCACACAACGCAAAGACCTCGGGTTGTGTGTTCAAATCCGATTATTTCTTTGATACTAACGCTTTCCAAGAGACTCCGTTGTATGGGATCCAACCTGCATAATGGGAGGATCGATATTAGCAATTAGTCTTTCGGGTCTCGAGACCGCTCTGAGCAAGACGATCAACAACAAAGCGCCGGTCGGGACAAACGAACAGGCCGGTTGGAAACAAGGAAGAGGTACTTACGGTGGCACATTGCTCCCGGCGACCCCCTGGGCTTGAAGTTGGACAAACCTCTCCAGCTGCTGGGTGGCCAATTCCACGGACCATGCCAGGAACTCTATGGCATCTTGGTGTCCCTTGAATCTAGGTGCCCACCTATTCGTAACAACGCCGCTGCTGTCTTCCTTCTGCAACCACTTCCAGAGAACATCCATGGCCTTGTCGAGGTCCTTCTGGTCCAAGCTGCTATCACACCACACGGTATGCAGAGCATTCAATTCGCACCAGAAATCGGTGTAGAGGACGCGCTGTGGTTTCTTACCGGCCTTGGAGCCCTTTTTGGCGACGACACTGTCAATGGTCACCCCCCCGGCTTGGAGGTTCGGAATATAACGATGCTCAATCCACGACATGAGTTTACTGCTCGATAGCAACGTCACAATCAAGGCGTTGCGATAGCATTGGGTGCCGTTTTTGTTCTTGAAGCCGCGTGGATCGGGATGATATACAGTCTTGACTGCTGCCTTGATCGCCTCGGGGTCGGGGCGCACAGCTGCCTTGAATTCCGGCCCCGTTGAAAGAGTCGGACTCAAATCCTCGAGGTTGACTTGTGGTTCATCTAAGTCGCCGTTGTCCTTGGCGTCCCTGTTGTCTGATCCGGCTTTTGGACTAGGACCACTTGCCTTTGGACTTGGCGACTTTTCCGGGATGGGGTCCAAGGCCTTAGGACGTCCCCTTTTGCCTTTGCCACTTTTGGTAGTACCGACGGTGGCTGGCTTTGGTTCCGGCTCGCTGGATGCACCTCGTTTGGGCTGCCTCCTAGTCGGTTGTTCTGGCGCGAGTGGAGTGTTAGCTCTCGTCGACCTTGCCATTTTGATGTGGCTTTTTGAAAATCTGTTGGTGGTTTTCAATTTTTCTATGGGTGAACTATGGTGCAATTCGAACTGGTGAAGGGAAGAGAGGAAGAAAGAAGGATCCTTGAGGAAAGGGCCTTCGTACTGGGACAAGGGAATTCATATCCATCATATGTGTATGTTGAAAACAAGCAACGTCTTTTCATCAAGGACAAAGGAAGAAGGGGACAGTGACAACAACACAGGCAATCCATCCATCCATCTTGGGGAAAAACGATGTCAATGGGGCGGCCGCTTGCAGTCACCCATTGAAAAAGATTACCGCAGGGGGAACCCCGGGTGACAATGAATTGCTCGATGTCATTGTACTGGATTGGATTGGACTGGATCTTTGAATACATGTCTCCAATATCGCCGCGAACGGCCAACCGAGTCTTGAAATTTTTCCTTCTTCCGAGTATTCATGTTCACACACTGGCTCACACAATGAGAAGAGGGAGTGAAGAGGCTGTATGGTACTGGTATTGTGAGGAGAGAGTAGATCAGTTGAATTGATGATATTGTAGTCGGGGAGGGGAGGGCGGTCTGATCACGTGGCTACCTGCCTATTCGGTAGGTTGCTTGCTGTTGCATTCCTCAGCAAATCACCGTAAGTAAGGTATGGTGTTTGTTTACTACAGTATGTATGGAGTATAGAGGACCACTTTGAGAGAGGTTGGCAGGTCATCACCATACTCGTATACATTGTTTTATGGTAAGGGTAGAGAGGGGTAGAGGTATGCACAGAGTTGCCGGTAGGACCTTGATCATTCGGATACATTGACCACATTATGCATTAGGTGAGGTATCTACTACTCGTACTCATATGTACATTCGTGGGTTCGAGACTCATTGGCCCCGTCCATTCGCTTCAAAAAAAGATTCGAACTCAAAGAAATATCAACGAGAGGGTAGTGAGTGCATGAGAGCGAGAGAGACTTGTGTGTCTGTGGGTTTGTTCGATTGTCCTTTGTCTTCTGTGTCCGTATCTGTACTCGGATTTCCGTTTCCGTATGTAGACGTTTGCGTCCCCACTTTTCTCTCTTTTCCAGAATCCACCCTCTTTTTTCCCATTTCTTTTGTCTTCGTAGTAGTGATGTCGCATCGATCCCCGGAATCCGGGGGTCCAGGAACTCTGGCCTAGGCGGATGCAGAAGTGTGAGAACGTGGGTTGCTACCACTTACGGTGGCGGCGTTACCAAAGAATTGTCTCCAATCCTCTGAATTTTTGGTGTTGTGGTTGGTGCCGCCGCCACCCGGAGTAAAGATGGCAGGCGAATTCGATCTCGCCGTGAATCTTGGTGAAGGTAGGATAGGTTTTTCACTTGTTGGTGGTACGGGTGGTGGTGGTGATGATGATGATGCCGACACCGGTGGTACCTCCTTTCCCGTCGTCGACTCGCCTTCCTTTCCGGTGATGTTCCTTTCAACTCGGTCGATGCGTTTGCGTAAACGAAAGAAGAAGAAAACCGCAACAAACAAAGCAATGGCACCCAAAATTATTCCAATTGCTATGCCCGCTTTTGTTCCAGAACTCAAACCGGTCGATGAGGAGGATGTGTTTGGGTCTGAACCCGCACCACTCAAAACTCCCGTGTTTGTCGATGTCGAAGATGACAAAGAGGTTGTCACCGTTTGCGAACCACCGCCGCCACCACTTTTGTTACTGATGTTATCCGACGCATTCGTCGCACTGCCTGTTGCAGCTGCTCCTTTCTTTGTGTTCGTCGTTTGTGGATTTCCTGCTCCTGTCGTGGTCAAACTCAACCCAAAGGTCGAAGCAACTCCGTTCGTCTTTGTCATGACGAAACCTCCTCCGGTTGTAGATTCTGATTTATCCGATTCATCATAGATCAACATTCCGCAACTGACAGGAAATTGAGAAATTTCCATCCCGGCTTGTATGGGTGAAATGACACATGTACCACTTGGTTCTGCTGTAAATTTTTGAAAACACAAAGAAAGTTAGTCAACCGTTAAAATCGTTAATCATCATACTCGGATTCTGCAGGAGGAAGCAATGACAAAAAAACATACGCAACGGTATATTTGCCAAAGCCCATTTATTCTCGGCCTCATCAACACCACAAAATAACGTCAAATTCGCATTTTCCCATATCGTATCGTACGTGACTTGGACCGTATCTATATTGTTCATCGTCGGTTGTCCTGTAGGATATAGAATTATCGCTGGGTAGTCATCGCCCGCGGCAGAGGCACCGGCGTTCGTAGGATCAGATGTTGCCGCCGTAGCCGGTACCGTTGTCGCCGTCGTCTGCATCGCATCGGTGGCTAACGCGGATGATTCCGGCGGCGGTGGAGGTGCTTCGACAAACGCCGTAGGTCGGGTGGGATGATTGAAAGCAGCTGCATGCCTGGCATGATGAATAACCAAGTTCTGACTTGGGAACATCAAATCCGACAAGACAGGGACGAAGCGCGAAAAAGGCGTGATGTGATTGTCCGGCGTCTCACAACAGCTATCCTTTACTCGGCGTATCGAAACAGACCATCAACATGACAGATACCTCGTTCGCACAGAGTAAAATCAATCTCGGAGGATCTGTCAGACGGTTCTTGTTCGCAAGTTTCGTCGATGGTGGTGTTGGTACTCGATACAAAACTTGTGTCGAAAAACCAAAAAAAGAGCCTCAACGGAGTACCATGCAGATCAGACGCAGACAGGGGGGCGAGGAGGGAGGGGTGGAAGGGAACCAACCCTAGCTTGCCGTTTACCGAGGAACAAGGTCATTGTACGTGTCTCGTAGCAAGCCATCGTGCCATTCTCTAAACAGTGACTAGGGCACGAAACAATCCAGTGGTCGACGATGTGAGAATTGGCGAGATTGCAATGTTCAGAAAGTGGAGTCAAAAGATTCAGCCATGAGAAAAAAGAGTATTCGACACCTACCAGATCAAACTTCCGTAAGGTCAGTCGCAAAGTAAAAGATTGCCCAAGCCAAGCGGCTTTGCTCTCTGGACTTTGAACCGTAATCACTCGTGTGCGTGACATTGAACAGAGTACAAAAAATACAATATAGATAAATATAATGGACTGAAGAGTGAGCGACCGAAATCGATCAAGTCGAAAGCCTCGGTGGAGTCTCATCCAAGACAACATCAAGCCCAACGAGGTTTAAGCCGCCACAGCATGGCTTTCTAGGCCCAAAGGTTCATAGATTACTCGTATCAGACACTCCAGCCAGGAATGACCAAGAGCGCAAAAGATTCAATTTCGCTGTTGTCAAGCAAAGACGACTGCGCGGTCTTATAACAATGCCGTGCTATACCGTTGAAACTTCAAAATCCGCTGGTTCGCCAGCCTTGTGCCGTTGTACCTATAGTCCCAATACTACCCTCGCGTCGCACACCTTCACCATCAAGGTTGAGCTTACTCAAAACCTCGGTCGGCACTGTGGGAATATATTTTCTCGCTCTTTCTCTGTTGACTCCGCCAATGCCTGCCCCATAAGTGATTAGCATGTCCGTCGATGTAGGTAGCGAGAATGGGAGCATGAGAGATTGATCCAAGGTCAACGCATTTCGGTTTGGTGGCGGATCTGTATCTTGTTCAACTGGTGAAGATGATGTTGGCGGAGGAAGTGCACTTTGCGGAGTCTCGGGCAGTTTCGCAGCAGCCTCGTCTCCATTCTGCTTGGTAGGAGTTTCGGCTCCGGACCCTGGAGCGTCAACTTGGGGGGTCAATGGTCGTTTGATCAAAGACTGTTCACCCTTTTGAAGCTGAACAAGGAACTTCATGTGGGCTTTGGCCAGGCTCTTCTCACCCACTTCCGCTCGGTAGTTCTTTACAGCATGAATCAATTGCGTCGGACTGAGTCGTTGCAACTGAACAAGTGTGCCCACCAATGATTCATGATCGTCCCCGAGAGAGCTGAAGCATTGCAACCACTGGAGTAGCTGGATTATGGGAGCAAGATGGCGTCTAGCAGCATCGACTGTATTCTCACCAGTTGAAGTTGTAGACCCATTCTCATAATGCTCAGGTTGTCGATTATTCGCCCGAGCCCAGTCTTCAATGGCGGATACATTCATGCGGATTTGCATGGCTTTCGTTCTAGAGAGGTATTTTCTCGTGGTCATAACACGGTTGAAGAGTTCGGCCCCAATCCAATATATGAGTTGTGCGAGTATCTGAGAAGTGATGACTGAATGGACGTCGTATAGGTCAAGCACAAACAGCGTCGATGAGAGGAGTGACATTATATTACGAGGAGATGTTTGAGCTCGTCGCTTAGGAGATGGTGGACGAAACCGTTTTTCTGGGTCTTCCTCCTTCGTTTTCGGCTTCGACTTGAAAACTTTCCATTCTCCCTGGAATGCAACGTCTGATAAGCCGGGTATGGTCTCATGGTCAAGCATCGCCGTGTCGAGAACCTTGTTCATTCTTCTTTCAGCATCTCGGATTATGAGGATGAAAGTTTCATTGATCAATTCTGCCAGCTCCAGTTGATACTTGGATGTGACCTGAACAAGACCAGCATCTTTCTTAAGGTAATGCAGCAATAATGTCGCGTTGGAAATCCAGAATGCAAGCATGGTCATATCCCATTGAGATCTCTCAATGACATCGTTGATAAGATCCATTGCTTTCGTCAAGACCTCATCGAGGAGAGAAGGAGTCATATGATAATGAGCATACCTCGCCATCAAGAATATCAGATTCGCAGGTACGGGTTTTTGTGATGGAGAACGTTGTGGAGTCATGTTGGTGATAATGAGGTCAAGAATAGCATCGAGCTTGTCTGTCTGAAAGACAAACATCTGGTCCCCTATACATCGATCCCATATGAACTCTTCCTCTTCATCCGAATCAAAACCAGTGGGAGACTAAGACGAGTCAGCATTCATAAGCATGCACGCCGCGGACTATCCTCACCTCTGGTTGTTCATCAAAGCCGAGAGTCGACAGGTCTACTTCCAGGTTGGCAGCGCTCTCTTGCATCAGCATTCGCCTTTTCATCTCGTTTTCGGCCATTTCCTCTTCAAAACGATCTTGTGAGAAGCCTGCATTATAGAAGTCGTCGTCTAGGTTTGTGCCGCCAAAATGATAGCCATTTTCGTGCAAATAGTGGGAGAAGTCGGAGCCTGGCTGAACAAAGTCTAGAGCTGTGCCTCCGGACGAAGACTTTATATCGGGATCAGCTCCATGATCCAGTAGGAGTTTTGCGATTTGTTTGTGACGATTGGTCATTGCCCACATCAATGCGCTCCACTGGTTTCTGTCTTGCTTGTCCACCACGGCACCAGCGTCGAGAAGTGCTGCTACAACTTCATGATGTCCCTATGTCTGTCAGAATGACTTCTTCCCTAGCAGTCTGGTTAGGACACCTACGAAACAGCTGGCGTATATCAAAGGCACGGTGCCGTCCTCGTCCGGCTGGTTGACATCCACGTACTCTTTCGCGCTTCCTCCCACAAGCTTCCGTATTCGAACCACATCCCCGTTGCTCGCGGCCATGTTAAGACTCTTCTGCAATATCTCTTTCTTTTCTGCAGGCGATAAATTGTCGTCTGTTGCAATGGCATCTTCATCTTGTCCAGGACTTCCATCCTCCCTATGTTGTGCCTGTGCCGCAACCATCTCCATTAATCTCGAGTCGCTGTCCTGTAGTCGGGCGTAGGTTTCGGCGTCATCATACGCCGGGGTGTCTAGATGGAGGTCGAAATCAAGAGGTCTTGCAGGAGTAGGGGCCGTAATATACTGAGACGAGCCTATAAATGCGCATATATGAGTATTCGTCACGGTGTACGAGGGCACGAGACCCGGGGGAGGAGGGGGGATTTCCTTGCCTTGCCAGCCATCGTATATCTCAGTCTCCCCGCCATAACTGGAGAAGTTACGACGGTCATCGAGGGAAGTAGGTAGATCGCTTGGCAGCTTCCGCGCCGAAGTAGGTGTGGTGGGAGTGTGAGGTAGTGAGTCGACTGTCGGCGACGTGGGATCTATCGAGTCCATCCTGTCGACTGCGCGGGGGATTTGTTGAGGGAGAGTCCCGTCTCATGTCGAAGGATGGCGATGTTGGGCTAACATAGGCAGCATCTGAGTAAAGGGCCCGTTGTTCAGCGCGAATACATGTCTACGAGTACCAAGGGGACAATCTGCTCCCAGGTAAATCTGTCAAGTATCAAGTTAGACGTGGAATCTTCGTGTCGGTCTCAGGAAAGGCACATCCCGCTGTCAACATCTGTCCCGCCGCTTTAAGACTCCACACAGAACGCGTAGTTTCTCCCGGCATGAAGACTTCTTCTTCGTCTCGACAACTTGATTTATTTCCCTGTCATCGACCACATTACTATGGCCACGATGGCGCTGTCAGGTCATTGCTATCTTCAAACGCCTCCCAGTCAAAGGACAACTCATCAAAATCGGCAAACGAGAAAGCGGTGCTGCCTTCGTATGTCTCGACACCTACGCCAGTGGAATTCTGTTGTATTTGAAGCTGGTCCTGCTGTGTCCAATCCTGTGGTATCAATGTCGTACTTCCCATCCCGGGCTGATGTGCATATGCCGATATGCCGTCTAGCATCTGCCCCGGGCGTTGGTGAAGATACGCAGGCTCATAAAAACCTGATGTGTCTGGGCCTCCAGCATATTCGATGAGAGCCTGACCAGAAGAGTCTCTTCGTAAACTGGGTTCTGCAAAGCTGCTCTTGTTGAGATCAGCAAGCGCTTTGAAAGCCACGATGTCAAAAGCATCGCGTTTCCCTTTGAAGTCTGGAAAGTGCTCGACCATTCCCCATAGCACAGAAGAGCATGTGTGAACCAGGGTCTCGAGCTCATGCATGGTGATGTGGTCTCGGACTTGTTTCGAATTAACGTAGCTATAAAGCAGGGCTGTGCCTGCCGAGAACAAATTTTCCACCGCTTGCCAATATATGGTCAATCTGTGTTCGGTGAAGAATCGACGATACAGCTGGATCATTTTGGATGCTGCTTCGGCCAAAGACATTAATGATGCCTCTTTCGGCGTCGGAATGTTGGCCGACGGGTGATATAGATAGAGCAGTGCTCGATAATAGGTAAGTTCAAAATTCTCCACGTTCTTACGTTCACCATCTGTCAAGTTATGCTTGCGAGGCGTCTCATCATACCAGGCCTGGATACGAGATCGCATATCCTGTTGCCATCGGTCTAGATCAACCGGTCCGCAAGCCACTGGCGCTCGCTCATACAACGTGGTCCGCATCTCCGATTGAATTTGACGGTACCGTAGCACGTGGTAATTGACACGCTTGGGTCGGGGATGAAAGGCATCACTTGGGATGACCCCATCGGCCGTGATGAACTCATCATTCTCGATGCTTGGAAACTGAGAGATGTCAATGGCTGAGTCTGACAGGAGAGTCTCGTGTGTACCTTCGTAGTAATGGCTCCATCCGCGAGACAAGAAGGCAATCCCAGTGCGATCGAAATGTTTCTGTCCATGGCATAGGCCACCCAGAACGCCCGCCTTCTGGCATCGACCGTCAAGAAATCCATTGGCTCCGGCGTCATGTCTCGATGCAGGCCTAATTCCACCGCCAAACGCAGTGCGGCACCTACAGTCTTCCAAACAGCCCATACAGTGGGATGATGATAAAAATATTGTGCAATAAGGAGCAGTGCTTGAACCCCTTCGAGATCACTGGGCAGTCCAGCTTTTAGCAGCGCTTTGAGCGACATACGATGGTACCTGTCTGCGAGGGATGTGGGTATTCTTGATGGGTCTTGCTTTTGCAGTGTCAATAGGGCAACGGAGAGCACTCCAAATACGAAGAATACCGCCCTCTTGGCCTCGGTGCTGTTGTGGGTACCGGCAAGGTCAATGACCGGCGACATCTTGTACAAGAGTTCCAGCTTGTGGTTGAAGGTCGGTTCATGCAGTAGAGGCATGCTCATATTCGCGAAATGAAAGTAAGCCTTGACGAGGCTCCGCACACCTTGTCTGGTGGGAAGAGACACTGGAGAAGCGTCGAAGTCTTCCACCATGCCGGATACACTGGAATTACCATTGTCTTCACGTTCCGTACGCGGCTTTGCGAATATATGCTGGGATGTTTTTGCCCTTATGAGTTCGGACAAAAGTATCTGAGAAAATGCTGCTTCGTATGTGGCACCACGCTGTGTCAGACTCAATATCGGACGGATTGTCCTGTTGTCTGCATTATCAGTGCTACCTTCGTCAATAGTCAAACTGAAATGATTGCTCAATTCATTTGGTGACGCCGTTCCCACATTCGCTTGGAAAGATACTGGTGCCGGCGAAATTGTTGGCCGCGGCGTGGGCTCAAGCTCATGACCGAGACCATGTTCTTGTAACTTCATCTCGAGATACGCCACGCGTTCCTCCAAGCTCTGTACGTAGCTATTTTCAGTATCTCTGTCAGTGTTTGTCCGATGCGAAAAAGCGTATCTTGATCCCGACCTTCTAGGTACATTCCTTTTGGCAACGGAATCGTAGCCCACGCATTCCTCGCCGGCCGCCTCGCATAGGCCACATTTCTTTAGAGGCATCTCATCTTAGCAAGAGATCTCGTGTGTTCACAACGAACGAGCCAAGTGGACGCTTCTTGTAGCACTCACCGGGTGCCGCTGATCACATCTCTTTTTCTTGCGCCGGCATCTCATGCATGCCGTAATGTTCGACCTTGCCATGGAAGGACCCCTGCCATGTTTACTAAGCCCGCCGTGATCTACGCGATCTACAGAAGGACTCATGGATTGACTTGCTGAGATGCCGCAGATTGATGGAAGAAGGGGAGATCGTGGGACAACATAGTGTCCGATATCTCGGGTACATTGATTTTGTGGGTAAGTGGGGTTGTTGGATTTTGGCCTGGGGCAGTTGATAACATACCCTGAGACATCATTGTCACCCCCATAGACATGTCTTATGATCCACGGGACACAAGGCTCAATGCAATTGCAGTGGTTTTATTTCTATCTAGTACAAGACTCATCCAAGTCGATGCGACTATACGAGCAACATCATCGACACATCGAACTATTCGTTAGAGTCGATGCCGGACTACTCCTGCCAATTCTTGTGGTTCTCCATCCATTCTAGGGCTACTTGAGTCTTTGCCATCCGACACCCTATGGAAAGCCCATTTGTCAGCCAACTCTTGAGACAATTTTCCTTCCACCGAGTCCACAATGTAATCACCAAGAATGGGCAGAAATTTCCACGCATGAGCCGACCCTCCAGTCGCCAGATGGATTCCTTGGACAGAGGGATGAGGAGCGATTAAGAAATCAGCGGTAGGGGTGGTACTAATCCTGTCATGACAGTCAGAGCGTGTCCAGAAGGGGCGGTACGGTTCAAAAACTTACCAGCATATCTTGGTCCTGTCAAACGGTCTAGCTGCCAAAGGTGGCATGATCTCCCTCAGATTCTCACGCATTGCGGCTTCAGCATCGGCGGGAATGACATCTGAGGGATTGCTGACGATTGTCCGAGGGTAACAAATCTTCAACTCCTTCGATTCGTCCTCTGGATGCGGCACCACGACTGTATTCTTGTAGCCCGGTGATCGTCTGAGGATCTTGATCTCACCATGGTACGGTGGGAACATGTTCAATCCCGTGCTGAGGTTGGTGGTGATGGACATGTTCTTCCAACGGGCTTCCTCCTCTGGCGTGACCTTGATCCAGGCCACCTCGTGTCCCACGGGTGTCTGACGACTACCCAGATCTACCAGTCGGTTTGACCAAGCACCAGCTGCAACAATGACGAGATCAGCTTTGAGTACAGTTCCATCCTCCAGTGTGACCCCTTGAGAGCGTCCGCCGCTGATATTGATATGGTCGACTGGCGTTCCACATTCGAACGTTATGGCAGGTTCATTTTGACACCGTTCATAGTATACTCTGATGGACTCCTTGGCGTCGATAAAGGCGGCTTCCAAATTGCAATAAGCCTTGTTCCAACGCGGCCGGCCTCCGAGCTTTGTCTCGGCGACTGGCTGAGATGTTTTGCCATGGATTCGCTGATAGACATCTTCTCGACAAGGCATCTCTACGATATCCTCGGGACGGCACAGACTCTTTGCCCGTGTCAGAGTCACCCGGTAGATATCGGTGAAACGACTTGGTTCTCCATCACAGACAAATGTCATGCCTTGCTGGAACATGTATCGACTGATTTCGGGATCTTCTTGTAGCTTGATCTGGGCCGTCTTTGCGAGTCGAGCATATATGGGATCAGTATAATCTGTCTCACGTATCAATACCGTCGGGTCAATTGCCTGGGTTATCTGAATCTCTCCTTACCTGATCGAATGCATCGAGTGGTGTCGACGCTCGTCCCGTCCGGAACTGGAGGAGTCAGTCGATCAACAACGGTGACTTTGGTTGATGGAGAGCGCCTTGTGATGGCAAGGGCTGTCGACAGGCCAAAGACGCCAGCCCCGATGATGAGAACTTTAGGGGGAAATCTGTTTTGACTTGACATTGTTGCCTTGGGTATTGCTGTTTCTAAAACGACGCGCAATTCCTGAGTCTTGTTGAACGACGGTAATTTAAGCGACCTTACTTCTATGTCTGCCAAGAACCTTCAACCCTTGGAGCTACTTGTATATGCCGACAAATATGTATAACTGAGAAGCGGCATTGGCCGCCATCGAGACGATCATTCATTCAAGTGAGGTGAGGACATAAGCCTCGATTGGCTGGCGGACGACGCCGCCTGAGTTCTGGAGACTCACGCGGGCAGTCTCAAGAGATGCCAGTACTGAATGATGTGTGGAGTAGGAATGAAAAGCCGGCAAACAAGAGGAAGATCATCATGCAAGGGAGAGGAAGAGAACTGAGGATGGGAAGAGGAAGAAAACCAAGTGTTGGTGTCGAGCGGAGGACCCTCCGAGCGGCGAAGACCGCAGCCAATCAAGTGGTTCACTTCTGCCCATTGATCTACACAAGTCGTGTTCGCGACTGTCCATCTTCTCCGTTCTACACAAATAGCATGAGGCCAGGGTGCCTCGCGTGGCATTATATATAATCATGGGCTCGGACTTCACTGTCCCCCACTGCCATGGCTTTCACATGTCGACCTTAAGCTCAAGATGATGAATCTGTCGAAATTCTTTCGACGCCCTGTTCCTCCAGTGCAGCAGGGGACCAGCCCAGCTGAACGAGGACTAGTGAGGCGACTCGATATGTTCTTGCTCACCTTTGGGTGTCTATCTCAAGGTATACGATCTTCAAATTCTGGTCGAATCGATGGTCTGACAATACGCAGTCATTAAGTATTTATCTACTGCTCCTATCATTGGTGTTTCCGATCCTAATTTGATGAGGTTCCTGGATCAATCAAACATCAACAATGCATATGTGTCTGGCATGAAGGAAGACTTGAAGTTGTACGGGAATGAGCTCAACTAGTTAGTTCTATTCAACATCTAGTCCAAACGCCGCTAACCTTCAATCCTCTGTAGCTTCACAACCTACTTCAACATTGGCTATTGCATCATGCTCATCCCATCTCAAGTCATTTTGACCTATGTCCGTCCAAGTTACTGGCTTCCTGGACTAGAGATTGCCTGGGGAATACTTACCGGCCTCATCGCAACAGTCAACAGTGCGCGACAAGTGTATGCCATTCGGGCATTTCTTGGTCTGTGTGAAAGCAGTGCCTGGCCAGGCATGATGACTCTGCTCAGTAGGTTTCTGGTCGCATCTTATACCCTTCACAGACCACTGTCAAGTGTAAGCCCAAACTGACACCTGCTTCAGTGCATTGGTACACACCTCTCGAACTTGCCAAGCGGATGGGATTCTATCATTCGTGTCAGGCTATCGGGAGCATGATGTCTGGAGCCATTCAGGCGGCGATCAGCAGTACACTGGAAGGGCATAGTGGAATCGCTGGATGGAGGTGTGACATATCCCTCCAAGTATTCATCCTCCCAGGGGTATCATTGCTGACACCTGATCAGATGGCTCTTCATCATCAATGCGATCATCACAGTTGTTTGGGGGTTTGCTGGATTCTTTATGCTCCCCGACTATCCCAACAACCCAAACCCAAGAGCGTTTTGGTTTAACAATAACCATGCTGAGATTGCCATGCATAGACTGGCTCGACATGGACGAGCAGAGCCAAAGGCTGTATCGTGGGCAGGAGCCAAGTATGACACGATTTTATCATCAATCATGTGCTGCGACCCACTGACATTTTTCCAGGCGTACGTTTTCCACCTGGGTGACCTATTTCTTCGCGGTGCTTTATATATGTACTGTGATCGGAAATTATGGATACACCTTCTTCGGATTGTTTCTCAAGAGTCTGAAAAACGCCGACGGCACAAGGACCTGGACAACCCCTCAAGTCAACGCGATCCCCATCGGAGGCAGTGCGATACAAGTTGTCTTTGTCTGGATCTGGGCTTTTATTTCAGATCGTTTACAAGCTAGGTGGCCTTTGATCATTGTTCAGGTCTCAATTGCTCTCATACCCGGCATCATTATGAGCATTTGGACTCGACATCCTGAAGCAGTTGGTTTGGCCGCGGCTTACAGCAGTTACTTCCTCAATTATATGGTGCTAGGTACAGCACCACTCATTTTCGCATGGCTCGCAGACATGTAAGTCCGTCAGTTCTATCGTCGCTTGTCACCTTGCTTACACTTTCCAGCCTTCCACAAGATTCCGAAGCTCGACCACTCATGGTTGGTGCTGCTATTGCAGGAGATTATGCCATTGCCGCTTGGTCCAATGTTTTGATGTGGCCCGCCGATCAAGCACCATACTGTATGACTATGAGGATTTTATTGAATCATAAAGACTCCACACACTAACGACAACAATTTAGATCGATATGGTTGGGAATCCGCAATTGCTCTTTTAACCACCGCCATCATCATGGTATGTGTATTACGATGGATTGATGGAAAGTATTTGCGGTAGGTTGAAACTTTTTCCAATTCTTGGTCTCCCAAATATCTAATCTGGAGTGTGTGTGTTTGTGAATTTTAGTGAACGAAGAGCAGAATACATTGCTTCTCTGGAAGGAGAAAACGACGTCGTGGTGGTTGGAACAAGCGAACTCGGTGGTGTCGATACCAGAGATGATGACACCAAAAGTGTCTCGAGTGTTGGAAAACAAGCATTGGAAACATCACAATTTGATGCAGTCAACATTGACTCGAAGGGGTGACTTGAAAGAATTCTCCGTATCGTGCAGCAGATTTGTAGTCAACACTATAACAACTGTATGAAGGGGGGAAATATCCATGTACTTCCCCGCGAAATCAAGCCGCGGGTCCGGGATTCTGTGGGGTTATCAGCTGTGACACTTTCCTTGCACAGTAATGAAATTGCCTGTTACGGAAGAGCTCAATTTTTCGAGCCCCAACGAGGTGTCCTTTGTGCTGATGGGTTGTCAGTTGTGACACTTGCACTTTCCTTGTACAGTAATGAAGTTGCCTATTACGGCACTTTTCAGTTTTTCGAGCCCCAACGAGGGGCTTTTGTGCTTTTTCTTCGATTCGGTGAAGTTACATGCGGTTAGGCCCCCCCCGGATCGTCATCGCTAATCTGTAGATCCGGAGATTAAAGCCATGCGTTCTACTTTCTGCGGTCCGCTCTGATGATGATAGGCGAGAATCCACGTCTGATCATACTTGAAGTACAGGGTTAACTTAGTTAACACAAGTTCACCATTGCGGTGGTGGGCCTTGAGGGTTGTACTCGTACGCAAGGCTGACTCGGATTATGGGGGCGAAAAAACCATTGCCCTCCCGCCAAATTTGCGCAAAGTGCCCCAGTCCACAGTTCATGATCCCAAGATACTCTTCATGACATGGACCAGCTTGTCAGAGACATTATTTGCCATCTTCAAACTCCTCCACGCCACGAAATTGTCAGGTCGCACAAGCACGCATCCATCCTCTTCGACTTCTCGAAGCTTGTACCAGTCACCATAAACCGCCTCGTACTCGAGCCCGTAACCGATGAAGAAAACCGCAATCTCGAGATTCAACGTTTTCTTCACATGTTTCGCGGCCGTCCTCCAAGCATCACCGCCGTGACCTGTGAAAAGGACGAATCGTCCTTTTCCAGCCAGATCAAGCGTGGACAGCTGCGTCGCAGTAGGGACGGCGGTGTTGAGCCACGCGTGAGGCAATCGACAGCCCGGGTACGTGTGTGGCTCGTGATACAGTACCGCATCGGCGGGAAGTTGTGGTGGAGAATCTCCAGCATCTCGAAAAATTGCCGACGATTCATACCGCTGGCCCATGTCCGAACCTTGGGCCAAAAATTCATGACATGCAGCTCTCATACCATCCGTAAGTGCTTTGCGTCTTTCGCGTCCTCGATCCGAAACTTCATCGAGTTTAGCTAGATCTTTGATCCGGTCTTCCACAGAAGGATGGAGGAAACCAAGAGCTTCAAAGACTGGAAAATGTTCACGCAAGGAAGCATTCGCTCTACAGTCAGTAGAGAAGGCCCACCATTAGTACCTAGCTTCAGTATTTGGGTTTGTGAAGTAGTAACAACTCACCTTTGTACAACACCTGCTCCAACAGCTTGTCGCTCTGTACTATATGTGTTCAAGAGTGATGGGGTTGCGACGCCTGTCATTCCCCGATGGTCAATTAGCGTTGTCGGCTCATCACATAGAAGAGAAAAGCACTGACCTTTTTCAACCAGGGCAATTTTCCAAGCAAGATTCGCAGCATCTTGTATACAGGTGTTCGAACCAAGTCCATTCATAGGTGGATGTCGATGTACAGCATCCCCAAGACAATGGCTGTTTTTTGTCATCAAAGCAACAAGTATTAGCATCCGCCCCCCTTTTTCTCTTTCATCGCCTGGTAATAGGATTTGAACTTACACTCGACCTTTGGAGTATTTTTCTGCAACTGTCTCGTTGATGATCCATTTATCGACACGCAGTATGTCGACCGCGATGGAAGGATCTCCCATGACTTTCTTGACCTGATCCATCACCTGATCTCGGGACGGCATGAATTCAGCTGGACATCCAGGCTTGAACATCATGATGACCAGCCACTCGTACCACGGCTTGACCATGCGCACGATCGACCAACCTGCGAAATCGGGCATTTCAGCGTCAGGTTGGATCACGTAGTGCAGATTCCCCGTCCTCGTCTTCATGAGATTCGACAGGTCCGCACGGAGGAGAACGTTCAATGCAATCCCCTGGCTCGGCTCGACTTGCATGGGCAACTGAAGTTGTTTGACCACGACGCTGTTGGCCCCATCTGCGCCGTAGAGATACTTTGCTTTGATTCGGTGGGTTGTTTTGAAGATACGGTCCTCGACTTCGGCCATGACAAAATTTGGGTCTGAATCGTCAAACGACACAAGACGGGTCCCGAAACGACACGGGAAGCCATGTTGCGTCGCGTATCTGAGGAGGACCGGTTCGGCAAGGGTTTGCGGTAGTTCGACGTGTACGCAGGGGCTGCAGCGTTCAAAGTCACCCTTTTCACAGACTCGGGGTCAGCATCGTACCATTTTGTACCAGTGTTGGTACGTGATTGCTAGGCAAGTACTCACAGCACGTTCTGGTCCTGTTCCCCAAGAATGGATGCGACCAAACTCTCTCCCTGCCATTGTGCTGCACCATCTGGTATGGCTCTTTTCGGGCCCAGTGTATCCAAGTTTCATGATTTCCTTTTCCACATCAGGGTCCAAATCTCGAAGACATTCTGGTTGATCATGGGCATGTCAGCATTAGGGTCCATGGCCATTTGAAAGATCCACGCTTCGCATCTCGACTCACCCATGGCTGGTTGGTTAATGATATGTGCTCTCGGTGTATGTGCTGAAGTCGGAGCACTACTGATGATCAAACCTTTGAGACCTTTTTTCCTCTCTCTCTCTTCAGTTACTGTTCTCGAACCGACTCTTGTGGGAATTTTTACCTTGTTTCCCCAAAAAGCAAGCCAATGATGCTCCTGCCGGACCAGCCCCGACGATGAGATGGTCGACTTCCAGCACATTAGAAGCCATGATTTGAGATCGACAATCTGTAATTGACAGAATCGACTTTTTTCGGCCACCAGAGGAGATTTCTCAGCTTCGCTTATGTCAAAGAGATGATGGCGAAGTCTTTGTGTTTAAGTTCTCAATTTGTAAACCAGAAGAGACAGGTTACACTCGTTCAACCCCCCTTCCCCCTGGAAATGGAAGTAAAAGGCTCACACGTACAACTTATTTGTTCCCTCGTAAGGCTGATGTCGGGTCATGTACCTTTTGTATACTAGGCAACTTGAGTCAGCGTTTGCGATCCTTCAGCTGAAACAAAGTCCTGTCTTGATACGAACCTCAAGAGACAGGCTTACATGTACACAGTATGTTGATCTTGATCAGCACAGCCTAGCGTGCCCCGTGGAGTAAGGTGGCGTTAAAAGCCCATGATGGTCGGAATGATCCGATACTCGTATCCTCCTCTGCTGGTCAGGTACCTAGAATGAGGCAAGGTCCAACAGACGGGGCACGGTAATACCAGTACGTTATCCGCTCACATGTGCCGGATTATTAAACCATTGTTCATGGAACCAAATTCTGGGGTTACTCCGCCATGAATTGAAGGCGCTCATTGTAAATTTAGTCATCATGGCTGTACAAGGTAGCGGGAAGGGTTCCGTCTTCCCTTCGGGACCCCATTTTCAGCCTTTGGACCAGGATTACGGAATCAAGAAAACCTGTGAAGTCGTGTAGAGTATAAGTTTATGGAGACTCGCTCATGGTAATGTGAACTGTAAAGGAAGTGGACACAAGTCGATCCACATTAAATCGATGCAAATTGGTCTTTTTATAACACGGAAAGGAATTGTTGATCGTTTGCATACGTTGCCATTGTCGAAATCAATGCAATCATCGTAAAGGGGGGTCCGCAAAGTGTCGCGGAAGAAAAATCACAATGTCGAAAGAAAATAGCAAACTTCAAGATCTCACTGCAGAAAACCTAACTCGGCACGTCATCAAGACGTGTACCTCGAACGTTTCGAATGAGAGAACCACAGAGTTGATATCAGGATTGATTCAACATTTACACGACTATGTACGGGAAGTTCAATTGAAGCCTGGAGAGTGGGAGGCAGGATGGCAATATCTCACCGAGGTGGGTACCGAAGTCTACAATTGCTCCTTACAGTACGGAACAGCAAGCTACAACTTTGACACTGTTTAGACAGGACAATTCTGTACACCAGACAGGCAGGAGATGGTCTTGTTGTCCGACGTCCTCGGCATCTCCGCTCTCGTGGACACGATCAATTCGGCGCAAGCAAGGTCGAGCATCGCCACCGAATCTTCGGTCTTGGGACCGTTTCACAACGACGCCGACGTCTTGGAGAACGGGGCGTCGATCGGGTCCGAAGGTGTCATCGGTGAACCGATGCTGATTCACGGCACGGTCAAATCTACGGACGGGGAACCGATCCAAGGAGCGACGGTCGACGTGTGGGAGACCAACGGTAACGGATTTTACGACATGCAAGACCCGAATCGAGACGGACCCGACTGTCGTGGCATCTTCCGTACCGACGAGCAAGGTCGATATTACCTTTTGGGGGTGAAGAGTGTGGATTACAACATCCCCAATGAAGGTCCCGTCGGAAAGTTGTTGAAGATATTGGATAGGAATGTCACTCGCCCGGCGCATGTGGTAAGTTCCCCCTCGAAAAAAAGAAAAACCTGGACATTTTGCGATGCGAGAGGGGGTGTCGACAATGGATCTATGCTGACTCTGGTTTCTTCCTGCAGCACTTCCAGTTACGACATCCCGATTACCTCGATCTGACCACGGCCTTGTACTCTTCGGAAAGCGATCATATCACGACGGACCCAGTGTTTGGAGTCAAGACTTCCCTTGTCAAAGACTTTCAAAAATTCGATCGACTACCGGAAAAGGTTTTGGGTTATGATCTTCGCTCGTCTCCCCTTGCGCAACCGGAATCTGTGGCCAAGAATGGTATATGGTCATTGGAACATGACTTTGTGCTTCTGCGGAAATGAAACACCCTCGCAACGTTCAAACACCCTTTTTGTTTTCAGATTGAACCCGGCATCTTTTCCCCAAAACTCTGGAAAAGGAACTATCAGTTCTCCTTTTGGTTCATATGGATCTGGTTCGCGGTATATGAAGTCACCGGATTAGGGCAAATCTTCCGGACTTACCTTTGTCTTGTACTGTACGGCACCTTCGAGAGGTTTCTCCCATGTCTGTCGACCTCCTGCAAAGCTTTCCCATTCTGGATTCGGAATTTGGGGATACTACTCAAAGAGTTACCCAAGATTAGTATGGATGTCACCGGTGTCATGGTAGATGTGCTCGTCGTCACACAATGAAGATGTCTGCTGGGTTGGAATGACTGATATGATCGTCACATACAATACCTAATTTGAGGACAACCTTCCCGCTGTAAAGAGGTGTTATGCTCATGATGGGTACTCCGCACGTTTGACAAAAATATCTTGATGTTATCATGTTACAAGTAAGCATATCAGCCGATACGGTAGACGTTGTGATCTCTCATTGAAAAGATCGACCTTGGGGCGCAACGCACCTTGACACGGGGGTCCCGCTTAGTGTCTCTGGATCCTGTCTGCAAGTCAACATCAAGTCTCTTGTTGGAACAGCAGAATGTATTGGCCTAAACAAATTGTACAAAACTCACATCGTATTTCTTGAGGTTGTCTTTGCCCTTTGGAAACTCGACTTTGTCCGATTCAATGATCAAATTACATCCGAATCTAGCAGACCGCGTTCGTGAGTATTATACTGCGATAGAACAGTCTCGCCAGGTTTCAAGATGTAGAAGTATTTTCGGCCGGGTCAACCATTTAGAGGGGGCCAACTTACACCCCACCAGCGACCTTGCGACAATTGGAACAGTGACACAAGTGTCCTCTTCTCTTGTCGCCGAATAAGTTATCATCGTTGACTTTGACTTGAACAGCTAACATCATAGAAATATCATTTCAGCAACTCCATTCAAATGATTTTCGTGGAGTTGTGGGTGGACACAAGGGGGCTCAACACTGTGGTCGAGTCATACCTTTGCAAAGACACTGTCCTTCCATTGTTGAATTTATTGATGTTCTATGATCCTGTGACCTGCCACTCTATGATGAAGGAAAAAAAGACGACAAGACTCAAGAAAAGTGTACGATTCAATTCAATCAATCAAGAGGATGTCTCATTCGAGTACAAATTTGGTCTCAATGACAACAATCGTCGTCGTTGACTTTCTGATCGTGCGGGGCGACGACGAGACGATGATGACCGATTCCGATTCCGGGGTCCAATTTGACGAACTCTTTACCGGCTTTCGACTGATTTCACGGCTATCAAAAGGTCTCCAAGTCAGCAGTAAGCCTTTCTGCCAACTATCTACTCGTGCAACAACACACAAGTACTCACAGAAGGTCCCCGGTCAATGTCCGAGGTGTTAGGTAATGGATGCCCGTGAACCCATCCACGATGTACGAAATCAACCCGCGGCAAATGGTGACGGCATCGTGAAGGATGTACGGACTTTCACTCATCAAGGACAAAAACCCACAGATGATTCGCTTGCACGCTTACGACGGCTCCAGCTTCTTCGACTCCGCAATTCTGTGCACAGGTTCATGATGATGAGCCAATCTTCAACTTCCGGAGTAAGAAAGATTTTGTTGACATTTTTATAACACCAGAGTTCTTGTACACAAATTGCTTTGTTTCTGCATCTTCGTGCCTGTCCGTCACCTCAAATCGCACTATCTCGAGAGCAAGGGTGAATCGGCACGATCGACTTACGATAGTTGATGGTATTGGGGTATGACGGTTGGCTGTCGAAATTTGTGATTGATTGAGAATTTTTTGAACCCATGAAAAATGTCGCCACACGGCTCACGACGTTGAACCATCGGGAAGAATCACCAAACATTATGGAGCACCCGTCAGCTTCAAACATGAACATTGAAGGCGTCGACGATGAAACCAAACAAAATGTCGACGACAGATTTATTGCCAACCACCAGTACACTTCTTCTTTTCCTCCTCCTCCTGAAGGAGAAGAAAAGGTCGAAATCGGACAGAATCCTCCTAGCCCTCCAACATCTACAGAGTTCATTCCACCCAATGGTGGTCTCGAAGCATGGCTTTTGGTCGTGGCATTGTTCTTGATTTTTGCTAATACCTGGTAAGAATTTTCTTTTGCCGTCCGTCCTTTTGCTACTCGCATAATCCTTCGCGAGGGAACCGCCCTGACAGTATTTTGTCGCAGGGGTACAACGTCAACGTTTGGTGCTTTCCAAGCGTTCTATATCCGCGATTTACTATCCACCGAGTCGACGTCCGCCATATCGTGGATCGGAAGCGTCCAGGCGTTCCTCGTCGTCTTTATCGGTGTCTTTGCGGGTCCGTTATTCGACATGGGATGGATCAGGCCCATGGTGTTCTCTGGGTCGTTTCTCACCGTGTTTGGCATGTTCATGACCAGCGTTTCCCATTCCTACTACCAGGTCTTTTTGGCCCAGGGGGTCTGCGTCGGTTTTGGATCTGGCCTCACCTACGTCCCGACTTTGGCGATAGTGTCCAAATACTTTACGACCCGACGACCCATTGCCATCGGCGCCGGGGCTGTGGGTTCCAGCGTTGGAGGTGTGGTCTTTCCAATCATGTTTCGACAACTCCAACCTCGAATCGGGTTCGGGTGGACGGTGAGGTCTCTGGCATTCATAAACCTGGCATTTGCCGTCGTCGCTTGCGTCATCCTTGGACGACATGCCGGCCAGAAGACACGACAGGCACGTTCGCTGGTCGACACGGCCGCGTTCCGATCCGCCGTCTTTGTCCAGTGGACTTTGGCCTTGTTCATGCTGTACCTGGCGTACTATGTCCCGTTGTTCTTCATCGTGTCGTACTCTCGGTACGGACTGGGGAGTGGCGAGGATTTTGCGTTTTACATGTTGGCCGTGTTGAACGGGAGCTCGACCGTCGGACGGACGGTACCATACCTGCTGGGACAAAAGGTCAAACCCATCTACACTCTTATTTTCTCTTCCCTCCTCGGGGTCATCCTGCTCTTCTCCTGGATCGCCGTCCACACGAGACCAGCATTCGTGGTGTGGTGCGTGCTGTGGGGGTTCGTGGCGGGCGTCCTGGTCACGGCACCCACCTCGACGGTCGCCCATCCTCTGTTGTCGCCCTCGTTGGACGTGGTCGGTACTAGACTCGGGATGAGTTGGTCCGCCGCATCAATTGGCACCGTCATCGGTGCACCCATAGCCGGAGTGTTGGTGGATGTGTCGACGGGAAACTTTGTTCACGGTCAGGTGTTTGGCGGTGCAGTGATGGCCGCCGGTGCAGCCTTTTTGATTCGGCCCCTGATCGCAATTGAGCGGTACGACAGGAGAAAAGGCTGACTCGCTCCCCTAGACACCAGATGTTGACGAAGAAGATAGCTGGTGTATCCAATGGACTCAGTTTTCATTATTTGATTCTGTATGGAGGCCCTAACGACATAGTTCCTCTGCTGCCATTGTGACAAGTATTCTAGTCTGTCTTCTGCAACCCACCTGTTCTAATACCTTCAACGAACGCCACAGGAGCAGTGAAATGTTTCTTGCCGTGCAGTAGATAGGTGACAAAACTCAAAACAATGACCCCCGCCCACACGGCAGGGGCCCAGTTCGCATCGCCTGTGTCGACAGGCAAACTCGACGGGAAACAACTAAACACAACCGCAAAGGCGGAGTAAAAGAAGGCAAAGAGATTGACAGCGAGTCCATACCGTCCGAGGCTCCAGCGTGCAGGTGGGAGCGGATGTCCCTTGATCCTCTTCAGACAGAGGCACCCGATACTCAGCATGTACGTGCTCAGTAAAGCCAACAAGGTAAGTGAGATGATTATGTTGAATGCGGTCGTGCTGGCGAAATTGATCAGGCACAACACGCCCGACCAGAATGCGGTCACGTAAACGGCGTTGAAGGGGATGTTGCGTGACTTTTCCATCTTGCTCAGCCACCGCGAAAAGGGGAACCCTCGATCTCTTGAAAACGCAAACACTTCTCGACTCGTGGTGGCCAAGGCGGTGATGTTGCCCGAAAACACGAGCACGAGGAGCATGACCGTAAGTACGTACGCGACGGCCGAGCTGTCGGTGTTGATGAAGAGTTGGATATATGGGATCTCTGCGTCGAGAGTCTCCTCGAGGCTGCCGATACAAAAAAGCATCGTGATCAACATTATGATGCCCAGAAGGACGTTGAGGATGAAGGACCACCACATGACGCGAGGTACAGTCAGGCCCGCATCGGCCACTTCTTCGGAAATGTGGCATGCTGAGTCCGAACCTAGAAACGCAAGAGGTGTCAGGAGAAGAAGAAATCCCCCAAAAATGGAAGAGACGATTGCTTGGGACTTACCCAAGTTACAATACAATACTGAAACCTGAGACACTAGACATGCCGTTCCTATGTTCCCCCATCCACCATTGTCAACAAAGGTGGCAAAGACATCTTTGGCGCTGTTCTTCGGACACATCACCCACAGAGGAACGAGCGTCGCGACAAAACAAAGAACATGTCCGACCAGCGACACCGTCTCGATCATGGGAAGACTCCTAGCGCCCCAGGTGTTGAAGAAGATGGTGATGACCAAAAAGGCAATACTGAGTAGCGTGTACTGCCAGTTTGGAAAGACGAAGTTTTGGTCTCCGATCTCGACGAGGCTCTGGACCAAGGTGCTGCACACGAAGACCGAACTGGCCACACTGGCTAGCCATCCCAGCGTGCTCATCCATCCGGCAGAGTAACTCAAGAATTTTTGGTACTGAGGTGGTGCGAACTCACTGACCCAATGGTACTGACCACCGCTGGTGGGTGCCATGGATTCCATCTCGGCCAGACTCGCGACGATGCTGCTGTAGCATACGACGGTGCCGAGGAACGTCCAAAACAGACCGGCGAATCCACCGTTGACGAGGCCCGATGCCAGGGATACGAGGACAAACTCCCACGTCGCCATGTAGATTGAGATGAAGCCCAGTGTCGAGATGAAGGAAAAGTTTCTCTTGAACTCTTGCTTCTTGCCCAGCCGGAACATGTCTTTGATGTCGTGGGATGTGTCACCGTAGATGGCGTCGACATTGCCCAGGACGTTGTCGTCGACCGGTCGAATTCCATCGTCAATGCGATCACCTGTATCTCGAACAAAAATGTTCTTGTCGTCGTTGTACTCGGACAGCACGGTTGGATCGTGCCGAGAAGACATGTCAGGGCCGTCCGCTGTCCTAGGGATTTAAGATAGATATGCTAATCCCCTTTCAATACGGTAATAGCTCAGTTAAACACCACTGTAGAACGTGTTACCGGAGATAGAGGTTCAACATGACAAGGGTCTGAGGTGTGGGTGTGTGGGTGGTACAAGATCAAAGTGTCGACAGAGTCGCACAGCGTCGGCATGCGAATGCGAATGCGAAACTACACAAAATGCTCACGAGGACAAGTGAAAAGAATCTGCATCGCGAAAAATGTCCATGGTAGTCTTGAAAATCCACCTTCCCGATTCGACTTGGGACTGAAGCATTATAAACCAATGGACGCGATATGCGCTGGGCTGATAACGAAATGCTGGTTGCTCCAGATTAGCTAGCTATTGTAGGGTCAATTCGCATGATAAGAGCTGAGGTAATGGAAATGATACCTACAAAGCTTGAATCACTTAATACGGGAATATTGGTTTCAATAAGACTGTATATCAGGATTCTCATCCTTATCCGAGTGAATGACGACCCCCTGAGGCAGTAGAAGGCCGGAGAACTGGACTCGCAGCCTTGGCCCCCCTCCTTCGACATACACAGCCTTGCTCCCCTTTGATTCCAGCCATTCTCGGGAGCTCTTGTAAGAGGCTAGTATGCGCCATTTACCTTCCATGCATCAGAGTGTGACTTATTTCCTCTCGAGACAGACAATCTGCGTTCGTCTGTTACTGCTACAATCTCCGCAGGGTCGAAGCCAAGGTACTCGGTTCTGAGGAGCAATGTATAGGCGAAATTTTCAACGAATGTGGATAGACATGACAGAAGAGACAAGCACAAGTATCGAGTATTCTGGATACAAAATTGATACATTTAGTTCTTCCCAAAGGTCTGTTTACTTGGCTTCAAATCTGGCATTGACATCACACAAAATTTCATTCATCCACACAAGATTAGGTTGAAAAACAGGTCAAAAAATCTTAGAACCTTCCCCCAGCAACGCCGCGCAGTTTCCCAAAATTATGACATATCCCAATCTCTCAAGATCAGAAAAGACTGGAGAAAGTCATTTCATCTCCACACATCTCTTACAAGCCAGCAGCAATCTTGCCGGCAGCTTCATCGGCCATGCTCTCCTCGTACCAAACTTTGATGCGCTCAGCCTTCTCTGGGTTTCGGACCTTGACATCCATCTCGAAGGGCAGAGGGCCGCCGATCAAGTTGGGGGTGAAGTTGTAGCTCTCTGGCCACTTGGGCTGCCCATTGGCATCCATTGGTGGCAAGAGCTCGAAGCAACCGACGATGCTGCCACAAGCAACGAGCAACTCAGCCTCAGTGACTTCGATACCCGGGCACATACGTCGACCCATACCGAAACCGTGATGACCCATGAGTCTGGGGTGCTCGGTGAGAGGCTCC
The DNA here is from genome assembly GCF_000835515.1 of Exophiala oligosperma. Classification (NCBI taxonomy): domain Eukaryota; kingdom Fungi; phylum Ascomycota; class Eurotiomycetes; order Chaetothyriales; family Herpotrichiellaceae; genus Exophiala; species Exophiala oligosperma. Next base: position 3,534,308 of record NW_015622819.1, read on the forward strand.
TTGTAGGTGGGGAACTCTTTCTGGAGCCATCGTTCCGGTCGGAAAGCCTCTGGGTCTGGGTAGAGCTCGGGGTTGCGTGCAAGAGCGAGGTCGACTGCGTGGATGACAGCACCCTTAGGGAGGTAGTACCCGTTCCATTCGTCATCCTCCTCGAGAAGACGAGGGACACCCAGGGGGACTGGTGGTCGCCATCTGACGCACTCCTTGATACAAGCACGAAGGACTGGCAAGTTGGGAGCATCAGAAACCTCGACAACTCGGTCACCAATGACCTCGTCGTATTCATCCCGGATCTTTTGTTGCCATTCAGGGTGGAGAACCATGGCAAGGAAGAAGCAGTAAAGAGGACCGCCGATAGTGAAGATGGCGACAGTCACCAACATACCGACGGCATAGGCAGCCTCGTGGTCATCGAATCCGAAAGATCGAGAGCCAGCCTCAGCCTCCTTGCGCTCAAAGTAGGTTCGGGCATAGCTGATGGGAGCAGTTCCCTGGTCCATCTCAGCACGCACTTGCTTCATCAAACCCTTCCACAACTTCTCCTCCTTTTCACGTCGTTCGCGAACCTTGCGGATGGAGGGGTTGATCCACTCAGGGAGACCGCCAAGGAAGGGCATCAAGTTGGTAATAGGACCAGAAGGAGAGATTTGAGGAATGAATTCACCAGCGTTCTTGCAGTGAGCGGCGGCTGATGCTGGGCTTCCATAGCCAAGACGAGCACTGATACGACCACAGAATCGATCGGTCAGAGCGTAGTGATCCTTGGGATCCATCAGGAGCTTGTACATGAAACGCTTGGCCTCGTGGCTAACATAGCCGTAGTATTTGGAGTTGAAGCCGGCAGTTAGGACGGTGTGGGCGAACTTGCGCTGGTTGCGCCAGTGGTCTGGAAAAGTCAGCAAATTACTGACACCGGTCGAGGGCACTGTTGTGACATACCATCGTGGGCGAGTAGTGGGAGATATTGACCCTGGGAGTCACTGCCTGGAACAGCAGGAACCATGGGGCGGGACGAGTAGATTCTCGCCTTTTTACAGAGCAAGTCATAGGCAATCTGCGCATCACCAACCCAGATGTGCATTTCACCACAGATAGTGGAACGGAAAATACCACCATATTCATCACAGAACTTCTTCATGGCAAACCATGGCTTATTTGGGTCGACATCGTGGACGCGTCCAATGTAGGGGATGGTACTCGTGGGACCGGGGATGAGCTTCAGACCAGGAGGAGGTCGGTCTCTCAGCATGTATTTTATAATCTGGATGGTAGTAACGAGAACGAAGATGCCGGTGCCAATGAACCATTTGTAGGTTCCAATGGTATCGAACGCGTTTTGGGACTTGAAAAGAGCGTCAGAGGTCTCATTGGTGTTGAGGTAGTTGTGAATTTGGGTCATAATGACCGACGGCGAGATAGAAGCCGCCATGATTAAGGAGACTGCCCTGCAATGATAATCGCAGAGTAGTACAGAAAAGTAAACGAGAGCAATGGGTATAATAAAAAGACGGAGCAAAAGGAGACGGGGGTGAAGTGGTAATATGAGGGCCGTGACGTGAACCTGGCCGCAGGAACAGATTTGGGCTGGGCACAAGTCCAAGTTTAGTCAACCCGACTGACCTGATAGGTCCAGGAGAGGGCGCAGTTGAAATCAATGGACTTCTAGTGGGAGCTCATGCCGCTAGAATGTCCGCTGGCTAGGGAGCCATCTGGCAACTCCTGGGCTCTCAGCCGCAAAATCACTGTGCAGCTTGACGACTCGATACATTAGCGGTACAGCTGGCGTGCACTAGTTCGAGTCCGCACTGGCACGCCTTGCCGGATATGTGGACAAGACCCAGCCCATGTGTTTCCAAAATTGGAACTTCCAGAACCACAGCCACTAGTTCTCCGCAGTGTTTCCCCCTGATACAGCCACTGTGACCGCTTGACTGAAATTGGCATGTCCGTAGCGTGGAAATTGTCCCAGTCGTGCTCTTCCCACGAATTGGCGTGTGCATTTGAGCTGCTCAAACTTACAGTCTTGTATTTTACAGCTTCGGGGTCCGGAGCTAGTGGACAAGTGTGAAACAAAGCATGTGTATCGCCGTATGTATGTACTCTGGCTCGGTACAATCCATTTATGACGAGAACAGGACAGTGGTCAAGAGATTCGTGGAGGAGGCGTCATGAAGGGTTCATATACTTCCAGAACTCCTCAGATGATATTGTATATAAAGATGTACTCCGTATAATGGTTGCCAGTCGTATCGCTTGGATATTGAGATCCAAGCTTTGTAACCAAGGTTCGATTGACCAATGGGTCGGAAATTCTGTGGAACGGTACCTCGTATTTTGGGCGATGATTGCTGACTTGCAGATTTGCTGACCGCCAAATCCACTTCAAAGAATGTGCTCAGGGAGTGCAAGCATTACTATCATCGTCAACCAAAGTCAATTCTTCTTGTTAGGGTCTGAGAATGAAGCTTTTCGGAGTCTTGCCGTTCGATTTTGCATTCTGTGAGGCTTTTATTGGTTTTGCAATGGGAAATGTCTGGGCTGGGAAATTGGACACTGTGTGAACCCAGCCTCGTCACGTGCTGTCAGGCCTCACGAGGCTGAAAGAGCCTCTTGGCAGACAATCATCGCGGAAAAATATTTTGAGATCGAGAAGGGTGCATTGAGTGATATCCTCTTCTTCCTACTCACTTCCCGAAGCGATGCAATGTTACTGACGGAATACTGTGTGCTTGCAATACAATGCTGACGATGATCTAAACTATTTCGGTTGGATGATACGCCCCAAGTACGCCTTGGAGATGAGTACCAATCAGAGTCTCCATCTAAATCAATTCTCCTGAGTCCACGTCGCGCCCGCATTGTCACTACGGTTATATTCCGTATGTAATCTTGTCATGGCAAATCTTCCCGGTCAACTTGAGCCCATTGACCTGCGCTACTGGCCAACTTGTGAAAATGCTCTGAGCTGGTCCTCAGAAGGTCTAGCTGTTGCTACAGGTGAGGCTGTACAGATCTTGATTCCGATCGATGCCTCAGGCTCTCGAGGTCTCCCACAAGATTCGCAATGGCGCAAGTCTATGTTTTCTGTCAACCAGTTCCAAGATGAGGAATGGTCGCACGTGTCCTTGGCTACTATCAGACACTTTTCGATTGGCGAGGAATTGTCTGACTCAATCATTATCTCGCTCGCGTGGTCACCTCCAGGACTGGGTCTCCACAGGCGGAATGTGCTTGCAATTCTTACATCTAACCTGGTCCTTTCGTTCTGGGAAGGTGATGGGAAACTGGATCAATGGAAAAGAACCGCCGTTGTCAACCAGCACCTACCGAACAATGACGATTGTGACAGTACAACAGACTTAGCCATGCAAAGAGAAGAGAGAAGGATACGTGCATTCTGTTGGATTCCACCCATCAAAGCTGGTAGCAGTATCAAATGGGGCCAACATTTATTGGCTGTTGCAGATGACTCCGACAGAATCTCACTATTTCGCGTCACAAAGAAAGAAAGGTCGAAGGTTGGACATTGGTCGTTCGAAGTACTGGGACAGCATGCTATCGAGCCTGTGACTCCTGAATCCTTTAACGGAGGAAGTTTGGCATCGGTATTGTCGGTTTCTTCTCGTGTTTCAAGGATCAAAGCGTCGGAGATTCAAGAAGACAACAGTGCAAACCGCAAGACCTTTACCTTCACTTTACATCTGCGCCGAGCCAACGGTGGTTTCCCAAAAGCTGTTTCCGTAAAGTTTCACGTTGATCCAGGTAACGAGCCCGCTGACAGCGCATCGCACGAAATGTCACTCACCTCTCAAGATTCTGGAGTGCAACCGGAGCCTGATCAGGATCATGGAGTCACCGAAGCCGACTTTGAGCCGGCCCTTAGAAGACCAAGATCTGATTTTGATGCTGCATTCAGCCTATCAGGCAAGATCCGTACTCGCTTCTATGGAATCTCACTCTCTCCTGACAAGAGTCAAGCTGCAGCTTGTGTTTCCCTCCATCCTACCGATATGATTGAAGCTGTTATGCCAGCCACGCAGCACACACTGATTGTTTTCAACAACACCAATAATTCAGCAAATGTTACCGGGCTTGAGAAGACCTTTCTGATCGTCCTAGAAGAGCTACTGGCATTCATTTCATCTACAGACCCAAATTTGATTCAATCGGAATTGGATCGAAAAATTATCAGGAGTACTATTTCATTAATCCTGGGTGATCCTACGACATTTCAAAAGTTTACAATTTGGGCGAGGCTGATGTCGGATCGGTTGCCAAATGGTCGACACGAGGATGAAATGGACTTGGACAAAGAAATAGAAGACGTCGCCGGATCCGGACGGTCATGGCAAGAGTACTGCGAAGTGTGTAGCGCGCCCATTCCTTTCTCAGACCCAGTCTCAGCAAGATGCACCCATGGGCATGAATTCAGTCGGTGCAATATATCTCTTATCGCTATACAGGAGCCTGGCATCTCGAAGTATTGTGCCAAATGTGGCAGGCATTTCCTGGACATTGCAAACCTAAATCTACCAGGGGGTCCAAGCTTGACCCGAGCGTTATTCGAGGAGTTCGATGTTTGTCCCTATTGCCAAGGCAAGTTCCGTGGTTGAGACTGGAATGCGGCTCTCGATGCAACTTGTGTCACCTTCAATTTTGTTTATCCGCGAACAGTTGCTGCAACCCATTGCCTCGATGAGTTTCCTTTGTTCGATCCGAACAGGATATCATTCCCAGACTGTTCCTGGCTCAACAACGACACCCGCCGACGTATTTCTCGTGCCAGCATTACCGCAAACGGCAAAGTTCTTTCATGCGCACAAAACACCGCAAGCGACTACTACGATGGCGATGCTTAAAATATCAGTCTACGATGCCATCACCCCTACAGCTCTTGGTGAGCGCTACGTATATTCGGATCAATGGTGCTCAACCCAACGAGTCCTGTTCGAGTGTTTGGCCGCAAAGTTGCCAACCCTTCTCGACCTGTGGGGGCTGAAGCTGACACTCGAACCGCGCCACCGCCCACCACACAATTGCCTCATTCAGCAGCTCCATCTCCAAAGATGGCTTCAAGTTTGCGTGAAGGCATGTCGAGACTTAGGCACCTATCACGCGACAGAGATGCTACTCCCCAAGAAGTCAGTCGCTGGTCAAAGACAACAACCGAGTCCGAAGCGTCAGAGGGTGTCGTCAAGGATCAGCCACCTCAGCCCCGGAATGTGCTGAAGAAAAAGGCCAAGCAGAAAAGAAAGTCAAAAGACACCACGAACTCGAGCCCGGTCGATCCATCCTACGACCCGGCCACCAAGAGATTTCTGACGGAAGGTGAATTAGACGTGCTTCCGATTAATGTGTCTGGTCCAATTGAACCCAATTCTTTCTATGATTCTGACGATTCCGGTCAGGAATCACCAGTCATTGAAAGGGCAAGCAGTGTCCGTGTAGCAAAACCAAACATTGTTCAACACAATAATAACTCTGGCGGGTCTATTCCAAGACTGTACGCTCCTCACTCGACTCCAACAGAAGTTGAATCTGGGCAAGGCAAAGACCTTCAGGCCTCAAGTGGACGTTTCCTATCTACATCGGCTGGAGGGAAAGAACAATATCAACCTGAAAATCCAAGTGGCCCAGAAGACGCACTTAAGGCGCTCGAAGGGCGAGATTCGAACGAGGACACCCTGACTGCGCTTCCACAAGTGGTATCCTTCCCTTATCGTCCCGAGCAAAACGACAGTGTTAAGGAGACAATCATCGAATTTCCCGACACGCCAGGGCGTGTTGAGGCTCTATCTACCCTTCCAACGCCGATGGGAGGGTTTGGTTCTGTCCGTCTTCCGCCTAGCGGTGCAGGCACCACCGCCTCATCAAGTGGAACGTTTGTATCGACCACACCCTCGCTCGATGGTCTCAGGTCGAACCCCCCGACCGAGCTTGACAAGAAACTGTCGCGTGCCATCTCGGCTCCGGTGCGCAACTCCCGCCGCGTGACGATTCGACCGGCAGACCTGATCTTAACCCAGACGAACAATGACCACAAGTTGTTCCGCAAAAACATCGTCAGCACCCCTTACCCAGCTCGGCACAGCAGTATCGGCGAGATCGACGAGATCGTCGCTGCCAATGCCGGTGGTCGTAAACCGTCCAGAGAGAGCAACAGTAAGAGCAAGGGCTCGACCTCGTCCAAATTATCAAGGAGTCTCCGGCGCTCCCGCTCAACACGCAAGAAATCTTTGTCAAGCACCTCTCCTAGCACCAAAGTCGATCTCGACAGCAACACGGAGAAACAACCACAGCACTCATTTTCGGACGAACCCCTTGCTGAAAAGGACAAAACAGCACCCGAGATCCCACTTTCAACGAAACCAGTCCTCGGAGGTGCCAGTAGCACACCAGCCAAGTCAGACCGATTCCCATCTCCCGTAGCACCGGAAGTTCTGTTTCTGGACCTCCGCCTCGCGCGACACCCGTCGGCTAAAACAACGATCGAGATTGAGATCACCGACAAGACCAACTTTGACGACGAACAGCTCTTCACGCTCATTCAAAAATCCTACCGCTCTCGTCTCTTGGGCGTTGCACGCCGCCTGTTTTCTGCACGCGTACTCTCTTACGCATCGTTCGGCACTGACTTGGCCACCATCAGTACCGCCACGACACCGCCCCGTCGGAACTGGTACCCTGGCAGCCCTTTACCGGCACTGACTCCAGGAGTAGGGGGTGGAGTGGGCACGCACGAGATCGATGGCACGGACTTTGTCAAACATCTCCATAACCCACGCCTCGGGCGGCGGCGAAAGATGTGGCTCTTGTGGCTACGCAACAATCAACAAACCGAGTCGTTTGCATCTTCACGACGCAACCGTGCCCGCCATGCCGGTGGTGTAGACCACAACAACAACAACAGTCCATCCGACGTGGTCAGCCCCGTTTTCAGTTTCATGGGCCACAGTCGCAACAGTAGTCACGATTCGACTGACCCGTACGGCGTGACCGGCGCTCAACGATCCCCTCTGACCGCTTCATCTGCCACTGGCGGACTCACCTTTGACTCATCCGGTGGTGCTACGGTGGACGTGAATGACGGTGCAGCGGGTTTCTCAAGTGCCAAACCCAGCGTCAAGATTCCACGCATGCCTTTCCAGCAACCACCGCCGCCGACGTTTCCCATGTCGTATCGAAGCTTGAGTCGATCTCATTATCTCCGCGGCGTGGGTTCAGGTGTTGGTGGTTCTCGAGAATCCTCCACCGGCGCGAGTGGGCCCCCCTGTCTTCATCTCCACTATACATTCTCCTTACCCAGAATCGTCGCCGTTCTGGCCGCCGTCTTGTTCCTCGCGGTCTTCACCAGCGTCATGTGGGTTCTGTTCGGTCTTCCGGGCCGAGGGGCCGATCAGGGCAACACGACCACGCTGGTCGAGGGCCAGGAGTACGTCGTGGGTTGGAAGAGGGACGCGCAGACCCGCGCGGGCGTCGCGGTCGTCATGGGCATCGCCGTGCTCTTGGGTGGTGTCGTGTGTGAGGCCGTCTGGGTCTGGGGGAGTTGGGTCCTGATTTGATTAGGGTCAGAGACACACATCATCAGCATAGACGTGAACACAATACTTAATAATTCCAAGAAAAATCACAATGAGAGGTTTTTCTTGTCGTGTAAGCTAAGCAAAACGTAAAGGACCTTGCAGAAGGAATGTGTGAGGCAAAAACAAAACAAAACAAGTCTCGATGGTTACATGTTTGGTATATTGTCTAGTTTGTGTGAATTGGCATGTAGACTACCTACGAGTACACGGGTCCTGGCACAGTACAGGCCCAAGAAATAATTGAGGCTCAAGATTTCTGCCCAGTGCCACACCAACATTTATTCTCGCCCTCTCTTTCCATCTGCACCACCACGTCCATTTTGCGGGTACGGAGATACATATTCACCCGTTCCCTCACATCCTCGAGATCCGCATTCTGTGAAGCGGTCACATGGATCACTCCCAAGACTGTCGGGTCGTCCTCGCCGTCGCTGCACTTGCCATCACTGTCTTTGTGAGAGTGGCCGTGAGAATGATGGTGATCGTGGCCATGAGAATGTCCATGGTGGTGGCCGCCGGACTCCTTTTTGGTGTCTTCCAGCCAGAATTTGGGTACGTTGTAGCCCACCACGCCTCGAATTTCGGCCACACCGCTGAGGATACCGCGAAGGTTGTATTCGATGTCAGAGTTTAGAGATAAAAGGAGGATTTTGGTGGTCGACGTGACTAACGGAATGGTCGAGGCAAAGATAAGAATCGCAATGATGCATGAGGCGAGAGGATCCCAGCCACTCCATCCAGTCCATCGCACAAGCAATGTAGATCCGACGACAGCAACAGAGCCAAGAGCGTCGGCCATGATGTGAAGATATATGCCTTGCATATTCTCGCTTCCGTGGTGATGGTGTCCGGTTGCGGCTTTATTACCCTTCATCGGCGACGCCGATGCCATCAACGGAGTGTCCGAGTCACTGTGACTGTGGGAAGTGTGGTGTTTGTGATCATGGTCATGATCGTGGTCATGACCATGGTGGCTATGAGAATGGTCGTGCTCTCCATGGCTGTGTCCGTGACCGTGATCGTGGAGTCCATGAAAGGCAAATATGCCTACGAGGTTGACGAAAAGTCCTATAGTGCTGACGATCAGTAGCTCCATAGTCCGACTGACATCTGCACCGCTAAATAATCGTTCCATCGCTTCATAAACGATCTCGACACTGATCAGCATCAGGAAAATTCCGTTGCCCAAGCCAGCAAGGGTATCGACTTTGCCGTACCCGTAGGGGAACTTGAGACTCGGGGGCCATTTACTCATGACAGCTGCACAGACGCCGACGAGGAGCGCCACACAGTCGAAAAACATGTGTATGCTGTCGCTGATCAATCCCAAAGAGCCCGTCAGAATTCCATATGTTGACTGCACCACCATAAAGCAGAGGTTCAATATCATAAAGTAGAATATCCGCCTCGACTCATCGTCGGCAAGAATGCCATGAAGAAGAGAGTAGTTTTCCGTCGAATTCAACAACAGCTGCGTAGGCTTGGAGAAATTGCGGTGGAAAGCAGGCCTCTGCGTTCCTCTGGGGGAGGCATATGCAATCTGTTCTGTATCCCTTCTCTTTGGTACAAAATATGATCCCGACAAGTCGAGACTCGGCGTCGGGCTGACATGGTCGTGGAAATGTGTGTCCACAGGCGGGGGACGGTTCATGTCGCTTTGGTGAACAGCGGATTCGGAGGGTATGCGCGGCAGTGAGTAGGGCACAGCTAGGCGACTCCCAGCTCGGTTTCGTTGATGAGATCGTGAATGAGAATGAGAGTGGGATGGAGATGAAGACTGCGAGTGCGCATGCTTGCAATTGTCTGTAGCCGCCACGGGTAGTGTAAAGGTCGCGCTCATCTTCTCTTCAGTCGGTCGCGAAGGAAGAGACACTTTGGCGTTTGAACCGACATTCAGCTATATCGTTGTTCGTTGGTAGGAGAAGCGCGTCGGACGAGAAAAATCTTCGAGGCTCCGAAATAGCACCCTTGAGGTCAAGCCTGACACTGCGGAAGCTATGGGTCTGTGCTACTGAATGCGTTCGAAATCGTTGCAGGTCGATCTTATGGCTGATTGAATAGGTTGATTGAGGCGCAGGCGGGGGAACGTAGTCGCAAGTGAGTACGTCTGGGGAAGATTAGCAGGTAGCGAGAACGACAGGCATCTCATCTGGTGGTGAGGAACCCCTGGGCCTCGCTAGCACGATGTTGAGAGCGAAGAGGAGATGGAGCCCTGCTAACAAGGTTGTCGCTTGTTCTTCTGGCAGGGAAATAAAAGAAGAGCCCAAGGAGCTGGATAATACGGGTACCTGGCAGTACTAGAAAGATGTGTAGGGAGGCCTCACTAGCTTGTACAGCTCGTATACCGTAAAGTAAAATACAATATACATGTGTCCGTAGGAGGTGCATGTGGCCTCGTTGTGGCCCGTGAAGGCCCCTTTTTTCTCGAGGATCTGAGTCTAACCGCATCCGGCGACTCCCACGTCACTTTAGCCAAAAAGTGCCATCAAACGTGTCCTCTGTATTTTGTGCATTATTGTACGGTGACGAGCTGGTGTTCGGATAGTATTGTCGTGGTTTGTGTGTGTCCTTCTTTGAGGACGCTATATCTTCCTAACATACACGACATCACTGTAGCGCAATCTCCCCGGATATGCACCTCCGCTCATAATGATCTTGACTTTATTGGTAGTCATTTCCACCTTGATCACAGTGTTGTTAGTACTTGCGCCATCACAACGAAATCCAACCGATAAACAATGCTCAGTCCAGGTCGTAGTCTTGGGGGATCTAGGCCGAAGTCCGCGGATGCAGTATCATGCCCTCAGTATTGCTGATCATGGTGGACATGTGCATCTGGTGGGATATCGAGGTATTTTGTGAAGGCAAGTGTGCGAAGGAAAATACTGATGAGCGATTTGTAGACACAGAACCTCTGCCTGAGCTTGTTACACATTCAAATGTGACCATTGTACCGCTTCCTTCTGCTCCACGACTGCTACAGACAAACAACAAGTATCTTTTTCTGGCATTCGGTCCCGTCAAAGTACTTTTGCAAGCATGGTATCTCTGGCAAACCCTGGGCTATTCAATACCTCCGTCGAAATGGATGCTGGTCCAAGTAAGTTACACCTTGCGGACAGCTTCCCCATCAAAGCGTTTACTCAACAAAATCTAGAATCCACCGTCTATCCCAACTCTGCTTGTTGTGGCTGTTGTGTGCATGTTCCGAGGGACCAGACTGGTTGTAGATTGGCACAACTTTGGCTATTCGATTCTCGCCCTCAGGCTCGGATCGGATCATCCCATGGTCAAATTATCCAAAGTCTATGAGAAAGTCCTCGGACGAGCTGCGAGCGCCAACTTCACCGTCACAAACGCTATGGCTAAAGTCTTGCGATCCGGCATGGCCATCAGGACGCCTGTACTTACCCTGCACGACCGACCAGCAGAACTATATCAGCCGTTGACAGACTCGGAACGAATAGCTTTCCTACAGAAGTATCCGCCTCTGGCAGAACATTACAACTCCATCATCGACAGAAAAATGAGACTTGTTGTTTCTTCCACGTCTTGGACAGCCGATGAGGACTTTGACCTGCTCCTCGACGCACTGTGCAGTTACACTGCCAGTGCCACCTCTTCCCACCCTCAGCTACCCGAGCTTGCGGTCGTCATCACTGGCAAAGGCCCTCTCAAACAGCATTACCTTGACAAGATCAAGAAATTGGACGCGGGAGATGCGTTGGAAATGGTCAATATCTACACGGATTGGCTCTCTTTTGAGGATTATGCCCTCTTGCTGGGTTCCGCTGATCTTGGTGTATCTCTCCACACCAGCAGCAGCGGTGTCGACCTACCGATGAAAGTGGTCGACATGTTTGGGGCTGCGCTTCCGGTGGCGGGATGGAGCAAATATGCGGCATGGCCAGAGCTCGTCACCGAAAATGTCAACGGAAAGGGGTTTAACAGTGCTGAAGGGCTGGCCGATATACTGCGGGAGCTATTCGACCCCGAGTCCAAGCACCTCATGCGGTTGCGAGATGGCGCCAGGGCCGAAAGCAAACAGAGGTGGTCTTCCGAGTGGGATCCTGTGGCCGGCAAACTCTTCGGCGTTGTACAGTGATCAATGCCGACCTTTTGAAAACCATGGACGAAATGCTTGTCCCGACCCTGTAGCGCAGTGGTCTCCCAAGCGCGACAAGTCATACAAATCACATGCTCTCAAGTCCCTAGTGACCAGATCAAGGCCTGATGTGTCCAAAACGGTGTCGTCCGAGTCGCACCACCACAGCTTTCGAGGAATATCAACACAATATCGTTACCACCGAGAGACCAGCCATTCTACCTGTCGCCTAGTACAGTCAAGTGGTGGTTGTTGTACGGAGTATCAAGTAAACAAACAAAGCCATCATCACTTTCAGACGGCAGGTAGCTCCGTGCCTAGCTCGCTGAGGGCTTCCCGGAGGCGCGCGACCTTATCAACCCTTATACCAAAAATTATGGAAGGCCCATCATTACATATCTCGTGTTCGGACCTGCTTTACACCTTTGTTGTGGTCAAGGATCGGATTTCACCGCCATCAGGGTCTCTCAGGGGCCGGGACAGCATCTCCGCCGGTAAGAAATTGGCAACAACTTGTCCAGTACTCGTACTATCAAAGGTACCACAGAGTACTCGTACTCGTATGAGTAAAATAATTTTATCAAACCACCTTGGACCTTCTGGTGTCAATCCAGGATCAACAACAGGTTGATCCGTCCTATCCGATCAATGACCATGCCCAGAGACTGCCAAGAACGACGTACATACAGTACTACTTCTGCTCTGTGCCGAAGCATTGGATCGATCGGAGCTACCGGCGAGAGCCACCGCCGCCGATACGACTCGCCCTTACACGCCAAGTCCTACGGAAGACGCCGCCTAGGGGAGCCATACCAGGATGGGGGATAAAGTCGTCGTCATCCCCTCGCGAACCCTTCTATGCTAATATGCTACCACGGCACAGTTGATTGCTGCACAGTGGGTTTAGTTCAGCAGTTTCTGGTGCCAGGACTTTTGCACGAGCATTCTCGCGAGGACCTTTTGCATAATGGGTGAATTTACTGCGGTAAGTTTGCACACCGGAAAATCCATTAGGCCAATCTTTTTGAGGGATCTTTGGTTCGTTATTACTGTACCGTACAGTACATAACAAGGCCGATCTCGCTTTTCGACGTCGACATTATTTTTTGCTTGCTATTTCATCCTCAAAAGTAGCTACAAAATCACTGATGGCGTACTTGTTGCAGCAAGCAAGACGGGTGGCATTTGACTCGAACAAATCCCCCGAACGTCAAGCGTCACCACAAATCCAGCGACTTAAACGCTCGGCCCCGTTATCACTCTTCATCGAAGCCTTGGAAAAGGATGGCTGTGTGATCATCAGCGACTTCACCGACGAGTCAACGTTGAGACAAGCGGACGAAGAGATCAGGCCCTGGCTAGAGCATGAGGATGAAGGAGCCGTGGTTGGCGGTAGGTTACTTATCCACTTGGCGTTTCTTCCATTTCTGACGTTTCTTTTCAGCCCTACAGGGCAAGACTAGGACAGTGACTCGGCTCATTGGCAGAAGCCCGACCGTACGTGAGAAGTTCTTCGCCGACCCCATATACCAGGACTTGTGCGAGCATTTTCTGGCACTGGAAACGACACATTGGTACGGTGAAAAACCTTTGACGACCACCAGTCACCCGCTGCTTTCCATCTCCATCACCTTTGACATCCCACCGAGTACGCCGGCGCAGGGACTCCATCGTGATGACAAGAACCACCACGCACGTCACAGCAAAGCAGAGTCGTACCACAAGGGGCGTGACATGCTCCTTGGCCTGTTTGTTCCCGCATGCAACACTTCCAAAGCAAACGGTGCCACGAGAGTGGTCCCCGGTAGTCACCTGTGGGACGATGAGATGCCCGACTTTGGTCGCGACGGCACCCAGGGCGTGGTCAACGCCGAGATGAACATGGGAGAGGCATTCATCATGCTGGGCTCTCTCTATCACGGCGGCGGCGCGTACGAAAAGCCACTGGGAACGACCAAGGAAGGCGGACGGGAGAGCAGGACGGTACATGCCATGTTCTCTTGCAGTGGGGTGCATCGACAAGAGGAGATTTCATTCCTGTCTTACCCCATCGAAGAGGTCAAAACGTACTCGAAACTCGTTCAAGAACGACTTGGTTGGAAACAAAGTGAGCCAAATCTGGGTTGGGTGGATCTCAAATCCCCCGAGTACTTGCTTGCACCGTAAAAAGTTTTTGTTTATGTCGATCAAAGACAAAAAGGCTTGGTGATGGTGGTGGTTTGGGCCAGCCAGCCAAATCATGCATCCATCCTCGGTCCAAGTACAATGCAGCTGAAATTCAGGGTACCGCTTCCAGCGTCCTCTTCGCGTTTGATGAACGGAAGTGGACCCATGTTCAAGGCTTTTGTACTCAACACATCTTCATCGTCACCCAGCGGACCCAGATCGACGGGACCTTTTCTCCGGCCTTCCAACTCCCACAGTCGACCTTTGGCTTGGACAAAGGCTATGAAGGCATGTCCTGGGTCTTCACCCAAGGGAGGAGCAGTCGAATCACCCTCTTGCGCCGCCACAGCATGAGCCTTTTCGAGAATGTCCGAGTCGTGCACGAACTGAGCCCTCTCGGTGGGTCGAAGAGGCAATGCACCCTGGACGAATTTGGCGAGGTCACTTCCGGGTTGGATGAGGTCGGCGGCGGAACCATTTGTGATGCAGTGCAACAGACCTATCAAGCCACAGGCATGGTGGATAGTCTGATGATAGAACATGACGGGTTCGTCGGGACCGGAGCCTTGATAGCCCGGCTCTGCCTCGTGGATTTTGGCAAGGTACGTTTCCGAGTGGTTGGTGCAAGGGTAGATGAACAACAACGCGCTGGCCGGACGGGGCAGGAGGGCGAGGAGGTCGGGGTCTGTAAGACTGTAGGCGTCTTGAAACCCGAGGGTCGAAGAGAGGCCTAGAGTATGTGCCAGTTTTGTCATGACCTCGGGGTTATTTTCTGGGGTTGTACGGGAGTAGTTAGTCTGTATGTTCGTATGGAGCACGCAGTAAATAATGATTAATGTGTTCATTCATGAGAAAATCATTCAATTACCAAGTGGGATGTATGTCTTTTGAGCCATGACTGCAGAGTCGCGAGTCGAGGTGTGACGATGGTTTTCTGTCTTGGGTGGGCTCTCAGGTAATTACACCAGGTACAGCGGATGTGGTAAATCTTAACTCGTCCGCGAATAACTGTGGTCGAGTTGTGAGTGTTTGTACTACGAAAGAGACTTATCGTCGAGTGAAATGGAAACAGAAACAGCAAAACGTGTGCCTTGTTTGCTGGAAATTGTAGTATGCAGAAGTGAAAGGGCGCCGGAGAAGAAACGAAAAGGAAGGCAGCCTTGCATGACGCACTCTCGACGGACGCCCAATCATTTTTGGTCAACGAGGGTTGACAGTAACTCGACCAAACCATTTCATACTGTACATAACACGACATCCAACCCTCACCACCATTCTATTTTTCTTGTCCCCTTCGTTCTCATCCTTTTTGCATTTCCACTCTCATAAACACCATCAACCCTTTCGCTCCAAATTATCCATAGCTTGTTCATCACTCAGCTCCTCTTGCCCAGGAGCCTTATCCGTCTGTGGTCCATCGGAAGCCCCCGTCTCAAACTCGCTGGTTTGCTTTTTGTGTTCGGTCATCCTGGTTGATCCCTTTGCGAATGGGTCCGTGGTTACACCGCCAGGGACGGAGTGTAACCTTTTGGAATCGACCGTACTAGGTAGAGAGTCTCCAGTACCGGTCAAGATATCATTGACCGTCGTATCTTTTGTTGTCTAAACAATCAAGTTTTTCGTCAGTCAACAGTTTAAAAAAAACAATACGAGGAGTACGTGTATGCGCATTGACGGATCGATGGATCACAAGAAGGTGTAAAAGGAGTCGAAACTCACTCTAGGAATATCTCCTGAATTATCAGCAGCTTCATGTAATGACCTTTCCCCCAGATTATTTGGATCGGTAGATGATGCCACTTGATCCGGACGAGGTTTGGATGGAATGATTCTCGGCTCGGCAGAATCGTTGGGTACTCGAGTGCCATCTTTGGCCATGTCGAATAGGTCACCGCCGGTTGATCGTCCCGATTCCGCCATTTTCGATGATACTCTTTTTATTGTACCTGTGTGGCGGTAGTGTATTGAGATGGTACAGGGGAATACGATATCAAAGTAATCAAACGAGGTAGGTAGAATGTGGAAGAGACTACGTTGATTAGAACGTCTCGATAGATATTACTTCTACTATTAATACTCTTATCTGATCCCCTGACGACATACTTGCTACCTCACATGAGGGAGAGGTCTGCTCTCATGAAATCATTGTAATCTCTACGAAGAGCCTGGAAGTTTGTACCTGAATTATCGTCATACGGCGGAGAACATGATGTCACGAAATACATGGAGTTGATGGGTTTCATGGGTTGTGTGGCAAAAATGCCGGTGAGATGATCCGAAGGTTAAAGAAAGAAAGAACACAAAGGAAAGGAGATTGTGTCATATACTATACGAGTGTACTTGGTAACGTGGAAACATCACGATCAAAAGGGTATATGTACGAAAGGCACTCCCGTAGTTTGATTTCACTGGGAAGTGAACTGTACCGAGTAGAAACAAGATGATGCCTTCATCCGTCGCGAGGCTGAACTATTTATTCGTTCGTACAAGGCTGAGTTCACGGAACGACGGAAAACATCTCCGTCCACACCAACATACAACTGGGAAAGATATGCCGAGGTACAAACCACGATCAACCAGATAGAGGTTGTAACCGACAACCGTGTCATTCATTGATGAGAGTTTATTGTTGTTTCAAATAAACTACAGAGGATATACTAGGTAGAAAAACAGAAACTCATCACTTTTGGAATCATCCAACTATCACAAACAATCCTCGATCCTCAAACACGGTCTCCCAACCTCTCCTACTCGGACGACCTTGATACTGTCAACACAACTGCATCAAAAAAAGCACAAGCAAAATGGAAGGACCAAACAACGGCATCGTTCTATATCATTACTCCTTTTCACCCTTTGCCAGGAGAGTACTGTGGTATCTCACTCTTCGAGGTATAGATTATGCAGAATGTGTATGTTGTGACGGGACTGTTGCAATGACGATATTGTTCTAATACACTCCTCCCACAGAAACAACCTCCTACAATGCCTCGACCAGATTTGAAAGCGTTGGGTGTCAACTATCGCCGAATACCAGTCATGGCTATAGGCCGCGACATCTACTGTGATACTCGCATCATGCTGCGCAAGCTAGAAGAGCTCTTCCCCAATAGTCCACTGCGTGCTTCGACCTCTGAAAAAAAAGCAATAGAAAAGTTCCTTGAGGTGTGGACGATTGAAGCGGGGATATTCGTCCGAGCCTCTCAGCTCATTCCCACAAATATGCCACTTTTGAATGACCCCAAATTCACCAAGGACCGAGAAGACTTTTCTGGTCGCTCATGGAATAAAGACCAAATTGCAGCGAACAGGCCCGAAGCACTTGCGGCCATCAGAAATGGCTTCAAATTTCTGGAGACAACCGTCTTAGCGGACGGACGGCAATGGGTCTTGAAAACAGACCGACCAACTCTGGCCGATATCGAAGGTGAGCAAAAAGTACACTGCAGCTGGCTATACTTTAGCTAATGCGAGAACGTAAGCTATCTGGCCCTTTGATTGGCTCAACGGCCTCAAAGGAGCATTGCCGCGGGAGTTGATTTCTGAGAAGCAGTATCCTCTGGTGTTTGCCTGGATGGCCAGGTTCAACAAGGAGCTTCAAGAAGCCAAGGCCCAAAGACCGAAACCGGCCTCCCTAAAAGGTGATGTTGCAGTGCAACGTATCCTCAGCGCCGGCTTTGCTCAAAAAGGGCCAGGGGTCGACATCGACGATCCTTTGGCGTTTCAGCCTGGGACGGAGGTAGAAGTGTTTCCCACTGACTCGGGAACCAAGCATCACGACAGGGGACGACTCGTCGGTCTCGACGAGGACGAGGTGGTGCTGAGCATCCAGACACAGGGTCGAGAGCTGCGGTTGCATTACCCAAGGACGGGGTTCAGAGTCAAAGCTCTCAGACCTGGAAGTCATGCGAGACTGTAGAAGCCGTCCGAGTCACTCATGGTGTTCACAATCCAATTTCCCAGGGTGTGTCCCAGCGTGGAATGTCGTGTCCCCAACCAACGGATCGTGTGCCGATCATGCCACGAGATATATGTCCGCGACGCTTGAGCTGAGACGAACAGCCGGCGCGCGTTGTATCCCTTCAAAGTACGGTGTAACACAGGCAGCTGCCCAACCGAGGGCGGATGCCCGATGTTGACGTTGAGACGGTGATCTCTCCTATCCCTTTCAAGCAGTGACGGGATATTCGTCTTGTTCCCTAGTCACAGGCGATGAAGGCTTTTGAATTCATCTTTTGCCGTCCAGACTTGTCAGATCCAGTCTAGGCCTCGCGGTTGATCACCCAAACCTTTGAGTTGTCGTACGCCATTTGCCGGTATTGAAAGTTGGCCCTAGTAGTACATAAGTCTCTTACCTTGCTTCATATCTGTGACGAGCAATCGCATGAAGATCCCACAATCGTCCCACCTTAGGTTTGTATGGCCGGGGAAGCACAATGTGATGCGTCACATGGATGGCTACCGCTTGATGCCCAACTGTAAGTAAAAGCGCATGACGCGAGGGCTGTCGGAATGCTGCGTCGGATTCGTAGACAGTTGTTGCTGCCCAAACCACGCACATTGGTTGAAGGAAGTGGCCAATGGCTTGAAAGAGACGGTCTAGTATCCTGGGGCTGCCAACACATCTGTGTCCGGGCGCTGATGGGTACCTAAGCGGCACACCATCGGCGTCTCATCCGCCTATCGCTTGGGACGAGCATCTAGAAACGAGCCTCACTAGCCAACCCAAGCTCTTCTCCATATTGCCACGCTTCGTTCATCTTCAGCTTCCCGCACAGTCATCGCCCTATCGCCTTGTCACAGCTTCAGAGTCCACTTATCAGGCAGGAGAGGTGCAGCGCTTTGCGGGCGACAACGGATATGGTTCGATGTGGTAGAGAGGAGAAGTCTCATTCTGGTCGTGCGCAGGAAATAGTAGACAGGGCTGAGCAGGGGATTTGGTTGCAGCATCAAGTATTTAGAAAACACAACAGGCGGTGGCCTCAAGTACGAGTAAAGGAAGCCTGGGTCGCCTGGTAAGCCTGGTCCGCTTCTTGGTGATAAGACGCCACGCTGTCAAGTGGACGGGGGTGGGCTTGTTAAGCATGGCTTTAGCATATGCGCCAACGGACAATCCGCAACCATTGAGGCCTCGTTCTGAGGCGGAGGAATCCTTGGGATCCAGTGCAACATCTGCATCTGCCTTGCTTTCTCTGGGCCGGTTCTGTTCTCAGTGCCCATCGCACTCATCTTCCTTCTCGCCTCGTCACAAAAAGCCCATTAACTCCATCGACTATTCGACCCAACATCCCACCGTCAGGCCTTGCATAGGCATCAAGAGGATCGCCGGTGCTTCTTGGATCATCCCACGCCACGGTACCGTCGTCTCAGGTTTTTCTAGCTTGCGTGGTATCTTCCTCTCTGGCAAAATCCCTGGTCCGCCGGCTTTCCCCTCCATCTCTCTCCCACGATCGCGGGCAACGCACATTCTCGAGCTTTCAGAAGACATCTGGGTCTCGAATATTCAACAGAGTCATAGAACTAATACTGCTAGGATATCAAGTTGGCATTGTGGATAACGATTGGTCTCTCATTTGCTTCTCTTGCAGTCGGGACAAGGGCGTATTGCTGCCTGCGCCCAATTCATCCCTCCGCTCACAACATCTCAGCTTGCTCCCACTTTGTCAAACATCACTCCGTCCCTCTCATTAAAGGACGCAATCTTTGTTTCTACATCCATTGGACATCAATCCATCCGGAACTCCTGGGGGCTTTTTTTCCTGTGGATCTGAATTCGCCTGGACCGTTTTAGTCTACTGGATTTGTTGACCAGATTCCGGATTGCCGCTGATCCTGCGACTTGAGTGTGCTCTCCTGAGACAATCCATTTCCCTATTTGTCTATTATCTCACTATTGCTGCCCAACGGACCAGGACTGTCTTGCCCCTCCAAGGACTCATTTATAGACTGTGCCAGCAGCATGTCGCGCTACGTTGATGACCCAGATTACCGCCGCAGCGAGCCTCGCCACTCCTCCAGAAGAGAACCTCGCGAGCGTGACCACAGAGATCGTGGTGATACTACAAGAGACAGAGACAGAGACAGAAGAGTTGTGGACGATCGAATAGACCGAGATACCAGGATGAATGATGTTATCGATACCCGTATGGACACCCGAATTGATCCTCGGATGGACCGTGTGAATACCAGAATGGACACCCGTATGGATTCCCGCATAGACACCCGTATGGACGACCGTATGGATATCCGGACAGACACGAGAGCAAATACTGCCTCACGATTGAATCCAAGACCCGATCGTGCCGTGGACAGTCGGAGTGCTGAACCTGATCCTTCTAATGTCCTATTTCGAGACCCAAGGACTGGAGAATTGTACCGCGAAGTGAGGCCAGAAGCCACGTCGAGATCCCCTTATGCCGGAGATGATCCTGATTATGATATGCCACCATCTCGAAGCCGAACTACCATCGACCCTCCAGTTGCCAGAGATCGTGATGGTTACAGGCCAGGAGGCCCCGGATTGTCCGAATATTTTTGCCCAGGAGAAGGAATTGATCGAGAAGTCATCCAGCACGAAATTTGCAAATACCTTGGACAGGATGCCACATGCCGGCCAGGCCGAAACCCTGAAGTACGCGCCACATCGACTTGGTTTCCTGGTAGGTGCAATATGCTGACGTAGCGTGTAGGGTCGGTCTGGTTACTGGGTCAAGGCCTATCGCCCTTTCACAACGGTACGCCTGGAGATGATGTAATGACGGCACAATTTGTACTAACCAGACTGTGTAGGCAATGGAACAATCCCTTCGTGACGATACCATCAAATGGCAACGTGAACGAGAACGCAGGACAAGACAAGGTCGTTCTCAAGGTACGCCTTATAGCGACTGGCAAGCAAACCGATCTAAGGATCGTGTAGGTTCTTATGCCGAAATGCAAGCCCGACAAGAAAGAGAACGTCGATATCCCGGAGAAATGGACCTGGATGATGATGATTTTCGCCAGCCTCCCAGGCATCGTGATCCCCGTGATCCGGATCCTCGTGATGCTCCTCGCGCTGTTGGCAGTGGACGTGTATCTATACCAGTCACCAGTGGATATCCCCCGGAACCGCCTTATCCTGCCAATTCTTATGCCATATCTTCCACCCGAGAAGGTTACCCGCCAGGCCAATCCACCTACTACAACCCAGATCGAGAGCCCAGGACTGCTTTTGGAGGCGGTGGAAATACGACGCCTCCATCTATGAGCCGTGCCGGTCAACCAGGAGCATATGGTCAGCCAGGATATACTTCTAGAACAGGACCACCAGTCTCGGCCCCAATAGCCGCTCCGTATGGAGATTCCCGAAGAGAAGTAATGGGTGCTTATCCTACCAGCTATTCTGATCCTCGTGGTCACCGTAGGTGATAAGGCGGTGATACCTTCTCTAACCATTCCATGCATTGTTGCAAACTCGGTTTTGTGGCCACTCAAAATTTTCTGTACCATGGCAAGGAACGTCGGCTGAGCCGATGCCTCCAGGGAACTCTCTTTCTATCTTGGACTCTTTTGCCGCAGCATCAAAGACGACATATTTTCGGATCCAGAGATGTTTCTCTAAGTCAGTGGATGATCACCGCACGGATGCTCAAATGTTGATGATGCCATGAATACGCTGGAACCACGATTATCGAGCTGCCCACAGGTTTCGTGTCTTGCTCGTATGGAATACAGCAAAGCGATCAATACTGGAGTTTGCCATTGTCGGCATTTTTCCTGGATTATAGGAGGCTTTCTCGATTACACTCAAAAGGGTTTTTTTATTTTCCTCGCACTTGTTATACACCATGGCGGTGCCGGATTCTGCGAATATGAAATTGTTATGTACCTAGCATCTGGTCGGTGCTTTTGAGATGATTTATTGATGGTGTATCTGGAAGCAATGTTGAGACGGATGATTACGATAATACAACAACCTCAATTCACCTGTGGACAATATCTCGATGCTTTTCCAGATTGAAACAGGCTTAATTTCTGGCGATTCATCCTGACTGGCCAACTTATATTCTTGCTCAGCACATTCTTTTTGTCCACTATCATGGCCTGGAGCTGATTGTTCACCATGTCCAGTTTTGCAGTGATCTCGCAGACATCAATATCTCCATGCCCACCTAAGGAACAACTTGACACTGTTCAGTCGTGTCATCTGGAAGCGCTCCGTCTTCTGGACCCAGTGCGTTTTTGCAGTCTTCCATGGATCATTACCCCGAGACCCTTTATCGTGCATGATCTCTGGATCCTACCTCTCGTGCATCACTTCACTGACATCTCTCTTTGACCAGACTGACTGTATTTCAGAACGCTCCCGTCGCCATCGAAGTTTGACCTTGCTCTCTCAAGGAAGACCCCTGCTCTTACTTCTGTCAAGTCGCTATTATCCCACCCTCTTTTGTCGAGGGCCCACCAGCGGAGAAAGCACATATGTGAAGACTGGGCTCAAGGGTTACTCTGGTCGTAAGCGTCAAATGAAGCTACAATGAGAAAACCAATCTTCCCAAAAACTGACACAAGCCTCATGTCCACTGCCTAACAACATTCACAACTTGTCACTCTGATACACGCCATTCCTGCCTCACTCTTCACTTCAAGCAAGTTTGTCGCCCTTACATCCTTTTCACTGCCAGGCGACAAAAAAAATCCTTGTCCTGCCAAGGAGGTTCAGTCTGTCTCATCCATACTTAATCCTTGACTCGGAATTGTTTTCGTGTTGACCACCTTTCATAGTCCTTTCTTCCCATCTCTAGTCAACCCTTTCGCCGTCGAGATAATCTCCTCATCATCTGCGCGTGACAGCATCAATCAAGATGGCGGTATCTTCAACTCAAGGCTTTCCCAAGTTTGGTGACGGGGATGTCCTTCTGATTGTCTCGACGACTCAGTACTACAAACTCCATTCACAAGTCCTTTCGACGCACTCCCAATGGTTTGCAGACCAGATTGCGGCAAGACCGCCTCCTCGACTCAACGCACAAGCTCGTCGGGAGAATGCAGCTTCTTATCGATTTGAATTGCAAAACATTCCAGGAGAAGAAGGACCAGGACGGTTCATTCGCATTGTACAGTCTCACCCCCATTTGCCCCCTTCCCTTGCTGTCTCTTCTGGTTTGGTTCGTCTTGGTTCTCGTAGAACTTTTGGAGCACATCCAACTGATGATTTTCTTGTACTCCAGGACGTCAACGAATCCGGCCGGTCGGCCCGGTCTTCCCTCCCTCTGGTGCCCAACTTTGAAAATGGCAAGGTGGAAAGCATGACCAACCAGTCGTGGGACTGGCTCTTTGGGGTGTTTTACAACCGGGAACCGCGCTTCGACGACGGGTCGTTGGCGTCGGTGCTCACGTGCGTCATGGCGCTGATCGAGGTGGCGGAGTCTGTCAGCGCGATCGACCACGTGCGCGACATCGTCGACCTCGCCCTGATGCGCCAGGACCAGGTCCTGTGGACGTCGATCATGGGCAACCCGGTGGTGTGGATCGAGCTGGGCCGGCGCGTGCGGTCCCCTTCCATCTACCGCGAGGCCGCCGTGCACCTCGTCGGACAGTGGGGGGTGATCGCGGAGGAGGACAAGGACCGGATCGGCGGTGACATCCGAGCGGTGCTGGACCGCAAGGCCGAAGAGTTGGCGCTCGCCAAGGAGGCCATCGAGATGCGCATCCTGGGCCACTACCCTCAGTTCATGATGCGGACGGCGGCCGAGAAGCCCGGTCGCCCCTCCTACAGCGGCGACATTTACATGTGGATGAGCGTCTGTTTCTTCAGGCAGTGGTTCGCCCAGAACGTCAGCGACGACCGCACCCGCCGGGCCCCCGACGGCGGTCTCAACTTCTACAGCGCCCTCCACGAGGGGGGCGGCGCCTACCTGACCCACCTCGACTTCAAGACCTTCCACCAGTACTTCCCGATGAGCATCAAGGCTTGCCACGTCCTGGAGGCCAACATGGGCGTGCTCAAGGAGGACGTCAAACAGTTTGTCAGCGAACTGATGGAGGAACGTACTCACCTGAAACGTTCGGACCACGAAATCACCTGGTTGACTTGTGCCCGGGTGGAAAAGGAAGACATGCCTTGGTTTCCCGCTGCCACTTCGGGTTCAGGGTCGGCTTCCGGGGCGGCAGGCCACAACAACAAGAGAAGACGTCAAGACGAAGAGTTGAGACAATTGTATGATGTCTTGGGCCATGAGAATGACATGCTAGCAGCTACCACCGGTGGTCATGGTCATGGTCAAACACATACACCGTCAAGAAAGTCACAAAAGACCCAAAGTCCGAGAAATCATCAACGAGGAAAGAAACGTGCAAGAAGAGTCTTGGTTGATGATGTTGACGATGACGATGATGAGGGCTATGGCGACGACGACGACATCCAGGGCATGATGAATGATGACGGCGGCGCTCATCAAGGGTTCGACTTTGACGGTGTCGCTTTGGGCGTCGCCGGGGCGGCTGGCGGTCTTGGTACTGTCGGCGGTGTCGTCGGCGGTATCGGCGGTCTGATTAGCGATGATGTCTTTGACGACGGAGACGAGAGTGGAATGTTTGTGCCAGAGGACAATATGGATTTCATTGACGAGGACAACTATTGAGTACCGAAGACTCAGTACCCAAGGCAACGACACGACACGACACGACACGATGCTCGAGGGTTAACATTTTTGATAATTACTCTACCAGCAACGCCCGGTTGAACTTGCTTTCCATGGCGAGACACTTACTACGACCACGAGAACGAAAATGGGTGCTTGGGAATGTCTATCCTTCCTGGTGACCGGCCAAAGACTGGGACGGGCTGAATATGACCGGGGAGAATTGCCTTCCATTTTTTTGACGACTCTATGCGTTCTTGTTGCTGCGCGGGATAGAAAGGCTGAATGATCTGGATACCGGATACTGGATTGGATTGACTTGGACTCCCGGTTTATGCTTGTTCTTGGCCTCTTTCTGCTCAAGAAGAGAGGAGAGAGAATTATGAGTCTTTTTCAGGACTGAACAATCCCACGGGAGTCGCACCGAGTATTATGTGCTAATTATGTGGCATCGTGCGTGCGACATGAATAGTGCAGATCAAACAGTCAATATCATTCGAATGCTTTCCATGTTTCGTTGAATTTTTATTTCTGGTATGTCTTTTCTTCTTTCTGTTCCGCCTCTCTTCCTTTTCCTTCTTTCGAGGGGAAGAGAGACGAATAAGCATATATACAACCCAGCAGGTAATGCAGTGTGATGATCTTGTCAAAATCCTTCTTCTGATCTTTGTAACCGCTAAAATAAAATTCCCCTGCTTAGCTCTCCCCTCTTCTCGTATGAAGTGTCTCTCTTCTTCCGAGTTCCTCCCGACATATCTTGGCCCCTAGGTGTGAAATTGACTCTGTCCAGGTCTCAAGCACAAGCGTAGCCATACCAATCCCATTTCAAGCGTGATGACAACTCATTTCGGATCGTCGAAACCTTCTGGTATCTTTCTAGGTCCAGTGGGCACTATAAGACAAAGAATGGTCAGCCGTCGACTCTCCAAATTCATGCCACTTGCGATATAGACTGTAGAGCTGCATATCTCTTTTTCTTTTGCAGGTCCTTGCGACCCGGTCTTTGCGTTTCCATTCACCTATCGTGCGGACGTGTCTGTACATCCTCCTCTCTCCGACACCGAGCTCTATTCTTCCAAAAGGGACAAAAACACTTACCGGGATAGGTCAGAGGAATCTTGGGAGGATCCTCGTCACCGGCCCATCTCCTCAGCGGCGGGATGACGAGGAACGAAGCCGGGCCCATTGCGCCTAACACGCAGCTCCAGAAGATGGCGGGTTTCTCGTGCATGCACCACCGCAGGTACGTGATGGGTTGACCCCAGAAGCGCTGGGGGATTCCGGACATGTTCGAGGTGTATGTTCTTTTTGCGTGTCGAGGATCTCAAAGGGAGGCAATCCGCCTCTTACTCGTTGTCGTGCTCTTGGGTTTGGGAGAGCGAGAGGTACGGAAAGGACAAGAAGCTCCGGGTGCGTCTGGTGGTTGTTCGGGCGTGGGGGAGAGATACGGCGACCTCTTACGGGATTCAGACTTCGAGGGGACGTCAAGCTCCTTCGTCTCGTACTCCGTAAAGCTCGTCGAACGACCGCGCTACTTGAGCTATTTCGTGTACTGGGAAACTATTCTTCTTCGATCTGGTCGTCGGCTGCGGGATGGGAAACTCCAAGATCCAAGGGACGAAGGTTCAAGGTCGGAAAGACCCGCCGTAGAACTTGGCGTATATTGTACGGTAGAGTATTTCGTCAATGACTTGATCAATGTCTGGTACGAGTACAGGAGATCACCATCACAAGGGGTATCACTTCTCAGGTTCTCATGTTCTGCATCTGCATGTTCATTTCTGTCATGGACTATTCCGCTGCCCTCCGGATGATTTGGCAGATCAGCAAGCAACAGTAACATCCAGCTCTTGGGATACCTTCCAGAACCCACCCAAGTATTCCGTCTTCATGGAAATTTACCTCCGTTGATCCCAGGAGCTAGTAAGACTTTGAATCCTCTCTTGTTATCAACCAAGA
This sequence comes from Exophiala oligosperma, assembly GCF_000835515.1. Classification (NCBI taxonomy): domain Eukaryota; kingdom Fungi; phylum Ascomycota; class Eurotiomycetes; order Chaetothyriales; family Herpotrichiellaceae; genus Exophiala; species Exophiala oligosperma. The sequence goes on from NW_015622819.1 coordinate 3,560,746, forward strand.
TGTCCCGGTCAAGCTCTTGACAGTCCTTGTTACTCGATGACTGCTCCTGAGCCTTGCAGCCATGATTCGAGGGATCAAAGTCTGTTTTTCATCTCACTTCTTGACCAACGAGACCCCCCTTTTGAGCTCGAGCGTCCCCTTTCCAGATCATGCTGCCATGTCCTCCCCCGTTGTGATGAACTGCCACTCCTTTTCCCTCGCCATGACTTCAACCCTGACCTTCGATGCGGCTCCAGAACCCACAAGGGATGTTTCGATTCAAGTACCAATGCCGATCTGCCCATTTTGCCCGGATGAAGTACGTGCGGACGTAGACGCGGTGGACGAAACGGTGAGCATCGGGGGGCGGTTGAGCGGACTGCCGTTCCTGCAGGATGGGCATCGCAAAGATGGCCTGGCCGAAGAACTGGTGGTCAGCCGTGACGAGATCGAGAAACCGTTCAACCTCGGCGTCGGTAGCCTCCCCCGTCTCGAGAAGATTGGTGTAATAGTCGAAGATCAAGTCGGCATATTCAAAAACGTCTTCGGAGTCGTCCCACATAGGTCCTGTCTTCCAAAAGGTAGGGTTCAGTTTGTTAGGGTTGTACGTGAACATTCTGGCCATGTTGTCTTTGAGGGAAACGGTTCGATTGATGGCAGGACAAAGGAGGAGATGAGGGAAGGGACAATGTGCCAAGCGCATTTGTATAGTCTAGAAGAGAAACATCTTGTCGGCGCTCAGTAATCATCAGTCACAGTGAGCGCCAAGTTAGACTGACGCGGGCACGTACTCTTGAACTCCTCAAAGAAAGGCTGATAAATTTGCGCTGTCTGCATACTCGTTACCTTGAGTTTGAAGGGAGTAAGTTTTTGTGATCGATTGTGGAAATTCAGATGACTCAAGTTCACCAAAAGTTGCAAAGGAACAAACGAACCGCAAATCTCAATCTATGCAACTAGCACATTCATAACTTCGTGATTCATTGATGACCAGGACCGATGCAATAGCAATCGCTCTGTCAAAGACACCTTCTACTCAAATTAATCCCCCAACCTCTAGTGAAATATCATTACATGATATACACCTTCTTGACCTCACTCCAATCGAATATATCACCAGTGGTGGGATCCCTCACCTCTCCTTCTTGTCCAATCACCAAATCCTTGGCACCAGCCTCTCCGCCGCCGCCGACTCCAGCCATGGCAAGCTTTCGCTGAAGCTCTTCCAGTCGTGCACGTCCATATATGCGTCCATTTGGCAAAACCACTGGATCTGATTCGACTGAACTGGTAGTATGATGGGCGTATGGGACCTCTCGAGCCAAGTCATTGAGCTCCATGCTACATATGGGGCACAAAGAGGTGTTGGTAGCTATTCGAGCGTGGCCTGGGGTTGAAGAGCTAGCTGGGTTGTAAGCACTGTGGCAAGCTGGTGTCTTAAGTGCCGACAATCCAGCAGAAAGAGCAACGTGTAAGAGTGGTTGAACTGGAAGAGATAGTAACGTATGATGGGTTTCGACAAATAGATCGGCCAGATGACGCCATCGTGAAGGGGCAAACAGTTCATGATATGCTTCAGCACTAGACTTTGGAGTCTGAGCCAGCAATCCTGCGGCTTGCATGACGGCGTCCGGCCTTGAAGAGCTGTGAGGAGTGAGATACTGCTGGGCGTGTATTGCTGCTTCCAGTCGTTTTGCCGTGGTTCCAGCTCGAACAAGTTCAATAAACTGCTGAAGCCGCAATTCGAATTCAAGATTCGTGGATTTGTGAGGCGCTGTGATGAGTTTCCTTAGAGAGTTCTTGTTCTCGTTGATCCATCCCAAAGCCTCCTTTGTCTCCCCTCGCATCAAAGATGAGGCAATCTTGTGGCACGCAACAAAAACGCCGAGATCGATGAGATGTGAGATTTGTTTGGATTCTGCGAGTAGAGACGCGGTCTTCCAATACCCGGTGCGAAGTAAATAGTCCACCATCAGACGGTCAAGTCTTGTGCGAGACCATTGCTCGTACTTGACGTCAACCAGTGAGGGAATCTGGTAGAGATCCTGCAGATGTCTGATACGTTTGGCCGAATGATCGTGCAGAGCTTCTTCCTCTACGTGTAACTTTTCCAGCTTACGCTTGACATTCTGCATTCTCTGAATCATGGAGTCCAGGGACGCTAGGGTCTGGTCGGGGGTCTGAGAGGAACTGAGGGCGGCATTCGCGGTGTCTTTGAGGGCCGGTAAAATGTGATCTCGCTCACGTTCTATGTAGCGTTGAGTATTTCGGAAATTTCGTTTGACGAGTTCATGAGGGAGCCGTAGGAGGGGTTGGTCCTTGGACATCTGTCAGCAAGCGAGGAGTGGTATTTGAGTGAGCAGGCAAGACATTACCAGAAGGACATGGCTGTCCGGGTTCAATTTAGTACTTGAGAGTTCGGCGGCCATGGTGAGAGTATAGTCGGTGGAGAAGAGATGTAGTCGTACCTTTCGGACAGCAACCTACAAACTGTTGTGCCTCTTCAGCATAAAGCATATCTTGAGGTTATAACTACTGGTTGAGGTGGAAGTGCCAGATGATCTATCTATTGGAGCCTCGACCCCAATCAAGTGATGGCATATGGAATTCCACGCGCTCCACAGTAGAGTTTCTACGGTCGGTCACAAAGTGTTCTTGAGACATCACCATAGAAAAAGCTACGGCAATGTACACGGCACCAACAATAACGCATGGATCAGGATGCTTGTAGACATGATTAGTACCTATGAGTACGGTCTACGTGAGTCACTGTGGTCCAATTCGATATCTTAACATTTAGTGTCCAAAGTCATCAATGTACACATCAACCAACGAGGGAGTAGCCCAGATCTTTCCCTGTGCCCATTGCCACAAGTCTTTTCCGCATTGCCTCAGCTCGATTACCCTTTGGTCCTTCCATGGAAAATTGTGCCCTTTCGACCCAATCACCAACGCCATGCTGCAGTACCTGTCTCGCACGCTCGGGTCCATAGCCCGCCAGTCCGATCGATCCATGCAATGTCATTCTACCTAGTTCCTGAGAGGCATCGATCCCCTTATAGACCCCGCGATGCAGGATGTTGCTATCGTAGAAGACAGCATCGCCAGGCGCCAATCTAACCAAGAGCTGATCCGGTAAGTTTGCCTCGTAAGGGGCTGCGTTCCGCTCCGTTTCGGTGCGCACACGTCGATGGCTTTCAGGCACCACTATAAGTGAGGCATCGTCGAATAGTGCAATATTGTACTGGGCATGCAGCTGCTGGCCACCGGGGCTCTTTTCCTTCAGTTGTTTCTCTTCCTCCTCAGGGGTTACATCTGGGCGAATATCGTCTCGATGCCAACACAATTCAAAGTCTTGGTTCTCGGCAGGACTGACGAGCAGATTGAAAAGCTCCATCACCAATTTCTCATCGCCTTGATGATCATCCTTCAGACCAACTAGCTCCTTGACCACTGAGAGGACTTCGTCTGAGAAATATAACTCGGCAAAAGTGTCCCTGGTTCCCATGTCGGGATGCAAAAGGTGTTGGACTCCCCAGATGTTGTCGCCGGCCTGCCATTCGTGCCATGGCGGGTATTGTTTGGGAACTGTACGGACATATGGCCACTGTCCTCGCCTTGCACGGTCTGTGGTATATTTAGACGCTCCTTTTAGGCCAAGAAGTAGTTGAGGAGACAGTAGGTTTGGTATTTTCACAAAGCCATCGCGTCGGAGGGCGTCTAGGTATGGAGTTGATGATGTGCCGGTCATTGTCATTGGCGTACCTTTCGAGTCCGCTGGTATGCTGGGAGACGTCGAATTGCGGTGACCATGATGCTCTGAGAGAAGGACTAGATTGACTCCAGTACCAGTTGTAGTAGAGTGTCCCCTGCCACCCCCTCTCTTCATGCGGGGAATATCTGGTTGTTCCATGGCACCTTCTCTATCGAGTGTTTGATAGATAAAAAGCTCCAAGTCCTACCAAAGGATCTCGAGTGTGTTTCGTGTGCTAATCAATGGTTTTCTTTCTTGGTGGCACAAGACCCAGGCTCATAACTCGAGTTCAATCTCAATGCTTGCGGGTATGGAACAGCATATCAATACGCCGTCATCTCCTTCTAGACACCCTTCGATGTGCCCCTTGAGCAGTCGCACTTCGCATGTTCCACATGCACCAGATCGACAACCGAAATCTGGCTTCAGCCCTGATTTCTCTGCGAGTTGAAGAAGAGTTAATCGCTCCTTGGAACGCCACGTCACTGTCATATCCGACTTGCGAAACGTCACTGCCGCTTCTTCGATATCAGGCATGCTGAAGGACACGTTGTAATGAAATCACTGTTTAGACGGTCTAAAGTAGTAGGAGAAAATGCGTCACAAGTCAAGACCAGCCAGTTCCAGGACTCTTAAGTAGTTCATATACATAGTGCCGGATTTCTGGCCGTTCCATTGTGCGGCGATAACCGCCTCATGCTTCCACGGATAATTCCCGAGAGACATTCCAGACTGCGGAATGTGTTGAAGGGATTCAAGTCCGGTTAAGCATAAGAGAACGCATCTCATGTTTGTTTGATTCGAAGAAGAGAATGTATGCCTCATGGTCTATCTGATCCGAAGCACGAGAAAATGCATCATTGTCTACATGCTTCACAGCAGAAATATTTTATTGCATACACCACCTTTCTTCGATTGACGCTGTTTCTCGAAGTTCATCGGTCGGCAACAGTAACGGCAGGATTGTTCCTTCTACAGCACTAATACGGTGTGTTGCGAGGATATCGGAACGCTTCATTGCACGGTGTTGTGTTGAAGCCAACTGCAGACGAAAATGTGCAAATTGAGCTGAAATGCTCTCAAATGTCGGCTTCACCAGGCCTTCCAGATCTGTCGGGGCTGCATGGAAGTTTTCGAGAGGTACATTAAGGAGTGGCATCTCGGCTTCCCCAGCCCGTCAGCTGTCTTCCGTGACAAAGACGCACAAGCGGCGCACTCCTAGCCCATGCCGCCTAGAGACCACACGGGATGCGCCGGTTGGCCAAGTGAGGCCACCATGTTTTCCAGGAGTGAGGACGGTTACGACGAAGGCACAAGGTGAACCGGTGCCGAACGAAAGGACGACCAGCGACAGTCAAGTCGACGAAATTGTTAAACCACCCCCACCTACCTCAGGTCAAGTCGGGAGCGCGCCATCAAACGATCTCCTGTCGAAACAAGTCAGAGCACTCATGCGTCACGTCGCGCATCCAGTCACAGTGATCACTGCTACAGATATCTCTTTTAGTCCCAAAGGAGACCCTCGATCTTGGAAAGGAGCCACAGTCTCATCTTTCAACACCGTGACACTTGATCCAGACCCGATTGTTTCGTTCAACATCAAAAAGATTTCGTCAACTTTTCAAGCCATCGAGAATTCGGGCCATTTCGCTGCTCACTTCATGTCCGGTCTCCAACCACTATCTGTGAGAATAGCCATCAAATTCTCACGCGGCAATCATGCATCACCTTTCCACAACGTTGACGGAAAGCTAAACGAACACGCCATAAAGCACAATGCCCATACACTCACGGGAAAGCCGCCAGTCTTGCACCACGACTCGAGAGTTGTACCGCTGCGCTTGGCTTGCGAATATATGCCCTCGAAGTTGGTACACATTGGGGACCATGTGGTTGTTTTTGGTCGGGTGACGTCGGTGGACTACCCCACGGAGATGCCTGAGCTGGTCGGTGCAAAAGGCCTCACACCGATATTGAGCTATGCAAACGGTGGGTACGGCCACAATGGCAGGTTCAATACGTACCGTAGAGTTCAGCTAGAGGGGGAGATACCAGAGACTTTACTCGATCCGAAGACTCGTCAATAGAAGTGGTGATGATGCACTCCCAAATACACCGAACCCCCGAGCAACGTTTCTCCCGTGGATGGTTTATTCAGTCCAGGTATTGGTGCTCTTAGAGACAGGCTTGGCTTTATTGCTGTCCAGCGAAGACATTTGTTAATTCACGTCTCCTTTAATATGGTCTGTTTGGTACTGGACCCGTTTGTACTATGTATACTAGCACCCTGATGTAGGTTTACGACTCAACCTGAGCAGGTGTCAATGAGCCACAGATATGATAATTGTGTCTTGGCTCAATACGATGAGTGCATCGGTTGTTTCGAAGAATTGTCTTCGTAATGCTCCATGGCCTGATCCCTGATTGCTATACCGCACTAACCCGATTAGTCGAGAATATCAGACCAAGAATCCAAGCTTGAATCTCTCTCACCACTCGCGGATCTAGTTGGGACGCTCTTCTTTTATGACACTGTAGAAGTCACCTCCATCTGGTTACCAGTCGTGTGACTTCCCATCATGCCTGCCAGACTCCCAGGCTCGGGGCTACGTTCTAGCTTCATATGCGCCCAGTGCTGTAAATCTCTGACCTCATCGAAGCGAAGACGTCTTCTATCAACCACGGCGTCTTCAGCACCAGAAATCTACGATGTCGTGACAGTCGGCGGCGGTCCAGCTGGACTTGCACTCCTCGCAGCACTCAGTATGTTTGTCTGTATACCCTTTCCACGGACACAACGGCTAATCGATCCAGAATCCTCTCCCGTCACATCACACCTGAAAACTGCACTAATTGAGCTTCAAGACCTCACCAAGAACCGCCAATGGACTTCTCCATCGGATCAGTATTCAAATCGCGCAAGTAGTCTCACGCCCTCATCGATCTCGTTCCTCGAGTCGACTGGCTCGTGGGTGCACGTCGAACAATCACGTGTCCAAGCCTACGATGAAATGCAGGTATGGGATGCCGCGAACGACGCCAGTATCCAATTTGACTGGACCTCCGAGACTCAAAGGTACAATGCACCTCCACAGACCATAGCCACCATGTGCGAGAATACCAACCTGACACGCGGACTGATTGAACGAATTGTCGAATTGGGCGCGGAATCAAGTCTCTTTGCGAATACGAGCGTGTCGGGTATTACCAACGGCAAAGACGATCCAGCAGGTTTGAATCTCTCTTCTTGGCCGATCCTCAACCTCGAATCCAAGTCATCACCATCATCATCCTCCTCCTCCACTACGAGCCTTGCAGCACGCCTCCTCGTCGGCGCCGATGGCTTCAATAGCCCCGTCCGCACATTCGCAGGGATCAACTCATCGGGCTGGGACTACAATCGACACGGCGTCGTGGCTACACTATCGATTCAAGATGGCCCATCGGCCATTTCCTCCCACGGCACCGATGAATCATCTGATTTCAACTTCGACCTTTTCGCCTCAGAACCGCTCCCCAACCGAGCAACAGCATACCAACGCTTCCTCCCGCAACTAGGCGGCCCCATCGCCATCTTACCTTTGCCAAACGGACACGCATCGATGGTGTGGTCGACGACACCCGCTTACGCGACCTACCTCAAGTCTCTATCTCCATCGGGACAATTGTCCATGATCAACGCCGCTCTACGGCTCGGGCAAACCGACCTGAAATACCTCTTAACTCTACCCTCCGACTCTCCCGACGCTCACGAGACCGAGCTCCGTTGGCGTCTCGCACACACAGACGCCCCCAGCGTCGCACGCCAACCGCCCGTTGTCACGGGTGTCCAGGAGAAGAGCATGGCCAGTTTCCCACTGCGCTTCCGTCACGCGACCAGCCTCATCAACCCTCGCGTCGCACTCATTGGGGATGCAGCTCACACGGTTCACCCTCTGGCGGGACAAGGGTTGAACCTGGGCCTTGCGGATGCGCAGAGCCTCGCGAGTTGTGTTGCCTACAGTGTCGAGCACGGCATGGACATTGGCGACGCTATGGCTCTGGAACGCTATTCTTCGGATCGATTCGGAAAGGGCTTGTTGATGGCCGGAGGCGTGGATGCGTTGAATTCCTTGTATCAGATCGGTGCGGCTGGGGAGGGCATGTTGGCGAGCGTCGCTGGACGTGCTAGGGGCGTCGGAATGAAGGTCATCAATGACCTTGTGCCAGGGTTGAAAGGGTTGATCATGAAGCAGGCAAGCTGAGCTGGACTCCCTACGACATCGAACCTGTATAGTATGGTCCCCTTGCGGAGTATAGAAGATATGCTCTTCACGCAGGGTGTCGATACTGAAGGCGGAAGACAATGTGTAATGATAGCGCAGCGCAACTCGACTGAATAGTCACCACAATTACGTCCACAAAACTTGGGCGAATGCAACGACTTCCGAGCACGTCAGACACTTAGAACTAGGTCCGCAAAGTTGAAAGATCAGACAGTCTCGTTGAATTGCAGAATTGTAGAATTTTTGTATCAATTTGAGATTCTCATTGTACAGGGGTATCACTTGGTAGTTGCTAGTCTTACAGTATTCCGTACAGTACTCGGTAGATCGGTCCGTATATCTGTGTTTGGCCTTGAACATATTTTTTGTTCTTTCTTCTGAAATGTTATTTCAAGGGCGCAACAATGGACCATCTCGAATCAGCTCTATCTTTCCGTCCACCGTAAACAGGTTGAGGCTTCGGCCACGATTCAGGGCTGAACTTGGCGTCTCCACGCAGCAACGTCTTGACCAGAACATCCGTGGTACTGACGAGCTTGTCGTAGGACGCATCGATTCCCGATGCACTGAAGATGAGCATCTCGAGCGTCCCTTGTAACTTTGCCGGGGCGGTTTTGGCATCTTTGGACCCCGAGAGAGGCTTGCCCGTGGTGTGGAGGCCGTTGTTCCTCATGCTGTCCGCGAAGGCGTTGGCCCATCTTCTTTTCAGGCGGTTGCGCATCACGGCTTTCGGGACGAGTTTGTGGCTCGTGGCGGAGACCACCCGCCACGTGAGGACGTCGGGGCGTATGTCTGAGTATTTATCCCGGACGGCGAAGACGTTGGGGTGCCATCGAGAAGCAAAGGACTTTTCGTCGAGCGTCGACGGGCGAACGAAGGGGCAGTATTGGGCTTGGAGGCCGAGTCCGGAGCTAGGGAAGCGGACGGGTTTGAAAGGGGAGAGGGCCATGACGACTGGAGGCCATCGGACAGGCTTCCAAAGATCAAAGGTCTTGGATCAAGGTCGGCAATTTTTGGATTCACTGGGAATTGCTGTATGAATACTTGATAGTGAGTGTATGATATATGGAGGAGTATGTACAATCGTAGACTGCTGACCTAAGCTTTCTCGGGGCAGCTCGTATTCGTACAGGAGAGTACTGCGCAGTCCTCGGGTGAGGTCTATTATTACTTACTGTATTACTCGTTGGAAGAAAAAAATCATTCAACTGACTCATGCGCCCGGAAAATTCACGGGCCCAGATTGAAAAAATACCCCGCCAAACAGAGGCTTCTGCCCACTCAACTGCCCTCTGTGTCTTTGCCTCTGTCCTCAAGTACCACCAATTACGACGCTCAGACAAAGGACAAGTCACTCGTGACAAACAGCCACTTGACTGGAACTGCGGCCCACGACGTCAATCCTCCCGCCTTCATTATTCGCCTCCAGAATCCTTTCAACAAAGAAAACAACACACCACACACATTCCCACAACACAATCAACCCCGACCCCTCTACACCTTGTCAACCCTTTCGGTCGAAATAGCACAATCAGAAGAATTATTACAGTGTGATAAGAAAGAGTCAATATGCCTAAGAATAAGGGAAAGGTGAGATCTTAAAACTCCACACACCGCAAAGAAGGCCCTTCCCAAAGGGTTTCAGATTTGCCTACACTTCGCAAACCCACCCCGCCACTACATTTGTGTCTCTCTTGACTCAATGACCATCATGACAATGAGACTGTCTTGATTTCAATGGAGACCGAAGTGCATAATTTCTCTCTCTCTCTCTCTCACACACACACATGGAGTGTTCTCTATCAGAGTGACCATTTAACTAATTGTACAATGAAAAACAGGGAGGCAAGAACCGACGTCGTGGAAAGAACGAAAACGACAACGAAAAGCGTGAACTCACGTTCAAAGAAGAAGGTCAAGAATATGCGCAGGTCGTCAAGATGTTGGGCAACGGTCGCCTAGAGGCCCTCTGCTTCGACGGCGAGAAGCGTCTGGCACACATCCGGGGCAAACTGCGGAAGAAGGTCTGGATCAACCAGGGAGACATCATCCTACTCTCGCTGCGAGACTACCAGGATGAAAAGGGAGATGTCATCCTGAAATACTCGGCCGACGAGGCCCGATCCCTCAAGGCCTACGGCGAACTACCCGAGACGGCCAAGATCAACGAGACCGACACCTACGGCCACGAAGGTGTGGATGACAATGTCGAATTCGACGAGGACAGGAGCAGTGATTCGGACAAGGACGTTGACATTGATGACATTTGAAGAGAAACCGCAACACCGAAACGGCAATGTTGTAATACGGCATTGCGTCGTGTGCGTTTGCAAGCGTCTGCATTGTTCTGTTGCTTCACGGAGAGGGTTGTTTTTCGCTTACATGGGATCATGTCATGCTTCTGCTACGCTTCGCCATGCTTAGAACTCGGAAGGAGGCGCGCACACAGACACTGACTGCTCTGGTTTGAATGCAAGGCCCTTTTTCCAAGGCTCAGTGGCCCAAAGCCAGACAGGTACTGCAGTGTGCTAGCTTTCGAACCAGACCACATATGATCATGAACGGGGGAGTTTTTTTTGTATTAGAGTACCTACGTAACGACGTTTTGGAGGAACTGAAGATCCAAACCACAACAGCATCCGACAAAACATTACTATGCCGATAACCAAATCAGATTTTCTTCCCTACGATCGATCATTGTCACCATGACTTGACTTGACTACCTGATTTCCTTTTGGACCTGCTGCGTACAGCAATGGACTATCATGCTCCATTTAACTAACCTAACATCTTGCGATTCACCATCGTCTGTTACCGACACAAGTAGTATGATTTCTTTCTTCCCCGGGTGCCATCTCGACTCTCTCATCATCATCATGTCGTATCGCAATACGTTTGATTTGATCCTTTGATACGGAGTACTCCCTTCACATGATATGCAACAACAACAACATCAACATCACCGCAACACCAGCCGACCCCAACCACTGAGGTACTTGTTTCGGTAGAATGGATTTCTGTACCATCATCGTCGTCTTCTTCTTTGTTTTTAAGGCACCCGAACCCGTAGCGAATGATGGCACTGCGCTACCCACCCCGGTCTGCACGCTCGTTATTGTCGTCGTACCCGAAGTCAACGTGGTGTGACTATAAACGTACGTCGCTGATACCGAAACTTGGGTCGTGACAATAACGACACTCAGACTCGGTGTACCTTCGCTTCCACTTTGTGTCGACGTGGTTGTTGGCGGGAGTGGTGGTGGTGGTGGTGTGTATGTATTCGTACATGTGTTTTCAGATTCAGGCACAGACACAGATCCAGAAACGACAGAAACGCCTACCGATTCAGTGGCAGTCAATGTTTCGGTTACAATAGCAGTAGATGGTTCTAAAGTTGATGACGAGACTTGACTGCCACTTTCACCGACCGTATCACTGTCGCTGGCGGTACTGCTGATAGAGCTGCTGCTGCTGCTGCTGATGATGATGATGGAGGAGGTAGTATTATTCGAGTACGGCGCTCCTGTTGTGGTCATCGTCAGAGCAGGTACTGAACCCACAACACCCGTTCCTTTTACTGTCGCCGTCGCCGTCGCCGTCACCGTACCGTTCTCGTTCGTAATGGCAATCGTGGTCGAGGAAGTTCCATCACTCTGTTCGATTTCCGTACAAGACTCGTCGACGCAACAGACCGCTTCGCCCTGATACTCTGCACAGACTCGACCGGGCTGACAATGAGACCCGTCAGAACAACAGACACTCCCGTCCAGTGGGACGCAGCCCAGCCCGGCACAGCATCCATTGCCAGAGAGGCACGCGCCGGCGCCGTTGGGGCAGCAGACGTTGTCGGGGTGGATGTGGCATCCATCTTTTGTGGTCACGTCAGCATTAGCATGACCATCAGTATCCATGCCGACATCGATATCGACGGGACAATGGCATCTCGAGAACCGGAAACAAGAACAGTGTAGGTCTCGAATGAGGAAAAGAAAAGTCCAGCATACCTGCACATAACGTTCCTGTGCAATCTTGACGTTTCAATGGAGAACGAATTGGATCCAAAAGATCAACAAAGGGCGACGATGACGGTGACGATGATGCGCCATTCGAAAATCCAAAAGGCAAAGTCCCCGCCCCGAGTGCAATGTATGAACGAGGAGTAGGAGTCAGTTCGGCGGAAGCGACACAGATGATCGAAGAGTACAACAGCAGAACCAAACCCATCATGGCACGGTAGACGAGGGTCTTTCGGTTCAAAAACACAGAGGGAAGTGGGCCGATAGGGCTGACGCAAAAATCAATCGAGTCCGTACAATTTAAACACTTCGTTGAGCTTGATGCTTTTTGTATAGTTGATTTTTGTTATGGCACTCTCTGTAAAGGAGGACAACGATCTCTGATGAGCATCCAGCATATGCCCGTGAACGTATCTTTAGGTCTTGAACGAGTCGTACAATTGAACTTGGTGTGTTATCTTTAGTCTGATGGGGCAATCTAAGTCCCCTGTCTGATTCTATGCTGTTATTGATCTTCGTCGTCGAAAACACTTCTCGTAAAGAATCTGACGATTTGTCTCCCAGACTCTCTGCCGACCAAAGGATCCAGTTCCTCCAGACTCATGTTCGCCACTTCAAGAACGTTCTTCGTCTCGAGGTATAGTCTGCTGGCATTCTTGGCCGATATACCAGGGATTGTCCTAAGGAGCTCTTGAGGTCCAGTGTTGAAAGTCTTCTCATCTGGATCCTCACCTTCCGCCAAACCGATTTGCACCGCCTTCAAGGGATCGGGTTCCTCTTGCTGCTTCTTGAGTTCTTCAAAGATTTCCGCCGTCTGGTATGGCGAAGATGACCAAATTACCTTCAGCCTCGGAAATGCAAGTGTGAGTAGAACCAACTTCGATTGTAGGTCTTTGGTCTCGGAATCTGGCGTCTTGAGGGTTGCAACGGAGGTCAAATCTGCAAAGGGATCAAGCGTAAATGACTTGTTCGCGTCAAACTCGATCAACAAGAACGGATACTTGTAATGTTGCAGCATGGTTTCGGCTTGGTTGAAAAGCCGTCCGTTCTTGAAAGAGCCGATGAGATCAGGTATTGATTTTCTCTCGACACAGATGTTTGGTGACAATACATAGTCGCCGACTGTGAGTTGGCAAGGAACGACGGCCATGCTTCGACCATGCAATAAACTAGGCAGGGCTGATCGAAATTCCCGAACATCAACCACTACCGTCGGAGGAGCGGCAGTTGCTGCAAGTCGTCCACCTCCAGCGATGCGAGTATTAACAGTGCGGAGGAAAGCTTCCTGCGGATCGACATTCGCATCCGTCATTGTGACCGCCATGGTACCACGTTCCCTGATCAATTTGGTAAAGGCATCTTTCTCGCGTCTCACAGCAGATAGATACCGTTGTTCTTCCACACTGCCACCGTAGTACATAAAATATGCACGGACGCTTCTGTCTGAATGACTCGATCGGTAGACTTCGACTCTGCGAATGAAGTCTGGTGCTGGTGAGTACATGATGATATACCTCGGACGAAGCTCTTCGAGAAGTTGGTCGTCTTGGTCACCATCATACGGATGCACCACAATCTGATCGTCAGGTTCGTACAGCTCGAAGAAATCTTCCCCTGCGTCATTCAGATTGTCAACAATGATATCCTCCTTTTGGCCAGCTTCTGACTCGGTCGGTCGCAGCTCGGCAAGCAGACCAGCAACCTGCGCAGCTTTATCTTCTGAAACAGCCACGGCACCGTTGGCACTCCGTGTCAGACCCAAACCGCCGCCGCCACCACCGCGGACGCGTCTACGCTTGTTCACGGGCGCTTTGCTGTTCAAACGCGACGCCGCAGTAGTTCCTTTGATATCATTCAGGGATTTTTGGTTCTCCTCGAACAAAGAAGCGCTGACTTGAGCAAAAGTCTTTCTCCAACCCAGATATTCTCTTAGCTTTCTTCTCATCATGAATTCGGCAGAGCCTCGTTCTTCCTCAGCTTCTATCTCATGTGGTGCTTGACCTTCGGCCATGTCTTGTGCTAACGGCTTGACGTGCATTGTTTGAAGATATTCTTTGACTTGGCGACAGGTTCGCTGATCATTGCACATGATGAGAATGGTATCGTTAGAGTCATCCCTTAATCTAGGATTGAGATACGCATCAACCTCGATCTCTCGTAAGATTTCTGCCAACACGGTCCATTTAGGCTGTTCCTCCAATACCGGACTCAGTGAGTCTGGCAGTTTCGAAGTCGGCAGTGCATTGTTGTCTTCAACCTTGCCCTTGTAGACTCGATCTTTGGCTGATTGGAAAATAGTAGATGCAGCATCAGAAAAAAGCCAAGGGGATTGATCCTGTCTTGTAGAGCCTGGGGGAGGTGAATGTGTCGCGAGTACGGTGTCCAAATACTTGAGAAGAGAGACGGAATCGTAGCTGAGGAGAGAATGCAGGACTGATCGCAAGACTGTCAGATCATTTGCGATTTGTTTTGTACGCCAGCTGACTCGATGCCACACTGGGTCGAGTTGTCGCCGGACAATAGCATCAAAATTCTGGTGCAGAGCAGAATCAGGCGTCCAGTCATCCATTTCCAATCCAGGATTGGCTTTTTTGAGCTCTGAGATGCTCATCTCTACGCATTCCATCACAGCATTCTGGATGGCTCGCATTGAATCTGTCATTGGTATTTCCAGTTCAATCACATCGGCCTTCTTCTTTCCTTCCAGGCTTTGTGCGATCGACACATGGAAGCGTGGCCATAAGGACGGTTTTCGTAAGAAAAGATTCCTCATCATAGTCGACAAGGGCGCATAAGAAGATGTGAGAGGTTCTGGGGAGTCGCTGAAAGCTTTGAGAAACCCAATCTTGTTGTGTTGTCGAAAGATGCGCGCGATGAATGCTTCAGTAGTGGTGGCAATGGCCTTTTCCGCGTGCAATACAATCAGACCGGTCACAGTCTCGGGATCTAAGAGTTTTGATAGTAAGTCAACGATGAGAATCCGGCTGGTGACGGATACAATTCCTCCTTCCGAGTAAATCTTCTCGCGAGTCGCCACAGTCGCCTTGTCGGTGTTGATAACACGGAGGCCTTTTGCGAGAGGAGAACGAGAGACGGCATAATGCTCTGCGAGAGCTTCTCCGATCCATTCATTCTCGCGATCCTCTGCTCCAACAATGATGACGAGGGAATTGCCCGCGGCATCATATGAGTGAAGCAGATTCGTGACAATCTTGAGCAGGCCTAAGCCACGAGCAAGTATCACTAGGACATCCTCGGCGCGTAGAAGCTGGAAGATTTCCTGCTGAAATTGCTATTGGAATAAGTCAGCGTAAGTCGAGGCCAGTTGATACCAGCAGTGGGATGGCGATCATATAGCGCGTAGAAAGAATCGCTTGAGATGAAAAGTCCGCTCAAGGCAGGGCTCGTTATCACTTACCAGAGGCAGCGAGAGCTTCACCGGCGGCTGAGATGTTGCCGCCGGCATGATCACATATTGTTATCCAAGATTCTCGCTGAGCGTTCGATGTGAACAGGCGTCATTGTCAAGATAGATTTTGTGCGCGTTCTACCCTATGCTTCTCCAGATAGGAGATACGGTGAAGCACATATACACTACTCTGTTACTCTCAGTTGTGAATCGACCTGGCGCT
The DNA here is from genome assembly GCF_000835515.1 of Exophiala oligosperma. NCBI lineage: Eukaryota > Fungi > Ascomycota > Eurotiomycetes > Chaetothyriales > Herpotrichiellaceae > Exophiala > Exophiala oligosperma. The sequence continues at coordinate 3,576,392 of NW_015622819.1, forward strand.
CAAATCTTCATCACTCGATACCTTGAACAACAACATGTCTTTTACGCTTTCCCATATTATCATGAACCCTTATCAGTAGAGTTCTATGACTGAGTGTCATGGTCCCGTCGCTTGGCGCTGCAAACCTTCGTACCAATGTCCTGCACCGTGCTTCAGAGTCCATCATGATAGCTACAATTCGGAAACCATTCAGTCATACAACAGGTACATTTGTCGTGGACTGTGTTAGATAGCTCTATATAGGCATCGACACCAAGCATCGCGTCTCCTGCAACTGCCTCTAGGGCTCCTTCTATCCTCAAGAATCCTTCTTGCTTATTGCCCAGCGAGATGAACCTGTCCAGACCAGTTGTCTCTGTCCCAAAAATCTTTTGGCCAGGCCGTTCATCCTCGGAGGCGTAACCGGAGTCGAGCCTGAATATGGCAGGACGTAAGGGCAGGTTTAATTTTGTTCCAGGACTGTGAGCTTTTGAGGACCTGGGTGTTCGAGGCACCGATGGTGGGACTTTTAGCTCGGCAAAATGCCTGGCGCACTCAACCGACAACACATTTAAAGACTGCTGCTGGTGGTCCGATGAGACCCAGTCTGACAGATCCTCATATGCGATGTCAAACTTCCTGGAAGCAAGTTCTTCAAATACGCTACTACCTCGAAGTATTGACCCTGGAGTCACCACTCTAAGCGTTTGCCGCCAACTTGGAAATCGACCTTCGAAGAGCTCTGTCCATCTCGAGGTCGAAGTTGTGATTTCTTGAACAGCGCTTCGAAGACTTTCAAAAGGTGTTATTCCAGCCAAGGGCTTGGTGCTTGACCCGCTGAAAAACGGCATGCAGGGTTCAAACGCGTCGAAATGTGTCTTTGTGGAGGAACAGAGAACGTGGGTGTCGATACTTGACGGTGGTATGAGGTGCATTAGCTGGTGCGCTTCATAAGACTCCCCAGAACTCCGCTTGTTTGACTCATCAGAAGGCAGGTGTTTCGAGAACTCGGCTAGAACCGATGCAGGACCTGAAACCATGACATGTTCCAATGTCACCATGCTTAGTCTTATTTTCGAGCATGGCTGGACATTTTCTTGCTGGTGGAACCTGTTCATTGCATGTTGGACAATGACCTCGTCCTGGTGAAACATCTTTGACCAATGCTTGCCAAGAGCGTCGCATCCCAGCTGAAGGGCAGCATGTTGTAAGTACGATCCCAATCGAAAAGCCACCAAGACAGATTCCACGGCGAGTGGTATCAGTGCAGGCAATGAATCAGCTGAGGCAACGGCGTTTGCAACGAGGAGGCCAAGGCCGATTCCTGCAAGGCACGTTTCTGGGGTCTGCCGAGGATAGGAAGGTGACCTATCTCCATATATGCTTGACAGTGGTTAGCAGCTTTGCACTCAACTTTGTCAGAATCACGAACCTAATAAAATGGGCAAACTGCGACATGCACAAAAGTGCGCATTCGAAGGCGGCATTCGAAGGAGACAGTATGGTATACTCTTGAATGAGCTGTTCCGGCGAGAAGTGTCCGATGTTGTCAGTGAACATTTGCGATTTGCAATCAGCTTCTCCCTTCAGCGCCTCAGTCGCTTGATGCAGAAAGTCCTGGATATGAACATTGTCACGCCTTCTGCATGCCTCGTGCAGCGTAGCATGGCTGTTAGCACTTTGATCCGCGAAAATGATAAACTCTCGCATGATGCTTTTCAAAAAGTATTGACGTTTGCTATGCTGCTCCGAGGACTACTCCCAGCTCAACCATGTCCCACTATATACTTAGTTGGTCATGTTCAACGACGTGGCAGTCCACTTTTGGTTTACGAAGCGAGACCATTGATGGCATACAAACTTGGATGTATCGATGCCTTGCCGACCGTCATTGGGTATCGACCACTCAAAAGCCAACAAGATACAATTTCAGACATCTGAGATTTCCTTTTTCAGACTCGCATAAGCTTGATCTTCTTCGTCTCGTCCGGTTGATGTTTCGTCACTACGCAACCATCGGTGACCCCATTACCACCGCAACAATCCCACTTGAACGCGTCCGCAAAGTCCGGATCGTCCTCGTAGTCTTCTGGGTCGCCATCCCTCCACGGTTCAAAATCGTCAAATTTACTGTGGTTGAAATCATAATCCCTGCTGCCTGTACGTTCACGTATTGCAAAGTCAGCAGGTGCCTATGACCGAGATGTCCGCCCAAAGCTTCAGAGTGGAATATAGCGCAACGCTGAACTGACCCGGGTGATACTGGCACAGGTCGCCTTCCAGTTCATTTTCTTCGACGTTGTATTCCTCTTCGCTATGAATGCAAAGTTCGTAGGCCTGGCGGACTCGTTTCTTGTTCTTGACTGTCTCGCCCTCCTCCGCTGTGGTCACGAGGAGGAGCTCCTTGCTGACAGCTTCACGACAGACGGGGTTTTCGTTACATATCTTCAGCAAGACGGTCCTGACTCGTGACTCTGTCGCGGATTTGATGGCATCTTCGAGTGTACGATCCATGCCTGATGTTGGTTCAGTGTGTAGATTTGGAGCCATGGTGAAAATATTTACCGGAGTGGTGGTCGATGATCGGCGTTGAGACGATAATTCTGGACTTGGTCGTTCGTTCATTACACGACAACAGATTGGCTTGATGTCTTTCTCAGTCGGCCTGTTGGGTGCTGTAGGTATCACAGAGTACTTACCTAGGTACTCCGTGCTACCCAGAGTATCTACTCCGCATCCTCTGTATCGGGTACACGTAGGTGTTTTTTAGCCAATCTCGCTTCCTAGCCTCAGCCTTGTGCTTAAGCCAAGGTAGTTTAGCATCAATCATTCAGGCATTCCATATGCTCTAAGAAATGTTCCACTGCATGCGTCACCGACTGTTGTTAACTTCTTGAGAACATCGTAAATTGAACCTGTGTCCTTTATCATCACTTCTTATCTGCCAGTTCTGTACTCGTAACGGAATCTCTTCTCATTTCTATCTACAACCTCGATCTATCAATCAATACTTTCCCCAACCAGGCTTCAACACACCATAAATCTCATCCAACAATTTCTTCCCTCCTTGCACCGTCGCCCCCGGTTCTCCCGAAGCATAAGGTCCGACGTTGTTCAAAAGAGGTACGTCCCTCACATAGCCTGCCAAAACCTCGAGGCAAGAACCTCCTTTGATCGCAATCCCACCACCGCTCGCACTTCCGTTGGCGGTCCCACCCCTTATACTCTCGTCGATCCTGTCGTCCTTGACACAAGCCAACATGACCTGTGCGACCTCTTCCGGGGTCACCCAGTGGTCGGCATCTTCCCCTTCCTGCTTCACCAGCTTGAGTTTCTCCGGGTGATCGGTCCACAGAGGGGTCTTGACCACTCCCGGCATGACGCAAGTCACTCGGATCCCGTGAGACTCGTCCAGACTTTCCAAAGACCTGACCAAAGCCTGCACGCCGTGTTTGGACACGTGGTACAGAGGGTACCCTATCCCGACTGTCTCTCCGGCGATGCTGGCGATGTGGACTATGGATTTGGGGTTCGAGGGGCTCGAGGGGGGCGACGCGGCCAGAAAGTGGGAGATGGCGAGCTGAGTCACTCGGATCGGGTGGGTGAGGTTGATATCCAAGAGCTTGTACCGACCACCAAGAGGATCGTCACTGGATTGAGACGACCCGGGAGGGTGCCAGAAGGAGCTCCACGGAGGTTCGAATACACCCGCTCCGGGACACGCGATGTCGACGCCGCCGAACTTCGACACGGCCGTGGTGAACATCTCATTCAGGTCGGTCCACGACGTCACGTCGGTCTTTTTGAACACGGCCTTGCTCGGGTATTGCTTGACCAAATCCTCCGCCTCGGGTCGCAATGATAGGTCGGCAAAGACGACATTCGCGCCGTTTTGGAGTAACAAGCGAGCAAATTCGAGATTGATTCCTAGTTGATGGCAAGGAAAAGTCCGTCAGTTGACTTTTTGTACCTGAAAGAAACAACTCAAGGTGGGCACAATGTGGTTGTTTTGATGTGGCGTTTACTGGTAAGAGAGGGATTGAAAAAGGCGAGGGTGACTTTACCTGACCCGGCTCCTGTCACGATGGCAGTCTTTCCTTGAACCTGTTGAGCCATGGCTATGATGACCAATTTGTCTGAATGGCTGATGCTGGTGCTGGCACTGTCGATGAGTGACGGGCACAGATCCTAATACTGATACTGATCCTGATCCTTCCGACAGCGACGAGGTTTCGAAAAGGAGTAAAGGTAGGTGGTAATCGATTGACCGATCGATCGTCCGTCCTGATACTCAGTGTATATCTACTGCCTTCCTTCTTCACAAAAGACCAAAATTACCGCAACTGGCACCCTGATTGATCGTTTCTGGTCGTTGTTTTGGGAAACGGTTGCTGCAACAAAATGGCTTTTCCTCCGCCGAGACACAAAAGGACTTGTTGACCCTCCTTTGTATACTTACGACCGAAGGTCAGCCAGTCCATATAATCATATATACGTGATATACTTTTAACTTGGCCTTCATCCTCTCCCCTCACCCCGTTCGGTGTTGTGTCGAACTTGGGTGCCGAGGTACGTGGACTCCGGGCCATCTATCTCCATCCACCCCCATGTTCACCCGTCGTCAGGGTCTCCTCATCCATCATCGGTATCGACCGCAGAAATACAACTGGTCAAATAATACGGCGGAGCACAGGACATCGCCACTCGCAGCAACACTCACTTTCCTGCTAACCCCAAAATGGAATACTATCCGGACTCGATGTCGGAACTGAACGAGCATAAATGAGAGCAGATCCAAAAGGATTCCCAGACAGAATTTGAGAAAGACAGAGAGAGAGAAGCACATGAAAAATCAAGTGTCCTCATACAGGGCTACTGTTTTTTTCTCACTTAGAATGAAACGACTTCTCGCGGGCGTTGCCCACAGGGCAGCATCGACCTTGACCAAGGAGGCCGGTGACATCAGTTCGGTCTTCCCGTCACTGTCTGGCAAAAAGGCCGATCCACTACCGTCTCGGTTTAGTGAGTTGAAAAAGTCGTTGATTAAGGGTAACGAAGAGGCAATCACTGCATCCTGGCAAAGGCTCCTTGCCAGCCTCAAGAAGGAGATTGAAGAGATAAAGTCAGAGGGCAGCAATGTAGGTGGATGGGAAACCGCTCCATTTTGTCAAAGCAAACTATAATGCTCGAGATATGTCGAGAATTGACTGACACAAACAATTCAGATCATACCCAGCATCGACTACGAAAAGGTCGCATCTGGCACTGTCACTCGTGATCAGATTGAAGCCATACGCCATCGAGGCACCGCAGTCATTCGCAACGTCTTGCCCCGAGACGAGGCATTGGTGTTGAAGCAGCAGGCCCTTGACTATATCGCTGCCAATCAGTCCAAGGTCAAGGCCTTCCCGCCGGACAGCCCGGCAGTGTACGAGTTATATTGGACACCATCACAAGTTCAAGCTCGTGCGCATCCAAACATGCTAAAAGCACAGTCATTCCTGGCTTCCTTCTGGCATTCGTCCGATCCGAAATCACAAATTTCAACCACTTACCCTCTGTCCTATGCCGACCGTTTTCGCATCCGACAACCAGGTGATGCCAAATTCGCACTGGGCCCGCACACTGACGGCGGCAGTCTTGAGCGGTGGGAAGACCCAGAATACTCCCGGGTATATCAAACCATCCTGGACGGTAACTGGGAAAACTATGATCCATACGACGCCCGCCACCGGATCAACGCGCGGATGGATTTGTACAATGGCGCCGGCGCATGCAGCATGTTCCGCCTGTTCCAAGGATGGTTGAGTATGTCGTCGACTGGACCAGGACAAGGCACGCTCAAAGTATGCCCTTTGGTGAGACATGCGACGGCTTACCTGATCATGAGGCCATTCTTTGACCCAGCGTCGGGCAAGATGAATCTGGACGCGACATTTCCTAATTCAGTTCCTGGCGCATGTCAAGAGTACAACATGGAAACGCATCCCGACCTGGACCTTGAGACCACCATGGTCAGTATGCCCCAAGTCGAGCCGGGCGATTATGTTGCATGGCACTGCGATATGATTCACGCAGTAGACAAGGAGCACCACGGAACCGGAGATAGCAGTGTCTTGTACATACCTGCTTGTGCTATGACACGAACCAATATTGAGTTCTTGGACAGACAGCGTACAAGTGCGTTGAGGTATAGTCCCCCGCCGGACTTCCCGGGCGCGGGTGGCGATGGGGAACTCGGCTTCAAAGATGCTGTAGATTGGGCGAAGGTCAATGAAGAAGGATTGAGGGCTATGGGCTTGGGCAAGATGTTATGGGACATCAAAACCGGCATGACCCAGGGAGAAAGAGTCATAGTTGACGAGGCTAACCGCACCCTGTTTGGATGAAGCAACGGCGCCATGATTGCTTCAAATTGAGGGGGGATCATGTACTTTTCATGAAAGCACAGCTTTTCAGCATACAGACACTGGGTTCCAATGCTGCGTAGGACAATTTGACATATTGAGATGAGGATGACCGTAATAACCTCAGAGGGCATTCACGTGTCTGAAACATCCAGAGTGAGACGATGAGGACCTTTGGTGCAGACTGAAAACCCGTGATGCTGCAGCAAGACGCACCAGCTACCCTCTTTCCTCTTCTCCAGCGAAACATTCGACGGTCGGTGTTCATACCGGTTGTGTACTGGACAATGCATCTGATAAACCTCATGCGCGGTGCAAGTAGGCTATGCAGCATCCCTGAATCCAGCGGAACAGCAGCAACATGTCTGAGAAGCATGATGGATTCCACTGGGCCCATGATGAGACCTGCAGTAGTAATAAATGTCACGCATTAGTGACGAAGCAGCTGCATCTGCCATTTCTCACCAATTTTTTTTTCTGAAGCTGTCAGGGATGACAAAAGACGGATATGCAGAGCCAGGTAGGGGTTGTCTCTCAAATGTACAACACCTTGTCATAGCAATGCAGGTACCCGCCTGCGCCGCTCAGGCAGATGCCAGTGTCAAAAAAAGATGACAAGGAAGACTTGTCCGGACCGATGGAATTCTGCAAAGTCAAGGATATCACAGGCTTACCACACTTCATCCCAGCCAATACTTGCATGTAGGCTTTGTGCCCAACTTGCTGAACCGTGTATTTTGAGCAAAATGACCCGAGATGAATGTGAGTCAAAGATGTCTTCGGCCGTCACGCGATTTTCCCTGCTCCTGACAAGGGTGAAATTCATGATCCGGAGAAGACAACGCGTGACTCGGCCGGCTCCGCATAATGTCTTTTATCTTTTGTCCACTGAAATGCGCCTCAAATAGGAATATTGCCGGGCATTTTTCTGAAAGACCTGTAGGGCTGGGAGGGGTTCGGGGGGGCGTTTTTCTCGCTTCTCTGACAGCTGAAACGGCTTTTCTCCATAAGCGAGACCCGGTACCGAGAGACATGGCAGACACGGTGGTGGAAGTTCGACTTGTAAAAAAGTTTTACTGAGTGCAGGGAGACTCCATCGAAATGCATAGTCGATGTCATGATTCTGTACCTTTCAGGAGGTTCCGGAGAATTGGTGCTTGAGGGGCAGGATTGCGAGACCGCGTCCAGCTAGTGAAAAAGTGGTACTGGAGGGGTGAAGTGGCCTGGAACAAGCCTGCCGTTGTGCAGGCGTGCCTCGTTAGGCGCAGACGGAACCTGCAACATGCATCTCAGCCGTTAACTTTTTGCAAGGATACGCGACCGGTAGGATGTGCGGGAGGTATATCGGCACCCTTGGACCCCTTCCTTCGAATGCAGGGTGCCGACAGAGGAAGTACGAGTTGTCAACCTAGAATATCGGTTAGGCAGAAACTCAAGGCACAAAGGATGGACCCTGAATCGAATCAAGGAAAAATGAAGCGTGCAAGCAGCAGGTCTGAATGGTTTCCCGTTATCTGGGCACGAGTAGATAGCTTGAATAGGTAGTTGACGACTGAAGCAAGACTGGGTGGATTGTATGAATGCCATGGTACTCCGTATGAGGACTGGCATCGAACGATCACACTTGAACGCAGTATCAAGGAGTCAGTGTCCATGACAGCGAGAGAGGACCACCAAAGCCTGGACAAGTACAGTATGGAGTACCTCAGCTAACCCGTACTCCGACAGTGCAGCCCAGGTACCAGTAACTTCAGGTAGACCGCAGCCACCAGTCTACGGAGTTACCACCTGCGTAAGCACTGGGAGGAGGGGCGGCCTGACAGGCACTCGCGGTTGAGACATGCGGAGAAGACGCGGCCAGTTTCTCGCGTCGAGTGCCACCAGAAAGCACCAAAGACAGGGAAAAAAACACGGAATAACAGCCGAGAAATGATGGGAAATGTTCAGGGAGCACCGTTGAATTAATTCTTGTCTATTAAGTCCTATTCGTACAGGACGAGGCCTCATGCTCATGAGACGGATGAATTTTCCTAATCTTACTGTGATAGCCTAGCCCACGAGACAGTACAATATTCTGTACTCCATATCTTACAGTTGTACTCCGTACCATCAATCGGCCACGAGCCTGTCAGCCCAGAGTGACTGATTGCAAATCACATCACATCAATCAGTCACCGGCCTGTCACCCTCGGGTATGTCAACTCAATCCTCACCACAAAAGGACCAACTCTGCCCACCATGAACGGTGACCGTAGCCGAGGAAATAATGGCTGAAAATCAATTCCGATTCCTGGCCACTCGCCTAAATGCCTGTCGGAGAAGAGCATTCCTGAAGGTCGTTCCTGGAGGATGGCATTGACGTAAAGAGTGCTGGCCTGATGAAGTATACCCTCGTCTCGCTTCTGCGCTGTTGTCTTATCGTTGAACGGCGATGCAGTGATAGCTTCTTCCTGGTTGCTTTGGTTTCGTACCGCCAGCATGAGGCCAGAAGTGCATTGCCAGACGTCGAGAAGCCGCAAAGGGCAAGTTCAGCGTCAAATGTTGTGTCTTGTGAAGACTCGAAATACTCAAGTCTTCGATATGGTTAAACATGCTTCTTTGCGAAACAGTGCCAAGGTATATGGTTTTCTTCATGTTGTCATTCATGTTGCAGATCTGCGGCCATTTGCGGAGTGTACCTCATGGAAGACTGTACGGAGCATTGCTTCTGTGAGAGTCCAACGGTTGTGCAGGCATTTTGACGTAAAAAGTGATGCAGAATAAATGCGCCATCGCGAGCAGCAGCCAGACTAGAATCGGCAGCTGGCAGGGACCGTTCAAAGCGACCGTCTAGTTCTTGACTGTTGCAAGATTTTGCTACTGACAATTTGCCTCGACTTTCATCATTATCCTTCAACTCCGAATGCGGTATTTGGCCCATGGTGGTGATATTGTTGTTGGCTGAACTCTTGATTTTCTTGCAACCAACCAAGTGATAAGCGAAGATGGTGTTGTGCACGAGCTCGCGTGCGAATCCGTCGACTAGCTTGTAACGAAGCGACACAATCAAAACGATCACTTTCCAGACGACTAAAGGAACGTGTACGGAGGACGGAATGCGAAGTCAGGACGAGGTGTGACCTTGCACATGCTCCTTCGTAGCGTACGCTTTTCACGAATCGTATCACATGCACAATCACCATCACCTTGCATCCAAAGCTGGCGAAGCAACCCACACTCCAACTTGACTAGACTTTCTTTTGTGCCGACTCGTTGCTTCCTCAAAGGACAAGGTAATTTGGACTAGGACGAAAGGTAGCCAGCAGCAACCACACCAAGCCAGGTAGTCAAGCACCAAGTATCGTTCCTGGAGAAACCACGCTCACCTCGTCCTGGTATATGCTTGTCAGATAGACTGAGTGTACGGGTAGTGTAGTAGCTGTTTAAAGCTTCCGACAGGGAGATTGTGCTCTGCCAGGGGTAGTTGCCATTGAACGATCTTATCCTTAGTCACTGAACTGGCGTTGCTGCCTTCTCGTACGACCCGAATTCAGTAGCAATTCACCTCGCAACAATGCTCGGCAATGTTAGGATCCCGAGGTTCCAAGCACTGGCCACAACAGCATCCCATAACCGTTGACGTTCAATTCTCGTGGTCGATCGTTCGGAAATTGAAGTTTTCGTGATGAGCACGATCATCAGATGAACATGAACCATCGAAGACGACCATCGAGCAAAATCGGGTTGTCTCCAATGTTGCTCGTTGAAACAACTCCTGAAAGAGTCTCCCGATCGATCTAGTCCTTGTGATCGTCTGGTAAGTTGCAGGATTGGGTAATTTTGTGTTGTTGGTGCCAGCCAGGGGTGGGCCATGTTACAGTCTTGGTAACAATGTCAAGTTCTTACTGGAGCACCGAAAGACTGCAGCCAGGGATCTGCAAACCATCAACAGATACGAGACGCGTGGCTGCGTGGGAGACGATCTGTTGAACAGGGTAGGAGAAAATGTGTCAACCGTCTTCCTCTTACGAGCAACCGTCAGGTTTTCCAAACGGTAGGCATTTCCAAGTGTTTGAACGAAGTTGTATGTTCAGGATCTTGAGATCTTTCAGATGATCACAGCACGCCAGCAAAGGAGTAGTATCCATCACGAGAGTGCCGTAACGTCGTCTCCACACATCACACGCCTCGAAGCTTCCAAACAAACAGCACCGGACGCACTGTACATACTCGTACAGTGGATATGCGGGACGGCATGTGCACAATATGTACAGGAAGCACTGGGCGACAGTGATTGGTCTCGCAGTATGCCGATGGGACCCAGCAAGGATCATGACTCGACGGCTTTGAGAAAGGTATTATTGAGATAGGAACGAGACGGTCTCATGGCAGTCCGTAGTATCGGTGCAGCCAAGAGGGATCTTGCGTCAAGTTGGCAGAGGAGAATAGCCAGTGTACGGCAGTCCGTCGCAGTGATCCAGTCGTCGAGAGACCCGACCTACGAGTAGAGAAGGGAGAAATTCGCATGGATGTGGACTGTAGACTAGTCGTAGTCGCAGGTGTAGTGTGCGGTATGGACGGAGAGAGTATAGCGCGACGATGCAGGGGAAAGTCGATGCACGATGATGATCTTGCTCACAAAACAAACGCGCCTTCCCTGGATCAGCAATGGTCTTGGCAGATCAGTTGCTCCGAGAGCCTTTCTCCGTATGCACTCGTGCCCAACTGCCACCAACAAACCCACTGCCGTCCCTCAACCCACCAATCCACCACTTCACGCGTCCGACACTACTACAGACTCCTTACTGTAGCTCCTGGTCTTTAGCTTCAACTACCGGCCCCTCTAACAGTCTAGCTATGCCTACGGGCTCTGCTAAGCATGCCTACAGTTTCCTTCCAAGCCCTCTAGAACAACCGCGTCATCTTCCCCCTGGGACCACTCGACTCTGGTTTCTCCATTTTCAGAACGGAGTACGATTGTTGTTGCGCAACTTCCTGCCAGTTCTCGCCTTTACCAAGCGAGCAAAGTTAAGGCACCCCATCTGCCGAAACTACATGCCCAGCCACCTTACGGAGTAGGGGCATTCGAAGAGGTGGCTTGATTATTGTGTTGATCTGCGTTCGTACGGTCACGGCATCAGGTGCCAGGAGCAGTGAGAACGGTACTCCGTGCAGAAGACGGAGTCCTGCGAACTCGAGTGTGGACTATCCCCATCTAAAACAACCAATTGAAGTCATGCCATGCAGGTACCTGGTACAAGCACATCCTGTACATACGGATACCTGGGAGCATGTTGCTTCTGTTGACCGTGTCTCCAGCTGTGACTACGACTACACCCGCGCCTTTTGTCGGTTTATTTAAAGCTGGGAATGTCAGCTGTCAAACCGGGATCAAGCACGAGGACCTCGGAAGTCACTGAACTGCCCGATGAATGGTCATGGCGAACGGCCAAACTACAAGCTATTGCGAATGTGATCCCTGGAAGCATCTTCCTTGACGAGAACATCAGCACTGAATGTTGTTCGGCCCATGTAAGAGACAAATAAGAAGCTATCATGACTAACCAAGCTGGGGATCGGAGCAAGACCGCTGTGTGTCCGTCGAACCCTGACCCAGTGACCCTGGTACCCGAATACCAGGGTCGGGAGGTGGCTTCCGCTATGCACGAAGCTTGGTTCCACTTCTGGCGCCATTCTATGTGATCCTCGACCTTTGCTACAAAATTTACCCGGTTCCTGACGAGAACATGGCCCCATCAAATCTCCTCGCCTTGCTCCTTCAAACTCCACTTCATCTGCAATTCTCCCCAAACTCCCTGCCTGTGTCCTCACCACCATGGGGTTGTTTCTGAAGCCGTCCGTCTCAGGACGCGTCTTGCTAAAGGTACAGTCCTCGCTCACTATGCTCGTTGGCGTTAGTGGATGCTTCCCTTTGGCATTACCCGCTATGCAGCATTGCCGGCACGAGGACCACTTTCTGCCCCTGTCCTTGCCTTGCTGGAGTCTTCATTGCGGCTTAACTTTGCAGGCTTCAGAACAAAGACTACTACTCTCCACCAGTATGCCTTGTGTACCCAATGGTAAGGAAGATCAAATGCAGATATCTCTTCCTCTCAACCCATGGTTGTCAATTTATTGTCTATCAACTTCCAACAACTGTATATCACTCCCCATTCCTACCTATATTTGGCACATCTTCAAGGTCACAACTCAATCAACTCCTTTTGAACGATACATTCCGTCGTGCCCCATCATTCGTCGTATTCACTTTCTCAGCATCTAGACATAAGAGTCGGCTCGCGACCATTGTCAGCACTTGGAGTTTCGGTCACGGCTGGCTTCAAATCCCACAGATCGGAAAAGGGCATGACCTGCAACCTCAGATTCAGCAAAAGCACGGTTGATTGGTCACCAGTCACTTAAAACTCGCCCTCCTTCGAATATATGTCATTGGTAAGATTGGATTATCACGCGATATTTGTCTTCGTTCAAAGGGAAGACAATGATTCAACTGACACGTTTCTCCAGAGTTGAAACGTTTCGTGCGCCACAATAAACCTCAATCTGTCGAGGCCCCCGCCTACCACGGGCCATATCAAGTCTGCAAACCCCAGGTGTTCGTAACTCCGCACAGGTCCTGTTGCAACAGCAGCAGACACCTCGGCTGTGGGTATCAAGACTGGACCAGCTTGAATGAGGCTCGACAGCATCGGCCCTAGGACTTGTGATATTGCGCCTAGACGAAAGGTAACAGCCGTCTAAATGGGCCGCTTTCAATGGATTCAAGGACATACGAAACACGGCGGTGACAAGTTGCACGCCGTTGCACATGATTTGTTCTCCAAGGACAACGTCGAGCCGTCACGACAAGCATTGACAGATATGATGAAAGAACATAGCGGCGTTGAAACGGGCCCCAGCGATGGCTTCCCAAGACACCATGGAAGATCACGGACCAACACGGTGACTTCTGCCGGTTCTCAATATACTCGATCGATCTCCGATGGCTCTAATCATGAGTACACCTCTCGACCCTCGTCAAGACAGAGTTATGCCGAAGGCAACCTGCCACTGTCAGATCGTTATGAGAACAATGCCAAAGGGTTACTGTCTCGGGGCACTCGTATATTGAAACGACAGGGAAGCAAGCTCAATTTACTATCCTCGCCAGTGGAAGAAAAGTCACCGGAACGCGGCGGGGGAAGGATGGGAGATGGGTCTCCAGTCAAGTCGCTGCAACGACAACTTACCAACGGCTCAAAGCGTAGGCTTCTTGGGTTCTCAAAGAAGCGGTTCCTGGCTAACGTTCTTAGGTACTGGGTTGAAACGTAGCATCTCCGGTCCCTTCGCTTTCCAACACCTAAGCCATGGCGACCAAGCCCAATTTCAGAACATCGATACTGTTGCTAGGTCAGACCTGACTTCCGAGTACCAAGCTATTCAAGCAGACCAGCAGCCCGAAGACCATGTCCGCGGAATACCTATCACGGAATTACCGACGAACAAAGTCGAACTATCCGTTCAGCCTGGTTCTGATGAACCAACCTCACCGACTACCGCTGCTATTCCGTATCTCCCTACCACACCCCCTCGACCAGAGCCTCCGCCAAAGGAGAATCTCTTGTTGCCTTATAGTCCCTCCGACGTTCGAATGTCACGGTCGATGGAGAATTTCTCCCGCCCTACCAGATTGTCCGTCACATCGAGTGATGCATCTCCGACCTCTCAGCTGTCCCAAAGATTGTCAGCTCTGAGCCCCGTTAACCGTCAAAGCCTGCTCGGAAAGCCTCTTCCCATCCTGCCAGACGTCGTCCATGCTGTGTCTACGAGAGATGACATCGCTCTGCCACTCCGCACTGCGCCTCTCCCGAGCCCTCCAACAACGAGGATGGAGATCGTCTTGGAGGAGGATAAGGTGGAGCTGCCGGAGATCCCGACAAGCCTGTCTTGCAACGATTTGTCTACTATAGCAGCACGATACAAGAGGCGCAGTCAATCGTCAGGCGAGCTACAACTGCAAGCCGCATATTACAATATGACATCGACAATGACAAATGTGGAGGCAGCTCTAGATGAACCCGTGGAGCATCTCAACGATCAACCATCGACAGCCAAAGTGGACCTCACGACTGATCCTGTTGAGCTTCAGGATTGGGAGGATGCCATCGACTACTCCTGGGATGTCGCCTCTGATGAGGATAAGAGTGACTCAGATGCAACTCTAGAGAAGCCCCAGGAGCGAAGCATCCCGCAAGAGAACTATCTGGTCGTCGAACAATCTGCAACTGATGAGGCTTGCTCATCTGCCTCTACTCCTCTCATGATGCAGCTGCCAAGGACGACATATCGACCTGAGGGACCGGCTCAGGGAAAGGGTCGGTCATCGGATGAGGAAGAAGAACCAGGCTCACCTCTACTGGGACTTGGCCTTGGTTCTCTCCAACCAGTCTTGAATGTCTCGATTGAACAGGCGGAATCTACCGCCATTCCACAACATTGTGAATCTCAAAATCCACCTCGAGTTGAACGGCCTCACATCCTACCAAGCCCTTTCTCTTCCATCAGCAAATCAAGCTCCCAAGAGAGCATTATTTTTTCGATAGCATCTTCAATTGCCGGAACACAGAGGTCATCTCATTCCAGCACCTCTCTATCTGATTTCGCTCATTTGGCGAATTTTGGCGAGTCAAAAGAAAGCCTCAGACTCGACCTACAAGATGTCACCAGTTACGCTGAACATCACAACCGGGAAGGAAGCCAGGAGACCATACGTGAGGATGATGAAGGTGAACAAACTAGAGCCAGTGACGCAAGATGCGGCTTGCCTAACACCCCGACCACTTCATCAGTCCTCAGACACGATCGTGGCGCATCAGCACCTTCCATTCCAATTCCTGAGAGAAAGTCCTCAATGCCCACCGGCGATTCGCCAAAGACGAACTCACGCAGACGGGCTGGTACAACCAATTCTCGACCTCGGCGCAACACCCGTGTGTCTTATTCTCTTTTTCCTACAACTCCTACACCATAAGTCATTTGCCGAGCCAAATGGCTCTGTACTATTCAACAGGAGCACGTATCTCACGCGGCTGGACACCTCCTGTTTTTCTTCTTCTATCACTTTTGGCTTCACGATTAATGAATATGGTTTGTGGATTTACTCTTTGACATTATGTCTTATGATTCATTATGATATCCGTTTTGTTTAAGGACGAATTTACTACTTGGGGGCTTGGTGAGGATTGTTGGAATCAGGCAGGGGCTCGGAGGACAAAAAGGCTGGGGATTTCTCAAAAAGTTATGATTCTCTTTTTCAGTCTGGGTTCGGAGTGAGCGTATTTGTGATTCTGGCTCGCACCTTTTCGCTGCTATCGGACTGGTGGCCTCGAAATTCAGGAATTATCACCCAAAAGGGTGAAGTCGCGGTGTTTTGGAGAAAAATGCTCAACGAGCGGTGTGATGGACTCGGGTGGATGCAACTTTTGGTAGCGTGCATGGATCGGCTCACACGATGCCTTCTTCAATACAAGGGGATATAGTCCGTATGCAGACTCAGTGAGCCCTTGTGGTACTTAGTGCAAGTACCTCTTCAGTCGAGGTCGACTGCTTGCTATAGCACATAAAATCATTGAAAATCATTCACGAGTCCGGCTTCGCTTCTCTGGAGCATTCTGATCGACCGCGAAGATGCCAAATGTGTTGTATTGTGCCACAGACTCGCCGCAGCTCGGTGGGTGGTTTCCATTGCGCTAAACGATGCCTCTTTATACGGAGTTTTGCCGACGCAATTGACATGCACTATCCTGTCTGGGGAGCAATGGCAGAGGTCGAATCCTCTACATGTTGCTATCGACCTGGGTGTGATGCCATCCTGAAGAACAATCTCCCATGCCCCGACTTTGTCTGGTACTTCATGGAGAGAAAGTAGCGACGTATCTGGTCTATATGCTTCGCTGTATATACGATGCAACAAAGATGCCAATCATGCAGGACTTCCTCGACCACGTCGTGCTGATAAGCCGGCTAGTTTGACGACAATTAAGATACGTCTCTTCTGGACAATGCGGGTTGTTGTGTTCTTTCCAAATGTGATCAACATGTTGGCTTCGAGGTAGTTCGAACTTCAGTGCTGGGAGGTTACGTTTCTGGATGTATACGAGACTCACCATCAATGGCCGAATCCGAACCAAGATCAGTAAAATCAAAGCGCGTTCTCAAAGCCTGCGACTTCTGCCACAAAAGAGGCCGTGGATGCAAAATTGATCCGACGGACAATTCTCGATGTCTGACTTGTCTTGACTTTGGAGTCAATTGTACGTGGAACAGGCCATCCGCCAAACGAGGAAAACCGCGTGGCTCTAAGGTCACTGGTGTGCCATGGACATTGTCAGTAGACCAGCATGGGTCGCGAGAGCTCATACAAGATCTACTCGTCAACTTCTTCGAGTCTGTATATCCAGTGTTGGTGCCCCCAGAGCAACACGTTTGTGCCCCATGGTTGATATTGGACAGAGCTTGCACCGTCCACGAGCAATCATTCATGCATAAATGGCATACGAAGCAAATACCGTCCGGCAGGGCCTCGTATGCGAGGTTGATGTCTATGTCCGCTTTGAGCGCCTATCGGATCACTAGTGGTGCAATCTTCACTCCCCGGCACATATCTTCTGCAATAAGCCCTAATGTTTACTTGGACGAGGCTATTGCGGCGATCCCTGGGACCTTTGGCGAATCCTTGGAGTTTGAATACCTACAAGCAATCAGTCTTGTATGTCTGACTGCACGAGAATGCGGCAATGCGTCGTTGCTTCAACAATTCCTCGGTCTGTACCATGGTGCACTCGCCGAACAAGGCTTTTACGATGAGAGACGCTGGCCCAGTGGCATCTCAACAATCGAGAGAGAAGAGAGGAGACGGCTGTATTGGCATATGTATCGGTTGGAAATCCATACCTCTCTTGTTCTCGGGCATGCCGTACGATGCCCCGAGCTCCAATCTGCCGTTGCCTATCCAATGGTTCCCGATCAAGATTTCACGGAGTCTGTGGAAAACCTTGAGTGGCTCAGCGGTTGGAATTATATCACTGATATCTACAGAGGCATCGAACATCTGATCTCTTATTTCAAGAACAGGCGAACGACAATCAATCAAGATAACCGCTGCCTGTCTACAGCGTTCCTTATTGACTACGACCCTCAGGAAAAGATACTAAGACCATTAGATTTGGCGTATTCCAACCTACCACCTCGCTTCAAAAAAGCGCAAGGGATGTCGCAAGATATTCGCCTGAATCGCTGTGGATTTCAAACGGCCAATATTATAGCAACGTACCAGGTAAAAGCACTCAGAGCCGCTCCTGACTCAGCTAACACAAGCAGCTTCTACGGATGCTTTCATTCACAGCAAATGATACGACATTTTACGAAGCTTGCAGGACAGCCCTAGAATTGATTGAGGAGATATCCTCCATTCCGCTGGAGTACATGCGAGCCATGGGTTTGGCAATGGTATATATGTCTCCCTTTACTCATCATCCTACAATTTACAGTTATTTAGATACAGGAATTATCCGGTCTCGGTCACATCCTGAGTAGTTTCATCAAGAAAGAACTACCCAGATCCGACTATCAACACTTGAGAATGGTAATGTACGAAAGCCATTGTTTTCTTTGTTGATGCCATGTCTGACAAAGCCCAAGGGTGTGCATGGCTGAGCTACTCGAAAATTTGGCCACTTGCATTTCAGCTGCTGCATGGGTCAGCAATCGTCTTCGTTCATATGTCGAGGAGATTGATCGCTACTTTGAGCTCCGACCGCTTCAAGATGATACAGCGGACCGTGGACACGCTCAGAGCGATGAAGTTGTCTTCCAGGACTTTGACCCTGAAATCTTCATTCCCCTTGAACTTCTTCAACGTATCCCCTGGGACTGGACGGAACAGCTCCAGCTCACATGATGCTAGGGACTCCAGCTTGGTTCAATAATGTCTCATTCCTTCTTAATGGCTACTATTGAGGTTGTGCCTTGCCCTCCCCGATCTTCCACATTGTCTTCTGTCGCCTGGTTCGCCACAAGTAATACTCTCCTGCAGTCATGACTTCATACTTGTTGGGATTGTCTTCACTAACACAGGTAGGAATAGGGTTGATAACACTCCGTCGGTCAAACCCCCAGAAGAACGGTACCGAGTATCTTTCTCGGCCACTTTCGTTGATCACCCGATGGACGGTGCTCACGAAAAAGTCGTTCGTCTGCCGCATGAAGCAATCTGCGATGTTTACAATAAACGAGCCAGGTATTGGTTTGACCTTGATCCACCGACCAGACTTGCTGAGAACTTCTAGGCCTTCGGTGTCAGCCGTGATGATGGTGAAGTACTCCACGTCGGTATGAGCGCCTATGCCGTTCTGGTCATCTCGAGATGTTTCCTGTTGAGGGTAATGGAGTATCCTGGCGCCTGCTTCCGGCCTCTGCACCATGCCATCAAACGAACCCTCGGGGATGTGCAACGCCAAAGCGAACATCCTCGTTAATTTTCGAGCAAGCTTGGTCATCGCCGTCTGATACGTGCAGAGCGTCTTCTTGAACTCTGGCAACTCTGTCGGCCACAGGTTAATCTCCGGGATGGATTCATCTGGAAAATCAGGATCATTGGCCGCGTTGTAATTCCAGTTGAAAGCCTCGTATAAATCTGCAGGGATGTCAACAAACGTTCACCCTCTGGGGATCTCGCAGAGTCCACCTCTCTTCTTCCAGCCGTTCGGGTTGTAGTGCTGCATGGGATGATAACCGCAATATTCATCAGGGATCAGGTCTGTGCAGACTTCCATTTTCTTCTCGGTCGGAAGTGCAAAGAATGATTTGGCCTCGTCCATCACATTCTGAGCCAGCTTCATGTCAATGCCCTGCAGGTTTCGAACATTGTGGTCAGCATCAAGCGCCCTGGTGGATAGCCCTCACGGAGGCATCTGACCAACTGCTTACATGGTTTGTTATCGAGAGGAAGCCGATTCCATGAGCAGCTTCACGAATTTCCTCGGCCACCGCCTGTCTGTCCTCCAGTCTGTCACTGTACATGCGAGAGACATCGATGACGGGAATGGCTTCGTCTGTTGTTGACGCATTCGAGTCGAAGGTGAAGGTCTTTCCATTGGTGAGGGTAATGGTACGCGAGTTTTCCTCTTGAACGGCCGTTGACGACATTTCGACGAGCTTGTTATCGATCTAATCGGATTTACAAATGAGGACGGCTCTTCACCCCAGTTCTGCTTGTACGCGAGCTGGCCTTCTGGCTCGAGTTCTCGATTAAATACGAACAAGATAAGGAACAGATCTACCAAGCGCAAAAAATCACCAAATGATATCCCACCGTTTAGCAGTTTATCAGCTCAACCTCAGATCTGGGATTGATCTCGACAAATGAACTTGACTAAGGCGCTTAAACGGATGAATACAGCACCTCATGGCCAGCCTGCGGAACGAGAGTCCCATTGGTTCGAGGCTGGTAAACTGCTAATTTGGATAACAAGACACGAGGTGATTCGCCAGACGACATCGACACTTGGCTGGCGGATTTCTCCACCCACAGATAATCTGGGGCGTTCCCGAAACAATATCGTGTGCGATAGCGCAGGGATTGTTTGATGGTGGAATTTGGGTGTGTGTTTGCGATGACAGTTGTCGATATGAGTCTATCTCGAGGATACAAAACCTCGCCTCGGTCCTTGAATCGAGGGCGTCGAGTTGTCCCACCCAGTCTCGTCAATCTCGAAATCAGGGGTATCAGTCAGACTTGAAAAAACCAAATGGCGACCGTGAAGAACGTCCTCAAGCGCCTCGAAGTCAAGGACCACGATGAAGGGTCTCTTGAAAAGAGAGTCAACCACGACATCCGGCCTCTTGAGCCACACAGACGGACATACGGTCCCTGGCAGTTTGTGACTCTCTGGGTCATCACCGGTTCTTTCAACATCGGCGGCTGGACCACCGGGTCCTCGCTGATCGCCCTGGGGCTCAATGTCTGGCAAGCGATGTTGACGGTCATCATTGGAAACGTACTCGTCGGTTTCCTGTGCGTCGCGAGCGGAGCCCCGGGCGCCAAATGGCACATCGGGTTCCCGGTCATCCAGCGCTGCTCCTGGGGCACGCGAGGATTCAGGTTCATCGTCGTCCAGAGGATCTTCCTGGCCTGCATCTGGTTCTCGACCCAGGTCTACTGGGGCGGACAGTGCGTCCGGGTCCTCCTCACCGCGATATGGCCGTCGTTCGCCAAGGTCGACACCCCCCTGGCCAACGGGACCATGACCACGGGCGACTTCACGAGCTTCATCATCTTCACAATCTGCTACCTCCCGCTCGTGTGGATCAAGCCCGAAAAGTACAAGGTCCCCTTTCTGGTATCCTGCATCGTCGTCATCCCGACCATCTTCGTCAGCCTCGTCTGGTTCACGACCAAGGCCGAGGGGGCGGGCACGCTCGTGCACGACGTCGGCGGACTCACGGGCATCACGCAGGCCAAAGGCAGCCACCTCGGGTGGATGATGACCCTGGGCATCTGCACGAACATCAGTTCCATCAGCGTGCACATCTTCGTGCAGTCCGACTACACGCGGTACGCGAGGAAGCCCAAGGACCAAATCTTGGCGCAACTGGTCATGGTCCCCATGGGGACCATCGTCGTGGCCCTCATCGGCATCATCTGCACGTCCTGCGCGGCGCAGATCTTCCCCGAGCAGGAAGGGACGCTCCTCTGGGCCCCCTACGACCTGTTCGGCGCCCTGCAACAGCACTACGACAACTCGTCGCGGTCCCGCGCGGCCGTGGCCTTCGCGGCCATCTCGTTCGGCGTCGCCCAGCTGGGGATGGTCGTGGCCAACAACGGCGTGTCGGCGGGGATCGACCTGGCCGCGTTGCTCCCTCGCTTCTTCACCATCCGCCGGGGGATGCTCTTGATGTCGTGCCTCGCGTTCGTCGTGCAACCCTGGCAACTCCTCAACGGCGCGAGCAAGTTCCTGACCGTGCTGGGCGGGTACGGCGTGTTCCTGGGACCCATGACGGGGGTCATGTTCGCCGACTATTTCATTCTTCGAAAGCGGTTGATCAAACTGACGGATCTCTACGAGAACCGCCCGGGGAGCGTCTATTGGTACTCCCACGGCATGAACTGGAGGGCCCTCGTCGCCTGGGCCATGGGCGTGTGGATCAACGTCCCCGGGTTCGCCGAGTTCGTCAAGTACGGCTCCGGCAAGACCCTCGAGGGTTGGTCGAATCTGTACGACATTTCCTACCCGTTGGGCCTGTTGTTGTCCGTGTCGACGTACGTCCTGTTGAACAAGTTGTCGCCCATCACCGGGTTGGCCGAGGTGGACGATTTGGATTATTTCGGCACGTTCGGTCCGGCCGAGACTCGATCTCTGCGTGGTGAAGAGGTGGTGGAGACTGTCCGGGTCGGTCAGGCTGGGAAGGTCATGGATGATGAGAAGGGGGTTTAGAGCAATTATGTTGGGGAAGGAGACGTAGAGTTCTTTTGGGATTGTAATGATTTTTTATTTGCTTGGAACATGAAAATTCCTTGTCCCTTCAGGTAGAATACTTTGGTATCACTTACCAGTTCAAACCAGCTTACCTCGACCTTGAACTTGACCTTGACCTCTCTGCATCTTTGCATCTTTTACAAATTCATACCTCCTCCCTTTGTGCCTGTACCCGTCCCACTTGCTCGTCCCTGTACCCGTGAGCGTACCTATCCTTGAGTCTGTGCCCGTGCTTGGTTCTGCGTCTGTTGATGTTTGACCCTGTGCAATTCCTTGACCCGCTCCACGAGACTTGGGTCTTTTGTCGTGACGGGTCCCTCGACGACACCCTTCAGGGCTGGTGCGACGATTTCAATCGGCAACAATGCCACCGGTGTCGGTGGTGCACCCATTTCTTTCCTCCATTCGCACAACTGTTCCGAAGAGGCCACGTAGACGATACGACCCATGCCGGCGTTTGCGTGAGCGGTGGCACACATGGGACAATGTTCACCCGAAGTGTACACCGTCGTGTCCGACCGATCCAGGTCTTGTTGTCGTTGAGCCCAGATGACCAGCGACAATTCCGGATGTAAAGTCACGTCCCGACCAGTGGTGATTCGGTTACGGTCTTCCCTCAACACCTGGCCGGTAGAGTTCTTGACCAGCACAGACCCAAAAGGTGAATCCCCGGCCTGGAGGGCTTCCCGAGCCAAGACCACGCACCGGCGGAGGTGAATCAAATCGATTACCGTTATCATCGTGTTTCACCTTGGGAACAGTATGACTGTAGACCGTGTGACTACAACCAAAAGGTCTGTATTCGATGGTTCCGTGACTGATGACTCTGTCGTTTGTCGAGTCAAAAGGTACCCTAGTTCCCACAGGTCCGAGAGTAGATGATCTTGGATGGTCGATCTCGGGAGAGTAGATACTGGATAGTGGATCGTAGTTAGTGGAGCGTGAATACCGAATAGTCGGTTTTGCTGTACTGGATACTCGGTATCGAATATTGAGTATTGAATGGCGAGTAACGCACAACGAGAGACGGGTGATGATGATGATGATGATGATGCTGATGGTGAGTATGCACCTCGGTCATGATTCTCAGAGGAAAAGTCGGTGTCATTGGGATCTGACGGCTTAGTAATCAAGAGAGTCGACGAGCACTCCGGATGAGTGGTGTACTCCGTTGATTCGTCTTCAGGTTTCTACAGAGTTAGACTTTGTAGGTAATGTACTACAGAGTTGCCATACTCAGTATGACAATTGACCTCGCGAAGCTTGCTTTGAGAAAGTTCATTCACGGATTGGCGTGGACGATATGAGCGCCATTACACGGCGAGTGACTGGCCTTGAAATCATGTATCCTCTCCATCAACCAGCCTGACGTCCATCTCTTCCCTCCGTTGGGTAATTGACGATGACCGAGACGAATGTCGTACGACAGTCGACAAGTGTGACCAAAATGTTCGAATTGGATGCACCTTTCGTTTGCCGTACAAGCCTTCAAGCATGCTTCGTAGGACTTACCGGCGCGGTTTTTATCGTCCTCATCATACACCACGTCCTCAGACATGTTGGTCCAGTCCTCACGTCGGTCTCGGATCAAAGGTTCGACGAGGCCAAAAAAAAGTTCCTCGAACGTCAGAGGTTTGGAGCGGTCACGCCGTGAAGAAGTCGTCGTCTGCTCCCACCGTTGGAGCTCCAAAAAGTCCTCGGTGTCGAGATGGTGAAGCGTCAGTATGGCTTCGCACCACTGTTCCCGACCGAAGCGTGCCGTGGTTGGTTTCTCTCCGTTGAACATGGGCCAGTACCCTCGCAAGGTCACGCCGCTTTCCTTGAGAACGCCCGCCAACACCTCGTCACCGCAACACTCGTGTTGCATGTCTTTGCCGAACAGGTGGGTGCCTGGTAGGTATGACGATCTGTCCTTTTTGCTTCGGCCGACAAATTTCGACCCGTGGGCCACCAACTTGTCCAGGGCCGCTGAGGAGAGTACGAAGCCGGTGCCTCCGTGGGCAAAAATTGGCTTCTTGTGCGGCCACACGGGAGAGCCAAAGTAATAGGGTGTCGCGGGGTCGAATCTCACCAAGAAACGGTGCATGTTGTCCCAGTTGACGTAGGTGTCGAGCTCGATAAAGACAAACCAGTGTGACTTGGGCCGCAGGTGCCGCGTGAACTCCATCATGGGGAGGAACTTGTACTTGTCCAGCCGCCAGCCTTTTCGCGACTTTTCTTTTCCGTCATTGTCGTGGACACGTTGCTGTTGACTCGCGTCGTCATTGTACTGGTCGTACATTTCAAAGTCTGGGTTGTCGTGGCGATATTTCGGGTCGAGGTTCGCGAGGGCGTCGTGGATTTCCAGGGCGTCGTACCGGTGCTGTCGGTCTGAGAAGAGCAGAATGTCCTGGCCGCACCGGCCGAGGCGGTTCAAGTAGGCTGGTAGACGCGTGGACACTTCTCCGGCTCCCATCTTCAGTACGATGGTGACCTTGTCCATCACCCCTGCGGCGAAAGGCGAGCACTTGATTCCATATGGCACATCGTCCGAGAGTGGTTGTCGGTCTGATTTGAATTGTGGGTCGAGGAGATCGTAGCCCCGCTGACGGTCAAGGATCTTTGAGATCAGAGGAAACGTGAGTAGGAGACAAATGACCAGAGAGACGCATAGTGAGCGTAAGGGCGTGAGCCGCACCATGACACACACTCTCTGCGTCTCGTCAGGACCGAGGAGAAGACCACCCCCAGAGAAGGCCACATGAAGGAAAAGATCTCGTCTGGAAGAAAGTCTTCATCGGAAATCGAAGCGAGTAGGACACCCTTTTGCAAAGTCACACAAGATGAGGCTCGGCAGGGTACGAGGGTACATAAGTACCTAGGGTAAGGTATTGGGTAAGCTCTGGGGTAGGCAGAAACAAACAAGAAACGCGTATACTCTCGGTAACAAACAGAAACCCATCATGTCGGGTCTGAGGAGGAGGTCATCGTAGACGAATTATGTACCTAGGGGAACTGCAAGGCGTGTTTTGAAGGGTCAATATTCCACATTCACTACTATTCTTAGGTACCTTCACTTGGGGACTAACGAGTGCATAACAAACCCATATCTTCACCCGAAAAAAAAGAGGTGCCAGAACCCACTGCGACGTCTCGACTCGCGCATGGTGTCTTACTTAGTGGAACTAAATAGATACAATAGATACTCCGTACAACTTGTGATGTATCCGAATAGCCGTAGCCGTAGCCTTGGAGATTCTGTTCGAAAGGCTGGCCTGAAATTACGGCCAACGTACTCCGTACTAGATGGAAACGAGAAAAATGTCCAAGTAAAGTATGGCTGGGCCCAAAAACGACGTGACATGCCGGACCATCCGGGGCCGAACGCGTCCACTTAAGAGATATTGTACTCCGTACTCCGTAGCTTATTATCTATTTCTCCGGTTCCAACAGAGTACAAGACATTTTAGTACAGAGTAAAAAATGTCTTGTACTGTATCCTCGTCATTGCGAGGCTTAGACCCGACGTCCACCCAGCCGCCCCCGTGACAGGTCTGTACTAGTTCAATGATGTACTCCTTACGTGCTGCAGGGGAGGAAATATTAATTCATTATCCGTACTTCGTGCGGATACGGAGTACAGATTGAATAGAATCACCTCTACAACAAAGAATGCTCGTCCTCGGTACCATGTGCATTCAGTTGAAGGCTCTAACTACGGAGTAAGATCCTTGCTGATATTCAAAGGCTCGCCCAGACGAGATTCTCACGATACATATCCGGGGATGTACAAGTCAACCATGTAACATACGTAGATTTCCTCGGTCTCAAAGTTTCGATCTCGACTTCAATTCATCCTTCAACAATCTGACAGCATGTGCTGCCATGCCCCTTTTTCAACATGTCGGTTAGCATTTGTGCCATCATCATCATCATCATCACCACTTCAATAGAGAGAGAGAGAGAGAGAGAGACGCAGAGACCTAGGTATGGAAAATGTACTGTACGCACCATGAAGATTGATAACCTGCTCCAGACGCACCGTAATTATGGATGAGAAGATTACCGCCATTCTTCCTTTCCAACTCTACTCTCGCGCCTCCTTTTCTACTCGCTACACGCAGATTTGTCATCATTAGTGTCTTGTTCCCTTGATCAAACTTCGAAATACTCACGTCTCAATCCAACATTGTGACTTATCACTTGCAAATCTTCGGGCCTACCCAACTCCGGAGCAATTGCGCAACATCTCTCCTTGATCCGTTCGGCGAGCTGCATGTCCGGTTCGGCGGTCCAGTCATGGTCGCGACGCACACCACCTATGATGACGCCTCCACCGAGGGGACGGGGGAAGACGTGTGCAAACTCTCCCGGATTCCAGTCGGAGCAAGAACGTATGTACATGCGTTCGAGGGGCTTGATGGGCTCGGCGATAAGCATGGTTTGACCTTTGGTAGGGTAGACCGATGCATCCTCGACACCGCCCAGGAGTCTGGCGCCCAAGCCTGTACAGTTGAAAAAGGCCTTTGCGTGAGGAAAGTCTCGCATGAGTGTATCAACGTGGGTGTATGAGCGTCGTAGGAACTTGACGTTTCGTTGAAGGAGTTGCATTTGGAGCCTGTGCAGCAGATGAAAGGATTCGGTGGTGAGCCCCAAAGGAATCCTTGTCTTGGGAGGAGGGCAAAGATACGGACGGATATGCTCACCACTGAAGATATGCGACCGTGTTGATCATGAAGCTGGCCATGTCCAATCCCACCACGACCCCTTCCGGGAGTTCGTGCTTGGGAGCTTCCTCGATACCACCGATAAAGTCCCCGTACCACAAGTCCTGGCGTCTTTCGTCGCTGTCGTAAAACACTCGCATGGGCATGCTTTTTATCCCGCTCTCGGGAGACTTTGCGGCGATATCGGTGAACTTGGTAAACGACACGGCATCGTATTCGGCGAACTGGTTGCGTTCCTTCTCGAAAGAGTGCCAGTTGGCGCCGGCCCATGGCGATACGTATTCCGTGGGAGAGGTGAACCCCGGCAAAAATTTGGCCACCACGGTGATTTGCGCATTGGGGAATTGCTGGCGGGCTTCGAGGGCCGTAGTGAGTCCTGCGACACCAGCACCAAGCACTACGATCTCGGTGGGAGAAGACATGGTGACAGAGGACTTTGCTCAAAAAGGAGACAGATGGCCTCTTTCACCGTTTGTGGGAAATGTCAGTGCAGCAGTTTTATACAAAAGTCATTGCTGTATCTGTAGATAATGAATGGTGATGTTCCGCGGCTCATCCGTTTGTTTTCGGTGTAGATTCCAACAGTTTTATCTGGGATGGTGTGATGTTGTTAATTATCATCAGATTTTTCTATACAATGCATCAAAGACCTCTCGTCCGGGATGAGAAGGTGATTCGACGAAGTACCGGGTTGAGGTTGTGAAAAGGCGTGAAGATGGTGATTAATTGCTAAGTAATTCAGAGCTCACGCCTTGTTGCATGAGATGAGGCCTACCTTAGGCATCTACTAGGTAGGTACCTTAGGTAATGAACCGCCCCGCATATGTCCGAATAGGCGTGTCGACGGCCATTATCGCATACCATCGGGGAGGGAGTAAAGTCGCCCAGTTCGAGTTATCGTCGACCTAATTACTGTAACAGCACTCTTGAGCTCGAAAACAGTCAGAAATTTTATTAATCTGAGAGCTTCTAACCATCGAGTTATTGACACATGACTTGTTCAGATCTTACTCGGCGTCGCAAATATGCGAGCGGATGAGCACAGCCTCGGGGAGGGGTTCAGTGAAGTTACTCGCATCCATGCGTAATCTTTACCACATCGGCGACAATAAGCGACTTACAGGGTTTTGACCGGATCATCATCTTCCCGTGTACTCGTACTCGTACGAACTACGAGGGAGATTCTTGGAAAACCAATATACAAAAAAAAAAAGTTACCTGCGTACTGTTTGTATGGTGGTGACTGGTGGTGGTATTGGTGTTCTGGGCTTTCGGGCGTAGAGTACGGAGTGGTGTAGCTCGTAATACCTAATAAATCTAATCCTTTGCACCGGCAACATCTCCATATCGGTCTGGTTGGTGGTGGCGAGGAAATAATATGGCGAGCTCTTTTTTCGTCATGGAGGGAGTGATTCGTACTCCGTACCAAAGTGCTCGCATTTCTCCTCGCAAACGCAGGGTCCCTCTGTTAAACTAGTGATGAGGCGTCAATCATCATTGGCTCGACCTGCGTCTCGTTTCATGATGGTGAGGCCAATACTGTGTCACAGGCCCTCGACCAGGAGATGCCAGCTATTTTTGAAACAACTCAACACTTCGTTCCCCCGTATTTTCCCCTTCTGACGATTATGGTAGTCTTCTGAACAATCCAGACCAGCCCTTTGACTTACGCCCGCTTCGACACGCGGCCGGACACAATCCGTGAGGCTGGCGGAGTAACAAAACACATCCACACTCCGACACTCTTTTTTTTTCTTACAGTACATCCACCGAATTGCTGTGAAGGACAAGTTGAAACCCGAAAAGGTACAGAAATGAATTACCCAATCGTCTGGGGTCTTCACATGCAAGGTGAGAAGGTGCCAGTTGCTCCCGGATTTCTTGTCTACAAAACCCTCTTTCACCGCACCTCACCAGATCATCTCCCAACAACTTCCCAAGCCCAAGAAATATAACTTCCCAAGAGCCTACTACCCTCTTCTCGACCATTCCTCTTGATCTCTATCTCTATCTCTATCTCATCCTTATCCTTGCCCCCGCCATTCTTATTTCTGCGGTCCTCTCTCTATCCTCACCCTACCAAACCGTCCTGTTTCCTCGACCTCCACCACCGACATACAACGATTACCTACATTTGGCCGTATTTCCCCCAACACAAGCCGCCCATCATGGTCGCCAGACTCGGCAATGTGTCTGCCCTCAAAGACTTTTTGGCTTTCTTGGCCACAGTCTCCGGCGACATCTCCCACATCACGGCACCTCCATTTATCCTCGCACCTCAATCCCTCACGGAATTCCCCAGCTACTGGGCCGAACGACCGTCATTGTTCACCGCCGCTGCCCACGAACCCACACCGGAAAAGCGTTGCCTCGCCGTCCTGAAACTATACCTCGCCTCCCTCCAACGGCAGTACTACGTGGGCCGCACCGTCAAGGAAGGACTCAAGAAACCGCTCAACCCGTTCCTCGGCGAACTCTTCCTGTGCGAATTCACCGACCACGACCTGACGTCCGAGAAGGAAGACTCCGACAAGTCCTCCACGGTCAGGGTCATCACCGAACAAGTGTCTCACCACCCTCCCACGACGGCGTGCTACGTATCGTCCGACGAACGACACGGCATCCACGCCGAGGCGTACTCGACGCAACAGACCACGCTCTCGGGCACGTCGATCGTGATACGACAATCGGGCCACGCCGTCATCACCATCGACAGGTACGACGAAACGTACCTCCTCCCGCTCCCCGACGTGCGCGCACGGGGCGTCTTGACGGGCGTCCCCTGGCCCGAGTTGGGGGACACCTACAGGATCGTCAGTTCGGCAGGCTACACGGCCGAGATGAAGTTCATCCCGAAGAGGATGTGGGGTGGGGAACGCAACGCCTTCGAGGCGGCGGTGTACAAGACCGACGACGCCACAAAGGACGCCGTCTATTCCCTCGGCGGTCACTGGAGCAGTCGGTTCGGGGTCTACAACACCCACGGCCACCAGGTAGACACTTTTGACCTGGCGGACCCGGAGAACGCCCCCGCGCCCATGACCATCAGACCTCTCGACCAGCAGTCGCCGTGGGAGAGCCGACGGGCGTGGCGGGACGCGTTCGACGCGATCCGACGCGGAGACCAGACCGCCACGGTCGCCGAGAAGGGCAAACTCGAGGAGGCGCAGCGGCGGATGAGGAAACGCGAACGCGCCGCCGGTCAGGAGTGGGAGTGCACCTTCTTCAACCGGGTCGGAGAAGGGGAAGACGAGGAAACCGACCCCGCGGTGAAGAAGTTGTTCGACGTGGTCGCGGCCTCCGAGGACGGCGCGGACGAGGTGGAGAGGCTGAGAGGGTCGAACGGTGTCTGGAGGTTCGACCCGGTCAAGGCGAGGAAGTGGAGGGAGGGTCAAGGCGTGGCCAGGCCGGAGAGTCCCTTGGCCTAGTCGTCGATTTTGTCCAGCTGGTGGCTAACGATTTGTTTGATGCAGCGCGGAATCGTGTTTTCTATTGGCTTTGGGCTTTGTGTGTTTTGTCAGGTCAAAGCAAGCGACGGTGTTTGGAGGGCTTTGGCAGTTCGCCCTGGATTGTATGTTATTATCGCGCCGTGACCTCGTTGACTACGTGTGAACGAGACAGCGCTGGTTAGAATGATACCCCCTATAAAACATCCTCTCTTCTTCAGGAGATGAAATCGCAGTACGCAGTATTGTTCATGAGATTTTCTGTTTGTTTGTACTCCGTATCTAGATGAGATATGTGGACGTATGGGGAATTCTCGTATCCTGAAACGCGATCATCCAATTCAGTGATATCCCAGTCTCCGTGGCTGGCTCAGTCCAAAAGTCTTTTCGAGTGCTTATTTTACTCTCGTAGTTGGAGATGGGGGTACTTCCATAGTTCGTACTAGAAGGCAAGAGGATAAAAAAGGAGGTTCATGTCGTCGAACGTTTCATTAATTGAAATGGAAATTCTTTCGTGGCTTCTGGGTAACTAGTGATGAAGAGCCTTGTATTGGTTTGGTTGTTCGTGGCACCTGAAAAATTCAGCGAATAGTGGGTGATTGATCTCGTTTTCTTCTCCATTGCAGCAGTCATGGGTTTCTCTCTCTTTGGAGTCTCCCGTATCTGTTCTGTCGTCGAGGCAATTGTGATTGTGGTTGTGAATTTGAATGTGATTCGATTCAGTCCAGTTCCGCGTCTCATTGCTTAGCCGCATCCGGCTCTTGAGTGCGTTGCTTTCGTTCAGTCACAAAGACTTGATCTCCTGTACGCAATATCGCACCAGAAGGACCGGCGAACCCATACTGGCCAAAGACAGGTTTGTCTGCGTGGGCATCATTCACACGTCAGCAACATTCTGAATTCTTTCCGGTACTCTTTTCAAATTTGAGTTGACTTACGAGGAAACTTGTCATTGACTCTTCTGTCGCTGGCCAACAGCCCATACAACTGACGATCACGATGGATCATCTCTCCAGTGTCCGGATCGGCGTTCAGACTAAGGCACCGAACGGTACGGAAGATGCATTTGATGGTGACCTCCTGAGCTTCATCCGACTGAGACCGGACGAGAAGTGATGACCAATTGTCCTCGTCGTAAGCGGGTAAATGTCCCTTGACGTCGATGTGGATATTTGGTCTGAATCGTACAATGATGTCTTCGTGTTGCCAGTCCTTGGGGAGCCGTGACCTGGCGTCCTCCTCGGAAGCTGTCGACGTGATCAACAACGGCGCCGCGTCCGCGAAACGGATCCGTTGAGGTTGCAGACCCTCTCTCAAGGCTAGGGAGAGGGCATTGTGCTGACTGGGTAGATAGGCTGCCCCGGGAATCTCACGACGTCCTGTGCCTCCGATGGATAAGAGTCGTACATCTTGACCGAGGTGATTGGAAAAGAAGGAGGCGGATTCTTCGCCCAAGTCGATGCCGATGGCGGTGGTTCCGAAGATACTGACCTCGAAGGTTTTGTTTTGCAGCAGTGACAGCGGTGACGGGGTTAAGGGGACTGTGATGGAGGACGGAGGGTCGGCGTGGATGTGAGTGATTGTCAATTTGGTCCAAGAGTCGTCGATGGTCGGCTTAAATAGCATGAGCTTGAAATGCTTCTTGATGGTCAAGAATTTCGCCTCCTTGGAGTTGTCCTTGGGAGGCGTGACCAGGACGAAGCACCGGTCGAAACGGAGACCTTCATTGGTAAGTTCGACCGACGAGACCTGCACAGGCGGAAGAGACTTGACGGGATAGATGAAGAGCTAGCAGGACCACAGTATCAGCATCAAGTCGTTTGGACAATTTTAGGTATTTGGGCCTCATTACTCTCTGGATGGTGCACATTGCATCGCCTTGTCTAGCCTCATCCGGCAGCCATCAGCGAAAGAAGAGGACGCAGGACCACAGGAGAGAAGAGAGAGAGAGCCGACAACCAGAAGCGGGAGTCGAGGGCGAGCAGTCCACCTTTTTAGCTCTTTGGCAATCTTCCTTGAGGCAATGGGCTTTTACAGCGATATCAGGTGACAAATTGAAAGGCCTTTGCACTCTTCACGAATGCGAAATGTTGGATGGGAAAATGCTCGGGCTCGTGAGTGTCAGCACAAAAAGAGGAGTAGAAGCAGCAACCCAGTTGTCGGCTTTTGACTGCTCACGTGAGCAGATATGAGAATTGTCAGAGAAAAGATTAGTCAAATGACGGATGTGAATGACAGGTATGGTTCATAGCACATCCTACGAAACAGAACAATTATATCGATGACTGACCACTTAAAATGACACCCTGACTCAGCCTACGTCGACATAGCCTACTGAGGCCTTTTTATCGCCTTTCTCGCTTCGCTCCGGCGTTTCCTTTTTCTGTCAGCCCACCGACCGCCACCACGCGTACCGACTACCACTGTTTGTCTCCTCTCATCCTTCTTACTCCGCCCTTGTCAGGTCCTATCATCTGTGATTGATTTCAATTTCATAATCGCCCCCCGTTGTTCCAGCCTTGAAGGGTTGTTTTTGTCTGGTTTCCGGGATTCTTTCAGAAGTCTGTCCGATTTTCCTCTTCGGGGAACTTTTGTTGTTTGATACTCTTGGGACCCCAACTCGCTCGCTCCTTGATTCCGTTAAAGACCCTCTCGAAACTCGCGAAACTGCCCCTCGTATGGAAGCCAACGCTCCGGATGCTGTAGCTGTGTCCGAAAGGGCCTGTCATTCCTGCAGACAGCGTCGGGTCAAGGTACGACAATCTAGCTCGCACGTGGGCTGGCTTTGCTGACAACCACACAGTGCGACAAAAGAATCCCTGGCTGTCTACGATGCGAAAAGCTAGGTAGACCGTGTACTGGCTATGACACCGAACGCAAGTTCCTCGATGAAGGTGTCAAGGTCCGAAGGAAGTATGACGGAAATTTCCAAACGCTGCCGGACCACTCTAGAAGACCCGTCACTTCTCCGCCCACAAATACTGTAGCCCCGAGTACACGACAGGAACAACCTCCGAGGAATAGTCCATCTCAGTACCAGGGACTTCCTGTCCAGAGCCATACCAAAACCATCCCGGATGCCATTTCACCACCAACCTCATCCCCTCTCACGTTACCGGGCATAGCGTCTCTGAGTCCAAGACCATCGGTACCAGACATCCAATACCCTCTTTTCGGCGTCAACCAGCCAAACAGTCCCGGGTACAATATATTCCAGGGCCAACAACCTCAACCTTTCTTTTCGTCTTCAATCTCCCAACCATCAGCCAATATACCTTCTCATGTCCAATTTGCCGCCCAG
Organism: Exophiala oligosperma; assembly: GCF_000835515.1. NCBI lineage: Eukaryota > Fungi > Ascomycota > Eurotiomycetes > Chaetothyriales > Herpotrichiellaceae > Exophiala > Exophiala oligosperma. Next base: position 3,609,746 of record NW_015622819.1, read on the forward strand.
CATACCCCGCATCAGCCCGACCAATTCCAGTACGGTCTGGAACAAGGGACGGCCAAGCTCTTGCGCGGCAAGCCACAGTATGCGCCATCAGAGACCGACACGTATGTCAGCGAGGACTACTTCGATCTAGACATTGACGCGTATTACGCCAACGGCAACAATGCTTGTGGGTTTATCCCCGGGCTGCCGGTGATCCTAACTGATACCAACGAACCCGAAACCGACGAAGACCTTCTCACCAATGATTATGCTTCTCTCAGCGGCAGGTCGTCAGTATATGATAGTTCGGAAGGGGGTAGAAAGCGACCCGAGTATAGCCAGAAGTACCTACATGAGCGTACAACAGAGCTAGCTGCCCTCACTCGACATTTTGTCCAGGTGGTATCTCCTTCGTAAGTCCCAGGACCCTACCGTTCGTTATGAGATGTACTGACCACTGCGATTAGTATGGACTTGTTCGATCTTGACACCTATTTCAGTCGAATAGTCCCGTTGAAGGCAGTTCAAAATGTGATGTTGAGATCGGCCATGGCGGCTGTGGCCGCAAATCAGATTGGCCAACTGTTGGCCAAAGGTGTCACCAAAACGGACCTACAACATCTGGTGCCATTGTTGGGTGAGAATGGAGGTTTGCAAGACACTGATTGGTTTTACAAGGCTGCAAATTATTACGACAGAGGAATTTCATATCTAAGGATTTTCTTGCAGCGGTGGTTGAGCGATACCAGCAACGAGATTACGGGATTCACGTCGAAATATGCTTCTAGGAGATTTTCTGATGAGGGTAGCAAAGAGTCGTCAACTGTCAGCGCGCCAAACAAGAGACGGCGCATAAGTGAACAGTCATCGGCCGGAGCAGACATGGAAGCCCTTGTCGCTGCCATTTCAGTCTTCTCCTTATACGAGTCGTTGGACAATCCGACTAAGGACTGGTCACAGTAAGTCAAGTCTCGTTCTTGCTTTTGCTATTAATTGACCATGTGCGACAGGCATCTCGACGGGTTCAAAGCTCTTCTAGACACCAAAATTCTTCCCCAAGCTGTCACTACTCCAGGCCCCAAAGCTTCTCCATTCATCTCCATGAAAGCCAGCCGAGCAGCCTTTTGGAACTTTGCTCGTGCTGATTACCTAGCGGCTTATATCAACAGATCCAAAACGCGACTCGACCCGGACAACTTGTTGATGTGGAAGGCTTTAGGCTTACCAATGACTGACGATGGCACCCTCGTTTACAATGATCCGTCTACCCCACCGAATTCCATCGTTGCATATCAACCACGGGATAGGGAAGACATGGTGTCATGCGCCTTGATTTGGATTGTTCTCCGAGTCATGAACTTTCTCGCGCCACAAGACGATAACAGCCCAGACAATTCAGCAGGCACTCCGAATGTCTTTGACAGTCCTGGCACACTAGGATTTCGAACGCCCTCCGAAAGCGGAGGATTGACGTCGGTTCAAGGGCGAATTGCGCGGTGGAAACAATTGCGTCGGCAACTCGAAGACTGGTACGACAACCTACCGTTCACCTTTCAGCCATATGCGATGATGGGAGCCGCGTCACAACACCCTTACGACCAACCTCGGGAAACGAGACCACGATTTACGAGGATTTTCTTCAGCGTTCCCATGTGTGCGGCGGCATTGCAGCTGTATCATTTTGCACAGATACTGCTGCTGCTCAAGCAACCGGTGGATGAGAGTGCACCGGGCTTCATGGCGAACCGGATACGAATGTTTAGAAAAGTGTCGGAAGAGTCAGAACACCACAGCCGACAGATCTGTGGTATCGCTTTGGGGAAGCCGCCTCCGGCCGTGAGTCGGCAGATGGTCCACTCGTTGCACCTAGCTGGACTGTGCTTCGAGGAGAGAGAGGACAGGTTGGTGGTGTTGGAACTTCTTGGTAATATCGAGAAGGAAACTGGAGCTTCAACTTCGCAAAGAGCTAGGGAATTGAGAGAGGCGTGGGGCTGGGGACCTGAGGTTAGGGAGGTTGTTTGAGTCAAACTTTGGCGAAATAATCATTTGATGAAGCTGGCCTGGTATGGGATGACTCATGATTTTCGTGCTACTCTAAAATGGACAGTGAACAGTGGACAATGGACAAAGGAAATTGTGGATATACAATATGATGGCACGACGATTCCGACAAAAAGTTGACTTGACGATATGATTCTTGACGGGTCAAGATCAGGAATATTGTTGTACCTAGCGTTTTGTGGAACAAGGGATTTGATGATGGCTTTTACAACATCCATCGCTATGAAGCTTGAAATGAGATTGTATTTTCAACCGCGTCCTCTTTCCCTCCTCATGGCCAGAAGTGAAGCAAACCACCAACACCAGCGCTCAATGGGAGGCTTGGGACTAGACAGTGATTTGATTTTCACCCTCCTCTCAGGATAGCTGGAAGAGGACTTGATTGAAATGAAAGACGTTTTCGACATGTGCTTGATCAGTCGGATCATTCCAAACAGAAACATGATTGCGTGACCCCGAGGGGATATTGTCGCCTGTGTTTTTGGGAATGTAAACTTCAGTGATACGTATGTTTTAAGTCAGCCTCATCACGCTGTTGCTGTCACGGTACGTTTGTTACCGTTCGACAACCCTCCCAAGCCGTAAGTGGTAAGCGAGGACGATAGTCGCGGGCAATACACCTATTTTGGAAATCAAGAGCGAGTTGTTTCGACCTCACGTGCCTTTCTCGCTCTCTAATTTCCTGATTAGTCTTTCCACGGCCGGAAGTACGTCCTGGTCTGTTCCCCGGCGCTTCTCGGTGTTTCATTTCCCTCTCAGAAGCTTTTTCCCGGCGTGTCGTTTTCGCGTAGCGAGTAAGAAGGCCAGTTTTTGATTTTGTGATCTTGTTGTCAGGTACATAATGCCGCCTATTCATTTAGGCCGCCGACACATGGGCGCATTACGGAGTACAAGGGCAATGGGATATTGTACATAGTAAAACTAGTTGAGATTCCCGGAGACTAGACCTTTTGGAATTATTGTCGTGAAGAGCGAGCGCCTTTTTTTTGGTCTCTGGTCTCTTCAACGATCCTAATTGTAACACATTCCCCGAAGAGACCCATTGCGTATGCCCTTTCTTGCCTCGTGGACCACTTTTTAAAGCAGAGAGCAGAATTATAAAATGAACCAAATATCCCCCCCCCAATCGGTTGGGCGTCAATTCGGATCATCAGGCTCATCATTTCCCAAGGTTTGCCTTGTTTAATAAGTCAGTGAGTACGGATATTACCTGAAAGTAAATTTGGTTGGGCATCAACAAAGCAAGGCGCTTGCTTGGGTCATCCCCCCGCCCCCCTTACTCCGTCCCGTGTATCCCCTGAAACAAAGTCAAGGCAAACAAGGCTATACCTTTGCCTCACTTTTTCCTTTTGGAAAAGAAGGTTATTTTTTTCTCCTCCGATACGGACCACTTGTCCAGTGTCGATCGATACGATCACAATCACAACCTCCGAGGTCAAACCTCTTTTTCTTTTGTGGTTTTCTGAAAAAGACCCCCTTCACCCAGAAGAGTAACCCAGAGAATCGACACCACCTACATACAAGGAGAAGACGACCTGAAACGTCAACAGCAATGTCAACCACACCGACCATTCACGTCCTGGGCGTGTTTACCGAGTCCTCACCGTTTTCGAGTCTCCAAGACAAATCCAATGCGACTCGTGCCGAACAAAGACTACACGGCCGGATTGTCTTGAAGAAACAGACCAGAGACTCCACCTCGTTCGACCACGTCGACGTCCAGGTCCACGGTGCGATCCGAAACACGATCGGATCCAAAGTGGTAGTGGAGAGATTCTCGTCATCGACCGAAACGTTGAGTGCCCTCGATCTCAAACCTGCGTACTCTGCGACCGGACAAGACACGCAGGCACAGGAACGAGAACAGGAACAGCACCTCGACTTTTCGTGTTTGGTACCGACGATGCCCATCAACGGGCGAAAGACCGTACACGAAAAAGGACGCGGCGAGGAGGGTGAGAGCGTCGCCTCGACGACCACCGACGACAAAACCAACGACGGCTTCATCCCTTCCATGTCCATTTCCGGATCGACTTACGTCACTCGAGTCACTGCCATAAGGGACAGACACCTGGTCCAAGGACGTTGTGAGGTTTTGTATTGGTTGGAAGCAGTGTTTTTGAAGTCGACTTCGACCAACTCGAGGAACAACCACACAACCCATGTGGTCCGCCGTCTGACTTGTCCGGTGGACATTTCATCACCTTGTACACCGTTGGAGGTCTGCGCTGGTGACGACTCCGGCACCAGTACGGCTACGACTATCACCAAACAGATCGCAAAACCTCAGACATGGGCGACCACGTTCCGTTGTCTCTCCTCTCCCCATCATCATCATCATCGTCGTCGTCATCATCCACAACCAGCAGAGATTTCAATCAGTCTACCTCGGAAATTGGGTTGTATCGTCTGTGACTCTTCCAGACTTGCCACGGGTTGTCGGAGATTGACCATACCTATATCTGTCAATGTCAAAAAACCCTTGTCTCAACCACACCCACAAACACGAAACGTGGCTGCCGATAATGTTGCACCTACAGAATCATTACAATGTTCCATCAATTCAAAATGGTACACGAGACGTTCTTTCAACACCGGATCTTCGGCGGTAGGGTCTTTGGTCACTTCCACCACCGTGTCGACCCACAAGACAACTTTGGTAACACCCCCCTTGTACTGCGACAATCCCTCTCTTCCTTTTCCTGAACACAACAACAACTCGACCTACCCGACAACAACGACGACAACAACGACGACAACAACCATGGACTTGAACCTACTCTTGCCAGAATCTTCAACAACCACCCCTTCGGTGTCGTCCGACTTGTTGAACATCAGCTACAACCTCGTAATCGAAATGCAATTCACCCTCGTCGACCGAGACGGAGTCAAGACTTGCTACAATACAGACTTGCATCTTCCAGTCCAGCTCCGCACGGTTCACCCGCCGCAAGACGTTCTTCGGACGCAATACAGTGGCAGCTTCGATCCATTGCTGGGATATGTCGAAGAGGATCATGTCCGATACGCTCCACCTCCATACATCTGTTGATTGCCGGTTTTGTAGTCATGGTGGGATTGGTTTTGTGGGGGGGGGGAGGGGGGAAATAGCATCGCTTGTGGCGACAATTATTGTACGGTTTATGCTGGATGCTTTGATGAATTTATAGATTTGATACCCTTGAGAGTTTTAGATAGACGCAACATGAAGCATTGGTATGGATGGTTGCAAAAGATCATTCATGTATGGATCAAGAGAGACTCGTTAACCTCGTCATCACATTTCAAATTCCCAGTTGTATCCTTGTACCTCTCACATCCATCCTGTCCAGACTGCGTGTCATGTCCAAACTGATTATTCGTAGATAGATGGTGCCGTTACCCGGAGGCACTTCCTTCCAGAAGCCAATACTGATCCTTTTCAGGGTCATGGCCTTGATTTCTGCGTGAGTACAGTGGTATGAGTTGCCGCCGACGCATCGCGAACGCCGGCCAGGACCAAGCTCCTCGCCACCAGGTCTTCAGACTTTGAAACTGTGTCGGGAGTTTCTCGTGACTTAGGTAAACCTCAACCTGATATACCACGCGCAGTAGGATGCAGGCACCGATAAACGTGGCCAACATTGAGGTGCCACTCGGAGTAAAGGGACGGACTGATTCCTCCATCGAGAAAATCGCAGCGGTGAAACAGATAGGCAGATACATCATCTGTATAAATTAGCTTCTCGGTGTCGCATGCGTGCACTAGCCTCAATATACCGTAGTCAATGAGATTCTCTTGCCGAGCTCGCTCAACCGATGAGATTTCTCGGCCAATCTCCGTTGGAGCTCTCCCGCATCCATGTCACGTCGGGTGAGTTTGCATCGAATCTGTGATTTGATTCTCCGTTAGCTTGTAATGCAACCGAAGTATCAGCGTATGGTGGCAATCAGGCATGATCTTACCTGCCATTCCCATGCCTTGCAACGGCCCTCCAAGCTTTTAAGGCGCACTTCCAGCCTTTGTAACCGGGTGAAGCTTGTCCGAATGCTATTCGGCGAAGCCATGTGCTCTGCCAATGACCCTGACACGTCTGTGGAGAAGTTGATGGTGAGTTGATCGAGAAATTCTGCGTAGACTTGGAGTGTTCGTTCCATCGCATTCCTCAAGTCCAACAGAATGGAGGAAGCAGCTTCGAGCCGTTCCAAGGACTGCCGCATGGAACACACTAGGCCCTGAATTGCATCTTCATTCTCCTGCCAATTTGTCAGTTTGCGTCTTTGTTCGTTCTTCACAGTGGGCTGAACTGCGTACTTCAATTTCCATACGAACCCAAGAACGTGTAAACCACGAACGGGAACTCTGCTCCAGCTTGCTCATCACAAGGCCCCACTCCTTGCAAATTTGTTCGGTCCTCGTTGCTAAGACCTTGAGAAAGAAGTAGCGGGCTTCATGCCGGTTGGGTGGTCTCGAAGGAGATCCCCAAGATTGGACTTCGCTCAACATCTCTGGGCCAGGTTTGGATGGCCGCCGATCCTCGCTATCGAAATAGCTGTCGACGAAGCAATACGCGGTCCATCTCCTTTCATCGCAACCTGCGACTACGCAGGAAATTTGTGCCTCATAGAGGTACGAATTGTCCGCGGTACAGTCACGGACCAGCGGTTCTGCAAGTAGTGATACATCCATGGATTGCCGCAACGCCCGTCCCGAGCCGTCGAGACGTGCATCCCTGCGAGGATGTGGCGATGTCCTCCACGCGTAATACGGCAGATGCAACGAAAATCGGAAGCAGACTGTCTGATTTACGCTCAGTCCGTTTCTAAGCTTGGGTCGCGGTCTGCACTTACTGGTAACATGACTTCAATACAGCTCTTAGAGGATAAGTATCCGTGAAAGGCATCCTGGAGTGCAGAAACCTGTTGCGTGGTAGCTGTGGCAACAAGAGCATAGATGTCCCAGGGTTCTAGATCATTGAGGAATCTGCGAAGTGTTAGCTATCAAAGATGATGGCCTACCGCGAGGAAATGCAGTGGCCTACATTAAGCGTCTTTCGATGTCCTTATCGGCTTTCGGAATAGAACTGTCGTCCGCGTTCTTCTCAAGTGCAGTACGTCCTTGTGTCCGGATTCTCTGTATATGTTGCAAAGTCAGTCAAGCTGGGCATAAGACCTTCTCGAGATGGTGAACATTACCGATGGATTCAACGCCTCGTACAGTCCACGTGCTGTCAACCATGTTGGGCCTGACTGGAAGCTGCCGCCACCACTCTCGCCCAACCAAGCGCCATACTTGAAGAGAAACGGTGCTTGCTCGCTTTGAAGCATATGCAAGCTTGCACCATAGCAGAACTTCTCGACTATATTTCTATGCGGAACAAGATAGTCAGGAGTTTCATCGTCGCGCATGAAGGCACAAATCATGCTCGATCCGTCGCTTTCACTCTCATCCTTATTGTTCTTGTCATGACCAGGATGGTCGACTCCGTCACAGTCCTCAATCTTATCAAGCAAGCTCTGATATACCTCCAGCCAGAGAATATTCGCTTTGCTGTCTAGGTTGTCTAAGATAAAAGTTATGTCTCGGCCCCTACCAAACATCTCAATTATGAAGTTAGCACTGGGTTCCGGCAGTGTGGAGTGCGCTTACTTTTTGTTCGATTTCTTGTAATGATGGCTCGGTAACCTGCTCAGCAACTTCCATCAAAGGTAGCCCCCTCGGATCTGGTTCATAGAACAAGTCTTCTTGCACTTCTGTCCTCACACGTGGATCGGATTGACCAATATGTGAATTATGAGGGAAGTTGATGCAACCTCCAAGCTTTTGCTTCGCATCCTCGAAGACACTATGCGCAGGCATAATGTATGCAGTCCTACCGCCGCCCCCAATAACATGGCCGTAAAGCCCATGATTTGACTCGTCAATGACCCAGGAGCCAGAATCACCCTTTGCCAGTGGTTGCGAAAATCTGCCCTTGAAAACTTTTTGGAAGGACTTGCTATGTGGCAGACGAGTATAAGCACGTGTACTAGACAAAGTTCCCTTGATGGTGCCTGCAGACGTAGTTTCCACAATAATTGCGACATCCTTCAGCGGCGCCCGAATAACGTGTGTGGGCTGTCTCGCATGCACATCGCTGCGTATGTTTAGCTGAAAGGCGGATGCTGGATCAGGAAGTCTGAGGAATGCATAGTCGAGGTCAACAGATGACAGTGACAATTCAATACCCTGTGATGCAACAGCTGAAAGATGTACAGGATCCTGCAACACTTCTGAACGCCTAATATCAGATGGTGGCATCATCTGATGGAAGACATGGCCAGCAGTGTAGGCATAAACGTCCAGCTCGTGCTGCACAAACCCTCCAATGGTAGCCTTTCGGACAAAAGTCCCAGCCTTAGCCACCGAGTTCACGGATACTGTGTTGCCCGTAATAGATACTGAGCCTGAGTTTGATCTGCAAGAAGCATCCTCGTTGTCCTGCCGAACAGTTTCCGAAGCCCATTGTTCAAATTGACAATCGGAGTCCGGTGGATAGGCAGCGTTATCGGATTTCATGCCTGGAAAGTCGTCGAGTAATCCACTTTCATCAATAATTTTCTGCACCTGTCTGCGAGGTTCGGAGTCCTCACACGTGAACATAACGACAGGGTACGTTGTTGTCGGATTGTCGCCTCTCATAAAGACGTAGAACTCAACCACAGAGCGACTACTAATGGTGTCAAGAAATTGGCTGAGATGGTCCACGATGTCCGGCGACAAAATTTCGAACGCCCTTACGGCGGGTCCTTTGGCTGTCCAATATTTGACGTCTTCGACCTGTTTGAGAAAGTGGCCAGTAGATTCAGCTGGTTCAGGCCAGCTGGTCTGTTGACTTCCTCCAAAGAGCTTCCACAGCCCGGTGTGGGCGAAGCGAGTGGGCATTTCATGAGGCGATGATGCTTGCCCAAACCAAAGGCTGGGCGAAACGCATCAACCCTAAAATGTTCGTAGGCGGAAGAAAGAAGAGAAAGGCTGAAGATGAAGTGGATGACCCAGGTTTAAATCTTGAAGCACGAGTCTGTCTGCTCTCTCATATGTCGGGCACCATTGCAGGAAGGCGAGGGCCAATAACAATCGAGTGTGGCGCTTTCTCATACAAACAGGGCAACTTGACAAAGCATAGCCTCGAGAAAAGCGAGACTGTGTTCGGTGCAGATTGGTCGCAGCACTTATGGAGACAGCACACCATGTGAGTGCTCAAGAAGGCGAAATGGCCGTGGCAGCTCGTTCGAGACGGGGCCACCCCAAGCATCATTAACTCGATGATTCTCACTAATTCATGAACAAGCTAATACAAGTGTGCTGCGGCTGCCACATAGTAATATTGTACCAAATATGGCGACATTTGAGAATATCGAACTTCGCGAACCAGCGGCGGCAACATATATTGCTAGAGCATTTCTGCCATTGTGAATGGGCGAGTCGGTAGCCGAATCGAGGAAAGACACTGTGATAGATGCATACGTACTGTACCAGAATCAGCAATTCCGTACTGCTTTGCGCAACAGAGGTCTTCACTTGAGCGCCCGAACAGTCGGGGACATCGTTCACAATGCGAAAGACTTGGCGGATGGAGCGCCAAAGGAGGACATTCGATCAAAGCTGTTCGCCAGCCTGGAGAGCCCCAAGCTCAGAGATAAGTCGGAGTTGCTCGATACATCAATCGATCTTACAGCCACGCTGCTCACCATGATATGTATGAAGCTGCCGCTTCACGCATACTGTTGTCGAAGTGTGCTCTCATGGGAGCACGGATCGCTACAAGACGCTCTTCGGGAGCATTTCATACAGCCAGTCATATTGGAACATGACATCAAATGGGAAAGGGAGTTCAACGCAAGCAACTTTTGTCGTATCACTGGGTTTTCGATTGACTGGACCGACAACCTCATAGACCATCTGCGGATCGACGAGGACAATCGGCGTTTGGCTATCTTCCACCATGCATCATTCCTGAAATGTCAGCAAAGGTATTTTGAGCTCCATCTGCCGACCTAGAGTTATGAGACGTTTGTTGATTCCTGTAGCAAGCTATTCCCTGCGGGATTGGTGGACGAGACGTTGAAGACAGTGGCTCTTTTCTTTCCCCAATTGGACTCAGACATAACAGCATTGTTTCGTGATTGTTCACGATCTCTCAGTCTTGACAAGGAGATGATAAAATGTGGTCGGCTTAGGTCAGCCGACCGCCAGATTGAGAGGTTCAAATGCTGGCACGACCGATTGGTGGCTGTGAAGCAACTATACGACGAGACACGACCCAGAACAATCTCCCAGCTGTGGTATGACAACCGTAACGGGATCCAGTGGCTCACATTCTGGATAGCAGTATGCGTCCTCCTTTTCACAGTTGCACAGTTGATCGAGGGTGCGTTGCAGACATACAAGGCGTACCATCCGACGGACACCACAAGACCTCAGAAATGAAGACTTGCATGCAGATACTGATGGGTACACCTCTAGAGATCGTGCTCACCTTCGGAGTGTTGATGTGAAAAGAATGAAAGAAGCGGAGTGTTCCTGATCTCGACAACACACCAAGCTCGGCGTGATTCGCCATCGCCCATAACTCGAGGAAGACACGCATGGAGGCACATTCTTCGGGATGACAGGACTGCGATGCTCGAGGACATTTCCATATGACTCGAATGATTGACCATACATTGATGTTTAATCAGCATTAATGAACCAAGTAATAAAGTGTGATTCTTGATCTTATGGATGAGCCTCGACACTCGGAGTCGTGGCACGGACGAATTCCGCCCATTCGCGGAGGATTATGTAAGGCGATTACTTGGGCCTGTAAACATCCTCATGGTGTCAAATAGTCCATACTAGGTGCCGGCTTCCCTTCGAAAAGCACTGCTTATAATGTCCTGAGTATTGGTCATATATGAGATAACTGGGTGGGCTAGGTGATGGTTAGATTTCTTGATGGAAGTAGATCCAACGCAACAATACTACTGATATTGAGTATCACTCTCGCAGCCTTGTCGAGTTATATACTAGAATCTCCCACGCTGGCGGCCTGGAGAACAAGGAGTCCCTTCAGCCATTTAGTCAATTTTGGAAGGAATCTCTCAGCAGATACGACAAATAAATATACGAACATGTCCAAAAGAACGCCGGTATATTTTGTTTCCCATGGGGTAGGTACTACACTTCCCGCACAGTCAGGGATGAACAATAGTAACATTAGACAGGGCCCGACCACAATGTACGATACAAAACATCCCGTGTACCCACACCTTCAGGCCATAGGCAAGGAGATCACAGAGAAAGTCAAGCCTTCGGCAATTGTTGTATTCTCAGCGCATTGGCAAGCCGCAAGATCCAACACGATCGAAGTGAACGTCTCAGAGAACGAACCTCTACTGTACGACTTCTACGGCTTCCCAAGACACTACTACTCTGAGAAATTCCCCAACAAGGGCTCGCCCGAATTAGCAAAGAAGGTCATGGACACGCTGGGCAAAAATGAGATCAAAACCGAAGCCACCGAACGAGGTCTTGATCACGGCGTCTTCGTCCCCTTCAAAGTCATGTTCGATCCCAATGCCAACCCGCTGACCGTGCCGATCGTCCAAGTCAGTCTTTTCGACGATGATACAGACGCCGAAGCACACATCAAGTTAGGACGGGCGGTACAGAAGTTAAGGGAAGAGAACATTCTGATCATTGGCAGCGGCATGTCTGTACACAATCTGCGACAGCTCATGATGCTCAGGGGTAGTGGTATGACAATGCCCTACGCTACGAGTTTTGACGAAGCGATAAAGGTTGCAGCCGAGACAAAACCTGGAGATCGTCGCGATGAGGCTATGGTTAACTTGTTGAAGAGGCAGGATGCAAGGCAGGCTCATCCCACGTTCGAACATCTGCTTCCCGTTCACGTTGCTGTCGGCGCGTCGGGCGAGGACCAGGGAAAGCAATTATGGACCTTGGCAGAGGAGAGTATGGCTTGGGCCCAATATAGGTTTGGAGACGTAGCCGCCTGAAGATTTTTGTTCTCTCGTGTGGTTCGAGCTGCTCAATATGTACAATTGGACTTTTTCTCAATTCCAAGCAACTCTAGAATAGGCATAGCGGTAGCCCATGTGGTTTTCGATAGGGGTTTCAAAGCGCCAATGTCGAACTATGGGAGCTGTAGTACTCGCCAGGTCGGTTGGGTGTCTATTCGCTCTTGACCAGTGTCGTAACTTTGTCCTCGATCTCCTTATCTGACAACCCTACATCGTGGTGTCAGCCAAACCTCGCTTTATTCTGCCCAAGGGGATTTGCCTTACCCGATAATGCTTCTGATTTCTCCTTTCCTAGTCCTGTTCGAAATGATTAGCTTGCCTTCCTCTTCAATACCCTCGTGCATATCTGCGCATACCGTATCTCACCCAGACCTTCGGCTCTACACCCACGGCTTCCCGTATTAAAATCGGCGTATTCGGGTTATGGTGCTTCATCGTTGGATATGCTCGCTTGAGGAACGATCTGTAATACTTTGTTAGCGACGTGCGCCGAAGCTCCTCTGGGGCGCGCTGTGCTGACCTCGTCGCTTCGCTTCCTTGACCGGAGCTGCACAAATGAAAACGCAACTCTCGTAGCCCTTGCGTGAAAGCATATTTGGTGGCCATGACGGCTGCTGGACTCTATAAATGCTCTCAAGGTCGTTCCGCCTACAGAAAACAGATGCGCAGGTTCATCAATGAACCTCCTCCCAAGCAGCGACATGAACTAACCCAAAATAGAATCGTTTCGGGGTTATTGAGAAAGCTCCGGGACGGTCGCCGCAACTTGCAGTTTAATCGCATCTTCTCCTCCCGACACCGTCCTCATTACTCATATTTCACCTAGACGACTTTCACATTCTCGCACCCAGAGAACAGGTCTTTCTTTGCCGGTGACACTCTCCGCTCCTTGAATATCAAAGTCGCCTGCGCATTCCCCTCGACTTCTCCTACATTTTCACCTTATCGAGCAATCGCTCGGTCTGACTCAATACCCGCAAAAATGTCCGCCCGCTTTGGCCTGCGCTTCGCGCAGAATTCTGCCCGACAGACCTCATCCTCGTTCACTACAAGCACTCCTTTCCAGTTCAGAAACACCATATTCCGAAGATGGCAAGGCACTGCAGCCAACCCAGCCGTTGATGCGGCACCGCGACAGAGCTTGTTTCAAAGATTATGGACCAGCGAAGTTGGTATCAAGACCGTTCATTTCTGGTATGTTACGATGCCATTGGGATTCATGCCGTGGCTTCCTCCTATACAGGCAATATATGTCGGGCAAAAGACTAATTGCGATATTTTGACTACAGGGCTCCTGTCATGAAATGGGGTGTCGTTCTCGCGGGTGCGTCAGACTTCCTGCGACCGGCGGAGAAGTTGTCTCTTACTCAGAACCTTGCTCTCATGGCCACTGGCTCTATCTGGACGAGATGGTGCTTCATTATCAAGCCACAGAACATGCTGTAGGTCTTCTCCCGTCATATTTGATGGTCTATCATGAGCAGGGTTCTGCTAGACATCAATTCTCACAGAAACGTGGCTGATCATTTCTCTTCCTTCTAGTCTTGCCGCCGTCAACTTCTGCTTGTTCATCGTTGGCACTATCCAATGTACTCGCATTTTCATGTACAACCAATCTGTGAAGGGCACGAAAGGAGCCATTGAGCAGATGGAGAAGGACGTAGTTGCTCCTGCAAAGAAACTCGAAGCTGCGGTTGAGCAAAAGGTGTAGCCGATCTGGACCAGAAAGTGGATGAGTATGAGATGAGTAGCAAACGGCATACATGGTTTGGGCTTTTCTCTGTGCCATTATGGGTTCCCGTGCTGGATTGTCTCCCTTTTCTTAGCTATTTATGTTTACAGGGTCATAGAATGAACCAGACATGGCCTCGTTGTGTTGAAAACCAATTTTTCTAATATTCAGAGTGTACTATCACTGATCTAACTTGGATTCTGCCTACAATTGATTTCTCATAGAGTGACTAAAAGTGAAGTGGTGGAGTGTAAGAGCCGAGTCATTCAAGCAGTGCGTCACCAAATTCCACATGTGAAGCTGCAGTGGGGGTTCAAATGTTTGTTCTTCTTGTCCCAACAGACAACGAACATCTTAAGTTGGCGCCGCGACAAATCCTCCCCTTTGTCAGACATGTTAGACGCATTTGAGATCCTCACGACCTCTGGTGTCGTTCTGTGGTCCCGCTGTACTTCTAGCATCGGCGCGACCGCAGTCAACCACCTGATCAACGATGTCTTTATTGAAGAGAAAGTCCGCCCAACAATCGCGCACTCAAGTAATCCCACCTACAAGCACGAGAAATACACATTGAAATACACTCTGGTCAAAGAGCTTGGTCTTATATTTGTCGCTGTCTACCAATCCCTCCTTCACCTCACGTGGGTCGACAAGCTGCTGGATGATGTCCGAACAATATTTGTCGAGGTCTACAGAGGACAGTTGGAAGAGCTGGACTATGCTGCCCTGAAGTACCCATTCGACAAGTACTTTGACGAGGAGATGCGCAGACTGGACCAAAGTACAGGTGGCGCAGTCACCGCGCAGCCACCTCGCGCAGAAGTGCAGGAAGAGAAACAACTCAGTGCTGAAGGAGGAGATACAGGAGGGCCACCACCGCCACAATCGCTTGATCCCCCCAAGGCGCAGCCACGAGCTGTGCCAGCTGTGAACGGAGAGTCGACACAGCCCACTCCCGTCCACACACCAGAGACCTCTCGACCAAGCACCCCTCTTCACGGCGCAGCGTCCCACTTGTTGGCAGAAAAGGCCAGGCCTGGCAGTCGAGGATCTAGAAGGGCTCGGAAGGCGGCCAATGCAGTTACATCATCTGCCAATGCCTCCTCCGGCGATGAAGCAAGAAGACGCACACCAAGGGCAGCCTCTGCCAAAAAGGGCAGAGTCTGGGGTCCAGATGGAATGGCAGACGAGGCAGATGATGTGACCCTTGACTACTCGGCCGTTGACGATGGCACAACCGACGATTCAGGTCTTCGCTCTCCGCCTACAGAGGCCATCAGTCAGGAAAGCTGGGGAACTAAGAACAAGCATGGTCAGTTTGTACTGAAAGATCTAGGCGACGAAGTCGACAATATCTTGAGCTCTGTCGATACAAACAAAGCGGAAACGAATGGAACCGGTGTTTCAAGATTTGGAGCCATCTCTGGATATTTCAGAAACATCGTCGGAGGGAAGACCCTCACCAAGGACGACCTCGAAAAGCCACTGAAGTCCATGGAAGAACATCTGATCAATAAAAATGTGGCTCGAGATGCTGCTGTTCGCCTGTGCCAGGGAGTAGAAGCCGAAATGGTTGGGAAGAAGACGGGCGCATTTGAGTCGATAGATGCTGCTTTGAAACCAGCCCTGGAAAACTCTCTTCGGAAGATTCTCACACCACGGTCGTCATTGGATCTACTCCAGCAGATAGAGACCGTTGCAAACCCCTCTGGATCAAAGTCCCAGCCTCGTCCGTTTGTCATCACCATTCTAGGAGTGAACGGCGTGGGCAAGTCTACCAACCTGTCCAAGCTCTGCTATTTCCTTTTGCAGAACAATTATCGAGTCTTGATCGCCGCCGGCGACACCTTCAGATCTGGTGCGGTTGAGCAACTGAATGTTCATGTGCGAAATCTCAAAGAGCTCACTGAGCGCGAGAACCTCGGCGCTGTCAACATCTACGAACGAGGATACGGCAAGGACGCGGCCAACGTGGCGAAAGACGCGGTCGCATTTGCTGCTGCCAATGATTATCAAGTGGTCTTGATCGACACGGCAGGCCGAGCACACACCAACACTCAACTGATGGCGTCTCTGGAGAAGCTCGTGGACTTTGCCAGGCCTGATTTGGTCTTGCAAGTTGCAGAGGCCCTGGTCGGAAACGACTCTGTCGGTCAAGCACAGAATTTCACAAAAGCACTAGGCAAAGGCAGAAAACTCGACGGATTCATCGTGTCAAAGATCGATACTGTCGGATCAGGCATCGGTACCATGATCAGTCTGGTCCACGCTACTGCTGTGCCAGTGCAGTTCATAGGTGTCGGTCAGCATTATGGTGACTTGAGACAGTTGTCTGTTCCTTGGGCTGTAAATATGTTGATGAGCTAGTTCATTTGCCAGTCCCGATTATCTATCGTCATCGAAGAACGGTACATAGTACATAGGGAACATTGAGCCAGGCACGTCTATTCAAGAACAAAATTGATGAAATGATACATGAATGAGGTCATCACCGAGAACTTGTAGGCTCTTGAATCTTTTTGAAGCAAACACTCGCCACACCTTGACCTTTTTGTCCCCCGAACTCGAAGACGGGGTATTTGATCCTATCGTGGACAACAAACCTGGCTGTACTCGACGTACCGTCATTGCTTGTCTGTGCACCGGTGAACCACGAAACGACTTCCTCCTCGGTCCAGTTACAACTGGTGATCAACAGGAACCCGCTGGGTCTGACCATGTCTAGAATCTTGGCGGGATAAAACTCGCACATCCGCCTGTCCTTTCCAGTGGTGGGATCCGTCATGGTCGTGGAGGAGAGTGAAATCGCATCAAAAGTCCCCTTGTCCAACACGAGGTCGAATCCACCTTCCGATACTGGCCACCACGGTTTTGTCGAAGGAGTGTCGTTGACTAGGTCGAGAATTTCAAACGTCATGTCGTTTTCTTCTTTCTTCTCGGTATTCGAACCTGCCATGCTCGAGGGAGGAAAGTACTGTCTGTGCAGTTTCCTCGCGAGTTCGATACTCCGACTTGAATAATCCACCCCTACCATGCGTCCAGTGTACTCTCCCTCCAGACGCAACGCGAACAAGGCACTGCCGTTGCCCGTGCCGAGATCCAGTACGCTGAGTTGGTGATCTCCGTCGCCGTCTTCATCATCATCTCCACCGGCATAATTGGGTGATAATGGAAAGGTTTCAGACGTCAAAAATTCAAGAGTCTTTGCTGGAGCTCCAACGTCGTCGAACCAAGATTCCAAGTCAGAAGGGTCTGGTAATTCGGTTTCTTCTGTGTCGTCGTCGTCGTCGGCCGCGTCTTCGTCCACCTCTGAACTATCTTGGTGTTGTTGATCAAGATCATTCTGGTAATATTTGTCCCAGCTGTAAAACAAGAGACATTGTCATGTCAGGATTTGATGGTGTTGAACAATAAGGAAGAGGGAACGTACTTACTATTCCTTTGTTCCTAGTTCGCTTGGATCAAGATGTGTTGGATGTGCCATTTTGGTGGGGTTTCTTTCTCAATTTCTACCGTTCCGTCGAGGTGCTATACAATCTCAGTTGTATTGACAAGTGTTCAAATATACCATCCATAAAAAAAGATGGCTTGCTCATCAGATACCGTAGTTCTCTCTATGAAGTGGCTGCAAAAAGAAATCTTTCTCCTCATCTTATCTTATCGTACATCAAAAAATCCCCCCCCCGCATTCCACTCAGCCTCGTCACACGAACTACGACATCTAAATGCGTGGTTTACAATTTTCCCTCGACTCACGGTAATCAGTACCTAGGTAGGTGTGCAACTGTGACCCCCCACAAGGGCGCCAGTGTTCTATCTAGGTATCTATCTATCAGGGACTCAGGACTGTACACACTCGTGTACACTATCAGGCCCCTCTCCAGATGAATTAACCTACCAACCTAGAAACCACTTTGCATGCGCCCCTCGAACGGTCACAAACACGAGTACAGAGAAGACTGGCCACACCGATGTATCCATCTCGCGTGCACGCTCCCATCTCATCCACTCCCTCGGCGGAGGATTTCTTCTCTTCTGCCCTTTCGAACCTCTTCACCGACGACCCTCAAACCCATCACGGTGTGCCCGGGCAGTCGGTGTACTATGACTCTCCTCGGTTCGGTAGACTATCTCTGCGCATCCCCGAACACCCCGATGCCGAAGAAGGTCGTAGACTCTTTGCCTACAACCTGTGGAACGGGGGTGTGGTGGCCGCCGATGCCATCGAGGTGGCCAGTGCCAACGACGACGGCGGCGGCGGCAGCCACCCGCAGCCTCAGGCTCTTGACCGGGCCACGAGTCGAGAAGAGAATGACAACTGGAACCCACGGTACTGGAGCGTGAAAGGGAAATCAACACTTGAGTTGGGCGCCGGTACGTGAGAGAACCACCAAAACCCCAAAAACATCCTTTTTTCTTCTTCTTCCAAATCGACAGAGTCGAAAAAACCACCAAGATTTATGCGTGGAGGAAACGTGGACGCCACGAGTTGAGCGAGGGCTGATTCGGTCTGTTGAATAATTTTGTTTTTTTTTCCTCGCAGGAGCCGCATTACCGAGTATAATAGCAGCCTTGTCGGGCGCGAAGAGCGTGACGATAACGGATCACCCTACTAGCACCGCCTTGACAATGGGTGCGATCGAGCAGAACGTCCACACCAACCTCCGTCTTCCCACGTCTGGAGTAAGACCCAGTACCGACACTACCAACCCACAGGTGCCCGAGGATCCAGCGTTTCGCAACACGTCTACACCGCAGGCACCTCTAGAAAATCAAGATCAGACAACCCAATCGGACGTATCGCAGAGGCAGACGTTGCCAATGAAACCCAAAACCGAGTCCTCGGTTTCAGTGTACGGATACACATGGGGAACGACGACGTTCTACCTACCCAACACTTACGGCATACCGGTGCCGGACCAACCCAGCTCGTTTCAGCGGATCATCATAGCCGAGTGTCTATGGATGCACGAACAGCACGTCAACATTTGCAAGACCATTCTTGATTATCTCCCACGCCACGACGATGGCCACGACGATCCCGACCCTGTCGGTGACTCCTCTTCCTGTGCTCTCTTCGTCGCCAGTTTCCCCAACGGTAGAGAAATAGTCAGGAGGTTCTTCGACATCGCAACAGGGGAAGAAGACATATTCTCACCTGCACAAGCACAATCACAAAACGAGGTCCAGGCCAATGATGATGATGTAGACGACGAACACGATGAGGATGACGACGACGACGACGATGAAGAAGTACGCTCGGTCAAAGGGAAATTAAAGGCAGTCGAGATATTCGAGGTCGATATGAATGGCGTCCGGAGAGCATGGGCACCCCGGCGGGCTGGTGAAGATAAATACATAGCGAATCGATGGTGTGTATGTGCCGTGCTAGTCCGGCGCGGTAAATAGTGCAGTGCGTATGTCTTGCTTTGGGGTCGGACAGAATAACCTCGGACGAAGCAGTAAGGGCACCTACAAAAAAACCCTCAGGGAGCCCTACGCCGCGTACTCAATCGATCATGTGAATGAAGCAACAAACCCCTCGTTTTGAGCAGCATTCGGATCAGAATACATATTCTTCCAAGAGCATTTCTGATTCTACAAGTAGCAGGATATTCTTCTTCCTCTTCTCTCTCTGTCCACCTCATAAGAAAAATGTTCAAGAGAATTCTGCTTGATTTGCATCATCAATCTTCCATCGTAACGTATTCAGCACCATGTAAAGCATCGTGTTGCCTGTCCATGAATTCTAGTAGGCAAATTCCGGAGGTCGATGGAATGCTGATGTTCGTTGCTCTACATGTGATCCGTAGAGAGATACAAGAGCTTGGTCGTCATTACACAAGCATGATGTTTTCTGCCCCATGCTCGCCAGCCGGGCATAACCATTTCAGCAATTACTCCCCCTTTCTTGCTTGCAACAACCTGCTCATCTCGCACCTCTTGGCGACGACAACTGAGCCCTAACTCCTGATCCGCCAAAACTAGACTCTTTTACCCATCATACCTAGGTAGTTGTCCCAATGCAATGCTTGTAATGTGATGCTCCTTCCAACGCCGCGCTGAATGCCGATTGATAAGAGCCATCATGTCAATATGAAGAATTCGAGTTAAACCTGTTGGTTGTGTAAGATGGAGGATTAGGAGGAGGCAAGTGAAAATGATATCGATCAGGAGACCGTACAGTGGATGCAACAGGATCTGGTAATCTCCGTGCTTTTGGAGCTGGTGCTTCGTCATCGCTCAGCGTCAGATCAATCACATCCTCGCGCTGGCGTTTGTTCGGCCTTGACGCCGAAGGCGCACTCGATTCTTCCCTGGAAGAAAGTGGTGGAGTTCTAACACTGTGAGGTGTTAGGGTCTCAACCTTTGGCCGAGGGTCCGGTTTGTCTCCAAGTTCGACAAGGTCGTCGTCATCATCGTCGTCATCACTTGGTGTAGGATTTGATTTGCGTTGGTTCGAATTGTCGCCTTCGGTTTGAATAGACCATCTTCCATCAGGCTGGACAGTGACCGCTTCGGTGTCCATAGATGTTGAATTCAGGATGTCATTAACATATTGATCCAAAACCAAATTCTCCCATGTGGCAGATTTGTTGCATATTGGACAGGTCCAAGTGGGCGCCTGTTCCTGAAGCTGTAGAAAGCAACCCGCATCAAAGCACTGGTGATGATTGCATGAAATGGACCGACATGGAGTAACAATGCGTGTGTATGCGACGGGGTCTTTTAGAGACAACACGCTCGAGGTTGCCACAATATCCGGATCGTCAGCTTTGGACCTCACTGGCAGAGTCAGAATAGGTCGATTCTCTGAAGAAGGTCGTACTCACTTTCCCGTAGGACTTGATCTTTGTTAATGGTTTTTCCTCTTCGGATCTCGGATACCATAGAGTCAATCGATTTTCTTTGAACAAGATTGACAACCAAGTAGAACTTCTGCGCAGGAGGTTTTGCCTGTTTAGCATGATAATTCTTGATTTAGATATCGGACACAGAAGAACAAAAGCAAGGAAATTTTTAGCGTCTGGCGCACCTTAGTAGTCAATGCATAAATCATCTCCACCGAGTTTGGATAGTTTGGTGGCTTCTTTCTAATGAAATCTGTGACATCTGCTGGCTTTGTCGACCCAGGTCGATTCTTGAGTCCTCGAAGATTCACCTTTATTTCATCCGAGTTGCATTTCAGCTCAACGTTGTGCGGAAAAGCGATCTCTGATTCTCTGGAAAATGGTGTAAAACCTTCCCCGGCACAGAAAACCATTACTCTGTATGATGAGTCCGTCTCTAATTGGGATGCGACTTGTTGTCCGAGAGTGATTGTCAGGCGAGCAGTGTCACGAGTTGCTTCACGTGCTACAATCGATCAGTCAATGAGAGAATTGTGAAGATTTTGTGACAACTCGTACCTTTACACTCGAGCGTCTGAGTAAGTGGTCGAATGATATTGTAGAAGGGGGAGTTCTTGAAAGTGATGCGGCCTGTGTTGTATCAGAATCTCTTCTCAATCACCAAGTACCATTCTTACTGGACTGATAGGACGGAGACGTCGACGACATGTTGTATGGCGTATGAGTGTTCGGAGATGAGTATTGAGGAGAAGCGGAAGAGGCGGGAGTGTGCGCAGAGTAGGGCGCAGGGTATGAATGATTGTAGGACGAAGGAATGCCTCTAATGTTCCCTCGAACCCTGTTCAGACCGGCAATGTCGCCAGCATTGCGCAGTTTTTCGATGTCTATTGCAAAGTCGAGATTAGTCAGTGGACAGACGCAGAGCGGAAGTGGTGACAATGTGAAGGAAGCGCTGCATACGTGCGATGGTCCTGATTTGCAGTTCACTTTTAACGCCTGACACAGGCAGCGATTCGGTTCGAAGAAGATTTTTCAGTTTTTCGACGGTCAAGGTCTTAACTTGGGCCACCATGGCTTGCGCCTGATCCTGCGCCTGCAAGTAGCCCGCCATGGTGGAAGGCGGCTTTGACGAAGTGGGAGAAGGGAAAGGACGGGCAGCCGGAGAATACTATCGTAGGAAGCCAGACATGGTGATAGAGCACAAAGGGAATGGGCACACGTGTGGCCCGAACACTCTGGAAGAAGTACAAGAGGGATTGAGAAGACGCTGAGATGTGGTTGTTGTCGTAGTACGAAAGAGTTAATATGAAGTGGAAGGTGATGTGATAGTCCAGTATTCGACTGCGGAAGTGGCACTGATTGGTGGTGGGACTTCCGCAGTTTTTTTCTGCTGCGTCCATCTCTCACTTGGGCCTTTCTTTACTAAACACAAACACTTCACTTTGTGTTATATCGATTCAAGTTCTCTCCTCAATCCTCAATCTACCCTCACCATGGCCAAATCCGCCCGAGCCTCTGTCACAAAACGCAACCACCGCAATCTACGTGCCAAAGTCTTCGGCCCTGCACACGATGCCCGACTGGAAAGATTATCCGCCAAACTACAAGAACTGGCAGCCAAACCGAAGGTGAACGAGGAAAAAGCCATGGATGTTGACGATACAACTGAACGGTTAGAGGGGGAAGAGCCCACAAACGACAGTGCAGAAGGTGAGAATTTTTACTGTTTTAAGATTGAAAAACACCTGCAGCCAAAATCTAACACATAACCCTCAGAAATGGAAGTTGATGCGGACGGTGCAAAGACAAAGTCTACCAAACCTCGGTCGAAGAAAAGCCAGTCAAACGGAAAAGTCCAAAAGATGTCCAAGAGGAAACCAAGGAATTTAATGGTCTTTGCCTCTGAAAGAGCGAGGAAGGCCAAGATGGTTTCTAAAGCGAAGAGACGGTGAAGCAGTCACGACTGTGGCAGTTATTGGCGCATATACACCTGCTGCAAGCTCGAATCCTTCTCAGCATCCTCAACGGAGAAACGATAATGTTCAACTTCATGGCTATTAACATCGTTTAATTCGTTGCTCGCGCTCGACATCTCCCATCATAGTAATAACGACATCTTCTCGTTGACGTACGACTGCAGGTACATTCTGCCCCAATAATCGACCTGCGATGGCCAATCCACGACGAACAGCGCTTCTCACGGTTCCAGTTACTGCAAGACCTGCTTCCCAGTCTATCGAACGATGCCGCCCTGGGGGCGCCATGGGTTATCTGAACTATCCGCCAGCGATCCTTTTCAGAATATACTGGGAGCTTTTCGTCGATTTTCAAGAAATCCTCGTATTCCTCTGCTCCACCAATCCTTTAGTGGAGGACATCAGACCCAAGAGATTCCTTGGAGATTTCATGCAGCTCCCCCAAAAAATGTCTGACCTGGTCACATTTTGATGATGGACGCTACTTTGTCGATAGCCCCGGTCGGTCTGCTCAATTCCTCCGAGTTTGCAGACGAGTTTGGGAAGAAGGCAGAAGTGTACTGTATGGCTACTTCTTATGGGCAGTACGGTGGACCCCATTCTAGTACGAGGACCCCTGCATTCCAAGATTCTTCAAGAGAAACTTGGACCCTTCGGGCCCGATACAAAATAGAAATGTTCTTTTCCCATGGTTTTGATGAGTTCCCTTTCACAGGTCATGTGTATACATTGGGAAAGCTTTTGAGAGTTGCTCACGATGACGACAATGGAGACTCCGAAGAAGCCCGATGCATGAACTATTGCTTGTTGTCGACTGGAAATACACCACGCTAGGTCGAGAGAACCCCTCTCTACCTGCTGCAACTGGTTCAAAGAGCAGCAATACAGTACAGCCGGCTTGTCAACCAAATCTGTGTAGCTCTAGACACCAGGCTGCGGGCATGGTACTCAATGCAATGCTCATCATCGAGATTAGCAGCAACGAGAAATGGCGGACCAGGCTTAATCACGTATGAAGTTTCGAGCTGAACAGTTTTCTGCTTATAGCAAGTATGAAGGAGTATGGGAAGGCGAGATATGCACTGTAAACAAGACTACAAAAATAGATTGACAAAAGGACCAAACAAGTATACTCTTGCAACTTCCTCTTCAACCGTCTTAGTGTTTTTTTGGTGCCTTTTTCACGTCCCTACCATGTCCTTCTCGCTCTCCTCTTACTGCCACTCTTCAACTGGTAGATGTTGATCTTTGAGTTGCCGCCACAGTTCTCCTTGGGGTCGCCCTGACATCCCGTGCTGCAATCGGCGTCGCCGCCGGGCGACAGCACGGCGCCGTTGATGACGCCCGCGCCGTTGCAGAAGCACTGGTTCGCGTTCTCGACGCCCATCCAGGGGTAGCCCTTGCCGAAGCAGTAGGCGGCGCAGGCCTCGACGGTCAGGGTGGCCAGGGTGGTCTGCGTGCTGCCGAACTGGGCGTTGGGGCCCAGCGCCCGGGCGCCGGCCGGCTCGCCGTAGCAGCCCACGTACCCGTACTGGGTCCCCGGCTGGTTGGGCACGTTGACCGGGTTCGGGTTCGCGGCCCTGACGTACAGCGTGTTGTTGTACAGCGAGATGGCGTTGGACCCGCCGCACGTCTGGGTGGCGTTGCCGGCGCACTTCATGCCGCACTTGCTCGGGTCGAGGGCGGTCGAGGCGGCGTTCAGCACGTTGCCCGCCACGCACTGGCTCGCGTACTCCAGCCCAAAGTAGGCCAGGTTCAGGGCCTGGGCCGTGAAGGCGCACTGGTCGACGGTCATGCTGCCCCCCGACGTGTAGCTCGCGTTGAGGGCCCGGTTGGGGGACGTCTCGCTCACGCAGTTCAGGTACGTGATGCCCGTGGCCCGGGGGGACGGAGACGGCGACGACGTCGGCGAGGACGAGCCGCCGCTCGACGTCGGGGGAGGGACGTAGTTGGACAGAGCCCAGACCGAAAGCCTCGAGTTGCCGCCACAGAACTCCGTGTTGTCGCCCGTGCAGATGGCCGAGCAATTGTTCTGGAGGACTTGGGAGGTCGAAATACTGTTGCCGCAATAGCATTCTAGACAACGAGGAGAGAAGAGATTAGCTGTCAGAAGCGGACTCGAAACGACGACGACGGTGATGATGGTAACGAGAGGGGTACAGTAGTAGGAACCAACATACCTTGGGCATATTCAGTGCCGAACAGTGCGTAGTTGCCCTTTGTACAAAAGGCAGCGCAATTCTCAAGCGACATGCCAGTGCTATTGGAGTAGCTCGACCCAGGGAGCGCCCTTGCACCGACACCCTCTGTGTAACAACCTTGATACGTCGCGGTGCTGCCATCGCGCAAGGGTAATTTGGACTGTCCCGCGACAGGAAGACCCTTGAGTGTTGGTCCGGTGTAAGTGGTGTCGCTCCAGATTTGCATCAGCTGTTGCCCACCGCAAAACTCGAACAGGTTGCCAGAACAGACAAAGTAGTTCTGCGCCGCGCAGGTCAATGGGTTTTGAATGAGCTGGCTCAAGGCACTTCCGCAGTAACACTGTGATGATGTCTCCATTCCAGCCATGGCGTACCCGTTCTGCTTGCAGTACGCGGTGCATGTTTCAATAGTCATGCCGGTCACGTTGTAGTAATATTTCCCGGCCAGTGGGCGAGGCGTGGAATTGTCAAACGCGCACCCCATGTACTGCCAACTGCCGACCTGTTGGCCAACCGCCGCGACCGATCGGTTCTTGTAGTCCTGGTTGTCGATGACGTTGACGGCCGGCTGGATAGGGCAGATGTTTTGAGCGGCACGTAGAGGACCGCCGGTGGGAGGGTTGCACCCTGGCAGGAGGGGGATCAAGCCGTGCACCCTCTCGTTCACCACGGGCGGTTGCTCAGGACAATTCTGATTGAAGTAAGGGTCCTCGGACGCAGCGAGAGGCGGACAGGCTCCAATGGCGCCGTTGTTGGTGGCGTTGACCCCCATACATTGCTTGATGGAGTCGATCTGAACCTGAGGGTCCCACCCGTTCAGGAAATCGCCGTGGAAGCCATAACCCGTGGTATCACCCTGAGAGAAGACGAACATGCCTCCATCACCCTTTGTGGCGACGGCATTGGGGAAGTAGATGATCTCCAAGAAGATATGAGGTAGAAGGATAGGGTAGCCGGGAGGACAGACACCATTGTCCATACCGGAGAGATAAGCGACATGGCTCTGGTCCGATTTGTACAGATTGACGCCATCCCAGCAACTCTGGAAATGGATCTGCGCCCGTAGACCACTGTCGCACGAGGTGATATTGAGGCCTGGAGTCTCAGGGATTGGACCACTGCTGTCTAGACACGCGAAGCTGGCTCTGTTCGAGATTGGAGTCGGACCGAAAGTCTTGTTGCCCCAGGTGAGAGTGTTGGGATCGAAGGCTCTGGCCGCTGCATCCCCAGAAAGCATTCGGAATCCAGGTGGGAACGGTTTCATATTTGGCACATCCACCCCACGATCCAAGTAATAAGCGACCGTGCCATCGTGAGGCACTTCTGCGAAAGTGCCATTGGTGAACCGGTAGTACAGATTAGGAGTCCAGTATGCGCTCTTGTCTGCTTGAACCTCACAAGAGGTACAGAAGGCGGCCTGCAGGTCGTCGAACGTTGACGTAGTGTTGATATCTGGAGAGGACCAAAGTCAGCACGCCATTCCACCGTCCTTGGTTCGATCTTTCGTAAAAAAAACAACTCACTGTTAGGTCCAGCGATGGTGTGGCAGTGACCTGCAACACCACCGGGTGAAACAATGGGATCAACTCGTCCAACTTGAACGGTACCACATCGCATGCGCCAGAATGCCTCGACATGACCAAAGGTCAAGCTGAGGAAGATGCACAGCAAAGCGCTTTGGAAGCTCGTCATCGTTGCGACCTGTTGGGAACTTGACGCAGAGGTCCGACCTTGGAAAGGAGAAACGAAGAGTGCGGGCAGGGCATGATTTTGTCCTCACGATGCCTTGATCAAAGAAAACTCACGACTGCTTTTGGAGGACGACGTGGCCGCGATGAGTCGAGAAACTGGGTATTCATTGTGATAACGAAACCCACTTACCTCGAAGCCGGAGTTCATAGCGCGATCAGATGACATGGAATGCAAAACAACACAAAGGAAAGGGACGGGGAGCGTTTGCACGCAGCATTGCGCACATGGTCGAATCGATCGAATGGACAAAGAATAGCATTGTTGGCGAGGGCGAGGTCTGGACCTTTTCAAGAGACCGAGACCGAGCGCATCAGTCGCCATCGCCAGTAGTAGAGGGGTTTGAGGTTGCCAACACCCATCCGGCTCATCTCCGAGCTAGAAATCATTGTGAGGTGACCCTTTCCGTGGCCAGATTGATGTAAGCTTCGTGTAGATCAGGAAAAGAAAAGATGAGACAGTCGATATACAGTCCTCGATGAAGGGAAGTCGATCCATAGAAGTACTGTTTGTTCGCGTCCACGAGATGTCTCCGAACGCGTTCCAGTCTACGGGGAATCATATTGCAATACATGACATATTGTACGGAGCAGCATACGCGTGTCTACGCACTTTCTAATGTAAATGCATGCATCCCTTCTACAAACTCATTGTAGCATTTTGAGCAACTTAGACAATGCTTTCTGTACACCTTCGAGATCCTGTAAAATCATTTGATGACCACTTCTGACAATCACCACCTCTGTAGGCCCTCCCAGGAGGCCACTGACATCCTTCGATCGCTGAGGTGGGCTAATCATGTCCTTGTCACCGGCGACGAAAACGGCCGGGCACTTGATCAGACCATACTCCGGATCTGAGTGATCATCCCCTGCGACCACTTCAGCCGTTGCCGCATAAGCTTCGACCGAGCATGATGCCACGGCATCCCGCATCTCTCGTTCGTGTGCGACTTCATTCTCTCGATCCGCGGGGAAATTCGTCGTGACGGCAATCTCGCTCACGACTACCATGCCCTTTTCTCGTGCTGTCTTGGCCAAATCCCGCATTCTCTGCTGAGCCGGTGGGATTCCTTTGATCGAACGGCCTACACCCAAAAGCAAAAGTCCCGCCACTTGAGCGGGATATTGGGCAGCATAATGGAGGCTGATGATTGCCCCGAGTGAGTGTCCGATGAGCAGGACGTTTTCGTTTTTGTTGCTGGCACTGTTGCCGCTGTTGCCGCTGCCGCCGTCGACGTCCCCGGTCGCAAGGGACGAAGAATGTTCTTGTAGATGTGTGATGAGATCGTACAAGTCAGTGACATATCGTTTGAATGACAGAGGTTTGCCTGGATTGAGAGTCGACTTTCCAAACCCTTCGATATCAACACTGACGATGTGATAATCAGACGGTATCGAAGGAATCAGTCGTCGAAATGTTTCTGTCGAGCCGCCTAGTCCATGCAGTAACAATGCGAGACGACCTTGCTCGCTACCTGCAAAGGTATAGTGAATATTGGTGCCGCTTCGGGTGAGGTGATATCTCGACACACTTGTCATCTTGATTCTTCTCTACCTTTGAGCAGTTTCGGAACCATTTGAGGCCCTAAAATGGGAAGACATTTGACAGCTTCATCTATTCTAGGCCAAGCCCATGTGTACCTCAGGCATCAAACACAAAGGCTTCCGAACCTCGGCCGGGGACGGAGGTCTAGGCTCGGCCGAAGATTTATGAACGACTTATCACATCTGCGTGATCCTGGCTGCGATTACACTTGTGTCTTGAGATACAAAAATGATATCTGTTCTCTGCGATACGAGACGTCCCTTTCGGCCGATGTCTGGGACGAGGAAGCTGAGAAGCGCCAGTGGCTGAGGTGATAGTTGGTACGAGATTCTAGGTCACAGGGTGTTTATTAAAAATAGATGCCTTCAAGTGTCGTAATAGTAAGAGGCATTCAGCCTTTCACTGTTCAGTAACGTTCTCAGATCGTTTTTTGCTTATCACTTGTCTGCAGCAATGGTCGTCGAAGCCCTCACAGAAGTCATCGCCCCGCAAGGTGTCAAAGCACGACTCGTTGCGACCAGAACGACCGACATCTCGCTCCAACATGCCGAAAAAACAAATGGACGAATTGTCCCTCTGAAGCATCCTGAGCAGAGCAGGGTAGACTTTGGCGCCGAAGTCTACGGGATTGACTTGAATCAACTCACTGATGCCGATTTTGAACTGATCTCAGACGCGCTCCACAAGCACAAAGTGTTGATCTTCAAGGAGCAGCCTAAGATGCTCACGCCCGAAAATCAGTACCTGTTAACGGCAAACTTCGACCCCAAAGAGACGACAGGGGGGTTTGCCCACGGAGCCGACCCGTTTCTGACGTCCCACAACGACGTCAATATCTACGGTATCCCGAGCCGGCCTGCCATTCCAGTCCAGCCTCAAGTCCACATCTTGGGAAGAGGTGAGGTTCCGGAAGGTCACTATCAGTTCCCTCCGGGCTTTAAGATCAAAGGTATAGATCATCGCGAATTCCACCTTCCGCCTCACATACCCCAGGAGGAACGAGAAAAGGGAGCCAGTCGGTTCTATCAGTGGCATTGGGACGGCTCCTTGTACAACATCCCGCCACCCCGAGTCGGATGCTTGTTAGCTGTCCGTACTCCTAAGGGGCCGGATGTGACTGTGCGCTGGGAAGACGGGACAAGGACCGAGATGAAGATTGCACCAGGGGCGACAGCTTACGTCGCTGGGTCTAGAGCACTTGAGCTTCTCGATGAAGAGACTAGACAACTGGCACTTCACAGCAAGATAGAGTATGCCCCACACGCTTTCAAGTGGATGTCGACAGCCCACAGCGCGAGGCTTGGACACATCCTGGAGACTGAGGGCCTGGAACTACCACGCGACAAACTTCCTCCGATCGAAGAGAGCAAGATTTGCATCTACCCCATGGTATGGACGAACCCCATGAGCGGCGAAAAGTCGTTACAGGTCCATGGACAAGGGGCCGTCAAGCTCTACCTCAAGAGTAGCCCCGATGGAGAAGAGAAGATCATTGATGACCTCAAAGAAGTCCGGGATTTCATGCATAAGTCTGTCTTTTCTTGCGATATGTTCGTGGCAGATCGGGTGGCTGACGTGCATTGTAGGATCATGAGACCGGCCATCTCGCCGGAGAACATATACGCACATCGCCACGATGAGCAAGATGTTGTTCTGTGGTACAACCGTGCTTTGTGGCACAGCATCGTAAGTGAAACTGAATGTCCTCTTTTCATGAAGAAAATCTACTGATACACCTGCCTCAAGACCGAGTTTCCAGAGTCATACGGCCCGAGAATCATGCATCAGTGCAACATTGCGGCTTCCGATCATCCCACACAATGAGCATGGTCCCATTGCTCGTTATGTTGTTTTTGGCCGGTACCATCAAGAGCTTCTGGACGTCTATTTCTCCGATTGCCATGCTTCAATAATAGAGTCAGTCATTAGCTTCATAGCCCAAGGCCTTGGTTGGCAAAAGATAGCAAGCTGTCAAATGTCTGCATGCCGTCGTAATCATGTGAAGGCATGTTCCACAACCAATTCAGGTCCGCTGGCAAGGTGAATGGCTCGTCCTGGTTGGTTTCTTGGAGATTTTCTTCAATGCGTTGAGGCCTTGAATTTGTTTCCGCTGTATAATTCTCGAGTCGTTGACGCATGTGATGTACAGTGGTCGAATCGCCTTCATTGTCCACCAACGATCGGGCAAACTCTGCAGCGTCAAATCCTCGACGTCGTTTCCTTGGAGGTTCATCTCTAGAACTATCAGCCGGTCTCCTCCGGACTTCAGCACGTCTGGCAATCTGCTTCTGCAGGGCCTTGAGCACCTTGACGCCCCGAGCTGCTATCATGCTCCTATGCCGACACGATTGGAGGTGTTCAATGGTTTGGCCCACAAGGTATTCTTCATCCTGGCCAGCCGATGCGGAATGTAGAATGTCAAAGCATATAATGATACAGGCTGCAACCGAGAACGCTTGGTGCGTCCACAGCATCGGACTGGTTATATCGTCGCTGCTCGCTTGGTATTCTTTCAAGATGGTTTTGGAAGCCGCCAGGCAGGTTCGGCGCGTGAATGCAAAAACGGGGTTGGAGAAACTGAGGCCCAGGAATTTTCTATCAGGGAAATGTCAGCATATTTCTAGTAGCGGACTTCATTATGTCCGGCGTAGCGTACCTATGGATCATGATGATCTTGTGGGCAGAACTCATCGCGATCGCACGCCTTGCCCAGGGAATATAACAAGGCCAGTTTTCATCGAGGGCAGTGTGTGCGAGGAACGAATGCCTGCCTGTGGCCAACGAGCGCATCTTTTTGTCGTGGACGAGGACTGCCTCGTGTTTAGTGTACAGAGTGTTGGATAGAGCCATGGCATCTTGTAAAGCCGGCATGATCGCTGCAATCTTGGCCAAGAACTTGCAAAAGCTGGTAACCGTCGGTTCCTCGTCCGAAAGGACATCACTCATGTCCTCGTCACAGTTCTTGGGAGGGAGGGAGGTCGAGTGTAGTGGATTGATAGAATATGACTCGGAAAAAGCAGTGCTGAACCAGTCCTGTGTGCAAAGTTCTTGCCACACTCGGCGACCGGTCTCCAACTCCAGATCTGACCCTCGGGCATCCTCGTCCAGGCGGTGTAGACCCAAGCTCTGTGCGATGCGGATCACCGATGCTAGCATTATCGACTGCGTGTTCGAGTGGCCCAGCATGTGGGCAGTGTTTGTCAACGAGGCAATCGCCTGGACGGCATACAAGGAATGGTGTGCAGTAAAGTTTGCAGCATTCAGAGAGGTGATGACCGCTTTGTGCCATTTCTGTGATAGTATCTTTGCTTCATTCTCACTGATTCCCCACCTCCTGGCCTCACACGATGGCGCAGACGTGATGGTTCCGGTCATGATGGAGAACAGCAGGGCCACCCACTGTAGATTGAGACCTCTAGAATCAAATCTTCCGTTGTGATCAGCGTAGAAGGAGTCAAGTGCTTTCGAAAACGACGCAGCGACATATGAGCCGTGAAACCAGAGCAAACAATTGTTATGGTATTCCACGAGCTGGTAGACCTGCTGTCGGGAGGGAAGGAGAATCTGCAGCCACGAGAGGAGATTCAGGTCAGCAT
The DNA here is from genome assembly GCF_000835515.1 of Exophiala oligosperma. Taxonomy (NCBI): domain Eukaryota; kingdom Fungi; phylum Ascomycota; class Eurotiomycetes; order Chaetothyriales; family Herpotrichiellaceae; genus Exophiala; species Exophiala oligosperma. The sequence goes on from NW_015622819.1 coordinate 3,641,483, forward strand.
CCAAGGCACTATCAAGGTCACCAGCCGGGCTAGCACCAGTCCCGTCATCATACTCGCAGGCTCTGAGAGCTTCCGGAGAAAGCATTGCTTTATCCGGGTCTTTCATGCGGCCCCATGCCAGGAATTCGAGAACGGTGACTGCATCTTCAATTTCTGAGTCTTGACTTGGTGAGGATGACCTGGTTTGTGTTACAGGTCCGTCCGCGGCTTGTTGGATGGCTGGAGAGGGAGACTGAGGCACATTCCTTGACTCGATTTCACCCTGCTGTTGTAGGAGAGCCTCAAGCTCGGCGACGCGAGTCCGGAGGGCATTGAAAGAAGGGGAATCTTCCCCGAGTTTCCCTGTGATGAGGGTGCTGTCCTGAGCAAGGATCCCATCATTTTCAGCTCGTTCACATTGTGCAGGAGCACCTCTCTTGACACAATTGTCACATGGGATTTTCTTGTCACACTTCACTTTACGGCGGGTGCATACGCGACAAGCAAGTCTCCTCCGAGGGGCAGCGGACATTGCATTAGTCAGACGCTTTGCGTGATAACATGGCTCTTCGATGTTTACTAATGACGAGGAGAGAGGATTCATTTCGACAGATCAAAAGTCATTGAAAGGGTCGAAAGGAGGCAGCCATGCTGACAATGGTCGCATGCTCCTTTCTGTATACTGAGGTGAGTTCCGATAATAAGCGATAAGTCGATAAGGAAGGAGGGAATATCCGTATGCGATAAACACTAAACAACAATCATCCTCATTACAATGCGATTTGACAAGATCCTCAATGGCCAGACTCATCCGCTTCTACTCCCGCAATCTACAATCATAAACCCTTACGACTTCACAACTGGGCCCTCATTGGCTCCTTTGGGTTCTTATGCAAGTCCCTAAAGTGCTAATGTGTCTTCGGCCGCCCACTTAGATGCTCGTTCGATGGTTGCGATAAGGCCTGCATCCTCCTCGGCCGAGCCCAATGTTCGTACCTAATCGAGTCCAGTTCGAACATCACCCCTTATCGATACGAGTCGAGTATATTCAATGGATCTCACGTCGGCTTCATAAGTCATCTGTCCTCGAGGTATCAAGCAGTGGGACGTCCAACAAGCCCAACTTTACCCATCAGACCGATAGCTACTTCACAGAAACCTGAAAAATCATGTCTCCAGCAGCGCTCACACCAGAACCAACATTCCAGGTCCTACCACTGATCAAGCGCAAAGACCAGAAATTCAGCTTTGGCGCCATAGTAGAAGGGTTAGATCTCAACAACATTTCCGGTATGCTGTAGTTGATTTTGTTTACTGACAAGGTGACTCACTGGCTAATTGTACGACCTGAACAGATGGCGACGTCAAAAGATTAAAGGAAACAATATGGACTCACAAGGTCATTGTCGTCAAGAATCAGAGGGACCTCAAGCCGGAAAAACACTGGGAGCTGGTGACACGTTTCGACCCAGAGGCCTCCCAGGTCCATAGCCACGGCGACTTGAAGACATTTCAACAAAAAGGCGGCGTCCTCTCCAAAGCTCGAGACGTCTACGGCATACCTGGCGCCGAAAATGTACGACTGATCGGCAAGGGATACCAGGGTGACGACCATTACGGCCTCAAGAACCTGACCGTCAAAGGCCTCTCCAACGACTTCCACGCCGACCCTCCCGACGAAACCGAGTTCGCCGAGGGCATCACGCGTTTCCAGAGGTGGCACATCGACGCACCCCTATACGCCCGCGACCCGGCGTGGTTCACGACCCTGCGAGCTGTCAAGCTCCCGACCGGGCCGGACGTGACCATCCGCTGGGACGACGGTTCTGGACTGAGCATGACCTCTCCTCCGGGTCTCACTGCTTTTTTCAGCACGTCCCAGCTCTATGAAATGCTAAGTCCCGAGGAACAACGACTCGCCGACCACAGCTGGGTCGAGTACGCCCCACATCCGTATATGTGGATCGAGAACTGCAAAGCCCCTTCGACCGGGTTGGGCCTCAAATCTCAGGGGAAGGAACATACAATTGAAGAGTTAGGAGATTATGATGAACGAGATATCAAGAGGGTGAGTACTGACAGGGTGTCTCCAAATCGTCGCACACATGATAGATCCTTAAACCGCGCCTTATCAAAGTGACCTTCTGAATTTTGAGTACTAACACTTGTTGGTTCCTCCTCCAGTACCCATTTGTTTGGGTGAATCCCATCACAGGCGAAAAAGCATTCCAAGTACATGGTCTAGCCGCACGAAAACTCTTTTTACGTTCATCCGCCTCCGAACAACCCAAGGTGATCGACGACGTGGTCGCCATCCGTTCTTTCCTCCATGACATCCAACCCCGCGTCCTGCGACCAGAGTACATATGGTTGCCCGAGGTGGAAGAGGGCGACGTCGTGATGTGGGATAATTACGGCACGTTCCATACCGCTGTCGACTATCCTTTGGAATTGTACGGTCCCAGAACTATGCATCAGGCGAATGTGGGAGCTAGTAGAGGTCCAGTAGGACCGGTTCCCATTCCTGCTACCTGCTGAATAAAAGAAGAACAAGGTCCTGCCACCACCTGTAGGCCAGGGAGGCGGCTTGGTATAGGTGTGTCCCTGGTTGAAATTTGGGTCAAGTTAGTTGTTGCGTGCTGAGGCGTTGTATCATGTACCATGTATCTCTTGCATAATTCTTGGTCCGTTTTTTCCCTTGGAGTAGGTAGTTACCTATCCATCTTGACGCATGACCACTTTGTTCTTTTCTGCACCCATTCACCCAATCAGGAAGACGACACAAATTGTAGCTAATGCATTTCTATTTGGCATCTCGTCAAAGAGTCACTCTAGTCAGTACAACTCACCCATTGACTTTGGTATCTCTTCACAAGGAAACATGGCGACTGAGGTAGTGTATACCAACGAATTGACACAAAGTCCAACATTCTCCCCGCAAAGACGGAGTACAAGCCATCCATGCCATTGGATCCGACCAAATTCGTTCCAGAGAGTGCCCAATCAGGCAATGAATCCACAAAGAGATAAGAACCTCGGCCGAGGGACTTTATCAGTCGGGCTTTTTTGTGCTGTGCTAATAGTGAAAGATAGGTAAGCCCCGTATACTCTCCTCCTACACTCGTAAACGCTGTCCAATAGATTCTTGGGCGATAGTATCGGACATGACTCTTTGATCCAATAGGCACCATGATGATAAAGATCCTTCCTTACCTTGTAATTCCAGTTGTTTGCTTTGTGCCATGATTTGTTTTGGCCTTCCTCCAAGTGGTGGTGAATTCCGGGGTATATACTTTCGTTGCCGAGTCTGTCCAATGCGATAAGAGTGTGCAGCGTGTTGTTTGGCCCTGTATTGTTGACTCCCACCCTGACCGAGACATACGTCCTGTATATATAACAAATACTTTGTCCAACCCCCTAGCCAGAAAGGTCGATCGCGCACACTGGAACGCTCAAAGTCGTTCGTTTTCAAACACACCTCCTCCTCCACCACCACCACCACCACCATGATGGCTATTGGCAAGTTCAACGACAGCGTGAGACACAGTCTCCAAAACTTCCGGCACGCATTCACCAGCCGTGAAGCATTCGTCGAGTACCTCGAGACGAAACCCGATGCTGCTGCCGCAGACGGTAGCAGAAGGGGGACGATTCGCAACCAATGGACCAACGAAGACCTGGACATCAGCCCTCCCGGTCACCGCACCTGGGGTTGGTACGACTACGCGGCCTTCTGGTTCAGTTACGGGTTCTCACCGGGTTTGTGGTACCTGGGGGCGGCACTCCTCGCCAACGGGTTGACCCCAGGTCAAGCGCTGGGTTGCCTCTTCCTCGGCTTCTTCTTCGGGTCGGTCGGCGTCGTCATGCACTCCCGCGCGGCCGCGACTTACCATTTCGGTTTCCCCGTCGAGAGTCGACTCGTCTGGGGTCTCTGGGGGTCGTACTTCCCCGTCATCGTCCGAGCACTTTGCGCCCTGATATGGGGAGGCGTCACCATCGCGACGGGAGGTTACTTCACCTCCGTCCTACTGAGATGCATTTTCGGGAATGGATATTGGAACATGCCGAGTCACATCCCAGAAAGCTCCCACATAACGGTACAGCAACTCATTGGTACGTCTTTGTTTGCCCCCCTTTATCGAACCGTACCTAGGTTAGGTGTATGAACCCCACCCCTCGTCGTTTGTTTCGCAGAGAACCAAACTTTTACTCGAAAAGTAGCGACGGCCGAAAGCTAACGGTATACCCTCTCGTATGTGCCAACCACAGGAATCATCGTTTATTGGTTCATGACATGCTGGACACTAAATGTGCCCCTTCCCAAACTTCGTCGGGCGTATGAGATTCAAATGCTCGTCACTCCGCCTGTCATCATTGGTAGGTCGATATTTTTTCCCCCTCAAATCACCCTCCATCCAGTAAAGCGGCTTTTTGACTTACACACAACCACCGTCTTGTGCAGGACTTTTCGTATATTGTATGTTGACTGGTCGAGGACATCCACATCAGGCGTTGTACGACGTTCCGCCCAAACATGGAGCGGCACTCTCATGGGCACTGGTAAGTAAGCAGGGAGGCGAACCCCATCTTTCGGAAGATAGACTGCAAAAAGCCCAGTCCTGACAGTTTGAGTTTTACAACAACACTAGTTGTCGGCGGTGAACTCGGGATTGGCCAAGACAACAACACTCATGGTCAACCAACCGGACATTGCACGTTATGCTCGAAGTCGAGTTGCTCCTGTCTGGTCTCAGCTCATCATGTTTCCAGCCGCAAGTACTGCGTGTGCCGCCATGGGCATATATGCCACCCAAAGCATTTTCAATGCTTGGGGAAACATAGATTGGAACCCGTGAGCTCTCTCTCTCTCTCTCTCCCTCTCCCTTTTTTTTCCAATCACCTCCACCCTGTCCTTTTCGATGTCACTACTTCACGTTTTGGCACTGACAGGTAAACTCAAAGTTGGGATTTGAACCATGACATGCTCGACCACGACTTCAGTCATGGTCGCCGAGCCGGCATCGCCATCATCAACATCGTCTTCATCTACGGAAACACCTTGATCGAATTGGGGGCCAACGTGATTCCGTTCGGGGCGGACTTCATGTCACTGTTCCCACGCTGGCTCAACATCAAACGTGGCATGTGGATGTGCTATATTCTCGGCGTGTGCATTTGCCCGTGGCAGATCCTCGCTACGGCCACGGGCTTCCTGAAGTTCTTGAACGGTTACAGCATCTTCCTGGGTTCCTTTCTCGGCATGGCATTGACGGATTACCTGGTCGTTCGCAAAGGCAACGTCTTTGTCCGGGACCTGTACCAAGCACGTGGTAGGTATTGGTACTTTCACGGGGTGTCGTGGAGGGCGATCACGACGTGGGTCATTTCCATCAGTTTCATGGTATGTGTGATGTGTCAACAGAGAGAATACACTTGCAAACCACTGACTGACATCCAAACAGCTTCCCGGATTCGCCCAGACCTTTGGTGCCCATATCGCCAGTGGAGATGGTTGGACTCATCTGTACGCGTTCAGTTGGTTCTACACGTGTACAATCAGCAGCGTGGTATATTTTGCCCTCTCATTCGTCGGTGGCAATTTCGCTCGAGAAGAAAGGACCATGCCGTTCGAGAGTCTAGCACGAAGTGCGGATAGCAGTGTCGAGGAATTACAGGCGGTCGACGTGGTGGTGTCCGAAGTGCATTTGCCGGTCGAGGAGAAAGTCTAGCCTTTTTTCCCTACCATTCCGTACTGTATGTACGGTAAGTAGTGAGTGAATCTTACCGTGTGAAAGATCAAGGTCTAGAATTCGACACCAAGACAAAGAAGCGAGATGAAAACGAGGTCAAGTGATACATCCAACTAGTCCTGATCAGGAAAGGGTAAATACAACTGTGACGCGTTTTTCGCGTTCTTTTCGCGAGATTTCACGAAGTAATAATCTACCTACTTGAAAGGTAACGAGTAAGATCAAACCAGGTTTTTGACTTATGGGTCCTCCGTACTAGGGTAGGTACCTATTGTAGGTAGTAAAACAAGCATCCCTTATCATTTATCTTTTATCGCTGATCGTTTATCAAACCCGTTGACGCAAGCTGCATGCCAGGATTTCATTAGGTTCTGACCGGGGGGTTTGTTTGTGATATCGAGTGTCGTGGAGTACAGTAGCCCTTACCCTAAGATACATGTAGACAAATGCTAAAATTCTCCGACGGCCGCCAATCGATACCGACATTGTGACGGAGAGTGTACATAAAAGTGAGATTGGGGCGGGGGGTAAGCAGAATGAGAAGCTCGAAAACCCACGAGGGTGAGTTGGGCTTGTACTGTGCTTTTTATCTAGGTAGTTCAGGTGAAGGAGAAGTTTTCGTGCCACAGGATAGATAGGTGGTAAAGATTTGACGAAACAGGTGGACAACAGTCATGAAGCACTTCTTCTTTCACTTATAACTAGGTAGGTGACCAGAATGATACTTTCTGTATGTACGGAGTACGGATACTTGCAAAGAACACTGGCCCATTCAACTGTGACGAATGACTGGTTCGATGATGGATACCCTTTACCTACATAGTCCTCCGTCAAACAATTGATAATCCGAAACTTACAGTGCTCCATACTACTCCGTATGTACCTACTGAACGAAATGTCCCAAAAAAAAAAGAGAAACGGATGGCAATGATAATAATAATGAAAGGGAATACGGAGTACTCCAAGTGACAAGGAAGGGGGGTCAAGGGGTGTGCTGTTTGTACAGTACTCTACGGAGTTTTCCGTAGGTGACGAGTGATTGGAATGTTTAGGGTGTGCCCGGGTTGTGCGTTGGGGCACCGTTAGGCTTGCATAGGTGTGTCCTTTAGGTAAGTATGTAGACTTTTTACGGGTACCTCGTGCGCCTAATGTCAGGGGTGCATACCTACAAACTGTACAACAACGAGTGCGAGTCTGTCCGTCCCTAGCAGAGCCCCTAGTCCTCTAGTTCCTTTTTTAGTGTCTAGACAAGTCCGGAGTTACAACTACGTACAGTTGTATACTCGGTACTCACAGGATATTATTGTCCAGCACAGGTACGAGTATGTGTGTACTGTACAGTACACTCATCGCCCCCTGTCCCCTGTCCTCGTGGTCTCCACCATTAATCCTTCCCGTCCGACACACACTCTCTCTCCCTCTCGCGTCCTGCCAGCAGCCGGCGCGTGGTCGATCTCCCACAAACCCCCGTCACTTTTAGACTTCCCACTCACTTCCCTCTACTGTATCTCCTCCCAACTTTCCGCACCTTGCGCCTCCCTTGTACTCCGTACCATTAGCTTCAACCAACATCCTGCATCACCCCTTCGGTCTCCGTCTCACACCGCCAGTATACACAACTCCCCTCTTTGTCGCATCGCCTGTTCCACTCGTCGACGAGCTTCACTATATACTTGCGACCATCTCTGGCGCATCAAAACAACCCTTTTCCCACCGGCGCGCGTCATAAATTCTCCCGGCGCATCGCGGCCCGTCACTGTCAGAGCTTTGGCCCATTGGTGCCATAACCTCATACGGAGTATCGCCATGTTACTCCCATCTGCCTTCTCCTGCGATGGGGGACAATTAAAAATTCCCGACTCGAGACCTCCTCAGCGGCCCAAGTTACCATCTTTCGCCGCATACCAACCATTATTGCTCGCGCCATCCACGCAATCGCGCCCGAGCCCGCTGTCCTCAAGCTGTCGCGCGCTACACGCCATCCTAGGCGCACCGGCGGCAATAGAACGATCGATACCCAGTCCTCCGCGTCAACGACAAGACCCTTTCAAAAACCCTCAGACGGCTTTAGGCTCGAAACAGATACCACCGCCGACACCTTGCCGAGGCGCAAACAAAAGAAGGCGAAGCGATTTCGAGGCCGATCTCGCCCCGTCAGATACCATCATGCAAGATTGCCCACAGACGCCCCAGCCCGTCCGGACTCCCAAGAGGCGAAGGAAGGTGCCTTTATATATGCCAATGGGTCTGTCGGCCGAAGACTTCCACGCTCTCGAGACACCGCCCGAGGAGACCGTGGAACCCGACCTTGATATGCCCATCATCAGTCCATTCGCAAGCAATAACAATTCAGACCGTGATTCCGCGTATGGGTCATCACCTTCAATAGACGATCCGGATTGGACCATTGACGACGACAGATTGCTCGTCGAGACGGTGCTCGAAAAACTCAAACTCTCCAAACGCGACTGGAACGAGTGTGCAAGGAAACTGGGGAAAGACAAGGATAGCCTGGGCAGGCGATGGAGTCTCCTCGTAGGAGAAGGCAATGTCGGCCTCAGGAGAGGACGCAGGATCTCCAGAACAGATTTGGATATTGCATCTTGGTAGCACCTTGCTTACCATACTTCGTCATTTGTATGAATACATTCGATTTTGGCTAGCTCCAGCGAGCTCGGCTTTCATAGATATCTCTGATGCATGCCAATCATGCTTTTGATCTTCTCACATCCTTCCTCAACCCATTCCATGTGATGCTGCATACACGTGGCCTGGAGCCAATCTGACACATCTGCTGCCATCAGACACATAAAACGTAAATCAGATTGTGAGGAAATGCTGGAGAATTGATGTATGTGCAATTGGCTGCATGGACGGCCTCGTCGATGCCTACCGCATTGCGGAGGTCCTTTTGGATGCATACTTGGGTTTGAGTGGCTATCGGCCCTTCATCGGGTGGTGCCGTTTTTGCGACCATGTAGGCCAAACGCAAATAAACGGGCGTCTCACAAAAATATGCTCCCTGCACGGTGCCGTCTTGGCCATTCGGCTGCTGATGCCTTTGTGTCAAAGAAGAGTTGAGGATAGCTCGCGTACTTGTATGATGCCAAAATCTTCCATATGAGCAGCCTGACCATAACTCGTCAAAATCGTATCTCGTAACTTCCAGCCTTGGTCATATATCGGACCCATTTCACACTGCTGTAGTTGCTTTTTTCAAACACCTTCAGATATCGAACCAACAAACCCGAGCTAGTGAACATGAGCAGTGAAAAGGTCATGCTCAGCGGTGGGCGTGACCATGCCTTTTGATTCGTCATACTGGTCAGGTGTGCCTCGGCGCTGAGGACGAACTCGCTGCCACCAGTAAATCGAGCAATTTTCCACACAATGCAATTGTTTTCTGGCTCGTACTTCGCCTTACCTTGGGTAGTTCGCTCGGTGATGCTGGCAGTGTTCAAGGGCGTAGGTATTCTGACCACCACGTTCGTCGCAAACAGCTTGCTTCCATAGTTCGCTTTCACAGCAATGCTGTACTCGACTTTGGTGGTGCCAACTTCACGCACAATAGCATGTACTTTGAAGGGAAGGTTGACGTTCTCAACAGCTCGATACTTCATGAGCTCGAATTCTCCATCCGGTGGTACAAAGGAGATGGTTCGGTCAGTCTCGAATTTCCCCAACTGTACACACTGGTGGAACTGGCAGTCCTCCAAGGTGACGGAGCCGGCGGCTGCTCTCGTGGTCTTTCGCTTCCCTTCTTGATTCCCGATCGGACCGTCCAGACCGTGGGCGATTTGTCCAACAACAAGCTGGTCATTCAATCCAAACTTGCACTCTGGCGTACCGGTCAAGTATGCCCTCATGACGATCTGACCAGTGACATCTGCCCTCAAGACAGTGCCAGTCGCGCTCATAAGCAAATTCACGTCTTCGATGACATCCACAAACGCCTCATTCTTTCGGTATTTGATATCGCCTCTTCTCCAAGATTGGGCTCCTGTGGCCTGCATTGTGATCCGAGAAGTGTCACTCGAGGGTGCGGACACTGAACGAATGGCAGAGGATATGTTGTCTGGGGTGATGTACATCTTGAGAACATCGATGTCACTGTTTTGAGGGTAGCCAAAGTCTAGAATCTCTAGAAACATCGTTAGCGGGACTGCATTGAGTGTAGGCACCACAATCATACCATCAAGCAGCTCATAGATCAAAACAAAGTTGTTCTTGACAGCCTCCTCGTCGAACTTTCCAAAGTATTGCTTTCCCAGCCCGATAAATTTGTAAAGGAATTCGAAGACAATGGCGGCATTGGCATTACTCTTTGTGACTGCCACAAGATAGATGTTTTCGTGCTTGACGTGGCTGAAGGTCGTTGAACCCAGGGTGAGAATGGGCGATCTCACTTGGGCATTGGAGATGACTTGGATGCGGAAGATGTCTGCGAGCCGTGGACGGCAATCTGGACGAAAGGCTCGAAAGATGAGGTTCTCGCCCTTCTGATTAAAGATCAGAATGCCACTGAGCATATTGGCCTCAGCAGCCTTGATGGCTGCACTTCACAAGTGAGTATCTATCAACGCAGGTACGTACGGAGTAATACGAGATCTAGAAAGTTGAATGGTCCGCAGAAGAATAAGGAGCGTCGAGGCCGGGTCGGAGTTAATTGGATTTCTCCGCGTTGGTCGAATCGCGCGACAGCCTCGTCGAACTCGAGGCTGGCGCAGTCCGTAACGCTAGCTTTATACGGATTAGTCTGGTTGCTGTTAAGATAGGCGCTTTCCCTCTTCGAGTAGGTCTTAACACCGGCTCCAAGTCGATTGTAAATCACAAACAGATAGCACCTATGAACTATACGGTTCGTTTTGTGCATTCTCAACTCCGAAGTGACCATCCTCTATCCTTTTCTATCTTTTCTGGTAGTATTCCTGTTCCTAATTCCAGGCCGCCGTGAGGACACGGTCGCAGCCTCTACCTCAGCGCGACCCATTTGGACGAGAAGTGAACGAGTATAAGATGAGGGTCCAACCTTCTGACGACCATGTTCGGCGAAGAGCATCAATTTTCAGCTCTATCATCTTGCAAGAGATCACACAGTACTCAACCTGAAGTTTAATCCACGGTCCACACACCCGACGCCGCAAACATGTCGGCCACTTCGACCATGAAGACCATTCTCATTGTAGGAGCAACCGGTGGCATCGGCGAATCTTTTGCACGACGCTTCCACTCCATGGGAAAGAAAGTCATCGTCACCGGTCGTCGGGCAGAGCGTCTACAAGCACTCAAGTCTGAGCTCCCAGGCCTCGAAACCTATACCATGGACAACACCGACATTGGCTCGCTGCCCGCTCACGTCAAGACTCTCACAACGCAATATCCCGACATCGACACTGTTTGGGTGAACAGTGGCATTCAATTTGTCTTTGACTTCAAGACCGCAGCCAGCGTCGAAGACGACGCAAAGGTCAGCCGAGAAATCACGACCAACGTCACCGCACCCATGATCCTAGCACGCCATTTTGTGCCCTTCCTCCTCAAACGCCCAGATCACGGAACCTTCATGATCACAAGCTCCGGTCTCGCATTCGTTCCCATGGGCGCCTTCCCGATTTATTGTCCGACAAAGGCATTCGTGCACCATTTCATGGTCGGTCTACGCCAGCAACTCATTGGTACTAATATCACTGTCATCGAAATTGCACCACCCTATGTCGCCACGGACTTGGACGCCGCGCACAAGCCTACAGATATTCCAGCGCCAATGCCACTGGCCGAGTACACCGATAAAACGTTTGAGATCCTCAATGGTAAGCCGGCGACAGAAATAAAAGAGGTTGGTGTGGGATTCGCTGCCATGGGCGCTGAAGCATGGAGAGGTGCCTTTCGGGGCATCCTAGAGCACATGAAATTAGGCGGTTAAGTGTGGATGCCACTTGGAACTTCCGTAGAATGATTTTGGAGACAGTTTTCCTATTCAGACAAAAAGAACGTGTCTAAAGCATGCATTGAGACGTGATTTCTCGTACAATAGCAGTCAAACCACCAACAGCAAAAGTGCAAGGCAAGAAGTCCTAGTAATATCCACCTTCTGCATTACTATAGAAACCATCACTCGTGAAGAAGGGCTACATAATCATCTTCTGTGGGTGGCTTGCCATCTGCTTCATAGACTGGGACGAATGGGATGGACATATCTAACTCAGCTACCCAAAGAGTCAGTGACCGACTTCAGCAATGCGGGTCGACGCCCTAGTCCCGTCTCGGTGCTCTTGCGTTTCTCTGAAATCCAGCTTCTGCAACCAAGCGAGGCGGAACAGGAGTTTCAGTTTGCTACGTTCGTTGGGTTCGTTGGGTTCGTTGGGTTCGTTGGGTTCGTTGGGTTCGTTGGGTTCG